>NC_066853.1:25979245-27328113 GCF_001640805.2 Lates calcarifer
CAATCCAAATATAACCATGTTATATTATGGAGTACCATGTTAGACATCTCTCTCTGCCAGCATCATCAAATCACCAAGTAAAGGAATGCTATTGGAAGAATTATGCTAATCTTTCAGTACAGTCTGAGAGTCTTGGAGGTTGGTCAGGAGCGCTGAAGTTGTATTGGAGCCTCTGTAGGCTTGAATTTTAAACATTTGTTGATTTTTTTTTCCGGGAACAAATATGACGCTATTACTATAGTACATGCACCATCCCTCTCTAATGTGATTCTGATATAAATCCACAGTTCGTATTCTGGAACCATCACTCCACTTTTAATCAGTGACAATCAGAAATGTCTGATTGGATGTCATCTGCCATCCTTGTGGTGGAATATCACCCCGCTTCCCCATATGATGCTGCCCTCCCCCACACTCCTGTAGTCTAGCACATGGTCATGGTGAATTCAAACTATAACGTCACTCCAGTTTATGCTTGTAGTCAGAAATATTGTATCTGGCTGTAGAAGTAATGTTCACCTTACAGGAAATAAACATTCTCTTTACAAAATTCACATTTCAACAGGCCTTTAAGCCTGAAGGACATCCTTTACTCCCACCACTCAAGCCCAATTTATTCATTGCCATCTCTGTAGCATTACTGTCAAGGCTGCTGCTGGCTGCTTTTTCAGTATTTTCCAGAAAATTAGGTTGGTGAAATGCAGCATTTTGCATAGAAACACCTGAGATGGATGTGCTGGTTAAAACAGTGCTCCTAAATACTGACTGAGATGAATGTAGACTTGTTGCTATCCACCACACACATGCATGCACATGCACACACACACACACACACACACACACACACACACACACATAGTCTTGTCTCCATGAATTCAGGGGACATTACATAGACTTATTTTCATTTCCTGGACACATCATAACCCTAACTACAACCACTACCTCCCTAACCCTAGACCTAATCTTAAAACATGTCTACACCTTAAAATGTAATGATTCACGCTATGGCGATAACTTGGTGTCTGTGTCCATAAGGAGGAAAAGTCCCCATTATTTAACCATGTAGACAGATTTAGGCCCCACAAAATAAGGAATACCTAGGCCGCAGACACATACACATACACACACTCAAGTCCTCACCCACACTGTCTCTCACTTACATAAAGGCATATACACACACACAACACACAACCCCCCATCATATTTATATAGAAATCATTATTAGCAAATGATTGAACAAAAGACAGCAGAAGAGAAGGGATTTGAGATGTGGCATGTCGATGTGTGCCAAGCCATCATTTAGCATTTTTTGGTAGCTGCTCGGCACAAATTCAAACTCATTAAATGACTTGTGATGTGCAGCATTGGCTTCATAATAATGTACATTCTCAAATTCAGTATGTTCACATGGACTAATTATGGTGCTCTTAATTTTAAATGAGCCCAGTGAAAAGTACTGTCTGTGTTACATATGCAAATCATTTGAGTTCTATAACTAATCTTCACAGATACACACCCTGCTGCACTCCACCAACACAAATCCAGGCTCACCCTGTCAAGATTCTGTGATGCTTCTCCCAAACAATCAAAAAGAGACAGGATATCATCTGGTTATAGACCTCACTGGACTGTCACTAAATTAAGAGCATGAGCATCACTTGAGAATGCATAATATCCTTACACTTTCTATGGTCATGTTAACAAATATATAAACAATAGTCTTTATTTTATAGGTGTTATTTTATAAAGTAAGCATCCAGTTTGTTATACCCATTAGTCATTGCAGCTTGGAGTTTTGTTCTATAGTTGGTCTGTTTTTGTACATCTGCATGAAGGAAAGAGGGCAAGATAGCGGCACACACAGTTGCAGCAGCTCAGTGCTTTCCCAGTCAGTGCTTTGTATGGCTTGTTGTGCATGTGTTGTTTTTTGCTTGGTGCACATTCTGTGGAGCGAACAACATCTACAGCCGGTACAATCTCCTTAAGACAGGAGTTTGTTACAAGTGGAGTGTTACAGCCGAGTTTCTCCACTCACACAAGATCCCGGTGGACATAGCAATGATCTCTGTGGATGACCATCCCTGTGGAGAGGAGGCAAAGGCGGCGCAGAGAGAGGAAGCAGAAGTGAGGCCGCAGGGCCAGCGCACTAGCTAGGCTACGGAGACAGCCACACAAACCACCGCTTCCCAACCTTTTTCTCACAAACGCCAGATCCCCCACCAAAAAGATGGATGAACTGAGACTAACGATTGCAACCAACAACACCATGAGGGACAATTGCATTCTGTTGAGTCCTGGCTTCATTCATTCATCCCGGACTCTGCCATTGAGTTAGCAGGCTTCACCGCACAGTGTCATGACAGGACAAGGGAATCTGGTAAGAGCAGAGGAGGGAGGCATATCACATCACTCCTCCCCCAAAGTTTTGACCCCCACCAGTTTGCTAATAGAGCGAATAGATCTACAGAAGACGCCGTAGCCACAGCCCTTCATGCTGCACTGTCCCACCTGGAGCAGCAGGGGAGCTACGTGCAGCTGCTCTTTGTAGACTACAGCTCTGTTCAACACCAACAACTCCTCAACACCCCAAAGACCAAGGAGCTTGTAATAGACTTCAGGAAGAAGAAAACAGACATTCCACCACTGATCATCAGCAGGGACTGTGTAGAGAGGGTGGCGGACTTCCGCTTTCTGGGAGTCCACATTGAGGAGGACCTGACCTGGAGCGTGAACACCTCTGAGCTGCTGAAAAAGGCCCAGCAAAGACTGCACTTCCTAAGGGTGCTCAGGAGAAATAACATCACCCAGAGACTGCTGGTGTCCTTGTCAGTGCTCCATAGAGAGCATCCTAACATACTGTATGTGTGTGGTACATCAGCTGTACTGTGGCTCAGAGGAAAGCCGTCCAGAGGGTCATTAACACGGCCCAGAAGATCGCCGGCCACCCTCTCCCCACATTTGAAGATCTACACAATTCCCACTGCCTGTGTGTGTGTGTGTGTGTGTGTGTGTGTGTGTTTGTGCTTGTTTTTATTTGTTTTATTTATTGTTTCTATTTGGGATGGCACTTTTAATTTCTTTGTACACGTGACAATGACTAAATAAAGATGTTAATTCTGATTCTGAAATCTGG
Source organism: Lates calcarifer (assembly GCF_001640805.2). Lineage (NCBI taxonomy): Eukaryota > Metazoa > Chordata > Actinopteri > Centropomidae > Lates > Lates calcarifer. The sequence continues at coordinate 25,982,379 of NC_066853.1, forward strand.
GATTTTGGAGTAATCAGACTATTGTAACATATGTAAACTGACCTGATTCCTCAGTTAATATAGAGATAAAGCCATATACCTGTAAGCTAGGGTTTCTTCAGGTCATTATTGTAGATATGGAAACCATAAGAAGCAGATGACATATGCTTCAAATGAGGTTAAAGTTGAATGGTACTAATAATACTCTGGATGACCCGGTCCCTGCTTATTGCCCTAATTTAGCTTCCCCCTCCTCATGGTTGTTTATTGCTGTTGTATGAGAGAGATGGAAGAAGGGAATCATGGTGCAACGACCCACCCATCCAGTGCACAAAATGTCTTGCTAAGTAGGACAGTGAAATCGATGGTTCATTGTGTGTAGGTGACCTACATAAATGACTGTGGACAGAGATTCCTTGCACACCTGTACGGCACAGTGCAGTACTTGTGAGACTCAGCATTAATGACACACAGTGTGCTCACATACAGTACATACTGCAAGAAATGCTGATTACATGTCCCACATGGATGACCATCTAGGCAAGTATTACTGTACCCATGTCCTTTTAAGGGATACACCTTTGAATTCACACAAAAAGCCTAAGGAGAGCTGTGTTTAACTCTGGAGGTTACACCCCTTTTTTGTGTGTTTGTTTGTTTGTTTGTTTTTTTCCCACTAATGTTTATTATAGCAATTTTGTCTGTTTTATCACAGAAACACACAACACTACTTTGTAAAAAGTCAGTAACATATAACACATCTTTAAACCAGTCAATTAACCCAATTAAGTGCATTGTCACTTGTTTAAATGAATATGAAAAGTTGTTAAGAGCCTTCCATTTTCTGACCTGCCTCTGGTGTAGTGTTGGATAGGTTTAGGCACAAAAACCACTTGGTTAAGGTTGGAGGAAAAGTTGAAATCATGGTTAACCAACAGTGTGTCTGTGTTGAACCAATCCACTCCAGCCTCCTCCCCAATAACAACACTATGCTGTGACAAAAGTCATTGATTGCTTGTCAGATAAAAATTCACATAGTTTGTTTCAGGTATTTGAACAAATGGCCAATGCTGTAGTTTCTGGTGCTTTTGAAACTCACCCTAATAAGTCAAGAATGCCTACTCCTGAATGAATATTATTCTTGTAGGCTGATAAATAGATAAATATACACAGCCCTTACATGTAGATTGTTAAATGACTGTAGCATCTTTCTAATCATTCTGATGGCATACGATTGTGTTTGCAATAAAATCAGACAAGTGTGATGAGTTGCCTCCAGCTCAGTCATCAGCAGCTTTGGACTGGCTTTGAGTCCTCTCACCAAGTCACCAGTGTAATAAAATGTCAAATGCTATATGTAAGAACTTCAGTTGTTCAAAAAAATTGCTGGAAACTGAGACTTCATCTTTTCAGTCAGACAACAGAGTTAAAGAATGAACAACTTTGCCTCCTGCACAATAAGACATTAAGGAAAATGTAAGACCATATGCATTCATATTTGGTTTAATCTTCTGTTACTGCTGTGGTAGAACTAGTCTTCATTCATATTATTGATTGTTTCCTGATCCTTTGCAGTGCTTGGTATGCACCAGAGAGAGATGTATTTAAAGTGTGAAAACGATTAGGAGCCTCCGCTCGATCATCCCGGGTAAGAGCAGTGTAATCAAATATACATTTGTTTAACTTTCCTGTGAGAGCTCCACTTACATCCAAATACAGCGCCAGCAATCAGCAGCTGCACAGTTGATATTCAGCAGTGAGAATGTGGCGGGGGAGAGCTCCACAGAAGCTCAGAGATAACACCATCCACAGACTCCAGTGTCTCATCTGTCACACGTAGATTGCTATTAAAGCTGTCTGAGAGCATTGGCATCATCTAATTAGAAAGGCTCTCTCTCTCCCTGTCTGTCTTGTTCGTTCAATCTTTCAGCCACCTCTATCTCTCTTTGTTTCCTCTCTGTTTACCTCTCTGTCTCTCTGCATGTCTGTCTCAACCCCCCACCCCATACCTCATTGGTCATGCCAGTTGATTTCTTTGAGAAAAGCCTCTCATGGTTTTCGTCTTGATGTGTCTTGTGTAATTAAAGCCCAAATTGTTTTGATGCCAGTGTAATCACATTAGTGTGTTATTGCAGGAGAGGAAAAAGAGAGAGATAGGAAGAGAGAGGGGTGAAATTGGACTTTTTTTTTTTTTTGGTTTCACATCCATAACCTCCTGCCACAGAGTGTGAGTGTGTGTGTGCATGTGTGGTTTATTATGAGCATAGAGCTGTCACTATACATGCTGCTCAAAATCCAGGTCCATATGGCGTTCCATTAGCCTTTCTGTCAGATGGTGAGGGAGGGCAGTTCTGATGGACACAGCTAGTTAGAGAGAGGACACAGAGAAACAGCTGGAAGAAAAGTTTTGCTTTGTTTTAATATGTGTAAGTATGATTAGACTATTCCTCACTTTGGCCCTGCGATGGACTGGTGATCTGTTCAGGGTGTACCCCGTCTCTCGCCCAATGTCAGCTGGGATAGGCTCCAGACCCCCTTTGACCCTTAATGGATAAGTAGTATAGATAATGGATGAATGAATATTCTTCACTTTGACCATTCTGATTCATTCAGAATAACAGAATGATAACTACATTACTGCTGATGATGATAATGATGGCTTAAGATAAAATAAGATAAGGTATACTTCCTATAGGTAATTTGTTCTCAACTCCAAGTCCCACAAAAAGATAACATCATCAGGTTACAATTCTTTGCTGCACAATTTTTCACAAGGATAAGGTGAATCAAAGGTTTACTAAAATATATTAAAGTATTCCTTTTTAAATATTCCTATAAAATACTTCTCATTAGGACACATGTCACGCAGGATAGTGTTTCTTTGTCATGAAAACAATGACAATAAAGATCTATTTTATTCCTATTGTAGGATGAACCAGATGTGTGAGACTAAATGAAGACTGTGCTGTACTTTTTACAATGTTAACTATTTTTTCAGTGTAATGTCTGATATAGAGTTGTTTTGGTGGCAAATTGGTTTCCTATTTTCACAGCAGACAGCTCTCTATGAGATGCACCACATGAAGAGTAATGTACAGGTACAAGACTAAAACAAAACAAAAAATTGAATAGCAAAATAAAAAAGTAAAACCAGCCTATAATTGTACATTTGGCTTGCAGCTTGCAGTGCAGTATATTCAGGTCAGCTCCTGGCTGCATTAGTCAGCCAGTAAGCCACATCTGCTTACTGAGCTGACTGGGCTCCTCATTTGTTGGACGTAATGAACCAAGCCAAGTATCACTCTCATAAGTCATTTATTTATGTAATGATTTGTTTGTAATGTTACTGCTTGGTATTTCCAGTGTTCACTGTATCCTCTGCAGGGATTTTTTTTTTTTTTGGCTCTTTGCTAAAATAACCCTCATTCTTCTTTGGAGGACTCCCTGGAGTCCCCCACATACAGATGTCATCAGTTTTATTTGACAGGAAGTCAGGATGAGGACATGGATGGATAGATAGTGTGACACCAAAGAAACTGGTTTTAATAGCTTGTCTTCAGCCAGGTTTCAGTCTTTCATCCACTACACACCCCATTCTATTTTAATTAATACAGCTGTGATGTCTACACATGCTGTGTAATGGCTTGCAAAACATATTTTCAAGCTGCTGCTGCTCTGCTGATCTACTGCTTTCACTCCACAGCCTGTGTAGACATCATGTGTGGCTCTTTACATCCCACAAATCAGTATCTAACATTCATGCAGTCGTTTTACAACTCAGCTAAAAAAGACATAAAGAACTAGTCTTGAATAAGGTTTAAGAGGTGTTTCCTGTGTCACATGTACTTATGTTCTTCCTGCAGACGGTATCAATCATAAACTCAAAAAATTAACCTAAGGTTTTAACATGTGTAAGGTTATGATTCAGTGACTTGTGCAGTGGCAGATATTAATCTGGATACAACAGTAGTTCATATGTTCACCCTGGTTACAAACATGTTTTCCCTTGTATTTTCTTTTATGGAAACAGTGGTTTTAAAGGGCAGAGGGTGCAGACATGAGACGTACCAAACCTAGTTTGTTGACATACAGTATGTGCGAGCAGCAACACTGTGCCTTTAGTCCTCTCTAATAATGCAGACATGCAGCAGACATCGACTTTGTTAAATCCCTTCACTGCTCCTTTTCTTTCCAACAAGTCTGAGCCACTTCATCAGAACAGGCTTTTTCCTGTCCTCCTCTTCCTCCTCCTCCTCATTCACCTTGTGCGTTTCTCTCCCGGCCCATCAGTCTGCTTAACGTATTTCACTCTGCTCATTACAATGTAGTGAGATGGCTTGCTGCCTCAATCGATTCCTCTGTCCACTCTCATTTACTTTACAAGGGATCCTGCTTCTAAAGAGCTTAACTGTCTTTTCTCCTCTCCCCTTCTCCTTCTTGTTTTTGATTAAGAGGATGTGTAAATAAGGGCACAAACTCCCAGTAATGCATGCCACTCTATTTATTGACTCGGCTGTGTTGCATCTGGCCAGTACTCCCATAACACCGCCCAAGGTGGTGGGAGACCAACAAGGTTTTGTTTTAATTGTATAGTAGTGTTTTTGCGTGTGTATTCTTCACACTTCACACAGTACTCCTTCTCCCTCTTCCTGATTCAGAGTTCAACTCAAATTCAGTATGATATTACAGAGAAAGCAAGTAGCTGAGGGCATGGTGCTCAGCACAGTCAGAGCTCTGAGGCGCAGAGCAGAGGAATGTTCAACACTCTGGCATCTTTAGCCAGATGTGGCAGGTGGCTGGTGGATGCCGCTTTAAATGCAGGTGTACAGCAAACATCACATCACTGAGTTGGCGCTGGTGATGCCACACAGGTCAGGCGGTGGTTGTTTAGGTTGGTTGCCAGAGTAGTAGCAACATATGGAGACACACACATTCACACAGAGGAGGAGAGAGAGACTCTGAGTCTCTGCTGAAGATGCTTCTGACCCAAGGTCAGCTGTGACTCTGTTATCATGTGGGCCCTCCCCCTCAACACTGTTCAGAGTAGAATAATGGCTTAAGCTATGGCAGCAAATTCAGATAGGACACAACATCACCTTTTCTCTCCTTCACCTTCACCGGCTCTCAGTAACTCAGGCTAACAGAGATCTCTGATTGTGAGTTGTAAGTATGTCTGTTTACACTGTGTTAACAGTAATAACTTTAAAACTGTAAATATACAGTATATCAGGCATAGAAACTACTGCTGCAGCTTCCTGGTGTAATGTAAATGTCCAAACCATACTGGTGACAGTGTGCATCTGTGTGACACTGTTTAACATCGAACCAGGCTTTGCTACCGTTACAGAGAGACTCTGAGTGACTTTGGGTTTATGTAGACATGATCTGACATGACTCAGGTAAAGATGTAGAAGTGACCACACCTGCATTTAGTAGATGGAATTTAGTCTCAAACACCACATCATTATCTCATATAAATGAGTCAACTGATTAGACTTTTTCTTTTAAAATGTCGGCTTTTCTGTTCATTTTTGTATTTGTGTCAAATATGTGAACAGTTCTGCTCTTGTTGTATCTCTGTAATATAGATGCTGTTAAACATTATGTGGATTTGAAGATGTACCTCATATGATTGTTGTTGGATGCTACATAACTGTCTTATGATTGCTGTGCTTTATTCAGCTGGATCTCACTAGTTTGTCTGTGTATTATGTAAGCCTGTTCTCAGTAATATTCTACACTGTGCTCTCACTGTCTTCATTTCATTGGAGACTTGCCTGTGGTGGGTGTTATGTGATGGAAACTGGGACTTTGGACATCTTTACTGGAGTTATGAATATGAATATATGAATGTGTGTGAGTGGATGAATGTGACTTGTGGTTTAAATTGTGAGTGAGTGGTTGATATGACTAGAAAAGAGCTCTATATGTGCAGTCCATTTGCCATTTATTAAGAGATCTGGTTTGCTTTGATTTATCTTCATTTATCATTATTATTCTATTTTATCGGTCATGTCCACATGAAAGAACATGAAAGAAAAGGAATTGAGGAAAAGTTTCTTCCAGTCATTAGAAAATAGATGTAGATGTAAATGTGGATCATTTTGCGCTCTGACTCTGCTTATTTTTTCTGATGAGTACTTTCACTTCTGCGTGATTACTTATTTTTACAAAGTAACTCCTTGTAGTAGAGTATGTTTTCTGGTTATTTTACATTTGCTGGTTCACATGGCCAGATGAATGTACACATTATAAACAATACTTCAAACCTGGTTTCACATCTCCGGGAGCACCACCCATCACTGTGTGCCAAAATCTGACGTAATGCTGTCTTGAAATGAACGTATGCAACAGCTACGAGTTGCTAAGAGCTGCTTAGAGTTAGCATGTGTAGCATCGGTGATTAAAATACTGCAGGCTTGGTACTGCAGCAGGTAACAATGAACTAGCTAACATCAGCTAGTTTCCCCACTAATGACACATCGCAAAGAGCAGAGATTGTTGAATTGTAGGTGCAAGTGTTATTTCAGTTATTTATGTTCTGAGCTTGTTGAGCTGCAGGTTTAGTCTCACTTAAGGGACCTCTTTAAAAAGTTAACATACACATTTACTAATGTTCCAAATATTCTGTGTTGTTAAGAAATAAAATAGGTTGTGTTCAGAGGAGGATAGTTGTTTTTCTTACCAGGCATTTCAATATAACTCGTTTTAGAACTGAAATGACAATACTGCAAAACTGTGATATTTTTGCTTAAGGTTATCATACCATCAGAACCATCATACTGGCTCATGCCTAACCTATTCTGATTACTAAAGCAATGATGAATGCACTTCAGTTAGTCAACGTGACAAGGAAACAAAACAAAAAAAAAGGTCACTCATTCATTCAAGTCAGACAAACACATACACACACACACACACACACATACAATGCCAGCAATACTCCACAGTGATGGAGTATAGAAATTGGATGCCATTTGTGACAATGTGGTCATAGTCTGTGCCTGTATGTAGATGACTTCTCACTCTTGGGAGTAAATTGAACAGGGTGCAGAGAGAGATGGAGATGGAACAGTGAAAACACAGAGAGAGAGATTTAAAAAATAAAAAAGCAGGAGCACCCTAATGGAGAGAAACAAACAAATGTGCAGCTAGCATCTCTCATAAACTTTGAGTGACTGAATTTTCTCATTTGTCCCTGGCTTTTATTAACTGCACAGTCGGCAGTAACAGATCCCCACAATATTTACCAACGCGGTGCAGAGCAGCAGCTGTTGTAGTCATACTCACATGTTGCACTCTTCTTTGTTTTGTTGTTTTGAGATTTTTTTTCAGAGAAGAAATGCAAGCGCTGTTTTCAGTGTTTCTCTTTTTACTGCCAGACAAATCAATACGCCAAAGACATTGTTAATATAGTTAGAATATCTTGCTTCCTGCTGTTGTGGGTGCCTCTATTTTTTATCTTAGCAGCTTTGAAAAAAGAAAAAGAAGAAGAAAACCTACAAATGAATTTTGATGGCTCTGTTAGCTGCTCCTGTGTGTGTGTGGCCTGATACATGCCACTCTACTGTCTCTCTCCAGTTTTTGGTTCTTTGATGAGCATTAAATTAATCTAAGACTCATCAGATCACATCAGATGTTATCATCAGTGCTGTCTGGAACATGTCGGAAACTGCAGGTAGACAACTGCAGAAGCAGAGAGGAACTGTACTGTAAACTCACAGCTCACTGACACAGACAAACTGTTGGTTTACCAATGAAAATACACTCAATGGGCTTCATTCATGAAAGGTTTGTACACACTGATTTAATCAGTGATTTCTTATATCCAAAATGTCTGAAGGTAAGAGCACGATTTACAGGTTATTGGGGACACTTGAATGATGTGTTTTCAGGCACGGACATCAGTTGATTGCTTGAACAGTTTCACACAGGCAAAATGAAACCATTAAAAACAGAAACTAATTCATCATTGTCAATTTACCCTCTGACAGAGGCAATTTCTCCTGGGATTTTAAAGGGGGCACATCATGCTTTTTGAGAATTTCACTCATTTATAGAGTGTCATGTTGTTGAACATACACTTTAAAGTTGCAAAACTTGAGGTGAACGTCAGGAGAAATGAGACCAATAAATCAAAACTCAGCTCCCACATCTTCTTTTTCACTCTTTACTAACACACAGTGACATCAGCTGGTTACAGATGTTCATAAAGAGGCCTCTGTTCTGAGCCAAAAAACAAAAAAAACAAAACACAGTATCATTTTTATTTTTGGATGTCATGCAGCAGTACAGAATCAGTGGTCATCTTTGCATCTATCCAAGGACTGCATTCCTGACGGACTCAGCGACTGGTGGCTGACCAGTACTGTTGGTTAGATTGCTACTGAAGGAACGGCACTTCCAACTTTATTGGACCAGTGTGTTGATTCAGGATCCCAACCTGTAAGTATATCACTAAGATGCTTATCATTTGTGGATGACTGTTTTTTGTTACTTAGCTAGTTATTTTTCAGTGCTGAGCTGAGGTGGTGGGTATGTGTTTCCACTGAACTGTGCCTGCAGAGATGGTGCTTGCTAACGTTAACTCACTAGTTAACAACCTCAAACGTGTGTCATCGACATCATCTGTCTTTTCACAGTGCAAAAAAAAGACACGTTTCCTTCTTCTCACAGCAGCCCCAGCTTCTCTATTAACATTTAGCTGCTGACAACAACAACTGGATATGGCCCACTTTTACCTACATAAAGTGTAATCCAGTGGTTCTATATAAAGAACATAGTAGGTATAATTACTGAGAATAGCCACAGACACAGAGAAACAATACGACTAATAAGATAATGGAAAAATGTTTTCAGAGCTCAAAATAAGACATGTGAAAACAGAACAACAGTACCACTAACACTGAATCTGCTGTGGTTTACAGATTATCTGTGTGACCTGATGAAGCTTGTGTTTGATGAGGAACTCTTGGACCCACCACGCACTCCTGATCATAGGAGAGACCAACAGAAGAGGAAGTTCTGGTGAGGCCGGTGCAGTCAAGTGATGGCTTGAAGACAACTCAGCAGCTAAGGTCTCAGGAACGTCCACAGGAAGACACATCAGGATGACTGCTCTGACTTTCTGCCCTGTGAGCTCCAACACCAGCTCACGTACCTTCAGTGTGCAAGAGACTCTTCACCCCAATGGAGGACATTTTTTAATATTGTTTACATTGAGACTACATTGAGAATAAAGTGCTTTATTTTTAGGGAGGGTAGTAGTAAAGGTTCTGTGGCAGCAGAGAAATATTTAATCTCACAATGGTTTTAATGGAGAATATGAAAAAACTTTTGTGATGTCATGCATGTAGGAGGGTTTGACACCTGGTTCATTAAATGTGATGAAGATTTTTGCCAGTAATCCTTTATTACACTCAGCAAATTAGTGTAAGCAAGACATTTCTCTGTTTGACAGTCAGAGTTTAACCCACAGGTTGTTACCATGTATCATTGTAAAAAGCTTTGACAAACATTTTAAGCATAAATGGAAATAACCTTCTGACAAGTAAAAACATATCATGTGTAAAGATCAGAGTTACTGAGCAACTTTCAAGTACATAAAAAAGTTACTTTAAAAGATCAGTAGTTCCACCATCAATTATGTTGACATGGTAGAAAATATATTCAGTTCTATGTCAGTTGAAACCCATATGTTTTGTTTTGGTGTCAGTGGTCTGATGTAATTAATGTGACACATAAAACACACAGGATCTTAAACAGTGGCTACATTTATAATGATACAGGTCGATTTTTTTAAATTAATGCTGTGCACCTTCTGTTGTTAATGATTGAACACTGGTTTCCACCCTCAGCATTCTGACACTTACTTTACATACTGTTGTGAGCCATATTTTTTTGCCCAGACTGAGGATCAGATTCCCACTAACGTGTTTTTGTTTAGACGCAGTTGTTATGGTGATATTCTTGTGAGAAGTGCAGCATTGTTCCCTGTCATATCATTATTTGGAACTTAAATTGCTATACACACTGAAATGCTGTGTAGTTAGAGGAGGTTTTGGTGCATTTTTGAAAGCTGACAAACAAAGGAATGCAATCAGATTGGACTTTACTGTTGATAAAATGTCTGGACCTGCCCTTATTCTGATCCTGTTTATCAGCTCAAGATGTCCTTAACTATGAGGAACTGCCAGTATCAGTAATATCAAATCTTGTTAAATGATTTGTGAAATGAAGAGATTTGCTCACATAATTCCTTCTGAAATACATTAGAGGACTGGCTGTGTGTGTATGTGTGTTTTGGAGGGTTTGTTCTTAAGTAAAGGTTAGCCAAGACTCCATTGATTCAGCATTTTAATTTTATTTGTGTGGTGTCTCCTGTGGGGTCTAGCATAAGACCCTTGCTTTGATTCTACCTCCTTTGTTTTGTGAGAGGCCGCAAACAGCCAGCAGCTATGTGTTTGTGTGTGTGTGTGTGTGTGTGTGTGTGGGTGTGGGTACACAATAATACATGTGTGCCTTACAAATCTTAATAAGTGTGAGATTCCATCCTAACGCCTTGATAATTGCTACTAGCACTTATTACGCACCTCTGACTGGAAATTGCAGGCTGTCATTGAGGGACAGGTGGAAAGTGACAGCTGACATCAAAATAAAATTTAAAAAAAGAAAGATATATTTTTGTCTAGCATGAGGAGACTGGAGCTTGTAGTGGTGGATTGTGCGCTGTATAAAACAAAGATGTTTGGCTGGAGATGATGAGCCTGTTCAGACTGGTCAGCTGATTGAATGGAGCTTCTCTTTATTCTCTCCTCTCATCCTCTATCTGTCCCCAACATCTGAAATGTTTTGGGAACATATCTAATCAGTATTTTCTGAGCAGTATTCCCATTGTGATTCAAATTGCAATTATTTTTGACAAATGGTAGCCCTACATTGGAGGTCTCCACAGTCTACAGTATCAACATTTACTGAAGATGAAATGATCCTGCAAAGCCGACACCACTTCTCTCAGAGTTCTCTTTGTGAGAGCTGTCACTCAGAGAAACATCACCTTGAGTTTATAGAAAGAATCACATTTAGGTCATCTTTAACTCACAGACACCACAGTAATGGCAAAAGATTCAGCACTTTACTGTTCCAAAAATAATTTTGAGACATTAAAAGTAACATTGTCTTTATTTATAACTGGGTCAGACTTGACAAACAGCTAGAGATTTTACCTATTTGAGCTTTCAAGATGAGAAGTTTCCTGGAAGTTTAACTGGAGAATTCTGATTATTCTTCACTACTCGGTTGGTTTGTGTGTTTATATGTTCTCCTCGTGTCTCTGTGCGTGTGTGTGCTTCTGCTGGCTGTTGCAGTGTCTTCCAATTTGATAACATTCAGTTTAGGTTAATTGTGTTTTAGCCCTCTGACAGACTGATGACCCTCTTACCCAATGTGAGCTGGAATAGACACAGGACTAGTTGCTAGAGATGATGGTTAGACGGATAGATGAATGGATAACACTGCATGCAGAGAGCATACTGGGCAGACAACAGCTGATTTTTATTTTGTCATGTGCTGAGTGTGCCAGCAGAGAAACTGGAGAAATGTGTTTGTTTGTTTAATCAATTCATGAATTGATATATTGAAAAACTTGAAATTTGAATCTAAGAGGGAAATTATACCATGAAATCATTTAATATCACTGTTTCTATTTGCCAGTTGTGTAGGTGGTCATAGAGGGTGGGACAGAACAGAGGTCTAATGGCCTGATGCTCATTAGAGTACAGTGCTGTCTCTGTAGCTTTCTCCATACTTTTTTTGGTGGAGCAGAGGACAGCCTTTTAATTATTTCTCAAGCTTAATTTATATTTTATTTCAGCTTTTCTTTATGAGAGTTAATGTATGTATATGTAAAAAAAAAAGTATTGATGATTTGTGTGTGTGCGCATTCGTGTGCATGTGTGTCTGTTTTGAGAACATTTAGGACATCTTTGACATCTTTGAACCAATCTGAGATTTGATTTGAGTACAGTATTTTATAGCGTAGGCTATTTGGTTCAGTGCCACTGTGCAGCTGTCTGTTGCCTATTAAAGCTTGGATTCTAATTCTGTGTACTATAGGATCAACACAGAGTGTATGGCATTGTGAACATATATACTGTATATACTTGTGTGTTGGTGTGTCTCTGTCGCTCTGCATTTAAACCACCAATATGCTAGCTGGTGGTGGGTTTTCTGTGCCACCATGTTTCTTCATGTACTTAATGTTGGAGTTGGAGCTAGTAAGTGTTGAATAACTTAAAAAACTGCGACACAGAGAAGACGTCAGAGGAAATGGCGTGTACGACCACTGAATTGGTTGAAGGAAGGTTAGGTTTCTCTCTCCAGCTGCTGAGTACAAGCTAACCAAGCAGACCAGTCATAGTTGTTGTAGTCTATGTCACTGTGACTTGTAGTTACATTTCTAGGGAGGTTCATGTCAAGCTACAGTGTGGGGTACGCTGCTATACAGTATGTATACTGTACCTACAGCTTTGATTCAACGCGTATACTGTGGTACAGCACAAGTGCACTACAACTGCAACAAAGTTGTGCTTTTCTCACATGTACCATACAGAAATAATGGATGATGGATGTCCAAAGTTCAGAACCAGGGTTCATATCCTAAGTCCCACATGTGGTTGGGTTAAGGTAACAAAAGCACTTTGGTCAAGGTCAGGAAAGATGGTTTCAACTAAATGTTAATAAGCATGATGTGTGCCGACTCTTTTCTGTATTAAAGCGAGGGCGCACTACACAATCTTCCACTAATCTGTGAATGTCTAAGCATAACCATAAAAAAATGCAATACTGCTAGTTTCTATAGAGTGGATATCAAAGTTAGCACAAAAAGTAAGGAAATTACGCTCGCCCCCACAGAGCAGGGTTTATCAGAGACTACCTCCAGAATTTGGGAGTGGAGAGGATGGAATGGCCTACCAGCAGTCCTGACCTCAACCCCACTGCACATGTGTGGGATCAGCTTGGGCGTGTTAACTCTGTTTGTGCCAGAGTGACCAACACAACCATGTTGGCTGACTTGCGACTGCTGGTTGAAGAATGGGATGCCATCCCACAGCAATGTGTGACCAGGCTGGTGACCAGCATGAGGAGGAGGTGCCAGGCTCTTGTGGCTGTGTATGGTTCCTCCACACGCTACTGAGGCTCCTGTTTGTTAAATGAATAAATTATTAAATTGCCAATATGTGTTGGTTCTTCAAACTTCAATCATCCAATCCACCAAACAAGAATCAACAGCAATATAAGCTGTTTGGCACAGATGATTTGGCAAATTTTTCATGGGTGCAACCCACATACTCAGCTCTGCTGCTCATCCCACAAATGCATGTTCCTTACAAATGTGGCACCATTTAAAATGTTAATAAACAGGCTTTCTAACGGTATAAGATCTATTGCCAAGAAGCATTGTTACAACAAAGAAATAATCTACCAAACACAAATTTCCTTACTTTTTGTGCTTAGTTTATATCGCAACATATGATAAATGAATAAATAGTCAATGTGCTGCAGCAGCTCAGGCTATGAACCAAGACAGAGCTGATTACTCTTTGGAGTGAATAGTGTGCCCCTGGTTTTCTTTGGGTTTCTGTGGATCCATGTGAAATTATAGGATTTATAGATACAGAATGAAGTCTGACTCTAGCAGGATTATATATATTTTTGTTTTAGCATTATTTTGAAGCCCTTGATGTAGCACAGAGAAGACTGTTGCGCCGTTGTTTTAATTATTCCTTTAACTTTCTCTACAAAGACATGTATGACTTTGAGAATAGAACAGGGTGTTTGTTGGCTTGTGTCATTGTCACTTGATCTTTCTAATCCTTGTCTGACAGTCCTGAACTGTCCAGTGTTTCCTAATCTTTGTCATGTGTGTTGACGTACTGTACTTCCTGCTGAAGCTCCTTAGTGGGTGATTACTAGAAGACTGTGAGGTGTAATTTGTCCTCAATGATTGTTTGTCAATCTCGAGAGGGCTGACAGTACATGATATTTACCAGGATACAGGGAGAGAGCGTAGATGTATAGAAGCTTAAGCATGTGTGCTATAGACAAAAGCACAGAGCAACGTTATGTTGAGACCATGTTGGGCATTATTATAAAATTATGACCTTCATCTGTTCTTAAAGTATTGTTGTTAGTTTCTGTCTGCATCTACGTGCTCTCCTAAATGAACTGAAATCAACATCGAACTCCATGCATGTCTCTTCACACAAGAAGATGACTGCAGTGGACCTTACCGAGCTGGCCCAACCACACAGTTGAGTGAGTGACACTGCAGGGAAACAAGTGGAGCAGAGAGTTAGTCGAGTTCACTGCAGTGCGGGTAAGGTCTGCATCCTTTTCTTGTTGACTGATAACCAGGCCTGCTAGTAGCTAGCCATACCAGTCCACCAACACTACCTGCGCTGTGACACCATCATAAGAGACACTTTCCATCACAAACCTGTGTGAGAGAGAGTCTAATGGTGGAACTCCCCTTAAAAGGCACATTCCAAAATTTTCATTTCAGAATCACAATCAGGCTTATTTCCTGGTAGGTTTACACATACAAGGAATCTGCCTTGGTGTTTTGGTGTATAATAAACATAGTAAGAAGCATGTATAGAAAACTGGCAATAAAACAGCTGTGCAGTTGTGTGCAGTAATGTGCAGAGTATTCCCCAGGCAATGTGCAAAAATTGCAGTATGTTTGTAAGAATATATGAAATGTGCAAGATAGTAAACCAAAAAAGATGTAATGCATTGAGTCAGCTGGCATAGACCTAATGTTAATGTAACATATAGTGAGGGAGTTATGGGCTTTGTTGATGAGACCAACTGCAGTTGGGAAAAAAACTATTCTTGTGCTGTGAAGTTTTGGTCCTGATTTGTGGTCCCGAAGATCACAGAGTGCAGCAAATAACTTCCATGTCAGAGTGAATGATATGCTGCAGTCTGCCCTTGTCTTGGAGCCTCTTCCTGAAGTCCACAACCATTTCCTTTGTATGTAGAGTGTTGAGCTCAGAGTTGTTCTGCCTGCACCAGATCACCATATCCCATAATATCCCATTCTCTTCGCAAATTTCAGGTGTTTGATGGACTGATGACTGGAGATGTAGCTATTAGTGTACAGGGAGAAAAGATACAGCCTTGAGGGGATCCGGTGCTGATGGTCCAGGAGTCAGCCCATGCTGCATCCTTTTAGACAAGAAGTCAGTGATCCACCTGCAGGTGGAGTTGCAGACGCTCAGCTGGGAGTTTGTCTTGCAGAAGAACTGGGATGATGGTATTGAAGGCAGAGCCTAAGTCTATGTGTTAAAGATGCCTGTAAACCCCAGAGACAGCTGATCAGTACAGTGCTTCAGGGTGGATAGAGAGACAGAGTCAGGTCTGACTTAATGTCCCTCTGTAAGATGGGGACAGCTGTGGTAAAGGAGGAGGGGACATCTGAGGTGTACAGATGTGGAGAAGCCTAGCTGCTGCTGAGGTGGGGGAGGTGAAGCTGGTGGGCTGGGCCCGGAGTATGGAGTCACACAGGATGGTGTTAGGACTGGCCCATTATACTTTGACTTTCTAAACTTTTCTCTGTCCCCACTCCTGAGTGGTTCTTCCTTTTGCTGGTCAGCAAGTATGCTCTGTGCCTCCTACCGTGATGGAATGCAAAATGAACTCAAAGGGATAGTAGAAAGGTTTAGTTTTTGAAACCTTTCTATTACAGTTCTTATTTTCAAATTAATTTTTGACCAAAAATATGATTTTTAGATTAAATGTTTGAATGAAAGTGAATCTAGCTAAGTTTGGCTGCATTAGCTAGCTATGTGTCAGCCAATAACTTAATAAGAATGACTCTGTGGTATGTGGGGGAATGTATGGCTAATTTGGAGGAAGATGGCAGTCAGGGAGTTGCAGCAGCAGGGGAGGAATCTCATCAAGAGGATGTGGAGACTGAAGGTAATTTGTAAGCTGAAAATGAGAGTGTAGGAGAAAGTTCAAGTTAGCTGGCATATGCTGGCTTTTAGCCCGTATCATGTGTTGCTGTCAATTAAATATAAAACACAAACAGCCAAAATGTTTGGTGGAAAATACATCAAATAAATAGTCTAATGTTGTATGACCTATAAAATATGTTGTCAAGACAAATGAAAGGATAACTCCAGTATTTCTGAGGCTATTTTCCCATTTTGGGTGTAAATAACAAAAATCTTTGCAGTCATTGCAATATCAAGCAAGTGCAGTGTACTTGGCCACTAGAAACAGCTGTAAAGTAAACAAATTCTGCAATTGTCCATGTCTAAGTGCTTGTTTTGTTTTTCTCAGATTGTTACTCTAAGTGTCTGATAACATTATGAATAGGAGTCCTGCAGAGATAGACCTTTTTATGCAAGAGTAAGATCCTTTTTTATTTGGAAACTTGTGCTCTGACATACAGCTCATCTGGGTAATGTCTAGATAAGTTCAGGGTTGCACTGCATGTGTGAAAGCACCTAAAGAGTCAAAGAAAGA
Organism: Lates calcarifer; assembly: GCF_001640805.2. Classification (NCBI taxonomy): domain Eukaryota; kingdom Metazoa; phylum Chordata; class Actinopteri; family Centropomidae; genus Lates; species Lates calcarifer. The sequence goes on from NC_066853.1 coordinate 25,998,894, forward strand.
GCCAACAACAAAGGTGCATCACTTGGAACTGAGATGCATTGCTCACAGGTTGGAAAAAAAACAGACATGCCATCTGTAACATTTTGTTGTGAACATTAAAACAGGATCCAGACATTGTTTGGATGATAATAACTATCACAGTCACTATTACTGTTCAGTGATTGAGATATTGATTAATGAATTAAATAGACAGTTTTAATCCGAATCATATCACATTCTGACAGAAGCAACTGCCATGAATTATAATGCAGTGCTGGCAAGTATTATTAGATATGGCCTGGCATCATGATGTGGCTAAAAGCAAAAATCACAAACATGATCAAAACTGCAATGACGGTGATTGGGAAAAAAGAATACCCAACCCTTCTAAACTCTTATGAATCACTGGTAGTCAAAGAGGCACGCAGGATTCTGAAGGACCCAACACACATTTTACACCATGAGTGTGAACTTCTGCCATCAGGTAGACATTACAGAACCAGCAGGTGTAAAAGCGATATAAGCTTTCCTTTGTCCCCACATCCATAGCACTACTCAACAACCGCCAACTCAGTCCTTTGAGGTTATGTGCAATCTAACATCATAGGAGATGGGGGGGTCGTGACATCTTATGGTTCTCAAGGTGTAAGTCAGTTTTAATCTTAAATGCTCATCTATGTACTGTTGTTGTTTTTATGTCCATGCATTTGTGTTTATGTATGTTATCTGTATGCAGCTATATTCAGCACTTTCTTTTAGGACAATAAAGTTGTATTTGTATTTGTGATCTCATTGTTTCAGTCACTATCCAAAGCTCATGACCATAGGTGGAGGTTGGGATGTAGACTTAGTAAATTGAGAGCTTGGCCTTCCGCCTCAGCTCCCCCTTCACCACAATGGTTTGGTACATTACTACTCCTGGCACCGCACCAATTTGCCTGTTGATTTCCTGCTCCACCCTACCCTCACTCTTGAACAAGATGCTACAGTATTTGAAATCCTTCACTTGAGGCATCAAGTCTCCCCCAACCAGGCCTCAGACTTAAAGGTGCTGACTGTAACTGTTTGATGCTCTGATAACTGGAGAACACCCTTTCCTCCACAGAGGACATGCTGGTCTGGTTCAGGAGCTCTCTCCACACTTGACAATATATCCAGTCTGGGTCAGAAGTTCTCCCTGGCTCAACACAGCCTGCTTTCCCTTCCTGGGTCACTGAATAGTTTATCATAACTTGAAATCAACTGAAAGTTCTTCTCCATTGCCTTCCTGAGCTCCTCCCACACCTGAGTGGGAGTTGAAGACTCAACAGATCTGATCATACAACCACAAAATCTGTCATCAGTGTTTGGCCTAAGATGTTCTTGGTATCAGGTACAGTTAAGAAACACCATATGTATCTAGTTGGTACCATTCCACCTATCGCACTGGCTTGAGTTCCTTCACCAGAGGTGGAGTCTGCAACACCAGCATCAGTGCACCTGGGCTTTTCTTATGTGCTTCCATATCTGGTCTGATCAAATGGACCTCAGGAAAAAAATAACAAGCCCTCATTTTATAGCTATAGTTATTTGTTTGTCAGAACTAAATGTTTAGCATCTGCTATTACAGATTCCCCCAGTTATCTGCTACTGGTCACAGTGAGTGACATGTTATTTGTTTGTGCTCTCTCTTCTGTTGCTGGAGCTTTGTGCTCTGTGCTGATCCACATGCGTGATTGGCTGCCTGCAGGGTGGCCTGTGATTGGCTGCTCAATTCCATACTTCAATCAACATCATGCTGGCAAGTTCAACGTATTTCTTGGTTTGCTTTTTCATTTATTAGTGTCTTCATTTACTGGCTGCTTTGTTTGCCTTTCTTTTGTTATAGTGTGATGAAATGTGTCAGTCTCCATTTTATGATGAATAGTAACATCAGCTAACTCTTCTATTAAATTGTGAAATAGTCAATATTTCACCATTCATTCACCATCATGAATCAGCTCTTTTAAAATTTAAGAAATGACAACGATGCACTAGTATACTGTATTCCATATGCCTAAAAAGATAACACATATGCTCACTGCAGATCAGGGCTAAAGAAAAAAAATATCAAGGTCTCCATATGGTCTGCTCAACTAGTCTACATTTGGTCTGATGCACAGGACCAAAGATGTTCAATGTGTACATGTCAGGTTTTTTGTCAGTGGGGTTATCCAGAGACCCATCCCCTGCTTCTCTGCATTTTCACAGAAATATGTTTCATTTTGGTATAATTCATTCATCATTTTAAAGTACACTAAAGTTCACACTTCCCAGCAGCGATGGCCAAGCCTTTTAACCAACAGAACTGGTAGTATTGATGGGTGGAAGTCACTGGGGGATCATGTCTGAAATTGCTTCTGAAATGGTACATAATATAACAGCCATCTCAGAATGTGCTAACTTATTATGTACTGTACATGCTAAAAAAATCTGTGCAGGTTATTGAGTTTTTCATACATTATGCACATTTTATACATATTTTGTGCAATTGCCTCTCTCTCTTTCTCTCTCTCTCAGATTACCTCTGTCTGTCATCTCTTGCACTCTCATTCTCCATCAATCCCCTCTTTCTTGATGCCACCCATTGTGGAGTTTGTGTGTTGGCTGCTGGGTTCACTGAGAAATTGCTTCTGACAGCTGATTTGTTGGATGTCAGAAGTGGTGGCTGGGGTGCTGATAAGGTGGAGGAGAGGAGGGGGGAGGATGGGATTTGGCAGAGAAAGGAGGGATTAGGTTTTTTTTCTTGTTTGCTACAGAAATCTGCATCAGGTCTTTACTTGTACCTGTCCCTCTAATCATCCATCAAAAACTAGTGGAAACTAGTGCCACATGATGTATTTGTACACAGAATTTAAACACTTTTAACATGTTTAAACATTTAGTTTACTGCTGTTACTAATCTTTATAACATCCTAGGATGAGTAAATGCCCATTGTTTCATAGCAATATTTAGTTTTTTTCTTTTTCATCAAATAACAAAATCAGCTCGCCTATCTAATCCATTGGTCTACAACAATGTTTAGGTGGTGCGTGTCAAAGCAACATCCAGATGAATGAAGGACTCAGGGTTTCCCAGCAGAACATTGGACTGTAACAAAATGATCAGTGTTATTCACTTCACCTGTCAGTAGCTTAATGTTGGGGCTGAGCGGTGTAGGTACATGTTCTAACTGGTGACTTCATATCAGAATTGCTGTATCCAACAAACACTTTGCATGTAATGATTAGCAACCATAAATCCTCTCCAGCAGTCATGACTCCCTACATAAGATGAAGAATCAACAGCCTACAATGAGCACTGTTTATTTCCATACAGTGATCTGTGTTATTGCATGAGTTGAGATTTCCAATAAAACCTGAAAGTGTATCAGAGCACTCCATATGGACATTATTGGTTTTCTAACAGAACTGAAGATAGTAAATACATTTGCTCTGTAGATGCACAATATGCAGTAGATATTACAGGATGTCTGGATGGCCTGCTAAAAATTCTATTAAGGACAGCCCTGTTAAAGCACAGGAAGTCTGGTTGATCGTGTCATTGGCTAACCACCATCAGCACCAGCTCTGTAATGCATGTTTCCATGTAAATAAAGCTCCTGCTGATGCACTGACCTCCATTCAGTGCTTACCGTATTCTGACCTGAGGGCAGACAGACATCATGTAATAGGCACAGGTCTTTATGTGAGATTACTGTGTAAAGATACAAACCTTATAACCTGTGTTAAGCACAACTCATGCTACAGATACTCTACCTCTCTATCAGTGGGCTCACATGCACTTAACCAGGTTACACTCCTTTTTCCAGTAAGAAGATTTTTCAAATGTCATGGAAATGAGAAATCTGGTTTCCATTATCAGGCTAGGCTCTTATAAAAATCTGATTCACCCAGGTTGATTTCTTCTGGAGAATGCCAATTTCTGTGCAATGTATGTGTGTAATTGGATTTCTATTCAGATTTTTGCAAGAACTCACATGTATGGCAAAAGACGTCAGACAGTTAAAACCAGCTTCTAGAGGTTATGTTATGTTATTAGGTTATGCTCTGTTTCCACCTCTGAATATTTGTACAATTCAGACACAACTGAGGCTGGTTGTCTGTTGCTCTGCCCTCCTCTCAGTCTGCTCCTACGCAGATGCACACAGCAAAGAAACCTGGCTTACTGCATGTATCATCAGCTCCTCCAACCTAAACGACCATATACATTGTGTGTCCATACCCCCAGGTACTACTCATAGGATCGTGCCAGTGGCAAACATACTGGACCTTTGACATTATAGTAACAATGATAAAGACACAGTTAAGGTTGTGGAACAGTCAGGTTGGGTTTAGGCACAAAACCCCTTTGTTCCAGTACCATAGCATGATGGATATTCCAAATATAGATGTGAAGTAATAATAATAATAATAATAATATCAAGACTAGAAGTAGGACTAATAATTTGAAAAGTAACAGCAGGCTTTGAGCCTGATCGTAGGAGCAGCAGGAGGCTTGTCATCACAGATCAGACTCTACAGCTCCAGAGGCAGAAATACCTGCAGAAAGAGACAGAAGAGGAGACAGAGAAAAGCACAAAACAGGAGACAATAATAGAGGCTTTAATGGAGTCAGCCAGTCTAATGTTAGCAGGGAGGTTGTTCAAGAGGAAGGGGGCCCGATAGCAAAGGGCCCTGACCCTGCTGACTTCTTTTAACTCTGGGGACAGACAGGAACATTGCACTGCCCTGAGAGTGCAATGAATATGACTGGTGAAAACTGTCACAGCCTCTAACATGCCCACCATGAACGTATGATAATGTGTTTTTTCTGATTCTACTCTGTATCAAGTGCACTACAAGTGTGTTTGGCACACCCCTGACACCCCTGACACACTGTGCAAGGCTTGCTTGACTGTGATCTGTGAACAGTAGATTCCTCTGTCTGCCGGTGAGGTTGTCTCATCAGTCCTCATGGTTTTTTGAACCACTTGCCTTCAATGATTTGTCATATGTAACCTGATATGTTTCAAACTGACACAACATATATACATATATACACATGTAATTTCCAGTAAACCCGGCAAATACCTAATCTTGGTGTCACTGTCAGCACTTCATTAGGAGGTTTTACAATCAAATGCATTTATGTTATGTGTTGAATCAGTATATGACCATAATGAAAATGCAGTCATACATCAAGTAACTGCTGGAGGTGCACACCTGGTGTGGATGTTCAACAGATTCTGATGTTGTGAAAACAGAAAACAGAAAATTTTCTGAATTTAAGTTGAAAGTGTTGTATGTCAGGATGTTCCTCTGTAATCTTGTCCATTCTGGAGGAAGGATTTTCTGTCTACTAAACACAACGACACAGTCCTACCATCCCAACGAAACTCTATAGAATCCCCCTTCCCCTTTGCTCTGTATGAAAAAGGACAATGCAGGACCCTGGTTAAATGACAGGATATACTTTTTTCGTTACAGTTTTGTACACATAAACAATATCTGCCACACATCTTAAATAGCTTAAACATAACATTGCAACTGCCTCCTCTGACTCACTGACAGAGAGTTTCTCAATCTGCTGGTTCATCTCTTTTTCTCAAACACTTTAGTGCCCTGCCTATCAGGATCCTCTTCCTGTCTTAAAGCACATATTCCAAGGGATTTAGCACTGAAGTGTGTCAAGAACTGAGTGAGCATTCTTATGGTTTGACCTATCAGTAGGACTTGCAGTGGGTATTAGGGTGTGCTGTCATAAATCAACTGAGCCCTTTGACTGAAACCTAGAATCAGCCGATCAGCATTATAAATAGACTGTACATGTAACTGGATGCAAAAAAGTAGAATTATTGTTTAGTTATTGTTTAAAGCCAACATGGTTCTCAGAGGGACAGAAGTAAAAACACATACAGTACAAACATGTACACACTCAGGTCTTATGGTCAGGGGAAAAATAATGAAATTCATTGTGTGTGTTTGCACCATGTTCAACCATCAGTGTGTCTGCTGTGTGTGTATTTCTCTTGATTCTCAAACAATTGTGTGTGATATGCAAATGATCAGCTAATTCTAGTGAATCATTATGTTACCCTGCATTACTGCACTTCTCATTTACCTTCAAGTGTTGATTTGGAGGCTTATCCCAAAACTGAAAATGGTTTCATGGGTTCATTAGGCCAAGCTTAACCTCTATCAATAAAACAAGCACAATATACACACCAGTGTAAGACCTTTTATTGTTTTGTATGACTGTTTTATTCAGCTTCTCCCTCACTTTATACCAAAACATTGTAGTCCAGTTGTGAGATGTGTATGGTTTTGATTGCCGCAGGGCTTTTTTTGTACTCTAGGACTCTAAAGCCTAGTACACCTGAGGAAGCAGAGCTCTGTGTGAGGTGAAAGGCTCCATTTCCACCTCTTAATCGATAGAAATGAGTGTTCTTAGCTGTAAGCGGATCATGCTTTTGTGAAATTATGACCAAGTGTCCCCCCTCCCCCTCCCTTTTCTATGTGTTGCCTCCTGTCTCTCTCTTATCTCGCCATTATTTTTTCTACCCTTCTGTCTCCCCTGCAGGTTTTGGCTTTGTAACATTTGAAATTGAGGATGTGGTGGAGAAAGTCTGCGAGATCCATTTTCATGAAATCAATAATAAAATGGTGAGTGGCTCCCATCACATTTCAGAATGTCTGAGACAGATCTGGATTAATATTTGATTTTCCTTGGTTTGGCATTGAAAATGATGGTGGAAACTGATACATGACTGGGCAGGATGGAGACTGTCTTTTACACACACACACACAGACACACACACACACACACACACATAAAATTTGACCCACAGAACCACCAGTGAGATATTGAGACATGAGGGACATGGAGGTCAGCTGTCCTTTCAGTGCAGCCAATCACTAACCATGAAATTGTGAGTGTGATCCCAAAGCACACAAAAGGGCAGAGTGAGGTGGCCCTTCCTCTGCCCCTATGTCCAATTTCGACACCAGGATGCTCTGCAAATTAGACCGGGTTTGTCGTCGTACAGGTGCAAAAGGTCACTGTGGACACAGGGCCCCAACAGAGGGAACCAGGTATGGTTAGTGTATCTGCCCCCAGCATTAAGTTGATGGCTGAATGTGCACAGTCTTGTGGCAAAAATCTTGGCTTGCTAACCCTTTTGCTTGTAAAAGAAAAAATAGCATCTTTCATTCAAAAATGACAAAAACAAAATTGACCCTCACTGATGAGACAAGTTCACCATATCCCTGACAGGAATAACATAACCCACACCTCTCAATGAGACACTGGGAGACAGTGTTTCTCCTATACAAATAAACTTGCCTTCCTTTGTTGGTGGTTTTGCTTTGCCACTTGCAGAGCAAACACTAATGACAATACACCACTTGTGTTAAAAGAGTCTTTGGTTTGTGTCTCAATGAAACTCAAAACACAGCCTTGATTTTGAGCATGGAAGTTCACTCTTAGTTTCTTAGTTCTTTGTTAAACATTAGTTTTGATTTTGTATATGCACAAGGCACAAAGATGAAAACTTACATTTTGGCCAACTCTGGCATATCAGACATTTAATTCATAGGCATTATGCTGTCATGAGCATGCCCTGTCAAATAAATGAATAAACCAAATTCCAGTTACTAGCTTTTGCTGGAGCTTTCAGCCACCTGTGGGGCCTTCATCAGTATGAGAAGGCTGAAGGGAGCATAAAAACCACAGTATACAGGAAACCCACTTCCTCTCAGTTTGAACACCAGCCACCACTTAACACCACATTAAAGATCATCTTGTTACTAAGAAAGAGGACAGAGAGAGCAGAGTGCAGTGGATCTGGGGGGCACTCAGAGCCTAATGGGTACAAGGACTAGATGATAAGAATTCCACTCCAAAACAAAAGGATTCTCTGGCAATTTAGTATTACACTTCTATAAAGTTGTTGGACTGACCAGAGACAGATTTGTTTTAAATGGCCAGAATCAAAGCTGCAGAAGTCGAGATATCCAGACTTTTTGACATGACTAAAATAGGTTGAGTGCCCCTTTAACACCAGAATAGACACATCTAAATCAACAAGCACCAGCAGAGGCATGTCTCTCTTACATGGCTGGGTAGTCAGAACATTCAACCAAAGTCTTCAAGTTAACACTTCTAACACAAACCATTCAAAACCTTAAGATCTCCTCTGTATATGTGGTGTATGACATTACATGTGACAGCTGTGGGGAACCCTACGTGACAATGAGACTGACTAAACTATAGCACTGACAACAGCACTGATGGCACGGCAAGAAGGTTCAAGATTCAAGCCCTGGTTTACCCGGGTTTTTTTCTGTGTGGAGTTTGCGAGTTCTCCCTGTGTGGGTTCTCTCCACTCCAGCTTCCTCCCACAGTCGAGAGACATGCAGGTTAACTGGTCACTCTAAATTGCCCGTAGGTGTGAATGTGAGTGTGAATGGATGTTTGTCTATATATGTCTGTGATGGACTGGCAGTCTTTTCAGGGTATACCCCGCCTCTCGCCCAATGTCAGCTGGGCTCCAGCCCCCCTGCGACCCTTAACAGATAAGCAGTATAGATAATGAATGAATGAATGAATGAATAATTCTTTCTAATACAACCACGACACTGCTACATCTGTTAAACTTGTCCACAGACAGCATGACAGGCAGCATTATAATGCAGTTTAGGGGTGATGACTATGCTAATGATCAAACGTCATGACCACCCACCTTCTCATGAGGTTGAGCCAAGTGATTTATGAGAAGTGTGTGCAGTTAACAGAGTTTAACGACTTGTAGCACTCATATCAACACGTCAAAAACAGAAGTTAAGGATTAAGGATTAGAGTTTTTTTGTATGAAGCCCAGTGTTTTAAACTGACCAAGGAGAATTGTGGGTAGGTGGGTGGTTTTTTAACTTAACATATCTCAGTCTTTAGTTCACTATTTTTATAATTGGTGTTGATCTAGGGGATACGATTCCCCTCTTTGCACACATATAGCAGCACACACACACACACACACACACACACACATCAGAATTCCACACATGGTCTTACCTCTCCTTAATTATAAAATGATCCCATGCAGCTGTCAATGTGAGCTCTTTTTCCCCGGTCTTATTATTGTCCCTGAGTCAGCATGCAACTGCCATCATCCAAACAACCCAGAGTTTCAGACAGGGGGAAGAAGTCCTGCACCCGCTAGCTATTGATTTTCACATGATAGCACATCACATGCTTTTATTGTTTGGGGAGCTCAACAGTGCTGACCATGATTTCTTTATTTTAGTCAATATCTCCCCATAGAGAGCCTGTAGCCCCGATCCTCCTTCCACACCACTCATCGACTGGCCTGGTTTAAATTGGGCTACAGGGGAATTGCATGCATTGTTAACAACAGCAGGGGAGGGCAGGCAAAAAAAGAGTAATAGAGAAACATAGAGAGAGAAGAAGAAGAAGAAGAAATACAGGCTGGAATCCCAGCCCTTGCAGGCATTAATACTAGATTCTAACTTGCTCTGTAAAGCAGTAGCAGTGTTTTTTAATTTGCTTATGTTGTTTGTTGTCAGTATGGACTAATATAAACCCCCATTTCCCAAATGCATTGTGAAAATCCAAGAGTACTGGCCTACTGCAGAACTCAACAACAGGGGAACAAAAACTGTGGCTGGTTTTATAATACGTCTTTCTCATAATGTGCAATAAGTAAAAGGAGTAGAGAACCTTTCATATACAGCGCAATGCAAATAATGCAAAAAGTAATGCATGCGTAATACTCACCCACAAAGATACAGCAGCTGAAGCTTTACTATGGCTGGTTGCAGACATATTTTAGGATGTAGGTGGGTTAGTTTGAGGTCCTGTTGGGGATTTGAGTTCCACATCTGAGGAAGCAGACAACCAACCACCAGGATCCTTTTTTTTTATCTTTTTTATTACTTGTTTATAACATCTGTCAGCTGTGATCACTCAAAACCAAATTTCTGTGGGAATTATCTGTGGAACATGACCACAGATATGTCCCATTTGCACATGTACAAAGTCCATGTATGTACAAACCATACACACGCTATTTGTGACATGTGATTTTGATGCAAAATTGCTTCTCATTCATTCTTAATGGAGGCCTGAGACTGGAAGATTACAAGTTTAGTCCCTGGATGGACAGGATAGATCTAGGTTGGGAAAGTGAAACAGCAACACTTCACTGCCATCACCAAGGTGCTCTTGAGCAAGACTTTTATTCATCAATGGCTCCAGTGAGCTGCTCAGTGGTCATCATATCATATCATCATACTGTGGTTGTACATGACAGCTTCCAGCTGTGAATGTGAGCAGGTTGTTTCACTTAGACCAAACCTTGGTTGGATAAAAGAGCAGAGGTATACAGTAGGGCTGAACGATTTATTGAAATCAAACCACAGTCGCAATTTGAGCAAAGACTGCCAGATTATTTTTACAACAGAGAGTCAGTGGACGCGTCATTACACGTTTTTAGTTGCCTCACAGTTCACACACATAGCATCAGCAACAGAGCAACAGAGTGACAGGCTGTAAACTTTACAACAAGATCTTGTCTTAAAATGACCAAACCACAAACTAACTGTGAGTTAGATACTTGATGAAAACGGAGGGAAGAGCGACAGAGCGACAGTGCGACGCAGGCAGTGTGAGTCACTCAGATTCTCTCCACTCTGGTGTCATGTTCTACTTGCATTCCCATCCTGAGGACGGACACAGCTAAAGCTGGAACTACCGGTGTTATGACGAGTTAAAACCGATTGACAGTGTCATCAGGCCAACAAGAGCAAGAGCTGTGACCAAGACGCCAACTTTGCCTGCAGTGTTTCAGCTATACATATTTTGTAGCAGCGGCCTGCCACACAGAAAATTATTGCTGATATTAAAAAGTTGTAGAATACCCGGTTAAGCCGAGAAGGAGAGAGAGAAAAAGAGACAAAAAGGTAGAATGAACTACCTAACATTAAGTTAGGATTGTATCGCATTTTGTATTTTCTACTGGGACAAATCCTGTAGAGTTTTAATGGTCTGTGTCTGTTTCTACCTGCTCTCTGTGTGCCTGTCAGTCTCCTGTCATTCCCCCTCAGTGAATCAGCATTTGAAAAATCAGCACAGGCAGCAGAATGACTGATGTAAAGTTACTGCAGAGAAGGCAACAGAACATAGTGCTACTGTTTGTTGTGAGAATTGTTCTATTATTCAGTTTTTTTTTAGAATAAATGCATTTTGGATTCGTATATTTTCATTGGATTAGTACACAGAGCAGCTAATATTTCAATGATCTCTTAAATGGTAATGCTCCATCACATGTTTTACATGCATATAGTGAATCCTGGACTGAAGCTTGACTTTCAGAATTACACTGCAAGTCAACTCGCAATTGTAATATCTGTCAGAAAAATCGCAATCAGATTTTTTCCCAAAAACTTTCAGCTCTAGTACACAGGCACCGCTACAAACCAGCTAAAACCTGAACATAGTAAACTTTTCAGAGTGCTGGTCAGTAGTTGCCTGCTCATCAGTTTAAGTTGATGATGATGATGTCTCAGGTGAGGGCTTAGACAGTGACAGTTTTGTCACTCTCCCAGGCAGGATGATAATGTTGTGGTTCAACACAGTTCACAATGCAGTGGAAGTGCATATGATTATTGCATGGTGACTAGACAGCTAAAGTGGGCTTTACCAAACCTGAAGAGAAGGAACATAGCTAAATGTTGGTAGTTCTGATAGCAGCCTTCCATGGCCACTTCTGTGACCTTGTCATTAGTCTCTCTCTAAAACCTCAAGTTTCTGGATTTTCTTGGTTTTACTGTGACAGCAATCTTTAGGTGTTCTGTAACAGAGGTCACAACTTACTGCAATAAGCTGATTGCAGATTCAGCTCCACATCAGTGGAAGCGATGTGCTCTGCAAGAGCCATAGAGCCTGGCAAAGTCTTCTTTGTAATTAAATATTCAGTCTTCATTCTTTAAAAACAGAGAATACAGAGCCAGATTGAGTGGGAGAGGAGCAGAAGAAACAGAGGGAATTGGAAATAATGATTCAGGGGAAATGATGATTAAGAAAAACAGGAGTTTCTGAGGCTGATGGCAAAAACAAAGTTAAGTTAAATATAACAGACAGATACTGAAACAGCCAAATAGAAGGCTCTTGGACATCCACATATTATGCAGTCGTCTCTGTGACAGTGCCAGCATCATAGGTGGAACAGTACAAAGACCAGAAAAAGAAAAAGGGGAGAGACAGAAGCAGAGACATAATGGAAAGCAACACATTGAAGTTGTAGCATATATTACTTTCTTTCCCCTTAATGGATCCCAAAGATGGCAGTGTAGATTAATCTGTCTGTCTAGAAATCTGACTTGACATCATCCAGTCAGATTAACAGAACTTTAGTGTGAATATGTATAAGAACACAATTTGTAATGATGATGGTCACTGACCTTATATCAGGTATCAGCCATTAGTTCAATATTTCAATTTCACACTTTTTCCCTATATTGCTAGAACCGGTGCGCCTCTAGAAGATCTCTTTTTACGATCTAAAAACCTTTCTTATAGCACCACATCCAGAGCACACTTTTTAACCCAAATGACTGTAAGTTTAACTGTTCAATTAGCAGCGGTCAACCAAAGCATGGTGCAGATTAACACAGACCCCTTACAGTCAAAGACCCCCATGTTTTCTGTTTGTAATTTGGTTGGCGATTGGTCTAACTGCAAAAATGTTTGGGAATTTGCACCTCTGAAGTGCAATATCAACTTAGATGGATCCTGTAGGGGTGGTGGTGGGGTCATTTGGGCCATAGACAGGAAAGATATTTCCTGAGGCCGCCTAACAGTTTAATCCAACAATGCTTACAAGCACAAGATTATGGCTTTGGATACTGAGATTACACATTCTCCCTATGTCTGCATGGGTGTGCCCTAGACTGTAACATGATAAGCAGTGTAGAGAGGGGATGGCTGGGTGTTTCATTATGGAATATCAATAGCTGCAAACTGTTATTCTTTGTTTCAACATTTTTACTCTTCACTTATCAGAAACTGAGGGAAGATAAAAATCCAAAATAGGATGACAAGATTTCTTCTAATATTTGACATGAAAAAACAGCCACATTTTTTTCAAACAACAGTCTCACTATGACTGTGAAGAGAAGAACTAGAGATTTTTGTGGAGAAGTGTATTTACATGGTGCAATCAAAAAGTTCAGAGACTGCAGCGAGAGTGCAGCACAGTAATGCACATGCAGCAGGAGCAAGCAATAACTTTTATGAGTCAGTAAGCTGTGCTACATCAAGTAATCATTTGGACTGTGTTATAAGCATTTTTTTGACCACTTGCAGGGTTGCATTTGCAATTTCATTTGTGATTTCACGCTACAAAAGCTGTGTCAAAATCTATAAGAATCTCTACATCAACAGACATAGGATGAACCCACCTTCATGTTGAGGATCATCCCTGGTGATGAGAAGTGGGTCTACAGCTACAACCCAGAGAGAAAGCAGCAGTCTTTACATTAGCCCACAGTCTCCAAGACTGGAAAAGTGCATCAGGTCAGGGGTGAAACCAAGACCATACTTGTCATTTTCTTTGACATTCATGGGGTTGTGCATCGTGTCTGCGTCCCCCAGGGTCAGACTGTCAATGCTCAATTGTCCCACATCATTCTGAGGCATCTGAGGGAGGACATTTAGCAGAAGCAACATCATCTCTGACGGAATGGTAATTGGATCAAACACAAAATGCAGATGGTGCTTGACGTGCTCACACAACGTAACTTCAAGGGAACATATTTATTGCTGATTTCAGGTCAATACTAAGTAAATTTAATCTACTTCATAGTGTTCTTTGATGATTATATGCAGTACTTGGAGAAAGTACTGTCCTCTCAGCAGGGGAAATTCCATGAATCTGTCCACTTGACAAGACTGGCAGCAAATTACACTTGGGATATACTTGAACACTAACAGAAATGCACAAAGCCAGGACAGGCTAAACATAAAGATTTCCACCAATTTGAACAGATGATTTTACTGATGATTTTAGTCTTTTACTGTCAAGAAGAAACATGTACCTTCTGACTGAGTAAATACACTTAACTCACCAAACAACTGATCAATGGCAGTAAACAACCCCGCAAATCTTACACAAGTGCTTATCCTCAATTGTTTATGTGCCAAAACAAACATGGATTGCAGCTAAAAGCTTGCACTGTTTACAGGTAATGCAGTTTGCTCTGAAAAGGCCAAAAAAGATGATAAAAGTTCAAGATTAGGCTGAGATAGAGAGGTGTGGGCAACATGGTCTGCACAGTGCAGGGGGAACTGGAGGTAGGAGAACTTTGTTTAACAAAGCTAACTTCAGGCTAGGTAAAGATAGCAGACTTCAGTGAATCCTGATGTAGATAAGGTAGTGTGATGTTACTGGTCCATTCAGTCATTTACATAATGTTTTACAATAAATATATGTAACTGATCAAATCAGATCTATTGTATAGATTACACCTACAAATCCAATGTAACTCAGAATAGCAATTTTTAATTGTGGTCAAAAAGTGTCATGCCCATATCTGCATCATTTTATTTTTCTATGTATTTCTCTATATAGAGGTGTGACTGAGAGGGCTTCAGGGGGATGTTCAGGTTGACGTGTAAGGACCAGCATTCCCTGAGAAAAGCTTGAGTCTCTCCTTTCACAGCTGGACACCTGAATGAGTCTAGCTTGCTATCAGATCTTACAGACCATTTATTTTTCATTTCTGATGGATGTTTGTACATAATGGTGTTTCCTAATAATTGTGATGGAGAGCCTATAAATCATTATGTTGAATTTTAGAATGGGGCAGCTTCCATTATAGCTGCAGAGATTTGTGAAGCCCTGCATTAAGCTATAACAGATAATTGAAAGGTATACTTGTGTATATTATAAGATTCCTATATTTTCACATACATTTCAGTTTGATTTTCATCCTCAGGTTAATGTATTCCTTTCTTACTCTGTTCCCTTTGTTTCATTCTACAGTTCAAGGACTGTATTCAGTAACACCACTTTAAAAGATAAAATCCATTTCAAATTTTGCACTTAAAAAAATTGTGTCTAAAAAAATTACTGATTAGTTTTAGTATTAAATGTTCAGTTCATCAAAGCCATAGAAAAGAAAAAGACTTCTCCCTCCATTCAGGTAGTTTTGGTTTATTTGTCCATGTCATCCAATCTATGTATCTCTGAGATTTTTTGAGACTGTTTTCATGGCAATACAATGCATTTAGTTTGTGCTGGTCATAGCAAATTACATTCAAAAATTCAACAATAATCTCTTTTCCAAAATACATCCCTGTCACTATGGAGAATTCACAGAACACACTGGAGAAAGGTGTGATTCAGCAAAGTCTGATTATTCCGTGTAATGGGGGACACTGATTTTTATTTTAAATGTGTTTTTTAATTAAACCCTACAATGCTGTTATATTGAGGTGGAGAAATCTCAAGACAAATATTCTGTTTAGATTTCTCTCTAAATATCAAGTTAGTCAATACAAGGTTCAAACAACTTGTTTTAGAGACTCACTGCACTTAGTTACATTCACATTTTCAAACTCTTAACAGCATAAACTAACTTCACTAACACTCAAAGTATGTGACTTGCCAAAAGCCCAGGAGGTTCCTGTGATGGACAACTACTAAGGCAACGTGCTTCAAACTAGACCAAGTCAAAATTTAATGAACACGATTTATGACGCTGAGGAGTCAGAGCTTTACACCACCACATTTCTATCATACCCACAGCATAGCAACTTTCATTAAGCCCGTCTTCATCACAGGCTATTGTCAGGACATTTTATTTCATGGCATCAGACTGCAGAGGTGTTTTTATGTTTAAGATATTTCAGTGTTTGTACCCATAGGTAAGATATACTTACATTCAGTCTCAGTCTAGTGTAAAGTAACATGAGCTTTTAGAAACTCCATGGACCTCAGGCAGTTTGTTTAGCTGTTGAGGTTGGTGCTCCTCTCCCACTGGGCCTCTGTCTCAGTAGCTGGACGTATTAAGACCTCAATAAGGAGGGCCTCAATTTCACCTCTGCAACTATGACACTTCACTTGGTACTTAACAGCCTCTCTACCTGTGACCAACAAGCCTCATTCAAGCTTCTACTTCTGTCAGCACTTACACCTGTTTTTGACCAAAGCAATATACACTTTAAGACAGATTCAAGAATTTCCCTCATGGGATCAATAAAGTACATCCATCCATCCATCTATCCATCCATCCATCTATCCATCCATCCATCTATCCATCTATCCATCTATCCATCTATCCATCTATCTATTTATTTATTTATTTATTTAAGGGCAGCTGAATACTTTCTATGCTCAACTTTCCATTCTGACCCTATACAAAACTGTATAAATTGTCATGAATGTCTGCATTCTCTTCCCTCAAAATGATAATCTTCTTATCCAAAATCTCCTCCTCTTTTCTTCTCTCTAACTGGATTTTTTTCTGTATCCTTGCAGAGATTCTGAACTCTTCTATTAGTTTGAACCACTGCCTCTTGTAGATTCATGTTCTATTGTCTGACCTCCTCATTTTCTTGCTGTGCATTCTCTAACATACACTTCTCATGCGTCAAACTTTTTGTGATTTTTTTTTTCACTGTACTGCGTGAATTTGCGCTACAAGTCTGAAAACTTCCACATGATACAGTCGTCTGACTTCTTCCCCTCTTGACGTACAAGATCAAACTCTGTCTGCAGCCTTATTTCAATGTCTTTCTCCTCAAGTCCTCAACAATTTGATCAACATCCATAACACTTGAACTTGCACTGTCCTCTTTTGTAGTTCAAACACATCTGCTGCTCATTTTCTTTCTTTCTCCTGGGCCCCAAGCAAGAAATAACTTTCAAAAATATCAGGTGAACAGTGAGTGGGGAGACTGTCCTCCTGTAAGAAAACAAATCCATAGTTTGTGTGTACAAGCAGTTTATTACAACAAAGTTCATACTGGGAGGTTGGGGTAGATAGATGGAAACAGGACTTTCACACAGGAGACCACTGTTTCTTTCATCCATGACTGTTCCACCAACTTAACCACACGTTCTTTTTATTGGAACTCAGATGACAAAGGTCCTTTAACCTTGGTCATTGTGTCATTATTATTAAGTCATTAACCCCAATCAAGATTTTTTCCTAAACCAATTAGTTTTTGTGCTTCAATCTAACTTTATTTTTACCATGACGACAAAGTGTGTACAAATGTGTATAAATGACCTATATACAGCTGTTTAGGTTTTCAAAGTGGTTGACTGGACACAACAGCCATAACCCTGACAAAAGTGACATGTAGATTATGAGGTATGAATATTGATTCATTTATTGAAAACTAAATTATGTTAAAAACTTAAAATAACAGTGTAAATATGGACACCAGTCTGCTCCAGCATGAGTTTTGAGGCCTGATGACATTTTCCCTGCTAATGCACTGTCATTACAATTGAGCTGGATTAACTCATCTGTTCATCATAGCAAAAAGTTTTTTTTTTTTTTTTTTTTTAAGTCATAGAGGCCCATGCAATTTGACTTTTCCTTTATACACAGTCCAGTGTAGAGTTTCTCTTTAAAACATAAGCAACACACGAACAGACAGACAGACAGACAGAAAGAGGTTAGACTGAGATAACGGTTTTTTACACATACTGTAATTGTGTAAGTCAGAATGGGAACAACAGCAGGTGTTGTCTTGTGTTACTGGTAACTGGTCTTCATGGCTCCCCGCCTGGATGTAATTGTACACATAAAGAATAGGGAATAGCTTCACCCCACACTCTGTGGTTAGGACACACACATATTAATAACAGCTATTATAAGTACATACACACACCTTTTTTGATCCCCTCTGAGGGAAGCAAATCCAGATCAGATCAGAACGCTCTGGACTCTGATCTGTTTCAACATCTCATTTTCTGACATCCAGACCCACAGAGAATTTCTCCTAAGTACACAGTACAGATGAGATTATAATTTCCTCTAAATGCATAATTCCCTTATTCTGTAAATGCCAAAAGGAAAAGATACTATTCTTGTCATGCGTTTGACTGCCTTTTTTCTGGATCTGTGGTGAACATGTTGGAAAACCTCATGGCATTCTGGTGTTGAACAAATGTCAGTGTGGTATTGTAATTTTGACTTTAATACAGAAATAAAGAGTTGAAGGTTAATCCACACAGGATGTGTGTTTTTCGGTTATCTGTCCAATGTGTGTCTGACATATGATATGCTTTTATTTTGATTAATAGAGCACACACAGGCTGTGTGACAGCTCACATTGTACTTTCACAGTTCAAGTCCATTTTCTTCTTTTTGTATGCATAGTGATTGTGTATTGTGTGTAAGTGATGTACACGCAGTTCTGAGCCTGAATATATCCTGTGTAGACATACAGGGGGACTGAAGCTGCAGCTGTTACCCTGTTAACATGCTGTTTTTACGATGCAGCCAGTGTGGCCAGTTTGTCGGAGTAAAAAAAATAGTAGTGAACTGAAACTAAAAACTATAAACTAAAGTCATAAGGATGAGTGAGCCCTCACACGTTAACATCAACAATGTGGACATAAAAAAGTGCAGTGTCTTTTCTGCTCTTGTAGCAAACTTGGCATGTTGATTAAATTTCAGTAAAACAGTTTTTAAGGATCCAGTTTTACTCTTGCCCTGACAGTCTCATATTAGCTATTACCTGTCCTCTTGAGACCAATCAAATGACAACTTGACTTTGGCACTAGGCACATATTTACACACAGAGCCTTACCTGCTCTGTCCTCTATCACAGGCAGCACTTTGATCCATTTGAGACAACAGCTGGAGAAAACAATCTGGTTTCTTACCCCTTGCATCCTAGAGTCCATAACATAACTGAACATAAATGCCTTCCCCATATAGTTAATCTAATATTCATTACTGGCCAAACCCCAACTATGGAGATCAGCTCAGGCATGTCCACTGTATTTGGAATTTCCACTGACAACTGGAGGAAAATGAACAACTATTTCAGATACTCACCCTTTGCACAGTTCTGGTTGATATGCACTTGTCTAGATTCTAACTGTAGTCTCCAGCAAAAGCATTTAGGACTTAGGCTACATCTTCCCTTTAGACACAGGTTTTGTAGTTTGTCCACTATTGTTTAAAATCCATATAAACAATATTATTACACAGACACAGACTTTTTATGCAGATGATACAATCCTGTATATACATGGCTCTTTTCCATATCAAAAAAACAGGAGCAGTATAGCACTTAACCCTCTTAAATTTTTAATTCATGCACTGCACAGATGTTTCAGGCAGACAGCCTTCTTCAGTGTGCAAACTGACGACAGTGTTACTACACACAGGTGAGCTGTATAACTTTTTAATGGAGCACAACAATTAAGGACTTGTGTTTTAAACAACACTCACAGCAATGATCTCACAGCAAGTAAATGTGTTGTTGTTTTTAGCTAGCTGGAGGCAGCAATGCACTTCCCATACCTAGGCTGTTGGTAATTAAAAGAAGACCAAATCACAATAGAGACTGGGTCTATTCCATAATGTGTTCTGAGCAAACCCAATCACCCAAGATGTAGCTGGCCCTTCAGTGTGGCCCAGGACACATTCATGTACACACTGCTTAAAAATGTGGCCAGACCACCTCTGAATGTGGTCTGAGTGATTGGATCTCAATACATCATGGGTGCATTCACACCTGTACTCAGAGCTATCCACTTGTGATTGGATCATCCAAGATGCATGTTAATGCCAGGTATGAACAGGGCGACAGAAGACACGTTGCCTTTCATGTCGCATTTTTTACGATCAACCACCCCTCATGAGTATCCTCATGCCCATTAGCAAGTGACCTGTGACCAGCTGTGACCCCCCTGAGAGGGCCTTCCTGCAGCACTATCCACTTTAATTGTAATAATTACAACCTCCCTCCCATTCACTGCTAACACACTCTACTATTTTCATTTTCACAAGAACTTTGAAGGGTAAAGTGGTCTTTGGCACATCATGGTTTTCTGTCTCTGGTGTATTGATTGAGGCATAATGATGATATCGGCAAAGCCATTGAAACAAAAGCTCTCTGACCTTAAGCAAATGGCCTTAGTGCAATTCAGGACAAATTAGCATATCCGATATCCCCCCTGATAAAGGCAGTAACAGTGATGTAGGGCAAACAATGCAGAAGTACAAGGGGGAGAGTGTGTGTGTGTGTGTGAGAGAGAGAGAGAGAGAGAAAGAGAGAGAGAGAGAGAAAGCAGTCCTACTTTAATATGAGGAGTGAGGTAATGAGAGAGAGATGAGACAAGAGAAATTAAAACATTAGTTGCACTTGCAAATGGCATGCAACAGCTGTGAGACGGATCCACCAAAGCCAGCCTTGAATAATAAAGGACCTGTAAATGTATTGTAAGTGTCTCATATCTAAAACATAAAATTTTTAATATTTCAGAAGCTGCTCTGTGTTGATGTCTTTGTAATAATTTGTCATCCATTTGTAGTTAGTTGTTGCTAGTCCTGCATAACCATAACCATCTCACCAATGCTGTGCCCACATGGTACACTAAACAAAACATTCTGAAAAAAGTTCATTGTAAATAAGGGCATGAGTGAAAGTGACAGACTGATGTAAGCAAATTGTTAAGTATCGTTTGTATCAATATCTGTTGTCAGCAGTGTTATCTTTGTGGGCCATACTCCACAGGTAGAATGCAAAAAGGCCCAGCCAAAGGAAGTGATGTTTCCTCCAGGGACGCGAGGTCGGGCCAGGGGCCTACCATACACAATGGATGCCTTCATGCTGGGCATGGGCATGCTGAGTAAGTACCCAGTTTGTGGGTGTGCATGCATTTTTATTTGACATAATTTAATGTCTTTCTTCAACTACAGAATCACATTGGGTTTAGTAGCATAAGCAGCACTATCACATTTCTTTGACTTTGAAATGCCTGTTTGGTATTTTCTTTCCAAGCACAACACACACAGCACTGAGGATGCAAGAGTACATACAAAACATTCAAATGAGGCAGTAAAGAGGATGTTTATGGCAATGCCTTAGTCGTGTCCCTGAGAACACACCATTTCACAATGATCACAATAATAGTCATTAAGCAGATAATGTGGTGACTCCATCAACAACAAAAACTGAAAGCATGCAGGAAATACAGTGTGTGAGTATGGAATAATGTTGAATGTTGACTGTGAATAAACACAGATTTTACCACTGACAAGTAGACATGCTTACATTATTACCGTATTAGAGAGAACATGCAAACGCCACACAGTATAGCCCTGGGCAAACCGGGGTTTGAACTGGGAACCTTCTTGCTGTGAGGTGACAGTGCATCAGTTCTAATACCCTTTAAATAAATTGGAAGTCTTTAACAAATACAAGCTAATCACACATTTGATTGAATGAATGATGATTTTATTACATGAAAGAATAACCATACCACACTTTCAAATTAAGAATTTTGAGTGAAAGACATTTTATATAAAAAGAAACAAATAGACATCAAGGAGGTGTCACTAGTATCACTATGCTTCAAAGTCATCAGATTGCCATAAACATGTTTGCCTTTACACAGGGCTGGACAACACTAAAAGGCAGGCTATGCCCTTTAGGTTCCTCTCCCTAATTCAGCCTCATACGTCACATTTCAGGCCACACTCCCTCATTTACATTGAGATCAAAAGCCAAATGGTTGCATTCTAGCTGTGTATTACTCATACTGACCACATAGTCACTGACATAGTTTTACACTTTGTATGTGGACAGAAAAATGTGTGTTTTTATTATACAAGCTGAAATCAAGTCAGTCTAAGTTTAGATGAATTTCTCTTAACAGTCATCTCTTGTCTTCTCTCCAGGTTATCCTAACATTGTAGCTACATATGGCAGAGGCTACACTGGCTTTGCACCAAGCTATAGCTACCAGTTCCCTGGTAAGTTCTCATTTAAACTATTCAATTCCTCCTCTTATACACACAAACAAACTTACACACACACAAATATGTGTGTCAGATCTCAGCAGGGTTCTTCAGGATGACAGTGTAATGCTGTCACATCAACCCTGCCTTACCAGCTCTGCTTAAAGGACAAATTCTCTTCCTGGCAATCCACACACAGCAGTCTAATCTCAGTGAAATGCAATCCCCCTGTCTCTCCAAATTTGATTTGATAATGTGAAACTAAACTATTATTTCCCCATTCACTACCTCTGAAGATGTTTAAATGGGAAATGCCAGAGCTACATCTAGAAAGCTAGTCATTAGAAATCCACACTTAACACCTGGTTTCGTGGTTTATTTGGCAGAGTGGGAGGTGGGCTGGTGTGCCATTTCCTGGTCTTGCACTACTGCCAACTTCTGACACTGTCCTCTGATATGATCCAGAGAGAATCACCACTACTTTGAAAATAGTTTTGCAAATGTTACATTAATTCTGAAGAAGTCTCAAGATGGGGGCTCACTCTTAACACATCACCATTGTTACATAACTGTCTGCACTCTCTGAGGAAGTGCTTTGGAAACACCAGGTGACCTTTTCCTTTATTACCATGAACATGATGAGCAAGGTTAATCAGAAACAACTCAGTGTTGGCCAGGCTTCATTATGCATACTCATATTTACACCACTCTCAAGCTCAAGAGGAATAAACCACTGTACCCTTATGGTCATAATAAAGAAAAAGATCTCCAGTCAGTCAGCAGTGTGGCTCTTTAATGGGTTTTATTTTACATTTTAAGAGATAAGCTTCATTAGATTTACACAGACAGTACTTGTTAGCTGAATACATTTATTGTTAGTTTTGTGTTTTCATTGTTGGATTCCTTAGCGAAGGGCTTGGGGCTAAAAGGAACAGCTGGGCCCCCTATTATGTCGGTTTATATTGTGGTGGTTAAGTTAAACTATTAACTTCTATCCATTTTTAAAAAAGTATGTTCCTTTAATCTTTTTCAACTCACTCTCATTTCGTTTTTTTCTTCATTTGCAGAGTCAGCAGATACAGTAAACAACAGAATTACAGCATTCATATTAGAAAGTCATCTACTAGGAAAATGCAACATCAAATGTATGCAACATTTCAGCTTCATCAAATCAACCCTGCAGTTTTGTGTTTTTGTCAGTGACTTGACTTCCAGTGGCATGATTGGAATCAATCAGGAGTTGAGTTTCTCATCATGTTGTGTGTTTTGAACACAGTCTAATACGTAACATGTCTTTGTTTTTGAGCACCAAAACACAGACAAAGAGGAAACTCCACAGAGACAGGCTGGTTGGATTCAAACCTGTGACCCTCTCACTGTGAGGAGAAAGTGATGAGGAAAAACTGAGCTTGATTCCTGCAGTTTGTCAAGGTCACTGTTGCACAAACTAGCCGAAGAGCTCGCTGCAGCCAGAATTCATGTCTCAAATTATATTTGTAAAATCTTCACACTGCAGTGACCACATCTGACCGCACTGATTAAAAAGCAAAAGGCTGGAAATGAGCTGAGAAACTGAGCAGTGCTGGAGGAGTCCCATGGTGTGACAAAGCCAGGGGAAACAATATTAAAATGCATCAGCCTCAGGACTGTGCCGCCTTCAAGGCCACAGACCACAGTGCACCAGGGAACACAGCAGGCTGCTGTCATTCTTCACACACACACACACACACACAGCTGACGGCCCACTAGGGTTAGCCAACACAGCTTGTCATATCCCAATCTCCTCCAACTGTGATATCGCCTCCAAATGCTCTTGCTCATCAGCAGTGGTTGCTCCACATGGCTGAAGGACGGATCGAGGCCTGTACCTTGAGTATGTAGCTGTAATCACAAGCACAATGCTTAGTGTATTGGCCTCTCTGTAATAACATGGACGGTGCTCTTTTTCCATGACATTACCAGATAAAAGCCAAAAGTGTATGTCTCTGCCTTCAGCAGCTGAACAGTAGGTCTGCCTTGGCAGCACATCACACTTGTCTATCTTTCTTTTCATTCCTGCCTCATCCAATCTGGAACCCTTTATAAAGACCCTGTTAGGGGGCAGCGGATTGCTTTAGGTTAAACTTTTTTGGCTTTGCTCTTAATCCCATTGCTCGTCCTGTGAAATGATTTTTCTTTTCCCCCTGTTCTTCCTACTCAGTCACTTTCCCTGTGATTTCCTGATAGCACCACAACGACCTTGGTGCTTGGACATGAAAGGTGAAAAGCCTTTTTTCTCCCCCTTTTCCCCCTCACAGTGTTGAGGGATTTAGAATAGTTGGCTCACCGTAGAGGTTAAAAATCGACTGTTGAGAAAGCGAGGAGCTCATCTTTTTCTGAAGCACTGCCTATAATCCTCACCGGGGACTCAATTCAGAGGAGGTCAAACAGAGTGGCTCGTGTCAGTGTATGTGTTTGTGGGAAGGCTGTGAGTGTTATTCTGCCTCTCCACTTCTACTGCAGCTGTTTTTGGCTCTATTTAACACTATTTTATTACAGGCTGATTCAAAGTCAGCTTCTTCATTACCTTATCTTATTTTCACAGCCAACTTAGTGCTTCCTTGAATGTAGTATGCGATGTGTGAAGACGACGCAGCGCTGATGGCTACAGTTGTGATTACAGTCTATGCTTCCATGTTGATATTGCTTTGGTATATCTGGATGTGTCATCACTGATTTCTGTTTTGTTGGTCTCTATGCACTGTGTGTAGTGAATATGAGAGATTTACTCCATATGTACCAGCAGACACAAATTGTGACACACTCAACAATAAGTATCTTCAAGACTTTGTCATGACTGTAGAATATAGTCAAAACTGTGTGCTCTGCTGCAGTAATGTCAGTTACATTTGGACTACCTTTCTGTTCCTACGGTGAGATATCAGCGGGAGGAATGGCATCATCCTCAGCATTCCCTGTCCACTCACTCTCTCCCTTTGCCCATGTTACACAAACCAATAGTCTCCTTGTATTTGTCACGGCCCATTTTTGATAGAAGACATGTTGACCTCTGATGAGGGCTGAAGGTTGTAACACAGCAGTGCATACCTGTTTATACATGTGTATGGCAGTGAAGCAGCAAGGTCACAGCCTTTAAGAGGCAACCTCCTCTGCAGGCACAGCTAATAAAAGCTCTCCCTCTCTACTTTCTCTATTCCCTCTTTCTCCAAAACTGCCTCCGCTTTCCTGTTTGGTGAGGGCCATGCCTGGAATTGATGTTTCAGTTTTGATTAGTGCATACTCAGTAATGCAAATACACATTACTGGACACACACACACACACACACATACAAATATTCATCCAGTGTTGCAAAGTAGTGTTAAAACTTTTTAAAAACAGATACATGAGCCCTCTATAGCTGTATTGTAAAAATTGAGTCTGTCCAGCAAAAAAAAGAAGCCCATAGATTGTCTGTGCAGCAGCTTATTACAGCACATAAGCTGTGTAGTAATTACAACTATGAGATAAAGCTGATGATGAGTATGAAAGGCAACAGCGATGACACTTATTTTTCACTGTTTTTCTTTATGTTAGAGCTTTTATCCAATCAGATTTCAGCCCTGTGTTTCCAAGTTAACAGAAATCTGCCTTGAGGCCTTCAGAATCAACAGTGCAGGCCCCGGTCATTTAAAATGAATGGCAATGAAACTGTTGCCTCGCAGATCCTTTAACCAATCAGATTTCGAGTTGGTGAGACATCTAGCAGGTCTACCATGACGTTGACATTCCCATGTCAGAGAGCGTATTGGTCAGAGCTAGCAAACCACATCTATAGCTACTAGCGCAAGCTAAAACATGCTAGTATAGACTTAATAATTGTTTTTTCAACCCACAATGGCCGTGGAGGCTAACGCTGAAATTTGCTTTAGGGCTGAGAATGTCAGCTCGACAGAAGCAGTTCTTTTTATTTGTCTACAAATAATCAGCAGTTTCAGTAAGTAAAATACTTCATACCTATATTTTTATTGTCTTTGTCATTTCATTAGTTAATATTGATGCTTCTGCTGGAGATGATGTCTGTGACTCAGCTGTGGCTGCAGTGTTTGGAGACCTATTGAACTGTGGTAATCTGGCTTTTATAGCATTGCTTCAGTGATGGCATTTATTCTGGCGACATGACATGTCTGTCTGTGATGCAAAGTTCTGTTATACTGCGTTTCTGTATGTTGTTGATGGTTTCTATAGCCGTGACATCATACTGACGGTATTAAGAGGTGGGTAAATTCAGATAGGACACCAGTGAAGGCCTAGGTGTGAAATGCACAGCCCACCACTGGTTGCATTCATGCTAAATAAAAAAAAAAACAGAGCACTGGTATCACCTATTGGACACAAACCGCTCGTCAGGTGAAACGTGATTGCAGATTAGTTATTTTATACTGGGTGGATGTGTTGACGTGCTGTAAAACATCTTTATCATGGATGATTTGACACGGGACAAGTACGTGGATTCAGTGAGGTAACATTAGCGATGTTTCTCCTGTTGGCCTTTATGCATCATCCTATGGCAATTTGGAGTATTTTTCCATGTGGTTGAATGAATTAGTTGTGTTGCTTTGCTGCACAGACACAAGTCTGACTTGTTCTTGTTGAACATCACTCACCCTAAATCTGAAACACTTCCAATAACAATTCCAGATGATGATCAGTTTCGATGGACTAGCTCCTCATTCTCTGCTCTAAACATGTGGTTCTTTGTCTGCCTGTTGTCTGTTGTTACTCCTCTATTCTAACCTGTCGCTGCAGCAGTGGCTGGCTGTTAGTTTGATTTGATACGCAGCAGAGATTTCTATGAGCAGAGCATTTAAAATATCAATATCACAGACAATCAGGTTTGTGTAATTGCGGGAGGCTAAAATCGTGATCATGATTAATATATGATTATTTGTGCAGCTCTAAAACAAAGCCTGTGTCAGGAGGACGTTGGGTTGGATGGATGGAACAGTTCATTTCCCGTTTGAACCCAGTAGTCAATGTTTTTTCCTTAATCCATGACTGTTCCACAACCAGTTGTAACTTAAACCACCATCTTTTCCTAAACATAACCAAACTGAGACTGTTCAGCAACATTAACCATATGTTTATTATTGTTACCATGACAA
Organism: Lates calcarifer; assembly: GCF_001640805.2. NCBI lineage: Eukaryota > Metazoa > Chordata > Actinopteri > Centropomidae > Lates > Lates calcarifer. Next base: position 26,026,023 of record NC_066853.1, read on the forward strand.
TAAAGCTCTGGTGCAACTGCCACTGGCAGGCTCCTGTGGGTCGTATCTGAGGGTAGGAACAAGCAGCCATTTAGGTTGGAGGACTTGTTATACAAATTAAAAATAAGGTGAAACAATTTAGCAGAGTCATCCTTATGAAATTTAATTCTAAGACAATTATTTTTATATACTAAAGGTTGAGAAATTTAGGATGTTTTTATGGATATTCAGACAAGGGGACAATGAGTGAATAGATGTAAGCTGACAGATGAGGTAAACACCTTGTCCTGGTGTCAGAAAGCTTGATGTGATGTTCACTGTTGGTGCTGAAACAGCTAATGTTGACATGCCAACAGAGCAGACTTTAATAAGAGACTATCCACCATTCTGAACTGACAGACCTGACTGACTGACCTCACTGACCTCGCAGAGAGTGAATGTGACAGAACGATACAGAGAGCATGGGACTGAATGAGAGTGCTCCACAGTGTGGGCTGATGTGTGTTTGCTAATTCATCACAGAAATACAGCCTGGTCTCCTACAGGTGGGAAGGATGTCATACCACATACATGCATACCCTCTATAGTCTGCTGTAGTGCTGCATAAAGTTTCATTTGGACAAATATATTTTAAAAGCTCATTGTCTTTGAATTTTCCAGAAACCTTAACCTGAGGATGTGACAGTTATGTATAGTGTGTTTGCCATCTTTCCAAAATCATATATAACCTTAAACACTGATCCCATAACACATTTTTCATATTCACAAACCAATCAACCTTATTAATTGTCTTGTATATAAGATACAGCATGCACATCATTCAGATCACTTTGGAACATCTGCATTATGCACTGGATGTATACACTGCCATCTAGTGGGTGGACAACACAGGCTAATCATGTGGGTTGGCTGAAATTACTAAAAACTTCATTTTTATTTTTTAAGCCAGTTTTTTAGCAACTGTAACATGACCACAATTTACTTTCACAGATCACCCGTTAAACAAATTTAGACAAAACAAAAATCTCAATGTGGGCTAGTAGGTAAGTTCATACTGCCATTTAGAGCATTCACAATCTACAGCAGTGTTTTACATGAGTCTTAGCAAGATTAAAACAGGCCCTCAACTTATCTGGATGCATGATATGAAGACATGGATAAGAGAAACAAAGACGACTACTGGTTTCAAACAGGAAACCAACAGTGGTCTCCTGAGTCCAACCGTCCCCAAAATGTGGACTGTGTTGCTCTTCACACTACATCACTTGACCTCCTCCTTTGCTCCCACACTGACAATCCTACATATTTGTATGCAGTGTTACATCACCTTTTTTCTGTCGTACACACACACACACTTAAAACCAGCCTACTATCTACTGGCTAATTTGGAGCTCATTCATCTGGGGTGGATTATGCAGATGATGTGTGTTTATGGAGCAGTCTGGCCCTCAGGCTCAGCACACATTCACACTGTTGCCAGTCAGTGCGACTGCATGGAGACGTCTGAATAGTTGTGATTGGGTTTTACTCAGTGATTCCAAAACAGCCATAAGCTACCTTCAACATACGCTGTATCTTCAAAATCAAAAAAAGTAAAAAAAAATAATAAAAATCTCACCACATAAGAGTGTTTGCTACTTATTTTAGCTTGAGTTATACTTCAGTCCATCAGTCCATAATAAGACAGAGAGCTTGCTTTGGAAATAGAGGCTCAGTATTCTTTTGTTCTCCAATCATATGTTAGTTGTACCAGCTAAGGCTTTGCTGTGAGTCTCAGGTCTTGGCCTGCTGACTAATAATTGGCCTTGTTGTCAAGCGGAGCAGTAGAGCACCTCCGATAGCACTAGGGAATAGCAGCCAGCCAGAGCCCAGTGTGACCCAGGTGTCCTATCCAATCCCTTCCTCCCTATGACCGACCTCTACCCCCCTAAATGGATGTCACACCGCACTTGCTCCCTCTGCAACATGTTTGCATCACTTGGGGCTCACAGGAGCTTGTACAGATCAATACACCATCAATGAGCTGAGGCATCAGATGAATAACCACCGCAGAGCATGGCTGAATGTTTCATCTTCATTTCATTATAAGCCATCACATCCTATCTGGAAATTCTTGAAAGACTGGAAGATTTTTGGTTTCACTTTCAGATAAATTTTCCCCCTTTTAATCTGTACAAAAGACAAACTTATTTCAAAATATTATTTTTAAAAGATTTTCGTTATTCCAACAGGGAAATATGATGTCTGTGTTACATGGCAGGTGATGGTAGGGAATCATATGACTTTCATGTAATACAGTGAAGTTACTATGTCTTTGTACACAGCTCCTCCAACAGATGGAAACTACCAATATCAATGAAGAATACAGATAGATACTCACACAGTCCTGAGATTATTTAACTGCAAACTTGGTTTTTAAACAATATGATCATTACATGCTCTACTTTTTCTAGGTTATAATTAAATATTATATCTTACACCAAGTGTTGAGGATAGCCCAATTCAGTTTATAGTGTGACCTCTTCAGGCTAATACCCCTGTAGTTTAATGGAACTGTGTCAACAGATTGAGGGGTGGCAGTCCCAGTTTGAGAGCAGGTTTGGCACAATCTAAGATATCCAGCTTGTTAGGAGTTTCAGGGACTTTGTCAGCACAGTCCCACAGCTTTATTTAATTTAGCTCCATATACCCTCTGCACCTCCTCTGTGTGATTTCACTATTCAGCATATAGTTTGGCAAAGATCATTTTCAAACTCACATTTTAAGATTTCATTTCGAATTGATCATTAAATAGAGAACAACTATTTCATGCATCTGATATGATATGAAGAATCATTGTTTTCCAGCGGGATCTCAACTGGGAGCCGCTTGGTCTTTTTTGGACAGATTCTATTTATTTCCCTGAAAATAAATGTGTGTTAAAGATTTGAAAATGTAGTGTAGTGTAGAGTTTGTTCTATAAATATTAAACTGACTACCTTTAAATTCATTTTTTAAATTCCTTAACAAAACACTTGAGAAATATTTTCTCTGTTGAGCGCAAATCAAGCCATACCTTATTTAATCCATTCTTCCATCATTGATGCTTTGACTCTGTAATGCCTCTTCACAACCTCCTTCTTTACTACACAGGACGACTCTACAAGACCAGATGCAACATTCTGGTGCTAATGCTTCTGACAAACTAGTTCACTCCATGAAGGATGTTGCTTGAAGTTTGATGTCTGTTACTATGCATTATTTCATGTGCTACAGATTGCTTGGAGAGCTCAGTTTAGCTTGTGGGTCATTCAGAGAGGAGCCTTTCCTCTAAGCCCCTTACACCTTGTTTTTTACTGCAGACTGGGAGTTGACAGCCTCTCCACAGCTGCATTTTAACCCTTATCCTCACTACCTTTTCCAAGCCTCTGTGATGTTGCACTCACCTGGAGTGAGGCAGCCAGAGGTTGCAGGCTTTTATACCCTCAATGGCAGGATCGGGTAGAGGAAAGAAGCCTTGTTTTTCACAGAGAATGTGTCAACAATGGGTTGTCTATTTTGAGGAGAGGGATGGATGGCTGTACCACTTGGATTCTCGCTGTGCCTTAATGCCTTCAAAAATAGGTAATGGCGCATTTCACACAGCTCAGACTGGATGCATCCAAAATAGCCTGTGTGTGTGTGTGTGTGTGTGTGTGTGTGTGTGTGAAGGTAGTGTTGTGCAGTGTTTTGTAGTGCCTGTTTATCCTCACTTTCTGTCTCCATATATTACATATGAAGTTGGGTGCATTTTTGGAGATGAAAATGCTAACACCCAGAGGTCTGCCACAAACACACACACACATATACTTCCTATGAAACTGCTTTTTATCCATAGTGGCTATTTGCTATTGAATAAGAGCCTCTTTGTTCATAATAGTTATGGAGAAGTAATCCATTTGTGCAGGTCTTAGTCACCTTTCACTATAACTAATGAGAAAAATCAGCAAAGTCATAGTCTTCTGAAGTGACTGTCTCTACCGGCTTTACTTACATGTAAAGGTGGAGTTACCTTTCAACTTGTTTTCCCAAGGAATGAGACAAAACGATACAAATGTCATTTACACCAGGCTGAGATCTGATCACAATGTTAGCCACTCCTCCAGATGTAGTCTGGAGGTCCTATCATTTACCTTGCAATCACATTGAAATTACAAAGTGTCCCATGTGCATACAGTTCCATGTACATACACCTGCATTTCTGTGAGTTTTTCCTGAAAGGAATATATCATTGTTTTGCCAAAGGTCTTTCTCACAAGGAAAGGCTTTTTTTGTGAAGTCATGTCAGGAAGTGTTGTTAGGGGACATTATTAAATCCCTTCTGCAGCTGGGCAGGAGTTTGTGGGTCAGCTGATTATGTTGGGCAGCTCTCTAACCCATTTCTCAGCAAATCCCTGCCTCTCCTCTCATCAGTGAAAACTTCCATTTCCTCTGACATCCCCCTCCACTCACTCCACTCACAGGCAGACACAAAGTCACCAGGCTAATGATCATCTCCTTCATCTGTTGAGGAAATACTGTATTAATGTGTGTGTGTGTGTGTGTGAAATAGGTGAATGTGACTCATAGTGTAAAGTGCTTTGAGTTGTTGTTAAGACCAGAAAAACGATGTATATGCAGTCCATTTAACATTTAGACTACACAAGGAGTCACACGTCTCACAAGTTGAGGAAAAAAAGCAAAGATACATTAACATCACTGATCGAGAATAACCAGGACAGCAGAAACGAAGGAAAGGTAGAAGAACAAGGGAAATGTTGTACAAATGTGGAGAAACTGAAAAACTGCTCAATCACCTACTGCAATCTGAACATTAGCTTTATCTCTCCAGCAATCAAGAGTCCATGAAACCAATTCACTGCAAAGGCTTTTCCTGGTTGGCAAGCTTCTCAGAGAGTGCCAGGAAGGCACTGACCCCATCCATTCATCACCCTCTATTAATCCTACTTTGTTTAAGTCACTTAGCAGCATCACTTGGCGGGCCCAGCTTCACACTGCTGAGGCCTCCGGGTGATAGATGGAGACAGTTTTGATTTAAAGATTTTTCCATGTGTGATTATCCTACATACTCTACTGTAGTTCATCAAAACAAAATGGAACAATCAAGAATGGGCATACAGCCAAGGGCCAGAAAAAACACATATGGTACCATGTTACTTTTTAATATTTACATAATTATATAATGTAGAAATGCCATAATTTTCATATTAGCCTACAGTAGTTTTAGCATTTCCAACATGAACTATTTTATTAAACAAAAGTTCATTTAAAAAAACTGCAAGTTGAAAAAACTGAAAACAACAAAGATTAACTTTTTATCCACCTGAGTGGAAATTTGTCTTTGGCTTCTTATCCAACACAATGAAAATTTTACAGAATTACATATGCCATATGCACACACACACTTAAGGAACATCCAGCATATACAATATACAAACAATAGTACAACAAGCAGATAGCAGCCATATCAGAAAGCAGGTCTTATTAAATAACACTCAGTCTTTCTATGTTCAGGGCCTGTATGGCATAAGGAATAAAATACTTCTTGTATTTGTTCCGGCTCTGGCTCCTGGGGCCCTGAGTCGATGGCCCGATGAGAGCAGCTCTAACTGTGAGTGTAGTGAGTGTGAAGTATCTGCAATTATGTGTCTAGCCTTCCCGCATACATCACTGTCAAATATATTGCAAAGTTGTTTTTGTTACTTGCCAATCATCTTCTCTGCAACTTTAACAATTTTGGAGAGCTTGTTTTTGTTCTTTGTACTCAAGTTGCTGTACCAAGCTGTTATGTTAAATGATAAGATACTTTCAGCCAAGCTCCTGTATGCCTTGTCAAGTCTGTCAATTAAAATACCACAGAGTCCTGATTAAAATGTGCATTAAGAAGAATGCAAAGTGCAAACACTACAATTCTCCATGATAACAAATGGATATTACAATGTAAAACTACTGAGAAAATACCAGACGACCGCTCAAACTCAGTATCACCTATCACTGCACATCGCATAGTCAGACAGCAACTCCCCTATGTGATGTAATTTCTTTAAACATTCAACCTGCAAGTTCCTCTTTAAAAACAGAAGCAAGAACTGACTGAGGTGATTTACTCCTTGCGTGTGGACCTGCCTCTTTTCTGTCAGTTACCCCCTCTGCTCCTGCAGGATGCTTTCTCATCTGCTTGCCACTAATACAGGATTTGTTTTCAGTGACTCTGTTCAGGCCATAGGCTGGCGTCTTGTTCTCCCACCCGCATTCTTCCATGCAGCTGATCAGCTCTCCCCTCAGAGCATTCACAGTGGCTGTGCACCACTGCTTCCACTGTTTTTTTTTCTCAGAGTCAATGTTGTCACCAGTGATGGTGTATAACGAAGTACATTTACTCAAGTACTGTACTGAAGTACAAATTTGAGGTACTTCTACTTTTCATAGGAAATAATGCACTTTTTACTCCACTGTGTTTACGTTACAGCTACAGCTTAGTTACTAGTTATTTTTCAGATGAAAATTAAAAATTTGAACAGGAAGGAAAATGTTCACATAAAACAGACACACAGATGTTGGGACAGACTCTCTCTCAGCCTGAGGATGTAAATTATCTCCCTGGCTGATGAGACCAGACACAATATCATGAGTGATATAGAAACTGACCATGGGGCCTTGGTGTGTTGTAGCCACATAGATCAAAGAAGCATATGAGGAAACAATACTGTAAATGAGTAACTCAATATGGAATGCCCTTCCTGTGTTGTTTTCTCAGGCTTCCCAGCTACAGCATACGGACCAGTGACAGCAGCGGCGGTAGCAGCAGCTCGTGGCTCAGGTAGGGGGACCCGTGGAAGAGGCGGCGGCTACACGGCATACGGGCAGAACGCAGGGGCAGGTAAACGCTCTGTCGGTATTCTGTGTGGCCTGACGCTCTCTCCATGCAGTTTCTCACTTCTCTGGTCTGCCTTGTTTTTCTCAACCCAGCACCCAACACACAAACATACACACACCTTAACACACCAACAGATGCTGCTTGTAAAGTGGAAGGAGAGGGTGAATTTCAGAGTTCGTTCTCTCCTCTCACTTGATGGTGACAGTAAAGATACAGTTATGGTAGCTTCCATGGGTTGTCTAAAGAGCTACTGTACCTGCCAGCTCTGTGGATGAATTGTGGATGGATGTATTATTATTGTAACGTTACACTTCCTTTTGAGTAACTGCTTTATATCAGATGTATTTTAAAACATATTTTCAAGTCCAACTGAAATACATTTTTTGTCTGCTCCACCACACACATGTATCTGCTGTCAGTTAAAATACCACATCTGAAGACCAATATCTGAAACCAAAATTGCTAATTAAAAAAAATACTTTCTATATTTTTATTTTTATTTTTTGGCATCACGATGGTGTGCCCCATCTTTGCATTAATACAACGTAATACCTACATGGGCAGAGAACTTGTTTTAAAAAAAATCTAATTGTTCTCCAATTAGATTTTTTTTGCATAAATCAGTAACATCAGTGTTGTATCACAGGCAGAGCAGACCAGTACACTGAGTACCAGCCATACAGGCTATTCATCCTAAAATAGACTTTCTCATATTCAGCCAGAGCATTGTTTCTTCACAGTCTTGTATATTAGTGTTCAGGATGGGGTTATGTGCCCTCAGTTTCTCTTTAGTAATTCAGGTAGGTATAAATGTCTGGTAATCCTGTCAGATTGTCCATCCATTGAGTTAGCATGTATGGGGTGGTCAGTCTGGTCCCACTGGTGAAACTGGTTCATATTAACTTTGTTAAGTAACACCCATGAAGAGTGAGTGATTCACATTTTCTTCAGCCATTGCTAAAAAACAAGTTGACAAAGCTTGCTCACTAGTGTTAGCTAACTGTTTAGGGAGAGTTTTTGCCTCTAACAAAGGTCTGCCCACAAAAAAGATCCATTGTGGACCTTGGAGTACAAAGGCTCCTCAGGGCTGAGAGATACAACAAACGCGTCTATAATCCGGCTTTGTAATGGACATTTAAATGGCTTTGTTACATAAAATTACGCAGCACACTCAACTCCTGCCAGGTTGCATTTGTGTGCAGCAGCAACCATCTTTTTATTGTAAGGTTAATTTTAAGGAGAATACATAAAATATAAAAATATTTGTATAATATTAATAAATAAGTGAAAAACTAAATTTTGGCTGGGATGGACATGTCAGGCCTTATTCAGAGTCAGAGTCGAGGGCAGAGTCAGTTTGTCACTGAATGATCATATGCCATGTAATGTAGTTGTATATATATATATATGTATGTATATATATATATATATATATATATATATATATATATATATATATATATATATATATATATATATATATATATGTATATAGTGACGTAACATAGGAGAGACTGGCCATGTTGGAGCAAGCTTAGAATGAATAAATATGGATCCAAACCTGAGTTTTGAAACTGAAGAGGTTGAAAATATATATTTAGATGTGTACAACAGACAGATAATTATGAGCCTTATAGGCTCATAATCACAAGACCCAGGAACAGACCAGAGTCAGGAAAAATAACTACCACAATACAATAGAGACTGAGCTGTGGTGCGAGGAGAACCAGTAGAGGACTGGGCAGGAGTCTTGGTGAGTGAACTGCGTTAGCTTAACGATGGTTAACACAGTCTTCACATCACAACATTACAAAGTTTACTGTCACATATCAGGATATAACAAAATGAGTACAGATTATCTGCTACTGTCAGGAGTGTTGATAATTGCCCATTACAGGCACTTATTAGCAAGTGTTGTATCAGTCATATCTCGTACTACATAAACACCACTACTCCACTGTTACGGTGTTGTACTGCCATGGAGAAAGAGAGCGAGGGAGGCAGACTGATACTTCACACTTGCTTCTTGTTGTTCAAATCACAATGAATCACATAACTTGCAAATTGCTCTTTAATGCCTAACTTCAAACAGTTGCAATGATATTGTCTAGTATACATTAAGCTTAATTATACAATGCAACTGCTGTAATGGATGTTTTAAATGTGTTCACCCTCATTTTCAGTTCTACAGAACTGGTGTAGATAATAGGGTCCATTTGGGAAAATGTATGTAATTGTCCAACCAGTTTCTTCTGTATTCATGAATATTCTTTTGAATTCTGGTTGGCCTCCACCACCTCCTGAGAAAAGCAATCTTTAGCATGATAAATGCCAAACTTTCTCCACCAGGTTCTTGTTTAAAATCTGTGCAGAGCTGCAGATTTAATTCTCTGGGGGTCTGGCACAACTAGCAAGTCATTTGATTAAACACTAATATCTTAAGTTTTGCTTAATGAAGCTTTAAGTCTGCTTCAGTAAAAACAAAGCTGTTCACTCCATAGGAAACAACTCTTTTCTTACAGAGAAACACACACTCAGCATAATTGTGGAAAAGTGTAAATGTTCAGTGGGGAATCAAAAGTCATAATTCAAAAGAATGTTACCTTTGACTGATTTTGGGGATGGGGATCTAGCAACTGTTTGAACAAACCTTAGCCTCCCTCTACAGGAGAGAGTGGCCACTATTGCCCCCTCCTGGGTGTGAGGTCAGGCTTTCCCTCCACAGGCATGCATATCATTCAGTTGACCACGTGACAGCTGATACAAATGTGAATAAGCTTCTAACTTTCTATCTGAGTGATCACATTACAAGTAAATATAAGTTAAAGGCTGTGGCTGTGCAGTGATCTCAGCTACGCATGTGGTGATTGTTATGATTGTTAAGACGATGTTGTGGTTATAAAATCAGGATTTTAGCTGAGCAGAGCAACAGTAGGAAAAGGTCAGTGGATAAGGGAGTGAATGCCTGATTAAAAACTTACTTTTATCTGTGAATTATATTATTTCTGAATTATTTATTGTTTATCTTGTTTTATTATACACAGAATTAAAAAGTTTCTATTTTGTAAAATCTGTTTTCAAAGAACATAATCGTACCCTGACAGAATCTCTTAAATTCCCCTACAATCAAGACATTCACCATCAGTGTTTTGAATGAAATATTCATTGATATGTTTAAGTAGCAGGTTTGATGAATGTTTAGTTAACTGGAGGTTCGATAATTAAAGCCACTTGGTGTATGCCTCCCATATCATTTAAATTCGACCAAATTTAAAGGATTTATTTAATTTTAAATTTAAAAAGGCAAAAGCAAATTTCAAATCCCATGTAGGTCACAAAGATGTGTGCAGCAGTCTACAAAACTCACATGCATATCACAGATGTGTACAGACCATTTTATATGCACACTTTGATTTGAGGGTGGCAGCCTCTTATTGGCAGTGTGGAGTTGCAGCTTGTGATGTGTGGCATGAAATGACTGTGATTAGGATGATGTGACTGAGCCCTCTCTGCCAGTGTAACTGAAACTTCCCTCATTCATCTCACTGTAGATAACACAGTATGAAAAAGTTATTTTCCAAGCAGAATATCCATTTACTCCCACGGAGAGAGATATGAGACTTGTTTAAAGATGAATGTCAAGATGATAGAAGTTTGAAATTACCTGAATGAAACTGGGTTCTGATACATTTAGCATTTTATACTGCACGACATGGCACACAACTAAACTTCCTGGAAGGTTAAAGAGTCTAAAATTATAGTATGGTCAAAATTTCTTCTTGCCACGCTGGTCCACACCAAAGTATCTGAACACTTTAACACGTACTGTATATATCATGGAATATTATATCATTCAGAAAGGTGTGCTTGAAAACAGAGTCATCTTAGTTGTGTAACTTTGTACATTTAGGTTTGTACCTCCTTCACAAGGTCTGAGAAAGATGAGCTTTAACTATGTGGTCAAGTTTTGCAGCAGGATTTGGGGTTAGTGAGGTAACTTCAGGTTTAAGCTTAGGTTTTGTAGGTTATGCTGCACATTTACCCTGTTCCAGAGTTAGGTTTGAACAGATCAGTACATATAAAAGCACTGTCTACTGACCAGTCAGCATACATAGAAGATTTCAGGAAGCTTGATAGTGAGAGGGTCTCTAAGAAGACTGGCAAACTCCTTTGGCTTTTGCCAGTGAATTTTATGTGAGAGATCCAGATCATCATTGGTGTGAGTGACATGTGTGTCAGCTTCTTGAGCCATGTGTACAGAGAGTCACACGCTTACAGTCCCACAGACCATATGCATTGCCTTGCATTACTTTCCTACGGATACTTAAATATAGGCTATGCTTTGGGTGATGCGGAGAGGCAACCCTCAGTATTGCAGAGGGCCAGCTCCTCAGTAGGGGCGTACTCCTGTGTAGGAGGGCCCCATAGAGTCCTGTCTGTAGGTAGGGTTAGGCAACAAAGGAGCTTTGGGTAAGGTTATGTTTAAGTACTGAAAGCTCTTGGTTAAGTTTAGAGAAAGAGTCTGGTCTAATGCCCAGAAAGTTCACTGTGCTTTCAAAACCATAGTGTGCTCTCTCCCCATGTACATCAGCAGATAACGGGCTGCAATCTTCAGTCGTCCAGATTGAGACTTTTTTTAATGCTGATTGCTGCACTTAAAACTTTTTTTTACTTCTGTGCCTTTCTTATATTTTATTATTTTTATTTTTCTATTTTTGTCACGTTTCTTGCTGCTGTAACATGTAAATTTCCCACATGTGGGATAAATATCTTATCTCTATCTTATCTTATCTTATCTTATCTTATCTTATCTTATCTTATATGATGACTTGGGGGTGAGACAGGGTTTGCTCTGCTGCCAGTGGACATGACCATGTTTGCAATTGATCATATGCTGCAGATGCCGTCCCTTTTATGTGAACATGGTCATGGCCAGTTTGGGAAAACCTGGGTTGACTTACCGAGTCAGTAATGTGACCACAGATGTTAGACTTGGTGAGGCCAGGTAATGAAAAGACATTCTGGGAGTGTTGAACTTGCTTCATATTACAGGCCTCAGAGATCTCAGTGGTGTCACACATAAAAACCACATAAAAATGTTTTTCAACTGTATATATATTGGCTTGGATAATAATTAGGTTAATCTTCAGATTTGGCTCCAATAACTAATTTCTTTTCTTTTCTCCTTTTCCGGAGTTTGTGAGAGGCGCTGAGTGGGTATAGGAATACTCACAAGCCCCTGGCTGAGCGCCGCTGTGTTGGAGTTTTGCCCAGGGAACAAGAGGGTTGCCTCTATGCGACTGCAAGGGGAGGTCTTTGGCTGTTGTGTATGGGAGTTGAAGTTATCTGCTGTAGAGGTTAGGTTAATGTCCACTCAGCAGAAGCAGTTTTGTTATTTGTCTACAAATAATTAGCAGTGTTAGTGAGTAAAATGCATTTTACCTATATGTTATTGTTTAATTTTATCATCATTTTATTAGTTAATATTGCTGCTTCTGCTGGAAATGATGTGTGTGGCTCAGCTGTGGCTGCAGTGTTTGACTATTCAATTCTGTTCTGTTATACTGCGTGTCTGTGTATTGTCGATTTCTATAGCCGTGACATCATACCTATGTCCTATGTGTGAAATGCACAGCCTGTCACTGGCCAAAACATAGTTAAAATCATAACAATATGTAACAGGGATTTTAATGAAAAGATCTATCAGACATTCTAGTGGACATTTCACCTGTGTGGCTCCAAAACATCTAGAAACAGCCCAGCAAACAAGAACACACTCCTATCTTTAGGAATTAGATGTTGTTAGTTGTCCGTGGGGTGTGTATATGTTGTGTGTGTGTGGACATATAAATTTGAAAATATAAAGACATGTAAAGACACCATGAGAATACCATGAGGATATACACTCTTATCATATCCTCATGATGGCTTATCCGGGCACTAAATGAGCTGTCATTCATTCTAGATCATTTATGAGCTTCTATGTTAGGCTGAAAAGAAGTGCTCTTTATGTTAATTAGTCTGTGATTCAGCTTGAAGAAGGCCCTTTTTTCTAAAGGAGAGGAAAAGCCACCACAGGCAGAAAAAGAAAAGGCTCCATCACAGGAAATGAAGGTAATTGCACATTGTTAAATCACAGTGGTAATTCTGGCAGGGATGATATATCTTTCTCAAGAGGAAGGGAGGAGTGGAAATGGAAATGCTGAATTTACAATGAGCCTGAATTGTACAGCCACAGACACTGGGTAATGTGTGCATCAGGACCAGCTGTTATTTCTGAAACTGCAATGTCAGTGTGCATCACGACTCCTGACACTTCTGCCTCAGGCAGGTTATTGTGCAAACTGTTATTTCAGAGGTCCGTACCCACCCGAAACACGCACACACACACACACATACACACATGCAGTATTACTAGTGTAAGGTCTTGCCAATCTCCTCTTGCTTATATCAACAACATATAGTGTGGGGGGGTGTGGGAGACTACCTTTTTTAAGCAGAGGAATTAATTCCTTTGGCCACAGAGAAAGAGAGTCTCTGTCTCTGAATGTTGTATGCCAATCATGCGGAGCAACAAACATTCAAATAAAGCCCTGCATTAAAATGATGTTTCATTCATTTAAGGACTGCTTAAATGATATTTAAGAAATAATATTGTACTGTACTGTAATACTGTAAACTTAAGACATTTATAAAAACTTTCAAGTCTTTTGTGTGTGTGTGTGTGTGTGTGTGTGTGCTTTAGCATACACAGTTTTTAATACTCTTGTTACTCTTGGTCAGTTTAATTAGCTTTAGCCATGGCATGGTGTAGTGTGGTATTATGTTATGCATTTACTGGCCCTAGCTGGATGCAGCTAATAGATGCACACTAATAGAGACAGTTCTGGTCTGTGTGTTTTTTTTCACAGTGGAATTACTTTGTAGTGAGTGTAGCGTTATGTGCTTTTGCTCAGCTGTGTTGACACTGCATAGCATCTCCAAGGTCGCATTGATTACACCATGGATCAGCTGACTATCAATAGTGTTCCCCTCCTGTTGGAACATGTTTCTAGTAGTTTTCCCTTGTGGTGGTTAGGGTCAGGGTTAGGGTAAGATTAGGTTCAGGTTAAAGCAACACAATGTAACTTCTGCTGAGCAGCAGTACCCTCTGTAGCCACCAGTGGAAATGTATTATTTTGGGCTCCGACTCTGTGGTTAAGTGGTTTTCATGTGCAGAAAACAAAACCTACCTATCTGTTGAGCCTTGTATTCCCACTCACTGTACTGAAACACAGCCCAAGGCTGCATATTATGCAGCATTACTCTAGAACTTGCTGGACCTGATTCCAGCAGTTTAAGCTAATGATGGGGGATCGGGCTTTCTGCTCAGCCGCTCCCCACCTATGAAATGCCTTCCCAGACCACCTGAGGGCTCCGCAGACCATGGACACTTTTAAACATGCCTTGAAAACTTGCCTTTTTAAAAAGGTCTACTGTTGTTGATTTTAATTGGTGCGGTTACTCTGTAGCACTTTGAGATTGGTTTTTAATGGAAAGTGCGTTTAGAAATAAAATGTTATTATTATTATGATGACCGTGACTGAGTTACACTTGTCTCACAGCTCGTATCCACTCACTTAAGTTACATAGTGAAAGACAATGTGATCTCAATCTCTCTAATTGCATACAAATACCATACCACATTCTTGACTTTTCACATGTCGTTTTACGCCCTTTAATCCCAAATGTCATTCTGTGCCCTGAGAGGATGAGGGTTTAAAAAATGTTGTGTGAAATGGCACATTAAATTTTTAAAAAGTCATAGAAATGACTTGTTATTCATACGCTATTTCATGAGACCAGGCTGTGCAAGAACAGGCATTTGGGGCACAGAGTGGGAATGACTGAGACACCATTCTCTCTATTACAAGTCAGTGTAGCATCAAAATTTTGAAGCTGCTTTTTAAGGTTGCATAAAGTTGCTTTATCTAAGGGAAACACTACACTTTGACAAGGCAACTAGAACAATGGATATCCCAGCAGAAACCATGAGGAGGAACAAAGAGACAAAGGAAGAGAGCCAGGTCCAGACAACAGAGACTGATTGAGAAGAGGAGATATTTAATCCAAATCTACCTTCTATCATCACAGGCAATGTGAGATCACTGGACAATAAGATGGACAAACTGGCGTCCCTGGTTTTACCATTGGCTTTGCGCTTAACCACCACTGCCCTGTCTACTGCTCGATAGCACCTAGAGGAACTCACAGTGAAACTAGAGGCCATTGTGTTTTCCCACCGAAGTATTTGTTTCTCAAGTTTAAATGCATATTGGATCTTGAACACAGCCAAAAGCACAAATGCAATATTTGACATTTTGAATAACTGTAATAATTCATTGTTGCGGATTTATCTAAAAAACTACAATTGTTAATCTACCTGGGAGAAAATACATTTCTCATTGGAAGAGGCCCAGACTCTTCCTCAAGGTGGCAGATTTCAGTTTGTATGTGATCTGAAAACAGCATTTACATTGTCATAAGGCAGTGGCCTCATTGCTGATAATCTGTTGTCGTGAGTTATGTTTGCCATTGCTTTGTTGGAGAAGACCTTCACAGCTATTGTTGACACTACTGTTTTTAATCAGAGTGTATCTGTTGGTAGTGGTTGTGTTTCCCTCTCTTCATCCACAATTATTTACCTAAGAGAGCAGACAGAGGCCCTGGACCTCAGTACCGGTCTTCATTTGTTTGTTGATCAGATCTAATTAGAGAGCTGAAAGACAACAGAATGGGATGTCTTTGTCTAATTGGTGGGGAGAGCCAGAATGTACGTGAATGTCAAGGACACCCAGCCATTAGGCTGCACATCAGAACAGATTAAACCTTTGAGTGAGAGCGTGTATGTGTGTTATTTCCATCCTGAAAAAATACACAGTCACTGAACACTTAAAAAGTTTTCATTTATGATTACTTATTCATGTCTTTGGGCATTCAACAGGGAATATGAAAACAACTCAATCACAATCTCATGGCTCATCTCAAAGCCTCAGTCATGATATAGATATAATCTGCTGTACTTTGAATTCCACTGCTCTTTCTCTATACTTTTAGGGGGGAAAGTTGATCAAATTAAAGAAATAATGTTATCCTCCTCCACTGTATGGGAAGACCACATCTATCAAGTGTAAACACTAGCAATGTAATGATATCAAAGTCTCACGATACGATAATACATCTATAACAAGTTCACGATATGATGTTTATTGAACAATGAACGAGGCATTAATTTTGATTTTAGTCGGTTGGATAATAAAGTACAGAAAACAGTCAGTAGTATTCCCCGTCAGCAACACACTGTTCCCAGCCCCGTCTCTGTTGGTGACACCTTGGTGCATTGCAGTTGTACTCGGAAGTTGGAATGTCTGAGTTCCTAGTTGGAAATTTCAACTGGAACAGTGAAGTCAGAATTCCAACTTGGAAAGTTGGAGAAACCCCACCAACCCCAACATAAGAATCCAAGATGAATGCTACTTGCATCAATAGTAGTGAACACTCTGCTAAGTTTACTGTTTATAGCAGCTGTCTTATTTGTTTCACATTAAGTCAATCATATACATAATACTGTTCATTGCTACACTGTTTGTATGAGCAAAATACCAGGAAGAGTGTCGTTATCAAATGGTATGGCGAACAAATTAGCAATGACAATGGCTAGTCACATTCATGGGTTAACTTTTTTGTTTGTTTGTTTGTTTTTTGGAATGGTGTTTTAAGAACATTCTGTACTGTTAAAATCCAATGTTAATAACTGAGGTGTTCTTCAGGTAGAGGGCAGATTTGATTTGAAGTTGTTTATACCCCAAAAGAGCAACTATGACGGCTTCAAGCTTCCAAGTTTTTCACACTTATCGTCATCATCTTCATTAGATTGCCCTCAACTCATAAGTAATGTCACTCCCAGTTCCAAGTTCCAACCTCCAATGTAAATGGACCACACCTTCTGCTCCTGCCTGCCCCACTCTACTGATAGGAAACCGGTCCTGCCTACAGTGGCACCACAAACTCACCCACTGCTCAAGTCCTAGCTCCATGAAGCCCCATCCTATGTCCTGGTAATACTTGGCAATGCAGCCTCTCCTCCAGGGGTCTTTGCAGCCTTATCACTGAGACAGACAACAGGTACTGCCCTCAGGAAAACCACTGACCTTCCCCCTGAGGTATGTCCAGCCCACAGTACCAGCTACATCGCTGTGATGAAAACTAGGTTCCATCCACAGTGGCACCATGGGTAGCCCTGCCCCCTTGACTGCAGAATTTTTGGCCCCTAGTGGCACTTCATTTTTAGCCATTTCGTCCTGCGCTACGCATCAGTACATCATTAATCCTCAATAATCTTCTAGTGTAGATTGTCTTGTGCATTTGCTCCTCACCTCACCTATTATCCCAGTTCACTGTTTTTCCTTACTGCTATTGGAGGGCATTAGTAATTTGGGAGGGGTTTACTAAGTGAAAGTTTGCATAGTTGGCAGAGAAAAGGGAAAAATGTCTGAGTAGAAAGCCTTTGATTATGAGCCCTGTTCAACAAACTACCTGTATTTTGTTTCAGTTAAAGGTCTTTTAACAATAATTTCTGCTGTATAGCTGTTGCAGCATATCACAGTATTACACTGGGAAAAAAGGTCATTTGAGCTGACTTGTTAATAATGGGGATGATACTATGATGCCTGCGTAATACAGTATATTACACAAGCTCAATGGCAGGGTGACATAAGGATGAATCTATGTCTAGTCCTCAGTCCTCAGTGGTGCTAGATGGAATTGATTTTTTTCTTCAATAAATTTTGACTGATGTTTTTGACCAACTTGTGGATGACAACTTAGTTTCCAGTTTTGATAGCAGAGGGAAATAACAGGACGACATCACCACAAAAACTTTAAGATACAATTTGGGAAACAAACAATCAAGGTCATTGTAAAAGTCAATGATGGAGTGCCCTCCCCCCTCCTCCCACTCCTTCCCCACCCTTCCCTGTCTCCCAGGGTTCCCTGATTATGGGTTGTATTCCGCGGCCGGGGCCAGCGGTGACGTGCGGGGAGGAGCACCCTACTCCCTGGCTGACTATGGCTCAATGGGGGCCCAGGCGGCTGCTCAAATCCTGCCAAGTGAGCATGCCAGCTCGGCCTGCAACTCTCCCACCTCCCTCCAGCACCACCTGCACAGCCCGGACCCTTTTAAGAGCCCAGGTGTGTATTTCCATGTCTCTGCTATTCCCATACATGCATGTAGACCCACTGACAACACAACTCATCAACAACGTGAGAAAGAGATGGAAGGAGTGTGGAGGGTAATAATAAAGTGTGACACTGTGTGTGGCAGTAGTGGCAGTTTACCTAGACAGCAGTGCATGCTTTTCGTATCATTACCTTTGGAGAATTGTTCATTTTACTTCTGTTGTTTTGTCATTATCACCAGTTCTCACAGGTTGAGTGTCTGGAGTATTTTCATAATAGTACATTTCTTCTGTCTGAGCTGTACCTGGACTGGTTATCAAAGAGATAAATACTTCCACTTTCAGTTAAAAGTTGTATGCATCCTTTGTGTTTTTTGAGTCACTGCATGCATTAATATTCCAAGATTGGAGCACAAAACAGAAAAAGAGGAATAATATAATCTGTGGCAGACATTTACCAGTGGAGCCTTTTTAATGTCTTTGCTTTTTGAAACCTCGGACTGAGATTGTAACTGTCTGAAGGAGGTCACTGCTACTTCAAAGAGACATTTGAGGCAAGATTTAATGAAATGTAATGAAGAGTGAGTGTATCACTTTTGCATGTACTGACAGAAACTCTCACTGTGAGTCAGCTGCTCAATGTGAGAAAATACACTGGTGTTTTGTATGTATCCTATGTTTGTGTTAAAGACACAATGTAGTGGAATGGCAATAGCTGACAGGTGAACCACACCTAGTGGCCACTAGTGGCTAGATTAAGAAGTAAAAATAGGAGCCAGCTGAATGTTAGTTATTGAGGCTTTAGTTTGTGGTCACATTCTTGTTTGTATTTTGGTAGATACACATTTACGAATGCGTTCCATTAAATATCACTGCATACATTTCTGGTGGTTTGAAGTTTTTGAAATTGACATTTTGGTGAGATATTACAATCAATATCAACATTGGACAATGACAATGACAATGACGGAGGAATAATTAATCGCCTTTCCCTGGCCTCATCAATTATTCTTTGGTTGTTGCAGTTTTCAGTATTTCACCCTTTCGTTTGCTTAATTTAAAAAGCTCTCAGTTCTACTGAGAGCACTGAGTCTCACCAGTAATAGACCTCCCACTCAGTGAGCAGCATGTCAGCTAAAAGGCTGTAGCTTCAACCTTATTTAATACTCCTTTTATTAATGGGTGTGTCACCAAATTGCTCTCAGAGGGAGAAAAATGAGCAGATCTCAGTGTTAGAGGTGTTTTTTAAATATATATATATATTATTAATTATTAATATTAATTAGAGATGCCAGTATATTTTAATGAATCTGTATCAGCTAAAATAAAACAAGATCAAAATCTGATCCTCTTTAAACATGGCTATACTCGACTCCACCAGCACAGCTGGGCTCCACAGCACGAGCACTGACACTGAGGTTCCTGAAATGCATGGATTCACTAAGGTACATTACAGTACAGTACATTGTGATGTGAGTGTTAAACAGGTTTCTGTGCTTAAAACAGTAATTCAGAAGTGTCCATGTTGTGCAAAATTGTATCTATTCGTTTATTTATTTTCAGATTTTTATAGCACATGCTTTCATATAAAAAACATACTCATTTACAGCGCTCAATGAAAACTGGTCAAGTGCTTTGAACAAAGGTCATACCATAGGTGGTAAGGGTGAGCAGCCCCAAAATCAGCTGGTGTCTAATAATCTGGACATGATCCTTTGCTGGCTTTCTACACGTCATCATTATTGTTAGCTGGAATACTCATTCAAGCAAAGTATGAAGCTGTGTAAAGCTGTCTGTGTGTGTGTGTGTGTGTGTGTGTGTGTAAGACTGTGTGTGCTTTAGCATACACAGTTTTTAATAACTGTGCTGGCCCTCGGTACCTTATGGTTCTCCACTCTTACCCTATCTAGTTTTCATTCACTGTTGATGATCACTGATGATCACTGTTTCTCATAATAAAGCACAGGTATCTCAACCAATATGGAAATTTCACATTTGTTCTCAGTGATCATTTCCACTCAATAAGACATGTTCATGTTCTCTTTTCAAAAAAGGTGTTTCTTTGGCTGTGGTTTATTGTGAAACCAGTCTCTACATTCTTACTCTGGGAGGGATTTACTATGTTCTTAACAGAATCATTGTTTGTTGTGTAAGCTGTTGCCACAAAAGAGCATAACATATTTTCTCTCTCCCTAACATATTGTATATATCCTCTGTTGCACCGTATGTAGTGTAACACATCTTTACTCCTCTAACACATGACATAGAAACACATGAGTGGTCTGCAGCTGCTCTCCTCTTCAGCATTATTCCCCCTGTGGTGAGGTGAGTCCATGGAATGGTTCACCCTTGCAATATTTTAGCACACATTACCCAGGACACCCTGTGTAATTTCCTGCTTGTCAGGCAGCAGGCTAGGTCCAATACCCCAAGCACTTTGGAGAAGATAATCACCATCATATATTTAAAAGAGGCTGGAGAAGGAACAGGGGGAGTTATTGAGAGGAAGGGGATGTGGGTGTGGCGAAGTGTGGAGGCTCTCCCAGTGACAGGTGTTGATTAGATGAGGGGTGTTGTGCCTAATTCCCCTGGGCACTTTCTGCCAAGCATTCATAAACTGTCTGGCAGTCATATCTGAGGGTCTGAGAGGTGAAGCTGGTTTTTGTTTCTTTACATTTGTGGGAAGGAGAAAAAACTGAAGCTGTATTTATATTACATCTCACATATAGAGATTAATTGTCCGTTAATACACATACACACAAAATGGCCAGCTTTAACAGTTCATACATTTCTTCAATAAAGACCAGGAAGTGCCACAATTTTCACCTCTGTTTCAGCTTATCTGTATTGTTTAAAAATACTGCTATATCATGTCAACAAACCACAAAAGACAGTCTCAACAATGTGTTAGTCTAACTTCCCTGCTCTGTCTGTGGCACTTAGCCCAAGGCTCACTGGTTCCATCTTAAGATGTACTGCTTTAAAACAAAAAAAAATGTATCCTGTAATTGCTTTTTGAAAAAGCTCAGTAATTATTGATTTATTGTTGGTTTGGGCCTTTTTGTCTGATTTGCTGACCATAAAAAAAAGATAGAGAATATCACAGTCTAATCCTTTAATCAGCCACCCACACACACATATACACACACTCTGCTCTTCAGTCACTGCTGCTAGGTCAGACAGCTGTGGTCAACAAGATGGCAATGTTTACATCACTGAGTCTGCAACTGCAGTTTAATGTCAGTAAGTGCAGACAGCTTATTAATACTAGGTACTTAGTAAGACAGTTGTCTTAGTGTGACCCATCAAAAACTACACTTAGGTAACCTGAATAATGTTACTTATATTGGACCAAAGGATGATGCTACTGATGTTGAGGTCTTCTGCTCATCTTAATCCACTCTTGACATTTAATTAAATGTGTTTTAGGCTTTGAAACTGAATAGAAACACCTTTGTTGTTAATTTTCCTGCAGGCACATCTTTGGTCCACCTTCAAAGTGTGCTTTTGGCATGTTGAGTAAATGTAGACACATTTTAAGCATTCAAGCAGAGAGATGAGGTTGTTCCACGTTCATGCTTTGCTGTGATTGTGTTGAGGTAAAGAACTAATGCTCAGGAATTAAAGCCTCTGGTGTATTTGCCCATTAGTACAGGAGGGGGACACAGTTGCTAACATGAACATGCTCACTTTTCCATTTTCTTTGCACTGCAATAATTTGACCTTGTTCAATGTTTTTAACATTCACTGTTTTCAACAAGGTTACTGACAAAGAATATGGCTTACTGGTGAAAAAGATCCTCCCCTTCCCCTTTCACATACAATGATCTGAAGACAGTATCAAGTTGCATTTTGGACTCAGATAAACTCTCTGTGTTCTCTATAAATCATTACTGAAGTATGAAGTTTGTGTGAAATAAAGTTCCCCTCTCTTTGTGTGCCAGGTCACAGTCTGACTTCATCTCTAAGTGCCAGCTGTGTCATAGTTTCTCTTGCTAATCTGTCTCCTGGCCCTTCCTCAACAGGAACCAACCCAGCTCGGCCTGGAGCCTTTCCTGGTGCCAACAGTCCTGGTCCTGTAGCTGACCTCTATGGAACTGCCAGTCAGGACTCTGGTGTGGGCAACTACATCAGTGCCACCAGCCCTCAACCAGGCTCTGGCTTCAGCCACAGCATTGCTGTGAGTGTATCTATTTTTTCCATTATCGTCCTCCACTGCATCACACCTTCCCACTAACTCTGGCTAAACTCATTCCTCTCACTCTTGTTCTCCTTATTTCACCTCTGATTACAAGAATGTGAGATAGGAAATACAGTAGTAAGGTGAAACAGAGATCATTTGGATTGTCCACCTCTTGAATCAATAACTTTGTGCAATCATTTTCACTGCTGCTTTAAAACACATGCTTATCCTCCAGTATTACACTAACACCTCACCATGAAATGTCTTCAGTTGTTTCCTTTTCTTCTGTCTTTGCATTTTTAATGACAACTGTGACTTTGCATGACATATCATCACCTGTCTGATCACCTGGTCACCTCTGTTCATTTGTCCAGCAGGTCATGGTCAAACATTGCCCATACAAATGGCCTTTCTAGCTTTCTTATAACTCATGTTTCTTAAACTGTGTGTATCACTGTGGAGTGTCAGTATTGGAATTTATATTCTATTCAGCCAGGAGTCCTAGAAGGTCCCTGCAGGGCGCACTATTAGTGAAAAAGATTGTAATAAGCCCTTTAAAACTACTCTTATGAGAAGGTTTCTTCATGCCCTTTGATGCTGGACCAGCTGATTCCATCAGCCAAAGCTGTTCGTGAACCTCTACATAGAACTGTGTAGGCAGATGAAAACTAGGAAACCAAAGCTTAGCTTATCCAACAAGCAAAGCAAAGGAATAGTACTACCTGTTATCATCATCTGTCCATAACACCACACTGACTAGAAACGTGAACGTGGCCTTTTGTGTATTTGACCCCCTGATTTTTGGTGCACACCCCAGGAATAATACCTATTATGCAAGTTTGAATTCCCCAACACATCCTCAGGTTGTTAGAATGGTCTACAGGTCTTGACAGTAGCATAGTTATTGCTTAAGAGTCATTTTATTCATTAAGTTATGTAGTTACTGCAACATATTCTAACACCTTCACACACTTTTCAATTGTTTGCATGACAATGATCACTCCGGCTCAGTTGAAATCAACTACCAAGCACAATTCTTCATAAACATCATAAACTATCACTAATGTAGTCAGTAACACTTGAATTACTGAATTGAACTATTCACACCCATTTTCTCTGCCATTTATCTACTTCTAATTCATCTGCACAATGTGTACAGGCACTGAAACTGAGTCTGTCCCAGAGCTAACATCCAAAGATAGAAAACCACTCACACTCATAGTCACACCTACAGCTAATTTAGAGTTTCTAGTTAACCTGTTTTTCATCTGTGGCAGCTCTGGGATGGATGAGGAACTTGTTTAGGGTGTTCACTGTAAAAGGCACTGACCCTGAAGATGGATGGCTGGATGGCTGGATGGATGGATGGATGGATGGATGGATGGATGGATGGATCATTAAAAGATGAGGCTGGTGTCTTACTGTCAACAACTTCTGTGTAAAAACCAAAACCAGCAATGAGTGAATCGGCCTCTCAATACTTCCTGGCTTCCCTACCCTATCTGTTGCTCTCAGTCCAAAGCCTATTGGTTCCTATTGGCTATTTGATGGGGACTTTTTTCAGTGGTGGATTAATCCAGATTTGGTTCTCTAGTGTATTTCTTATATCAGGACAGTCTTTGTGGGACTGAGTCCAAATAGACTACAGAGTATAAATTCCTGGTAATGAAGGAAGATGTGATCCAGTGTAATTGTGTGGCTCATCTGTGTGTTTTTGATTGTTTCTGGACAACAGTGAAGCTCTACGACACAGAGCAGTAAGATATACAGTATATACAGTATTTGCCTTTGATACTCATACTCATGTTAGACAGATACATTCACAGTTGAATTTGATTTTATATGGGTTTTGTTGACAGTAAGAAAAGCATCAAATCACCAGCCTTATCCTTTCAGAGACAAACAATGTCATAATTAGGACCTGCGGTGTCATAATTCTGATACTGTATATTATGGTATACATGGAAGTAATAATTCTGAAAACATATCTTTTCATCCCTTTGGTGAAAGCAGCCCACTTCTGTAGATCTGTGCATAATAACTGTTTTGCATGTGCTGTGATTTTTGATTCGTGATTTGATAAATGTGTGTTAGCATGAATGTGATAAGCCTCACAAGCAGATCCTAAACTCAGAAATCACCCTAAAGTAAATTATAGAGCCTATTGATCTCTAATCTGTATTGTTTGTAGACATGTTGATCTGTGACAGTCAGTTAATGTCATAGATGATGACCTCAAAAAACAATTTCCTACCATCAAGGTTTGATGTCTTGATGGATGTTTTTATGGTTTCTATTGGACTTCTGTAACTGTAAGACATATGAGTTTTTTGTGGTTTGTTTATTTTGCAGTTTTTTTAGCATTCAGTAATCTGTCTGGTTAATTATAGGTCATGCTGACAGAAATAACAGTTTTTATTCATTAAGGCTTTAAATTAGCACCATACAGTGTCAGTCTGAGGATTATTCACATAGACATTATTAGATAATAAATATATAATTTAATAATCAGTTAATATAAATTTAATGTATTCTTTACATATCTTTCTATTTTGATTTTTATTTTAAGAAACACAGATTACATGTTCATTACATGCATATGGTACAGATTGTCTTTACAGTTCAGTTCAAACTTTCATAGATTCTAGACCAACCAACCTGGAACCAAACTATGACGTTTAAAATGTCCTTCCCACCTAAGTAAGAGTAAGTT
Source organism: Lates calcarifer (assembly GCF_001640805.2). Classification (NCBI taxonomy): domain Eukaryota; kingdom Metazoa; phylum Chordata; class Actinopteri; family Centropomidae; genus Lates; species Lates calcarifer. The sequence goes on from NC_066853.1 coordinate 26,051,009, forward strand.
TCCATTCATGCTGACATCACATCCTGTGAATAAACTGCTCTCACCAGTAGTTTGCTACTTTTTGCCTTTTTCCAAGAAATGCAAACTGACACAGTTACTAATTGTACATTTTAGGGTCCATTGATTGCGACAGCTTTTACAAATGGATACCATTGAAAGCTAACAGGTGACTGGTTGCCATCTCATTTGAGGTATTATATGATATTTCTATATAACCACTTTACCTTCCCATACAAACATATTGTTCTTGTATCCCTTTTACACATCTTTACTTTCCTTTTCATTTCTGTTCCTATCATACAATGTGTATTGTGAACACCATCCCTCAATAAGCTTACACAGCTATTCACAGGGTTGTGCCAGCACAGCTACATAATGTATTCACAAAAATGGCAAGCCCTTTGAAAAGTTGTCAGTAAGTTGATTTCCATTGTAAACTATTCTTGGATTTTCTCTGAAACATCCCTCTTTCATTGTAACTGCAGTTTTAACCACAGTTTGACTCATGTATGCATGTACTGTATACTTTCCTCAAACTCAGCTTTGCTTTACTGCTGTTGCTTTCTCTGACATGTCCTTAGTTAGTCTAGAATTCCAAGATCACACACTAGTTCCACCTCTCATCTTACACATTCAGTACTGAAATGACTCTGTCTGTTTGTGTATTTCAGACAACTATAAAATAAGGCTTTACATTATTACTTTAGGCTCATACATAAAACAATCACTTTTATGTGCAAGGCACTAAGTCCATGCTGGGACACAAGCCATAAGATTTTAAAATAACATTTCTGATATCATTAAGAGAGATTGTAGAGATTTGGAAACAGACCTTTTCCTATTAAAACAGGAAAGAGCCAAACACAAAGTAATGTCATAAAACCAACACAAAGTTGGAAGCACACTCTGTCGTTGTTGTCATTGTTTATTTTTCTGTTTACCAACTGATAAGTATCGTTGCCCTGAACTTCCCAAAGTTGTACAGTAAGTATAATCGTCTTTGACATATTTCATAAGGGGTCAAAAAATTAAGAACAAATCTATCATTCCAATTCATCTGATTTTAAACTTTAACTCCAGCCTTCATATCATTCTACCAAAGCATTTCATTCTGGTAATCTAGTCTAAACTCAAACAGCTGTTTGAGGAGCCACAGCATGGTATGGAAATACATGAAGCCATGGGAGAAGGCAACACATCAAAGCAAAGTTAGTCTGCAGTGTGTGTTGCTCACTGAGCTCATATCAACACTGGAACACACTCTGGCAGTCGCAGCGTGAGCGTCTTTGCATGCTGGATACCAATGCATTGTACCAGAGCTTGCTGCCTTTGCTTCCAGGCATGTATCAGCTGCTCATGGAATCATATATTTGCAACTCCTGTGAAGCTTTGAGCTAAGAGGACTGTTGTCTTCTTTGCTTTGAGGCATGAAAACAAGTTCTTATTTCAATTCATTTGTGCACAGTCAAAAGAGCGTAGATGCCAACCTCAGATCCAGATTCCAGTATTGCAAATAAAACTGTAGTAACAACACATTGGATTATGGTTATGTTGGACACTGAAGCCAATAGAATGGTTTGTGAGAGTTTTGGCAGAAGTCTGTCAACTGAGGCACAAGCTGTTTGAATCCCTGTGTCTTAATATCTGAAGTCTGTTCATTCGTTTCAAATTCCACACTCCTAAAAGGACATGACAGGGTATCTGTGGGTCTGTAAAAGATTAGAGAAATTTCTCCATGTACTGGGTATACATGTTATATAATTGAATATAAAAATCACAGATATTTTCAGATATTTTCGTAGTATTTTTGGCAGATTTGAAAAATTTGAGAAAGTTCTGTGCATATTATATTTTACTAAGTGGAATCATACAGCTCTGAGAGCATGCATTGTTAGTCTCAAGATAAATCTGTGTGTTCAGATTTTCTCTTTAGTTCATGTTACAAGTAAATTCTTATCTGTTGGTGTTGCCTTATGTCTTTCCATTCACTTTTCCTTGAAAATGACTTTGCATTCAGTCTGATCACACCACTGTAGTATTTTTTATCATGTTACATGACATTTCTGAGAGTTTTTCCTCAAAGACCACTTTGGCATCAAACAGGATTTTTTTATACTGTTTTTTCAGCAGTAGTTTTTCAGTTTATTTACATTGTTTGCAGGAAAATCCTGTGAGCTGTAGGAAGGACAATTACCAGGAGTTCAGGTGTCTCAGGCAGAAGTATTTATTACAAGCTGTACAGCAGATAAAAATACTGACCAATACAGTGACAAGTGAGCCAGGGTAGCGCTACACCAATGTTCTGACCCTGTTGGTCTTTCAAATCTTACCATTGTCACTTATTCTTACCTGATATCAAGTGTATCCTGTCCTTTCTTCGACTTAGCTCATCATTGACTGGAACTGGATTTGGACAGTATTATGTTGTTGTCTGCATCCTTATCTATAAGGCCTCGGTTACCCCAGCAACAGAGAGCACAGGTGTCTCCAGATGTCCACTATCAGTCATAACCTGGACTAAAAAGTAACCCATTGTGAACCTGTGGAGGTTGTTATGACCTGAACTACTGGAATGAGTATGCATACTGGAACAACAGGGGTTGATAAATCAGTGGTCATTTTAACTTTGATTGAAGCGCTACAACGGAAACAGACAAGAGAGAGTAGGGTTTTCATCCAGAGTCCTCTCTGTGGTTAGGTTTAGACAACAAAAGTACTTTGATTAATGTTAGCAAAAGATTAATTTAGATGAACACATTGTGACTAAGGTCACTGTGAACTTTTCCTGTGTTTAACCAGATCATGACCCTTCGCTAACCTGAACCAAGAGCTGTGTGTACCTAAACAGAACTGTAAATAAGTGTGATATAGTGTATAGTATGTAGTCATGAAGAAAATCAACATTTCCTGTCAGTGTTGGTTAAATGAATCAATACATTAAATGTTGTGACTATTTGAGGAGTTGAAGGTTGTGCTAACTGTCATGAAAAAATCATGAATTTGTTTTCATGTCCACAAAGTGAGTAGATTACATTTCATGACTCTTTCACAAATTGTTGTGAGACCGGGTTGTACAAAGACACCCAGTGAATGTTCTGTCAAGGGAAAAAAAAAAAAAAAGCGTTGATGCTGACTGCCTTTTGGCTGTGTCTGTGCCGCCAGCAGAATATTTCAGTAGACCAGGTGAAGTCAGGCCAGAGTTTCTAAAGTGCTTCTGTGTACAGGTGATGCCATCCAGCGCTAACCACTACAGCATCCACGCAGTGAGCCAGGGTGGGGGTGGTACCAGATGAAGAACAGCTCGAAAAACAAAAGTCAAAATCATCACTGAAAAAAGATGACAGCCTGCTCTGCTATAAAGCCTGACCTGCTATTGAGATCCTTCTGACCGTACTGTAGTCCCTCTGACTGTACTGTAGTCCAGTATCATTGTGTAGAGATTTGCTGGTTCAGATTTTACTTTTGATGATTTGTTTCCTTGATTTAAATTGCTTTTCTTGAATTATGATCTTTTTTGGTTTTGATTTGAAATCAGTAATGAAAAATTCTTTTGAGTGTTTAGTTCTGATTCTTGTATGTGTACATTTGTTTCTTTTGATCCTCACGTGAAAAAGCAATGTACGTGTCACTACACCTTTTTGTACGTGTCCCTGCTGAGACACTGTGGATACTCGTCTTTTTTTTTGTCTTTGAGTGATTGAAAGGTTGTCAGTTTGCACATACAGAGACATCTGATGTGAATCAATGTGGCTCAGTGGAGACAGTATTGGTTCATCAAAACAACACAAGACACACCAATAACACTTAGTAGCTTTGGTTCTAGCAATGTGCTCACTAAATGTACCTATTTTTGGCAATAAGAGGACTACAATATTTTCACAGTCCTGTTTTGTAAATGTTTTGTTGTGTCGAGAAGAAAAAATAGAAGAAGCTGTCTTTTTAATACTATGTCAAAGTTAAAAAGAAGTGTATAACTGTAAATTGTGTTCCAGTCATTGCATATAGTGGTTTAGAGAGGTACAGGCATATTTTAGTGATGTGACTGATTAGGTTACAAAGGCCACATCACGCTGGATGGGAGAACATCAGCTGTTCCATCCATCGCACAAGGCCTGAGGAAAAAGTAATCCCATGACAGACCTTTATATGCTCTTTGCCTTTCAGCTGTGGCTAATTTAATACCAGCATATTTGTCTACATGATGAGCTACAGTGTACACAGTTAGAAAAATACAACTCAAGGTTGTAATTGTTGTCACACAAACATTTGTGGATCTGCGCTCTGTGACACACAGCTGACAGGTGCATCTCTCATTCTCTGTGTCACAGCGACTCTGGAGCTCAGTAGCATTAAAAGAAATCAATCCAAAGCACACTTGATAGTTCTGAGGGATACTAGACGAATCGGTTGTGTCCTCATATTTCATGAAGACAATGTTTGTTTGATACACTCTAATTGTCTTTACGTCTGGTGTCACACAAAAGGCAATATTTCAAGTCTGATACATTTTTGGCAACTTGTGGAAGAAGTGCAGCAGATGGGTGTTGCTTATTACCTCAGTCCTGTGTGTTTTGTAACGATGACCAGAGAACTTATTTGAAGATGACACGCTTAGGAAAAAAAAAGTGAAGTTGTTGCACTGTGATTGGAGGTGAGGCTGAGAGCAGATTTAATTTGCACATTAGTTGGCTCTTTGAAATGGACTCAGTGAAGTGAAGGATTTTTATTTATAGCTCAGTTTTTGCCAGTCTAACTTGAATATGTCAGGACATTTGTTTTACTGTTTTTAAATTTTGACAGTTGCCAAATAGCCTGCATACCACTGGTTGATCCATCATCACAGCATACACACACACACAAGTTTTCATATGAGCATTACAAAGAACATAAAGGAAAATAGGAATGTTATCTATAATTTCATGTAAATAGGAATTTGCTATAACTAAAGAATCAATCTTTCTTTTAACGTTTGGAATGGTTTATGAATTGATATATGTATATGCTGTCTTCTTCCCCTCTGTGTCTGACACAGACATTTTACAAGTTACTTTTACAAACCATGGGAAGCTGAATGCTGGACTGTTTCTAAAATGGGGACTTCAAGTAATAATCAAATAATCAAAAAAAAATGTGTATGTTGTTAATTAAGAAGAGAAACATGTATGTTCCCTTGTATGATCTACATTTCTAAGAAGGATTTGTATCAATATTTTTGTGGTTGTTAATGATTATATGAATAATATCTATAAAGCTGACAATAATAATATTATGTACTGTACATCCATCCAGTTCTCTCTCCATTCCCTGTCATCCTCTACAATAATCTTCAGTTGATCATTAATGTATTTCAGTAATGTATACAAAAGAAAATCAAATGACCTTATGTAGGAGTGCTGTCTTTGATACCAGTGTAGTGGTCTATACACAGATTTGTTAACCTTTAAAACTGTCACTCCCTTCGTCTCCTCTCACTCTTTCTCCCAGTAACTAGTGATAGATGTTCTGTAGTTACAATAGACACTATTAGCTTGTATTCATTAGATGATGTAGGACCAGTGAGGATAGAACTTTCTGATTTTTCCATCTGGAAAAAAGCTGACATTGATTTCACCTGTATTTTTATTTTTCTGTTGACTCTCTGTTCTGTGCTGCTCTCACATGGTTTCACCAAACCAAAGCTCTCTTTGAAAATATTTGAAGGAAGACATGTTGTAAGTTGTTTGTGTAAACAAGGCATTAATTGGATTACCACCCTTGAATGTTATAAAAAGGGGGTGTGCCATACTACCTTAAATGCTAATGCTAGATATGCAAAACACTTTGATTTGTTATAATTTGACAAGAGTTAAAGAGCAGGAGGGATTTTATTACACTGATGAAACAGATAACATATTTTTATATAGTTATAACAGATTAATGATAATAACGATAATAACAATAATGACTATTATAAATATCATTAATCTGAGCTCTATGTTTTAATATTTGTACTCTTGAAATATCCCAGTGGCTCATGGTACTATTTTTGAATACTGTTTTTTTTTTTTTTTTTTTTTTTTTTTTACTTGTTAACTTCAGTACTTGTACATTTCAGTTTGAACTCATCAACACCTTAAATGATTTTTTATTTACTCTTGACTCATGGAAACAGCTCATACTTTAATCAGTGTTAGACTGCCAATCACAAAACCATGTTATCCATTTGCCTGCTGATCAAGACACTACTCTAATTTTGACTGAAATACTTACAGAGCCTTAGAAACCTGCAATAACTGTCTTTCCTGGACTTGCAGCAGTGCAAAGATAACTGGTGATTTGTACAGAACGGGTAGACATTAGGATGAGATAATATATCAAGCAATGGCTTTGTGCTTTTACCAGAAGGTATAGGAGCAATGCTGGAGGTAGACAACACTCATCGTCTCACTGTGCAGCCTAAAAAATATGTTGATATGCTACTATTTTTCCACTACTTTGCATTAGCAGGTAATGTTTTTTGGGGGGACAAACCTGTATAAATCCAGACTATGGTGGTCATGGTTAAAAAACACCAGTGTTGGCTTCTGGTAGTTACAACAACAAAACAAAACATAAACAGCAATTTGTTAAATTAGAATTAGTTTTGTTTACTGATATATCCATCCAGATCTCACCTCACCTTGTTGCTCTGTAACAACACGCTATATGTTAGAGTACTCTGATTACTTTTTTGTTGAAATGAGTGACATAACGTGCTATTTTTGCAATTCAAGTAATCATGTTACATTCTCAAATAAGCAATCCATTACTGTTGCAACAAAACCAAAGCACATTTGCAGTCTTTCTCTCCTACCACTAGCTTAACTAGTGGAAGGGAGAGAACAGCCTTTACATCATGGAAATATTCACATTATCTAGAATTTGTGAAAAGGAGTGAGACACAGCTGCGAAGAATTCTACTTCAGATCTGAAAAAGCTTCTGCGAGCTAAGCACAGCTACACAACAGTGGTAGCAAGGCCTTGTTGAGGAGGAGGAGGAGAACGATGCTGGTTCTGAAACAGCAACGGCTATCTTTTTAGTTTAGTCCAGTGCTAACGCAAAAGTACAAGTTACTTTTCTCAGTAGGTAACTAACATAAGAAGTTACTTTTTAATATCAGTAATTTTGTAATGTACCAAGTTTCTTTAAAGAGTAACATTACCCAACACTGTCTGCAAAATCCCCCAACTTCCTATTGCTCCCTATTTACTGTAGCTGTCAGAGGGCTGTTACACTTGAATGTAAATGTGTCATTTTGGGTCTTTTTATGTCCCTTTTCTTGGGAGGATAATCTCTCCAGACTCGGCTACCAGGACAGTTGTGAGGGACCGAACAGAAGCACAAATAAAAGGCTTGTCCTGTTTTTTCCTACTACAGCATAGCATGGTGCATTACCTGAAACTGCAGGTCTCTCTTGTGTCACATACAAATGTTCATGTGACACATTGTTAGACACAACAAGCTGTAAAATCAAAAAGCTGAAAGTGTAGCTAGAAGCACTTGTGTATTCATGTGGAGTGTTACTTTTCACTGCTGCATGAATATAACAATGCTTCCTGTTTTTGCACTAAACACTGCCACAGAATGGGAATCTGCTGATGCAACATAGTATCATATGAACATAATTTATAGGACAGGTATGTACAGAAGCACCTTACAGTGCCACGAATGGCATTTGATCGAAATCATACCACTAACACACACAATTTGGTGCCATGTACCTTTTTACCAACACACTGTTTTCTTGTCTGTGGCTCAGCTGAGTTCATGAGTGATGAGCCTGTCCTCTGCCTCTGCAGCAAAGCTCAGCTTAGACCTGAGGTTTGGAAGATTCAAGAATTTCACTGTAGCACAGCACTGTGCCTTTATTGACACTGGTGAGGGAGCTTAAACAAATCTTCCACTGATGATATATTGTATATCCATACAGCCACATGAAAATACAGCACACAGGAATATAGCTGGAGGTGGTCACAGAGAGTTCATCACAGCTGGTCGTACAAGCCACTTTGGAAATAAAGTGTTATTAAAGTACGAGCTGTTTACCCTTTCAAGTAGCAGGTCCTGTTCCACATGTTCTTATGCAGTACACCATCATCGCTTCAGATTGTTTAAATTTGATCTCATAGCTTGCACTTTAAGGTAGCATGGCTCTGTTGTTGCTGTACTTTACTTTAATATTGATAGTTTACAGCTAATGAATGTTACACATCTTGCTAGATGAGTTCACCATTGGATAACTGTTGGCTAGAAAAAAAAGAGAAAACACAACATATGACCTGGAGGGTGTCGGAATATGTATTGTGAGCGTACTACTGTATCCACTTAAACTTGAATCTTGAGGCAAGTGCTAGGTAATGGCCAACCGCACATCTTGTCACTGAAATACAGCTCACGCCAAGATGCTTATGTACACACAGATCAAATGGTTAAAGTGTGTGTACACATTGCTTGATGGGGTAAAGTTATGTGTGTATATAAACACACACACACACACACATACTTTTTACCATTAAGCAAATGAAATGAAACTGATAATACTACAATAATCTGCAGCTTTACCGACAACACACACTGACTTGATGGTTTCCTGTTTTTATAAGCGTTGCAGTCATTAGTGTCTCAACATGTAGCAGTAGAAACTTCACCTGGAGGTTGCTGATTGCCTTGCCCATTCCTGCCACTTGCCCATTTTTTAATGTTAACAGACTTTTTAACATGAGAGCTGACTGAACGGACTGACTGAAAGCATCTTTCAGGTCTTCTTGTATGGCTTGCTCAAGCCCTGTTGTAAAAAAAAAAACAAAACAGAAACAAACAAACAAACAAAAGGAAAAAAAACAACAACAAAAAAAACAAAAAACAAACCAAAAAAAAAGAACAAGAACAAAAAATGGATGGGGGTCACTCACATCCCAGATGTGGAAAGTATAATTTTATATTTGTATTTTCAAATACTGATAATAAAAGATGTTTGTCAAAGGTTTCCATCCTCTACTCTGGTCCAGAAATCAATGTGTTTGTCTAAAAAATGAAATAAAACTGTTTTCAACCAGTTCACCTAATGTTTTTACTGCTGAACCACTTGAAATCAACAGAAACATGGAACCTGTTTTTATTTATATTCATGAAGCTCAACTTACCAGCTTTTCCCACAGATTTCATGCTTGCCACGGAGCTAGTTCAGTTGTTTTCATGTGACGTGAGAGTTGAACTTCTGTCGTGTGATCAGTGTGATGAAGATGATAACTGCAGTTAGTTTACATTGTGACAAGTGAAACAAAGCTCCAGAAAAGGCCAGTAGGTGGATGTTTTTTTGAGATTATTTTGACATCTGAAATCACCACTGTGTAGTTTGATCATGTATTTTATATTCTCAGATTTAGACAAATTTACATATATTTTTATATGCAAGAATCATGTTTTTTACTACTAATTACATGGTCCAATACTTTTACACACACACACACACACACACACACAGACACACAGCAGCCCACCGTTTTGTATCATGTCACATACAGACATATAATAACCTATAACCAAGCCGTTACGCAGACAAAAAAGACCTGTGGTCTGTTTTCAGCATGCTGTGGTCACATCTTGGAGGCATGATGGTGAAGTCTTTATCCAAGACTGGACAAATGGTAGGAGGTCATATTTATCAATAAGAGGCATAGTTAAGTCCACAAACAACAATACCACCAGGCTCCTGGCTCACAGCCAGTTCCTAGTTTTACAGCCAGTGTCATTACTTGCAGAAAAGGCCCTCTCACACACTGAGGTCAAAAGAACAGCGTTACTCGCCACTACGAGTCTTTTCAAGGTTTTACCCTGATGTTCCTTGCTCACACTGACAGCTTCAGCTTCTTTATTTTAGGTTGTGTTTCAGTGAGATCAATCCCTTTGACTGCTGGTTATGTCGATTTTGACTTTCAGTTCTGTTTTCCCTCCTTGGTCCTTCATGGCAGAGAGGATCTTGATCATTTAGCATCATTTGGCGCTATATGAATAAAACTGAATTGAATTGTTCACATAACACACTCTTTATATTGTTGCTAAATCAGTGAGGAATCCAATGGATGCTTATGTAAACTATATGGGGAAGACATAAGACAGACATTTGAGTCTTAGAGGATATCTACCTACAGTTGATTTACAGTATATCTTCGTAGATCTCTGCTTTCCCCCTGGACAGAATGGATGACACATGATGCTAACAAGCTATTCATCACTGCCTAGAGAATGCCAAGTGCTTGGTTTATATTTTAAACAAAGCATGTTGTGTCTGTATTGAGCTACTGGAACTACTAGGTATATTTCATCTGAATCAACAGTGAACAATAGTCCAGAAGAATTCCACTAAAAGGCAAACTATGTCCTCTGTACCATTGTGTCAGAATGAGGTTGATGGTTAGATTGGGACCTGGCTCAAAGCCAATGCAGCTTTCACACAGGGTATCAGCTGACTGTGGAGAACCAATTAAAAAAGGTTGAAAAATGACAGCAGGTGCCGGGGGATCTCTAGAGATCTAATTTGGCGAGGCCTTGTACTCTCCAGCGTGCATTTAAAACACTGCTTCAGTCCTGTATTTGTGAATGTGTATGAAGGTTAAAATATAACTAGGTCTCTGAGTGTCCCCATCCTTCTTCAGCCAGCCTTTGGCCTTTCTCTAAGCTCTGTGTGATGAACAGTTTCTTCCTGCTTTTCTCCAAGTTGATGTCATCAGTCAACAATAATGTGATGGCTAAAAGGGAGGAATGTGAAGGTAATGTGTGGGCAGTGACAGAGTTCATTAGCAGAAGATCAGAGAGTATGAAGCTACACCCCCTCAGCCATTGGTGATAATTCATAGTTTGTTGCTTTCAAGCAAACTAGTTGTATTATTGTACATATCTGTATAACAATACAAACACCTAACTTAAGAGTATGGTTAAAGAGTCATCATACATAACAATGAACTTTTTCATATTATAAATTTGACATCTCCCTAAGTCTTTTAAATGAAGTTTTAAAACTTTTTTTATGTGAAAAAGTTGGAAATAACAAAATACCTGCTAAAAACCTGCTAAGGTGTCAAGACTTAATTTGTGGAATTTCTTTCTTGCCTTGATTTTGACTTTGTGCCAAAGAGGCAGACACAGCTCTCACTTTGGTTGTATAAGGACTGGATGGCTTACCTCAGCGGCACCGGCACTATATACTCCTGCAGTACCCCCCCACCAGGTCCCTCAGGGGACACACTCATAGGCCTTCTCCAAGTCCACAAAACACATGACCCGCTTAGCACTCCTGAGAGGGTAAACAGCAGGTCAACTCACCACCAGATGGTGATCAGTAGACAGCTCTGCCCCTCTCTTCACCCAAGTATCCAAGACATACAGCCACAGATCTGATGATACAGTCACAAAACTGATCATGGATCTTTGGCCTAAGGTGTTCTGGTACCAAGTGTCTTATCAACAACTCCATGACTAGCACAGAGGTCCAGTAATGATGCACCAATCAGGTTCTGATCAGGTAGGTCATTCCTCCCAATCATGCCCTTCCAGGTTTCTCCATCATTGTCTGTCTGTAAGTGATTTCTCCTCACCGTTCCTTCTTTCCTTTTATGTAAAGAAGTGGATAATATCCCAGATCTTCATAAGCTCTCAGAAATCTGTGAACGTAGTCCTGAAATATTTTAATCAACCCCTTCTCAAGCACCGTGCTGCAGCAGCCTTCATCAGTTGATTGCAGGCCCTGGCTGTCTGCGGCAGCCCTTACCCTGTGGGGTAAGGGCTGCCGCATCATCTCTCATGCTGCAATTACCTCCAGACCCTCAACACCCCCACTCCTCCCCATCAACTCTTCCCTCTCTCCCTGTATTGTGGAGTATTTACTAAAGAATATTTAACGTTAGCCTATGAGGCATCCCAATCATCTTGTTACACACACACTCCAATCAGCCTCATGTTAACACCTGACACTACCTGCTATTAACAAAGCACACTAATTATGGGTCCCAATCAGACAGCACAGGAGTGGGCTTTTCAAAACCTGCTGAAGATTTGTTAAACTGTGAGTGGTTACAAAACATTCTTACTCATTGAAAAGGTGTGGCCTGTGCTTCTTAGTTCTGTGTCAGACAAGAATCCAAGACAAGTACAAGAACAGATACACATTACAAATGAAAGACACTGTTGGCTCAGCATGTTTCACATCAGTGGATGGTGGTAAAAAGCCCTGGAGAGGGTCAGTGAGCAATGTTGAACACAGTATTCCCCTGTACAGATTATCAATCCAGACTAAATACAAATATGTAGCGTGGATTTAGAACAGGACATGTTTGTCTAAGCAGAATTTTAACACAAAGTACGAAAATAAAGTATACTAAAAGCAGAAACCATGTGTACTAAATACTGTCAGTTTCAGAGTGCACTGTTGATACAGACTATTCTCCCACAGTGCAGTGCACAAAGGAAATGGAAGAGCAGGAAAAAATTGAAATGAATTGTGGGTGATGAAACTGCTGCTTCTTATTAGTTACCAAATTGGACAGTCAGTATGTTCCTGTGCTGACTATACAATTTTCGTATGTGATCATCAGTCAGATTTCCCTTTGATTCTCTTTGATCCTCAATACTTAAAAAATCAGAGATGATACAAATTAGCAAGTAAAGACTGTGAAGCACACTGTTAGACAATGGCCATAGATATGTGGGCATTCACATGAATGTACATCGCTAGGATCAGGTCTAGGTAAGACCAGGTTTAAGTTTGGTGCAACTGATGTAAAGTCAGTTCTAAAGACAGGTCATAACAAAGACTGACTTAGCAAAATGATCCTCAAACTTAAACAATATTACATCTCCCCCCTCTCTATGACAGCCAGTTTTTCACTCCACCTTACATTGTAGCTGTTTGGTTCAGGTATCAACACTTCTAATTTCTGTCTTTTCTAGTATAACCCTGCTGTGCTGCTGCAAATCATCATTTTATTATCCTGATGTTATCTGACAAATTCAGCATAAATACAGGTTAATGACAGCAGGTGGTCTCCACTGTATGATACAGAATTGAGTGATCACTAGGGACATCACAAGCCAAACCCTAAGAATCTGTATTGGTTAAAGCTGATCAAAATCTGACCTTTTCTTTACTGTTTTTTGTCCACATGTTGTCACAGCACAGCTCTCCTGTACAAAAGCCAGCTTCTTCCTTTATGAATTCCCAAGCTGCTGTACCACAGTGGCCAAATCAAATCATTATTTTATTAATGTCACATGATCACAGAGACAGACACAACAGAGGGTCCACGGCCACACAGTCCCTGCTCAGGCAGACAGCCGGTCTCTCTTGGTTACTCTGCCCTGTGTGATCAGCCATACTGGTCCCTCTCAGACCAAAACCAAAGAATCTCGTTTGTGTTTGGTTCTACTGTAAAATAAATAAATAAATAAAAAGTTTTAACCACAATAACTTCATGCCTTTTTCAAATGCCTTTTTAAATATTACTATTCTCCTCTTCTCAGTCAAGGAAATAGATTTTGTCCAACAATTTGGTATTTTTGAAATCTAATGTTGGTAAAAGACAGCATTAAGCACTGATTAATCTGGAGGGTGAGAGGACATCCTGTTACAGTACAGCAGTGGGTCTGAGAGCTGTCATCAGCCACATTATCATATATGAAGCCGAATATGATGAGCAGACTATTACATAGGGTGCCTTGTATATATGTGAGTTAAGAAGGTGAAACTAGAATGTACCTGTTTAAATTATGTTGGTATCATTTTTCTGCAAATAAAAATTAATACCATCAGAAACATGCTAAAATCACAATTACAAAAAAGAAGTTTATTAAGTGTGCTATTAGTAAACTTTAAACTAAAAGTAGGTATGCTTCTAGTTAAACTTGAGTATACTCTGCTTATACTGACAAGTATACAGAAAAGTATATTTGGCCTATAACAAGGTTCTGGTTTGCTTTATAAAGAAACTCATGGAATCCTTCAATCCAATAATCAAGAGTGTTAAATAAAACATGAAATTTTAATCAGAAAGCATTGGCACAGAAGGGCTACCATAAGCATACGCAACATGTCTTTACAGAGGACTGTCCATCATCCATCAGAGACATCAGCATTTATCAATCCACCCATGACTCCCTGTTGACACACAAGACAACTGCCATTCATCATTGTCATGGCAACGGCCTTTGTAATGAGACAGCCCAGCCATCAGTGGCCTATCAGACCAATCAGGTCTATCAGTGTGTCCTGACCTCTTTTGTTCCTCTCCTAAACCACAGACAGATAAGATTTTCCCTGACCTTAAATCAGCCACCAACCACAGACCGAAGCCAGATGGAGGAGGTGGTGTAGCAGAGGGAGGTGTGTCATAACTCTCTGAGGATCTGGATTTTTATTCCTGTTTCTGTGATGGACATTTTTATCTCCTTCAGCCCTTCAGGAATTAAAGGGCCTTTGGAAAGCCCTACATGTCAAGGCTGAGCCACAGCTCTGTGGAGACAACTGCATGACAAACACAGACAAAAGCTCTGACTTTTTCTTCCAATGCATCTCAGGATTTAAAGCTATGCTGTGGTGCACTGCTAACAGAGCACTGTGGGTCTGCTGAGAGCAGAGGGAGAGAAAATTAGAAAAAACTAGAGTCACCCTGCCGAAATCATGATTATCTATAGTTTGAAAAATACACATTTCTGTCACCACGTCTTAGAGGAATGAGACTCTGTTATTATTTCTATTCCACTGCTGCTTTTGCGAGGTCAGAGGAGGAAACAATATCCTAAAAAGAGAATAACTGAATTTATCCTTCAAAACCAAGTGTATCTGTATCATCTTAACATCTGATGTTTTTGAAGAATGGATCAGAAGTGAAAAAGGGGTTGGCATAGGAAATTAAAGAAAGGACAGCAAGAGAGAAGACGAATAGATCCACATGAGGTAACATTATTTATTTAAAGCTATAATTAATAAGGGTCGTTTTATCACCGCACCCTGCCTCTGATGGCTTCAATATTTAATGTTACTTGTGGGACAAAAAAGGGAAAATATTAATGTGTTTCCTTTTATGGGTGACAGAGTCAATGACACAACATATGAAATAAGATCCTCTGAAAACTTTACAGTGGTAACCCTGAAGATAGTTTGTTTTGTTGATGTCAGAGCTACCTGTGATAACTGTGTCTGTGCCTCTGTAGTTTCAGCTGGAGGGAACAGCAACACTCCTTGTTGTGTCTTTATGGCTTGAGGTGTGTGTGGAAAGAGACTGGAGGGTCAACCTGATGTCATTCATGGGGGACAGGTCTGATTTGTTATTAGTCAGTGTCACACAGGATGGATTCAGCCTGCCAAAACCTCCCTGACAGTCAGCTGCCACCGTATACACAGACACTGTAGATACCCCTGTGAGACAGAACAGGGTCTATCTGTACTCAGCTTGTAAAAGATTTTAACTGCTCTAATTTGTCAGCACTTTAAATTCCAGATAATGGATATTACTGAGAATTATTATGCACCTCATTGGAAATAATGAATACTTGAATAGCCTGTGTTCATGACAAGTCTAAGTCACTGAATGCCATATGCTATAATATAAAGGCAACATACATCAGTAAAATACAGTGCAATTAAATTCAAAGTGTAGTAGACACATACTGCCTGTGTAAGGCTTGCTTTTATTGAGACTGTATCAGAGAGGTGTTGATGTAATTTTCTGCTTTGGTTTGCATTACTGATATTTTGTTCACCTGAGGCCTGTACACCTGAGGCAAGTTCAGCACACCCAGAATATCTTTCTGTGATCAGGATTCACGAAACCTAACAACCACAGTCTGGCTAAGCGCTCGTACGACACAGGTTAATAACTTGTTAAGTCAACCCAGGATTTCCTGTGTGAGTTCATGTGAAAGAGGTGGAGTTGTTAGTTACAAGCAACATTTTCAAAACCATGAATCAAGTACCTAATATTATATGAGAAGAAACTCTGATACCTTCAGGTAAATACGGGTTCTAGCGATGTCCAAAAAATGACATTTAACAAAGTGAAATATAAACAATATGACAGCAACTCAAATAGAAATGGTGGAAATAATTTCTAATTATTAAGGTCAAGCTGAGGATTTATTGTAAATAAATGGAAAAATGATTGTGTCTTACTAAGTGAGTGTTTTTTCTCTTTAGTCTGATTATTCTGACTTATTGTGAATATGTGATGCAGATAAAGTAAAGTAATGTCAGACTGTTTCTGCTGCTAAAGCAGAGAGTTAATGTCTGACTGAAATGTTCATTCATAAATATTCAACAGTGTGTGGATAAAAGCATCTTTGTTCAATCAAAATGAAGATATATTAAGACAGAAGTTAGATTTAGTAAGAATGTGATGGTTTCATGTGATAAACTCTGTTTGTTAGAAGCTCTGTTGTGAACATCTGGACAGACATTCCACAGAGCTATAAAAATATCTATTGATCTTTATTATCTGTATTTATTATAAACTCTTCTGTCCCTGTCGGAATCTTGTAGAAATGATGACGCTAGTTTTCCAGTGATCTGATTGGTCAGTAGTTGAGCTGTTGATTGGTTTTGATCAGATTCTCTAAAGTCAACCCGCCCCATAGCAGGTTAGTCGTTCAGGATCAGTTACCATGGTGATTCACCATGCTAAGAAGTGAATCAGCATTGTAGGACTGAAAACTCAGAGTTAAACCTGAAGTTACCATGCTAACTGCAAATCCTGCTTCATAGTACAGACCTCAGCAAGACAAACATAGCATTACACTGACAGGTAGTGGTGTTTTGCACCATTATGAATTTATCATTTTCTTTGGGTAATAATCCCATTAAACTGTAAAGAAATAAGCCACAATGCCTTTAGATGATTTACAAACCTTGTGAGGATCACCTGTGCCCATATACATGTAAAGATGAGAGTATTGGGGTGATTCCAGGATTTTTGAAATTAGGTGGTACAGGGGGGACCAGGGGAGCCACCCTTTGGAAGCCACTATATCAGTGAGGTCACTAGCATGGCATTGAAGCCTAGCAATGCTCTGAATTACTGGACCTTCACTTAGTCATTTTGTTTGTTTTACACACCAGCTTTGATTTAATATAAAACATTGTGCCCAGCCCATATGGGTTTACAAGACACTGAACAACAACCTTGATGGCTATATGACAAATCAAAACTGAGCACAAACATCTTTATGTTCTTTGTAAAATTAATTTGATATATTGTTCTATATAGTAATCATCTTTAATTTGAATATAGTGAAGCTTCGGCTTCCCTTTAAATTTTCTGTTTCCAATCATCTTTATAAACCTTTAATATTTTTTGTTACACTTTTCCTAATGATGAAATTAAGATCAACAATGAAAAATACTGTTGCGACCTAAAGGATAACTGTGTATGCGATCTTCTGTCAGCTGCACAAAATAATGCAAGTAGTAATTATATATATTTAAATGAAAGACTACACAATACTCTCCAGATTTTTTTTAGTGCACCAAGCAGACTAGTGGTGGAAGGTAGAGAGCCATCAGGTGTACCTGCCAGCCTCTTAACTCCTTCAGTATACCTGCAGTGAGCACAGGCCAGAGGCAGCAGGTGCACTCTTTCTTGTTCTCGTGGCATCAAAATAAATGATGGATAATTACTTTTGTGACAGTGTGGCAATTGAATCATCGCTAGCAAAACAACATAACAGATTTGTTATGCTCCAGCGAGCAATAACACACCAATCATAATCAGTCGCTGGGAGGGCACACAGGAATCTGCATAGGATGCAAACACAATTCAATTCCCCAGCATAACTTTTTGTTCACTAACCACATTAAAGTTAGACAACAACATTAAACAGTGAGACATGGATGTTGTTTGTGTTAGCTGAATGAGGATGATTGCTTGCCTGAGAATTACAACCACAGCAGGAACTGTAGCTCTTTACAGAAGGTTTGTGTAGCATATTCATTACAGGCTCAGACACATCTTATTTTTTAACTGAAACTGATACTGCTGCAGAGAGGTTTGACTTACCATTCAAAATAAAAAAAATGACTCAGTTACCTAAATACAAAAGCAGTTTGCTAAATAGATTATGTCACCAATATCTTTCAGTCCATCTAAGCACCCCTTCTGGAATTATTTGGGGATTTTTTTTTTTTCTGTTATGTTTTGTTATGATGTTGTTATGTATTTCAAAAGTACAACCTCACTTGGTGCTGTGTTTTGATTGGTTGTTCACAGTTCATGCCTTAAAGAGAGAGTGAGAGAAATTTAAGTGATTGTTGTTAAGTTTGTAGGAAACAATGCCTGAATGAATGCTCTGTTAACCAGCAGGGGTGGGAGGACACTGTGACATCAGTCCACATTTCTGTCACCTGATCAAGTAACAATTAGCTGTCAGCAGAGGGAACTTACTAACAGTTGTTGTCGGTTATGAATGCATTTTAAGTGACAATTAATGTGTACTGTATTTGCCAGCTCAGTGTCCCAGTATGCTTTCATTTTGGCTGTTGTTAATAAGTCAATGATCTGTGTAGTAGTGACAGTTGTGTACTGCCTTCTCCAGTAGCTCTCATGTAGTTCCTGTGTGGGAGCACCAATTGACCAATTGAGTATTTACTGTTCCAGACAGACACTTTAAACCGTGCAGTTTGGAGCAGAGCCATCTTTTTCATTTTAAGCAAATCTCCAAAAATTATTTCCAACACCAGTTTGTGTCTCCTGCATGCAGATATTATTGATTGAGATTATTGAGATTACGACAGTTATTGAATTTTGATTAGCTTTCCAAGTTTGCCCATCTCAACACCTTTACGTACAGCACAACACAAATAAATGATGCACAAGTGCCAAATACTCACCTGCGAATACACAGAGCTATGATGACTGGACATACAGTACTGAGCAAAAGTTTTAGGCACTTCAGATGCTTTGACTCTTCATCAGTAGCATCAGGGAGGTGTCTGATTAACTCTGCAGCAGGACAAAGAGTCCAAACACACAGTCAGCATCATAGAGAACTGTCCTCAGAGACAACAACAACAAGGAGTCCTGCAGTAGATGGTCAGACCCCCACAGAACCCTGATCTCAACATAACAGAGTCAGTCTGAGATCACATGAGGAGACAGAGACACTGAGACAGCCTGAATCCACAGAGGAACTGAGACAACTTCTCCAACATGCTGGAACAAACTACCTGAGTACAGGTGTACTGAGGAGAACTGAAGCTGGTTCAAAGGCAAAGGGGGAGGGGGAGGAGTATAATAGGAAATACTGATCTGGTTTTGACTTTTTCTGCTTGCTGTACTGTGCATGAGGTTAATTGATGAATAAATTACTCATTGGATTATTTTCGACAGCATCCTCACTTTAACTTTAGTGCCTAAAACTTTTGCACAGTACTGTATTCTAGGATGTTGGTGGGACAGTTTGACGTCCTGCTAGTGATCAAGCTGAAGAGGCAGAGGATCAATTACTGGGATCCTTTGACCCAGAGCAGCCTCTGACAGTCTGTGTGTTTGTGATGCCTTTATTTGTGGTGAGAAAGCTCAGAAAAATCAACTTACTTCCTCCTGCCATTTTTTTGCAATGTAATAATATTCACATTCTGAGTGGAAGTACCTGTGACAAAACCAACAGTTCAAAAAATATAATGTCCTGTGAATTAATCTCACGAAAAAATGGCCCCACTGTCCAAAGACCTGCAGACTATCTTCAGCTTGTGTTCAGTTACTGTCCATCAGTTTTTTAAAGAAAACAGACCTGTTGAAACTACAGTTCTCAAGCTGTTAATGCTGTTTACTCTTAATGCAGAGTCCTCCTTCAGTAATTTCAGCATGGAAAATAACACTTTGTTCTGCTAGACCTTTACTCTGAAACTGCACAGTCTGCACAGTGTGGCTATGCATGGGTGACCAACATGAAGTGTGTTAAAAGGTGCTGTTTCAGCCTCAAGGGAAGTTTCAGCGTTCCTTGTCATGGGAGGGATGAACACCATTCTTCCAAAAGATATTCCCTCATTTGATGTTTTGATGATGGAGTGCTGTCTAACATGTCAGTCTCTGATGACTGTAAAGGCCATAGCATATGATTCACATCCTTTTCTGATTCATCAACCCTTTGTGTCCTGCGTGGAAGCATGTGCATTCATTATGTTTCCCCCTCTTATTTTTTTTTTTAAGTTTCTCCTTTAATGTGTCACCCACCTTATTTTTTTTTAAGTTTCTCCTTTAATGTGTCACCCACCTGTAGGTTTGGCAATGCAGGACAATTAGTCACTTTATGTTAGAGTTGTATCACCTGAAAAATCTGTCTGAAGTCATTAAGTCTAATATTTTAAACAGCTAAACTATCTACCAGGAGGCAGAGAGGGTCTGACCAATAGAAATGCAGTTTGAAGAGATTTGTGTTTACAATGTTCTGATCAACAATCTGCCTTTTCTGTCATTTCAAGACAAAAACATTAGTTTCTACAAGAGAGAAGAGAAAAACTGTGAAAACAAGAGAAAACTGCAATGGAAATCACCTTACTCCAATGGCAGATTTTTAAAGTACATTTTATATAAAGATATATCTGAATAAGGCTAAATATGAGATCAAATTACTTGTAAAGATGGATGTTTGAATAGATGTGAGCACACTTGGATGAGTGGAACAGCTGCCAGGGCTCAGCCCTGAATTCTCAGACCTCTGACTGTGTCATCCCTCCTCTCTCTCTGGACTGGTGTGCTGTGACTACAGCATCTGCATAATGCATCCTGTGGTATTTGCCATGACTGGCTGTGGTTGTGGATGAAGGAAGCGGATGTCTGCCAGTCATCCAGTGCACAGTGTGACATTTGTTCCTCTTCAGTTGTCATGGGGACTCACTGATGTATTCAGTCTGCTGTTATTGAGGGTTTGTTTGGAGGGGCGTGACACTGCAAATCCAACCCTTGAAACCTCTCTCCATGAGTGACCGTTCCGCTCCTGTGAATTTACCACTTTCACGCCTCTTATTGTCTCATTTATCCTGCACCTGGACCACTGTGAGGACAGAGCTGCTGGATGGAACTTCAGGAGAAGAGGCTCACATTTTATCCAGCAACAGTACACACCCACACACACACACACACACACACACACACACACACACACAGGTTATCAAAGCTGCTTGTTAAACAGAGCAACACTGTTTGACAGCGTTAGTTTTAAAAGCCTAAGCAGGGTCAGGGACTGTAAATCTTTATCTTACAGTAAGCAGAACTCCCCATGCACAGACAGTATTAGTGATCAGGTGCTGGTTGGTTGCAGGAACATTTTAAGATCAGATCAGATCTAGCTTTATCTTACACTACAACAGCATTACTGTATCATTATGTAACAATGTTTATCTGCATTGTATATGACAGGGTCACGTAATGCAGATTATATGTTACTGATAAAAAATAAGAGTAGTAATTTATGTATCTAATATAAAACAATACAATTCTTCACACACAAAAACAATATAGATCAGCACTGGTTAAAATGTTTTTTTTAATAAAAACACATAAAAGACATAAAATAATGAAGAAACAATACAGAATTACAATTATAAAAAGGAATTGGACTTATCATTAACTGCATGGACGCCTTTACATAGAGAGACATACAGTAGATTTAAATGAGGACGTTGCCAGCCTGAGATCCTCATGCAGTAAACTATATAAATCATAGTCTATGTACTTTGTTAGGCTGCTCTCTGATGTGCTGACCCTCAGCCTCCTCAAGTAATTATTCCTTATTTCACATTTATTGTGGTAATAGTTTTTGTTGTCAAATCAAGATTTTTCAGTGTAATGTGAGAATTGAACACCAGTCCAGGGTTATAAGCATAGTCTCACTGGATTACAACAACATAAATGCATTTAAGCAAAGAGATAAAAGGAGCCCTGAAGAAATGCTTAGTCCATCAAAGACAATCTACTGCTGTTTCTCTGAGCATTATTTTATGAATAAATACTTAAATTAAAATTTACACTGCACCTTGTAATGTAATACTAAGAGAACTGTGGTATGTAGTGTGTGCGCTTCTGTATCCACCTACGTAGTGCCCCACACCAATGAGGGCCCAGGGTGTGGCTCTGCTGCCCCGTAGTGGACTGACTGAAGACATCTTCTCTGCAGTGACATCACCCTGCAGCTATAACAATGACTTTTCCAGCCAATCAATAGCTCATCATTTATAGTTAACACAGGATGACTTTGGGTCCTGGAAAAAGTGTGTGAGTCTCAAGACATTTGAACACATTTCCTATTCATGTCCCCAATTTTCTGTGTGTGCAGCAGTGCTGTGCTCAGAGAGTGACCAGTCTACAGATGAATGTGATGAGCTGCATTAAACCTAAACAGGCTGACTTAAGGTTTCAGTGCTTCAAAGTGATAATCCATCAGATATAAATATCTTTATCACACATGCTATAAAACAATACTTAATAATACTTAATACAATTTCTGATACTATAATCTGACATATATCATAGATGCCTGAGTCTTGACTCTGACTGGCAGCCCACTCAGCAAATGATATAATTGTGTTTGACTCCTATGTTGTTTATCCACACAATAAGGGAACATTTTCATAGAGTTGTAGAGGCTTAAGTAAAACTGAAAAGGTAAAACAGGTTATCAGTAGGATAAAATATCTGAAAGCTAAAGTCATATTTCTTCCAGAGACATTTAAGCTAGCTGAAGAAGCTGCTGTTAAAAGAAGCTGTTAGAAGATGGCCAAGTCAAATGTTCTCAGCATCCCTCTGTGTTAATGATATTAATATACAGTCACAATGAAAATTTGGATACTATTGATTTTCTTCAATTCAGAAACAAGTGCAAAATCCTAAACGAGAGTGATACTGAAGGCATAATGAATCCATTTAAAATTGTATTATCATTACAAATCCATCAAATGAAAATGTATGTGGAAATAGCTTAATGTTTGATCATTTAATGAGCACATGGGTATTCTTATTCATTGTTTGTGTGGTGTGTTAAAATACAGGCATTTTGAAATTTTCAAATGAAAAAAAAAAAAAAAAAAAATAGCTCTGACCCGTCAGGGCATGGACACAGGACCTCTGAGGGTGTCCTGTGGTGTCTGGCACCCTGTGGATTGCAGGTTGGGGTGTCTATAGATCTGGCTTGTTCTAGAGCATCCACAGATGCTGGATCAGATTGGAGAGATTGGAGTTTGGAGTCCAGGTCAACACCTTGGGCTCTTTGTCATGTTCCTCGACACATTTCTGAGCAGTTTTTGTGGTGTGGTGGGAGCACTGTCCCCCTGGGGGAGGCCCCTGCCATTAGGTAGTGTTTTTGCCATGTGGGTGTTCGGGGGTCAGCACCAGTGCTGAGGGCCAGAAAGAGTTTGACCAAGTCTGACTGTCTGTGGGCAATTAGATAGACAGTGTTTGGGAACTGCTGGGGACAGTGGTGTTAAATGTACTGTAGTCAATGAAAAGACTTCTTACATATGTCCCTTTCTGGTCAAGGTGTGTCAGTGCTATGTGGAGGGCTGTGATGATGGCATCTTCTGTGGACCTGTTTGTTCTTTAAGTGTACTGGTACTGGTCAAGATTAGGTGGAAAGGTGGCCTTGATGTGCCTCAAGATGAGTCTCTCAAACACTTAGTAAGGATAGGGGTGAGTAGCTGATCAACAACTAGAGCATGAAGAATACTTTACAGGCTCCTAAAACCTAGTTTCTTTATCAGCTTCTTAAAAAGGATGATGTCCCACACCGCTCACTGCTCTGTCATTGGTCGACCTAGCACAAACAGTGGTGGTGAGCAGGGCACATTCATAGATCCAGAATTTCTCTGAGTTGGTAAGTATAGATGTCCTCACATTTCAGAGATTTTTTGACGTATTATGTGGGAAAACCATGTTAGACAAAATATTTATCACAGCATAGTATTATTACATACTTTACAATGTGTGTGGAGGGAAACTTCAATAATTGAAAACATTTTTTTTTTTAACAATGTCAGTTGTTATTTTTAGGAAAATTGAAAGAAATGATGATTTCCTTCAATGTTGCATCAAAAGATGCAAGAATCAAGTCTGTTTTAATCCAGGCTGATGAGAACAGTTCCAGAGCTGTTTTTAATGTCAACCATCCTTTAAACCCTCACAGTTTTAGTTGTTGTCACACTCACAGTAATAAGAGTGGATCTTATACTAAAAGTGTGAAAAGATCAAAGATTGTCATGGTCACGTCATACATCAGTGTCTCCTGTCCTAATCATCTCTACCTGTCTCAGTTTACACCAATTTCCCCAAAGGAACTTAAAGACTTTCTGTGGCCCTGTGGACATTCCTCCTCCAAAATCTCTCTGCACTGTGTCTGATGTTATTGCCCACCAGTTGCTTATTACGGTTAATTTATCTTTAACCCAGTCCACTTGTCCACAGTGAGCATAATCCATGAAGCAATTATGCCACGTTCATAATAAATTCAGCAAATGTAATATGTACTATAAATGCCAGGCTTTTTAAAGCCAGAGAAAAAGCATAACAGATTATTTTTAACTTGCATGTGCAAAGTGTGAAATACACAGTGAATGAAACTGCTGATAACAACTGCAGTTGGCCTATCAAATGTGAACAAAGACACATGATCTTTCACATTCTGCACCACCTGCCTATAGTAGTACAGCTGTCCATCAAAGTGAATGGCATGCTGTGTCTTATCATAAGTGATGGAAAAGGAAAAACAATTACTCTGCTTTGACGCACAGTCTACGTGATGATGAGATATCATTGTGACAGCACTGTCTTTGTGCCAGAGGACAAAGACACTGAGGAACTCAAAGGAATCAAGCTCTATTTTTATTTTCATTTCTTTTTTCAAATGCATAACTACAAAAAATATATTTTATTATATCCAGACAGTTAAATGGGAACATACTGGAGAAAAGGCAAGTAATTTCATCTGTAAGTAATTAAAATGGATCTCTATTTGCTAAACATGTTAAAGATAAGGCATGAATCACTGCTGAACTAAACACCTCAATGTAACATGTACTTTTACTGAGAATCCTTAAACATTAAGCCACAGAAACACAATAGGAAGGACCAGCAGGCTTTTAAAATGCAAAACTCCATTATGAGGAGTATTTTACCCCCGTTCATTGACGTAGTTAGCATAGATCAGCTGACTGTGATCAGGCAGGGGACAAACAACAGATTGCTTGGCCACTGCACCATAAAACCTGCCCCTGAGCAAGGCTGGTTACCAACAAGGTGAAGCATACAACTGCCCAGGGGCCCCAGACTCGCTGTCAGATTCTGGTAATTTAATCATTTGCTAATTTGTTATGGATTTTCACCACTAAACTGGGTCTTGTCTGACTCAAAATCTGCATTCATGTCTGTTCTGTTTTAGGTTATACAGTGCTATAGTTTTGATTCCTAAATACAGTTGTGCTAAATGAATTTACCACAGAAGGACTGGATCACTTCATATGCATGTCAGCACTGGCTACTGCTCAGTGTTTGGGTCTCTGTGCATACACCCATCAGCCACAACATTAAAACCAGTAACCAGTTTTTATGTTGTAGCTGATTGGTGTATAGTGAAGGGAGGAGATTTTGGAGATACATAATGGCACAAAAGAGCATTTTTGCTACAGGCGTCTCCAACAGATTAATCTGGTCCTGTCTGTCTGTATCAGAAAACATGATCTGGCCTGTTCTACTGCCAGTAAAATAATATATACCAGATTATTAAAAAAACCTTTCCTCTAAGTATGATATGATATGATATAAAAAATGACTTCCAGGAAAAACTGGACTAAAACCTGCCTGTAACCAAAACCATCCATTCCAAAACAAAGAGGAATTTTGCTAGAGAGACAGGCAGAGTTTGTGTTTCCCATTAAAGCCTTCAGGACCACTGGAAGCAGACAGCAGTGTGCTCCTCTTTTCTGATTGCTTTGCTCAGTCTCTTCTCCTGTGTGTTCATTAGGGAGGGGGCTGTGGCCCAGACTGGCTATCAACTGCAGGATTGCTTTCTCTCTCACTGTGACACAATCAGCCATTCCATTAAGCTGACAGTATCATCTCCCCAGCTTTGTGCAGGTGCGGGAAAGAGATGGACAGTTTTCCTTGTGAAAGGCGAGATGTCAACACCAGTCATCTCATCAGGGAGGATGAAAACCTATACCACATCTGTTGTGTTGCTCGTAGGACTGGTTAAAGCTGGAGGAAACATTCTCTAGTTCAAGATTGTGAAAAATGTATTATGACCATTTTCCACTCAATACATTTTGTCAAGGTTAACGAGTGTGTTGTTTAGAAAAGCTGCAATTTTTTCGTAAAGGTAAAATGCTCATAAACATAATATAGCAGCATGTGTATACACACACACACACACACACACACACACACACACACACACACACACACACACACACACACACACACAAACATTCTTCAGCCAAGTAGAGTCACTGTGAGATTAAAGACACTGAGTAAATTTAATTTCACATTTCATTTCCATACAGTTACATACTTTCACATATGTGTGTGTGTGTGTGTGTGTGTGTGTGTATATTAACAGTGATCCTGTGGGTTTACATCAAAGTGCCATCGGTCTAGGAGACATGAAGCCAGCATTCAAACCAGAGAGCAGTTCTTGGTGTTGGCTGAGGTCCCTGACAGCCATGTCATGACTCGGTGGTTGCAATAAACACATTTTCTAGAGATGTCCATCACTTCCACAGGAGGAACAAAAGAAGAACCACAGCAGTCACACATCACATCATGTGTGGAGAACCTGCAGCTCATCCAGTCGTTCTTGAGCAGCTTATGGTGTGTGTGCGTGTGTGGTGTGGTCCGTTGCGTCATTGTCGTCCTTACCAGCAGCCCGCTGCTCTGACAACATGTCTGTCAGCTTTAGATTGAGCAATGGATCCCTAGGCTTTGCTGACCCCTGCAGGATAAAAGTAGCACTGTGATCATGTGTTTAAAACTGCAGTGATGGCCATCTGCTACCAACAAGAGGAGATTTAACTAGCTAACACTGAGTTAAACAGATTTTTATTAAATAATGATGTTCACTCATATTCACATTTTTCCCCCACCGCTGATGATCCTGTCATTGATGTTATTGTATGACAGTCCTATTTGGTACTTAGACTTTTAGCAAGACTCACAGGAGCTCCTCTCCTTCTCAGCACAATGCCCTCTGCGAGTAAAGCCTTCGCAGTCTCCTCAAACAGAGCAGAGTCATTCAGCTTGCTGTGCCTCTTTAACTCTGTGTACTTGTCAACAAACCTATGAGAGAAAAAGAGTGTAATAGTAATAGTAAATAGTAATAGTAGTATCACACAGTAATTATAAAACACAAACTTTTTTCCCCAAACCATACACTTGGTGTGTTATTGCTACAGATTCTGCCACTACAAAAACCACACATTCAGCCCCATTATTTAAATTGTCTTTGACATTTGAATCTTCTCTTTCTACCTGGCAGTTTCCTTCATGATCGTATGCTATTTTTTTTTTTCTTTTCAGAAAATGCTGCCAAACATACCTCTGACATGTAGAAACAAAGTTGGATTTGGAGAGATCAATGGGCCAAGTACCGGCCACATACTGCTCATAGAACTTCCTGAAAGGCAGACATGTTTTGCGTGAGTGGAGCATCCAAAAATATCTCACAATATGTGTAACATTCAAACATTTCTTGGAGATCCAGATAAGTTTGAGTAAAATGGCAAATTTCATATATACTTCATAAACAAAAATCTTATTACACTTTTCAAGCAATGAGTCAGCTATTAGTCTTTATGTGTTACTATGATTTTTCAGCTGTAGGAATGCTCTGATATTAAACTGACTGAAATAGTATCATTTGTTGTTTTGATGATGGTGGTAGAGACCTCTGTCTAACACGTCAGTCCAAAATCTCCCATAGGTGTTCAACTGAGCTGAGATCTGGTGACTGTAAAAGCCACAGCATATGATTCACATCATTTTCATACTCATCAAACCATTCAGTGACCCCTCAGCCACTATGGATGGGAGCATTGCCATCCTGTCCATCCATTCATTTTTCATTTGTTTTCCTTTCATTCATCTGTATAACATTAATGCAGATGGGTAACACCAGCAGGTGAGATATCACACAGAAAAGGACATTATTTTATAGTCAATCTTCAATCTATAGTTTGTTGTGAAGATTACTTGGGTTCTTTTCACTGATAACTATAACTATACATCAGAGAGGTCTGACAAATTACCACACACCAGATTCATATATTATTTTTGCAATATCTACAAAGTAAGCATGTAGGTGGTAAAAGAGCACAATGTTCATGTTACAGTGGTGAGTAGTTTACTTACGCTCTGACTTCATCCTCTCTGTAAAAGATTTCAGGCACATTGTCCTGCTTCTTGGTCCCGAGTCTGGTATGTGGCTTCACATAAAGCGGCTCCCTCTTTGGTGGAAAAGCCTGGTAAACATCATACCAGATGGGTTTCTCTGTTGGCTTTATGACTCCAGAGCGCATCAGATCTCGGACCCTGCCAATCAGGACATAACACAACTGATGAGCTCAGTGGCATTTGACAGTGCTATGTACACAGAGGTAAATAATTCATTTAAAAACTCCAAGCACGGTTGATTTTTGTAGAGCTATTCAGGGGTAATGTTTTGGTCTCAGATGCATAAAACCTCTAAGTGGCAGTTTTGGCAGTTTCATACAGTTTTGCTCCTTGAATTACAAGGAACTATATTTCATAGTCAATATATACTAACTACAGCACTTTGATTTCTGTTAGTTCTGACTTTAAACTTCATTACTCTAAGCTCAGTCTGCCTTTAGGATCATTTCCAACACCACCTCGGACACTTTTTCTTACTGCAAAGCACGTAAACACAACTTGCCTGTGATGTTACTATACTGTGCATCTGCCCTGCTGTTCTCTTGAAAGAAACATCTGTTACCATCTGTTCGTTCAGGCTGTGTTTTATATGGTATCTGACTTTATTGCCAGTCAGTGTTACCTGAGAAGTAACCAGACTTGACATTACTGTTCTGACGTAGCGGAACGACAGCTAATAATGCTACTGATAGCATCGCAGCTACAGCACCTATGTGATTAAATTCACTGGTTTCTGACTCGTGAAACCGCCCTGTTTACTCAGAGTAAGCAACACGTGTGCTGTGCATACCAGCACCGTTGGTTTTGCTCATAGTCAGATATGTAACAAGCAATAATACAATGTCCTTCAGGCCACTGGGGCTTTACCTGATACGAAAATGTTAATATGCACTGTTAGCTGCCAAGCTACCGCACGCTTATGAATACAAACAGCGTCTAATGCTGCTGTCTTACCGGATGAATACAGTCCCGAACCGCTCTAGTCTGCTGCCCGCCATGTTTCCATCGACAGAGGTCAGACTGTTTGTCCCCACGCAAATACAAGACATCCGGTTTTTTCAGAATAAAAGTGAAAAGTGTGAGTCTGGTGTGTCAGTCCAAATGCAATTTACTTAGCGGCTGTTTACATCAACAGGTAGATCAAACCAGTAATGTATGAATGAAAGTTTTTCTCAGACAAAAAATAACAGGCGGTAATTTACATTTATTTATCACAAATATGCAAATGATTTCTGGTGTGGGTGGTTACACTGCGAAACTTTCCTACACTTTCTCACACATTCTCATTTATTTGAGTATTGTATTCTGAACTGTCAAAAAATTTAAATAGGCCTACAGATGCAATGACATTTTTATATATTGTCATTGTCTTGGTTTTTCTGAGGTTTCTTAAACATTGTGGCAATATGTCTGTAATTCTTAGAGTTTTAAACTTTAATTGTGAAGGCCACATGCCTGAACCGGAAACTATAACTTCAGATTATTCTTGCCAGTGATTTTAATTTGAGGTTTGAATAACTTCCGGTAAGCTCTTCCTCTCCTTCATTTTATTAAACGTTTCGACCTATCTGTTGATCTAAAAGGAAACCAATATGTTATCTTCACTTTCATTGTCAGACTAATGTTAAACTTTTTTAATGGACAAATACAATTTTACCAGACAGAGACATTTCCATTTGTTTTACAAACACAGAGACAGACATTCATATATCCATAAATCCAGGTTTTATTTTGAAATCAGAATTGTTTTTAATATGGCACCACAATTAAGAATGTAAATTGAAAAAAATGTAGATAAGAAGTAATTCATTAGCAATTCTTAGAAGTTCAATTTAAATTTTTCTTAAGGTGTTTTTTCTTTAATATTGAGTAGTATTAATAAATTAATACATTTTATATTTAGTATCATTACTTTGAGTAACATATTGTATACATATTGTTTTGTTGTTTTTGTTGTGTGCGTGAATGTTTTAACATTTTAATGAACTTCTGGTTAGGCCAAAGACAGTGTTCCACCTTTGCACACAGTAAGGCTTTACTCTACTCTACTCCACTCAAAGCAGTGACAAATAATATTTACTTATATATATATATTGATTGTAGTTATTATTGATATACAGAGGTCTCACTCTCAATGAGCAGGAATCAGAAGGAGCTCTTGGGGCATTTTCTTCCCTTTTCAGTTCATCCATGCATTATTATGGGATATACCCTTTTATTTATTATTTGATTATTAGGATCCATGTTTGCAATGTTTTTTATTTGTGTCCAGTAATAGAGGCAGATTGCTACTTTACAAGTGGCCAACAAGTCCTGAAACAAATATAGTAGTATAATTTAATGTAGTGAAATCCAAAAGCTGACACTTTGTCTGTGTAATAATAATCAGTGTAGTTTTGTCTTTACAAAGTCAAATAGAATTTTAAAAATGTTGTTTTATATGTGATGACAGAGACAGTGCAGCACAGATGTTCCCTCAGCCTGTGAAATTAAAATCCTGTCTGTATCCTCTGAGATTATTAGGACATATTTGGCGTTCATCTTAACTATAACAAATAAATAGGTCAGTAAAGATTCTTCACAGGAACACTGGAAATGTAATCTTTACAATCTTTAATAACTAACAATATATTTATTTTTTCCCCCAGATTTAAGCAAAGACCAAAGACTTTACTGAATAATTCAATATTTCTCTCAGAGGAACTGAGATCTGTCCTGTGTCCTCTGCCACTCAACTAATAACAATAGTCTTACCAACAATGAAGATGTCCTGCAAATAATTTGTCTCAATATCTTCACATAAAACTTGGAAGAAAGAGATTTTCTCATCACACTGGACAGTTTATCTAAATTTAAGCTTAACTGAATAATTACTGTACAGTGTTTCTTTACATTGCAAATGTTTTTTAAAATGTAAATAATCAAGTGACTCTAAAACTAAAGTAGTCCCATAAGACAAATTTCTACTGAGTATAAACCAATTATAAACCAATTATTTTGGTTCTTATAGCAAATATGAAGGGCAAAATTTTATACTCATTATTCAGTGGGCAAATTTGGTACCAATTGATCAAGCCCTGAGCCACATTCATAAGTATGGCATTTAACACATTTAACACTTATGATGTAGATGGCGCCATCTACTGGGAAAATAATTTATAGAATTCAGATGAGAAACTATCTGTTCAAGGGGTCCTACACAGTCAGTGTATTATTGTAATGAACTGAAAGGAAATCAGTATATAATCTCTTCAAATGTAGAACAAAAATTGACTTGGGGTAACTGGTCGTAGTTTCATTCTCTTTTATCTGATTAATGGTGTTCATTTTTACATGATGACTTTAGGAAATACAAAAAATTCTGCTCTGCTTCCTCTGGCCACTGTTTCCAGGACCTGATGAAAGCTCACTCTCCCCACCTTTACAGATCTAATCTAAGCTCTCTTGTATATTAATCATCTCTATTTTGTCTGGCGATACTTGAGAAAATGATTACCTCCAAACTTCTAAAGTACTTTGCTTATTTGTATTTGAATGGCTCCCAGTTTGAACAAGAGACTTTTATCTCTCCATATGTATTCCCAACATTAATCTTTATGTGCAGTGAGAGAACCATAAATTACTATACCACTGAGAGCTTCAAAAGCTCATATTACTTGAACCTGAATACAAATTTAAAAACCCACCAGTCAAATGTATTCTGTGAATTTGAATATGACAAATAACCTATAAGATGGTTATAGCAGCAAACATAAAATGGCCACTGACAAGCTGAACTTGGTTACAGGCCACTTCTTTTTACATATACTGTTCCTCTTGTCATTTAAAATCCACTGATGAAGGCCTGTGCAGCCATTTTGTCATTTCATGCTGTCTTTAGGTCAGGCAACATTTTCAATTTGGCCTCTCTGACAGACTGAGATAAATCTTTGGCAAAGCAGAGCTTTTAGTCGAGCATCAAGGGACAGTTTTTTGCAGATCTTCTAAAAGCATTTCTGTAGGTTGACACTGTTCTATGAGTTTCTTAGCGCAGAGTACAGAAACACAGCTGACACCAGAGAGTCAATGCTTTTTGACTGGGCAGTCATTGTCTAATTATATTCAGGTGTAAAGACAAGATCAAAATACATTAAATGTGTGACTATTTAAAGTGAAGTATTGATCTGTTTTTCTGTGACGTTAATTTGCTATGGCCAGTTTTATCGAGCAGTTCCTCTATACTTTTAGCACATAATTAGTCCTCTGTGGATCAGACTTGTTTTTCCAGCATATCCCACAGATGCTCAAGCAGATTGAGATCTGGGGAATCTGATGGCCAAGTCAACACTCTTCAACTCTTGGAACTTGTTGTGTTTCTAAAACTATTCCTGGACAGATTTTACCGAGTGGCAGGAGAATTGTCCTGCTGAAAGTAGCCACAATGGTATTCTCCTTCAGGGGACACTTGATCTGCAGCAATGTTTACATGGTACGTGTTAAAGTAACATCCACATGAATACCAGGACTAAGGTTTCCCAATAGAACAGAGCATCACACTGCCTCTGCTGACTTGCCTTCTTCCCATAGTGCAGCTTTGTGCTGTAGCTCTCCTGTGGGACCACACAGGCCAGCTTTTGCTCTGCATGTACAATAGTGAGCCTTGGGGTGCCCATGCCCATTTGCTGTCTTAAATATCCCAGGCCTTAACAGGTGGCATGGTAATGACAAGAGGAATGAGATCACAGTTTCAAGCAGGGTATAATCCATGGCTGGACCTGAGAAGAGCTCAGACATCAGGAGCTCAGAGCTGCTCCTTTGCGTTTAAAGGAGTCCAGTGAGGTGGTTTGGGCTTCTGATGAAGATGC
Source organism: Lates calcarifer (assembly GCF_001640805.2). NCBI lineage: Eukaryota > Metazoa > Chordata > Actinopteri > Centropomidae > Lates > Lates calcarifer. Next base: position 26,084,287 of record NC_066853.1, read on the forward strand.
GCCTTGGGTGGAGGAGAGGAGATCCTGCAGTATCCAGCAAGCACTGGAGAGCTGGCATGGGAATGCTTCAGGATTCCCCAGGAGGAACTGGAGGACACTGCTGAGGAGAGAGACATTTGAACGACGTTGCCAGTATGACCAGGCCTCAGATAAGTAAATGAAAATAGATAGATTGAATGGAATTAAAAAAATATAGTCATGCCAGTCTTTTCCTTTAAGAGGAAGTAAAAAGAGAAAACTAGTTCAAGGGGTTGTACAGTAACATAACCGAAAATAAACTACTGTATATTAACACAGTGCAGAGAAAAGCTAATTGATCATACAACAAAGGGCGAGATGAAAAAGTGTTGCATTCTGTGTATCACCCTCGCCATATTTGGACAGAAACAAATACAGTTTATGAGGAAGGAAATTCTCACAGTCTCTTAGGACATTGTGTTGTTGGCTACTTTGATTTCAGAGCTTCAGAACTCAGTATGGTTGAAAGGCAGCACAGGCTTATTCCTGTGTGGAAAAAAGGAGAAAGTGAACTTTAAACTCTCCTCGTCAGCTGACTAGAGATAAAACTACTGTATGGGGCCCTGGCTCAGCAGTACCACAAACATTACCCACAGTACTTTAACACAGTCGATACAAAAGGAAATAACATTCACCACCCGTAAAATGCGTTCTGTATTTTTATAATGTTCTCTACTTTAATCAGAAAAATTTAATCTTTACCCAAATTTGCTCAAGAGTGAGAATATAGACAGATTTTGTGGAGGGTTCTGAGAAACTCTGAGAAAAAGAGGAGTGAACAGACTGCAGTTTGTCATCAGGTGGCTTTTCAGGTTCAGCAACAGAATTTTGGAGCAGAGAGACAGACAGGCTGGTAAGGCCAGGTTGAGTTCAGGAATGTCAGCACGTAACAGGGTGGTGTAGAGAGAGGGACGGAGGGAGTGAGCCAAACAGAGGAGGGACAAAGAGCAGGAGAGAGAGAGAGAGAGAGAGAGAGAGTCATAAATGCAATAATTACAGCTTAGGCAGAAATAAGCAACGCACTCTCCTGGTTCCACAGGCTGCCTGCGTAGCTAACAACACTGCTGTCCCACTGAGAGGAGGAAGAAAGGGCCTGGGAACCACTGATCTCTGAGTTGTTATTTGTACTGTACTGGGATTTATTTCTCACCAGATTTTTTTCATTTCTAGCCATGGATTTGCTCCTGGATTCTGGCTAATTATGACAGTTTTTTTCTCCCAGTTTCCTCAAATTCAAACAGAAGTTTCCAGACTCTCTTCCCAAAAAAAACCTGGAATCTTTTACCATGTCTGTGACTGCCCTGTTCAGGGGCAAGTGGGGGCAGAAGTCACAGGAAACCCCAGAAAAGCATCCGGCACCTGCTGTTCAGCCCAGCCCTGAGGACGACGATGACGAAGATGACTCCAGAGTAGGTTTCAGTAGAGAGCCTATCCGCAGGAACTCCCGGTTTTACCGCTCAATGAGGAAGAAGAGGCTGGTCTCACCTGAGCAGTCTGAAAGTAAGAAAACATCAGGCCTCTGCTGTGCATTGTGTTTCTACTGTACATTTAAGTTGATTTTACCAGTCCTGAAGCGATACAGTTTGAGCCTCATTCAAACCTGTTTGCACTCATGCGTATGTATTAACAGGCCTCGATAGAGAGCATCGCTCTGCTGCAGCATGGCTAGGAATTCCACTCTCTACTTTGGTCTCATGGAGTCATGTTGGATACTGTGTAGTGCTGCTCTGTGTTGTGGTCCCAGTCACAGTTGATGCAGTTGTTATTGAAAGTGGAACAAAGGCTTGGTAGAGAAATCTACATGAATACAACCTGAGAAACTGGTTCTGTTTCAACAACACAATAGTCTGAGTAATACCTGTATGTTCCACAGGTCAACCTCTGACATAATGGTTTCAAAAAAAAAAACCAAAAAAACAAAACAACCTGAAGTTATGTTGAAATGACACAACCAAATATACCTGCCACTGTGTCTGAGATGGCTTATAAAATGGGAGTTTTAATTACCAACCTCACAGAGAATGAATGATGAATGGATTAAAAGTGATTAATAATTTGATCAAATGTATTGAATTTTTATTCTATACATCACTCAATGTTCTCCAACCACAGGTACCATATTCATTCATAAAGCCACACTGAATGCAGCAATAAAGTCTTTCAACTTAGACTTTGCCCGGCATTTCAGATAGGCCTCAAAGGGAGGGATCAAAGTAAATACTTAATACATAACTAGAGAATCAGCGTCAGTCTTACAAATAAAAGTAAAATTAAGTCATAAAACACAGAGAGCTGTTGAGAAGTGTCACATGATGCCCTGAAATAAAAAGGAAACTAAAACCAGTCAGTGTGTTCTCAGTGGTAGTTTCCTGATTGTGAGAGTTCATATGAAATTATGATGAAATATGATTACTGATGAAGATATTCTTTATCTTATGACTACTTAGCAGTTATCCTATATTGATAATCTATGCAGGCACTGATAGCTTTGTCCTTTGCATGTCATCAGAGACACAGTATGATCCTGAGGTATTTGCTTTGATAGCATGTTTGATAACGTATAGCAAATACATAATGTGGCCACTACAAATGAGGCTGTAACTGTTGTTACTGTGTTGCATGCAACTACCACTTCTTGCTGTTTTCACAGTGAGTAAACAAGATTCAGTAGCTGTATTTCCAAAACTACAATGTGAAAGAGTCAGTGCCTGTGCTGAAAGTCAGACAGTTATTAGAAAAATATTTTTTTTCTTAGAATTCCCACAGGCAGTCTTCATAAAGCTGTCCATGAAACTTCATTACAGAATGTTTTATTTCTTACCAGGAACAGTAGATGAGACAATCAGATCAGTGTCATCTCTTCGAGTTTAGTAGCCTGCAGGAAAATGGCTCCATCTAAGGTGTCTGCCTCCTTACACCTTATACAAGTTTCTTATTTACATTATGCATGTGTGTATTTACAATGTGTGGAGACCTCGGGGGGATTATTATCTTTCTAGTACAGCATGATACATTTATTTGCTTATTGAGGATGAGGACGACAATGGTGTTATCTATTAGAGACATTTTGAACCTTTGAAGTCTCACCTGCATGAGACAAACTGTACTTCTGTAAGTATATTATCTGAGATGATTGTATTCTGGACCATAGTTGGGATTACTTACAGTTCATTAAGTCGCTCCAAATGAAACTGAAATTTCCTAGATTTAACAAAAACTTCTGAACTGACATCTTCCACCAATGCTCTGTTTACGTTAACTTCATCACGGTCTGTTAGACTGATCAGACTGGTATGAATATAAAAGATCAGCTCTTTTACTCAGATTATAGTCGACAGGAATAGTCGCCAGTGATGTGCCCGTATAAGCACAATATCTACATCCTGCTGTGCAGGTGAATGTACAAAGCCCTTTCTCATCATGCAGATGAAGCCATCAGTGTTTTGGTTGTACCTGAAGGAAAACAAGGGGATTTACCCATCCAAAATAACTAATTAGCAGTCTAAATATTAAGACTTTGAAATAACAGACTGGCAATATCAAATATTCAAACTTGGGTAAAATATTCATTTAAAGGACCAGTGAGTAGGATTTAGTGGTATCTAGCATTGAAACACAGCAAACAACTGAATACCCGTCCCCCCATCCTCCCTCTCCAAGCCTGAGAGTCTACGGTGGCCATCAGGTGACAAAATGGCGTCAGCTACCGCAGTGACAAGTCTGTCAAGTGAAGGGATTCATTTATATAGCTGTGTTTCGATACTGTATTTAGTGATTAGTCTGTAATCTCTCCACCTTCTTATCTTCTGCAGCATCAATGTCAAAATACAAAAGGCCTAATAAAGAGCCACTGTTTGGTTCAGAGCAAAAGAATGTTGTCAGTATATAATGAATTAACATGGAGTGTTTTATTTTAAACTGAACTGCATCTGAATTCTATATATAAATTGATGTGTTCTAATTAAGATTGCAAAGGGCTCAACAGCTGTAGCAAACAGTGGGGGTCCTTTACCATTTGTCTTAATGCTTTACTCAGCAGCTAAAGAATCAGTGACTGGGTCATTTCTTAGCCTGCACAGAACAGTAAAGAGCCGTCTCACACTATCACACAGAGCGTTCCTGAATAAAACCTGATGGATCAAATGAATCAAACCTCCTTTCTAGATCATGTATATAGATGTTAAAGGTCTGTATATAGATGTTAAATGTCAGTGGAAAGGAAATTATTACCCTGTAAAACTGTGCATGGATGTCTCATGTAGGCCAGAATTTCAAAATTGTAGCTATACACAGTCACATGTGTCTGCCTTTGCAAATAACCAGTGTAATATTTATTCTCAATAGCCACAGTGAAATGGAGCATGTTGGGCTCCTGTTAAGTGGTTCATTAATTTCCAGTGCCAGCTAGTGATTTCTTTACCTGGGTGAAGCTGTAGGTGCTGAGGGCTTCTGCTAACACACTAACAGTGTTGTTGTTGAACTCAGTGCAAAAGGATTCAAAGCCAACAACAGAGGACACTTACTCAACGACTGAGTCAGTAGAGAAAGCACACTCCATCCAGCAGCTCAGTTTAGCTACTTAACTTAATCTGCCGTTTTTCTCACTGAGCTAAAGGCTCCTCTGGAAAACAAATCAAGCCTTTTATCTAAAGGTTTTTAAATGTCAAGATTTAGTCTCTTTAAATCCACACATTTGAATATTAAATATACTACATCCCCCCACAAGAAATAAAAGAAGCACCTTTTCATATAACATTATGAATACTTCATGACATACCTCAGCAGGTTTCTACATCCCAAAGTTCCACTACATCTGCAATTACTGCAGCTGGTGAACTGCCACGGCATGCTTCTTTAAATATGAAACAGCCAAGTCCGCAGCCATCCCAACAGCCCATGGCTCCTAACTAATGATTGGCTCAAAAACCAGAGGAACATAAAAGCAAGTAGCACACATTATGTACAACAAGTAGTACAGGGGGACTAAATAGCCTGTAAGGTACCAGTCCACCGCCCCTGTAGCCCATTGTTTCACAACTGCAGTCATTCAATAACTTTAACCAAGTGGTAACTGTTCTAAACATGATGATAAAGGTCCCTCAACCTTAACAAAGCAGGAAGTTAAACCAAGCCATCATCTTCATCTTCCACATAGCCAAACCATAACCATTATATTTGAAATAATGTTTTTTTTTATGAATTTGGAAAGAACAGATTAGATGCATTAGATTAAAAAACTTGTATGTGGGTTATTCTGGGAAGCAATGATGAACAATGTGTTTTGGTGTTTAATCTGGAGCAGTTGTTGGAATATGAGAAGGGAGTCAGATTAAGCTGCTCCACCTCAAAATGTCTCTTAATATCCCTCTTTAACCAACTTTATTATTTATTATTCCTTTCATAGCTACTCATCACTGAGTGTGTTTCTTATCATTATAATATTATATAAGGATAGTTGATTTGTATAGCACTATACTCTCAGGGCTTGCAACACACACCCACACACACACTGGGATTGCCACAGTAACGTGCAGGACCAACAAGAGATTCCGTTACTGCCTGAGTGAAAAAATAGCACTGACGCACAATTTGAACTGGAGGCATGGGTGTGTTTTGCCTTTTACAGACCTGTGATCATTATAGTAGAACTGTTTGGTATTCAGATGACAGGTAAACAACGTCATCTAACGATATGTAGGCTTACCAGCAGGCAGTAAGCAAGAGATCATAGTTAAGGTCTTGAACCATTTTCTCTAATTAGTTATAGTAGGGGACGTGTCATTTGTTAACAGCTTTCCTTAATTTACAAAAGAAAAACACACTAATTTGCCTCTTACATTTCAAGAGTTCATTGCCCTAATTGGCCCGTGTATATTCAGAGTAATCAGCCTATGCAGTTTTGCAGCTGGCCCCTGCTTTGTTATTTTTCAACAACAGCATATCATTATGCTTAACCATGCTATTGTTATTACTGTACTTAGTGAGGGGAAATGGAAGAATAATAACAACTTTAATTTCCTTGTTTCCTTGTTCTTCACTATTGTACCTGATTATTAAGACAAACTTTCTCTCTCTCTCTCTCTCTCTCTCTCTCTATCTATCTATCTATCTATCTATCTTTCTCTCTCCAGGTTCTACCAGGCCTGGTTCAGACCACAGTCCATCCAGCAGAGCAAGAGTCTCCCACAATGCTCTCTTACCTCAAAAATCACCTTTGTTGCCCGGGGCTAGACGGTAAGTCAGCATGCCTTCACTGCCCAACCCTACCACTGAACACAAACACACCCAGAAAACAAACAAGCACACGCAGTGCTTGTTTAAACACTGCCATACACCACTTTTATACTGTATGCTGGGTACTGTCAATGGCTTATCATGTCTGTGATAAGCACAGCCCTGCCCAGTCTGTCTGAAGGTTAATACAGTGTCACTGAAACAGCAGTCTCCTCAAGTAATCAGTTTTACTCAAAAGACAAACAGGATGTTAGAGGTTAATGAAACAGTCCTGTGACAAGATTGCAAAAAATTATTCATGTTCAAAGTCATTTAGTCACTTATTTTTCATAAAACCAGAAAACTACAAGCAACTCACATTGTTGCCTGTTGGTTTATTAAAGCATAAATAGCTTGGATGCACACACAATTCACATCCTCTAAAATGACCATTAAGTCATGTCTCAGTTTCAACACAAACTGAACATTATCACTTTCATGAAGGTAGGACTGTTTATGTGTGTATAGTTGTATTGAGCCAAAAGTGGAAGACAGACCTTGTTCACTTTAATACTGATCCACAGTTAGGGCCACCATTACCATTACACCTCTGAATATGGAAGTTTTTCAAGAACATTCTCAGGAGGGAATCTTGTCTTGTGTTGGAGTGTAGATAAGAAAGTGCTGGACTTTTTAAATGCTGACGTCTGATTTTCAGCCTTCACAAGACGTGATCAGGAACTTCCACACAGCTGCATCATGATAAAGTCAACTTTCTGCCATCTCTAACTCACTATGTGATCTTCCTTTATTTGTTTATTTTTGTTAGTATAGTCAATCAGACGAGGTGTTATCATTGACCCATCTCTCTGTGAGACTATACTCACCAGAGAAAACAACAGCACTGATTGTTTGGTCACACACTTTCTTTCTTTCTTGACAAACAACCTCTTCCGGTCATGTGAATAATGTTGCTTCTCAGACACAAAGGCAGAATTGGTGTGATGTTTTTATACAGAACCCCACAATAGAGTATTTTTGTACGCCAACCTGGAAGTTAGCATCAGCCCGGTTCCCTTGACAAAAAGCCAGTGGGGTTTTTTCATTGCTTTTTGGATTATTGTATCAAACTAAACTGTGACCAACACAAGTATAATAAAATGTGAAAATGTCTAGAGCTTGTGTTAAAACCACAGACCTTATTTGAGGCATTTAACCAAAAACCCACTGACTTTAGGACAAGGGAACTGGTAGTGCTAAAATGCTAACTTACTTCTGCGTTTTAGGACTTATTCCTGCAGCTCTATATAGCTCCTCAGCAGGAGGTCAGGGTGGATGGCTAGGTGTGTATATGTATAAGTGTATGACACTGGAAACTACAGTAGCAATAGTCAACAATGCTGCAACAGCAGCAATATTAAAGGTTCATTATAAGCCATGCTTTACAAGATGGGTCTGATAAAATCTTGGTTGAAAAAGCATGTACCAGTACTGAGGCATGGTTATTTGATGAACGATTAGATGATGATGAAAGATTAGATTGGTACTGTCTGTAAGTCTTTACTTTGTCACTGTGGGTTGTAGCAGCAGTCACATTGTGAGAATTTAGTCCAATATTTCTGACAATGTCAGAATTTCGATGAAGTTTTTTGGTCTCTAAAGTTCATCATCAACCATCAGTAGATATGTCTACCGGTGAGTTCTAGGACCACTGTGATGGACCAGTGACTGAAAATTTCATAGTCTGTACAAAAGACGGAGATCAGGAAATGTTCACACTGGTCAGTGACAGGATAAGACTGGAGGACTTAACAACAGAAACCAACAAGCAGAATAAAGGTTTAGGCTTTCAGCATAGCAGACCAGGAAATTGCCTTTGTTCAACAGGTAGAATTAACAACTGTCAATCATCCTTTTATCCATCTACAAACAAGATAAAGAGTTGGAGGTGACAGAACAGAGGTTTAGCCTGCAGAGTGCTCACAGTCTTACTTTTTTATGGGCATTTCAGTATGGATAACAAACCAGTGTAGAAAACAATTTGCCAATGCTAGTATGGATTCTAGTGTTTTCACTTTAGTCCACATTAAAGTGGACATGGTAATAACTGTTTTGTGTTAACAACTGTGTCCTAATTGAGTGGCCGGATCCTCTGAGTGACCCACAAAGATACTCTTAGTCTCACAGAGATGAAAAATAATCATATATGTTAATAGTGAGTGTTTGACTTTATTAAGCCAAATATTCTCCACTTTGTCACTGGGAGGTACCCATCAAACAGCCACTGGTAAACCAGGAAAAGTTTTATAACATCTCAGTTTAGAGTACAGGTTGTGATGGTGGCCAAATAGCGAACTCTGTTCCAGATTAATGGTATATATACCTCTATACATAGATCCATCCATCCATCCATTATCTATACTGCTTATCCCTTAAGGGTAGCGAGGGGTGCTGGAGCCTATCCCAGCTGACACTGGGCAAGAGGCGGGGTACACCCTGGACAGATCACCAGTCCATCGCAGGGCCAACACATATAGATGAACATCCATTCACACGTCTATACATATATAACCTGTAATATTTTTCAGTAATCCCTTGTGATTGACAACATACCCAGGGGTCTAGCAGGAACAGGAACAGGAACAACACAAATACTTGGTTAAACAGGTTTGGTTAAGTCATATTTTTAAGTTTTACAGGATATCTGTAAAAAATTAATCATTTAACTGAGACTGATATTTATTATAGAAGAGTGTCTGGATAGAATATGTCACCTCAGCAGACATCATGCCAGTTACCCTCACTGTGTTGGGGATTGACACAGAAATATATAATATCAAAGACTCAAATTAATTTTAAATAACTGTTTATGAGTGTTACACATCATTTTTTTGTTACATTTGGGCTATTATTTCCTCAGTGATTGTGTGTTGCACAGTGTATGAGTGCAACAGACGAATCAGTGATCATCCCTCTGAGAGTGAGATATCATAGCAATGATGCATTTCAGATACATGTGATAACTTAAGGGTACAGCTGCTATAAACAGCACTGTTTAATGCCAACTGGCCTGTAGCTGTGGGAGAACTTCACTGATGCAACACAAGTACAACAGCACTTCTTCTTTGCCGTACTTCACTTTGACAGGTGTAATGAGTGGTGGAGCAGGCACAAGTATTGACATGTAAACAAGCACTGCAGGGTGTATCTCTGTTCATTTATGGTGAGCTGTGAGTGGAAATGAAGCTTGTGCGTGCATGCTCAGTTTTACAATGATTGAGGCAGAACCAGGTGTGCTCGCAGCTTTACACCTGTACACATATATCTGCCTTTGTCACTTTTAGTTGTGAGTTTTAGGCATCTGGCCATCTTGTCCTCTTCCCAGTTGTTGCTGTAAGTGGTTTTGGTCTGGTGTTTATGTGCGTTTCACTCTCTTTTCTGTATCCACAAAATTGGGGCATAAGAAAGTCGAATATGTTGGCCACCTTCAGGACATATGTAACTAGAGAAGCAGACTTTTGAGGATCCAGACACTGAATTAGGACTCAGCAAGTCTAATGAAGGCTGATCCTGAGTAAAGCATAGAATAACTTTAAACAAATATAACTGTGAAAGTCATAGAACAAGTGTGCAGAGGGTGCTGTACATGACTTTAGAATGAGAGAATATGCCTTTCAGCGTTTTGAAGAATTTCATTTCAGTGAAGATGGCTGCTATAGATGTGATACTAAAGAATGTTTTTTTTTTCTGTAGCCCCCCGCCTTCACCACAGCTCCATCATTCCAGAACTGTGTTGCCAAGCAATGGTGAGGCCAGCAGCAGACATGCTCTGTACAACAGGGATGCTGTGGATAAGAGAAAAGGAGGAGTGGGAGGAGGGAGTGTGGACATATCCGCTGCCTCAATCAGCCAGCATAGAGATTTTACAGCTGACATGATCCCTTACCGGACTCACCCCATTGATGGTAGAGACATAAAAAAGCTGTCTGAGCAAACAGCTGCAGCTTGCACTGTACAGGAGGTCAGAGGGACAGCCATGATCTCACGACAGTCCATTTCTGACGGAGAAGACCGGGAGAACGACAACCTCAGGTCAGACCAAATTACACTGAAAATGGAGAGGTGTAAAGGACAGAAGTGACAAAGGATTCTTTTCATGATGTTTAAACTATGGGGTTCTGATAGTAGTAAACAGCAGATATAAAAGAATGAAAACGAGTAATGGTTTTAGCACAAATGACAAATTTGCTGTGAATTATTGGGAGATATTTGATGGGGAGATTGGAACGATTGAGTTATGACTCATTGTGTGGCTAGAGAGTGAATGTGAAGAGGCACAGATGGATGTTTTTCTTTTTCATCCAATAATGAAATAACAGTGTAATCCTGCCGCTAAGATCCACTCTGTTGGTGCTGATGGAGAAGACAGAGCACAGAATTTATTGTTGTGTATCTGTCTGCTTGAATGCATCAAGAATACTGCTGCGTAATTTTTATAACAGTAAAATGAAGCTTAAAGTGAAGATATCCGTCTATCCGCCTGCCTGCCCAAACACAGATTTCCTTTTTTGTTTCTTTTCAGGTTGCTGAGCAATGGAGGAAGCTCCCAGACAATCTGTCACAGCCTCAACATCATCAAAAACATTGGTAAGGAAAGGCTTGTCAAAGGGAGAGCACAGTGGTTATATTCCACCCACTTTTACCACCTCCAGAGCTGTTGCTGCAAAATCATCTCTTATTTGTGAATACGCAGGACTAACACACATGCAAACACAGATTTCTAATAAACAATCTATTAACCCCGACAATGTGGCTTCAGCACTGTCACTGACTTGCATTTGAAACTGCATATCTCTGACTGGTTCACCAAGGTTGAGTGCCTCTCTAAGCTGATAGTCTGGCAATGTTGACAGACTGTTCACCATGGTGTAGTTCAATGTGTACACAGGATAATGGTTATTTGCAGAGATTAGTCCAAATTTATTCAAGACAGCAGTTTACCTGCAGGACTTTGGTAAACAATTTGAAAGGAAAACGCAGAGAGACTTATAAAATATCTGCAGTTTACAGATATACGTGCTGTTTCTCTCTCTCCAACCTGTGCATTTCTTTAGCTGTGTGTGCGTGTTTCACTCTCTCTTATGTAATTTTCAGTCCAGTTCTACGCCCACCAAAGCAATCTGCAGTATATGACTGAGGGAGATTATGCAACAGGCCCCTGTTGTTCAAAGTCACCTTCCCTCTTGATATACGCATAGCCAATGTTCCCAGAAAAGAGCATCTGTTCTTATCAGCAAACTTTCAACCCACCTGAAACTTGGTGAGCGAGACAGTATCTATGTGGCTCTCCAACCTCCGCACTGACTGCCTTGCAGTAGAGTTAAAGTCCTACCCACTGAGGGCTAGCTGCTGTTTCACTGGCCTCTGTCCTATCATGTACAGTTTTTTTCTTTTATCAGTCCTTTTGAAAAAGCTGAAAAAAATGCTGGGGGTTTTGTATTAAGATACATTAATGGATAGATAGAGGACAGATATTTGCTAAAATGTAGGTGATCACAAACAGCAGATGTCAACTTACTCAACACAACACATTCCAACTTCTTGTGTTGACAGGACATTAAAAAACAAATATACCAATGGAACGGAAGCTAGCCCAGAAGTATGGCAGGATCTCTGTGTCGATGTCACAGTGCTAACCAAGGCCTTTGCAAAAAGCAATGAGAAATTCCAAATGTACCTAATGCCTGGCTCATTTTCTTTTGACCCTTCAGCCTTCTTGTACCAGGAATACCGGGATACCTCTAAGCAGCAGGAGATCGAGCAACGGCGGCAGCGTGACAACCTCTCTCCTGAGGTTACGGCAGGGACCGTGGTGGCTGAGTCTGGTGTCATGTCCCCCCCAGCATTACAGCTGCAGCTGAGGAACAGTGCTCGCTCACTGAGCTTGTGGCAGAACCTGGAAGTCGTGCAGAACAGCGGCTTGCTCGCTAAGCTACAGCAGAAAGAAATCATAATGCAAGAGGTTAGTGAAAGAATTATACTTTCAATATATCAGAGAAGGACCTCACTGCAGACAAGAATGGGGGACATCAACCACGATTCAAACAGGACCTTTTGTTTGTAACAACAGAATGTGTGTATAAAGAGAGTCTTCCTGCCAATTTGTCCCAGTGGCATTGCAAAAACAAAAAACGGTATATTTATTATTATATTATACTTGTAAAAAAATTTCACAGAGCCCAGAAAAATTAGTTTCATTTTTGTGTGAAGTCAATGAGCTGAGCAGAAAAACACAGGAGGGGCCAGTGAGGGACACTCTAATGCGTATGTTGCAGTGAGTGACACAATGCAGAAACAAACTGGGAAGCCAGAGAACTTTTAGCTCATTTCATTCAAGTGAGTCGGCGCCAACTGTGAGTGTATTATCCAGTTTTTCATAATATATCATGGACAACAGGCAGAGGTGGTTCTTCTTTTAGGTTTTGGTTAGACAGTGTGTGTGTAATGAGACGGACAAAGATGAGGACAGCTCCAAAATCTGCTATAGCTTTAACAAGAAGAAAGAGAAGAAGACAGCACCGGCGCTGATGGATTATCTGCTGCCTTCACACCTGCATGTGGGGTGATATTTGAAACAGGTAAAATGTATTCAATTTACCAGATTTTTAAACTATAATTCTCTGTTTTTCTTTGTTCATTTCTGTGAATCAAACTACCTGGGTCTGTATGAAAATGTAGGATGACTTAGAGTTGAAGTCTTACCAGCTATTTGATAGCTACAGCTAATGTAGCTACTATGACCTGTATTGTTGTGCACAATGAATCTGAGTTAAAATTAATATCTTCATGCATACTGCCACCTCCCACAGGAAGTCCAGAGTAAGTGAAGTTGGCAGCTCATTAGAAGTCACATGCAGTTTTAAAAGCCATGTAATTAACCAAGAAAAGAGCTGATAAAGAGAAAGATGTCATGTTGGTCGTGTGGACTCCAGTCAACATGAAAATACAAATCAAAACAAGGCTAAATGGTGTGTGTGTGTGTGCGTGTGTGTGTGTGTGTGTGCGTGTGTGTGTGTGTGTGTGTGTGTGTGTGTGCGTGCGTGTATGTGTGTGTGTGTGTGTGTGAGGGAGAGAGAGAGAGAGAGGCTGTGTCTATGCAGACCATAGGAGGGGAGTCACTCTCCCCTTGCTCTCAGACTATAATGTGCTTTCAGACATAAGCATGTACAATAATCTCACTGTAATGTTAAAATACAGATGGAATGAGATATCAGAACCCATTTGCAAATCTAATTATATTACTTATTTTTGTGGTCAAATGATTTGACTCTGCCCATTTGAATCTATTTTTCCTATTTTAACAAACAAGTTCCTACTGATTTCAAATGTTACTCAGAGTTGTCGCAAATGATTTGTATTTGTTCTTCAGTACAAAGGTATAAACATAATGTATTAACCAGCCATTAATACAGTTATACTCGTTGTTTGACCTTGTCCTAATGAGTTCTTTGTGTTTTCCAGGGGACAGTCAGTCTGGAGACCTACAAGGACCTCAGCCTGTTTAAATTTGAAAAAGCTGTGCTGACGGGAGTCAGGCTGTTTAAGGCATAAAAAGAGATTTATTAAAATGAAATGAGGATTTGAGTCATTTTTTTCACTTCACAGAGAATGATAGGATACTTGAAAACTAGTTAATTAGTCACATTTACATTGTTACATATCTTAATAGGAAATTTGATGTAAGTAATTTACATGACTTCTTACTGAGGTAGAATTTGTCATCTGAGCTTCTGATGAACAGACTCAGCAGGAGCACTCACAAAGCTGTTTGATTACAGTATGATTACACTCTATTAAAATGTAAGCTGGCTCTAGTATCCACCTTCTTTGTGTAATTTTTAGTTATTCTCACACTTTGACCCATGCATTCAATTTTAAGCTTCAGTCTGGTGAACAATATTTTTATCAGGTGGAGTAATTAAAGGCTCTCTGTGAAGTTTGATGAAGCGCTTATCATGGGTCCTCCTTTTGTTTACTGTGTATATACTGATGATGCAACACATTCCTACCAATAGTGTCACAGTATTCCACTGATCAGTAAGTGGCAGAAATGTGCGACAAAACTGGATTTAAAATACTTTAAAATACTGTTTAATGATAGTACACAGTGTGTTTTGGTGACTGTGGTGAGAGTGACTTTTGTTCGTTTACAAGAAAACTCCACAGGACAGCTTTAATAGTTTAACTGAGTAATGATTCATTACAAACTGTTCATTGTGTATGATCTTGATTCCAAATTGGACAGGTCGAGTATTAATGTGACTTATGAGATGCAAAATGACAGCTGCACGAGGCAGTTACCAGTAAGGCTCAGGTTATACAAGCAACCATCTGTTATTGGTTTCAAATAAAGATTAGTAATGTCTGCAACCAAATGAAAAAAACAGTTCCAATTCTGCCACTGAAAAAAAAGAAAAAAAAAAATCACTGAAAACTAAATAAATAAGGTAAAGCTGTTTATGTCATGTGATTTGACATACTCATATAACTATTGTGGTTGATGTCTACCATCTTGTCAGCACCCAGTTTCTCTTGATAATTGTTGTCGAAACTGTATTCCAGAGGTGATTTAGAGGCTGTAGTTTGCAGTGTTAAACTGTGTAATGGACAAACTGTTGTACACCTTTTAGTAAAAGCAGAATGCAGTTCAGTGGCACCAAAAACTACAACCTCAAAACTGACAATTTAAACAAAAAATGGTTATTAAAACATTAGAACTGAAGGTAGAACTTACTGCAGGGCTGTTGCATTAGACTGAGTTGGTTTTTAGCAAGATGTATCTAATAAATTGGTTTGAGTCAGTATTGATAAATATTACATTTTCTGGAAGAATAATTGGAGAAATTGTCAATAATATAACCAGACAACGAATCAAACGCTAAAAAAAGCCATCAAGAGCATATTTATAGATTTTAGATGCTTTAACTGCATATGTACAATTAACCAGGGTAGGTTACAGAAAGATGCTGATGCTTATGGTATGTGAGGCTGTTGAGGGCTCTACAATATGCAAGGCAATGGTCACATGACCAACCAAGGTGACCCAAGTTCTAGCACTAGCTCTGCTACATTTCACAAGTCATTCCATGCTTTGTTCAACCAAGGACGAATGGTGTGAAATCTGAAGCTTGCACTCAGTGATTGACTTCACTGAAAAAAAAAAAAAAAATGTGTAATGAGTTTAAAGGTTCACTCACTACCTTCCTACCTATAAGCTTTCTATAAGTGTGGAACTTCAGTCACATGACAACAGGTGGTCATCTTTGATATTTCTTAGCTGTCCACTGACTCTTGGATGATGTTTGACCCATTCTCATGAGCAAAGTTCCATAGTTGGGTTAGCTTATGTAGTTACTGTTACTGTTACCAGAGGTCAAGAATGAACTTCCAATGCTAACATTCCTCGTCCATAGTTAAATGCAGACATCATTTAAATCTGACAATTTTGGGGAAAAAAGAAAATGAGTCATACGTGCCTTAAACATTTATCCCTGCAGGACATCATAGTCTATCAAAATTTCATCATATCAACTGTTCACTGGATGTAGGGATCCCCATGCAGTCAGTATTAATGAGGCCTTATGGTTTGCTTTTCTGTCTAGGCCATGTTTGAACTTGTTACCTCAGAGGCATCCTACTACAAGAGTCTGGAAATTTTGGAGACTCACTTCCTGCGTAACCCTGTTTTAATCAACACTCTGAGCCAGTCTGACATGCACTTTCTGTTCTCCAACATTGAGGAAGTCATGAAAGCCAGTGAAAGGTAGGATACGGTCTTAATCTGATCAAACATTTTACCTGCAAAGTCCAGCATATTCCTGGATAATGGTCTCTTCTTATTTTCAGATTCCTGATGGATCTTGAGCACCGGATCGAGAAGTCTATTTTGATTTCTGATGTGTGTGACATTGTTTACCACCATGCTGTGGAACACTTCAGTGTCTTCATCAAATATGTTATTAACCAAGTATACCAGGAGAAGAACTACAGACGCATTTTGTGAGTAACTATTTTTATAAATACATCTGTTACAATTTACCTCCTTCATATGGTAGTAGTTGTTTGTGCAGTGGTATATGAGTCGTGTAGTCATTTCTTGTTGAAGCAAATGGTGTGATTTCTCAAAGTTCATGTTGATTTTTTGATATTGGACTGTACGTGTGTCTTTTGAAGGCAGTAAATAACTCGAGGCCCATGCTCAGAACAGTGCTGTGGCCTGCTTGACTACTTAATGAATACATGCTTGGAGGGAGAGGAACTGTGAGAAAGAATAATAGGCGTCATCTGTCATACATTGATGGCTTTTTTTTATGTCTGTGAATGTCAAGAACAGGTTTGTTTTTGATCATGACAAATGTGATGTGCAGGGTGTGCCTGGCTGTGAATATAATGCTTATGTCCCTCTTCATCAACCACACATACCTGAGAGTGAGAGTGTGACATTCCCATGCGTGGCAGAGGACAAGTGTCTCAGATGGCAGACACTGAATTGGACCTCTGCCAGCTACTAAAAAACCTCTAAGACCTGCTAGTTGTTTCAAAGTGAAATATGAAGCACAATGTGTTCTGCAATTCTTAAGGCCTGTGACAAGTTTATGAACTAACATTTTGGAGATGCAGCACTAATAAATTCTATGAGATGTTTTGTAGATGTAAATTACATCATAATGAGTGCCAAGCCTAATTACTTGTCACATACAATCACATCAGTGGGTGAGCTGCAATGTAGATATGTTAGTTATATCAGTTTAGGAAGCACATGCCTGAACAGTAGATGAAAAAAAGAATCCAGTGACCAATTATTGTGTTACTTGGGAGGAGAAGATTTCTTTTTCACTGAATTGTAAAGTATGTTTCCTCCTCATGCAGCCTGGTAGATTCTTGAGAGGTTTTCACTGCCATTCATTCCAGGACAGATTATTTCCAGGCTGCATATCATAAAGCAAAGGCGATTTGCTCTCATACTTCACAGTTAACAGGGGTGCAGGAGTAGGTTTTTCTGCAAAGCCTTTTTCACAGAAGACCTCAGGCACAAACCTACATATGTTTTTCTTACTGTGACCAAAGTCAGTGCTGGTCTTTAACAATTACGGTAAATAGAAACCCATCGCTGGCCTTGACATCATCTCTCATGTCACCTGGTTCAGGTGCTGGGTTTTAAAGCCGTTTGGCAGCGTTCATTTCTCAGGGAAATAGTGATAAGGGTGTCACTGGGCGTCACCTCTGCTGTGTCAGTGACAGTAATTAGCGTAATGTTAAGAGAATACCAACATGAGACATTACAAACATCAGACTGACTCTTCGCCTCAAAATATTCACAGCGACTTTTACAGGTGAAGAAGCACAGAAGTTGAACAGTTCACTGCAGGAGACATAAACAGACTTCCATTCGGTCTGAACATGGGTTGAACATGGTGAAGCTGATCTGTAGTATTTTTGGTTGAGGTTGTTAAAAGCTCATCTGGCACAGATGGATGGTTTATGACTGAATTCCTCTGCTACCTTTGAACTGTGGGACATATTTATGTGTTGCCATAGCAGCTTACGCCCTGTTGTTTCTGCTGTTGGGTTGTTTGCTAAGTGTGAGTGTTCTGTAAAATCTCAAAGCACATTTATGAATTTATTTGAACTTATTTATCAATTATGAGTATGATCATTCTTTTTATTAACATTTGAGCCATCATTCCCCTGGTGTTAATGGTCTCTTCATTATATCCTGAACTGTGAAGCACTGTGACACAGACTAATCTCTGTTTTTTAAAGTGTTATCAGTTAGTCATTGATGGTCTCTGATGTTAAAAGATAATGTCTCAGAGATCAGCACCAGTGATTTTTAGCTGGTATTTGATGTTTTGTACTGCACATATTGATTTGAAAGAAATGTGATTCCAAGTTTGAGAACACATTGGTGAGTCACACTGTTGCAGTGGGTGACATGCTCCTTCATTTACATGAACACACATGCTGTAATTTACTTCTAGTCCCACACACACACACACACACACACACACACACACAATCCTGCTGCTAGAAATATTCATTAGAACACCAACTGTGTATCAAGACATCAGCCATCTCAGATCCTTAGAGGGAGCCAGTATCCTGCCAGTGGATGAGTGCCACAGACAGAGTAAGGAAGAGAGGGAGTGTTTGGTTTTGGTCTTTCATGGGATTTATTGACAATGGAAAAAATATTCAGCAGCTCTCTCCTTCAGGTGAACCAGGAAGTATGGGGATGCCTTACTACTAATACTGTACACAGCCAGTGTGATGCTTATCTGTGGGTGATCAGCAGAAAGCTGATGACATAGGTTAATGTAGCAATGTGTGTAATGAGTGTGTGTGTGTGTGCGTATGTGTGTAATGGAGCTGTATGATTGACCTAACATTGTATCTTAATACCACTGTCTCTCCAGGGAGGGAAACCAGGCATTTCGGGAGGCCATGGCTTCACTGGAGAACCATCCCCGTGTCAGGGGCCTGTCGTTTACCTCATTCCTCATCCTCCCTTTCCAGAGGATCACAAGGCTCAAGCTGCTCGTACAAGTGAGTCTGGCAACATGACTTAAAATTAAATATAGTATAGTGCAGTAAAATGACAAGATTCAGCTGTGATTTTGGGGAATATTTTGAATATGTGTCAAAATTGCAGCAATAAATGGTTTGGTGCCACTGTTGAGGCTTTTTTGTTGTTTTATATGACTTTGTTTCTATACACAGAACATCCTGAAAAAAGCGGAGGAACACTCAGAGAGGGAAGCAAACGCTATAAAAGCACACCAGCAGCTGGAGCAGGTGAGCATCAGTTAAGGGGCACGGCCCAGGTTGGGTTCAGAGAGGCTGGTGAGGATGGTGTCAACATAATGATATGACATGACATGTTATTATGTTGCCACACTTATTTATCAACTGCATAGACTAATCACATGCATGCAAGAACATACTCCTGGAATAATACTATGTATCATGAATGGTGTTGCTGGGTTTACACTGAGATCAAAGATAAAATGGCTGCAGCCCTGATAACATTTGAACATGTACAAACAGCTGGGCAGTGTTTTAGTGTCTGACAGCCTCTCTGGTTTGTATGTCATGACAAACCTTTGCACCTTTTTGATGCAGGGTTTGTTTCAGTCTGAAGGACTGGTGAAGCTAAGCACTTCTCCATATTACTGAAGGAGTAGCTCAGATGTGGGTTTGAAATTCATGTTCGTAGGCAGAATACAATGTTAGGCACAGTTTATAACCGACAGGTTTTACCCTTCCCCTATATTAAAACTTGGAGAGTCAGAATATGCGTCTTTAAGATCAAGACAAGGTCAAAACCCAGCTGGACTGTGTATGGTCAGTGTGCCAAACTGAGGATGTATTTGAAACCTGCTGTAAATACTTTCAATGTAGAGAACCTAAAGATGACATAATATGCTAATTAGCACATTCATGATGTCATCATGTCAGTATTTGCCAGCTCATACATGTTTTATTATTGCATGGATTATGTATTTGCATACACACAGCCTTTTGCACTGTATTTTGGCAGATACTTCTTAACTAGTTACATCAAGCCAGAGCTGTTCTTGATTTTTTAAAAATACATTCCATAACATGACAACCAAGGTATAAGATATAAAGAGGAGAAAACAATATCATATGATGTTTCACGATTTTTAACTGATGGATATTTGTGTCTTCCTCAGATTGTGAAGGAGTGTAATGAGGGGGTGAGAAAAATGAGTCGCACTGAGGAGCTCATCAGCATTGAGAAAACACTGGAGTTTAAATCTAAGGTAAACTAAGTCTCATTCTCTAGTGTTTTCAACTGTAATGAAGTCACATGGTTTTGTTTTCATCATGGTATGCTTCGGATTTTGGGGCTTTGTGCCCATCATATATTTAATGTGGCATCCACCTGTATTCATTTCATAATATGGGGCCTTGTTTGTTGGTTGTAAAAAAGTGGGGAAAAGGGTCAGCACAATGTGTTAGTAACAGTCAAGCAGTGCTATGCAATAATGGTGCTAAGGATTAAGGGGATTTGTCCAGACTATAGCTGTGTCCCCATTTAGAGACCACCTTCACCAAGTCTGGATTTCAAGACTGAATACGTCAGATAAGTAAATAAGTCTCATTCCAAAGGCTTGAGAAATGCAGTTGTCTTTTGCCCTGTCTTGCCATTGGTTGGCGCAGATGGTAGGGTGTACAAAATGCATGATGACGTGCAAACTTTGGTTAAGGTCAGAGAAAGATGGTGGTTTGGATTTGGTGTAGATAAACAGGTTGTGTGAAGTCACTGTGAACTTTTTCTGTATTAAAGTGGATCAGGATCTTTCGCTAACCTCAACCAAGAGCTGTGATCACTTGTAATAAAATGTGATTGAGGCTCAGTTTTAACAGTTTTCAGAATTGACAGAATTACAGAATATTGAGATCAAAGACCTTATTCTCATTATTTTTGAGTACTCTTTCTAAAGGTTTGTCACTAAGTTCAGTTTGGCTCTTTGTGATCAAGCTGTTTCCACACTAGTCAACATTTTTAGAAAAACATATTAAGAAAACAATACTAACTCTATTCGCCTCTTGGGAAACAGGATTATGTCAGGGATGCTACAGTCTGACCTGACTCACCGACCACAGCACTATTTTAACTTGACTGGTCACACGAACAAATGCACTTTACATCTACTAGTTAAACAAGTCTTCACTGGATTTCTGTAATATCAAATGTGATTAAATGCAGACTAAAACAACAGAATGGCACTGTGTGATTTGGAACTTGGAAACATTACACTAAACTGTACTATACTCATATCTTTTGACCTCTGTTTACTTCTGTAGTCTGTGCCCATCATTTCCCATTCACGCTGGTTGCTAAAGAAGGGTGAAGTGCAGTTAATGGCGGGACCTAAGAGCACTAGGACCATGCGGAGTCGTAAGCTCTACCAACCAGTGTTCTTGTTCCTTTTTAACAATCTGCTGCTGGTCACCAAGCGCAGCTCTAGGTAAGCATTTGGTGAGGTATTTTCACCATGAAAATTCTGTTCCAGCACATTTTGTCTTTTTACACTGAGCTGGCAGTTTATTAGATACACCTACCTAAAACTGATGCAGTCTGAACAGTCCTTTGAGAAATCCTTCCTTAATGAAGGTTCTAATGTTCTGTAACTGTTGAAACTTGATTCAACTGTATGATCATTTTGGAAGATGTAGTTTGTGCTGCTGTTTAACTGTATTGCATTATACAGAGAGGTGTTTCCGTTATTTAACCGACCCTCATTGATATACTGTAAATGGGGTGGACAAAATGATTAAAAAACCCGTAACACAATACAGGTCAACTGCACCACAAAGTACACCCTACAGTTGAATCAACACCTCTAAACCAGTGTCAACAGTAACATAACATGAAGGAGGATTACTGCAGGACTGCCACATGAGACTGCATCAGTTTTAGCTAGGTGGAGTTAATAAACTGGCTTAGTGTACATTTACATTCAAAAACAAAACACTCAGTTGTTGCACTAAAAGCAGGGAACATTAATCGAATCAACTTGTTGTCAGTGGGGACAAGTTCCAGGTTCTTGACTCATGCACCCGGGCCATGTTGAGGACCGAAGATCTTGAAGACCAGGGCCAGCTGCTAGCCAATGTCTTCAATCTTAAGCTGCTGGAGAACCAAGAAGAACGTCCAGTGAACTACATGCTCAAGACCACCAGTATGTGAGTATCTGAAGCAGAATCAACTCAGGATGGCCCTGAGCTATTATGAAGGAGATTTGGGTAAGGCGAATGAGAGAAAATGAACAGATGGGTTTCTGTCCACTTCCAAGTAAACTCTTGATGAGTTCATTGGTGAAAGCAAATAGCAAATGGTTATACAGTCACATTTGGCCTAAAGGCTCTGCTGTTTATGGGAGCTCTTAATTAATCCAAGTAGCGACAGGGATGGACAAGATGGATGTCCACGTGGCAGCAAGGTTTGGCCATTTCAGTTAGATATAAATAAAATCAGCAAGACAGCAGAAACAGCAAGGTAGAGGTTTGGCACATTTGGTGCTCTGATGTGCATCTCCAACAGCAGGCCACTGTGTGTGGGACAGAGTCAACATAAACTACACAACAGAATAAACTACAGGGTGATAGTGGTAATTAAGGAACATGTCACCCATTACAAGATTGTGGCTCAGTGATGTGTTTTAGTAGTTTAGTGGTTTAGCAGTTTAGTAGTAACCTTCTTGTTAGGATGACTTCATTGTTGGCTTTGGTGTCCTCATGGAGTTTTTTGACAAAGAAAAATATAGAATATGTCTATAGAAAGTGTCTGTTGGTCCAAATTGTCCCCCCTTCTGTACAAAAATTAATGTACCTCTAACTGGTCACTAATAAATGGCATCCTGTGGATAGGAGTGACAAACTTCGATGGATGTGTGCCCTCACTCCTAACCGGCGCACACGCTTTATGTCTACTTGCGCCCACCAACCAGGTGAGACAGAATACTACACCAACACTGAGTGCAGTTGTCAAAATGTAACCATGGAAATATGACCTCAAACTGTCTGTGATCTTTAGACTCTCCGCAGGTGCAGTGTATTCAGTCATACTCATCTCAGGAGCCAGATGAACTCTCCATTGAGATGGCTGATGTCTTGAACCTCCTAGAGAGGACAGATGATGGTGTGTACTGGCACAAATCTGCTTTGATATCCCCTCTGAAACTGTCGCTTAAGGATTATTATTTTCTAGTTGAAACATTTTATTTTCTGGTTCGCTCTCTTTCCATCTTTATGTCATCGCTGATCCCTGTGTCTTCTGTACTTCCAGGCTGGATGATGGGTGAAAGGCTCCATGATGGTGAAAGGGGCTGGTTCCCTAGTCGAGTTGTAGAGGAGATCCAGAGCAAGGAGGTCCGAGCTCAGAACCTGAGAGAGGCCATTAGGATCCAGCAAGCCCAGGAAGGTGGGGGAGGCCCGCAAACTGGAGCCAGGGTTGGTTTGAGATCTGGGAGACGTCCCCCAAAGGTCTCCAGCTTCTCCAGTCATCTGATTGATCAAACGGGGGACAGCAGTGACGTAAAGCAGTAAAACAGTAACAGTGATGAATCTCCATTCAGGACCAGATGCACCAAGAGAAAAATAATAAGGATACATGTGATCTATCCCCATATAATGACATCTTGTCCCTTTGATTTTCATTTAGCAGTGGATGGTTGTAGAAATCCACACTTTTGGTCTCAGTGATCTGAGACAAATAATCAAAGTGCTTGAGTCAGTAACCTTGTGCAAACAATGCTGCATGTCTCATGTAAACGTGTAGTGAAGGTGTATCATAGGCCCGCACACTGTGGTGTGTAATGCATGGAGCAAAGCTCTGTGTTTGGTTGGGAGCTTTGTGTGGGAATGGCAAGAACCCTAACAGTCTAAAGGCTGTAAACATCCCTCAGTTGCATGAGCAAGACTTTAATGTGTTCATTTCATTGTAAAATACAACACTGATTTCAACACTGAATTATACTCCACACCCACAACACAAACATTCAAGCAAATGGTGGCCCTGAGAGCTCAATGCACTGCAGCTTTAGAAAGCACATACAAATAGACAAAATAACAAATGACAAGATCTTCATCAATTTGGCAACATAGTGAGGAAACACAACCATTGTATTTGTCTGAGTTTTGTATCTTTTTTTTCTTTTTTATCTTTTTTTTCCTGCAGCTGCAAATGTGTTCAAGATGATGTTCTTCATTTGCCGGTGTTTTCATGTAAGCAGTGCACTGAGCTTTCAGGGCCACCGTAAAATAAATACATAGAGTTGTACTGTATGATCACCAATGATTATTTAAAAAGTCTCTGTCTATATGAGTCAGTTAAAGTGATACTCAACCTGAAATGTATCTTTTGAGTATGAAACACTGACAGAAACAGTCAGACTTGTTTGCAGGTTGTAAAAGGATGCTAATTATGGAGGAGAGTGGCAGCTTGGCTTCACAGCAGTTACAACAGTGTCAGGACATCCACAGAAATCAGAGGTGTCAGATAGTAACAAGGGGGCCCAGTGCAAGATTCACCTTGGGATAAAGAGATATTGATAACATTTTTTCTCCTTAAGTTTGAGAAATAAATATCAAAAATAACATATGTTACATTTTAAAAATATATGCTATGCTGGCAGTGACCCAAGTCACACAACATCTGATATGATGGGTTGGCATGTTGGTCTATCAGGACACACAAACTTGTAGCCTACAAAGCACATTTTATTTAAAGATTTCCTTTAAATCAAACTCCCTGGCTCTATAATTACCCAAATGATAGTATAGGAAATCCTTCCAGTCCTCTGCCATGGTTCAAGTAGTGTTTAATTTGTTTTAACTTTCTGCACATAGCTAGAAATTCAGTTTGCTGGTCAAACAAACTGTCACATGATGATATAGATGGATATTTCCCAGTAATCACTGCTACATGTCTACAAATAATTTAATTGAATAACTTTCATTTGTTCTTAAAATTTAGCTATATACATAAACAGACATCAGAAATTGCATGTGATTGTTTTCTGCTGAATAATGAATGGAAATGGAAACAGACAGGAGTTTCCTTATTTGAAGGTAGATAAACTAATATGGTGCTAAGTTCACCTTGTAGTGAGGTTATGATTTCTACTGCTGGAGGAGGAGCACTGTATTCACAGTTTAACTTAACTACATATGAGTGCTCTACCATGGTGGCCCACACAGGCTCTCTCTGCTATTGTGTAATGACAGGAAGATGCGACAATTTCAGAAAAAGTCCTCACATTTTAAAACGTGTTCATGTTTTTAGGATCATTTCTTACTTTTATGATGAATCTTTGGTTGTGTGGTATTGTTGTATAGCTACTTGGATTGAATGGCCAACAAAGACTTATTTTATTTTTGAAAGTACTATACCATACAATAGACACACTGATTGTCATAGGCACATTTAACACACTGTCTCGGTCTGCGTACATAATGTTGTACATGGACCTGTCTCACACGTCCTCCTGATGTTCTAATGCTAAGAACAGCTTTTCTCTACTTTCCATTAATCCTGAGCATAGACCCTAACAGCCCGCAGTGTTTAATACTCAGAGGATTTTATGTTGAATATCACTTTGAAATTGTCAGTTTAACACAAGCGTGCATGCATACACACACACACACATACATATGTTTACTTAAGTCACTTCTGGGGAATTTACATACACTTGCATGTATTTGCTGAAGACTTACCCTAATCATAACCTCTACTTCCCTAACCCTACCTTAACCACTGACACACATAACGTTTTTCCAGCTGGGGATACAACTTTTTCCCCAGTTGGTTTTACGTTTAAAAATTGTCCCCATAAGTAACTTAAATCACACATACACACACACACACACACACACACACACACACACACTCACACACACACACACACAAGGGATAAATCCCATTATAGCAATTAAATGCCAAATAACTGCAATATGTTGTAAATGTATAGAATGTATCAGCACTATGAACTGCTATGGATCAGCATGATTGTAAAGCCTGTGTGTGTACAGTAACAGTTGATGTTCAAAGTAATAATTACTAAATAATTATTTCATTTTGTAAGATGTAAGATGTAAATTATTGTTCATAAAAAAGCTTTAATCAGAGATGTGTGTGACTGTCTGGTTTTATTATTTGAATTTTTTATCTTTTTTCCCCAGTGTGGAATATAAAAATATGCATAGCTCTTTTTTTCACTTTGAACTCACCCTTGGAGGTAGAGCAGACATATATAATGCAAAGCAGCAAGGACATTTATGGTAATTACAACCGCCACTAAAGTATTTACATTAACAGTCTGTAGGACTTGAACATGATGCTGCAGGGACTGTGTGATTATGGTTGTTGAGGGGGTTGGTCAAAACTGAGGAAGCCTCTTAGATCAGAGGTGAAACATCTCCAAGTATCTAGACCCAAGTCCAGTTGCCCTCTAGTCAACCCTTCTTGGATACAGACACATACAGCTAATGCCAGAAGTAAGAGTAAATTTACATCTGATGAACAAGGGAAGGGTTTTAGGAGGCACAGTCTGTGTTTGAGGGACCAGTGCAGATAGCCTCCACAAGCACTGCAGCACCAGCTGTAGGTACTGTCTGTCCGTGTATGACCTGCAGTATCTCCCATAACCTTATAACACCTCATGAAAATAAATAAAAAGTATATCAGCTCTGTAAACAAGTCACCAAGCTAAGTAAAGAGACTTCAAGGTTCTGATGTTAGCAAACTAAAGTTACATTATTTTATGGTACATTTTACAAAAAATACGATGTTAATGCTAGCTAATATTAGCCATTATCAGCTATCAGCTAGAGTATAGCTAATGCTGCTGTACAACAACAAACACCTTTGCATATATTTCTTTATATTATTGAAGTCATTAGTTTTCGTTGAGATTAAACTCTGATGGACCTGTGACCTATGGCAAGACCAGAATCTGCTGCTGATGGTGGAACTGAAGGAACCGCACTAACTATTAGTCTCACATGGTCATGGCCAAGACATCCCACTCTTAAGTCTGTTACACAGGAGAATGCAAACCATTTTTTGTTAAAGATGCAGCAGTGCAGTCCTGATTCTTTAGCTGCACAAAACACACCCAGACAGGAAAACTAACAGCTAGCTCCATTCCTCTTCCTGCTGGGAAAACTGTGCACCTAACAGGATGGAGCTTTCTTATGTGACTTGAGAGCACTCCTTAGAACAGCTACTTTCTACTTGTCCCTCTGAATTTCTACCCTTTTGTCTCCTTAAACATAAAAAAATGTGCATTTACTTTACAAATTATAATTTTTAGGTATACGTTTTGTAAAGTAAGCAAGTTTCTCTTTAAGAAAGAAATTGCACTGTGCCTCTACTGCTACTTGCAGATTCCTGACAGTTGAACCCATGTAATGCTATTTATTTTTGCTTTTGCTGTGAGCATGCAGTGGCATTCACAAGCTGAACTGGGCAATATTGCACTAGGCTTTTATGACACACTGATACAGCTCATATTCTCCTTTTGTTCATGTTATTTTATCATTATTACACTGTTGCCCTAAAGTTGGAATAAAATATTTTTTTTTACCTCTTCTCATGAAATGATTGTGATAATGTGATTTATTCTTGATAGACAAAGTGTATGTCTTTAGTTATATATATCTCCATTTGGTGGTAGCAGCCAAATGTGGGTTTGGTTTAGTACTTTTTAAATGTACAAAATGTAAATTCTTCCTCATAAAAAACATCAACATAAAACTGAAGATAAGTTGTGTTGTCAATAATATTTCTTGTTGTTCTCCCATCATTCATGTATTCGCATCTAGTGACAGGTCATTAATTTGTTTGTTTGTATTTGCCATATGAGTTTGCACTTAAAGCCACTCTCCACACCCTCAGAAAATAATGAGCTCCCTGGTTGAGGAGGTGTCAGAATACAGACAGTGGTAATGAGTTCCCAGTTCTTGGAGGTGTGAGAAATTGAGAGAGAAGGCTGACATTTGGCTGCCATCCCCAGCAGACCATCATTCACACTTCTAATTGGTGTTTATGTTGCATTAATGATTATATTAGACACAGACAAAAACTTTTAACTTTTTATTTTAACATGCTGTTTCCAAAACAGAGCACACAACTTTAGTTTGCCAAAGAATTGGAAGTGGCATAATCCTTCATTGTGTAGCAGCTTCTGGCCTTCTCTTTGTGTGGTGTGCATGGTCTCTCCATATTTGACTCTACTTTTCCTCACAGAATAAAGAAATACAACTGATATAGACTGAGGGAGTTAAGACAAAACTTTTTATGCACATGCAGTTTATTGACAGTGTATTTGTATCAGACACCACATTTACCACCCAATTTACTGCTGTGTAAATTCTGTGTGCCCCCACTTTCGGCACCGGACTAGATGATGATCATGATTTTTTCTTTAGTGGGATATGCAGTGAGGTGTACAAGAGAGAATGGCTTTCAGAAAACAGCTTGACATTCACCAGATCATTTGAAATTGCAACTAAGAAAGGAAGAACAAATGGAGGGTGCCAAAAGAGGGGAAGACAGTCCATACAGATGTAAAGGGAAATCATCATGTTTACAGTGCACAGTGTAGACAGACAAACAGGATGACAGAGTGATAGAGAGTTAGAGAGACAGTATTCAAGAGATTCTTGAAGACAGAGAGGGACGCACCTGCTCTGATAGCATTTGGGTCAAGTCACTCTGTAGGCAAGCATTAGACTTGAATTTGATTCTGGCGCCCATGGGCAGCCAGTGGGTGTGACATGACCTTTTAGGCTGAGATTCACACCCAAGGTTCTTCCTCTACCTTTTTCAATGAAAAGAAACTAGAGATGCTAGAGAAGGCAGAGAGCTACTCTGCACTAGTGAAGAACAGTGAGTGAGTACCTCCAAAGGTTCTAGTGAGACAAAACACTAAGACCATGTGGGGACTACAAGGTGACTGTTAATGAGATGACAGACACAGAACCATATTACCTCTCAATGACTTAGGAACTGCTAGCCATGTTAAGTAGAAGGAGAGTGTTCTCTAGGCTTCAGCATACCAGCAAAAGCTGCTGGAAGATGAATTGAAATAATATCTGACAATAAACACACACCACAGACTGTTTGTGTACAGCAGACTGTGTAAAGACTTTCCTTTCAGCTTCACTAATGGAGATGTAGATTTAATGGAGATGGAGTTCCCCCAACTGCAAAGTCAGGCCCATGCAAGATTCCACACTGCTGAACAGTGAAAAAGAGTTACAAACTTTTATTGGCTTGGTTAACTAAGATGGACATTTTGTGTTAACGTATTATGATTCCACATTGCCATTCAACCTGCATATTATACATTAAGTTATGGCAAGAAGGCTGTCATCCAATACACCAGGATAGCTGTGGCTCAGGAGGTAGAGTGGTTACCCACCAATTGGAAGGTCGGCGGTTTGATCCCCAGCATGTCCACATGGTGAAGTATCCTTGGGCAAGATACTGAACCCTGCTTTGCCCCCGATGTGTCATCGGTGTGTGAATGTGTTAGAAAGTGCTTTGTTCAGTTCAGTTCATTTTCTCTTGCTTATTCTGGAACTGGGTCGTGGTGGCAACAGGCTAAGCAGGGCTATTGACATGAAGGAGCAGGGGCTCCACTCCAAGCTCCCTCTGGATGTCCAGGGTTCTCACCCTATCTCTAAGGCTGAGCCCAGACACCCTACGGAGGAAACTCATTTCAGCCGCCTGTATCTGCAATCTCATTCTTTCGGTCACTACCCAGATCTTGTGACCATAGGTGAGAGTTGGAATGTAGATCGACTGGTAAATTGAAAGCTTTGCCTTTCGACTCAGCTCCCTCACAATGGTCCGGTACAGTGACCGCATTACTGCTGACACCACACCGATCCGCCTGTCAATCTCACGCTCCATCCTCCCGTCACTCGTGAACAAGACCCCAAGATACTTAAACTCCTTCACTTGAGGCAGCAACTCTCCCTCCACCCAGAGGGGACACCATTTTCCAGCTGAGAACCATGGTCTCAGATTTGGAGGTGCTGACCCTCATCCCCACCGCTTCATACTCAGCTGTAAACCGGCCCAGTGCGTGCTGAAGATTGCAGTCTGATGAAGCCAACTAAACCACATCATCTGCAAAAAGCAGAGATGTGATTCTGAGGTTCCCAAACTGGACACACTCCTCACCTCGGCTGTGCCTTGAGATCCTATCCATGAATACCACGAACAGGACCGGAGACAAGGGACAGCCTTGGCACAGTCCAACACCCACCGGAAACATGTTTGACTTTGTGCCAAGAATGTGTACACAGCTCTCACTTTGGTTGTGCAAGGACCGGATGGCTCGCATCAGCGGCACCAGTACCCCATACTCCCACAGTACCCCCCAGAGGATCCCTCGGGGGACACAGTCATAGACCTTTTTCAAGTCTATAAAACACATGTAGACTGGCTGGTCAAATTCCCATGACTCCCTCAGCAATCCTGCAAGAGTGAAAAGCTGGTCCACTGTTCTACGGCCAGGACGAAATCCGGATTGCTCCTCCTGAATCCGAGGTTCAACAACCGGTCTGAGCCTCATTTCCAGCACCCTGGAGTAAACTTTCCCAGGGAGGCTCCCAGTGTGATACCCCGATAATTGGAGCACACCCTCTGGTCCCCCTTTTTAAAAACGGGGACCACCACCCCGGTTGCCACTCCCCAGGTACTGTCCCTGACCTCCATGCGACACTGAAGAGGCATGTCAGCCATGACAGCCCCACAATGTCCAGAGCCTTTAGCATCTCGGGGCGAATCTCGTCCACACCTGGTGCCTTGCCACTGGGCAGCTTCTTAACTACATCAGCGACCTCTGCCAAAGATATGGCTTCCCCTGAGTCTTCAGACTCTGCCTCCTCCATGGAAGACATATTGGTTGGGTTCAGAAGTTCCTCAAAGTGCTCTTTCCACCGCTCAACAACATCCCCAATCCGGGTCAGCAGTCCCCCCCCCTGGCTGAACACAGCCTGAGGCAGGCCCTGCTTTCCCTTCCTGAGCCACCGGACGGTTTGCCAGAATAGCCATGAGGCCAGCCTAAAGTCCTTGTCCATGACTTCCCTGAACCCCTCCCACACCCGAGTTTGTGCTTCCACAACCGCTAAAGCTGCAGCTCTTCTGGCCTCCCGGTACCTGCCTGCTGCTTCAGAAGACCCCTGGGCCAACCAAGCCCGATAGGCCTCCTTCTTCAGCCTGACAGCTTCCCTCACTCAGCACTTGGGTTGCCGCCCCGACAGCCGAAGACCACCTTCTGACCACAACTCCTGTCTGCTGCGTTTGAACATGGTCCACTCTGGCTCAATGTCCCCAGCCTCCACGAAAACTTCTTCCAGAGGTGAGAGTTGAAGACCTCCCAGACAGGGGCCTCTGTCAGACTTTCCCAGCGCACCCTCACTACTTGTTTGGGTTTGCCAGGTCTTCCCCACCATCTGATCCAACTCACCACCAGGTGGTGATCAGTTGACAGCTCTGCTCCTCTCTTCACCCAAATGTCAAAGACATATGGCCGCAGATCTGATGATACAACCACAAAGTTGATCATCGATCTTTGGCCTAAGGTTCTCTGGTACCACGTACACTTATGAGCCACCCTATGCTCGAACATGGTGTTCGTTATGGCCAAACTGTGACTAGCACAGAAGTCCAATAAAAAAACACTGCTGAGGTTCAGATTGGGGAGGCCCCTCTGGGCTTCCCCATCATCACCCACGTGAGCGTTGAAGTCCCCCAACTAGTCAAGTCAAGTCAAATTTTATTTATATAGCACCAATTCACAACAGAAGTTATCTCAAGGCACTGTATATATAGAGCAGGTCTAGACCATACTCTTTATCTTATAAAATTTACAGAGAGAAACCCAACAGATCCCACCATGAGCAAGCACTAGACGACTGTGTCAAGGAAAAACTTCCTTTTAAGAGGCAGAAGCCTCGAGCAGAACCAGACTCAGGGTGAGCGGCCATCTGTCTCGACCGGTTGGGTTTAGACAGAGAAAAGGGGGGTGGTGGGATGGGGTAAGAATGGAATCCCCAGCCGGCACCCTTTCCAGGATACCACCCAGAGACTCCAAGAAGGCTGGATACTCCAAGCTGCTGTTCGCTGCATACGCACACACAACAGCTGGAGCCTTACCTGCAACTTTCAGTCACAGAGAGGTGACCCTCTAGTTCACAGGGGAAAACTCCAACACTGCAGCGCTCAGTCAGGGGCTTGTGAGTATCCCCACTCCGGCCTGCCACCCTGCAGGTGGTGGGTCCACGGTGTGGCAGCTCCATGTAATTTGTTTGGGCTGAGCCCAGCTGGGTCCCATGAGCGAAAGCCTGGCCACCAGACGCTCGCTGACAAGCTCCCCTCCCAGGTCTGGCTCCAGAAAGGTGCCCCGGTTTCCCTTGTCTGGGCAAGGTGGCGAACTCTCGAACATTCTGTATCATCAGGGTTTTGTTTTGAACCGGTCATAGTCTGGCCCCTCCCTCAGGACCAGTTTACCTTGGGAGACCCTACTCTGGGCTATTGCCCCGAACAACTAGCTCCCATGTTCTCATGGCACTCAAATCCCACCACCACGATAAGGAAGCGATTCGGGGGGGGGGGGCACTATGTATGTTTTAAAGAAAACAAGTGCTGTATGAAAGTGTGTATGAATAGATGAATGGGACCTGTAGTGTGTGAAGCTCTTTGAATGGTTGATAAGACTAGAAAAGTGCTATATAAGTGCAGTTCATTTAACCATGCCAGAAGATAGAGAGCGTCCCACAGCAATATGCATAATTTTTAAGTTCCAAACCTTCATGACACAAAATGGACTGATACTGAGGACCTTTGCTGGTCCTCAGCATCTTCACTCAACACACAGGTTCAGTAATCTATACCCCATTTACACCTGGCATTAAGTGTCTTTTGGGTGATCGGAGGGCATTGGATCAATAGTGCTTCACTACATGAAAGAACAGGTGTAAATGTACCCGTGACTCATTGAGAATGGATTGTGATCTGATCAGTCAGAACCACCAGTTGGTCAGGGATGCAGTGTGACTACACTGGACACAAGTGTAAATTGCTATTGCATTGTCAATCTATATTTGTACACATACACAACAAGTACAGGGGACATATATAATAGTGTGTGAAGTCCAAACCAACAAGGTAACAGTTAGGCAGCTGGTAACATCTGTGGATGTTTTTCAAACCACTTGTGGATGGAGTAAAGATGAGATCACAGCTTCTTCCCCCAATTCGAAAAAGCAAGCAAACACAATAACACTTCTTCTATCTTTCTGTTGTTGTCATTTTGATTTTGATTTTTCTTTTTTCTTTTTTTTTTTTGGACCCATGCAAATGATAGGAGGACTCGACATGAGCTGGACAAACCAATTGGATAGGGTCAGTGAGTCTTCAGGACTCACCACTAAAATGACTGATAAGGGACAGACACCTGAGACATGGGGCATTCAGAGTTCCACATGATGGGTCCACATCAGGAAGAAAGGAACAGGGGGACTAAGGTCAAAAGAACCGATACCACATTTTTTCAATCCAATTACAAGTACAAGTACTTATATTTGAGTACTTCCCAATACCGAGTACCAATATGAGTACTTATTAATGCCATTACATTTCATACATTTACTTGAAAACGTGTTTTATTTTCATCAGATGTTGTTTCATTCTCTGGCCGTAAGAAATTGCCGTGACTGACTCTAACCCTCTTTGAACTCTGCATCATGTTTTTTAGATGTTTTATCAGATTGCCTGTGTTAAAGGTACTCACTTTCGTCCCTCCTCTTGACAACTTTGCAGAGCATAATTTGCAGTCCGGTTTACTTTTGTCACCATCATCCACTTTGAAATACCTCCACACTGCATTGCTCCTCCTTGCTCTCAAGTAGCACCTGACCGCCAAACTGAACGTCAGGCTGCCGTAAAGTGGTATCGGGTGCTGTAGTATCGGGACACTTTTATGAATATGAGTATGAGCACAGGAACAGGGTATCGGACAGATATCCAATGTTGGTATCGGCATCAATGCATCCCTAATTATAACTATAAATCACTAAGTTACTAAACACTTACTAAACACAACACAAAATGTTGGTTTTACATTTTCAAATCCTGCCATTTTTAAAATCTTAGGCTAAACTTTAAAAACTCAATTTCAGAATAGTGAACTGATCATCACCTCCTACTGTACTTTATCCACTGGGAAAGCACCAACCTTACTCCTTGAGGGTTTGTTATTTAACCTCTGACTTGATTGCGTTTGAAGACACTTGTGTCTTGGCCACACTACTCTGTCCAGCTGACTGCAGAGGGTAAGTATGAGACTGAAGCACACAGTTTTTGAATATGCTTTGAGAAGCTACCTATGGTCATATTTTAAGAGATTTATGAGGAGTTTTTACTCAAAGTATTGACTGGCAAAGTTCATTTTGTTTGATGTGAATTGTAGTTGATAGTTAATCATCACTTGAATACAATTTATAAGTAAATAATGCAGTACTTCTAAAATACATGGGAATATCAGGAGAAGCCAGAATAATGATGAATAATGAAATAAATAAGCTGAGTTTCACTACTAATTAAAACAATGGTAACCACCTGCAAAGAGTTTTGTAAGATGTGAATATACAGGAGCTCTCCATTCAGAACAACCACAACAAGACAAGACAGAGGAGCAGCAGTGCAACAGCTTTTTATTTTTAACAAGATTTCACCCTGTTCTGCCTTGGTGGCATTCTGCATGAGTTTGCATTTTTTTCTGTGTTAATGGTTCACAGCAGGTCTATTCCAGTGCCTTATCACTGAATCACAGTATCTACACTATATGTATCTATATTTATTGGAAAGTGTTCTGAGGTCAAGGAATAAACTACCTTAGCTATCTTAGCATAGTTACTAACCCCACATTACAACTACAACTTACAACTAGAGACTTATTTCATTAACTATCACAACAAGTTAATCATGTTTCTCTCATCATGTTATTTTATGAACATTGCAAATAAATGTCGAGGTTTTCCTCAAACCTTGACAAAAGTGTGTTGTCATCCTCAACCTTCTCCATGCTGCCTTCATAACAACAATTTTACAAATGTCAAAGATGTTTTGCTCTAGTATTTTGCTATATTGTGCTGGAAATGAGTGTTAATGATTGGTAATAATCCAAAACAATTTGAGATAACTGAGCACACCAAATTAACAAAGTAATTTTGGAATAATTCCCATCTTGGTATAGAGTTTATCTTAAGTTAAAAAAATACTGACCTAAACTGTAAAAAGTTTCTTGGACATTTCATTTCATCCCTGAATTTATCATTCTCGTCTCCCCCAAGACAGATGGAGTCAGTGCTCTGCTATGAGTCCAGTAATGCTTCATGTCTGAGGACCATCTATCCCTTGCCCATACGCATTGCCCTCTACATGATCCTAGGGGTCACAGTCATTCTAACAGTATGTGGAAACCTTTTGGTCACTGTCTCAATTGCCTATTTCAAGCAACTCCACACTCCAACCAATTACCTCATTGCCTCTCTGGCTGTGTCTGACCTTCTTTTAGGATTGTTAGTCATGTTCCCCAGTATGATTCAGTGTGTAGAGACTTGCTGGTATTTTGGTGACATCTTCTGTAAAGTCTACTTGAGTTCTGATGTCATGCTGTGTACAGCATCAATTCTAAATCTGTCATTCATATCACTTGACCGGCACTATGCTGTTTGCCAACCTCTACTATACAGAAGAAAAATAACTGTTAACGTTGTGTTGATCATGATCCTGCTCAGTTGGAGTATTTCAGCTCTCACAGGCTTTGGAATGATTTTTCTGAAGTTAAATATTTGGGGGATTGAGGAGTTCTACTACAATCACGTTGCATGTGAGGGAGGATGTGTCTTGTTTCAGAGTGGACTGTCAAGCACAGTCTCATCAGTACTTTCTTTTTACATTCCAGGAATAATAATGCTTGGTGTTTACCTGAAGATTTTCTTAGTGGCACAGCGACAGTTACGCAGCATAAAGAATATAAGTCATATAAGCTCAGCAAAAGTATCAAACCCAAGTCAGACTAAAGCCACTAAAACACTTGCTATCATAATGGGGGCATTTCTTTCTTTTTGGACTCCTTTTTTTGTCTGTAACATCATTGATCCTTTTATCAATTACTCAACTCCACCAGCAGTCTTTGAAACATTTGTCTGGGTGGGCTACTTGAATTCTACTGCAAACCCTTTAATATATGCATTTTTTTATAGCTGGTTCAGAAAGGCATTTCGATTATTCACTTCAGGTAACATCTTTAAATCTAACATGTCAGAGACAACACTTTTCAGTGAATAAATGGATGCAAAGCAAAAGTCTGAGAAGTGGATATTCATTTTACAGACAAAATTGTTGAAAACAAGCTATTTGCACTTACTGATCAGCTAAAGGTTCAGTGGAGACCACTATTCAGGGCCCTTGGTGCCTTTGCATCCCAGCTCAATGACATCACCTTTTACAAAGCAGAAGTAGCAGAGCTGAGAGGGGACTAGCCCAACCAGAATCAGTCCCTCCACATGTTTTAACCCACAGAATCACCATTTTTTCACTCTAAACAGATACCCAAAATGAAATAAAGTAGCAGTCATGAAAGTTAAAATGATTAACAGGAGGGCAGGTACAAACTCAGATTCACACTGGCTTTTCTGTGTGGGGTTTGTATGTTCTCTGGGTACTCCAGTTTCTTCCCACAGTCCAAAGACATGCAGGTTAGATTAATTGATGACTCTAAATTGCCCATAGATGTGAATGTGAGTGTGAATGGTTGTTTGTCTGTATATGTTGGCCCCTGCGATGGACTGGTGATCTGTACAGGGTAGCAAGTACAAGAAACTTCTCGCCTGATGTCAGCTGGGATAGGCTCCAACCCCCCCGCAACCCTTAATAGATAAGTGATATAGAAAATGGATGGATGGATGAAAGGAGAGGAACCAAGAGGAGACAAAGGAGGTCTAAGGTCTGTCATCTACAATATCGCACGCATTGTGGCAATGACTGACCATCAAAATCTGACCAAGCTCAGAGCAGGGCTCTACTGCAGGAGAAGAGATGTTGTCTAAAAGACATTTTGAACATGACACAAGCAAGAGCTTATTAAAAACTTATTAAGACATACCTCCACTTGTCAATATTAAGTAGCCTGGCTATCATAAGTATCAATTCAGAACTGGCACAACAGTCAATGTCCTGCTCTGACTCCATTGTTGAAAGGCACAAGGGTCTGGCTGCTGCTATTTTTTTTTTAATTTCAGGTTGAAGCCACTAGATGGATCCCCCTTCAGATACTGCAGAGATAGTTGAGAAATCTGCAGTGGCCAGGCATTTCACTCATTACTATGGTGCTTAGTGGAGCAAGTATACTTGGCTTGCAGTCCCTAATATCTGATCCAGCCCCTTTTAGGGGTGTCTGGGAGGGCATATTATGGCACATTATGGAAAACTACAAACCTCAGTTTGTTGCAGGCTGTAGACATTTGTTTAATGCATGTTATGCCATAGACACTGGATCAGGGGACAAGCCACCAGCGGAAAAAGCAATAGTGTCGTGCACCATTCTAGTGCCAACCCTAGATGCCTTGGGAAGCAGTATGCTAAGTGTGACAATTTGATTTTGTGCTCCTTCAGTGCTATTGCATGTGCAGCCTGAATGCGAAATACCCTGGTAATCCAGGGCAACTCTATGGAAGAACATTCCTAAACTCTGATTGAATCTGCTTTGTCAGCCCATTCACAGCTTACACCTGACATGGGGTAGGTTATGTTTTAAGCAGTCTTGTGTTGCAGGCAGATGTGGCTGACTCAGACTTCTGTACCATATGCCATAAGGAATGAATTGATTATTTGATTGAATTTTCCAATGATGCTTGGTTCACCCAGACTCTCAGCAAGCACTGGTAAAAGAAACAGTCCAAATTCAATTCAATTCAATTCAGTTTAATTTTATTTATATAGTGCCATATCACAACAAAAGTCATTTCAAGGCACTTTTCACATAGAGCAGGTCTAGACCGTACTCTTTAAAATAGGTATTTACAGAGGGAGACCCAACAGTTCCCACCATGAGCAGCACTAGGTGACAGTGGAGAGGAAAAACTTCCTCTTAAGAGGCAGAAACCTCGAGCAGAACCGGACTCAGGGTGGGTGGCCATCTGCCTTGACCGGGTTAAGGGGGCAGGGGGTAAGAATGGAATCCCCAGCCGGCAGGCAGGGACATCACCCTGGATACTCCAACCTACTGTTTGCTGCATACGCACACACAACAGCTAGAGCCTTACTCGCAATTTTCAGTCACAGAGAGGTGACCCTCTAGTTCACAGGGGAAAACTCCAGCACTGCGGTGCTCAGTCGGGGGCTTGTGAGTATCCCCACTATCACCCAGCGCCTCTCACCTTGGGCAAGAGAGTCCAGTCCCTCTCCAGGATTTTGGTTCCAGAGCCCATGCTGTGTGTAGAGGTGAGCCCAACTATATCTACCTCTCGCACCAGCTCAGGCTCCTTCCCCGCCAGAGCATAACATGGGTTCAATGTAAGAAATGTAAGGTGATGCCAGTAATACAGCAGTAGTAATGATAGTAGTGATAATTAAAGTATTAACTGCTAACACAGCAATACAACTAATAGTAGTATAAGTAATTTCTAATTCTAGCAGCAGGTGTTGAGTGGAGTTGTAGGAGCAGCAGGAGACTTGTCATCACAGATCAGACTCTACAGCTCCAGAGGCAGAAATACCTGCAGAAAGAGACAGAAGAGGAGAGAGAGACGGAAGAGCACAATACTACAGGAAAGGGGAGCTATTGAGTTAGTAGGGATGGTTCAAGCCTGAGCCAACCCTAACTATAAGCTTTATCAAAGAGGAAAGTTTTAAGCTGACTCTTAAAGGTTCCAAAGGCTGGGAGGAAAGACGCGGAACTAATGTTTATGGTTCTGTTTCTGCCCAGTGTTTCTTCTCTGCTCGCTCTGTATGGTGCAGGTAAAAGACTGCAACAGATGTCAGCAATAAAAATACGCAAATTACAGTATTATGCTGGAAGGGTGAGGGGGGTGTTGCTTAATGGTCTTCACAGGAGTTATGTGTTGTGGTTTTTGTAGTTCCACGTTCAAAATCTTCTTAATAACGGCCTGCATGCTGATAACTGAGCACCGCTAATGTTATCTCATGTTGTTTCTACATACTCTTGTTTTTAGGTTAGGATTCCTTCAGTGTTCATCATTCAGGAGGTTCTTACTGGGAGCTGAATTATCTACAGAGGCCTCAAAGCAGTTTCATATTTAAAAAATCAATGTTTCTCTGCAACGCAGACACGGGGATTTGAGAGGGGCTTTTTGCTCAGTTTGTTTCTTTGGTAACTGAAGATCCAGATGTCTGATGACAAAAACTTAATCTATAATCTATAATCTGGTTTAAGATTATAGTTATAACAATATAAAAAGTGACGGTGACTTGAAACATTAAGAAAATAGTCGAGTGAAAATGTTTTAGTGTTTGGCCATCCAGCTGACAGCTGGCACTTGGTTTATTGCACCTAAACACTCTACTATGTGGCAGCTAATGACAGGAACAAATAACAAATAGCTTTGGTGACTTAAATGACTTCTGACGAAATGCAGCTACAGCTCCGAAAAAGAATCTGATGGAAGCCAAGAAAGTAGCAATAACAACTGATGCATGGACAGCTCACACATTGGATTCTTTCACTGTTACCATTACATGGACGGTGACTGGAGTGGAGGGAACGTGTTAATTATGATGTCATGACTATTCAACTAATCGAAATTGTCTTGATTAATCAACTTCAAAAAGTAACTAAAATGCCCATCCCAATTTTGGACTCAGAAAAATGTTGACATTCACCTACAAATCTTGCTCCATGGTAATTCTTTTGCCTACTCTATTTCAAGTGATTTCACCAGAGGAGTTTTTCCCCCCTCAAAGTTTGAAATACTTAATGTAAATACTTAAATTAAGTACTAAATATTGTGTTTGGGTGACTAAGACCTTCTGATTGGATAGTACAGTGTGTCATAGTTGTAGGTGGTGCCCAAGCTGTATCTTTTGCTAAAAGACTGAGCTCTCCAGTATGTGTCTCCCCTTAGCACAGACCTCTGTTTTTCCCCATTGTGTTTGTGGTATATGCCTTTGGGTTTATGATGACTGGTGGTCTGTCTCCAGAGCAGTACTGTTTTCCAGACTCAAATGCTTCTTGTGTTATGGCACAGTTCAGTGTGGGGACCAAAGTTGCCCTCTATTTGTTGTTTGCTTTAGGCATGCTGGTTACCATTTTAGGGAACTCTGTTGTCATTGTGTCAATAGCTCATTTTACTCAGTTGCAGAATCCTACCAATGTGCTTGTTTTATCTCTTGCTCTTGCAGACCTTCTTGTGGGTGTTGTTGTAATGCCCTTCAGTGCCATTCGGACTGTTCATGGCTGCTGGTTCTATGGTGATGCCTTCTGTCTGCTGCACTCTAGTTTTGATATGTTTCTTACCTCTGTATCTATCTTCCATCTAATTTGTATTGCTGTAGACCGACACCAGGCAATATGTAATCCTCTACATTATTCTAGGAAAATCACAATATCAGTGGCTTGTTTTATGGTATGTGTGAGCTGGGCACTGGCTGCTCTCTACTCCTATGGACTACTCTACTCAAAGGCCAACATAGCAGGGCTAGAGGATTATATAGCATCAATATACTGCCTTGGCAGTTGTAACCTTCTCTTTAATCAGCTCTGGGGGGTTTTGGACAGTATTACTGCCTTTTTCTTTCCCTGCACTGTAATGGTTTGTCTGTACACTCAAATATTTATTGTGGCTAAAGAGCATGTAAGAAAGATCGGAGATATGAACAACAGTTCAAATGACAGAGGGAGAGGTGGGTTGATTAAACAGTCTGAGCACAAAGCTGCAAAGACTCTGGGTATTGTGCTCGGTGCATTCATCTTTTGTTGGATGCCCTTTTTTATAACTTCTATAACTGATGCCTACACTGGCTTTATCACACCTGCTGCAATCTTTGAAGCATTTGTTTGGTTGGGTTACTTCAACTCAACACTAAACCCAGTTATTTATG
This sequence comes from Lates calcarifer, assembly GCF_001640805.2. NCBI lineage: Eukaryota > Metazoa > Chordata > Actinopteri > Centropomidae > Lates > Lates calcarifer. The sequence continues at coordinate 26,125,250 of NC_066853.1, forward strand.
CGTTTTTTTATCCTTGGTTTAAGAAGTGCTTTTATCTCATTGTCAGTCTGAAAATATTTAACCCCAATTCTTCAACCATAAAGGTGAATATACGAACACATTCATGACAGTATTGTTGAGTATGTTTACATTAACAGCAGGTTTAAGTCATGGAGATGAGTGTTTCAGTTTTTCTAAACATTTTTTTTCTTTTTTTTTACTGCCAGTGATCTCTGTAGTATTAGTAGTCATAGCAAAGGGTATATGAATACCTGATGTCAGTGTGGTATTTCAGTTTTTCCCTTTCAATAAATATGCAAAAAAAATCTAAATGTTTTGTTTTTGTCATTATGTGGTATTGATTGTAGATTGATGAGGGATTTTTTTTTAAATTTACCATGAGGCTGCAATTTAACAAAATGTGAAAATTGAATGGGTCTGAATATTCTCTAAATGCACTGTATCTTGTGGAAGTTAGTTCCTCATGGTTTCCAGATCATCTGTATCCTGTTTCCATGTTTGCATCAAATACTTTGAACAGCAGACGGGACCCAAACTACCTCAGTGGTCTGTACGCTTGATTTTACAGCACAAGATTAGAGATGTATTTTAGTCTCAAACCTTTTGGTGATTTCTAAACAAGTAACAATATTTTAAAATTCTGTGGGAGCCCAGAAACTTGCTCAGAGACCTGACTCATTAATATTTAGAATTTGTAATTCTTGGTGTTATTTTAGAACAGTGGTTTCATTAACTCTTGTTACTCCTTCGTTTGCATGTGTGTAATTTTTTGGAATATTTTAAAAAATACAAAATCCTCCAAGATTACCTTTATAGTGTGAGGCAGAGACTGAGGTCAAAAACTGAAGTTGTCACTAATACACTGTGTACTGGTCTATAACAACTACATCAAACAGACTGGATTAGTACATACACAGACTCTGTACAAACACTGTCTCTGGATTCAGTCACAACCAGAACCACATCTGATCCATCTGTCAACAGCTGTGACATCCTTGGGTCATTTTGAAATTTTCCAAATACAGGTAACACAGATAGAGGAGGTTTCTGGCTCAACTAGACCCCACAACAGCACTCTCAAGGACAGTTTTGTCTGCAGAGGAAAATCATCCACTGGCTGCAAAAAGAAACAATTTCTCTCAAATTTCAATCTCTAGACCTGATACTGAACATAATATTGCTACTGGAGACAAAGTTAAATATCCAAGTAATAAATTGGACATATTTGACTCACTATCTCCAAAGTAGTCAATCTTAAATGAGAGAGAAAGCAAAGGTCCTCTGAGGGTGAAATCATTACTGAGACACTGGGAAACACTGTGTGAGACCAACCAACCCAGGTGGACTGTTCAGTATTATACAGTATAAATGTTTTCATGTTTAAAACGCTGTGTGTATCAACACTGCTCAATGTGTAACTCAGAATTGCTGACCACACCATCAGTTCTGTGGTACTGTCACTTAAAATAACACCATGAAACAAAAGAGGGATTAACCAAAAGATATTTGCTTTTTTTTTTGCTTTTATCATACAAAGGCAGAATCTCAGGGGCTCATGAGGTGTGTCCTTTTCATTCCATAAGATCATCCACTTTTTTCACAACTCAGCACTGTGTTACCCTGATGGTCATTACATAGTAGTATTGTTAAAAATTAACAAAAATTTGTAAACATCTACTGTGTCTGTATAGATTCCCCTTCATTTTCTTTATTACTATTTTGAGAACTGTAACTTCCCCAACTAACACATAATTCTGGGTGGGAATTTCAACATAGAACTGGATCCATAGAAAGATCGCTCATCATCATCCTCTACCACAGTAACTAACACACAGTGCAGCTGACTCTGCCATTCATAGTATTATTTTTTCTGATCTTGCTTGTTTTACTATTACTTTATTGACTGAACAGCATTCCCATCCTCCACCCAGACAGCCTTTCAATATTGCTTTACAACATTGAAATCCCTTATAGAAACACCAGTTATATCACGCACTTACTGGGGAACTGCAAGAACACTCATGTGCGATAGAATAATATCATACTGTGCGTATAAAAAGGACTCAACAAGAAAACAGAAACTACAAAATGAAGTGAAGACACTGGACTATCTGGCCTCTTGGATGCCTACCAATGCCATCATAAACTTACTTAAAAGTAAAACACACAATATCATACTTAACAACAGATATGTTCCTTTAAGTCAGTCAACAACAGTTTGAATTTGGAACTAAAGCAAAAAACTGAAAAATCTGTCATTACTTTTAACCATAACCTCACCCAGGAGCATGCATAACTCAAGATCCTGTTTTAAAAACTTTCAAATTCCTTCTTTTTAACCATACAGTATATACTGATAACCCACAATATTAAAACCAAGTGAATAACATTGATTATCTCATTATACTATATTATACAATGTTTTGCTGGGAAACCTTGGGTCCTGGCATCCATGTTGATGTTACTTTGACACATACCACCCACCTAAACATTGTTGTAGACCAAGCATACCCCTCTATGGCAACAGCATTCTTTAATGGCAGGGGCCTCCTCCAGCAGGACAATATGCTATCACACTACAAAAACCAGCAATGGCTTGAGGAACTCGGCAAAGAGCCCAAGGCACTGACCTGGTCACTGAACTCCCCAGATCCCAGTCTGATCTGAGGGATGCGCCAGAGTAAGCCAGATCCACGGAGGCCCCATCTCACACCCCACGGGATCCAAAGGATCTGCTGCCAATGTCATGCCAGGGTGCCACACACTGCAGGACACCCCCAGGGGTCCCATATGCCCCAACAAGTCAGAACTGTTTTGGTGGCATGAGGAGGACCTACACAACAGCAGGCAGCTCCAACAGATGCTTGATCAGATTGGGATATGGGGATTTTGGGAGACACTGAAAAAATAAAATGTGGCAAAAGCCTTTAGAGGCCCAGTGAGAGATAGGGTGAGTGGTGACCATTTGGCAAGACACTGTTTTTCTTGGACCAATATAACATAGGAGTTTGACCCAAACAATGATCCTCTAAGCTGCGCCTGCACAGTCGCGCACTGCTCCCACTTTCTCCGCGCACAGCAAAACTATGTAGCGCATAAAATTACAGTGTGCAACAGTGTGCACGTCTGATGCTGCTCACAGTGGTCCAAGGGAGTCTCAGGGAGTTTGTGTGTATGCTCAGACACATGAAAAATTAGGGGGAACATTGGACCCAAACAGGTTTTTAACCTCCCTAGGTACACAGGCACCAAGGTTTAAAAACTAAGTTTGAAACCATGTAACTGACTAAAAAATTCCAATTATATCATAGTGGCTGCTAGGGAAGAGGCAAGCTTAAAGAGGTGTAAAAGTAAGTCATCAGCATACAATGAAACTTTATATTCAGTACCACTGCTCCACACCCTTGCCGATTGTTTTGACTGATAAGGATTTTAGGGAGGATGGGCTCTATGTGTCAAAACCTTTGTAAAGATTTTAAGATCAGAAATTAATAAGGAATTTTGCATGTAGAAGGAACAGTCCCAGGGATTATTATCCTTTTTGAATGAAAAAAGATGAAAGGTGCTTGGTTTAGTGATGAGGGGAGAGAACCAGTTTTAAAGGATTCAGCAAAGACAACTACTAATCTAGGGCTAATTGGTCAGATTGTTTTTTTTTTTTTAAGAAATCAATGTTTATGTTGTTGACTCTGCGGAGCAAGTAAGAGATAGCCTAGATAGAAAAAGGTTTTTTTTAGACATCTAAAAGGAGTGTTCACAGAGAACTTATCCTCTTAACTTTACATTATGTTGAATATTTCCATAACTTGTGGTACTGTGTGAACCACCAGTGATAAGGGTGCTATTTTGTGACTCCTGGTGGCAGAAAAGAGAACATCATGTTAGCATGTTGGATTTTATGAGGTGGGAGCAGAGCTGGAGAATGCTGCATGCTTATAGTGGTAACCCTGCAGGGGACCTGCATCCAAACTGCAGTGTAGGACACTTCTACATGCTGCACTGTAGATTATGGTTAGAATTTTTAGTTTGAGTTGAATTTCTGATCAAAATTCTAGTAATTGTTTATATTTCTTACCCACCTTTTTGAGTGTTCTTATGTTGTTGGATTTGAGAATTATTTTTCTATCCATTTATCCACACATTTTCATACATTTAGAGCAAAGTGTGCTTCAACTATGCAGTGACTGATATTATTTGTTTATTTATTTGTATACTTCTATAAGTACATTATTCCAAAACATCAGAATGAAAAATTCATAATGCCACTCTAACATACTACTCAAACTTATTTCCAGCATATTGCCAATATTACAACACAATAATGTCTCTTGGGCTGTTTTACATGCATTTCAGTAGCAGGCTTTTGATTGGATGGAACATTGAATCAGGTGATTTGTAGGTTGTTACAAGACAGAGATTTCAGGGTGTTTCCCTCACTTTTCTCATGGACCTCTCTCTTCGGGTTCTGTTGAGTTATCTCTGTGTTTGTGGTATATGCCTTTGGGTTTATGATGACTGGTGGTCTGTCTCCAGAGCAGTACTGTTTTCCAGACTCAAATGCTTCTTGTGTTATGGCACAGTTCAGTGTGGGGACCAAAGTTGCCCTCTATTTGTTGTTTGCTTTAGGCATGCTGGTTACCATTTTAGGGAACTTTGTTGTCATTGTGTCAATAGCTCATTTTACTCAGTTGCAGAATCCTACCAATGTGCTTGTTTTATCTCTTGCTCTGGTTGATCTACTAGTGGGTGTTGTTGTAATGCCCTTCAGTGCCATTCGGACTGTTCATGGCTGCTGGTTCTATGGTGATGCCTTCTGTCTGCTGCACTCTAGTTTTGATGTGTTTTTCACCACTCTTTCTATCTTCCATCTAATTTGTATTGCTGTAGACCGACACCAGGCAATATGTAATCCTCTACATTATTCTAGGAAAATCTCAATATCAGTGGCTTGTTTTATGGTATGTGTGAGCTGGGCACTGGCTGCTCTCTACTCCTATGGACTACTCTACTCAAAGGCCAACATAGCAGGGTTAGAGGATTATATAGCATCAATATACTGCCTTGGCAGTTGTAACCTTCTCTTTAATCAGCTCTGGGGGGTTTTGGACAGTATTATCTGTTTTTTCTTTCCCTGCACTGTAATGGTTTGTCTGTACACTCAAATATTTATTGTGGCTAAAGAGCATGTAAGAAAGATCGGAGATATGAACAACAGTTCAAATGACAGAGGGAGAGGTGGGTTGATTAAACAGTCTGAGCACAAAGCTGCAAAGACTCTGGGTATTGTGCTCGGTGCATTCATCTTTTGTTGGATGCCCTTTTTTATAACTTCTATAACTGATGCCTACACTGGCTTTATCACACCTGCTGCAATCTTTGAAGCATTTGTTTGGTTGGGTTACTTCAACTCAACACTAAACCCAGTTATTTATGCATTGTTTTATCCATGCTTCAAAAACTGTTTTTATTGTATTGTTACACTGAAAATATTTAGCTCAAATTCCTCAAACATGCATATATCTCTTAAATGACAGAGCTTATCTAAAAATGTTTATTTTTTATGTATTTAACATTTTCAAATAAGACATTTTTGAGCATGCATTTGCATTAATACTAAAAATGTCTTTCTTTTGTGGTTGTAATTTCTTTCTTGTCTTACAATGGTAATGACACATTTTGTTCAACACTATTCTTTATTTTACTGTCACCTTACTTAAATTTGTCTTTGTCTAAGTTAGACTTAATTTAAAGTAAGTTCAGAACACAGTATAGTAGCTCAGTCTTGTAAGAGGGTTTTTTGTCCTAACAAATTAGTAGTGACTGCTTTATCTGTCCCGTCATTTTCAGATGACACAGACACTGCAGTAGTGGTTGCCATGCACATTTAAGTAAATACTCGCCATGTCAGCCTAAGAAATATGCCAGCTAAAGAGTTGGATCTGTAAAGTCATTCACAACAACCTACCATCAATTAACACAAAACCATGGCTGGTATATATAAAGCTGCTCAGAGCAAATGTTTGCTATTAAGTACATTGGCATTATACAATATTCTCACAGTTAGGAGTAAGTTTCATGCGTTGGTAAAATTTCAACTCCCAAATTATTCCAAAGTGCTCCAGATGTTTCCTAACCTAAGTAAGGGTGACTAGCTGAAACAGAGGACACACTCTCCTCCAAAGAAAAGCTACTTTGCTAATGTATGATAATAAATAGATAAAAAGATATAGTGTCTGACACAGTACCCTCACAACATGAAAAAATGAAACCATCCCATTCATAACATGATGGATTCAGCATTTATTCAAAAAGAACAAAATCACGCACTTGTTGTTCATATTAACCACATAAACAGTATATATGAATTCTAAAAAGTGCATTAATAGTTGTATTAGCTGGCAGATGAAAAACAAGAATTCTAATGAGTTTGAAGGAGCAATGATGGACAAGAAAACTCACAAATGAAAACACACAAATGACACAGTTGGAATGATTACTGAAAACCACACTCAATTAATAAACATACATTTTATACATTATCTACCTATACTATTTAAAACATTATGGAATATACATGTTGTCACACTGTTATATTCTCACATGATGACAACTCTTCCAGCCACACTAACAGCTCTCTTTAGCCAGTGGTCAGATTAAACAAACTGACAAGGCCTTAATCATCAGCTTTACTAAGGTACAGCAGTAATTTGAGCTAAATGTTCACATAAATCACAAAAAACAATGAGGTAGATTTATTCAATAAACTTTTACCTGTAATTAAATATTTTACAGTGTTGTTGTGATATTTTTACTTGAGCAAAGGATGTGAATTCCAGTGTTGCCTTTCACAGAGACTCAAAATTTCCTGCTGTTTCCTCCACAGGTCCTTTCATCTGTCTGCACCTCTGTCTGTATCCTGTTCATGATGCTTCCTCACACCTGTGTTCATTTTTAGATTTCATTTGGTCTGTTTAGTTATTGTTATTACATTTCCCATAAGTGGGATAAATAAAGTATATCTCATCTTATCTTATTGTATATGATTTAGCTTTTAATTGTATTGGCTAATGTTAGCTGATAGAAGTGCTATCAGCTAACATTGGATGAGAGGCAGGGTACACCCTGGACAGATCACCAGTCCAGTTGCAGGACCAACATATATAGACAAACAACCATTCACACCTACAGGCACTTTAGAGTCACCAATTAACCTGCATGTCTTTGGACTGTGGGAGGAAGCTGGAGAACCAGAGAGAACCCACACAGACACAGGGAGAACATACAAACTCCACATAGAAAACCCAGAACCTTCTTGCTCTGAGGCAGTAGTGCTAACCATTTGCACCACCATGCTGCCCAGAAAATAAAACAATAATTCACAAAACACAACAAGATTTCAGATTATGGAAATTGAGAGACAACACCTCTTGTTTGTAACTGGACAGAATCTCAGTCAATTCAGGGTTTATCCAGTGGATATACTCACGGTCGGTTGGTTCTAGACCCTGGAGTGGTCATAGAGAGAATATATATATATATTGTGAGCAATTTAGGTTTTTTCTGTTTACTGTACTTCACATGAGGTTAATTGATGAATAAAAATGAATCATGGGATTATTTTTGACAGCATCCTCACTTTGCCAATCACAAACATGAGGTGTTGTCCCCCCATTTCCATAATCTGAAATCTTGTTGTGTTTTGACCATCACGGCCACAGTATCACTAAATATATGGACAGAATGGCCCCTTTAAATTATTATACTGTACATTACATAACACAACATAAACTAGTTTTACACAAATTACAATGAATTAATTAATAAATGATTTAATATTTCTCTATCAGAATGTTATTCCTGGTAGTGTGGAAACAGTATCTAGATTTTCATAGCGAGAAATACAATTTACATTAAACATAACTGAACAGTTAAACATAATAAAATCTGGAAATCACAATAATTGAAGATTTTCAGAAACATTCTTTTTGGTGTGTGGCAGTGGGTGTTGTGGTAGTCTGGGGACTCCTGATTTTAAAGTTGAATCTGACTGAGGTGTGTAACAATACCATATATAAACTATTAATGTGCAAAGTATTATTATTATTATTATTATTATTATTATTATTATTATTATTAGTAGTAGTAGTAGTATTACAGTCATTGTATTTGTAACACATCCGTGTAGAGTGGAGTTTGATAATGTACTCTTCTGATCTACAATCCAGTCCGGTGGGTGGCAGTAATGCGTCTGCAAGCTTGTTTACCAACCGCCAATCAAACGAAAAGAAGAGGAGACCGTAGAAGAAGAAGTCTGTTGTGAAACAGGACTTTAGGATGCCGGTGACCCACTGTTAGCCATCACCATAGGTCACAGCTGAGGTGAGCTTTACATCGTAGTTTGTTTGGTAGTGACAGTACAGCTGCGGTAACGTTGAAGCTACAGCTCTCTGTTAACCACCAGCCAAATTTAGCCAGCCAAACCTGTTGTGTTAAGCTAGCTAGAGACAGCCTATGTAGCTAGAGTAGGTCACCTCGGGACAGCATAGTTATTATTATGTGGTAAAATGAAGCTACCACAGATGTGTACCCTAACACGTTTAAGATGACATTCGTAGTGTTTAGGTTTATACAAGAAGGTTCAGATAAATACATATAAAACCTGTAGCCTAGCAGACTAATTAATGGACATATATCTTTCCACAGACCTCTGTTTTATTTTAAGTTAGTATCCAGGTTGTTGTTTGAATTCCATGCAGACATTACAGCTGAACTGACACTAAAACTGAATTGAGCATTGTGAATTATACTTGTTACATCCATGAAGCGACCCAGTATCTTTGCTTTGTATATGAATGTAAATACAAAGGCACTACATCTCACTGAATTCATATCTCTAGGGGTCATATTGAAATATTGTCACAAAAACATTCAACTTATATTGTCTCTAACAGTAGTCATCGTTGGTCCCCTGTGGAGGAAGGAATGCCACCTTTAGTTGGAGCTGAGTTGATCCAGACACCAGTGCAGCTCTATCGGTATCTCCTCAGATGTTGCAGGCAGTTGCCAACCACAACAATGCAGCAACACTATCGACATGCCATAAGACAGGTGAGGACTTGAGGTCATGTGCACCAACTGTTGAAATGCAAAATGTTTTTCAAGTGGCATTGGACATTTTGTTATATTTTGAATATTTTCAGGTACTGAGCCTCTCATTGACAAGGAACATTTGTGGACAATGAGATAATGCCAAGGGATGCTAGATATATTTTCAACTTTAGAGTCTAACAGTCAGATATTTTTTAAAGACAGTGTTTCAGTCAGTGGTTGATATTGTTTGTTTGATAGTGATTGGTTTTGGCCTACACCATGACATGTATTTGGAGACTTCTGCCATTTTCCCAGACACTAACCTTAGATATCAAGCAGTGACTGCTGCCATCTGCTGTCCCAGCCAAAACTAAGTCATCATTGTAAAATGGAGATTGACAGATCATTTTCAGGTAGCTGTCACAGATCATATATTTGCAGTATTAACAACTAAATTGTTTTGTAATTTTATTTTCAGTGGTCTCCATGAAATCTGTCAAGACTTCATAATATCCTCATCTATCCACCTAAAAGAAGATTAGAAAAAATTGTTGATACAACACCTCTGTAAAAACTGAACATTCTGTCTTTATAAAGGGACGGTTTATTGTGGGACTGTTGTTAAATTGCAACAAGTTTAGTTTACTGTGCTTAATAAACTGGAAACTGGGTGTATTTATGACATATAACAGTTACACACCATTCACATATGAAAATTAGGTCAAGTGCTGAGTGTGATTTACCTAACCCTGGAAGTTCAAGCACAGTTGCTTCAGTGTCCATTCTGCCAAGTGCTACCCCAGTATAAGCATGGCCTAAGTTACCGTGGAAACCTATACTTGTAGGCTAGCCGTGTTCTTTTCTGTAGCCTACTGCAAGCTTAAAGCATTGTTACAGTGAATCTGACAGACTGAAACCTGAAGTTCCTCCCTGAAGGGTCCTCTTCACCTCTTTGCTGTGAACATTAGCCAGTTTGCACTAAACATCATAATTTATTACATTTTGATATGGCTGTGCTTATTGTGTACTGCTTGAAATGAGTTCAAAAGATGTGTTTGTCAAATGTAATTTAACTAGATTTAAGAATTTGACCCACAGTTGTAGCCTTGTAGTAGCTATTATAGAGACTTTGATGTCACTTGTACAAACAACAAAGTGACACAGTCCATCTGACTGAAAGCTTTTTTTCTAGCAAATGTAATTATTTTATGTTCTTGCTATGACATTACTTAGCTACCTTGGGTGCTATTTGATATTTATGGGTTGTTTAATTCCATGCTATGTGGTATACATTTACATTCATTTTCACCACTTTTAATTTTCACAACACTACAAAATCAATTCACATCAAACATATGGGACTTGAACCTGTGATTATAAGCAGAGCACTTCTACAGACTGAACAAACAGAGCTCTTGTTTTTGTTTTAATGTTTTATTCTCAGTGCTGTTTGTTGATTGTGTGCTGCTGTGTGGCTGTGAGCATCAGAGATTTGTCCTAACACGTCTGATTTCTTTGTTGTGAATAAATGTGACAACTGCTTCATGTCTCACATCTGTGTTTCAGAGTAACCCCTTAAGCCAGATGTGAATTTTTGATTCCATCAGCTCTGACTTAACTGTACGAAACAAATGAATCCTGGTTCATTCAAGCCAGGCTTTTCACAATAAACCCTGCATATAAGATCCACCTGTCTGGTTTACCTTTGTTTCCAGGGTTACAACAGTCACTCAGATGAAGATGACCCAGAGAGGATACAAATGATAATCCAAAGAGCAATAGCAGATGCTGACTGGATTCTTGATAAAGTAAGGATAAAAGCCCTTCTTAATATTAATATACAAATAATCACTCTGCAACTGTTAACTGCTTTTTTATTTACAGTATACCAAGAAGAAGTGAGGTTCATAAGACATGGTTTACAGCTGTGGATGAACTGTTTCTAGGTCTGTCTCTGGAGTGTTTCTGCTCTCACAGTACTTCTGAGTTTTTGTCAACTACAAAGAGTATGAACACCATGTTGCTGAACAACCATGACCAACATTTGAAGAATAGATCTAATGTAATTATTGAGTCAGTGGCCATATAATGTCACTGCTCAATTCAATAAAATATTAATAAGTGTAAATAGTTTTTTAATGTGTTGACTATGAGCTGTTTGATCTTTTAATAAAGTACTTATCAGTACGTATCAGTATATGCAGCTCAGTTGTCTTATTTACAGTGTATGCTTAAGAGCTTCATTTTACATGTGAACAATACTCATGCCCATAGTTACTAACCTTCATTTTTGAGTTGCAGTAGTTGAGGAAATTAAGTTGAAACATTAGTCTGTTAAAAATCAACAGTATAGTTCCACATGTAAACAGACATGTTAATAACTGCTCTCTCCTCTGCAAAAGCTTTGCCTGGAATGACTTCACATTTAGTTTGATGTCCATGACTTGTGCTCACTTGCCAAGACCAGGTGAACCACTGAACAGTGTCAACATATATGGATATCAAGTCATTTTTATTGAAACAATACATAATAATACAATGTAAAAATTTGCTCCCCTGCTTTTCCAACATTTTACCACAAAAAAACATACCTCTTCTTGTGTATTTAGTATTTATTCAAGTATAGCTATTTGTCATTAATTAATGCATGAAAGATAATGGTGCATGATGAGACTGTACTCCTTGTGTTGTGGCCACAGACTGGCTGTACGAGAATGGAATAAAAGATAAAAATAACACAGATGATTGAATCAGGATGTTGTTTTTTTTCTCATATTTAAAACCAAAATGTATTTACAAATGCATGCACATGCAGTATTTCAATTGATACAAAAAGTAATAAAACTAGATATACAGAGTAATTCTTCAGTATAAATAGTATAAATAATATTCCTTTGTATAAATAGCTCCATCTTCTTCCATGTTGGTCTGAGATGTTGAGATATTTGGTGTGAACAAAACTTAATGTTCTGAGTATATTCAAGCTTACAACACTGTAAATCCTCACACCTGCTGACCAGAGTGTGAGTAACTACAGTAAGCAGCTGGATGTTACTTTACACACACAAGCAGGAGTAAGGTGTAAAGAGGAGGTGTAGGTGTTTCTGGTGAAGTTGGAGCTTTGGAATTGCTTCAGAAAAAGGGGCTGCAGCAGTGAGATTTCTCTGAAGTGGGTATCACCCAGAGAAAACAGGACAGGCACTCTGGAAATGCGATCGCAGAAGTCATACATTTTCTGCTGTCTCAGTCACATCCTTACTTTTGTAGAATGAACTGGTCGATGAACTCGTTCTGCTCAGACTCCACTTTGGACAATGCTTCATACTCAATACGATATCTGAAACAAGAAAACATAACAGAAAACTAACCATAACTGAATTCATGCAATAAAACAAAAATATAAAAACACCCGAGCACTACATAAAAATAGATATTGTTTTGATATTTTTCATATAATTTAATTGTGAATGTTCAGGTCAGATTTGTCAAGCTTATGGATTATATGTTACTGCCACCTTGAGTGGCAGAATCAAGACCTTAACTAGAAATGGGCATTTGAAGAAATTTCCTTGATCGATCATCTGGAAAATAAGTGATCACACAAATCGATAATCAATTAATCATAATTTTTTTTAATGTATATGGCAGAAAATAGGCTGCTACAGAAAATGTGTTTTCCTCTTAAATAAAGCCTTTAAAGTTGACCTAACAGAAAGTAAAACAAAAAAGATTTGTGGCCTCATAAAGGAAGCAGAGCCCGAGGCTCCGAGTCAAACCCAACAAGTTAACAAACCAAAGCTACACTTGTCACAAACACAAGTGTTGTCTTTTAGACAACAGAAAAAAAGATATCAACGGCATTACAATGTTTACAATGAGCTTTGTTGTTTCTTTGCTTGAAATGGTCCCACACCAAACTTCTCCTGCTCTCTTCATGTTTAACTTTGGTTTCTATGACAGCTCAAAGGCAGCTCAGTTTTCTCTGCTAAATTTTAATTGCACCTCCTGCTGGTTACTGCCACATTGTGAAAATCATTGTATTGCTTCATGACACACTGCACTACGTTGTGATCGACAAAATTCTTAGTGATCAACTATTGATCATCAATTAATTATGCCCATCCCTTCTTTATCTGTTACTTTAAGTTATCTATCCCAACTGTTTATCCATTATTTTTAGGTCAAACGTTCATTTTTTTATCCATTACTTTTAGCTGAACATTTCAGATGTTTATATATTACTTAACCATTTTCTTACTATTTAAACCATTTTGGCTAACTACTTCAACTTCTCTGCTAGTTTCCTAAATAGTTTTCATGCACTCTCAGTAGCTTTAAGGTGTTACAGCTAATTAGGATCATACTGGTTACTGTGACAACAGATTTGCTAAAAATCAACGTCACACCGACTAATAATCCTTTCTGGATGTTAACTCTCTCAATGAGAGCTCAGGTACAGGACCCTACAACGACTCGAATTTGATTTGAATTCCTCCACTGTATGGGATGTTCTTAGCCATCACAACTTGTTGGCTAAGACTGTGCAAGAGAAATAGTGGTGGTTCAAGTGGTATTTTATTCACCTGCAGCACAACCCATTTATTCAGCCTTAAATGGACTGAGACCCACAACCTATTCAGCTCAAACCAGCACAGTTTTAGCTAGCTTATGGAGTTGACCCACACACAGTTTACCTCTCAAGTTGCATCTTTTTCTCTGCAATGAGAGCCTGAAGCTGCTGCTGCTGAGCCTCCCTCTGTTTCGCCACAGACTTCAGCAGATTTCTGGCTCCTATTGCCTAAAGGAGAACACAGAACAAACACTACTAAGGTCTTGGTCTCATGAGCAAAAGGAGGCACATAATGTATAGTATACCTGAAACTAACTAAGGTGAGTTTAAAAGGAGTTCAATCATTCCAGGTGCTTCAAAGCTTTTGCATATAAAGACTACAACTACAGAAGTTTTAACTGAAGCTTACAATGTCAATCTTACCTTCATCTTTTCTGTCTCCGCTTCTTTTGCCAATTCATCAACCAGCTCAATAAGACCTCCAACTATCTTCTGAAACTGGCCAATTTCTGTAAAACATAACACAAACTCATACTCCTGTACTGTCTGTTGATATTTGGTGGAGGGTGGGGGTGATCTTCAATGCTTACTGTCCACAAATTCTTTACACTCCTCCTTAAGCTCTGAGGTCTTCTGACTGACATCAGGCTCCAGTACCCTTAGCTTGTTGAGCTCATCAAAATAAAAGCCGGCCTCTGCTAATGGGTCTTTAGCCATGGCCACTGGCCCTGTCACAAGGGAGACAGAAATGAGGGATGGAATGAAGGGATGAACAGAGACAGTTGACACATTTAAATGAAATGTAGTTTTGACTTTTAGGCTCTGCAATGGACAGTCATCTAAGAAGAAAAAAAATCACAAATAAGAATTGTCAGCTGGATAACTTTACACTGAAATCAACAGGATTTATAGCTCGATAAGGTATCTTCGGCTGAGAACGAGCTTGCTATCCAGCTATCACACAGTGACACTCTGTGGACCGTACATTAACAGAGGACGTTTGTCGGTGCAAAATAAACATTTCGTTGAGCTATGCCCTTCAGTGAGAAACAACCATATGGCAAGACGAGCCAGTGCCTCGTTTAGCATGAAACTTTACTCACTGGACCTCTCTGTTAAATGTTAGCGGTAGTTAAATACCTACAGATGTAACGTTACGTTTCTTCGAGTGTAAATGATCTGACTGATATTTGCATTAGCGTACCATTGATGAGTTAACACGATTTAACTTTAACTTGAAAAAAATAATATTACCTTTAATCAGCAAAGGCTGAAATAGTATCACATAAGGGGTTCACATGCTTAAAGGCTTTTTTCCTATTGTGGCCTTATCTAACCGTGTAAATGTTAGCTTAAGCTATCTTGCCAAAAATAGTTAAATTAACTCAGCTAGTTAGCTACATGTCGCTAGCCTGCTCACAACGGCTAATTGAATGTCCTAAAACCACACAGCCCACGTTAAGGCTAATTAAGTTCCTCGTACATTTATAACGAGTCGTATCTGGCGACATTAGGAACTGAAAATTGTGCATTTTACCTGTTTAAACTGCTATCACCGTCAACGCCGATACCTCTGTATCGTGTCTATGTGGCAAAGCAATAACACTAAACCAGACAAGCTCCTCCTCCTCCTCCCCAAGGAAACCAGACGCCGCTGCCGGTGTGTGTGTGTGTGTGTGTGTGTGCGGGTTGACGCATAGACTATGTATGAGATGATGTTTGGCTTTACCGATCACAAAGTCTGAGGCTGTCGTAGATGTATTACCTACACGACTACAGAGATATGGCTATCATAAGTCTTGGTCGGGGGGCTTTAATTAATCTTGTAGGAATCCAGTAAAATTTGCCAATGAAAGTCCAGTGCCACGAGGGTGCTTGCCGCACTGGACAACGTCAGGCACACTGAGCTGTCAATCAAAAACTAGCCAATGGAGACGCACCCCTCGAAAAACCTTCCCACGCGGGAGGTTTGTGTCAGAACTGCAAAGAGTCCGAGTACAGAGAGGAGCTTAAAGTCAGAGCAGAAGTCTGATCTATGGGAAAGAAGCAGAATGAACTGTAAACAAGAAGAGATATTATCAAAAATAAATAAAATAAAATAGTTATTAATTTGTTACTTTTGAGATTACTTTTTGCCTCAGTGAGTTTTATTCTCTCCTAAAGTGTTATTTATTGTTTGATATTTAAGAAATATATTTGATTGATGCAATTCTGATTCCCTAGGTTTCCTTTGAAATTAAAATTGAAATGAAAATCCTCAATGTAATATAGACAATATAATGACTGGATAAACTGGTCTATGATCAGATGCTGTCTAATATTTGAGCTGCAGTACAGAGATGACATTCAGTCTGCAGTGGACTGAAAATGCAGCCTCTGGGCCTAGTCAGTTCATTCATGCATGAATTATGGTTCCAGTTGTGCAAGTGCATACACCATTATGCTACCCTATGCTTACTTTAAAAAAAAATCTTGTTGTTAATTCGTATGATTTATAAGGTGATTCAGACAACCTGATGTTTTTCAGTTTTGTGTATCTCAGGATCTTGTCAGCTTCTGTTTCCCTGGGAGTGGGGAGGATAATTTTTGCCAGGAAAATAATTGAATTATGAGATACTGAACTATTACTATTATTACTATTGTACTATTATCGAGATACTAGGTCATAATTAACTTATTGACACCAAATCTAAACTTTGAGGTTAAATAATTTTCCCCCCTTTTTTCATCTCTTGTGAAAAAAGTAGCTGCATACATAAGGACCTGTTAAGAGGAATCTGGATACAAGTGCAGCCTGGAACAGGTCTTTGGAACAGTCCATGCGCCTGTATGCGCCTGTAGGGGGCAGCACAACGCTTCCAAACGGATAGCCTGTGGTGAAATTAGGAGAAGAAGGAGGAGGAGAAGCGTTCAACTTCTCATACTTTTTTTTTTTTTACTACTCTTGTATTGATACTGTTGTGGATGTATATCACGACGATAAAGGAAAGTATAATTAGCCATTCGGTGTCTGGTTTCCTGACAACAGGTGAAGACAGCACGGAGAGGTCGGTAGGTAATTGTCAGTTCGTAAAATGACGCATGTTGCTCAATGCTGAATGTTGGTAAAGACGGTAACATTAGACAGCCCACTGGGAAATCTAGCAATTTAAAGTGATTTTTGTATACTTATTTTTGTGGACTTACAAGCTATTCTAAATGTAATTTTACGTAATAACCAATTCGTTGTGAGTTAAGTGCAAACGCCTCTCCTACATTTTAGCACATTTTCAACTTAAAGGATCGACTAGTTTGTCTAGTTATCTGACATGTAAGTTTGGCCACTCCGCTCAGCATTAGCTAGCACTAGCAAAACACACCTACGTAAGAAGTAGTGGTAACACAGTCGCCCAAAGCGAATGTAGCATTACAGTAATATTTTGTTGCAATTAAGCACTGAGAGATGGAATGTCAACTAGACGGACTGACCCGAAGACTATAACTATTTTGCAGTTACTAAATCAGCCTTGTACAATATTAGGGCATTTACCAACAAATGTTAAAAAGGACAAGTTTTGAAAGGGGGTCCAGTCATTAACATTTCTGTATACGACCGAACAGGACATCTGAGTTAACCCACAACTTTCTGATCACTCAGTAATAGTTAGTTAACTAAGTTATCTGCCAGTTTGACAAGTAAGAGCAAGTTAGCTTGCTGATTTGTTAAGTTAGTAAGCTAACGCTACTGCTCCCCTAGCCATGGCCGATCTCTGTGTCAAGACTCGGCGTGTATTTTAACGTTAAACACTACTAGTCAGATAACTGTAACCAACTAGCAAGCAGTTATGTTAAGGTAAAACCCTATGGTCTGTTAGTTAGCGTCGCTGCACATAGGTTAGCTATATATTTTAAGGTTTTGTTGCTGCCACACATAACGTTAGCAGTATTCTATTTTACTGAGCCATAGCCTCACTTTTGCTAATCTTAGTTAATGTAATTGCGCTGTCTGCCGATGTAGATTTAGTCAGAAATTGTCCGTTTACTCATTGATATGTGCCCCGTCCGTACCACTTTATTTTCCTGCCCGGTCACTTTAGATTTATAGGGAAGGGGAACTAAGAAAAATATGATAGTAGGGTAGGTGATTTCCACTCTGTACTGTGATACACGCCTCAGCCACTGGATGTCCTGCTTTACCAGTCAAACAGTGTTGCCCAACATTGACTTTTCTTGTGTAACTCCATAGCCAATTTTCAGATTTTCATGTATGTATGTGCATTTCAATTTGCAAAGTGACTTTATGGAGTGGTTTTGATGTAGAACTCAAAAATAGTAAAATGTCAAACAGTTAAGATTTACAAAAAAATATTCTTTTTAAGCACAGGGATGAGAGAGGGGCCATGTTTGTCTAAAGAATGAGAAGTTTGCTGCTGATAGTGTTGTATCTTTTGCGTAAAGAGAATTAACAGAGT
The DNA here is from genome assembly GCF_001640805.2 of Lates calcarifer. Classification (NCBI taxonomy): domain Eukaryota; kingdom Metazoa; phylum Chordata; class Actinopteri; family Centropomidae; genus Lates; species Lates calcarifer. Next base: position 26,143,361 of record NC_066853.1, read on the forward strand.
GGATAGATGGAATATTCATGAAAAGCATTCAGTTCATTGATTACAAGAGGTAAGATCACATTAGTACTATACTTCTTAATACAGCCTTTAGACATGTAATTCCTATTTATATTGTTTGATGAAACTTTTTTGTGTATACTTGACATTTATTTTTTGGTTGCATGTTTTCACTTACACACACATACATACTGAAATTTAACTCAGGTTCCTCACATTTCTGCAGATCATCTTTGAGATTTTTCTACACCTTGATTGGAGTCCACCTGTGGTAAAATGAATTAATTGGACATGGTTTGGAAAGACACACACCTGTCACAGCTGACAATGCATATTAGAGCCATGGAAGAAAACACCTGTAGAGCTCAGAGACAGGATCGTGTTGAGACACAGAAAAAGTGAAAGGGTCTGAATACTTTCCAAATGCACTGTACATAGGGAGGGAGAGACACATAGAGAGACTACATGTTTGAAATAAATCTATTCTATTGTCAGGAATGATCTGTAGCAGGGAGAGGTTGTGGAGGCCTCATCAGTAGCTGTCATCACGGCGGGGGACCTTCGGACCTCTGTCTGCAGGGTGGTCATCTACCTCCAAAAGGACATGTCTGGAGACAGCTGTCTGCCCCAGCATCATACCCAGTCTGACTCCACCTCTCCAGCCCCTCATCTGGCATGTCCCAAGACCAAGACCTGCAGTTATCGAGGAGCAGTTGGCCTGGGCAACAAGTATGTCCGGCTTAATGTTGGCGGGACCCTGTTTTACACCACACTGCAAATACTGACCAGGCAGAACTCCATGCTGAAAGCCATGTTCAGCGGAAAGAAGGAAGTGTTCACTGATAAAGAGGGTAAGCCATTTCTGAACTGCAGACATTCATTGGCTGTTGTGTATAGATGGTGACTAAACTCTGCAGTAAATCTGTCAAGGACAGCACTGAAACTATTATTGCTGTTTTAATATTTTATTACACATGACATTGCTTTCTTAACATGGTCTGTTGTTGGTGTGCAGGTTGGATCCTGATTGACCGCAGTGGGAAACACTTTGGCAGCATTCTGTGCTACCTGCGTGATGGCACAGTAACCTTACCCAAAGGCCGTCAGGCTGTCCAGGAGCTCCTGGCCGAGGCAAAGTATTACCTCATCCAGGGCCTGATAGAGCTTTGTCAAAACACCCTGCAGGTCAGTCATACCCACGCTGACAGATATCTGAGATATGGAGAAAAGAGGATCCAGTAGTTGAGGTGTTCAGCAGTAGTTATTTTTTATCTCAAAATAATACAAAATGAATTCAGCCTGGTCAGTGACAAATATTCAAATACAAATTTGAGGTAGTATGACCCACTGGGTTTAAAACCCCTTTGATATCAGATTATTTTTCTTTGTCATGTTTAACATCTGGTATTTTTTCTAATTCTGGATTATGAGGCCTATATAATCACTACCAGAACAGACTTGCAACACATCCTACATTAAATAGGAGAGGATACATTTAAGGTAATCACGCTTATTAAACATTAAAGTACGGTATCGCAATACCCTGCTGTTAAAAATGGTACTATGCCCTATTTTATTAGTATAGGTACTCCAAGAATGACCTGTTTGTCCCTATTTCCCATGAGTGACCATGTCCATGTGCAGCAGCGGGGCTGTGTGTGTTGTATTGCTTTATTCTTCTCACAAAGCTGGCAGTCAGGGCCCACGGACATCACAAAGTCGCTCTGTGAAAGGTACAACAGACATGCTGACCAGCTAAAAGAAAAGAAAGAGTGACAGGTTAGCAAATGTGATAGATAACATAATTACATAATTCCCAAATATGAATCAGTAATTATTTCCATTCCTAGAAAATGTGCTCACTAGAGTGCAGACTTCTGCCAAGGAGGTGTATTGAGTCTTATTTAATGCTGTTTAATAAGTGATATAGTGCAAATAAAAAGTTAACTATCAAAGAAATCACATAAACTCGAGGACAGGAAACATCAGATTACTGCATACCATGTATGCACTTTCCTATGTCTTTGATATAATTATTAGCACTAATCCAATTATTAATTTATTATTACTGCCTGTGGACTGCAGTATATATGTCTCCATCATGGTGGTTTGCTGCACCATCTGTGCAAGACAAGTGTCACTGGGTATGCATCATGCTGACAGATGTTCACAGGAATGTCTGCTGGAATGCCAACGTTTACACATCCTTTGGTTTCCACAGGAATGCAAGGCAGCAAGTACTTGAATTGTAAGGCCAACGGCTGTCATTCATTCATTATCATATGCAGTAGTGTATGAATGAACAGCACACAACCTACCTCCTCTGAGGTTCATTACATATACTGTAAAATGCTGGGCAAAGGACACTGTACGGGAGTTTCTTATGTTCTTGTGTTGCATAAACTGTATCCACACACAACAAACACCTCCTAACATACTAAACATTTCATGTGCTAAATGAATAACACAACAAAATGTAAAAATGACGGTTTAGTACCTCATCACAAATAGATGCTGCCAGGAATGCTGCAAAACATGTGGGACTGTTAAAGCCTTCATCCCTCTATGGTGTCTGATCATGTCACTGCTTTCTCTGTGGAAGCTTATCTACATGCATTCATGTAGAGATGTAAGAGCTTGTACATTTTCAGTGATACGTGTGTACCACATATGTAGTGTGTAATAGAGATGTAACCAAATTTGTTATTCACATGTTAACAGCTAGCTGCTATAATTATCTATAAATCTGCCTAGTCCCTTTAAGACTCTGTTCCATAATATTACTATAACTTTTACCATTATAAAAACTCCTCTCAACCCAGACGGTGAAGGCAGACGGCTGCCCATCCTGTTTCAGTTTTGTCAGAAGTTTATTTAAAAGAGAGTTTTCCCTTTCCACTATCCCCAAGTGCTTCCTCATGGTAGGAACTGTTTTTCTCTATGATATTGTAAGGTCTTGACCCCAGTTTACTCATGTATTACTCATTTAGTCATTTGGCAGAAGCTGTTATCCAAAGTGACTTACAAGTGAGGGACAGCACTAAAGCTTCATTGGAATAGAAGGCTTTGCAGTAAGTAGTAAGTAAGTTCAGTTCAGTTCAGTTCTTTATTTATCCCAGATGGGAAACTTGGTTTTCAACAGTGAAAGACAACTGCACAGTACAGAAAGTAAAAGTATAAGTAAATAAAATAAAAAGTAAATACATAAATATCACCTAAAATAGCTTGAGTACAAGGTGCAGAAAGAACACAACAATCTTTAAAAATAATTTTGCTAAAAATAAGTTTACATGCGCAAATTTAGCAAGTTTATTGCATAGGGAACAAAGGAGTTTTTTTTTTTTTTACTCTTATTGCTCTTGAACTGGGGTACTCTGGGGACCTGCTGTTTAAAAATGGCTCTCAGGGGAGTGGAGGAGGCCTTTTGCACAGATGGTAATGCCAGACCACAATCCTTGGAGGAACACAGCCACTGTGGAAGGAGTATAATCCTTTATGATGAGTTTAACTAGATGGTGCAGACTCAGAAGTCTCTTTGTAGGCAGCATTAGTGACTTGAATTTGATTCTGATGGCCATGGGTAGGTCAATGAATAGCAGAATGACATGTGACCTTTTAGGCTGATCAAAGACCAGGCACACTGTCAAATCAAGTCATTTTTTATTCATCTAGTGCCAATTCACAACAGAAGTTATCTGCCACATCCTGACCATTTGTTAGGATTTTACCATCCATGAAGGGAGGTCTGCCTGAAGGGAATTGCAGTAGTCAAGGCAAGAGATTACCATGGCCCGTACCAAGAGTTGGGTGGTGTACTGAGACAGGAAAGGCATGATTTTTCTTACATTGTATGGTATAAAGCAGCATGATTGGGAGGTGGATGCACCATGGTCAGAGAAGGATAGCTGCTCATGAAACATGACAGAGATTTAATTTTGATGTTGATGCAATAGAGGGTGTCCAGGGTGCATCCCGCCTCTCACCCATTGTCAGCTGGGATTGGCTCTAGCCCCCCGTGACCCTTAAGGAAAAGCAATATAGATGATGGATGGATAATTCAAATAATAATTGAAGGATCCCCTTAATTTTGAATTTTATATTGTCAGTTGAAGGGGTTGCCCAGTGGTGTAGTGGTTAGGTTCCAGGTTTGCCCAGAGCTTTTCTGCATGGTTTACGTCTGGGTACTCTGGTTTCCTCCCACAGTCTAAAGATTGGGTTAATTGGTGACTCTAAAATGCCTGGTGTGAATGTGAGTGTGAATGTTTTTTTTGTCCATACATGTCAGCTCTGTGATAGACTGGGATTGGCTCCAACTAGTTAATACTAGTTAGTAATATTTTCCTGTGTTCTAAACAAGAATAATGATAAAAATGTGTTTACAGTCTCAGGTCTGTGTTATTTGATTTATGAAGAGAGACCCAACAATTCCCACCCTGAGCAAGCACTAGGTGACAGTGGCAAGGAAAAACCTCCCTTTGGAAGTCAGAAACCTTGAGTAGAACCATAATTAGGGTGGGTACCAATCTGCCTCGATGGGTTGGTTTGAGAAAGTGAGAAAGAGGGTGAAAGGTAGAGTAAGGGGGAGAGAGGGTATCTAGAATAGGGACAGGAGAACATGATATAATTAAGATTCCATGTGAAAATGTAAAGTGGTATCAAAAAATAACAATAATAGTAATAACAGTAATGACAATTAAAGAATAAATAATAAAATGTTGTACCTAGCTTAAAGACACTGAGTATTAAAGACAGTATAACCACTAATAACACCATTTAACTTGTATGTTGATTTCTGATTGACAGGGCAATCAAGAGCAGCCCCTGTGTGTTATACCTGTGGTCACCTCCAGTAAGGAAGAGGAGAGGCTCATCCAGTCTTCTACCAAGGTAAATATGGAGCAGTCACTAGACTTGGATCATTGTTAAGATTTGGAATTAGTGACCCTGAAAATATTGTATAAAGTATTAACAGCAGTTCCCAAAATTCCTCCGGTCCTACTTTGCAGTGACAAAAACAGGATCAGAATGCTGTCATTAGTCTTTTCTGGAAATTTGATATTGAAAATTAAAAGATAACATAGGACAAAACTGTGTACCATGATTTCATGTAACAGCTATTCCAAGATAAAGATAACATTTTTATCTTGCATGGGAATGCAGTTACAACAACTTCAGAAAGCTTTCAGTCCTCTTCATTTTTTGCTTATTGTCTCATAGATTTAATGTTAAATTGATAAAACTGCCATTTTTGCCCATCAGTCTACACTCAACAGACCCTTGTAGTGCCAACATTTTGATTGCATCATGGTGTTAGTTGGAGGCAAAACAGAGGAAATACTGGAGGCAAACATTGGCTAAATATCATGTCGCTGTGTTGTTGGGTGCCAGTTTAAGCCACACGCATGTACATGCTCACAGACAGGCGAAGCACACTAATGGTAATATCATCCTAAAAAAGACCTTCTCATATTCAGTCAGAGAATTGTTTCATCTTACACATGACCATTCGGGACACAGTTGTGAATATTTACATGCCCTCAGTTTATCTTTAGTATACACACTTGGTTTCTCAACCAGGGAGGTGTAAATGTCTGGTCATTCCACTGGAAGTAATCTGGTCAGGTCATCCATCCATCGAGTTAACATGTCCGGGTCGGCTGGTCTGGTCCCTCTGGTTAATGTTTACTTTCACAGGTAACACTTGTGGTTGTGGAGAGTGAATGACATGTGCATGTGCATGTTCAGATAAGATTTTCTTCAGCCATTGCCAAAAATAAAGTTGCTCATTAGTGTTAGCTAATGTGTGTAGGGAGATGTTTTGCCTCCAGCTAAGTTCCACCCACAAAAAACATCATACTGTTTACAAACATGAAACGGGTCTATAATCCACATTGACAAAATTAAAACATGTTTTTAGAATTTTTTGCAAATTAATTAAAAATCAAAACCTGAACTGTCTCATTTGCAAAAGTAGTACACAATGTTCTCCAACCAAATGAATAATGCCTGCTGAAGTTAATTCATAGCTGGCATATTTTGATATTAAAGCAATGTAATCCTGATATTGATTTTTTTTTCTCTGTTAGCCTGTGGTGAAGCTTGTGTACAACAGAAGCAATAACAAGTACTCCTACACCAGGTGAGAAAGCCTTCCCACTGATTCTATCATAAATTAAAGATAATTGATTTTTTTCCCTCTTCAAAGTATTCAGTGAGGTAAATACTGTTTTTTTCCTTCTGAGTTAATAAAGTCTAACAAACCACAGGCCATAGTGGAGTAAATGATGAAGCACTTCTCCTTCACAGTAACTCAGACGACAACCTGTTGAAGAACATTGAGCTGTTTGACCGGCTGTCTCTCAGCTTCAATGGCCGCGTCCTTTTCATCAAAGACGTGATCGGAGATGAGATCTGCTGCTGGTCCTTTTATGGTCAGGGGCGCAAACTGGCTGAGGTGTGCTGCACCTCCATTGTCTATGCCACAGAGAAGAAACAGACCAAGGTGAGCGTGTGGGAAGTGAGTGTTGTTTTTGAAAAGAAAAAGGAGAAATCTGGTTTGTATGAGCTTTGGTGGTGGGGAGAATGTCTTGAAACTTGGTTTCCTCAGCTACACTTCTCCAATTCTCATTTCTTTGACATGTATATAGATAACACAGACTTTAGACTTCATTCCATTGGCTTTTCAGCACAAAGGTGCCCTCTTCAGCAATTCAACACTGAAACAGATCTTATCGTATATACAGAATAAGCTTCCCAGGTACCCCAATTTGCAAGCCAGTTGGTATAATAAAGACAGTTACAGAATTCTACATACACCAAAAAATGATCAGATTTAGAAAACTGTGTGCAAATTTCAGTTTATAAGTCACATTGAAAGTGTCTGTGTGTGGAATAGTCTCATCTCCCGCTACACTCTCACAATAAACTATAAGTGGTCAATACAGAGCCCATATGATATTGATGCACAGAGTGGTCTTGTTGAGAACAGCAGCAGTATTTTAAAAAAGAATGTTAAAGAGCCTGATTGCATTCAGGCAGCATGGCCACATGTTTGTAGAAGAAATTTTGCACAATAAAATGTGTGCACAATAAAATTGTGTGAACACCATTGTGAACTGCACTGTGAAATATTCTAGTTTTTAATGCTGTTTTGGATTTCTGTAAGTGTTGATAATAATTCCTGTCTGGCATCAGAACATTCAGAGTTTAGTCCCCTGACATGTACTGGCATTGTTACAGTAGTGTTATGGTGTGCATCACAACATGCTCTGTGTTTGGGAATGTGCTGGTGAGCTAGCAGCTGATGAGAACTTAAAGTTCAAAAGGATGTATAAAGTTATAAAAGGATGTCAATGTTTAAGATTTGAATCAGCCTGAATCTTACTTATGGAATAAATAGTGTCTTACTATAATTACAGACATAACACTGCCTCCTAAATGTTTATGACAAAGGGAATTCATACAATTAAATATATACCCACAGTTATAAACCAGGCACTGTGTAATAAATTCCACAGTTTAAAATCAGTAGAAAGGATAAAGTTACATTTAATCACATGTCAGAGGGAGATGGCAAGCACTATGGTCTAAGTACTGAGATCTGTCTAAACAAGGAGGAAACTGGACTGACCAAGTATTACAAGACACAACCAAACCAAAAGAAGCTGAAGGTCTACTGGAAGCTGGATCCTTTGTCATCTGCTCCGACTGATACTAAACCAGTACTTACAGACAGTGTGGGTGGAATATTTTTTTAGATTAGATTAGATAGATACTTCATTAATTCGCAAGGGAAATTCACAATTCCTGTATTTATGTCCGTTAGTAACTGCACTGCATTTTTTTGTGCCACCAACTGTTTTGCTTGGTACATATAATTTTGTACATTGTCAATTGTCACATATATTTAATACACTCATTCACAGTGTAGAAATAGTAACTGTGTCTTTCTGTCTCAGGTGGAGTTTCCTGAAGCTCGTATCTATGAGGAGACTCTGAACACCTTGCTGTATGAGACAATGCCACTGCCTGACAACTCTCTGCTGGAGGCCACTCGCAGAAGCTATAACAACTGTGGCTCTCACAGTGAGGAAGAGGAGGGGCCCGGGGGAGCCGAGCTTCGTGAGCGTGTTCGTCGAATCCACGTGAAGAGGTACAGCACGTATGACGACCGGCCGCTGGGACACTGAGACTGAGAGCCCAATCTGCTGGACTGATTTTAGCTTTTCACATTGATGATGAACATTCAAACATGAAGTATGTCAGTGCTCATACCATATGTTCCTATTCTGACATTTGTATTATCTTAGTGTTTCCACCACTTTCTAAAAGAAGTCAAAATTATGAGCTTGACGTAATTACATCTAACTTTTTACTCTAGATTGTTGTGGTGTTGTCTGCTCATAATTAAGAATTTTTATCAGAGGATTCAAAGCAGCTACTTCAAACATCTGGAGAACTCTAGGGTTTTTTTTATTCAATTTAGTTTAGTAGTGGAGAAAAAATCACTAATATGCACTATTTCTTAGATGAAATATTATTCCAATCAAGGCACTTACACTCTGATTCAGCAGGAGAGCATGTTTCATATTTATAGATTGTATTTTTCATATTTGCATTTATAACATTTACAACAGCCTTTTGTTTGCCAAAGATGAACCTGTTTTAGTTGTACCAAAATTGCCTCTAACACATTTTAATGCAGTTTACCATAATGCCCTTTTCCAGTTGTTAAGATAAACGTTCTTGTTATTCAACTACTATTTGTCTATGCTTAGTTTTTAGTAGGCAGTTTGAACTCAACTATCAGGAGACAAAAGTAATGCTCTGATGTACAGCTCACTTCAGAGAACCAGTGATGTCTGGAGTCAGAAACACTCACTGAGCAGCTGCTTTGTCAGAAATACAACAGAGGAGCAACTGGTATATCAGTTTACAGTGCAATCAAACAAACTTCCCTTGTTTTAATAAAGCAGTCACCCTATAATCTGCCTTTTTCCATCATGTCGTTAGCAACAGGGATCTTCATTCATGTCGCACACTGTGGGGGTAGTTTTCTACACAAAAGCAGGTGATAGTAAAATTGATTACCTTGCTGGGTAGTTATGGGTGTGCAGCCTGTCGCCTACAGCTCTTCCTAAACACTCACTGCCTTTAACACCCTGCAATATTTCAAAGTGACCCATCGATGAAAAATTCCAGAAAAACGACTGTGGTCTTGTTTAGATTAACTATCATGGTCAACTCTAAGGACGGTGGCGTATACATTGTGTTTGCTGTGGCTTCTTCACAATATAAGCTATCCTGTGTTTTGCTTGTTGAAAGCTTTTAATGTGAAACAGCAGCAGTAGGAAATTGCATTAGCAATAACTTAATACAGCTCTCATTATGGTGTAAAGAGAGTGAACAGTAAACAGCATGGCTGTTATCAATGAGATCAAATTACACTTGATTACATGCATGCCTCATTTCCTGCGACATCCCTCGTCTGTGTAAAGGCAACGGAAACCCAGTGTGTGAACTGTGGATAATGCCACTTACAATGAAAGAATATAAAAGATCCATAATTTAAATACACTGAGTTCCATTGCTCTTTAAAAATACCTGTCATAAAAGTCTTTAAAAATTGAATTTGATTTTATAAAAATCTTTAGGATTATAACTGAATCTAATTAATTTCACCACATCATCATTCAAATCCATCCATCCATCCATTATTCATACTACTTATCTGTTAAGGGTTGCAGAGGGAGAGGGCTGGAGTCCAGCTGACATTGGGTGAGAGGTGGGGTACACCCTGAACAAATCACCAGTCTATCACAGGGCTGGCATATATAGACAAACAACCATTCACTACTATGTGCAATTTAGAGTCACCAGTTAACCTGCATGTCTTTGGACTGTGAGAAGGAAGCCAGAGTACCTTGAGAGATCCCACATAGAAAAGCCCTGGGTGAACCAACCACTGCATCACTGTGCTGCCATCTTCATTCAAATGTCCAGCAATACCTGAATTTTAAAAAATCCAAAAACCTGATAACATATTCTGAGTAAGAGACTAAGAGATGTTTTTTGCAATCCAACTGGAAACACTTTGATTTTTTAATATAGACAACATATGGAAATACAAAGTTTATACAGCCAACCTACAGCAGCAGACTAACTACTGTCTAGGGTCAAGAGTGGATTAAATCTGGACTGAATCTACAGGTTGGTGATGATTAACTGGACAGGAAAGCAAATAAAACAGCACCACATTAACATATTTCTATTTTTCAGACCTGACTCAGCTTTTTTCTTGAGAACAACCTATAAAATATATTCAAATTAAACAAGCTTGACCTGCTCACCTCTACCTGAACAGCTGTTTAAGTTGTCAATTCATCTAAAAGAATCAGGAGGTGCAGTTTCAGCACATTTACTACAGGACTCTTCTTGAGTTGACAATGTGGGAATCAAATCAGTTGAAATTTATCATGGAGCACAAAGACCTGATAAAATGCTGGTTTGCAGATGACGTGACTTGTGACGGTTGCAGGTGCACCCTCAGCCCACATGGAGGCACAAGCAGGAGGTTTTATGATGGGGACTCAGACAGAGGAAGTTACTCTATATCACGTTGCTGTGACGTCATTTATTTTGCAGCACGCCAGCCTGGCATCAGTGATGATTATGGTCAACATGTTCTTCAGAGAGGACTATTTTTAGACGCGTTTTCGGTCAGCTGCAGTCTCTTGCTGCGTGTGTATGCTGGTGCTACTGTGCCAAGCTGCATTTTAATGAGCTCATTAAACGCATCACATGTTCCCTTCAGTGGAATCCCGTATCTATATATTGGAGAGCAGTCTGCACAAGATAACAGACAAAGACAAAGACAAACCCAAACCTCTCCAAACTCATCTGCCAGCATTCCACGCAGCCCCCTGCTATAACTCTCTCCTGCCCAGGAAAAGAAAGAAGACGCTAAAAATAACTCGGACGCTCCACAGGTTGGTGTGTTGGATGCTGAGAGGCTGCGGGCTGCAGGTTGGGGCGGGGCTGGATGCTGGGAGGCTGTGAGCTCCAGTGATTTCTTTCCTCCTCCATTGATCAGTATAGTGAGGAAGGCGGATCCTGTGACGTCGTCGCCAAGCTGCTCGGCTGCGTCAGAGTCCAGCTGAGCTGAGGAAGAAGGAAACAAGGAATAAAAAGGACCGAGGTTCTGAAGGGCCGGGGAGAGCGGACTGAGAGAGCCGGAGAGACAGACCTGTGTCGTGCACACCACAGACAGACAGACAGACAGACAGACAGACAGACATGGAGGGCTCCACGGAGGAAGAATACAAAGAGAAATTATTGTGGAACGTCAAACGAGAGGTAGGCGCTGCTGTTCGACGGCCCGTCGAGCCTCACATTTACATTTTTACTGTGTTATTTTCTGTCATTATTTACTTCCGAATCACCACAGTATGCTCGGACGTGTTGCATTGATATATAGGTTGCTTTTCGCGGGTATATTACAGTGTTTCCATGTTGCGTTGGACTGAATTCTGCTCAGTTTGATAACACAAGTTTACCGAACAGGTGCTGACTAAATGAACCTAAAGCTAAATTGTTCCTGCTCCCAGTTTTTATAACGTTAACGTGTCTGTTTCCTTTGTGCAGGCTTGATTTCTTTAGTTGCATCATTTACAGTATAATGATATTATATGCATTCACTTGTGGACCTCTGTAACGTGTTTTTAACGTGCTGTAACATTTATGCAATGCATGTACAATATTCCCTCAGTACAATATCATAATTCCAATTATCCACGTCTTATGTAAAATGTATTTTGTGTCATCTCATATCGTCAAATTTGTGTAATGTAACACTCTTAATATATTTCAGACTACTGTTTTGTCATGAGCACTAATCATCCATTAATAATCTAGCCCTGCTGACACAAACACTTAAACCCTCATTCTGAAGTGTTGTGGTAAGGCATCTTCTCAGTACAGGTTATATTACGGTCTGCTGTCTCCACCAGCAGCACTAACACCCACAACTCAAACAGCTACATGCTTTTTGTTCCTTATGATAAAGTCTCACATCTCTCCAGTGAGGAGTAAGTCATTACTCCTTTAACCTCCCTACCCACTCACACTGTAATCCTTAAGCAGCCTTCACAGAAAGCTACAACTAGAAAGATTTTCGTGCACCTAAATGTCACTGTAAATCAGGAGCAGCTGATTGTGTCACTGAATGTGGCGAGGTGTGGCTCTCTGCCTATACTTCAGTCTGAGTGAGTGTAAATGTGAGCTCGTAGTTTCCATCAGTAGAATGGAGAAGAAAGGTCAAGCTAAAAATATCAAGCTAAAATGCCATCTGAGCATCATCTTTACCGAATGATATCTCATTAGTCCTCATTCATGTCTTTATTCACAGAATAAACTGAAAGCAGTGAATGATATCAGATGTGCTTTTTACAGTCAGTGATGCAGCTCTTGTTCAGCCTGTGGCATCTGCATCTTCAGGTCGATGCTATCTGTCTGTTTGCCATATTCTCTTGACAGTATAAATAAGTTTGCTGTTCTTTAACTGATCCATCTGCATGATGGTTTTTGGAGCCTTTATGTTGCTTGGAAAATTCACACAAAGAGTGTTAGACCCTTTTTATAACTGGCAAATGCAGTCCATTGGCAGGCAACCTACTGGCACTGATTTGATTTTGATTGTTTACCAGGATAGTAGCCAACACCACTTAAGTCAGCAACAAGTCCAAGTCAAGACTGAGTCCAAAAGGGAGTCAAGTCGAACTGATGCACTACATTGAGACAGTTCAGTCATATTGCCCATGACGCCAAGACAGATGTAGTTGAAAGCACCCCCTAGACTGAGACAAGTCCGAGTTAAAATACACCACAACACCAAGACAAGTTGGAGTCAAAACACAAGTGAGACAGCAACATGTCTGTGTCAAATTACCCACAAGACTTAAACACATCAGAGTCAAAACACCCACAAGAATACAGAGACAAGTCTGAGATAATCTGGAAAATGTCTCAAGACTCAAGCACTACAGCCCTGTTACTCACTGGAACAGATCAGGGACTGGTTTATAATGAGATGCCCACTATTTGTTGGATTATCAAAGTATTTGAAGCAGCCTGAAGTTTGTGTTAAGTTTTCTGTCCTGTTCAGTTGTAGCACATTTTGATGTCCATCTGCAGAGCGCACGCTTCAGTGCAAGGAGCCAGTGTGAATATCTAGGCTAAATACTTTTCTGTCTTCCTCTGGCCATCCCACAGTCGCCCACAGGTTTGGGTCTTAAATAATTGAATCATCACAACGTCTGTAAGGCTGAAAATAGCTTCAGTTGTCAGGATGTCCTCAGGCGGGGGGAGCCAAACACCGACCATCAGGGAAATAAAGAGGAACATTACATTCTTGGGTCACTGGGCCACTGGAAGCTGTGTGTTGACGCTTGGAGCTGCATCTTCAAACACACCTGTGGCCATTATGACTATAATCCCATAGCATAAATTCTTTGTTTGCTGCTTGCAAACATTTAAATAAAACTACTGTCTTTGTCAGGGGGGCGTTTTGTAAGATCTCTTTTAAATGATTGACTTTAAATATTTCACATGTTTTCTGTAATTAAATGGTTCCCGATATTTAGTGATTGATCACAGTTCATCCATGACGTTCTAGTTAATACCCTCTGACATTTTAAAGCACAGCAAACCAGAATGAGAGACACTGGTTTGAACAAAGCCCTCCAGCTCCTGGTTTAATGCTCCCTGTCTCTTTAAGCAGCTCGCAGCTATCTCAGTATTGCTTGGCAACTGAAAGCTTTAGCAGCTCCCGAAGAAGTTAAATTGCATCAGTTGGCGATTAATATCACAGCAGTGAGGCAGGTGGTCTCTTGTACTGAAACAAAAAGTGCCTTTCTGTATTTACCTTCTACCATGAACAGAGATGCTCTGTTTAGGAGATGGTTACAGCAGCAACCCAAAGATAAGCACAAATCCAACAGACTTGACAAACCTTCTGTTCTCAAAAATACTGCAACGTCTGTTTTTCTAGAAAAACTTGCAGCAGGCAACAGCTTGCCATTCTCATGTACTGAGAATCAAAATATTTCCCCAAAGAAAAGTATGGCTGCCAGTCATACAATTTCTCCAGCAAGCAGTGAGAAATGGCATTAGAGCACATTCTCTAGCCAAGAGTGAAGTTGCTTATTGCAGTTTTAAAAATATGACAGTAGTCATATTCGTTAACATGCTCTGTTTTTGACATGCTTCTTTTATTATATCTCTTCTTTACTGCAAAGGTTATTTAACACTATGAATCCCAGAGTCTCAGCCATTTTGACTTCAGTGCACTACAGCTGAGCTGTCGGTCATACCCGAGAGGGGGTAAAAGACGAAGCTCTGTGTTGTTGTGAGGTGCACAAGGTGTTTTATGTCCATAGCTCTCTGACAAATGTGATAATGACAGATGATTAAGAGAGAAGCGGGGGCCACTCTGATCCTGGTGTCAGAGTCTGTAGAGCTGACTGGTTGGATGGATAGTCTCATAATGCCTGAAAATCACCATCCCATTTAGAATGGTGGTAGAGGGGAAGATAAGCAATATGATATGAAGATAGAGTGAAAGTTGTTTTACCGACTTTGCTTTGCATCAGAACTCTCAGTGGAAAAATGCCAAACTAGTAGCAAAGTAATTCATCCACAGGATCGTATTGTTTTTCAAAGGTGTTCAATGTTGTGAAAGATGAATACAACTTTTGGCAAATACTGTATCTGTACATCCACATGCATTTACAGTGACACATTACACACAGTGACTGTTGATGTAGTCTATTCTTCTGAGGTGCAGTTTTCTCACCATCACATTTTTTTTCTTGTGTTTTTTTCTTGGTCTTTGACAAACTGAAAATTTGATGATGGTGTGAAATGAAAAGTGAGAGGATCACTGAGGATATTATAGTCAAACCTGTGGGGAACAATTTAACCACAGTCTGTTCTGTAAATGTTGAAGTATTTTACTAGACAACTTAAAACTTTGACCTGATGGTGGCTCTAGATGAAACCCTCTTACCATCCTGAATGTGTAGATAATTTCATGGCAATCCGTTCAGTAGTTGTCAAGATATTTCAGGCTGAACTGAAGTGATGAATCAGTTGACTGACTGATCCATATTTCCATCCCTAGAGCCAAGCTGCTAGTGTAGCTAAAGAGGCTTCATTAGATGCTAGTGGTACCTCTGATGATGACGTTAGAGCTTGAACTTAAAAGATACTCTGTCTTCAGTAATTAACTGATTATTATTAGTAATATTATTAAAAACTTCATTTATGTAGCACTGTTCTAATCACAGCTATTAAGTGCTTCACAAGACGCCTGTGGATGGCCATATTTGGAGGAAGGGTGAGCAGCTTGCCATTATATCCTCCTCCAATTTGCAACATGCTTTTGGACAGTCTTGTGGATGGGTTAATCAGGACCCTTGGCTTGAATTAGCCAGAGCCTCAAACAAACCACAAAAAGACACAAAATGACCGCAAAGAAAAAGGAAATGACTGTAAAGAGGAAAAAAAAAAGACAGAAACCACCACAAAGAGATGTATAGTGAAGACATAAAATTACTACAAAGACACACAAAACAAGAAGACACACACAACCCAGCTGTATTGTTTGTCACTCTCTCAGTCTGGGGATCTTGCTTCTATGTAGGAGGAGTGGGCTTTATAAAAGCCTTTGCCCAGAGACTCAATGTTCTATAATCTGTCCATGGTCTCTGCAAATACATATATGGTGGTGTACTTGGTTGTACACTTGAGAGCATAGTTCAAACCAGGCATACTTTCACATCTTGACACAGCACATTGTTGGATAGAGTTGGCACGATTGTTGAATTGTTTATTTTCGGAAACTTGCAAAAAACTGTTGAATGCAACAAGCAATTAACTGGAAACATACAGGGTAGTTATTTTGCCAAGGTGCCAAGGAATGGATCAGTATATTCTGTATATTGTGTTAATAATGCATTTGTCCCTATATTCTATATTCTATATCCCTATAGTCAGTTTTTATCAAAAATGAAAAAAAAAAATCCTCAGACATCAAAGGCAACCATTTTACAGCTGGTCTGAGAAGTAGAAAGTAGACTCGAAGCTCACTAAACCTATTCTGGACCAGTCAACATCAGTACCCTGACCAGGGTGTTCGATGCTGCTGCCATAGGCTTCCATTTTTCTAATAATTTTTCCTTTGTTTGCTACAGTGAGCTGTGGTTGCCATATTGCAACTCACAGATAAACAGCATTAAGCTGCCTCCTCGCTGAAGAAATATTCTTTGATTATACAGCAGAGTGCTGAGCTAACTTCTCCCTCAGACTGACACCTCCTCCCTCAAAGAATCATTTTTTTCCTGCCACAGTCTTATTTTATGACTGCTGCTCCTAGAGCTTGAAAGGCCAGGCATGCTCTTTACACCGCATTGATATCCACTTGATATTTTGTACTCTGAGGTTAAATGTTAATTTCTGCTCTATTTTCTTGATGGGATTCAACACAGGGTATGACACTGTTTTTGGAGAGAAAGTGATGACAGGGTTGTAGTATCTGATACTAACTCCACTTACTCCGGGATTTGCTGCTTCTCATGCTCTCTGTTGTTCATTGGATATCTTTTAAGTTTGGGATCTTAAGTTGTACAAAACAAGACATTTGAAGATTTCACCCTAGGATTTCAGAAATGGGATTTTTCACAAATTTAACATATTTTCAATGACAAATGATTAAATGATTGTGTTAAAAAATAATGGATTAGTCAGTAGTGGAAATAATCATTAACTATTGTGTAGCTTTGAATTCTCTGGTTCTGATTTTGTAAAGTAAATAAGAATTTTGGGGATGGAGCACTAGAAATGGGGGACTAAAGATGGAGTGCAAGCAATGCATGAGGCTTCAATGTTGTAATAGTTTGCAGACTTGTGCACCTTTGTCTGAACTTGCTCAGATTAAGTCACTCCTCACAGCCAAGTAGACAATTTCTTATAATACTAAATTGTGAGTACTGGCTTTGACAAACAAGAGGCTGTTACACATTTCCTCTATTTCCCTTTTTTGCATTTTGCATCTGCATTTGCTTTATCAGTGAGAGTGTGCTTCTTATTAGCTTCAGGAAAACGGTCCTCCTCTCTGTTGCTGTTCTGTTGTTTGCCCCAGTCATGACCATGAGATGAAGGGAAAAGCAAATGTATCCTTATGTAACTGACAGTTGGCTAATGAGCTCTTCTCTCTGTTCCTCCCAGAAACCATTAGCTTCAGAATTCTCAGAAGTGTTTAAAAGTTAGCCAGCTCTACTCATCTGCTTGACACGTACCAGCAACCGTATATTTAGTCATTTTAGTGTTGTCCCTGGAACTAGATGCTTGGTTTTCTACAGGATAAATTGTCAGTGAAAGTCCTCATTTACTAAACGTAAATAAACACAGGTGTGTGTGTGTGTATGTGTACGTGTGTGTGGCTGCCACCATGTTGTTTTCCCCTGCTTCAAGAATTAAAAGAATTAAAAACAACTAATTACCCATGTCCACATCTCACAAAATGAATAGTACGCACACATTATTTTGCATATTAATACATCACATAGTACTTTCCTTCACATGCTCAAATAAACCTGCCAAACTTCAGCCAAAGAAACTAAAATATAAATAAAAATAATCAATTTATCTAGCTAGTTAATAGGGGTGGGGCCTCCTGACATTTGGCATCCTCATGATTCAATTCCTCATTCTCTTGTCACAATTCAATCCAGAATCGATGCGTATTAAAAATGATTCCTGATTCAATGAACAGAAAGGGGAGCACTGTATTTTGGTTCATAGTCCCTTTGTGTCTCTTAGCGTGTCAGACCACTGAGTTGTAAAGGAAGCGTTACTGACAGTTAAGCCTAGAGGTCTTGATGAGGATCAATGTCTGATTAACATAAAAAAAGGTAAAGTGTGTGAGAGTTTGCAGCTTTTTTAAAAAAAGAAATTAAGTTAAATGAAGCTTCAACAAGAAGTCAGAGGCTGTCATGAAAGGTGTTTCCCACACTGCACCTGATAATTACAGTTTAAACAATATAACCGTGACAAGGCATTCAAGTCCATACTGACTCAAGTGACATCACACAAGGAAATGTATACATTTTTCTCTAATATGCTCTGTCAGTGAAGCATTTTGTACATAACAGTTATTCAAAAGAGAGGAACTTTGAAATTTTATTATTTTCACACCCAGAATAGGCCTTCCTCCTAAAATGTTTAAATAATCAATAACTAACTTCTAACAATACTAATTCAAGTGAAGTACATAATTTTAAATACCCTACCTGCTGCTTTTAGTGCACAACACACTAATAAATATATTTTAAAGCTAATTCATCTTAATCCTGCCCTGAGGAGCATACCAAAATATAAACCATAATCCCTGACAGCCAGTACTAATTAAACTGCTTCATTCCCACACATAATCAATTCAGGTTCACAGTCAGTTCATCCAGGTGAAGGTATTGACCCCTCTCACTGACTATTGCATATCACTGTGATTCATTGGGTAAAGCTACAGCTCGAAGTAAATATATGGATCAATTTGCACATCTCTGCGTGGGTTGTAGTCAGTCAGAGGCTGCGTTAGAGAGCATTAAAAGGCAGAATGAAAAGAGCTCACTCTGACCTAAGAGGGATGTCTGCTTGCCCAGCAGATGTTCAGTATGGGATCTGAACCTGTGTCCATCTCCCATTTTCTAAACCTTTATATTTGTTGGGGTTCAGGTTTCTTGCTGTATTTATTTTAACTTCAACCAATTAGTTCCAGATAATTTAAGATTGAAGCATTTCACATTGATCGTTGTG
This sequence comes from Lates calcarifer, assembly GCF_001640805.2. Taxonomy (NCBI): domain Eukaryota; kingdom Metazoa; phylum Chordata; class Actinopteri; family Centropomidae; genus Lates; species Lates calcarifer. The sequence continues at coordinate 26,162,228 of NC_066853.1, forward strand.
TGGTAGTTTGACAGCTGGGTTATTTAGTTTAATGTGCTGTAGTCACATAACTACTGTATATAGAATACTGTATTTGTTAACAAAGGACTCACTCTCATATGCACTTTAAACTTCAAATTCCCTGCCATTTCCTTGTTTTTCCTTATCAAACTTTTCGTAGGTAGTTCTTGGCTTGTGTGAGTGTCAGGTATGTTTAGACAGGAATGGTAAAAAGCCAGTTTGACCACATCTGTGGACTAATGGCACTTGTTCAACTGGATGAGTGCAACAAGGTGCCATTGTGTCTGCATTTTAATAATGTAGGATACTGATAAATTCTACATTTCATAGTGTAATATTCATTGTGCTCAGTTTGTGACGATGAAAAACTGTACTAGCCAGACACATGGATATTGAGAAAAATAAGTTTACAGCTGAAAAAGAGACTGGCCTTTTAACCTCAGACAAACATGATACGGTTCATTGAGTTATATTACCTTGCTCCTGCCAATTCTTCATTATATACTGACTCCAGAGAACTATTTGAACACCCTTATCACCTCTTTGTCATTCATTCTCTAGCTCGTGCATTTTAAAGTGAGGGTTTTTCCCAGTAAATTGTCACTCATGCAAACCTACATTTCATTTAATGAACCAGGGTAAAAATCCTGCCTACCTGACTCCCAAAAGTTCTTGCTCAGGATGTAGTGCTCTCAGATGGCCCAGGGACAATGGAGGAAAGCTCAAAGTTGGAAAAACAAGGTGAACACCATTGTTCCTTATGAGAAAACAGTTGGCTGTATTTGTCATCAGATTTGCCAGTGCTCTCACTGGCTGTAGAAAATGGGTGATTGAGCCCACCCCTTATAAAAAACTTTAATTGGCTGGCTTTAAGTGATGAGGGCTGTATGTTATCTTGGTGATGAGGATGATGAGGCTCCATCCCTCTGTCAAAGACATGACAGCTCTACAACCTCCCACACTTCCACAATACAGGGAAAAAGTTTGAATGATACTGTAGTTAGAGCTTTATTATCATACAACCAAGCAATTAAATTCTTCCTGTTTATCAATTACACCCAAACAAGGCAGAGGTGTCAGACAGGTCCTGGATTAATTACTGACGACAATTAATTCTACAGAGAGAGCAAACTTAGACAAGCGAACACCACACTAACTCAGCATTGTTGAACTCACTCAGACTCTCTTCCCCAGAGACACATTAGATAGCAGCAGAAAGACTCATCTGAATGTTTCCAGGATGCCAGGATATTAATTGGAAGTCAGTGGTGCAGATGTTTGGGGTCTGAGATTGTCTGAGACTGTCTCACTTGTCTGAGTCCAACCTGGATATTGCAGTACAGCTTAAACTTCACATTTTTGGCAAGATATTCTTCAGTGCAGCTGTGAACAAAGAAAATGGCAAATTCTGTTAATGTAAACTATGCAGCTGGTTGAACAAGTGCTTTAATCAGAACTGCAGCATGGTTCCATTTGCAAATCTGTGGCAGAGGCATTCAGCAGCTGGTACATGAAGTGGATACGATAGCACAGATGTTAGTAAATGCCCTGTGTGTTGTTGTGTTTCAAACAACCCAAACAAAATGCCAAAATGCTGTGGTTTATAATAATAATAACATCATGGCAGTATGATAAAGGTGCTCATATGATCACATATAACCACTCAGATGTATTAAGCCTGATAAGAGTATTTTCATTTAGAATTTCCACCATGATAAAAAAAAAAAGGAGAGTGGAGGGACGAGAGTGTCCAGTGTTCAAGGCTGGACCTTCAGAATGCAAAGTATCAAAAGTATTTTAAGAGGTATTGTTGTTCTTCTAAAATATTACCGCATAGTCATATGAAAGAATAACAACCAAAATTTGGAATAAATGCCATTTTATGATTACCACAATCCTGGTTTAAAATCAAACATCATTTATGGTGATAAATCCTGGCTTTCTGAGGAAAACAGTGAGATATGCCAATGCTATTCTGTGTGTCCAACACTTTGGTTTTGAATACAGTATCTCTACATCCACTGGTAAGATTACAATTACAGTTTGCCATATTCATGATGTGACCCTATAAAACCTAATGATTTCATGACCCCTGACCTTTCATCTAGTGCCACCTCAGTTTAAAATTTCCCCCTCACCAACACTGTTATCTAAAAAAATATTCATGTTCTCCAGGGGATGATCCCAATGATTTGGTGTCCTCTTGACCCTTCCTCCTAGCACCTTGATCAGTCCAAAACTTCCCCACGTACACACACAAAAAAAAAATTCAAATCCAATCAGTGGTTTGTCATAAAATTTACAGAGCACATTCGTACTCCCCAGAGGATGACATCTCTCCAGTTTGAACACTGATGTGCTTTACTTTAAATCCACTATCAGACAGAAGAGTCTTTACCAGCCTCAGCTGTAATCTCAGCTGACAGACTGGCATCATCAGTATGTTGTTCATTTTGTCCAACACCTTCGTGCTGTGGGGAGTAATGAACATTGGAGCATCTATGTACTGGTAGAGGGGTGGGCTTGGCAGTGTCTTCAGCATTTTATCTCTGTCTTTGGTGCAAAGTGCTAATTGCTGTGGTGTTTTTGCACTGCACTTGCAGAAATGACTTGTCAATTAAACAGTGTGGGCGACACTGTGACGTCTCCTTGGACTTTCTCTCTGAGTTTCTACATCGCTGCCCAAGAGAGGAGCAAAAGGGACATTCATTAATAGGAAAACAATGCAGATTATGACTGCTCTTTTTATGAATTGTGTTGTGTTTCAGGATTTCCATTGATATTTCTTATCCTCATATAACTGCTATAAAACTGATACAGAGAGTGACTGGTAATGGTGATGACGACTGACTGTGCAGCTTTTCCTGTAAAAAGAAGCAATAATGGCAGCAACAGCTATGGTAAAGATGACACTGATTCCAGGCAAACCAATAAACTCTGAGTCTTTTGTTTGCAGGTGAAGCAGATTATGGAGGAAGCGGTGACTAAGAAATTTGTCCACGAAGACAGCAGCCACATCATTGCTCTCTGCAGTAAGTACGCCCTTCTCTCTTCCTTCTGGACACACACACACACACACATTGTCTCTTTCCCTTCCTCCTTTCTTGAACACACACACACACTTGTTGAACTCCTCAGCAGGTGACTTGGTGCTGCTTCTCCGTCAAGGACACTTCTTGACGTCACTGTGCCTCTGACTATGCTGCTACATCAATGGAAAGTTAATAATCACAGTGGAGCTAATGGAAACCAATTTCAGAGACAGACTGTAGAAAACCCAGGCTTTCTAAGCCCTAGACGTGTGTGTGTGTGTGTGTGTGTGTGTGTGTGTGTGTGTGTGTGGCCAAAGATAGAGGGGTTGCCCTTCCTGACCGGATGGTTGAGCAGTAATGTGTGAGTCACAGCTTCCACGCTGGTCAGAACACTGACCCAGAGTCTCAGATCAGCTTTAAGTGATAATATGAACATAATACTTTTACAGATGTACATTTCTTTATGATCCATACAGGCTTTTCAGTGATTTTCATTCCAAAAACAGAGGCAGGCCAAATAATGTTTTTGACACCATCCAATTTATTGCCTAAATTAAGAAACAACTTAACATCCCATTTTATTACAGTACACAGACACCCACCTCACTGCCCCTCTCACTCAGTCTGATAATTACACCTGCATCTCTTCATCTTTCCCTCTGACTGTGTATGTGGGACACTTTTCAGCCATGTTCATTCCTAAATAATACATCTGGCAGTCATTCAGAATTCATAAGAACATGGTTGTTTTTTTTGTGGTCTTGACAGAATTACTGGATTTTAGTACCACTGCAATAATAAACCCAATGCACTGGGACCAGGAATATTTGATGATATTAAAAAAATTCCATACTACAAATTGTGACTCATCACCTTAAATTATGTTACTGTAGTCAGTCTTACATATTATGGGTAAAACAGATAATGGTGTAAAACAGTGTCTCTGTCTGCATGTATGTGTTGCTGAGCCTGCAGTCACATTGGCACTATTGATTTTTTTCTTCTTTGCCCTCCTCTTATGATCAGTCTACATTAAGTCCTGTTTGCACAGGATTACTATTGACTGAGGAGTACCAGTGATTTTGAACAGGGCATTGGAAATGGGCCATTTCTGCTCCTGTGAGACAAAATAATTTAAATATCAGGATTGTTGTGTCAATGTGACAGTACCTTGCTTTTAAATTCACTGGACTGGGCAAAAACAGATGTTCCCATTTGGTTATTTTATGCATATATAATTTATATATATATAATTTTTTTTCCCCAGGAAAATTAGTTAATCATTAGAGCGCTATCTCCTTGTCTGTTACTGATTTCAAAGCTGATGATGGAATGTGGCATTATACGGTATGGTGTGGTGCAGTTTTGGCTGATTGACCGAGGTCAGTCCATTTTAGCCGTGCCAAGCCAAGCTGTGATGTTGTGTTTCCACTGCCCAGTTGCAGGGCTGACCATGGCTGACCTGTTTTGGTCTCCTCTCAGTCTTCTGCACCTGTGTGGCTGTGGTGGTGAGGAGAAAGAGAGCCTCTACATGAATATCTGTTCATTCAGATCTCAACCTTATTTCACTGTTTACTTGCTCTTAAATGGTTGTTTGTCTGTATATGTTGGCCCTGTGATGGATTGGCGATCTGTACAGGGTGTACCCTGCCTCTCGCCCAGTGTTAGCTGGGATAGGTTCCAGCACCCCCGTAACCCTTAATGGATAAGCAGTATAGATAATGGATGGATGGACTTATTGCTGCTCAACACCTACAACATACAGTGTTCTGCTGAGAAACCCTGGGTCCTTCATTCATCTGGATGTTACTTTGATACGTACCACCCACCTAAACATTGTTGTAGACCACCCCACCCCCACCCCCACGGCAACAGCGCTCCCCAAAGGCAGGGGGCTCCCCCAGCAGGACAATGCTCCCACCACTCTAAAAAAACTGCTCAGAAATGTCTTGCGACAAAGAGCCCAAGGTGGCCTCCTGGCTTCCAGACTCCCCAGATCCCAATCTGATCCAGCATCTGTGGGATGCACTGGAACAAGCCAGATCCACGGAGGCCCCACCCTGTAACCCACAGGACTCAGAGGATCCAATGTCCAGACACCACAGGACACTCACAGAGGTCTTGTGTCCATGCCCCAACAGGTCAGAGCTGTTTTAGCAGCACAAAGTGGACCTACACAATATTAAACAGGTGGTTTTAATGTTTTGGCTGCTCAGTGTACATTAAAAGCTTTACACTGGTGTTAGACAAATGTGATGACTTTATCATCAGAGAGTTAGAAAAGCTCCATTAGCAGTGCTATTCTTCAATATGAATGGTGACAGTGACGGCTCAATCACCTGTGCCTGCTCACAGCATGGCTCATCATGACTAACCCATCCACCATGGAAAACCCCTGTATGGTATGGTATGGTACAGTTTTGAGTAGTAAACAGTATGGTATGATGGTTATTGTTTTATCACACTTTTTTAAGCTTGTTTAAGTCTCTAACTTAAGGTAAACTGTACTGACATTTTAGACAGAGGTTCAGAAGTTTCCTGAAGAGACTGCTGCAGACTGAGCTGTGTAGTTAGTCATTCATTGTTATTTGTGTGTAAATGCTTTTGCTTCCAGGCCTGATGTGTGAAATGGTAAATTCTGAAGGAAAGTTGTACATTTATTTTCTAAAAGTTTTATTTTGCTAAACCATGCAGTGTTAGATGTTAAACTCGTGACCTTATATACTTTGATCTGAGCTATCCGTGCTATTGTGGGGATAATCGGTTATTAGCTACATGATGTCCCCGCATATTACTAATCCAGGGTGATTCACGTCAAGGTCAGGATATTCCAGCACATGCTGTATAGTTGGAAAGACATAAGAACCATTAGTGCTAGCTCATTTTCAAAGATATGCTGAAATTCAGAGATTCTAAAAGTCAGCTTTTTCCATCCTCATGTTCAGACTGGACCATGTAAATTGAATTGACCCCTGTGGGCCACCATGGTTCACTGCAATAAAAGAGTGGCTGCTGTGAGAGCAGAGTTCATTATCCATCAACATCAGTAGATCAAATGTCTGTCTCTAGAACAACCAGAACCTGGTCTGACCCCATAGATGTAGTGGAGAAATGTCCTCATAATGGCTGACCTGGGAACATGGCTGTGTGGAGTCACTCTTGTAATTATAGTTGTTCAATACAATGTTTGTAGGCGAGGTCTCTCACCCTTCACAGTGCTGCTATAGAGCTCAGGCTTTATAACCCAGTGTGAAGGATGTCATTTTAACACCATTTGTTGGTCTGTTAATACAGAAGACCAGCAATAAAATGCAATTGATCCATATTGAAGACAGGAGAAACATGTTCAAAATAAAATAAAGAAAGGGAATATTTATAATGAGGTGTATTAAACCATTAAACATACAGTGACACAGAAGTGATCCTTCCAAAAACAGTTACGTGTGTGTAAAGTGTGAATTGGGCATTTTAGAAATACGACACTGCAAATGTTATACCTTCAGTGTTTCCCTCAGGAAAGCGCACCCTGATCCTTCATTATAATATAATACACTGTGATTCTAAGCCCATCCAATTCAGCTGCAATTAAGGTGTTTATTAATTAGTAATATTTTAAGTTGTTTGAATAATAAAAGTATATTTGTATATTATATATGTTTGTATATTTTTATATTTGACTATGAAATTTCCCAGGTAATCATGTCATCTGTCACACAAACAGGAGAAGACATAAAAAATGATCACATTTTATCCTGTCCCTGAGCAAGGTGATTTTTTCATGAAAACACTCCTAACTGTCCTAACTGTGGATTGTTCACCTGAAAAAGGTGCATTGTACATGATAGACTGTCAACTGTGAACTGGGAATGTTGTAGTAAACTAGCAAGAGAATGGTGGGTTGCACAACTCAACAAACACATAAGTGGAGCAGGGGTGCAGAGAAAGAGGGTTACTTAGTGAGAAATATCATTGTAATGAGTGTCTTTTTTCACAGTTTGGCTCAGATCTTGTTTTCTGTTGAAGCCAAATCAGTTTTGGTGGATGCAAAGTAATTTTAACACATTTACTGAGGAAATTCTGAGGATCTTGTGCTGTACTTGGGCATTTCCAACATTATGTTACTTCATACTTACACTATATTATCAGCTTTATTTGATAACCATAGTTAGGTGAAATAGTATGCAAAATAGTTTAAATTATCTCCACATTTACCAGCGGCAACATTAACACATTGATGCATCAGTGTCCACTAATAATGTATATTTTACTGAACTGTATTATTCATAATGAGTATTATTAGTTCTGGCACCTAAAGTCTATGTGGATGCTCACACTTTGAATGCATGACTTTTACTTGTATTTGTAGACTGGGACATTGCTACCTTTAGTAAGAGACCTGAGTACTTCCTCCACCTCTTGTACTGGGTAACTGGGTATTGCAACATGCTGCTCTGATTAATTACGAAGAAGTGCACCTACACGTTTGACCAATCAATCACTTGTTAAGCTGAACCACACAGATCCTGAAACAGATCCTATTAATGTGCTTACTACATGATGGTTGAAACAGTGCAGAGTGGTGAAGCACCACTGCTCAGTTTCCCTGAAGCTTAATGGGTTATATAGTTTTCCCAATATTGAAAATGTGAAAAATGTTTGTTACACAGCGTGGCCCCCAAGTTACCAGTTTTAAACAACAGGAGCTTGTTGCCCCATGGGTGAACCCTGCAACATGATTGAAAAATTGTCCATGCATTGAATGTTTTGATAAAAAATTCAATACATAAGTATCACAGATCTCTTGTTACTCAATTAAGAGATTTCACCAGTGTCTACACCCCCACTGTTTTCTAATTATAGCCTCTGTAGTGGACATTTTAGTTTCCTCTCTGATGTTTGTATTAGGTTACTTTGATGAGACAAATAGCTGTGAGTCATTGTACAAATCCTGCTCGATGACCACATGACCCCTTCAAGGAAATTACAATCTGGTCCTCTTGAACTTTTATTGTGTGCTTTGCTCACATGTGCAAATTGGACATTGTGTTTATGTGAGCGTCAGAGAGAAAACGGGAGAGAGAGAGGGAGAGAAAGCAGTGCCAGCTCATGGAGTGTGTCATCATCCTCTGCTTCTGCTCAGGTCAGTCACTTTTCAGTAATTTCCCTCCTTGTGTACAGATGGGAAATTTACTTAATAGGTTGCAATTTGTTTGGAAAATTATTTCATGTCTAAGCTTAAAAGATGAACAAACTCCATTCTGATGGTGACATTTAGAAGTTTAAGAGGTGAAATCCACTGAAAAGATTTCTCTGCTACAGTGAGATCATTCTGAGTAGTGTCTTACTGTTATATGAAAGGCAACTCTCCAAACCCATGTGAAGATCTAAAGGGACAGACAACCTTTTCTTTGTTTTTTAGGTTGACTGTACTGATAAAACCATGCTGACTGACTTGTTTTGTTTTACCTGTGCATACACTTACCAAACCTGCTGAAGGACTCTGGCCTTTGCCTGCTTCCAGTCTTAAAACTGAGTTCAGCTCAACATGACTTTTCTGCACATTGAATTACAGAAACTGAACTGAAATCAGTCTGGTGGTTGGTACGACAACAAACAAGCACATTTCCTACAATATAGGTATGTTTCTGATTGTATAAAGTGACAGTTCCCATAATATGCAGTCAGTGATGTAACGGCAGGTGTTTAGCAGTTGAAAGTTGGTCCCTTATGGATAAGCAGTGTAGATGATGTCACTGATATTGTTTCTATATTTATATCATCAGTGTATAAAACTGACAATTGTGTATCATCTCACCATTCAGCCAACAAGTCTGATGTGCACAAACACACCTGTAGTTGCTTACTTATGTCTGATGTTGGTTGTGCAAGATTTAATCAAGGTACTGATGCAAATCGTGATGATCGACTGTACCTCAGCCAGCTTATTACAGAAAGTTAAAAGATTTTAATCAACCAAGAGGTGGCCAAAGAGAGTATATCTGGCAGTTGGGAATCACAGATACAGTCATCAATATGTGCTGTTCATCATTTGTAGTTTTATCTAGTTGTATGTTATTATGAATTTTGCCCTGTGAATACGACATACAGTATGTAGGCGACCACCCTCACCTTAATGTGATCAGACCATATTGTCGGCTCCTTCTCATCAGTCCAGCACTAAGGACCTGCAGGCTATCCCAACCATGATGTCACTGTAAAGCAGACTAATAGTCAGCTTCTTGAGCTCAGGGACTCTGAGGAAAGGTGAAAGGTAAAAGGTCAGGAGTTAATGATAAGCAATGATGTCAGTGCAGAAATGAGTCACAGCCGGCCCACTCTTCCTCAGCGTCCCTCTTAATACCTGTTAATTCTGCTATGTCTGCTAATGAAGGCCACATTAATTCCAATGTTTCATTAGTGAAAAGCCAGCATTAAACACTGTTGTGTGGTATCTTATTTAGTCATAGGGAAGGGATTAACAAAAAAAAAAAAAAAATGAATGGAATTCATTTAATTAATCAAAACATTCACATTTAATTTGTGTAGCAAAATGAAATCAGAAAATAATGACGCAAATGATGCATGCATTTTTACCAATTTCACTTTCTTGTGTTCAAAAAATCTTTTCTGCTTGGTTCATTCATTCAGTACTATCACAAGAATAACACAAGAGCTTCACTCTGGAGTTGTTTTACAAGGCAAGAGAAAACACATAGATGATAAAACCACATCTATTAATTATTAGCCTTTGTAAATATATGTGTTTTGTAAAATAACTCATTATAGAAGTTTAACGATTGTATACAAAGTTAGCTGAGAAATGTGATTAAATTAGAATTTGCTCATGGCAGTGGGAATTGATGTGTCTGTGTGAGTTGAAAATGTGTCTGTTTTGACAAAAAAAATCCATATATAAAAATCCATATATCCCCATTTGAATCTACTTCATAAACTTACAGAGACACATGGAAAAAGGAGTGAGACTGAAGGGAAAAAACAGTCAGAGGATACCCTGGTTTTTTGGGGGCTAATTCATTTCTGTGAATTTTGTCCAGTGATTAAAAAAGAGCTTTGTCTTCTCTCTGAATATATCGTTAAAATGTTAATTATTCTAAAAGAATATTTGTGATGGTCACAAAATTGCATGAGTGAGTGACTGACCAAGTAACTTTGGATGCATGTAGAATATTTCAAATGTGGGGAGCTAGGAGGGGGCACTTGCGTCAGAGTAGCTGGGGTGGCCGTGGAAACTTCAGTAGGAGCTGGCAAACACCCCTAGTATTCATTGCAGTTATAGATAGGAACCTGCAGCATGTTTCTTGGCCAGTCTCTCTGCGTGGTTGGACTTGACTGTTGTATAACTGTGTCTATGTGTAGGAGTCCAAACTTCTCCACAACATTTAAACTGATACATAACTCACCCTCATTAGCCTCATGGATGGGGGAGTCAAGTTGTGTAATGTGTGATTTCACTTTTGTGTAAAGCATTAGCTGTTATGGTACCATGTACCATGCATGCTTTCTCTCTCTCTCTCTCTCTCTCTCTCTGTAATAAGAAATAGGCAAAGAATACACAGCCTTGAAAGGAACACTAAACACTTAATATCATGCAATACTGCTATTAAATAGCCTCCATCACTTTCACTGGCTCCATTTTTTCCTTCATATCAAACTCACCATGCTAAAACAGAAACACTAAAATATTCAGATAGAAATAGAATAGTCTTCCATCTTCTGAGTGTAATTTTTACTCACATCCCCACTTTCCTGCAGCTCTTCCCTTAAAATATACATAGTCCTCTATTAACTGTAATGTCTGTAATTTAAAAAGTAATGCTAAAGCCTGTTCATTTGTCATTAAGTCATAGCACAGGCAGAGGCTAGGAGTAGGCTGATGAGGAGATCTGGTGTCATTAAATCAGACCTAGAACCAGCCTTGATCTTGAGGACAGGTTGTACTTTGAACAAGAAAAATAAAGGTGGGAATATATTAAAAAAAAAAAAAAACAAACAAACATACAGGTCTGATAAAAGAAGTAACAAGTAAAAAGAGGTAGAGAGAGCAAACTGCTCCAAAAGTAGGAAAGATACATGGTGGTGAGGAGTGTGTCTGGTTTGGGAACCTCAGAATTGCGTCTCTGCTCTTTGCAGATGATGTGGTTCTGTTGGCTTGGCAGTCGAGTGCAAAGCAGTTGGGATGAGAGTCAGCACCTCCAAGTCTGAGGCCGCGGTTCTCTGCTGGAAGGTGACGCTTTCAATTTACCAGTCAGTGTACGTTCCAACCCTCATCTATGGTTATGAGCTTTGGGTGGTGATTGAAAGAATGAGATCGTGGATACATGCAGCTGAAATGGGTTTCCTCTGTTGAGAGTCAGGCCTCAGCCTGAGAGATAGGGTGAAGAGCTAGGACATCCAGAGAGAGCTCAGAGTAGAACTGCTGTTCCTTAATGTTGAAAGGGTCAGTTGAGGTGTTTGGGCATCTGATTAGGATGCCTTCCTTTGGAGGTTTTCCAGGTATGTTCAACTGGGAGGAGACCCTGGGGTAGACCCAGGACTCACTGGAGGGATTACATATCTGAACTGGTCTGGGAACACTTTGATATGCCCCAGGAGGAGCTGGAAAATTTTGCTAGGGCAAGGGACCACCCTGGACAGGTCATGAGTTTTTCACAGGTCTGGCAAATGTTGTTCATATAGTCTAAATCATATAGCTCAGTATCACAAATCATAAATTTGCCTCAAGGGTCAGTTTATTTAGAGAACATAGCCTTGCAATTTTAGCTGTATTTTCCAAATTTCTTTTTCATGTAAATACCCCAGCTGATTCTGACTGTATGTGTTTGCCAGGTCAAGGGACCTATGTATAGAGTGACATCATTGATGAATTAAGAAATTTACATACAGTGTTCAGTATGTCATTCCACTGAAATTGGGTAATTTGCTAAATAAAGTTTTACTGGCACATTTTTGGGCCCAGCACCTGAACAGTCCTACAAAGGCTTACCTTGCTGACTGTCAGGACAATCTGCTCACTGACTCCAAACCGAACACTTCTTCCATCCCAATCCTGATCTGAACAGCTAAAGTTGGTCAAAACATTTAAAAATGATTTTACCATCTATAAGCTGTCATCAGCTTATAGATGGTAAAATCAAACAGTAGTGTAGTAGTCTAGAACAGGCACACAATAATCCATCAAATATGTGTAATATATATCTATCGTGTGGGAAAAAAAAGCCAATAAATACAGTTGTACAGTAAGATACGTCAAATTAAACATTAAATATTATATACAACAAAAGCACAAAACCACAACATTGGAACATCTCCACACATATGCCTCATATTTTTCTGTATCCAGTGCACGTAGATCTAAATTTCCAAAAAATGCATTTTATCAGAAATGTGTGTCTTGATGCTGTTTTCCAGTAGTCTTTCACTAACATGTAATGTGTGTATAAATACACTGACTGCCTGCACACATGAATGGTTCGACTGTAATATTTTGATACAGCTCTTGTTTTAGTGTGTGTGTGTGTATGTTTGTGTGTGACCCCCTGCAGCTAGATTAAAACCAGTATTTTATATTTGTGCTGTCATCTGACAACAAAAACAGAACAATATGTCAAAAGGTCTGTGACTATGCTGAGACACTGGATATATGTCTGGCCAGCTTTGCCACAGCTGACTAACCCTAAACCATTTGGCCACACTCCTAACCAGATGATGATGATGATGCAAAATTTAATTGCTCACCCAACTCCATTAGCCTGTGTCAGTGACAGAAAAAGGCTGTTTTGGAATTTTGGACAGGAAACTTTTGGAAAAGAAAATGCTAAGATTGATGAATATCCAACACATAAATGGCACTTAAAGATTTACCAGCATTAGTGTGGCTTTGCCTTATAGCCACACTCTCTAAGCTCTGAATGATGAGTGTTGCAGAGACAGTCAGTCTCTATGTGGGGATCATCACAGACAGACTGTAACGCTTTCTACAAATGACAGATTGGGATAGGGAGTTGGAAAAAAGTGGTGATAATTGATCTCAGTGATCGAGGGTTGGAAAAAGAGCATGATTTGATTAACTTGGAAAGTATGGAGGAGTAGAGCACAAGAAAGGGAAAGATTGGTGAGAAAGAGAGAAAGGGATGGCCTGAAGCAGCTAATGGGCTCATTAGAAAACTCGTGGTCATGTAATGACCTGCCACAGAATGGACATCTGGGGCTCCACACACTGCAGACAGATGAACAGACAGAAATAGAAAGAAAAAAAAATAGGAAAGGGACACCAGAAGACAGTAATAAAGAAGAAAGAGAGACATATATTTAATTTATCAGTGGAAATAATGAAGAGGCATATAACCAGGGCATCCACCTCAACCCATTTACTTTGAAATAGAAATAGATTTAATTTGATATGTATTGTTATAAAAACTGTCAAATTATACATGGAGATGAAAAATGTTCTGTTAATCAGAATAATAATTAATCTATAGTAATTAGCACCAGCTAACAGTGGATAACACTTAGATAAATATTTTATTGAAAGATAGACTACAGTACAGAATAACACAACACATCCACCTCAATCAGCCCTCAGGCAGGTTGAGTGCATATATGTGGTCTAAATAAAGCACTGAAATTAAGCATAAGTAAACAGGTTCTACTGCACATTTACCTTAATGAACTAAAATAATAATACTTACTTAGTTATACATTAAACATAAATACAGGACAGAATTAGCATGCCATTGTAAAGGTTCTGTCAGTCTTGTTCCTGTATAGTTTAAAAAACTTGTTATGATCTTCTCGTTTTTCTCTTAGTTGATTGACAGCCATAATCTTTCCCAGCATGAATTAAACACCTTGTGTCTCCATAACAGTTCATTCATAAAAAACCCAAACTTACTCTTACATGTTAAAGTCTAATCTTGATTTTCCGTTAAAAAAATATTTCACTCCATGTGCTCTTTGAGCCAGAGGGAATATGAGATCATGACAGTGAACAAATCATCACTTGCTTGTGTGTGAGTGCAACAGCACAGCAGCTAAAATTACAAGACAAACACCATGTTAGCTAGGTGAGAACTTCGAGTGCAGATGACTGGCAGAGCAGAAAGCCCAAAAGGCTATAAAGGCCATCCAGACAGCACATCATAGCCACAGCAGAGTCGTGACTGGAGGAACCCTGCTCTGCGTAATGCCCTTAGTTTGACTCACATCACTGGCTGCAGCTGCACTCTAGCATACTGAAGCACGTGTATACACACACACACAGAGTGTGTTTCACTCTGTCAGGTTGTCTTTATGACTGAATCAGTTCCACTGATTTTCCAGTCTTTGGCTGTATTTATATTATTGACGATAACAGCCGATCACATAACACATGGACAGAACCAGAACAGCATATTTATTCTCAGCAACAGAGACAGTGAGACTGGTCAGAATTTATGGAATGAATGCAGATACATGTAGAGAAGAAACTGAACTGGCCTTTCCATGAGTGGTGCAGACAAAGACCAGACGTAAACCCCGCACAGCATTTGTTGAGAGACCTGAAAATGGCAATTCACAGACACTTCATCCAGTCATTTTTTAAAGCTTTCTGCTTCCAGTAGAGAACAAAGTTTCAGCAGAAGAAAAAAAAATCATCAAAATATCCATGGAAGCTTCTTAAAGCACTCCTGCAGCATAATCCATAATCCACCTGTATGCCCACTCTGTTCCAAACTGAATACACCCATTCTGTCTCAGTCCTTATTAGGTGTGTTAAAAATAATCGTTTCTACGATCCATTGCAATGTGGATGTGGGCGATTCTGCATCGATGCAGAGACACAACATTATCGATTATTGCCTCCTGACATTGTTTGTTGATGTCCTGGCCTCCTGTTAGCGACGCATGAGAAGTAGCTATGTTAGCCATTTTCACCCAGAGAAGCTAACGCCTGCCACTGTGAAGGATGTTGTGACATGTCTGCAATAACATGTGATTCCTGAATTCTTCTGTAACAATAACAGTGCATTAGGTTCAAGGTTCAAGGAGCTTTATTGTCATTCCAACACATGTGAACATGAGGTGAAACGAAATAGGTTACTCTGGTCCTGGTGCAAGCCAATTACAGAATAGTAAAAGTATAAAAATACAGTAAGAATAACTAACTGAGTATAATATAAGCTAAGAAGTAATATAGTATAAGTATAAACACTATAATATGTATAAGATAAATAGAAATAAAATGAAAAGACACAACAACAATATCCAAAAGTCTTCTACCATTGAGGTAGTGTGTAAAGACACTAGTTTAGTGAGGACTGGCAGATTATTTTGCATATGCTGCAAACAAGAGCTGTTTATTAGTTTCATACAGGTGCTGATTTGGTGCAGCTACTGGCTCATGTAGGTCATGTCTGTGATGTTCTCTACATTCAGGAAGTATCCGTTCTTAGAGCAGAAGACAGCTGCTAGAAGCTGAAGCTAGACTGCAGAAGTATTAGTTTTGTTTTTGAGGATGGAACAATTTCACCTCTACAATATATGTCCTTTGGTTTATAATGTTAGGACATTTATGCTGACATTGATTTCTAAATAATAAAAAAAGGACTTCACATTTATCAGACTACTTTTATTCATTGATGAAACGGTAGCTCTAGTCCTCATGCACAAACCTGTTATGCTCACAAACAATATGTGCATTGATTTTAGGATGTTAGGCCACCATGTTCTTCTACCATGTCCATAGCAAACAATGTTTTACAGCAGCAACACAGCGTAACACCATACATTTTTACAACCACCTCAACCAGCTATTGACCATGTTGGTGAGTGGTCCAAACTAAAGTAACTAGAACACCGGCATGATCCTCTCACTTTTAACCTCATGAGGTATCTTTGCCTCACATCTCTCCCTCTGGGTGCGCCTCACATTTTGATACATCTGATCTAAATGACATATGAGGTTTTTCCAGCTCTGGTCACTCATTTCTCATCTGGTTCATTCAGTCGTTCAGATAACACTCTTTCTGAGCTGTAAAATCCAAAGGACAACCCAAAAAAGATAGATGCTTTAAGAATACATGGGGAATACCAGTCAGCCTCATCAGAACAGTTTGTTTCCCAACAGAAGGTTTCTTGGTCTGTCACATTGGGCAGCTGCCAATGTTGTAGGCATGCGAGAGTTTCAGACCACCTTACAGGGAAAATGTAATGCAAATGTCAGTAATGAATTTCCTGTTTCTGTATATCAAATATTGTAGCATGAGGATTAGTTACACTGTACACATTAACTGTCCATGATTGTTATAGAATACGGTGAGACACTTTGTATCAATAATCCAACCTACTAGACCTGAACGAAAGCTTTGAGCCAGCAGAGTCAAGGGTTTTCCATTTACTATTTCCATCTGTGCAGTTCTTTCTGTGTGTGTGTCTCTGCTTCACACTCTCGCTCAGAGTTAATTGAGAATGACAGGAATCGGACGTCACAGGAGACTGTAGTGAAACATCAGGTATTCCACTGATTATAACCAGTCTCCATGGCAACTCTGCCACCGTCAGATAAATGTTTGTAGCTTGTGACAGAGAATACAACTTTCAGAAATATGGACAGGTCTATTCCCACACACTCCCAGTCATATATATGAAGCTGTAGCACTGGAAAATGGGCAGATGAAGCTGTGACATAACTCACTCTGCACTGCAAAACATTAGCTGTACATACTGAATTTTATAACCTTAAGGGATAATAGTTATACACTCACTGCTGTTTTGGTGCATGTATTACATAACTTTTTTTTCATATTCTTACCAAAACCAAACATTGCAGTATTTGTTTAATAATTACTGTGGCATGACTGAGTGTGTAACCAACTCTAATCATAAATTTGTCTGTTTGTTTTTTTAAGATAAATCTCTGTCAGAAAATGTAGCTCACAGCTCAGCAGCCTCCCTTGTTTGCAGATAAAAATGTCATGAATAACAGCATCATTTACTTGCAGCTACTTGATATTCAGAGCCATTTAACAATATGTAAATGTACCGGCAAATATCACTTGATGGCTACCTGTACAGTGGGAGGTGGAATTGCGAAAATAGTGTGAACCTCCCATGTGTGACACAGTTCTGGCTTAACTTGTTGGCAGCTGCAGAGTTAACAGATTTTTATCCCACACTCAGCAGAGGCCAACTGTAGAGCTAGCTGCTGCTATAATGCAGAGGGAGGTGGGCATTTTACACTGGGAAAAAATATTTACCCACTGGGTCATTTAATATTATTGTAATCTTGTAAATGACTGTATCTTCAACATCTAAATACATGTCTTTGACATGGTAACATAAATCATTGGAAGTGACAATATAAATCTGTTTCCACTGAGTTTAAGGATTCTCCTAAATGAATTATAGAAAAATATAGAAAAATGTAAACTTTATAGATCCTGTAAGAAAAGTGTTTTCAACCAAGAATGTCATATCTTTGATCAGCTACAGACGTTGTGAATGAGTTCTTTCTCATCTGAATATAGCCCTTTTAACTTTTTTGCCAGAGGAGTGCCTTGGATTTTTTCTCTTTTGAACCACAGTAAGATGTGTTGAAGAATCATAGAGTGCAGTTGAATAAAGATTTACACATGTAAACATTTATTTTTCCTATGGCTTGGACTTTGAAATTTTCCCATAATGTTAAATTGGCATCCAGTGGTTATAGAAATAAGTACTGTGCATAGCAGCAGTGCTGCAGTTCTTGATTCTCCTGAAAGGCATCCAGCCTCCCACTCTCTATTGAAACAGCCTCAAAATATATTGAGACAGACTTGAATCAGCAAAGGGAAATAGTACATTTGCCTTCATGCCATTAGATTTTTAACTAGTTTGTTATTAGCTTTGTGCCATGGGTGACTGTAAAGCTCATATTTATCACACTCTTAATGAAGAACACTTCTCACAATATTAGTGCTTGCCTGCATTTTATTGATCTGTGGGCTTCAACACAGATTTAATCAGGTTCATGTGTTGTAGTGTAATAATAAGAAACAATCAACTGTTTCAGAAATTAAAGCAGCGGTTGGTGTGGAGTGTTTTTCTGATTTCACTCTTTCTAGAGCCAATGTCTCTGTCTGAAGTTAAAATCACTAAAACTGACTTTATCATCACTTACCCTGCCCCCTTATAATCCTCTTCCCTAATGTCCACTTTCTCTGGTCTCAGGTCAGCACCACACACAGAGTGATTAAATATTGATTCAGTCCAGCCACCCATCACCTCTTCAGCTGTTCATCAAATATATAAGAGCAGGAGTGTTGAGGACAGAAACAATGCTGAGGTTTATCTCCTTTCACTAACAGGACTTCAGGGGCTGAAACATTGGTAATCAATGGCGGAGCACTGGGATTATCATGTACAGGAGAACTTAATCTCACTGTTACAGTGTCAGACACAGTCACACTGATGCAGTTTTAAGATAATAAATAGATCATTAAAGGACAATGCCAGTGGTTTTTCATGTTTAAGCCCATTAACTTAAATTTGCATATACTTTATTATCCTGCCAAAAAGACTTACAGTTTCCAGGGACCAGTGTTTCCAGGTCTTTCTAGTTGTGAAGTCTCCTCATCTCCAGATGGACATATATTATATGTATTTTATGCATTCTGTATCTTGACTTGTTGAAGGAGCTAGCTAACATCTTCTCGGGGGAAACACTTGCTAATTATATTTGGTGCCTAGTAAGCTTGTTATCTAGCCTCCTGTAACAGTAACAGTTGTGACAGCCTACAAACATTCTTGCAAATGATAATATTGGTCTTAATTTGTGATAACTTTAAGTTATGGTATGGTTACCTTTTTTAATGTGAGGAAGGAAAAACATAACTAACCTGGTCTTCAGAAGGTACTGAATTGACCTAAACCCAATGGCTGTCTGCACAAATGAAATCAACCCAGAAACTAATATTATACAATGTTTTGTAAACTATACAAGATTTGATGTCAATGTTTAAACCTGCGCTCATATTATAAGTCTATGACTTATTGTTCTCCATTAAGCCAAAAAAGAACAAAATTATCAATGGTATTTTCTGGTTGCAACACACATATAAATTCAGCCAGGTTTACTGTGCACAATGTGAGTACAATTGCTAGTGGAGGCAGAGCTCCAACAAAAATATGTAAAATCACCACACTGATCCTAAAACCTAACTAGACCATGACTGTTCCACATCCTTAACCACATGTTTATTTGTTACCATGACAACAATAGTCTGGTACACCTGCCACCATGCAGGTGCTACACTGTCATTGGTGGTACCAGAGGGTAGGGACACATAACCAGTATGATTGTTCAGGTTGGCAGGCATGTTGGAAAGTTATGGTGATGACAGTTCTTTGTGTATGTGTGTGTGTGTGTGTGTGTGTGTGTGTGTCTGTGCCCCTGAATGTGGGGTGATGACTAACATCTGATATTATTTTAATGGAGTGACAAGGGGTTCAGTTCAGCATCCTCTGTACTGTTGAGAGAATAGTCTGTTCCACTCGGTCTCTCTCATCTTGTCACTGTTCAGTCACGCTCTCTGCCCAGTAAAGCACCAATTGAGCACAGACAGCCTTTCCTGGAACAGAGCTCAGATGACAGATTTGAGCAGAACACCTCATTCCGTGGGAGAAAGGCAATTCCCTTCATGCATGACTGAATGTGACTATTCCTTTTTTAAAGCCATTTGTTCACTAATAAGTTCCGCACTAAGACTGTATATTTCATATGGTTTTATTCCCATCCTCATTCCTGGGCGTCTGGCTCAGGCTTTATTCAGCAGTCCTGACCGCCTGGTGAGATGCAGCAGGCATCAGAGAGGAGGCCTGGAGGCTTAGAGAGAAGGAGGGGTTGTGAGAACCAATACCCGCTCTCACCTCTCCCACCCCTCTCTCCTCTATTCTCCTTCACTGCTGGCAGCCGTTTGCAACCTCTGTCACTCCCACGCAAACGACATGGACTTTCTACCTCTCTGGTGGGTGGACACAGTAATGGAAACACCTGATACAACAGGATAAGATTGTTGAAAAAAAGAGTGTTAATGGTGTATGAATTATAGGAGGTTGAGTCACAGTATCAAGAATCCTGACAGCTTATGACAAACAGAGGTAGACTGCACAGCTAATGAGCAGTGCTGCTACTGGTACTGACAGGTCTGCCATTCAGAAACACTTGCACATACCTATCAGAGCCAGTGCACACAGAAGCATAACATGCTTTTAGAAGCTCATATTCCATGGAGATAACTAGGTTTGTGGCAGGTGGGAGTATCAGCAGTGGTGTATGGCGTGCATGACTACTAGGGCTGTACATCTTTATTGATCTCATGATTCAATTCAATTATAATTATCCTGTCAACAATTTGATTTGATTTCAATATCACGATGCATGAAAATGCATTGCACTCCCAATTTTCTATATTACTGCATATGGATACTGTTCTAATGAGGTGCTGGTGTTCTACATGTATGTACCTCATGAGGTTAAAAGTGAGAGGATCATGCCGGTGTTCTAGTTACTTTAGTTTGGACCACTCACCAACATGGTCAATAGCTGGTTGAGGTGGTGGTGTTACCCTGTGGTGCCATTGTAAAACATTGTTTGCAGTGGGTCTGGCCAATGGACATGGTAGAAGAACATGGTGGCCTAACATCCTAAAATCAATGCACATTTAATTCAATTCAATTCAGTTTTATTTATATAGCGCCAAATCACAATAAAAGTCATCTCAAGGCACTTTGCATACAGAGCAGGTCTAGGCCATACTCTTTTTATCATGATATTTACAGAGAGAGACCCAACAAATCCCACCATGAGCAAGCACTAGGCGACAGATACCTGTCTGTGAGCATGACAGGTTTGTGCATGAGGACTAGGGCTGTGCATCTTTAGTGATTTCACAATTCGATTCAATTCGATTCGATTATGATTATGATTATTTCCTGTCAACAATTGCATTGGATTCAATATCACGATGCATGACGATGCGTTGCATTCCCAATTCTCTATATTACTGAAATGGCTACTGTTTCATCAATGAATAAAAGCAGTCAGATAAATATGAATTCCCTTTTTCATTATTTAGAAAAGGGCTTTATAAATTAATCTCAACATAAATGTCTTTACATTATAAACCAAAATAAATATATTGTAGAGGTCTAGCATTCCTAAATTTGTGTGTGAAATTGTTCCATCCTCAAAAACAAAACTAATACTTCTGCAGTCTAGCTTCAGCTTCTAGCAGCTGTCTTCTGCTCTAAGAACGGATACTTCCTGAATGTAGAGAACATCACAGACATGACCTACATGAGCCAGTAGCTGCACCAAATCAGCACTCTTATGAGCACCTATATAGGACTTTGTTGTCTAGCTGAGGCTAGAACATCAACAAGCAACATTGGGAAGCTATAAGTGATTATGTTGTGTCATTGCAGCGATGCAGAATTGTCCGCATCTGCATTGTGATGCATTGTAGAAACATTTTCAACACCCCAATGACTACACAGTGTAAGTTTCTCTTCATCCACAAAGCCGTAACTATTTTCACTGAGCCTCACTATCATCAGTCAGCATTATTAACCATTAGTATCACACAGTGACAACTAAACAAACAAGCAATAACCTTAACATGTTAACAAAGGTCCCAACCTGCTTCATTCACCTTACTGAGATCTAATTACTGTCAGTCGCTCGCTCTCAATTTCTTCTCAAAATACTTCTTCAACCAAGAGTTACTTATGTAAGTATGGTTCTACGAATTCTTGAGACACATGCAAACAGACACGGCAGCCTCCCTGCAACTCTAGTGCTTAATCAGCCCCAACTCTCTCTGACAATCACCATGATTAGTGCTCCACTCCACACATAATGAGCACATCTGTCTTCTCACAGGGAAAGCATTGATCGTCTGTAATGTGACACAATGCCAGTTAAGAGAAGGACTGCTCTGAAAAATGCCAGCCTGCTGCTGCTGTGGCATCACTGGAAGCTATTCATGGTTGATATGAAGTGGAAAATCATTTAACAGCTGGTACATTACAGCAGCCTCAGAGGAGGCATCTTTTCACTTTTACCCTTAGTCATGCTCAATGAAATAAATCCATAGATCAACACAACAGATGGTATAATTTTGTTTCATACATGTTGATACCTCCATACGGAGATGGTGGGGCACTCTCTGCTACTTTCTGTAACACTAATAATCTTTTTTTTTTTTTTTTTACATTAAACTCTTAAATACCATTTTCTATTTAGTCACAATTTCTAACTAGTTTTAACATAATGACTGTATTAATAGTTAGCATTTATTAACACTTTAAAGAAATAGTCACAAATTGTTAATAAGAGCAATTTTGATTTTCCAGGTTGTGAAAAATATATCTTGCTATTGCTTTCCTCTTCCAGCATGATGCAGATATTAACAACTTATTATCATTTACAACTGCAAACTTGTTGGAGAATAGAATCTGGAATGTCTCAGGAGCCAGTCCTTCTTTTCAGTTTACATAAAGACAAGTGACAAAGCAAACCAAATGAGTGGAGTAGTGGGATGACAGTGTCCCCATCTATAGGACACAAGAGATCACAGAAGGGTTTGATAAGTATGAAAATGATGAGAATCATCCACCACCATCATCAAAACACCATATGAGGCAATATCTTTTGGAGGAATGGTGCTCCATCTCTCCAGTAGAGTTCAGAGACTTGGAGGCACATTGAAGCTGTTCTGGCAGCTCGTGGTGGCCCAGTACCTTACTAAAACACTTTCTGTTGGTTTTGCCTTTAATTTGTCACCTGTCTGTATTAATGCCTGGCAGAATGTTGTTTTTCAGATATGTGCAGACTATGATATATCTATATTAAACTCTGAATTGTGATTGGTTGAAAGCTATGAATTAGCTTTTTAATTAGTGGACAGTTTAACTGAACACCTGGATCTTAGGTGTTTGTTTGTTGCTCTAAATTACTGTTCCTCTATTGAACTGTTGGAAAAGACAGTGACAGCTGAGCCTCAGCTAAAGAGCTTTGAGCTAGGGTTATTTGTGTGACTACCATCAGCGACCAAAAAAATGACTAATAGCTTCTCAGTGGGAACAGTAATTTAAATGCATATCATATGTGCATATAATTTAGTCCAAATCAACTAATGGTAGTAAGATGAAATTGAAATTAAATTAGCTAAATTATTTTAGCTGCAGTGGGAAAGGAGAGAGGATTAGAGAGGAAATGTGAAAAACCTGCAGAGAAAATACAGAGGTGTATAGAACTGACATGTAAGAATGAGGGAGAGAGAGAGTACGTAACATTGTCTCCATTGGACAGACACTTTTAATAATATCATGTGGCAGCACACATCTCTATTCTCTGTTCTTGAGATTGACAGCAGTAAAAATTCTGTTTCCTGGTTTGAAACTTCAGGATTATAAATCTCCTGCCTGAACCTCATGAACCCTTTCCTGTTTAGCAAGTTCTGAGGCTCAGGAACTATATTTTAGTTATATGTCTAAATTACCAAATGGAATCTTTTGGGACAGCTGATTGAAAGCAGCAGGGTGAGTTACCCTTAAACCCTGGTGCTACGTCAGAAGGTTTGAATAATTAAGGAAGGAAGTACCCACACACCATGCAGCTGTGCATAATGATTTAGAAAGGTTTAAATATTCGCTTTTGACAGTGAGCTATGTGAGCAGGCGGGAACACAGATGAATATAATCCATTAAAGACATGGGCCATGCTTTTGCCCTTGCTATCTGTATCAATGTGGTGTTTTTTATTTGTTTCTAATTATTTATTATTTCCTTGCACCACTGCATGCCATGGTATTTTAGCTTCCTGTGCCAGCAACTAACTCTATTACATAATATTATATTATATGCCTATTACATAATTGGCAGTCTGTGGGTAGTCTATCATTTGGACTGTGGTCTACACAAGAGATCAGATATGGATACTATGGATCATGTACAGTTTGCAGTCTGAAGAGGGAAATTTAGAGCAACATAGGTAGGTCATGAGGGTGGAATGAAGGTGGGGAATAGCTAAGTAAAAAGACACATACAAGAGAATTGTATGCGCCTTTCTCTTCAGACTTGAGATACACTATCTTATAAGCCATTGAAACAAAGTCACATGGCAATTATGTGTAATATTTACTTTAAAAGATTTAAAAGCAGGTTAATTTACGTCATTTATCCTTAAGACAAACCACTGTTGAATCCTACTGTTGTATTTCTATTTGTTTCCATGCGGACCATAAATTACACAGCTTCCCTTCAACTTTCAACAGCTTTCTCCCCTCATTATCGCCCACTTAAACATATGACATACCCACCTATCCATTCTCTTATTGTTTATTTATTTTAATGTTTTGTTCACTTTTTCACAGTGGTTAAAGGTAGTTTGTTTATTAATTTCATTTCACTTTCATCTTTTTTTACACATAACTGAGTTCTTAAAATCACACTTCACATGTTTTTTGGAAGTAAGACCTTTGTTATTTTGTATATATTATGGACAGCTAACTGCAGATACATGTTCAAGAATAAATGGCCATTTCAAATTTTCAACTTCCAGTTTAGGTTCTGCTGGTATAAGTATGAATGCAGATATCATTGTGAACTTGAATGGTACAGGTAACAGCTTTGTGTTATAAATCCAGTTTGATTTTGTATGACATTTTGTTGGTATAATCAGGATAATACGCTCCATGATTGTAATGGATTCCACAGGGTCAAGCACCCTACATGTATGGTACAGTGGGACTATTTATTTTGTTTTTATAGCAGCATGGTTTGAAAATTCACATCTGACACTTAATACAAAGATAACCTTGGTTTTCCTCCAGGGATTGGCAAGAGAAATTAAAGGGAATCTCCACTGATTTTAAACATCACACTCAGATAGCAGCTGAGCAGTACAGCCAGGTCAGTTTTACAGGTCTGGCCTAGAATTTATGGCTCTGATTTTTGCTGACTACATGTGTTGGATGTGTGAATTAGTTGCATTAAGTCTTCTGCGGCCTCAATGGGATTGGCATTGAATCTGATAAATGTGCTGTCATTTGAGTCAGCATTGGTTGTGGCTTAAGATTCCCAAGTTTGTAAATGGAAGCAATGTGTGGAGTTAGAAAGATATTAACTTATCAGACCTTTGTAGCCTGCTCAGTATCTTTGCTCATGGCTAGAGGCTCCAGGCTGTATTAGCTGCTGGTTGAGTTGTATTGTGGGTAATATATATGCCAGAGAAGGAAGAAGAATCCATGTAATAAAAAAATGATATGCAACAATAGTATAGGACTAGTAATAATGGAATAGTATAGGACTCTAATGCTAAAGTTGTGAATTAATCTTTTTAAAAATAGAAAGCAGTACTGCCCTAGAGACTAACCTCAGGTTTGAGTCTGATCTTGTTGTCTTGAGTCTTGTGACTCTGACTTGTCTTTGGTTGTGTCCATGTCCTTTTTTCCCCTGCCCAGCATCACTGGCTGTTCCTTTCAAAGCACATATAGTGTTTATTTTCCTTAGTGTGACTTTGTAAACTAACAATCAAAACTCCTAATTTTTATACACACTTTTATTTCTCAAAGTTGTAATTAGATTTAAGCTAATAATGCAATATTTAGGCAAATTTAAAATGTTTTATATTATATTTCAAACTTTCAGACCTCTCAAACTGCACTGTTTGGTGGTTTTTGACTTGGTCTTGATTCATTCCATGTTTGGATCAGAGATGGATGAGATCTCTAAACTGCACACACTTGGGTTGTCCCAGTCTCAACATCCCTGAAAGAAACACACAGACATGTTACATGTAAAATAAATACAAATACAAACTACACTGATGCAAGGAAAGTTTAATTCTCATTCTCTAATGAGCAAAGAACAAAAGCTGGAAAGTCATTTGCAATTCCATCCATCCATTTTCTTCCACTTATCACAGTGGCAGCAGGGTAAGCAGGGACATCCCTCTCCCCAGCAACGCTTTCCAGATCCTCCTGGGGGTCCTAAGATGTTCCCAGAGCAGATGGGAGATGTAATCCCTCCAGCAAGTTCTGGGTCTACCCCGGGTTCTTCTCCCAGTTGGACACCCTATGGAGGAAACTCACTTGGCCACTTGTATCCGTGATCTAATTTTTTCGGTCACTACCCAAAACTGTTTGGAATTTAGATCAACTGGTAAATTGAATTTCTTTGTCCTCCCTCTTCACCACAGAGGTCCGATACAATGTTTTCATCTCCTGCTCCATTCTACCCTCACTCGGGAAAAAGACCCTGAGACACCTGAACCCCTCTAGTTGGGGCAATAACTCAACCTGGATGGAACAATCCTCCTTTTCCCAGCAGAGAACATGGCCTCAGACTTGGAGATGCTGACTCCTGACCGTAGCACTTGGCTGTAAACCACCTCAGTGTGGGCTAGGTGTCTTGGTCTAATGAAGCCAACAGAACCATTTCTGCAAAGACAAGCAAAGCAATTCTGAGGATGCCAAAGAAGACATTTTCCTCACCTCAGCTGCACCTTGAGATCCTGTTCATGAATATCACAAACCTGACTGAAGACAAGGGGCAACCTTGGCAGTCCACCACCCACTGGAAATGTGTATGACTTTGTCCTGAGAATGCCAACACAGCTGTGACTTTGGTTGGACCAGATATCTCACATCATCATACCCTATATTCTTGCAGCACCCACCACAAGGTCCTCCAGGGGACATGGTCATAGGCCCTCTCCAAGTCCACAAAACAAATGTAGACTAGATGGTAAAACTCCCATGACCCCCTCAGCTCTCCTGTGAGGGTAAAGAGCTGGTCCACTGTTCCACAGCCAGGATGGAATTGGCATTGTTCCTCCTGAATCTGAAGTTCAGCAATTGGTTGGAACCTCCTTTCCAGCACTCTGGAGTAAAACTTTCCTGGGGAGGCTGAGCAGTGTGACTTAGCTGGTCCAGGTCCAGAGTGACACAAAAAAACAGACTTTATGTTCACTAAACAGTACAGCAGACAGTTCCATGGAAGTCTCCTCCAGTTGAGGATAGCAAAACCGGTATTTGAGCTCAGTAAGTAAAGTGACTAAAACAGTTTCTCCTCAAAAATCAGTGTTTCACTAATTGCTGTTTGGGAGGCAACTGTTGACACTGGGGCAACAACAACACCAGTGCATGCATAGTTTTTTGAGCACTTGTCAATTATGAATACTGTTAAATACATAATTTCTACTGCCAGTAAAATCAACAATATAATTCAGGTAAAAACTGAACTCAACTCTTTCAGCTTCTATTCATGAAAATCTCACAGAATTCACAAAATCTAGAACCCCTTTATTAAAGGTGGGTGGTACCAGCTCTTGCATAGTGCCTCATTAAAGTTTGTGCTCATTTCTTTATGTTTTAATAATAAAGAGTAATAATTGAAAAGCTCTGTGAGAAAATGAGAATAGAGAACACACAGACAGAGGAGATGTTGGAAATCACAAGGTGGACAGAGGAAGCGTGAGAGACTTGAGGAAGAGGTGTAAAGATAAGGTGTGAATCACGAGTCAATAATGTTGAAACATACACACATATTAGACATGGTGTGTTTGTATCAGTGTGAGATTAAAGGCCTGAAGATGAGTTGAGTAGTCATCTCTCCTGTGGAAACACAGGATATCCATTAAAATAGATAGATATGTGTGTGTGCCGCATGCATTGCAGAAAGTCAAAGATTAAATGAAAATGGTGTGAAAGAGTGAATCAGTTTGTCATATCTAGAAGAAATCGTCTGAGAATTATATATATATATATATATGTGTGTGTGTGTGTGTGTGTGTGTGTGTGTGTTTGTGTGTGTGTGTGTATGTATGTATGTATTTTTTGTCTTAGTGTATCTGACTTTGTTATAAATGAGTAATATTGAGCCCAGTAAAAATGCAGCCCTAACCTTGGTAAATCTGTCCTTTATCCCCGGGATCAGCACAGGTACCTCTGCACGCCCACTCTTTGCACATTGCTTTTCCTCTATTTTACATCCTACTTGACTTCTTTCTTTGCCCGTGTTTCCTGCACCTTTATTTCCACTCTGACTCACTTAATTTATAATTACATTTTACTAAGCCCTGCTCTGAACCCACCAATCCCCCCTATATCCGCTGTATCATGCGTCCAGGAGCACTGCAGTCTTAGTCATACCAAACACTGCATCTCCCCCTTTGAAAAGCTTTCCGTTCCCTCTCAAACAACCTAGGTTGCAACTGAGCAAGGTGCAGAAAGGCAGGCTAAATTGGTCCTGATATGGCTGAAGCTCTGCACACAGCTGCTGCTGCAACAGTTCATTTCCAAGGCAACTGAAAGCAGATGCAGATCAGTCACCATGCCAACTAGCCTGACCCCTTGACCATCTCTGCTCCCTCCCTCCGTCTCTCTTCTTTCCTTCCAACATCCTCCCATCCCACACAAGAGAACAGAGAAAGGCATGAGATGCAGAAACCTCGAGAGACTCAGTCAGTTTAAACTAAGTCTAGCTGAGCTGATTCAGAAGACCCTGATCCTTTTCTCAGGTTTACCAACACACACACACTCCAGCCCCACCTGCAGGGAGCAGATAGTAGACAGTTCTGCTTGACCAACTTTATCAACACTCCTGTTGATTTCTCTATCTTGCTGGTGCATTCTCATCTTCACAAAGTTAATATCAGTGATTTCTATGCAACATTTCAACTCATGCTGTCTTGGTTCACTGTGTATTTCCCTTAAATCAATGCCAGGTAAATAAATGACACCCTGGCATCCCACCGTAAGGCTTTTCAGCTATCATTCTTGTTGATAAATAGCAGCCACTGGCTACTGGACGCTGTCCTCTTTTAAAGCTGCTATTAATAAGAATCACTGACAGATTTTATGACTTGGGTAAAACTGTTCATTAAAGCTGCCCTGGGTATTGCTGTAAGACATCACACACATCACACACACGAAGGAGCTGCAACTGCAGAGCAACTCAACCCCCACAGAGGAGATTCACAAATTTTCCTTGTTTATCTAAATGAATTTATATAATTTATTATCACATCTGATCACTGACGTTATTCTGTTCACAGAGGAAGAAACTAAATCTGGCACTGACCAAGTGCTCTATTATTTGCGTTTTTCCCTTTGCTTTGCTTACAGCCTCCCAGCAGGGCTGGTAAATATGAGCTTGCTCTCTGTGGATGATTGATTTCACCTCACTGGACTTCTTCTTCCTCTCACAGGAGCCCAAAAAAAGTTGCATCTCCAGAGCTTTAATTTTGGCTTAGTCAGTTTGTTTCATCACATTGTGTAGGCAGGAATCATGGTTCCATTTGAGCTCTTATTTTTTAATTGAGCAAAGTTAATTCATAATCAGAAATATTCGGGGACCATTTTAAAGGAATTTAAATTTAGAGAAATGCCAAACTTGACTTTATATTTGTTACCTCTTATTTACATGATTCTTAAATATATATATTTTCTCATCTGTGTTTGTCATATGTGATGTAGTTTCACTGCTGTGCAAAGCAGCAAACTGGTGTCATCTAACTTCAGCTAAAATGGTAATGATCAATAATTTCCTGTTGGATCCAGAATGAATCAGGTGACTACTTGTAACGTGAAAGGCGTTGCTCATAGTGACAAACACACTTACTATCCACATTGGTTCTTATCAGCTCTGAAGAGCATTCTTTTGTTTCAGCTAGTCGTCACAGACTGGCCGAGTTATGAGTCAACATAAAGGTTACACTAAAAACAATTAGTATAAGGCAACACAAATAAATGATTTTGATAATTAGCATTATTAGCCATGAAATCAGCGCATGGATTAGAGGCACATGTGCTGTGAAGGTGCTGTAAGAAGATGATACACAGTAATTGTATTATCCAAAATTTTGACGCCAATATTTTCACTTTTACTGCAAATGAATATCGGCTCCAAATATCGGTTATCGGCCTCCTTGACTACTAATAATCTGTATCGGTATCGGCCCTGAAAAAACCATTTTGGTCTATCTCTAATCAGTACATCCATAGGATATAATGTAATAATGTAATGACAGTGCCCACTTCAGAATGCAGATTTGTTTTTACAAAGACAGGATGGTCGGTATGAAATGTCATCATCAAAATTGAAAATGAGCACCAGCGCTCATCATGTGTCCAACACGACAACACCTGAAGCTAGACAAAGCAAACTCAATACTCTGCCTACACCAAACTCCAGCTTCTAAACACACACAAAACTGAAAACAATACTTAGCATTACACTAACTTAGCATACCCAAAGGCGCCTCTAAATAAAAGGCTCACTAGCCAATCAAATCCCACAAAACAGAGGGAGCTGCCAAGTCACAAGCATGCAACAACATCTGAAGGACACTACTTCCCTCAGTGCAGTTATTCTAATCATAACTTCAAGTTCTATTATATACCTAGACATCATGAGGTGTGTGTGTTAACACAAAATCAGACTTATACACAGAGATTGCTGATATCTGTTTGCATTAAGAAGATCCTTGATAACACTGTCTTTGCTTGGTTACACTGAAACAGACAAAGCCAACATAATACCACCCTGGTGTGTGATTTTATACAGCAAGCTGGCATTGTGGAATCAAAGGTATGATGTGTAACACAGAAGCCTCTGTGTAAGTCGTCTGTCAAGCTGTGCTGACTCTCCCTATTACACAGATGCCGATCTTGCTCTGTGACACTCCCAAATATGTTAACAACAATGCAAATTCGTTTTATTACTCAGGAATTAAACTTTTGTTTCGTATGAGGAAGAATGTGCTCTTTAGTCCTTCAAAAATTGCATAGTTCAGCTATGTTAAACAATGGCTGAACATCCATAGACTCAACTTGCCTCACACCAAAAAACTTCAGGACTTTTTTCAGGCAGTTAGTCTGGATTTTCAGTAGCTCCAGATCCAGATTGACACAGTGCTTCGTCACCTGTTTGGCAGCAGATTTTGTGATTTCCTTGTGGGAGTTGGGCAGCTCGAGGAGAAAGTGGGAGGAAGGAGCAAGCACTCCTTATCTCTCTATTAAAAATCATTCTCATCTCTCCTCTGTGTTAGTTTTGCTTTGCAGTCTTCTCCCAGTCTCAGGACTCTGTTGTTACTGTTTCACCAATGTCCCCCACTGTCTCTTTTTTCCTTTTTCTGGCTGCTCCTGTTTAAGGAGCGGCAGTATGACTCATAAAGTCAGACAGGTATAGACCCATGGAAATGGATAAAAATAGTCCAGAGTACATTTATATCTGTGTGTTGGAAAAAGCATGTGATGGATCTATATTTGAATATTACTTAGCCAAAGATTTATTGCCTGAGTGTAGTGCAAGTATTTCAAATGTATCTTGGATGGCTGCTGTCATTTTCTATTGTTTGTGGATTGACATTTTGAACTTGAATGAAATACATTAAAAGAAAGTATATTGGCTGGTTACAACATCATCTAGTCAAACCATTTCACAACCCAGTGAGATTTTGCAGTTCAGCAGCTGCACTCGGTGCCATTATTACTTTTAGAAGTATTTTGCTCAAAGATTTGAAAAGATCTCCCTCTTTTCAAAGCCTGCATTTTAGGATATGTTTTTCCTTTAAGGCATGAAGGTGTGAGCTATAAATCCATTGATTGATTTATTTTTCCTCCCCTGTGGTTTGGCTACCCCTGAAAGTCACAAGTGCACAAACCTTCATGGCCTGTGTGCAATTAATTTGCATTTGTTCTGCTCACCTCCATACATCTAACCAGGGTTTTACTTTATGTGTCTCTGTATGTTGCTTTTTTTTTGTTTGTTTGTTTTTTTGTTTTTTTTTTGTAATGTCATATTTCATATTGCTGCATGTTTTCTGTCTATTAGACAAATATAAACTGAAGAAGTCTGATCAGAAAAAAATCTTTCTCCTTTGCCAAATGGAGCACAAATCAGCTCTGTAGCTCTGTTTGCTGTAGGACACCTGTGTAAGTCTGTGGATTCTTTTAACTCAGGAAGACAAGATTCAGACTGAATTAGTCCCCAAATTAGTCATCATTGGCTGTCTGCAGAGCGAGCAGCTTATAAACTAGAAATCTTGTTTTAATATTACTGCAGTAATATTTTACATGTTGTGGCTTAAACCATGTTTCTAGGCTGTATTGTATTGCCAATTTATGATAGTACCATGGGCACATCCATAGACTTAAACTGTATTCTTGAGACTGCTGTGAAATAAACCTGATCTTCACTGTAGAACAGAAACCATATTACCTGCGTCTTTCACCCATCTGCTGCTCCATATTATTCATTTTTTCTTCTGTGAATAGAATAATTGCATAAAATAACACAGATTTTCTCTCTTTTTAGTGAACACTGTTCAAGGTTGTTTTGAATAAACTTTACTGGAATTGTCACCAGCTAAAATGGACAGTGGATACAAGCTTATGTTCAGTGCAAGCTCCACATCATTGTTGGCCAGTTGACAGTGTGAGAATAATTTTGCAGGTTTTGGCAGGTTAAAACATGCAGTGTTAACACAACAAACATGACTGATAATATCACAGTATGCCTGGTGCCAGCACATGTACTGAGGTCAAGTTCACACTGACTGGCATCCTATCTATCCTATCATCCTTCTCTAGTCTAGTCAGAAGCCGTTTGTGTGGAATTTTGAAGGCCTAACCTTTTGCCTGCTATACATCGCCAGTCAGATCTGAGTGTTGCAGAGCCTGACATATACAGGCCATCTGCAGTGATGCACTAGACAGAAAACAAAGACTTTGTCATTGACACTGGGTTGAGACAGTAGCTCTTCACTTAAGAGAGTGAGGTGAGGCAGACACACAAGAAACCTGAAATTGAAGTTGTCAGACAGACGGGAAGTAAGACAAGCAGTGCTGCCTAATTAGCTTTGTCTTCATTAGATCTGCTAATGATCTCAGTGGAGACAGCTCCAGATTCACCTGCCACTACCTCGAAGACACTTTGTGGTTTATTTTCTTGTTGGCACAAATGCTTTTGAAGCAATGTTGTGTTAAATACACAAATAAATATGAAATACAGAAAATCATTTGAAATTCATTTTGCTAGGGAGGCAAGTGTGTACAAGTATGTGTTCAGCAGATATGAGTCTGTATAAAGTCACAGTTTGATTAATTCAAGTTTTTGTTCTTGTATGATGTGTAAAATGTCTATGCTGTTAAATTTAAGTTATTACAAAATGGGTAAAATGGTTATTTTTCATCCATAATCCCAGCTGACATCGAGCGAGAGACCAAGCAAAATTGAGATTGTAGTGTAAGTAAGTGACCAGTTAATGAAGAGTGTTTGGCATTTGGCCACCAAAGAACCAGATATTTCCTTGAGGAGTCAGTAGAGACCCAAGCAGAGTTTAAAGGAGAATGGATATTGGACTTACATTTGCCAGATGGACAGAAACATGTCTTCAATTGAATAATGCTGATGTTGCTTGATGTCTGCAGGAGGTGTATAGAGGCAATTGTTTTCCAACATGTTGGACATTTACACAGGGTTTTATGTGGTAGCTATGTGTCTCTTGTTTTGATGCTCTGCTGTCGCGAACTGACTAAAAATCATAGAGATGCCATATCTTTTAAAAATGGTTAGAATGATGCATATTTTCACACTGTTTTTTCTGGAAGACACAAGTGTTGTTCCTATGAAGAAGAAATAGTAACAGCTAAAAAAAAAGAGAGATTTAGAGAGAGAAGTTTAATCCTTGGCCTTTCATGTTTCTGCACAGCTGGCCAATCATGGAGAGTCGTTGGTTTTGGAAAGATGCTGAAATGGTCAGACACAGACTCCTCTTAGGGGTTTTATAAAGCTATCCAACCATCTGACAAACATTTCAGTGGGAGCACAAAGCTTAGGCATTTCCATGAATTTCCCTTACCTTAACCCTTTCCCTTTTGGAGCAGAGAGGGTTGTAGAGATACAGCACTGAGTGGAATGGCACATAAAGACATGCATATCATCAGTGCTGATTTAGAAATCAATAGAGGACAGGAACTGTAAGGATTACGCAAATGTGCTACAGAAAAATAACTCCACTCTGTATTGTGAGTAAATTAGTACCAGCACTGGGCTGAGCTCCCCCTCTGCTCTTGTCTCAGCTATGTTAAAGTTAAAATAATTACTTCTGCATGTTCTTTCCTCAACCTCAACATGAAGGCAATTATGCACATAATAGGAAAGATTTGACGATTCATCAGAGCCACCCCAAACATGAATAAGCAGGCTGGTTGAGATGGAAGGCAGCAGAATGAGAGGAGTGGGTGTGATCTCTCCCATGGGCGGGCTGCTTGCATCCTGTACTTAATTTTTTTGTCTCCACAGAAAAAACTGTACAATGATGTTTTCTCCAAGACTGTTACACGCTCGCCATAAACCTCCACTTCACTTTTCTGCTTTATAGCTGGTAATCCCAACTATCCCCTCTAATGGGATAAGGGGAGATTTTACACTACAAAAGTATTATTGGATGCTGACAGTACTTCTCCATAGGTGAACATGTTGATCTGCTGTGAATATACTGTAGAGAGAGTGTTTTGAGCTAAAACCTCAAGCCTCTCAGCACTTCTCCCAAGGCTCCAAGATCAGCAATAAAAGCAGACTATTACACCCATAAAGCATCAGTTTTTCCCAGCATCACGGAGAATTATGTTGTTGTTGGTCATTATATCCCACTGTACTATTAACTGCTAGATTCACCTCACAGAGGAAAAGCACAAGCAAACAGCAGCAAAATGTGATGTGACTTACATACTAAAGCTGGACTTTTCCTGCAGGATTGATAAGGATATTCTCTGTGGTTGCTGTGTGTTTATATAATTAAAACTTATTAAGCCACCTTGATCATTGAAAGCATCTCAAAACATACAACAAAACAAAAATGAGGCAAATTCTGTTTGTGTTTGAATAATCATGTTACAGTGTTGCTTTTACCATCAGCCCCCAAAAGCTCATTATGGAAAAGCATTAATGCAGCAATTACAGAGGGAGAGAGGTGGCTAATGGATGGATCACAGCTGGACTGTTTGCCTCCATTTCTACCTTATTTTCTGCATATGAGTCCAGGCTTTTCTCTGGGCCACTTCTTTGTTTCTACTACTTCTCATATACTTCTATCTTGTTAGTGTACAGCAATGCATATGTGCATTTGCATAGTTCATTTTCTGTGTATATGACAGAGCTATAGACTTGAGACGTGGACTAACTGAGAACTAACTGCCTGAAGACTCCGCTTGAGACTAGAAGGAAAAACCTGAGCAGACTTGACTTGGTGATGCCTAAATATTGAAAGAAACTCTGCTGTGTGACTAATTGTTTTTTTGGAGTTCTGACAAACTGTATAATAATAAATAACATAAAGGGGATGCGTACAGTGTCAGCTGCTTGTAGAAGAATGAAATGCAGACAAACCTAAATATTCAGATTAGTCAATGTCAATGTAAACAAAATGATTGACTAACTGAACTAATAGCACTTTTCCATCATTCTTTATGTTCAGTATTCTGTTTCCTCAGAATTAAAGCTGTTTGGGTCTTTGGTTCACTTTTGTGCAGCATTGTATATTACATTACACCGTGAAAATATTACTTATGTCTGTGTTGGTTCTTAATCATCCAGGTCATGGTAGTCTTAAGTGTTGAAGGCAACTTGACTTCTTTTAGGGTTCCTTGAAGATGTTTCACCTCTCATCCAGAAGGCTTCCTCAGTTCTAAAAACTGGTTGGGGAGAGGTATTTAACCTCTTTGACGTGGTCCTGAGAGTCATTAACCCACCCTGTTGTTATGTGACTTGTTAAGGTCACATGTCTCAAGGTGTGAATGGGGGTTAAATTGCCTGAGTAAGGATCTCAGGACTGCGTTGTAGATGGCTGATAGTTGGTGTTGTAGGCCACCACCTCTGTTTAAAGATGGACGTTCCAGATGGACAGAGATGGCCTTTTCACTCATCTCTCAAACCATCTGTCCTCTCTATCCTAAATGTGGACATTGTTGTCCTGAAAGGAATGTCCCTTCTCCAAGTCAGCCAAGTCTCCAATCTCCGGTGTTGTGCCATGCACTTGTGGAGTGGTTGTTTGGTTTCACCTATGTACAGGTCTGAGCACTCTTCACTGCATTGCACTGCAAACACAAAGTTCAAGTTGTGCTAGGGAGTCTTGACCTTGAGTTGAGACAGTTTCTGTCTAAGGGTGTTGCAGGGTCTGAGGTGCACTGGAGAAAATTCTTTTGAATTCCTCCGACAGTCCTGCTACATATGGAAAGACGATGTTGTTCTGTCTTTTCTCTTGTTTCTCACCAGTTGCTGTCTATGTCTTTTTGCTGACTTGATGAAGGCCCAGTTAGGGTAACCACATGTTTTAAGTGCTGTCTTGAGGCATCAGTGTTCTTTGTCTTTTCCATCTGCCTTCGAGGTAATATTCTCTGCCTGGTGGTGTAGAGTCCTGATAACACCATGTTTATGTTCCCGTGGGTGGTAGGAGTCTAGGTACTGGTCTGTGTGTGAGTTTCCGGTAGACTTCAGTGTTGAGGGTACCATCCTCCTCCGTGAGCACAGCACAGTCCATAAATAGTAACCTATCCTCTTTTGTATCCTTTCTGGTGAACTTGATGTGTTTGTTCACTGAGTTGATATGTTCAGTGAAGGCCTCCACCTCCTGGGTTTTGATTTCGACCCAGGTGTCATCCACATACCTAAACCAATGGCTGGGAGTTGTTCCTCTGAAGGTGCTCAGAGCTTTGTTTTCAACCTCTTCCATGTAGACACTGGGACACTGGGATCCCATGGCACATCCATGCTTTTGTCTGTGGAAACCCTTGTTGCACTTGAAATAGGTGTTGGTAAGGCAGAGGTCTAGTAGGGTGCAGATCTGGTCTGGGGTGAAACTGGTCCTGCTGTGTAGGGAGCTGTCTTATTGTAGACATTTCATGACAGTCTCCACTGCCTTGGCTGTGGGTATGCAAGTGAAAAGTGAGGTGGCATCAAAAGACACCATAGTTTCATCTGGAGCTAGTTTGAATCTCCGGACCTTGTTGATGCAATCCGTGGAGTTCTGAATGTTATGAGGAGTGTTGGCCAATGATCAGTTGGTCCCTGGAACTGATCATTGGTTAATATAAAACATTTTAATCAGAGGAAATACAATGATACTTGATTTGATGCACACATACAGTGTAAAACAACTAGACTGGGCCAATGATTGTATCAATGTACTGTTAAAAAGAAGTATTTGGTGATTTTGTTGTTGTGCTGTTGTAATTAGTATATTAAACACTGAGTCATGTCTCAGACATTTGATACTTGATTTTTTTTTTTTAATGGACTGCACATTTTGTGCCTGCATGGTATACACGTAATTCATGGCAGAGCTTGTATTTTCTTTCTTTTAGACACATCCTGCATCTATCTTTTGTATAGTTTTCACATAAGCTGTAAAATCATTTCATTTTCATGAGCTACCCTCATCTCTTATAAAATGCAAAAAGTACTTTTTTTTTTAAAGTCTCAAAGTTACATTATGTTGTTTTACAGAAATTGTCAAGTGGTCTACTTTTGTGACCCACCATTTTTCTTGCAGATTTCTATCATTGCTTTTCTGCTGCCAAGAGCCAGTTTCCCATTACAGAGACCATTAAAGTTTTATGTGATCTTATCTTTATCAGTAATGAATGGACAACACAAGTACCCGCTGTGTAAATGGCACACTTAGGGAGCAACTACACAGAGGTTACTGCCTCCAACCCTCTAAATATTTAAAGGTGTTGTAGGCAGCCAGCGTTTGTACCTCACTGCTGAAAACCACATTTAGGTGACTGTGGTGGTTCTGGTTTAATTTGCAGCCATCATCTCTCCCCTACAACAAGAGATAGAGAGGAAAGTGTTCTCTAATAACATTACCTCTACACACAAGTCCATTAGCAAAACTCTGAGAAATCCTGCAGGCGGGATGAAGAGATGAGTTGCAGCTATATGTTGACAGTTATGTGAATTTATAGCATACAGTGTCCTCTGTATCAACATAATTGTTCTCTTTATACATGTTTTGCTTGTTTGCACATAAATTACACATTTCATACTGTGCAGTGCAAACATTCAGTTTTAAAGTGCTCTCAGACTGTTCGTATTTTACTTTCACTTGTTCTTTCTTTGTCTAGTCTGGATCTGCAAATCCAGACATTTGGTTCAGAGGAAGATGCTGTAGCTTAACATTGACTGGATAGATTGCCATGAAAATGACAGTAGATCCATCCATCCATCCATTAGCTATAGTATAGCACTTATTTGTAAGGGTCACAACGGGCTAGAACTTATTCCAGGCAAGAGGTGGCGTACACCCTGGACAAATTGGCAGTCCATTACCAGGCTGACATATTTAGACAAACAACCATTCACACTCGCATTCATACCTATGATAATTTAGAGCCATCAATTAACCTGCATGTCTACTACTATGAGACTATGAGAGGAAGCTGGAGAACCTGGACACAGACACAGGGAAAACATGCAAACTCCACACAGAAAAGCTCCAAGGCTCAAACTTAGAATCTTCTTACTGTGAAGCATTAATGGTATCCACTACATCACCGTGTCACAGTGACTGTAAAAGTTACATTGTCTCAAGCACACCGATGTGAGAGACTGATAAAGTAATGCAGAAAGCCATCACTTCAAGTTTTTGCTTCTAAAAGTGGTTCTTCAAGCTACTGAATCACAGGGTGTACTTCACACACTGGTTCTGCATTTTGGCCCTGTTTTTTGTTAAATAAGTAATGACATAGTGTAATATGTCATGTGCTGTTGTTCATCTGAGGTTGTATTTACCTAATTTTAAGACCTGCCAAGGACCAGATGATTTTTTATTGTCCTGATACGTAAAACCATAGAATTCAAAGAGGGTGCACTTTCTTTTTCACGACTGTATGAAATTAAACTATTGACTAACACACAATTTGCGTGTGCCACTACCCTTAGCACTTTCCTGTACTACCTATGCCTAACAGCCAGTGCTGGCACATTTACACTCTAAAGATAAACCAAGCTCCCAGGAACAGGCCTGGGCTGTGAGCCAACTTTGGCTTAGTTGTCACCCTCAGTGTTGCAGGTGATGCACACTGGCACAAAACAACCTTTTCCAAACACAATCATTACTAAAATACCAGGTTTAAGAGCCATAACAGTGAATTATATCGGTATGAGCATAAGATGGAGCACCATCTTGAACACAGTTTTGTAATATATACATGATACAAACCCTTTTGATTTTAGTGACCCTATGGACTTTTTTCTTGTGCCATCCTCAAGACAAATTACATTTTAACTCCACAAACAAAAAGCACAATCATCTATAAGTTTGTCAGTTTTGGTGTGTAATGAACATTGCAGCCCCTAGGTGCCACTACACTGTTAATCTTGTTCTTATTAGTAAATTAAACAAGTTTTACCAGTTTCAATTATTTTTTGTTTTAATTATCTGTCATATGTTCTTCTCCACTCAATCTCTCCATTCCTTCCTCCTGCTCTTCTCTGTTGTCAGTATTAACAGTCCTGGTACTTCTTGTCCCTCTCTCTCCAGCTGCAATCGAGGCCTGTCTGGGTCACCTGCTGAAGAGACGGGCAGCTGGTTTCCTCCGCAGTGACAAGATCGCTGCCCTCTTCACCAAAGTCGGCAAAGTCTACGACACCGCCGGCGAGGTTTGTCGTAAAGTACAGGAGCAGCTCCAGCAGCAGGCTGATCTCACCAGGTTGGTCTCACGGTCCTCTTGTGGAGAGAGGGGTTGGGGTACTGATCTCATCTAAAACCACCTCCTATGCAACAATGAAGGAGAGCTTTGTTAAATGCTGTTTAAGACCCAGCTTTAATCTCACATTTAAGTTTCAATTTATCATTTTGTGACTGGAGTCTTACCACTAGAGACCATACCTGACACCACAATCAGAATTTAATTTGTGCAAATTGAGTGAATCTGCCATCTTAATTAGAGAGGAAGAGACACTCTTCTCCATTACAGCTCACTTACGGCAGATAATGAAACTCATGCTGTAGCTTTAATTATGCACCAAAACATCAACTAATCAGCCAAAATAAATGTATCAATTTCTATAAGTCACATTACATGAAAGCACAGCTTGACCTTTCCTGACATGTTCTCCCTTTTTTATCTTATCTTATCAGATACTGTAGTCACCCTTCAGTCAGATTTTCTGTGATTTCCTCAAATTTCACATTTCCCACATACAATAGACTTTATAGTATGAAAAGATGTTGAGGACCCCAAAATTTTGACTAATATAGGGGTGAACCCCATACTGCATACTCCTTGTACAGTAACATGTCATTCTTTGTTCACCAGCTCATTGTCTCCATGTAAAACACACAGTTACAGTTACACTCCATCACCAGCACACACAATCTCTGGTCAGTTAAGTGTTTACTAAAGCTGAGCAATCTGTGTACACATTGTGATAAGCCTCAGGCATATGCATATGTATTTCTGTGTGTATGTGTGTACACACAGAGGATGATAAACTGCTTTATCTGCAGGCACTTAGGTACTAGCCGAGCTGTTTGCAAGCCCATTAATTGTCCATTAGTCTGAGCCACGCGGCTACCACATGTCTCTCCGGGGCTGCACAGAGAGGTTTCCAAATGGAGGACAGAAAGCTTTGAGTAATGACAGCACACACACACCATACACCCACCTGTTATAAATAATGCACAAACAATAAAACACAGACAGAATGTGTGGTCGAGACGTCATCACATCATGGCTGCGTTATATGATGTAAATCAGTGGAGTTAAACATGTTTGGGCACGGTGGGCGCTCACCTCTCCGTCTTCATATCAGCTGTGGTCTTTCGTTCATCTGTCACATCTCATTGGCCTTTATTTCCCCAGACAGACTGCACACAACACTAGTCACACCCTTACACCAGAATGCATACATGCATTCATGCGCACACTCAAACACACACTCACACCGGCATGTTCCCAACCACCCCCCCCTCTCCTTGTCATGCCACCTCAGGGCTCCATCTCTCATTTACCCTGGTTGCCATGGCAATGTGGTTTGTGCCACTGGCTGCGAAAGAGGCAGAGAGCATGATGGGAAAGAAGAGACAGAGAGAAAATGCAAGCAGACAGTCAACAGTGGAATAAAGAGTTACAGCAGTGAAGTGAATGGTAATTACAGCAAAGCAGGACTGCATTGTCTGGATCTGTGCGTGTGTGTGTGTGTGCGTGTGTGTGTGTGTGTGTGTGTGTGTGTGTGTGTGTGTGTGTGTGTGTGTGTGGTTGGGCAGGTCTGGTGAAGAGGCTATATTTTAGTTTCTGTTTGACGATGGACACTGTTTTTTAAAAAACTTTTTGTTATCAAGAGAACACAGTGATAAATTACCAGCACATCACCCTCCTTTCCTCGCTCTGTTCTTCTCTCTCTGTTCCTGACATAAAGGGTAATGAGCAAAACTAGTGTATCATCTGCATTCATTTCCTATCCTGCAGTGCTAGCAGTAAAGCTGCTGTGGCAACAGTCATACACACGGAGAGTATGCCAAAATGTCTGTCTTTCTTCTCAGCCATGTAAGACAATAAATTGAAAGATGCCTCAGAGAGTGTGAAAGCCCCCATTTTTAACATTACAGGATAATTTCACTTTATAGAATACAGCTGTATTCACAAAAGTGATTGTTTAGACGATTGTTCAGATGGAGCAACAACATCAGAATGAAATGAAATGTCAGAAGTCAAATTGTCTTTCTAAGCAAAGAGGGACTTTCTCAGCATCAAATCATGGCTAGACTCAAGGTTTCTAAAGGGACTCTGGAGAAAGTGGATCAGTTGTATCCAAAGCCCGGTCAGGCAGACCAAAAGTGACCACACCATCAGAAGACCAATACATCAAGTCTAGTCCCCTGAGTGATAGAAAAGCAGCTTCATCACAGATACAGAATTTTCTAAATAAAGAACACATGACTCCAATCAGCAAAAACACTGTGTAAAGACGGTCATTTTGTAGTGATCTCAGAGGAAAAGTAGCCATTTCTCAGGAAGGAAACAAAGCGTTGGGATGAGCTAAGACAAAACAGCATTTCATAGTAGGTAAACAATAAGCAATCCTACTTACTTATTGATCCATGTATGAGATTTATGGAAGAAACAGAAGTGTGTATGTGACGAGACGAACAGGAGAGAGAGTGATGCTACAGTTTAGCAAACCTACAGTAAGTCTACCTTTGTTGTTACCATACGGAGTGTAGAACCCAAAATAGTTCCACACACTGCTTCTCAGATGCTTCAGTGTCATGACTATCCAATCAGCACAGCTTTGTTTGCTTCTATTGTATGTTACTGATAGGTCAATAGGTTAAGGTGATTGTGATTTTTGCCCTCTGCTGGACCTTAATGCAAACTACTCCAAACAGTTTGTTGACTGTAAATTTTGAATATGATCAGGTCATTACATTTCCAACACAGAATTTTTTTCAACAAAGTTACAGTTTATAATAGAAGGTGGCAGCCCAACTGGCACGCTCAAGGGCACAGGTACAACTTGAAAGGCAACGATTGTGTGACTGATGGACTAGCGAAGGCAGTACAACCATTAACAGCTTGCATCTTTACTCCCAGATGCCCAATATTTTGTTACTATAGTTAGTGTGTGTTGTTAGTGTATTGTTAGTGTTACTATTACAGTTTTTACAATTCACAAGAAATTGATTGCTGAATATGATGATTGTTGTAGGGATCAATCAATAATCGATTACTCGTTTTGGCCATATTCAAGTGGGAATTCCAAACATTTGCTGGTTCTAGCGTCTCGATAATATGAGGACTTAGTGCTTTTCTTTGTCATATATGATAGTAAACTGCTGGTCAAATAAAACATATAATTTGAATACATTAAAT
Source organism: Lates calcarifer (assembly GCF_001640805.2). Lineage (NCBI taxonomy): Eukaryota > Metazoa > Chordata > Actinopteri > Centropomidae > Lates > Lates calcarifer. Next base: position 26,205,186 of record NC_066853.1, read on the forward strand.
TGTACTGTATGATAATATGACAATATTTTTTTACAATTCCCTGACATTTTACAGAGAAACCATTTTTTTCCCAAAGAAATAATAATAATAATAATAATAATAATAATAATAATAATAATAATAATAATAATAATAAACAAAGAAATAAAAGTTGTGATGAAGGGTCTCTTAAATGGGTTTTGCATGAATATTAACAAAGGGTAAAATTCTGGAGAGAGGTAGGCTAGCTACAGTCCTTATTTGTTTTTGTTTTTGTTAATAACCATTGATGTTTCACTTGAACGATTCTGCCTTCTACATTTGAATCATAGTGATAATCGTTGGTTTAAAGATTAAGTGGAGATGAGAAAATAAAAAAACCTTGCAGGTTGCAAGTTTCAAGTTTGCGTTATTCCCCTTGTTGTTCCTCATTTTTCATTAATAACTGTGCAATGTTCTCCATACAGTGTAAATATACTACCAGACAGAAGTTTTAGAACATTCCCATTTTTCCTTTTCTTGTTTGTCTTTTGTTTCTTTCTTTCTTGTTTGTTTTTTTATTCAAGCAGTTCAAGCCCAGTGACCTTGAACGCTCCAAAGGTCAGCTGTAAATTTGAACATCAGATTGTCACACTTCTTTCATTTTTACCACCAGTGTTTCATCTCCATTATGGAAAGAATGGCACGTGTGTTCAGCCTTTGAATGACTCAAAAAACATAAATAAATGTAGGATTTAAGATTCCACAATTCCTTTTTTAAAAAGTGTTGATTATAGTACACTTCATAATACACTGAGACATTACACTATGTAAATTTCAGTAACTGAACTCTCCCTCTCAAACTCTCTGTTTTAATTCTCAGCAGAACTACTTCAGACACAGCAGAGTAGAATATCATTAATGCCTTGACTGTCTGAAAGCATACACAGTCATCCATATTTTGTATATGCAAAATGACCACAAAGAGACAAAATGACACCAAACAACTTCTCGTTTTGTATCTCTGAGAGACTGAATTCTGATTCATCTGCAAAATATAACTTTAAGAGACACAAAACAAACTATGCTGTTTATAGTTGTTTAGTGTCTCTTTCAGTCAGGGTGTCTTTTATAGGGACCAGACCCCTTTTTTATCTTTTCCCTGTCCATTTCCTTTTGTAACACTCAAGCACACACATACACAGCGTCTCGAGATAACTTCTGTTGTGAATTGGCGCTATATAAATAAAATTTGACTTGACTTGACTTCTTAAATTAACTTTTCATCTGCCATCACAGATGTTAAAACCTTTGAAAAAGCAAATGTACGACAACTGAAATTTACATCATGCAAATCCAGAGGTCTCATAAATCATCCTGACATATTCCTTTTCACATTCATATTTATTTGTCAGCTCAAAATGCAGTCTGGTTGTAATCACTGTAATCAATTCAGTTAGCAACAGGTTGACATTTGTTGACATTTGTAAAGACCAATGACAGAGCACAGTGTGGATAGATAGCACGCTTTAGGAAGAAATGTTTCCATAGAAGAGATTTACACATTTGATCAAACCTTTTATAATCACAAATAGATTATACACTTATACACACAACCTTAGTGAGTGATCCACTGTTGCTAGTGACATTTTTATCTCCAAGTAATGGCACCAACATTGCATCATCCACTATTTATAGAATAATAGATGGTGACTACGTTTGTATGAAACATTTAATGTGAACAGTTGCATTTGTGATTTTGAAGGGATCATGTACAGTACTTGCTAACCATGCTATGTTTTAATTAGGTTCATTTTTGTTTGTCTACATGTATTTAGGTACAAATTGTTTATTACAGGACTGCATTTCACACCAAGTGATTTGTCATACAAAGAGTTTTATGTCCCTTTTGAAACAAATATAACCTGTGTTATAACAGTAATATCATAACCAATAAATAACTTGATGAAAGACAACAAGAAAGTTTCCTCAGTCACATATACTCCAGTTACACCATGTCATCAACCTTTCTGAATTTATGGAGGTCAGTGATTTACGACTTCATCATAACCTGATGAATAACATTTACAGCAGTCATAATGAACTCTTCATAACCTCATCCCCCACTTCGGCAGAGTGAGGCAGTCAAACATGATATGTGCATGTTAGGGTTTACAACCAATAAAGTAACAAAAGCTCTGTTGACTGACAGCATATCCCTGCATACTTACATATGTGCACAGTTTCATCAAAAGTGCAGATAAGATGTGCAAACATTTTTGTTTACCACCAAGTACCCACCAACCACTAGTGCCTTATACGTATACTGCATGAAAAGACAGGACAAAGGAAAAAAAGGAAGAAAATAAATAAGTTAATACATAAACGTAGGTTTTATATATTATATTACACAAGTATTACACAGCCTATTATATCTTTGATTACATTATTTCATCAAGTTTTGGGTTTTTACCTGTAAAGGAATCAAGGAAAGTCATGGTATCATTGAAATCATTAAAATCAGTTTATTCTTTTGGAAGCATGAATGTGTGAAATGTGTGAATGTGTGAAAATGCCATAGCAATCTACCTGCCAGTAAGATAATGAGAGATCTTGTTTGCAAAATTGACATTTGACCTGTATCATCCTGAGGCCCTGTTAGTGGTGTGGAAAGGACAGTGTAGAGGTCAAATATAGTGCAGGTAGCAACAAGGTCACATATGCAGCAAGTTGAAATTTGAGCATCTCCTCCTGTGTAGAACTTCTATTCATGTTTCATGTCAAAAGAAAACTGCAACACATTTTATAATAGAAAAGGAAGAGTCTCTTTTGCATTCTCTCTTATCTCTAACATCATCCCGATGCTCCCTCCCATCCTCTGGAGTACTGTCACTACACACACACACACACACACACACACACTTCTTTCAAATGGTAGGGGACTACAAAAATCGTGACTGAGCCAAAACCTCATTTTACACACACACACATACACACACACACACACTCACACAGACATTCCTGTACACCTATCTTTGTGGGCACCCGTCTTTGATATAATGCATTCCCCAGCGTCTTACCCTGATCTTAACCATCACAACTGAATGTCTAAACTGAATTCTACCTCTAACTCTAAAACCTTATCTAAAAGTCTCAACTCTATAAACATCCAGTTAAATTTGTGCGGTTCAGCATTTTAGTCCCCACAAAGCTACTGGACTCCACAAATATAGTGGGCTCCAGTTTTGGGAACCCGCAATTATAGTAGAACAAGACCACACACACACACACACACACACACACACACACACTCACTGGAGGATAGCTAACATCGTGACCACGGCAGCTGAGTCCCCCTCAGCACAGACACACAAACACACACTCATTAGCTTGTTGAAGTGGGTGTGTGTGAGTGGTTGTGTCTGATTTCTGTGGACATGCCAAAGATCAAATCAGCAGTCTGGGATGAAAGTGCTTCTCTCTCAGCCTGACGTCATGCATACGCCTCTGCATTCACACAGCTGATTTCTAACATAAAACTGCACCTTTTGACACAGGACAGATTTATTAAAACCCAGAAATCAGTGATCTGCCATTGTAAGTATTGATATAATATCGATAATATTGTGTGTGTGTGTGTGTGTGTGTGTGTGTGTGTGTGTGTGTGTGTGTGTGTGTGTGTGTGTTTGGGGGGGTTACTTCTGTTTATTGCACTTCGAATGAGGTTAATTGATAAATAAAATTTTTTGACAGTATCCTCACTTTACATTTAGTACCTAAAACTTTTGCACAGTACCATATATATATACATTTGTGCACATATATGTGTATAGGCACATGCCTAATATGTATATACAATGTATATATAATACACATTTATAATACATACATGCCATGCAGAGAAGGCTAAAAATCATGAAAGCAAAAATATTAGTGTCTGGTCAAGACAGGACCACCGGCCATAAAACCATAGAACCATGTCTTGCTGCTTATCTTGGTCACAAAAACAAAGTTAGGGGTTCTAATCAAAAGTTTTCTTTGCGTCATGTTTCTATGTTAAAAAACAAAAACAAGCGGTGGCCTCAGGGTTTATGATGGTGACCATGAAATTGCAACATGTCATCTCATTTCCTTTCAACTCTACTGTATTCTGTCTAATAAAAGTGTAAAAATGCCCAAAAATATCTAAAGAAAAAGAATAACATTATTTCTTCCATTTGTTCCATTAAATATTAATATCAGTGTCAGACTCAGAAATCCTGTCTGCCTGTCTGTAGATAGAAACATCTCCTCTGTAGGAGCTGTTGTCAGTTGACCTGTGCTTTGTGCCCTGCAGGAGAACTCAGAGCATGGGACATGAACCTCTGAGGAGACAGGGTTCCTCCACCACCAGCCGTCCCCCTCAACCTCTCTCTGCCCAGGCCATCAAGCACATCTGGGTCCGAACAGCTCTCTTCGAGAAAGTTCTGGACAAGATAGTGCAGTACATTGTGGACAACTCCAGGTGATTTCTTTTATTCTCTGCTCCCTTGCATTACACAGCAGTGACTCACAATACTCCACTCCAGCCTTTGTTGTAGCTGAATGATGAATGGTCCTTTGAATGGCCTGTTTACATGTTCCACTCCTCTCCTGTGTTTGCTCTCTGGTTGCTTTATTCTGGCCTCTGTCTGGTTAACAACCGCTGTGTGCTTCAACAAGCAGTCCACACTCAGTGTGTCAGCTAGAGTGAAATGATGCGCCACCACTTATTAGCCACAGACATAATGCTAATGTGGACGTAAACTTCTTTGCAAACCCAGACCTAAAATGAACATTATGGATAATCTATACAGATCAGCCAAGCAAGGTGATTGGCTCATCCAGCTCCTGTCAGATGGTGGGTTCAAATCAGTGAAGAAAACAAAATGTAAAATGTGAACGTTGTGTTATGTTTTTAATCACAATATCATCTCATTTAGTGTAAAAAGATTTAATAGTCACAAATTTGCCAAGTGTCGCTACAGTAATAAAATAAAGACTGTAAAAACATGTACATTGTCGAGAGTCCTGTCAGGATAAAAAAAAAAAAACACATTGCAGCAATAGTTAAAGCTGTTAGCGTGGTAAAATATAATCTCTCCAGTTTGTTTGTACTCAGAGTAAAGCAGTGTTCTGTGGTTCATTCGGTTAAAAGTTTTGTGATACCAGAAAACCTGGTTTAAACCCAAAGATAGCTGGATAACTTACTAATCTTGTTCTGTGATACAGGTCCCAGGATGCAATGCAACCACATGTTTTGAGTTAGGGATGCGCACAATCATCAGAACTGAATTACACCTGTTTCAAACTATACACATTATATCCCCATACATCCATCTATGCATGAAAAAAGCTAATTTTTGCGAGAATTAAGTATGTGCAGATGAGATGATATTTATCTTTAACCTATCATATACAGCTCAAGAAGACTCCTCATTTCACATCACACGACTGGTGATTTAATAATAGTTTTCCTTTGATTCACTGTTTTCTGTGTGTTTATCACTGCAGTAAATACTATGAGAGAGAAGCTCTGATGCATGACTCGGTCTTCGGGCCCATCTTGGCAGCCCTGCTGGGTAAGTATATTAGACTGTTCTTGACCTGCCAAAATTTCCAAAATTACCAGAGGCCAGTAACAGAAAGTACAAAATCACAATATCCAGAACAAATGTTTCCATTCATGTAAAATCCACTAGGTCAGGAATTTCAATCATAGATATGACCACAAACTCAACCACTCTCAGAATTGTTTGTTAGAGGATACATTTAGAGCCACCTCTGACAGTATAGCAGCAGGAGCTGAAAGCAGACAGCAGGCAGGACACTGACACACACACAAAGTTTAATAAGCAGAAACACACAGGCAGGAATAGGAAACAAACAGGTGTGTAGACTTAACCAAAGATGACAAGTTGAACAGTGTGACAACTGGCTGAGGAAAAATAAACACTGTATACACACTGACTAAAGAGGTCACAAAGTGCAGCTGATGAGGCAGATAGCAGCCAAAGAGTGCTGGTGAAGGAATCAGCAGCAGATGTTCAGAACAGCACAACACACCGAGGGCACCTGATGGACAGGTAAGGAACTGCTCAGAAACACTCATCACTGACTCCAAGTACCTGCTGATGTTACTCTACTGTAAACTATTGCTGAAAGCCTGTTTTGTTGCTACAAACTGATGCAGCAGATGTCAGTCAGTCTGACTTACAAACAAGCAAGTTAAATGTTTTTACATAGAGTTATTACTTTTTTCATAGTACCAACTTCCACAGTCATATGCTTGTTTTTGGCTGACTTGCACTGTAATACAATAGTGTCAAAATCACACTCAAATCTGCAAACTGCCATTCTTAAGTATACTTTATGAAGTCATTTTTCCCCAATGTGAACACAAATTTTACAGTTGGGAATCAGTATACAAGCAGAGATCGCCATGATGCAGGGAACAGTTGCACATTAAAAAAAACAGAAATATCACTTGTGACTCCTAACAGTGGTTTGTGTACTTAAATTTGAACTGTTCAGAGCATTCAAGCAAAAATAGGTTTGGAACCTCAAAAGTCGGTTCCCAGCTGGAACGAAAAAAAACATGTTAGCATCAATGGATAGCATTTAGTTTTCGGCTTACAAATATATAATAACAGTACTAATGCTCACACATAAACACTGCAATCCATCATTGTGCATTGTGCAACACCCCCTCCATTAACAATGCATCCTGGATTACAGTGGTTCCATTTAAAACTCATATATACTCAGCACCAAGGTTCCGAGAATCCTAAACCAAAACAACAACAGGTTCAAGAACCAGAGCTATTTTGGTGGAAAAAGGATGTAGATTGACTTCTTCTTTCCATGCCATGAGCACACACACTGCAGCATATTTTCACACTGTCCCACACACTTTGTCTTGCTGCACTAAATATTCACTAGAGCACCAAATGTGGATTAATCCTCTGCTGAAAGCAGTCCCCAACAAATGCACTTTTTCCTCCTGTTTGAGTAACGTATTCTATAAACTACAGTAGCCAAAATGAAACGTATGTATTTACAATTTGTTTTTATAGATTTATGTCCTCAACCATCACAGACACAGTGGGGAGGTCAGAAAATATTGTAAGACATTGTTGCCTTTGGTCTTTTGATTTGACAATAATCAAAAATAGAAGAAATAGCATCAGGCTTAAGTTTTGATAGCAATAATAATAGAAAAAGGCACTGGAAAATGAATTGGAATTTACAGTTTTTAAGACATGCTAAAAATAAAGACATGGGGACTAAAGAAATGATAAAAATACTACTAGCTCCTATGGGACAGATTAGATCCAGGCAGGCAGGATGTTACTTTAATGTCAGTGCTTCTCCATTCTGATCTGTTCCATTAATGTTTCATAAAGACCCAATCAGGGGTACTTAAATAATAATTTAGTGCCATAAGATTCTATTTTCAAGTCTTATACCAAGGCTGAATAAGTTTAGTAAAAATTCACTTCTGCTAAAGTATTAAAGCGTTCTAAAGGGTTTAAAATGAGGAATGAGACTCATTAACTGTCTGGTGAATGTCTGCATGTGTTTGCTGTATTTTAAGTGGGGCCCTGTGCTCTGGAGTACACCAAGCTGAAGACATCAGATCATTTATGGACTGACCCCTCAGCCAATGAGCTAGTTCAGCGCCACCGTATCCATGGGGCCCACCGGAGCCAAGATACCACGGCTGGCCGCCGGCCTGCTCTGGGGGTGAGTGTGGAGGCTGAATTAAATCAGCTGCTTCAGGAGGTGTTTGGTGATGAGGAGTTTTTTCTATTAAAAATCTTTTCTATTCTAGATCCGCAAGAGACAGTCCAGTGGCAGCATGTCAGAGGACAGGTTTGCTGCATCAGCGAGGGAGTATGTAGAGTCTCTTCACCAAAACTCCAGAACACACCTTCTTTATGGCAAAAACAACGTCCTGGTGCAACCGGTATGACTGCATATCACTCTGTAATAATAATAATAATAATATAAAACAATAATCCAACAGAATAATAATTCTCACTATGCAGTTCTAGTCTCTTAAAAAGCCATAGTAAAGGTGTATCCAGAAGAGACAAAGGATTGGAAATGGATGTAGATCTGTAAGAGTCCAATCTCTGTTGATCAGTATAGTTCTTTCCATGTTAATGACAGCAGTTCAATACCCCATGGAGAGATAAAGTCTTATTGTATAGAATGAATTTTGGGTTTTTTTTTCATTCTGAAGATTCTGATCCTATGTTGACCTTTGAACTGGTTGTATATTTTCCCGTCATGCTAATGGATGGTCTGGAGTTAGAAGGCTTTTCTATGTCTTGCCACCTATCACTGGATGTCTGGGTGATGGGAAGCAGGATCTGATGGGAGCTTAGGCCATCATTTTTTGTCACCTTACTTTTTGCCTAATGCAAAAGGTCTCTGGTGCAGATCCATTTACATCTCCTCCACACACATGACCTCTTTCATAGTGACTGATGCCAGGCTGTTGCTACACTTTTTATGTTACTTTTCTTGATAAAACTAATGGTCAAATATCTAATGTAGAGATAAAGTCTTGTTGTATAGAATGAACTCATTTTCATTCTGGAGATTTTGATTATTTATTCCTATGTTGGCCTTGTGCTCATATGAATTGAACTTCTAGAAATGGTCATATGACCTTTGAGCTGATCATATCTCTCTGACATGCTAATAGCTGGTCTGGAGTTAGAGAAGAGTGCTCTTGTCTTTGTTTCCTGTCAAAATCATGAGAAAACAAGGAGGATCGGTGTTCTGGACATTTGAGTGTGCTTACTCTGAACTTGTCTCTGGCATCCAGTGTATATATGCTGTGGAGGCACTGAAACTACTGTTACTCTTAATAAAAGCATAAAAGCAGCAATCCAACTCAGAGGCCTACATACATGCAGCACAGACAGACAACACTTTGCATCCATGCCTGGTGTACAGATAAATTGCAAATGATGGTTATTTTCATCTATTATTGTGCTGCGCAGACACACACACACACACACACACACACACACACTGATACAGAGTATTTTGTATGTGTGATCTTTGAAATGAAAGCTGTCTTTCTCCTGTCTGTAATGTGCTCTGTGCTGCCAAGTAGCTCCAGCATGTTTGGCCCTGGGAATTTATAATGAGGATATATTTGCCTCCTACAACACTCAGCCTTTGACAGAGCCATGCTAACACACATGGCTGAGTGTATACACAGATGAATACAGCACTCACTACACGTTATGCATGCTAAATGGCACTATATATGATTCTACTCTGCTATTTATACCAGAATTTCTTCTTATATACAATATGAAATATAGAATACATGTACAGTATTTAATGATATCTCACAACCTAGCCTGCATGAATACATGTAACCTATATTAGATTATCAGCTGACAGGCCTTGAAAAAAATTTGTGTTGCCATGGAGACACCATTGGCATTTAAATCTGAATAAATAATTCTAACCTAAACTCTGAATGTTATGTATTTTGCCATAAGTCTTTAATGTTTAAGAGAAATACTTTTAGCTACCACCAAATTAGCTATCTTTAGATATCTTTGTCTTGTTTCTGTGTGTTAAGAATGGAGCTGGGATAGAGAGGTGATAATCTTACATAAAGACTGGAAGCAGGAGTTCACCAAGTTTGTCAAATTCATTACAGCACATAACTCTCTAAAACCACACATTGACATTTGTACGCTCTATTTGTACCGGGTATTATAATACAACCTGTATGTCAGATACATTATCTTGTCTTTGCATTTGCACCTGGTATTTTAATACATTCTCATTATCTTCGTTGAGAACAGGTCTCTGTCCTCTGAGGCAAAACCTGTGCATGAGTAATTTGAGGTGGCAGCAAATCAGCTGTAGGAGTCAGAAATGTCTTTGTAAATGTATCTGTTTCTATAGGAGCTGTCCACTTTAGCATGGACAGTGCTGTCACCCCAAAACACCAATAAACCACCGGTTTCCTGAGGCTCCAGGGATGTGAACCTTCCATTTCTACTGGTCACTGTAACTGTTAGAGCCTTCTTTCTCTAGATTTTGATCAATTTAAGTCATTTCTAATGCAGGGAGTGCTCAATGGTATTCTCCATCAGAGGTCAGAGGTTAGAACAGGAATGATGCTGCAGATTGCGTCTACCTTAACCTACCTACCTTAACACAATGGGAGCCAGACTACCTCCAGAAGTGGTCACACTGATCTGATCACAGTCATATCACAACATGCTTACACCTTACATTAATATGCCTTTTTCCTTATTCAGATAAGGTGTCCAGATACAGATTGCATTCCTGTTTGTGTATGGACTAGCTAACTGACTCCATGGCAACATTTTGCTTCCTGTTTACATCTCCCAAAACATTACAAGAACTGCAAATCCTAGAGCACTGATAATCCTCCAAATAGAAATAGCAATAAAGACAGAATCCATTAATACTAATAGTGCAGCATGAAAAAAATATTTAACCCTTAAATGGGAAAGCACATATAAATGTTTTTGAAGAATGAATTAATTGCTGTCTTCTAATAAAATGACATAATTTTCTCCTTTCATGAATATTTAATGTTCCAACTTTTAAAACCTTCAATAAACAATGAACTGAATAATAGTCATAGTTATGTTTGGCCCCCTCTGAATCTGTCCCTGCTGTCAGACTTTGAGAGCCCCTCAGTTAAGCAAAACACATAGAAGGTGTTGATTGGTGTCGTTTACAAGTGTCTGTAGGCTAACCTAGGCTAATCACCTGCTTCTAGCTCCATTCTTAGTTACAGTGACATTGATGTTCTATCTCTATTTCTTAAAGATTTGAAAGCAACTTTTTAAGTGGTTCCAGTTATTTTGATAAGAAGGTTTTTTCAAAGATACAGCTTCAGTTTCCTGCTCTCTGTCTTTTGCAGCAAATGTGACAGTTTCAAACTTGCAGTCTCACGTTAAGTCCTTCATTCTTTCCCCTCCTGCTCCCATGGTAGAAGAAGGAAATGGAAGTGTTGCGGGGCTACTTGTCACTCCATCAGGCTGGGGATAACCTCACCCTGAAGTGGACCCCCAACCAGCTCATCAATGGCACACTGGGAGACTGTGACCTGGAGAAGAGGTAGTCAAAACACCCCACCATATATTTATAAAAATGAACTATATAAAATCTATGATAAAATCTATCTACTTTCAAAAATTGTGCACATAATGTCACTTAGAAAGATGTGAAATGTAACAACTGCCTCTGAAACTTCATTTTCACCTTTGTCTTACTCATTCAAAACACATTTCCATCTCTTTTAGTATCTACTGGGACTACGCACTGACTGTTCCTCTGCGCCAGATAGTCTGTATCCACTGTCATCAGCGCCGTGAGTATACTGCTGCTGCTCCCAGTCCCCACTCACACAGCCATGTTACAGCACATCAGTCAGCTCACGATAAGCATTTTGTCATGAAGAGACTGTTTCATAAGCTGTTATCACATCAAAATATTGACTGCTTTTCTTGCGAAAGAATAAATTTGCTGTGGATGGGCAGTGCAGGTCATATCGCTGTTTTCATGTTAGTGTCTTTCACTTGTACTGGTGAAAGCTTCTGAACTCTCTCACTCCTTTTGCATTTGTTTGTGTATGTTCTCTTCCTATCTCATCCTTGTGTAATGTTTTTTCTCCCCATCCTAGCTGACTGTGGTGGTACGCTAGTTCTGGTTAGTCAGGATGGGATCCAGCGGCCGCCCCTCCACTTCCCCCCTGGTGGTCACCTCCTGGCTTTCCTCTCCTGCCTTGAAACAGGCCTTTTACCACGGGGTCAGCTGGAGCCCCCCCTCTGGTCCCAGAAAGGCAAGGTGTGTTGCCCTGTTCACATTCAGAAAGCGAGGATTCAAATAATAAAAACACAAACCAACCTCTGAATTCATTTCTCTGTTTGATTTAGATTACAACCAGGAGCTGAGTTTATATCAGGTGATATTAGATATCATACACCATGAACTGACCAGTAGTCTAGACACAGATTGACCCAGGGTGCAAAAGTTGGGGAATTTCAAATGCTATATCTCTGTAGCTGATGCTGGCGGTATCTCCATGAAGCTTCTTTCTGTTGACTACATGTGGATGAAGCTAGCTAGCATTTACTTAGTTTGTTGCTAAATTAGTTTTTCTTCCTGTCAAATGTGACTGGATGAGATGTTCTTTTTGTGAACCATGCAATATTGGCAAAGTAGAACCATTTGCAATATAGATGATATTTGTTGTAAATACAGCAACATATGTTTTATTCATCCATTATTTATTCATATATACTGTACATATAATCAACTCTGTCATCATTTCGGAGGCTGCACTGTGTGCTGCTGAAGAGGTGTTTCTAATTCTTGACCTGCCCTCAGTGATATATGAAAAATGAAAAACGTATTAAACCAACAACTGAGTACCACGTAACCACAATGTCTGTGGTTTAAATCTGGATAGAGTCAGTTTCTCTTTCAGGCCAGTAACAATATTCTGGACTCTCTATTTGAAAGAAGTGTAGCAAACATCTGAAAAAAATGTAGATCACATACTGTCATTGTGTGTGTTTTGTGGCTCAGTGTGTGCTTTTGTATTTGATATATTTGTGTGCGTCCTGCAGGGGAAAGTGTTCCCTAAACTGAGGAAGAGAAGCAGTGCCGCCCGGCTCATCGACCAGGACAGGAATGGTGAGGAGCAGACAGCTGCTGACTACGTGTTTCGCATTGTCTACCCAGGATACCGCTACGACGCCAGTAAGTAACACTTTTACATTGTTATACACACCAGTACAACAGATTCCCAAGAAAAATGTAATCTTCCTCTATGGCTAACACTCAACTCTGTGATTGCTCTTGCCTTTTAAATAATAAGTATATCTGTTTGAGGTTTATATTCCCACAATGTGTTTACAAAGTACGGGTGCAGTGTGTTGTCCTCCCCACAATGCACATCTTGAGACCTGTAGGGCGGCGCTGTTCTAACTGTCTTTTCTGTTGTCCCACTGGTGCAAGCAGTCACTATAAACTACCACCACACCACGGGCAGCCGCGCTCCATCGCTGGACGATGACGAGGAAGAGGAAGATAGGCTCCATGCTATGATCTCAATGATCTGCTCGCGGAACCTCACAGACCCTAATGTCATGAAAGGTTTTTATCACCTTAACACACCCACCCAACCCCACTGCCCCCCCCCCACTCGTGAGACCTCACCCCAGCCTCAGACGTCCCTCCCTGCCTCCCACCCCATTGCCCTTTCGGGTCCTCTCTCCTCCCTTCCTCCTTACCTCACCTCCACCAGCTCTTTCTGCCCGTGTGTGTGCCGCCTGATGCCGAGCCCAACAGTGTGGAGGAGGCTTGGGTTGGCTGTGTTAACAGGGATGTGGGGAAGTTCAGGATTATCAACACAAATCTGAAATGCAAAGATTTTTCTATTGACATGATTATGCCCTTCATATGTGAGCCAAGTTGAAAATTAAGAAATGCTAAAATTTCAATTAAGAAATGCTAAAATTAGCAATAAAACAACCAATTAACAGATTAAATCTGAGGAAATGGTCAGCGTCTGAATATAAACCAAACCAACAACTGACAGCCACTAACTGCCTCTAACTTTGTACCAAAAGGTCAGATTTAGTTTTAACAGTCTGCCACATGGTTTTCCAGCACCAAGAGAGATGCTGAAGGGCAAATAATGATGGAGGTAGCCCTTCTTTAATTGAGAGCAAAAAAGGGTTCAGGATTCTGAAATTGGAATTGTGGTCTTGATTTTAGTTTTACAAATTCTCCTCTATGAGCTTAATTTAATCTGTAATCTTCTATAACTCCTCCACTAATCAATACTTTCAGTGCATTAATTAGCAACTGTAAAAAGCGTTGTAGACTCTCTCAGTCTATTTTGTTCAACTTAACAAAATTAGGTGTGATAAGTAAACCCCACTGTATGCTATCACTCAGCGGCAAACAGACAAAAGTAGCTGTAACATGTAGCTGTTAAAGAGATATTTTTCTCAGGGGTTTGATGGAGACCAAAGTGTAAAGGAAAATGGACCTTAGACCTACTTTCATCAGGGGGATGGAAAGATGACTATTATTGCTCTAATATTGCTCTGTGTCTGCTGTGTTCCTGTGTCCCAAGCGACCTAACAAAATTATACCACAGTATGGCAATGAACTTATTAACTGATGGGTTTTATTGATGTTTAAACATGCTACATGTAGCACTTTTTACAGTACATACAACATGAATTCCTGCTTGCTGTGTAACTTTGTAGCCACATACTCTCCCATTTGTTTTGTATCAGGGGTCAAGGAGGCTTTAAAATTCACTACATGTTTCACTCAGTGTCCTCCATAGCACAGCATCCATCATCACATCGGTCTGTATCAAAACTTCATCAAACCCTAATGTCATATTTTACCCAAGTGTAGCAGTGGGTTGTCAGCACAGTCCTCCAGTGCTGCACATTTAACTTGAGTTCCATAAACTGTAATGCAGATCTTGTGTGATGCTAGCAAAGATGAAGTAAACTGTAGCTGAAGCTGCAGATGGAGGAGGACAGGAAGAGGAGGAACACAGGCAGAAAGAGAATCATCACACATCATCTTCAAGCAGCAGACAAATAGCCTGTTAGTAAGCAGCCAGAGGAATCCTTTTATTTTAGGATCATCTCCAAAGCCAAATAAATCACTGTCTCAGCCTCTTAACTTCTTACAGCACTCACTCAACAATAAAATACAGTTTCAGCGTTCTTGCTGGCCTTAGTTTACCATGTATGTTTCTCCTTTTCTCATTATATAAACTATAGCTGCAGGGTAAGAGTTTCTGGACATTGTAATCTGGCACAGTAACGTCCTGTCTTTAGAAAACGGATATTGTCAGACATCCAGTTAATGCCTGAGCAGCCGCTGACACGCTCCCTCTACACCCTTACTGCCTAATTTCACTCTCTCTTTCTGTCTTCTCTTTCTTCCCTCCACCCAGCAACACAATTTATTCCACTTGCTTGGCAGGGATCCTCACACAAGCCTGTGAAACACACACTGGAAACACACACTGTCAGATGAACAGACTTGTTGTATAGATAGTGCTGCCAAACACAATGACTGCACACGTCTGCCGCCTAGTTTCGCATCATCACAGATTCAGACTTCCCTAGGTCTCCTCATCTAAGTCAAGGCCCTTCTGGCTTCTGGGATTTGCAGTGCCGACTGCCTCAGAGTTATGAGAGGGTGTAGCTCTTGAAGCATGCCTCACCACTGTTGGGTTTACGCTGTGGCCAAGAATCGCTTTGATAATTTGCTTAGTTTTTTTTGCACTTCTTTAATTTGACTTAATTCTGTTTCCTTCTTTTTGTCCTTTCATTTCTCACTTGCAACATGCTTGACAGTTTCTGCATGGGAAATATGCACCCGTGTCATTGTTTTTTAAAGAACACCTCTGTGTTTCTGCGTATTTGTGATGGAAAATCCTTTCTCACAGTCTCCTCCTCTGTTTGTTTTGATTTCTCTCTCTCTTCTCTGACTTCCTCAGTTGTTTCTCCTCTGTTTGTGCAGTCGTTTGCTGCGATGCTGTTCACTGTAATTCTTCACTAACCCCACCACCCCTTCCCCCTCCCCTCGCCCCCTCCTCCACCCCTCTCATTACGGTCCTGTGGGGTTCCGCAGTAGTAGAGACGTGGAGTCCTTGTGTGAGCGGGGTTGCATTACTGAGCCCAAAACACTTGTTGATCACATATAGTCCCTAAAGTAAAGAGGGGGGAGGCCAAATGTCGGTCTCGCTCCAGCATTCTTTCTGTTTGCTTTTTTGTTCTTAATATTATTTGTTTTTTTTGGGGTTATTGAACAACCAAAGCACAGCTTCATATTTATGACAGGTCATCAGCTCCAACCTGAAGAATTAAGGTGAAGAGCATTTATTTAATGTTGAAGTTTTTATGATTTTCTCCTCCCCTTTGTGTGCCCTTTTACTGGTGTCCATTTGTTTTTGTTGTTTCTGAGATTTCTTTCGGTGTCTCTTGTCTTGTCTGGTTTTATGCATCCTGCATGGCCTGAGCGTCAGCCTTGTCCCTGCTCTCTCCTCTACTTTCAACTCTGTCGCTTCTTCTCTTTTTCCTCTCCTTCCTCCTCTGTCCTATCTAGAGCGTTCTTCTGAGCTCTGCTGTCTCCTCTCTCCCCTCTGAATGAACTGATCCAGCATGGCTTCCCTGCATCCCCTCTGCCTGTCTCTCTCACAGCACTGTTCCTGCTTCCTAAACTGCCCCCTCCACTTTTGGTTTCCTCTCTACACTTGTTTTTCCAGCTCTCACATGTAACATGAGTGTAAAATGTCCACCCATCAATTCATCTCTTGATGTCATGAGTAATGAGGAACAATACATGGAAAGATGTATTTATGGTTGAGCTGAGGGACCTATGTCATAATATGTAAGACATACAGTCAGTCTGAAGTGGATTTAAGTGTAAAAAAGTGGAGAATTTTAAATAGCAAAGAGTTAAATACATTAAAAAACAGCACTATCCATTTTCTCTCACAGCACTGAGACCTCTCTGTCTTCTCACTTTCATTCTCTCTGGTTTAGACCATGGGGAAATGATGGAGATGCAGGGTTTTGGAGGAAGCCCGTCGTCGTGGCAACAGGCTGAAGTAACCACTCATGAGTCACTGTGCCAGTCCTGCTCCACAGCTGGTAGCAACGTGTCATTCAACTACCCGGGTGGCTGTACCTGCATACACGACCCATCAGACATTCACACGTATGCACTGTAAAACTTGAAACCGTCCATTACATGTACTAGTGTGCTACAGTGTGTGTAATTTACCCTAAGCAACAGGTTGTGGTTAGTGCAGTTTGTTATGTGGGAAACATGAAGAGATCAATTTATGATCAAAAGTCTAAGAATTCATACCTGCACTGATCTGAAGTTTCAGTATATGAAACTAAATACTATTTTAGTATCAAACTTAGATTGAATTTAGAACTGAAACAACAATTAATCTGCAGTTATTTCATATTGATCAAATGTTAAAGACATTTTTCAAGAAAACTGAATTTTATGAACCTTTACGTTCTGAGCTGTTGGTGAGACTATTGGCTTTGGGAGGTTGTGTTGGCCACTTTTCAGTGTTTCTGATTTATAGACTAAAAGACTGATCCATTAATTGAGAAAAACAACTGGCAGATTAATTGATTGAATCAAATAATTGTTCATTTTATGAAAGAAAAGAAACAAAATTGATTGTAAATACAGTAGATTCTAGTGTAGAGTTACAATAATACACATTCTTGTAAATAAGCTGTGAGATAATTACTAAATCAACTCACTATCTAGAGCTCACTACTAAAACTTGAGATCTGAACTGATAACAGTACAGCTAACAGTATACAGCTACACTAGACAAGACTACTGTTGTAACATTACTAACATTAGTCAGTAAAAGATTAAAACAGAGGTTGTAGAAAAACATGGCAGTGCTCTGTGGCTGCTCACAGCTGGAGCCAGAAAACTGAACTTTGTCAAAGAGATGAGGAAGTCTTGTTGGAAGTCCTGATGGAAGAGCAAGCAACAACTCCCACAGCTGACTCTAATAGGCTGACACTCCTTTCATTCAAACAAACACAACTCAAAACATAGTTTTCTTTTAGCCTTGATTTGTGAGGTAATGTGGCACCGCCCGGACGCCAAGACACACATTAGAAGCAGCGGCTGAAGCTGTTGAATGTGTTGCCATGACCTCATCTTCTGAAAGAAAAGTTGAGGCTTTTTAAGCCTGAATGATTGTAAAGATTTCATGGAGCCATTGTCTATGTTAGCCAATCCATCCATTAGAAGAATTAGAAGCAGCCATGATGGTGGCTACCATGGTGATAATGAGTGACCTTTTTTTCCATCAGTATTCCTCTCAAGATGCTGTGCCAGAACATGAAGAGGCAGATAGTGTCCAGAGCCTTTTATGGATGTAAGTAAATCATGTTACCTCTGCTCAGTACTCACAAATATAAAGACTGTCATTAACTGTGATATACAACACATTCTAACTACAGAAACCCAATTACCTGCTTACACACAAGCATACTGCTTTCAGTTTTAGTTGGTGTGGTGTATGGTGACAGTTTTCTGCTGGCATTTATGGAATATCATGTAATTTAGCCGATCGATAATTGATAATTGATTATTCATCCATTAAGGGGAACAGTAATCTTTGTAAAAGTATATGCTCGTAGTCAGTACATTGAATTTTCTTTTCAGTTTGCTCTTAAGACAGTGACTTTGTTAAATCTGTAATCATGTGAGAATTATTTTTCTTTAACTTATTTTCATTTGTAACACATGTAAGAAAAGCAATAGAACCATGTGACCTTAATAAATACATGTATATTACAGACATGTATTTTCCCTTAGATAACAGTGATTCACAATGTGTTTGCTTTAGTTTAATGTTCCACCTGCAGCTTATGAAGAATTCACCTTTCAGACAGCAGCAACACTGCGCGGATGGCCTGTAGTTCAGTGCACAATTGATTTTAAAAGCAATCAAAAAGTAATTTAAAGAATAATGTATGCCTCAATGCAGGCACAGCTGCTGCTGGATAGAGTAATAACTGCAAACTGTAATGAAATATCTCTCTGAATAAGTCAAACATGTAATAAAAACTCTAGTTGCTGAGTAACATAATGCACTTACAGTGTTTTTTTTTTTTTCTAATGTTTTAATTACAACATCAGTCTGAACACATTATTGCATTACCCACAGTTTATTTAATAATACACAACTTTGACTCACATTATTTATATACAATACAATTTTGACAACACAAAAATAAAATATTTTTCTAGATGTTTGGGTCATTACGCAGCATAACTAAACCTTCATGTCTGTGTCTGTCAATATTGACTGAATATCATCTGACTGTATGTATCAGGTGCCTGATAACTCCATCCTGCAACAACGTAAATGTCATTCTTAAATCAAGATGATCTTCAAGAAGATTATTGACCAGAAAAAGGGACATTAAAAATAGAGAGAGATTTTAATATACTGGGGAAGTGATGGAGTGAATAGGAGTAGAAAAGTCTCCATGCTATGATTCTGTTTGCACTATTAATGTCTACTCTCTATATATGATGTGTACTGAAAATCCATCAGTCCTGGACGTGGGTTTGTTCCTCTGTTGCTTTTGCTGACCTTCCTTTTCCACCCGTTAAAAGGGTTTTTATCATTCTCTTATACTGAGCATTGAACAATTGCAGTGGAATTGTATGTTTATTTTTTATTCTTTTTAACCTTGCCTTACTGCTGCTTGGTCTCAGCTGTTTATGTGTGTGTGTATGTATGTGTGTGTCCATCTGTGTCATCTGTCCATCAGGGCTAGCCTACTGTCGACACCTGTCCACTGTGCGAACCCACCTGTCAGCTCTGGTCAACCACAACATCGTTCCTCCAGACAGACCCTGCGAGGCGTCCGGGGGCCTCAGCAAAGAGGTGTGGAGCAAGTACCAGAAAGACTGCAAGGTGGGTACAGACAGGACATTACATTACATATGGGACCATGATGGTAAGCTGCCGGAATAACAAACCAAAAATGATTATCTTCCTCTGCCACACTCTCCACCTCTCACAGGTAAATTCAGAGACCAGACCAGTGTTTAGGCTGAACTTTTTGTTTTGGCCTTTAATGTTCCAGAATTCCAGGTAGAACAACTACCAGACGTATGTTTTAAATAGCCACATAATAGTCTACATTCAAAGAACTACGAATGTCAATAAATGAACATCATGATCCAGTAAATATACTATATTACTAAGGTGTCAGCACGACTGAACTCCCTGTGTCGTCTGTCAGAGTTGAGCTAATATGAGGAGTCGAGCCGAGTTATTGTCGAAACAGTGGAGGCAAAACCAAACTTTCACAAAAGATAAGTTTATATTTAAAAAGGATAACTCTGTTTTTTTGTTTTTTTTTTGTGTGTTTTTTATCTGGGCCTTATTTTCCCATGTTTCCCCTTTTTGGGGGGGTGTGAATGATTAATAGAGAAAAAAGTGTTTGGGCAAGAGCAGTGTACCTGGACATCACAAACACCTGCTGTGATGTAAACTGCACATTTGTCCACGCCATAGTATGTGGACACTAAAGTGTTTGTTTATGTCACTGACAGGCTCAGATTGTTATTACAAGTGTCTGACAGTGACTGTTATTTTGTCATATTCTCTCCACCCCACTTCACTTTTAAGATAATGTCAGGTATTATGTGTATGTGTAAGTCTGATATATCTCGTTCACCTGTGCCACTGTCATCCAGAAATGATTAAAAACACATTAATGAGCCACTAATGTCAATTAATCAAAAAAAAAAGCCTCTAACAGAAAACTACAATGATCAGCTGTTTAAACAAGTTACTGAACTAAACTGAGTATTTGTCATCATTTTTAATCAGTAGGAGCCAATGGGAAGGAAGCTGGTGTTTCTCTAATTTATGCACCCCTCCTCAATCAGAGGTGTTATTGTGAGTTATTCAGCCTTTGCTGAATAGCCATTAAGCAGTGAGAAACCTCTGACAGACCATCTGCATATGTTTCATTTTTTCCTTCATTAATACTGATGCCTTATGTAAGCAGCATTTAGTCTTTCTGTTGGTTGAGGTGGTACTTGACCAACTTCTGGATATTGTTGGTGATGTTAATGTATAACATTTTGCCATATTTTGTGACTTGATCATACAGTTTGTATGTTAAAAAGTATAAATACAAAATACAATACATCCCTCTGGAATGTGGAGCAGTATACTTCATCACAGTAGTATGTATTCCAGTACTTTCCATCACTATGAGCCATGTGATACTGTAAAAAACACACACCCAAAAACACACACCCAAAAACAAAGTGTTTTGTCCTTTATAGGTCTTGCTCTTAGTTTGAATAAATATGTTGTTATTCTTCCCTGTTGTTGCTTTAAAAGTCAGTGGGAGAGTGGTGACTGTCAGTGCCCTTAATAAACTCTGCTCTACAATAACTGAGCTTCACTCAACTCATAGTCAAATGTGTTTCTCTTATTGTGTCCTCCCCTCATATACTGTATAGATTACCCTCCGTTGATGTAGCTGTATATTAAATGTAAGTCAGAGATCATGTAATTCTCCTACAGTCTCCACCCCTCTCCCCTCTCTCTTCACCCTAATGAAAATTTAATGAGTTTGAGTGAAATGAAGTCTCATTAAGGAGTGCAGTATGATACCATCGCAGCTATTAAAGCAGCCACTGCGATCATTCATCAACTCCAACAAAGTCATCATTACTAATTTACACTCTATTCATATCTGCGTCCTTTATCTTCTGTACTTATCCAAGTCTTCCTCTGCATGGATCACAATCACTCTTTTGTCTCCGTCCATTATTGATGCACTTCCTCTTCTTGTTCCACTCACACTCACACCAAGCTTCGTCTTCCTGTCATTTTTCCCCTCCTGTTGGTTTATATTCTTATTATCCTCTCTCTCTCTCTCTCTCTCTCTCTGTGTGTGTGTGTGTGTGTGTAGAACTATAAGGAGCTGGAGCTGCTGAGGCTGGTTTATTATGGTGGAGTGCAACATGACATCAGGAAGGAGGTCTGGCCTTTTCTGCTGGGACACTACAAATTCGGCATGGGCAAGAAGGATATGGGCCAGGTACAGCACGCACACACACACACACACACACATACATATTTAATTTGTCTCTTAGCTGGGAGAGCATTGTGTGATAGTATTTTTTTCTCCCGTAAAGATTGATGCAAAGATCAGTGAGCGCTACCAGCAGGTGATGCGGGAGTGGAAGGCCTGTGAGGTGATTGTTAAGCAGAGGGAGAAGGAGATGCAGTCGGCCATCTTTGCCAAGCTCTCCTCAGGCAGCAGCATCGACAGTCACGTCCTGCGACTGGTTCACAGAGACTCCACACTCAGCAACGAGGTGAAGAAACTCAATACAATATGATATTCAACATCCAACACAGATCAGGAAGATACATCTGTCTCCTTATTAGACTGACTGAATATGAGTAAATACTATACTATACTATATGATAGTAGTACAGATAAACAGTTCAGTAGAACTTCACAATTAACATACAAATATGTTAATTTTACATCGTCATCAAGTGTTTCAGAGCAGCTTTTCTGTAGCTGTGCTCTAGTTCTAAACTGTACACTTATTCTAAGCAGGTTTTACACACAATGTGTGTTTCATAGTGTGAATAAAAATTCTGCACAGCAACATCAACCCGAGACGCAAATTAAAAATGAAACTAAGCAGCAAACATACAACATCAAACTGTGATTTTAGTAGTGTTTTCTGCTCATTTTTTTTTAAAGAGAGTGTTCAAAATTCCAGGACACTGGGTGTGCTTTGTATAAGTTCATTTTCATGAACAATAAGATTTTTAAAAATCTATCCCAGCCTCACAAGTGGGAGGCTGTGGCTCAGGAGGTAGAGCGGTCACCCACCAATCAGAAGGTGGGCGGTTCGATCCCTGTCTCCTCCAGGCCGCGTGCCGAAGTATCCTTGGCCAAGATACTGAACCCTGATTTGCCCTCAGTGTGTGTCATCATGTGAATGTGTGTGAATGTGTTAGGAAGCACTTTGTATGTTTAGAACAAGTGCTGTATGAATGTGTGTGTGGGTGAATGTGACCTGTAGTGTGAAAAGTGCTTTGAGTGGTTGATATGACTAGAAAAGTGTTATATAAGAGCAGTTCATTTACAAGTAATTCATTAAGTTTAAACATACAGTTGGAAAAGACAAATTCAATGAGAGAACAATGGTTATATTGATGAAATCGTATTTAAGATGCTGTGTGCTTTCTTCAGTAGTTTTATGGGAACTGTATCCTGAGTTTATATGAACCTTGTTTCCGTCCAGGTGGATAATCCTGCTTAATATCATTCTCATCATTAGATGTTATTACAGTTTATAACTGAGAGATAAACCAAATATTTAACAATGGTCCCAAAACCTGCATCACTGCATCTTCAGGTGTTCATGTCGGTGGATGAGCCGGACCCAGGGAGCCAGGAGACCCCCAGTGGAGAGGACAGCACTCCCACCATGACCACCTTGGTGCCTCCTGCTGCCCTCCCCCCAGAGGAGCGTCCTCTGGTGGAGTTTGACTCCCCCGACTCTGGTCTGCCCTCCTCCAGAAACTACTCAGTGACCTCTGCTCATTCCCAGATCCTGTCGAGCATAGATGATGGTCAGAGCACGGAGGAAGAAGGGGGGGCGGGGAGGAGGGCAGGACCCCAGGTGTGCTGGGGGGTCGTCAGGACTCTCTGACGGAGGACAGGCTGTGTAGTCAGCTGGACAAACTGGTGACCAATGGAGCATCTGCTGAGGGGATATCTCCATCACTCTCCTCATATACAGTATGTACAATATGTTGACGTGTCTGGTTACACGTCTGTTTATTTCACTTTCACACTCACTGACTCAGTTACTCACTGATGTTGACAGCAATGTTTCTTTGAACAGATTGAGCTGTTGGACACAGTCGCCCTGAACCTCCACAGGATAGACAAAGATGTGCAACGCTGCGACCGAAACTATTATTACTTCACCACAGCCAACCTGGAGAAACTACGCAACATCATGTGCAGGCATGTCGAAAAACTATTCAGATCCTTCATTTAATGCCGCTACATTCAATTTTTTAAATTAACAATGGACCAAATGACTATGTGCAACTTGAAAGATGTCACACACAAACTATACTGTTCTGGTTCACTCTCATCAACGTCATTCTCAGCAGCAGCAACAGGCATATTCAGCAAAAAATACTGAGCCCAGCACAGAACAGCAGAAAGACACAGTCAGAGACTAACACTGGAACATTTAGCAGCTGACAGATATTTGCCCCAGATATTTGGTAGAGACCAAAAGGAGAGTGAATATTGGACTTATGTCACCAGGCAGCCAGAAACATGACTCTATAGTCACCACATTAACTCCAAAGGTGATAGCATGTTGTATCATCAGTAAAATGTGTTCGAAATGATTATTAATACTGATGTATTCATGTTTAAGTAGCTGGCCACGGTGGAGCTAAGTTCAAATACTTTATATAACAAGAAGTAGTAGTTTATCTCTAACAATGTATTGTGTCTTTAGTGTTTCCAGTGTTTATATGTGAAAAGTGAATCAGCAAAATAACTAATAACTAGAGATGTCATTTTTAATGTACAGAATATAGTGGAGTATTAAGCAGAATAAATGGAAACAAATGAAGGTCAGGTATCTTAAAAATTGCACTTATATAATGCAATACAGTAATTAAACATACTTAGGTCCATTCTACCAGTGGAGGATTCAGGTAACATGCACAGTCTTTTGAGTTGAATGTGATGTGTTTTCTCTCTGATCAGCTGTTTGTCTTATTCTCACCTGCAGTTATGTGTGGGAACATTTAGAGATGGGCTATGTTCAGGGCATGTGTGACCTGCTCGCTCCACTCATGGTCATCCTGGATGATGGTGAGAAGAAAAAAATCATCATATGCTATAGATCTCCTGACTGTAATTACTGTAAATAATTCAGAAACAGTACAGTCCCATTAGCAGTTACACAATTGAAGTCTCAATTTAGAAAAACAGACAAAGCCCTTCACACATGAAATACATCCAGCAATCAAACATGTGTATAGAGGCCAGTTTCACAGAGGCGAACAGTCGGATGAAGTAGATTTCTTTCAGAATTATACTGATTTACATACAACTGTGTGTTTTTAAAGTTATGTCACCCCAAACTCTGTCTATACAGCAACTGTCACAACAATTAGACACCATTCACAGCATTGTCTTGGCTGCTCTGTGTTAATTTGTGTGTTTGTGTGTGTGTGTGTGTCAGAGTGCCTGGCATACAGTTGTTTCACTCAGCTAATGAAGAGGATGAGTCAGAACTTCCCTAATGGTGGAGCCATGGACACACACTTTGCCAACATGAGGTCACTGATTCAGGTGATAACTCTTTCTGTGTGTGTGTGTGTGTGTGTGTGAGAGAGAGAGAGAGAGAGAGAGACAGAGAGATTATTTAATGTGTGTAGAAATGAACTTGCTGTGGATTTGGATCAGTGTGCTGCTCCTGGACTCTCCCTCCTGATTGAGAGGTGAAGTCTCTGTTTTATGCTGATGACCTTGTTCTACAGAAACAGATGGACATAGTAGCAACATACTGCCAGAAAACTAATGTCATCATATTTCAGGAAAACAAATCCAGCCTATATAATCAAATGACTGAACACAGTATGAGCTCTACCTACCTTGGTATAATCATAACAGCATGAGGAGGTTTCAACAGCTGTTGGGTTAAACATCCAACAGAATCTCTATGTACAGAATTCTGCAGATACATTTACACAACAAAGAAAAACACTAACAAATGCCTGATACCAACTAATAATTAACATTCCATTTTTAAGCACCTTAAATCCCATCCCCCACACACTCTCTGTTCCAAAGCTGTCAAAATCCAGGAGCTGAGCCCAGAGAAGAGTCCTTAATGTCAGCTGGTCCTGAGACCTTTCTAAAACACATTGTGGCTAGTCCCACAACAACAGTGCTTTCAAGCACTATCCAGAGAAAACCAGGCTCAGTGACCACAAACTGGCAATCGAACAAGGAGGACAGAAAAAATCATGGCAATCCAAACATAACATGTGGTCACTGTTACAGAGGTGAGGTTGAGACAGAGATGCACTTCCTTCTAAAATGAAATAAGAAGCAATTGCTTTAACAGATTCAATTCATTAATTCCAGATGTCAGTTAGCTAAATCCATCCATCCATTATCTATACCACTTTGATATCAACAAAGAACCTTTGAATCCTAAAACCCACAGACGTTCTTTCTGCTCTCTCTCTCTGGTCAGATCCTGGACTCGGAGCTCTTTGAGCTGATGCAGCAGAATGGAGATTACACTCACTTCTACTTCTGTTACCGCTGGTTCCTGCTGGACTTCAAGAGAGGTGAACTACCAGTCCTTTACTCTCACTGACCTGTTTTCTCTAGCTCATTGATTTGTCTGCATTGAGTCATATTGAGTGCCTGGTAGCAGAATGATTCCTGGTCACACTCACACAGTTAGCAGTGTTTGCAGTTTGACAGTCCTAATGGTTGGTTGAGGATACAGCTGAGGTGGACAGCATACACCTCTAGCATGCTATTTTGTTCAGGCGAAGCTCTGTCATCATTACCCTTTCAACATACAGAGTATGTCAACCATCATGATGTCTACCATTCCATAGCTTCCAACAGAGGTGACAACATGTTAACATAGCATTTCGTTGTGTTTAAGTAACAGTACATTCTTTCATCAGTGCTGATGACAAAATAGATTCAACACCTGTGTCACATGACCTTTCATCTGTAATGATTCTTTTACTCTTAGCTGTAGTACACTCGGGGCGGCACAGTGGTGCAGTGGTTAGCACTGTTGACTCACAGCAAGAAGGTTCCTGGGGCTTTTCTGTGTGGGGTTGCATGTTCTCCCTGTGCCTGCGTGGGTTCTCTCCAGGTTCTCTGGTTTCCTCCCACAGTCCAAAGACATGCAGCTTCGGTTAATTGATAACTCTAAATTTCCCACAGGTGTAACTGTGAGTGTGAATGGTCATTTGTCTGTATATGTTGGCCCGGTGATGGACTGGCGATCCGTACAGGGTGTACCCCACTGGAGCCTATCCCAGCTGTCATTAGGGGTGTAATGGATGCATTACACTAAAAAAATTACCATAATAATAAGTTACCATAATATATCAACCCCAGTAACATGTTCCAGCTTTTCACAAACACTGATTGAAGCTGGTCAGGAGGGGGCAGACTTAGTTTAAATTACTGAACACATCTTTGTCTGTGTTTCATCCCTCCATCCACCTAAAATGGAACTTTTCCAAAACAGCCTCCAGAGTAAATAAATCCGAAAACACCTGCTTTGTGTTTCAGTGTGTGTAAGGTAAAGACAGCTTCTGTAAAATGATGACAGTAACCAGAGGTCAGGGGCTGTGTGCTGCAGTGCAGTAAAGTGAAGAAGATGACTCTCATTCAACTCCAGCTCTGTGATTTCTCATTTCACGATGTTCCCACCCTGAAGTAACAGCTGACTAAATCATAATAACAAAGTTCAGTTGTGTTATGTGCCAAGTGAGCAGAGCAGAGAGAGGGAGAGTTTCACCTGTTGTGGTGATGTTGTTCAGGTGTTTCACTGTCGACAAACGACTCTACAAAAATGATCAGGAAACACTAGGTGCAAATCATTTTCACTCAAAAACATTGGTTGTTTGTTTAGACGGCTTAATGTAGATGTAGTGTTAGTGTCTCCAAAAATACTAACTATGAAAATGTGTTGTGTGTGTGTGTGTGTGCAGAGCTCCTGTACGAGGATGTGTTTGCGGTGTGGGAGGTGATCTGGGTGGCTCCCAGGATTTCCTCGCAGCACTTTGTCCTCTTCCTGGCCTTGGCCCTGGTCACAGTTTACCGTGACATCATCATGGATAACAACATGGACTTCACCGACATTATCAAGTTCTTCAATGGTAAGACACATGTACATACACACTGATCAGTCACAACAGGGTCACATAATGGATAAATGGTTGAAATGTGCTAAAACTTGACCAAACCTGATAGCTTGAGGTGCTGATGACAACGTATGTGAGTGGGTGAACAGCCTGTGGTCATGGAAGAGACCTGTGTGATTGTAGTTCAGGATTAAAGTTGTTCTTTGCATGGGTTGTGTGTGAGTGTAGTATCATTCTCTCTCCACGCAGACTGTGTGTTTATCTGTAGCTGCCTCTCTAACTGTCTGATCCACAGAGATGGCCGAGCGCCACGATGTCCAACATATCTTGAAGATAGCTCGTGAGCTGGTGCACAAAGTTCAGTCTCTGATGGACAACAAGTGACTGAAGAGCAGGAGGAGGAGGAATGAGAGGATGCAGAGGGAGAGGATGTCTAACCCTACAGGACACACAGCTCCTCCTCTCCTCCGTCAGAGAGACAGAGTGTTTCCAGACCTCCACCTATCCAGAGCAGGTCCAGAGGGTGAAGGTCTCCTCCCTGCCCAGACGAAGGCCCTGGGAGTGGGACGGGAGTGCTGCTGAAGCGGCCTGGCTCTGGAGCACGGCCTACATCTGTTTACATTTACCTTCACATGGAATGCTCATGGTGTCTGTTCAGACATGTGGATTTGTCTGCATGCTTGTAAGTTTGATCACACTGTGAACGCATTCTTGAGTCTCCCCAGTCCTGCAGAGCTTGTGTGCGTGCATGAACACACACACACATACACACACTCCATATTGGCTCAATCAGTGCTCCAGTTTCTAGGATCTCGCCCTCTTCTTCGACTCTGAAACAGAACATGTTGGAAGCCTGTTGGGAAGGCTGAAGTGTTCTCAGTGTTTGACAGATGTGCTCCTCCTCCATGTAATGCCAGAAGAGGTCGTTAGAGTGCAGAATTTACACACAACACGTCAGAGGAGCAGAAGACTTAGCCACGAAGAAGTTTCCATTAGTGACCAAATGGACTGTGCCAACTATCTTTTCATGAGTGTTTTCTACAACTAGCATGCGTGTTTTTACACCCACCACCCCTCCACCCCCACCCCACCCCCCCTTCCTTTTTTCTTTTAGTCCAGGAGTTTATTCTTACACAAATGTTGCCTTTATCAGTAACAGCCCAAGGTACTTAGTTGCACTTTTTGTGAGGGTTTCCTTCATGGTGCCTGTGAAGGCCTCACCGCAGTCAGAGTGGGGGGGAGGGGGCCTGAGGTGCCACAAGAGGCCAAACTGTTGAGAAACTCAGGATGAATTGCAGCCAACTTTTCTGAGCGTGTCAGTTCAGTGGTTAAAGCATGTTGGATCTTCGTTCCGAGACAGACAGAAAATAACAGCACAGCACAATAGTAAGGACAAAAGCACACAGGCCCTCCTTTTCACTTTATGCTGTGATTACACACACATATTACACACTGAGCCAAAATAAATTCAAATGGAATAAGGGATTACAAAAACATAAGGATTTAGTGTTCACCTTCACAGAGACATAATGTGGTGTACAGAAGCAGCATTTAGACTAAATTAGAGAGTTGTAGAGTTGTAGTGGATAGCCAAACATTTATTAGATGTTTCAAGTTGAACTGGGGGCTAATTTGGATTCATGACCTCAGACCTTAATATTGTTTTCATTTTTTAGAGGACAAGGTGCCACTAAACACAGAGACTGATGGACATGTTTGTAAAGATGTGTTCAAGCAGAGTGATTGTATTTATCAACGTCTACAGGAGAATATGGCTAGAATTATTCTGTATTTTTCTTACTGTCAATAGATCCCATGAAAAGACCAAAATCAACCGTCTAACTTCTGGATTCTGTCTGCGACTCTCAGCCCACTGAGGACACAAATCTTCAAAATGGATTTTAAATATGTATGTTTCTTTCTTTTAAAGACTCGTTAATTTCTTAAATCAATAGGGCACTGTTGTTTTTAGCATACCTTACACAGACTAGAGTGTATAGTACATTTGTTGGAGACTGTTTTCAGAAGCAGATTAGTACATGTTGGTGTTATAGTGAGTATTTACAGCAGCAGGGTTGAAGGTTTTCCCCTGATTTGACCTGTTGCTGCCCTTTTCCCAGAATGTCTGGCATTTCTTGTCATGAATGAAGCTAGATTTTGAAAACAGACTGTACTAATTAATCAGAAAGTGACATTCATGACACTATTCTTTCATAATGTGGTAATAGTGAAAAAGTTCTTCTTTGATCCTCTGTTTATCACTTTCATGTTCAGGTGGTTATATAGTTGACCTGAGATTATTATGGCCTCAGAGGCAGGGAAGGAATATCCATGCTGTTGCAGTGGTTTGAGGTATGGGATTTTATGGGATATTGTTATCACTGTAAATGCCCCACTGCTCTGATTGAGGCTGGAGGTTTGCATATCTGAAGCTACTTGACAAACCACCAGCAGAGTTTTCATTTACCGATCGGATTAAGTGAATGGAACAGATTGCACAATCAACAGAAATGCTTTACCACAAAGCTGAACAATAGAATACCACTTTCAAATGCCATTCAAGTTTAAACTATATTTTATCTACAACATGTTTTTGGAAGCATTAATGAGGTTAAGAGAAGGCTTCTTGTTTCAGTACATACTGTATAGTAGCCTCTGCTGTCTGAATGAACAGGTTCTCAGGATTCTGCAGGACCAGGAACAGAATCTCAAGTCCTAGTAATTAAACATAAGCAGGACAGTATGGGACTGAGTCAAAATAATCTACAGTGTGTGTGTTCACAGTAATGAAGGATCACGTCACAGAGTGCAACAGAGTGACTCGATGATGTGTTCGTAATAGATTTTGGACAACAGTGGCACAGAGGAATAAGATATATCTGGCTTTTGGTGCACACACAATTGTCAGTTGGATACATTCAGTGTTGGTTTGGGTCTTTTCATGGTGCATTGACCATAAGAGAAATTGCCAGCTCTGTCCTTTAAATGAATTCATGTTTTTTCAGTGGAACTGGAGTCAAACATGCTCACTGATCTGAAGGCACAATGAAAACTGTTGAGCTTCTTGTTGCTTTCAGCAGTGCTGTCAGGAAAAGTGGTTGCAGTCGTCCATGTGGAACCTGATTCTTCTCCTGCCTCAAGTCCAGAGAATAAGACAGACTTGAACTGTGTTGGTCTAAATAACAGATCTGTGGTCACAGGTTACAAAAAAACCTGACACAAAGCTGCTTTTAATGCCAAACTTTGTCTAGTGTTCAGTGAATCAGTATTAGGTTGGTTTTGGCTTTACAGTCACAGCACAGAGTACATTCATGTTTCTATCTGAAGGGAATCTGAGACATTTTTGATACTGTTTCCTATCCCCTCATCAGTGTGACCCTTTATCTCCACCCTCCTCACCTCTTTAAAATGTCCAACACGGCTGCATATGATTGGTCATCCAGCATGGACCTGCACCTGTGATTCAAGTGCCAAGAGTCTTCCCCAATCCTGAAGTGTACTGTAGTCATCTGGCTCTCTGATTCGCTAGTTTGATCCCAGGAATGGGCAGTGGTGTGGATGTACCTTGCTACGGACTCTCCCCCTACTCCACCCTGCCGTTGCCACAGCAATGGAGTAGGGTTGGTGGGGGAAACCTGGGCCCATAGCAGAGCTTTTTCTTCCTATCAGGACATTGTGTACCAAAGCCTTGAAACAGCCCCCTCTGTGGCATGACGACAATGTGCAATTTCATACTGCATCTTGAAGACTGACTGTTTACTATGTGTGTAAAATATTTTTGAAAACGGTGATCTTGGATTCTTTGACTACTGTGCAATTTCTGTCGTTTGAGAAAACCCATCAAAGTCTATATTGCTGTAAATATGAACCGAAAACCCAATATTTCTATGAAGACAGTCAAACATATATATAACTTATTTTGAGATCTATTTTTTATGTTGGTTTTAGCAGCACTAGTCAGAGGTGTGTACTGTGCAGAAATGCAGAATGTGTGCAGACTATGTTACACGTTGACTGTTAAGTGTTCTTTCTCAATGTTGTGCACTGACTTCAAGATTTCAAATTCTATTTATTTAGAGAGCCAGTGATTGCATTGCTGAATATGTACTGGTAAGGATGTATCATTTGCCTTGAATGTAATGTATTATTAAATAAGGGGTTGTTCATTAGTGTGCTGCTCTCTTTCCTTTTGACACTAGAGGGAGGAAGATACTCTGTGACTTTTAATTAGTTAGTTTAGTTTAATTAGTTAGTTTTAGGCACTAAAGGTAAAATGATGATGCTGTCAAAGTATCATATCAGTTAACCTCATGCAAAGTGCAGTAAACAGTATTCAGTATTTCCTATGAAATCAGGGTTCTGTGGGGGTCTGACCATCTACTGCAGGACTCCTTGTTGTTGTTGTCTCTGAGGACAGTTCTCTATGATGCTGACTGTGTGTTTGGACTCATTGTCCTGCTGCAGAGTTAATCAGACACCTCCCTGATGCTACTGAAGGATAAGAGTCAGGACATCTGAAGTGCCAAAAACTTTTGCACAGTACTGTCTATATTCCTTCTAATTGTCCTTCTAAAGGACTTGAACAGACGGTGGGAGACGAAGGTTTAAAGCTCCTCTAAACAATATTTTCATACTAACAATAAATCAAATGACTGTGTGTGATGTGAAGGCAGACACTTGTGGTTAAATGAATTAACACCTGATCGCAGTTTTACTCAGTTCTGTGGAGTTTTTTAGCATCGTTCAGCTCTGTTTTGGTTTTGCAGCACATGCTGACTGCTCTCATTAACGTCACATCAAGAGCAATATTTACCTGTTTTTAGCAAAGCAAACTCTAAAAGCCACAACCTGCACAAACCCCAGCTGGTAGACTAAAAACAGACCTTAAGAGGAGTGTGTATTGAACTGAAATGCTGATGGAAGTGAATTCTAATGTCGCTCTCTGTTTAGTGAATGTGTAAATAGGCATCTGTGTTCCCTTTATCAGCTTTAAACTCAAAATCATTTTGATATATTCATATAAGGTTTTCATTTGAAAAAAATTCCTGACAATTCATG
Source organism: Lates calcarifer (assembly GCF_001640805.2). Classification (NCBI taxonomy): domain Eukaryota; kingdom Metazoa; phylum Chordata; class Actinopteri; family Centropomidae; genus Lates; species Lates calcarifer. Next base: position 26,237,785 of record NC_066853.1, read on the forward strand.
AAACTGGTCAAATTTTCTTTCTCAACTCAACTCAGAATCTGGAATTATCTTAAAGTCCTGAGCTTGTCAGCTACAGATTTAACACAGAAATCATGTGTTACAAGCCACGAGCATGGAGATTGAACAGCGTGGGTTTTTACCAGACTGGGAATGAAAAGGAAATACAGGTTGAATTATGGGAAATTTAGAACTCTGTGTTTATGGATATCTTGGCCAGATACAGGGGACATGCATTATCTGCCCTGACACCTTAAATCTACTTGTACTATAGTGGAGTAATCCTACCTGTCTCCAGGTTTCCTCTGTCACTTTGCTTGGGTCCATTTGATTAAACACATCTTCATTTAGGAATATGGACTACTGAGGTTGAAGGGTGAGTTTTTTTACCTTAAATTTTGTGTTCAGTTTCATTGTTGAGTTAAAAGTTGAGCGTCCTTTACATCCTCAGTTATATTTGGTTGAATGTTGCCACGTTTCTCTTCCTCAAAAAGAAAAAAGAATCAGACTAACACCAGGTTAAAAAAAAGCAGTATTTATCACGGTCGATACTTCAAACTGGTCAGTACCCATGACATTGCACAATACAAAGGCATGAAAAAAAAACATTAAACATTAAAATAGGTATTGCATTTTCCAAAAGCTAATTTTCCATTCATAAATACTTCTTGTGATTTCAGGTCACTGCAGTTTGTTACGACAGGATCACAAAGTTTTTTTCTAAATAGCCAGAGATCATTTCTAAAAATCAATGAGCGTGATGTGACACCAAAAATAACAATCAGCAGACATTCTGTGGTTGTGAGAACCAGTATTATTTTTTTGTACAGTACAACATTGAAGGCCAAGAGTTCTCCATAGGCAAAGATCTGTAGAGGAGACGGTCTGACTATGGTCATGTGACCTCTGAAACGTGCTGAGATCCAACAGATGGTGAGATGGCTGAGACGTCCATGATTTTCTGCTCTACTGCACCAAGTCCTGTACTGAAACGGAGAATATGATGTTAGTAAATATCAAAGCAAAGCTGTGACTCAGTTTCATGACTCAGTCAGAGACACCACTCTGCAGGGTAACATACACAGTCCTTGTTTCTTGGGTTTGTTAATGTTTTTCTCATAGCATTAGATGATCAGTGGACTGGCTTTCACTAACTATCTATTTAAAACACATTACAGATCTCAGCTATAATATTATGAAGTTAGCCATAATGCAAATGCTTTCTCACATTAGCAGAAAATGTTCAAAACCGTAACAGCAGAGACAATGAATATATATGTTCATTATTGCAACTTGTCATGTAAAGGTTTCTTAATACACATAATAGTGCCAGTCAATGAATGAAATAAAAAATAAATCAAAGTCAGTAAAATTCTTCAGTGGCTAACTTTTGAGAAACTGTGAACAAGAGGATGAATGTGCATTAAGCCCCAACAGTTTCGTTATATCACCAATGTTGCAACATCTCTTAAATTCAAATTAAAATGTATTATTTTTAAGACATAACATGAAACCTACTTCTAGGCGTGCCAAAAATGATCAAATGTCTCAGTACCTCAGCTTGTGGAAGGTCATCTAAGTGCAACTAAGTGCAACATGAAATGGACACTCAGAGCAGGGGTCCATGAAAAACGTCAGAGCAGGTGGTGTACATACACCGATCAGCCATAACATTAAAACCACTGACAGCTGAAGTGAATAACACTGATCATCTTGTTACAATACAATGTTCTGCTGAGGAACCATGGGTCCTCTATTCATCTGGATGTGACTGGATGACACGTACCACCCATCTAAACATTGTTTTAGACCAAGCCCCCCCCCCATGACAACAATACTCCCCAATGTCAGGGGCCTCCCCCAGAAGGACAGTGCTCCCACCACACCACGAAAACTGCTGTCTAAAGGAACACGACAAAGAGCCCAAGGTGTTGACCTGGCCTCCAGACTCCCCAGATCCCAATCTGATCCAGCATCTGTGGGATGATCCAGAACAAGTCAGATCCATGGAGGTCCCATCCCACAAACTATAGGACCCAAAGGATCTGCTGCCAATGTCCCACTACAGGAGATCTTCAGAGATCCCATGTGCAAACCCCAACAGGTCAGAGCTGTTTTGCCAGTATGAGGGGGACCTATGCAATATTAGGAAGGTCCCACAGGCACTGAATCAGATTGAAACCCAGGTCAACAGCTTTGGCTCTTTGTCATGTTTCTGGAGACATTTCTGAGCAGGTTTTGTGGTGTGGTGGGAACATTATCCTGCTGGAGGAGGCCCCTGACATTAGGGAGTGTTGCTGCTATTGGAGGGGTGTTTACTTGGTTTGTGACAATATTTAGGTGGGTGGTACGTAACAAAGTAACGTTCAAATGAATGTCAGGACCAAAGGTTCCTCAGCAGAACATTGTTATAACCAGATGATCGATGTTATTCACTTCATCCACCAGTAAACATAATGTTATGGCTGACCAGTGTATATATTAAAGGGAGCACTTGAAGTGTATCTGAAAAGCTGGTGATACAATAAACTCATAGAAGCTCAGTGTGAATTCATCCTCTCTGCCTCTGTCACCTGAATCTAAGCTGCATTCACCAAAGCAGACAGGATGCTGTATGTTGAACTCTGTACACTGTTGGGTTTTCACAAACAAGTGGATGAAGAAATGACCTCTAATAACAACATACATTAACATAATAATGACTCAGTCAATAACGACTTAATGAGATGTTTAAAGTTCTGTGTGATATATGAGTTCAGTCCATCAGCCCAAACTTCCATTAGCCTGTATGTTTGTTATGTGAATTTGACTAATGTCCAGTAGTACCTGTGTGTTGAGGCGGTGGCTCTCCCTCTGATCCTAACTGGGGTTGGGTCTCTCTGCAGACTTCTGGATCTATGTGGAGGGACAGATGGCAGATGTTACAGTATCAGCTCTCAGGAAGACAGAAACTGCCTGATGAGGAAACAATGCAACTTGGACCACCAAGAAGACTCCCAGGCAGCTGACTCACTGACTTTAACATATTTATCTTCTTCTCCCCTCACTGAATGAACAAAGACATTGATAATGTTAATAAAGATGCATTATTAGCAAATAAAAGGCAGACGCACTCTTCAGTGTGTTTCTAAAAAATGAAGAAAACAGATGTATATGCATCTAAGTACCAGTAGAGGGCAGAAGTGCTCCACAGCCAACATCAACCAAGAGACAAAAAGACAACATAAAGAGAGTTACAAAGTAACCACTAAAGACCAAAAACATGAAGACAATCATGAAGCTGAGACTAGAAAACAACAGGCTGCATTAGATGATGAGAAAATAAAGGCAAAAACAAGAGATGAACTGTGAGTAGATGGAAATCTGTAACGTGATCTTCAACTGAGCTACAGATGGTTTCGTTTAAATCAGACACTAAAATAAGCTGAATTTGGGAAAAAAAGAAAAGGCTCAACAACAGGCAGAAATGTTACTGTACCTGTGATTGTTCTTTAAGGAAATCTGGTAGCTGAAATTCACCTTTAAAGACCTGAGAAAACAAAGGACCAGGTTTAGAACTCCATAAATTCACTGAATCTGCATGAGTTCATCATCTAGAATACCATGGTGAAGATTTACTGGATTTACGTTTTCAACAGATCACTTGTAAATGAGATAAAAGCATCATTCTACATGTCAAATAGCATGGTTATCAGAGCTTGAAATCCAAGCTGAGCTGAGAGGTTCTATTGTGACACTGTCATGGGAGGTGAACATCTGCAACCTAAAAGGTGGAGGCTGCTGGGTGCAAGCCAGGAACTTCACACTCTGCTCCTGGGGTCATATAGTTTCCCCCAGAGGGGCTGACATAAGATCAGTCTGAGAGGTGAAAAGAGGCCGTGACAGAGAGCTGGCAGGAGGCTGACTGAGTGGTTGGAAAAGGTCACATCAGAGAGAGGGGGAGTGAGGGTCAGTATCCCATAGGATATACCCAGGTGTACTGTGATTCAACATGAATGGAATTTACTTCTGTGTGTTGGAAGAAGCTTTCTAAGAAAAGACTAACTGGCTCTCCCTTTCTGGCTGACCTCTGTCACTAAACTGACACAGAAACGTATTCTTTCTGAAGCAGAGTTATTATTAACGTGTCTTATTTCCACAGAAACTTAACCATATCTGTACAGGAAGTCGCCTCCCACATGTTGAGTGAAAACAACGCTGTAGCAGAAATTTGTTTTGCAAGCCACAGATGAAGAATGTGGAGGAAAGGTTTGGCTATGAGAAACAGCAGTGTGATGATGGAGAGAAGCTGAATATCAGAGGAATTTACCAGAGAAAGACGAGACAGGACACGGGAGGAGAGAGCAGCAGTGATATGTGTGAGTAACTGCAATACTACCACAGGGGGCAGCAGTGAGGCTGTTATTTGTTTGTTTATTTGTCAGCAGGATTACACAAAAAGTACTCAACTGATTTACAACCAACTGGGTGGAGGCTTGAGGCATGAGCCAGGGAGGTACCTATTAAATCATGGTAGAGATCCTATTAAAGGGGCGGGAATGACAAATGAATCATTTACATAATCAGACTACTTCTTTTATCCTTGTATTTTTCTGTAAGGTGAACTAGACAGATGTGTATAGGATTGTATGGCCTTAGCAGAGGTATGAACTCTTTTCTACAGTGACTGAGCTCATCATCATTACATTACAGTGATAAGATATTGTATATCTGAGCACATCACACACATGTTCTTGTAGTTGTTATTGTTCATGAGTCACATGTCTGTAAACTACCAATGGTGGCTGTAGCTTTATTTCAGCATTGTTCAAGTCCATGGGTGCTTTAAAGGTAGAGTGCGTCATCATGGAGAAAGACTGTTGATGTTCCAACTCAGCAGCAAAACAAACACACCCCTCCCTTCAGCGCTCCCTCACAAGCTCCGCCCCCCCACAGATGCTCATTCCCATGGAAACAACACTAACAACTGGCTGAGGAGGAAAATGGCGGTATCAAGTGCAACAGCTTTTTCACCGCTGAAGCAAAACAAATGTAATATAAAACATCATCAAAAGAACGACATGAACACAAACACTGCATCCACAACATAACAGGGTAAAAATTAGCAGAGTTAGAGTTTAGACTGATTTTACAGAACTGTAGTGACTGATGACAGACCTGCCTTCACCTGGCAAGTCAAAATACATGTTGTTTCTGTCTTCTGCCTCAACACGTGACTCATCTTGCTGAGATGTCTAGCTTAAAGCAAAGGAAACCATCATCAGTGAAGCCACTGCCCGCATTTACCAGCAGATGCAAATGGAGGCCAATTAAAAAACAGTAATTCAGTAAAAACAGGTATAGATTTGCTGCTTAGTTTAGTTCTGTTGTTTCTGTTTTCATACTACTGTTGCTGCTTTGACTTGCTTTCTGTCATCACCAACCTCAACTACAGCCAAAAGATCCCCAACATCAAAGATAGTCACAGGAAAACTGTGGATGTAGTCACAACACAGGGTCAAAGGTCAACTGAAAATGTACTTATTTTAATCTCAAAAAGCTGGACAAAAATAAATATTTCATTTTCATTGTTTTTCATAAACACTAGGTTTCTATAATAGAGCTAATAGATGACACTTATCAAGTATGAGTTACTGTAATGAGGTAATCGATGAAAAACTTGATTTGAACCTGTACTGGGTCAAAAGTCCTGTGCTCTCCTTCTGGGCTCCAGTGGTTAAAACTTCCCCAAAACACAAAACTCATTCTTTAATCACCCTGCGTGCCTTCATGCATGCTTGCGTGTTCGGCTGAAGTCGATGTAGGGCCAGAAACTGAACGTAATCTAAAATGATTTCCAACATCAGAGACAGAGAGGCGAGCGTATGTTTCTGATTTCCTCTTAGGTGCCATTTTGCAGCTTTCTTCAGCATACAGAGGCTCCAGGCCAGGCTGCTCCGAGCCTGTCCAAATCCTCTGCTCAGACACAAAAGGCAGAGCAAACAAAGGAGAGGTGGAGCACAATGCCCTATGGTTGTACACTGGGTCACACACTCTGGGCAATACATCCAAGTGGTGTATAATTAAGAAACGTACAGAGGAGGCTGGGCTGTCTCCTCTGCTGCAGATCAATCTGTCCTTCAGACAGAAAACAGACAGAGATGGAGAGCTGCCTCTGGGAATGGCCAGGCATCACATCTGCATGATGGGAAACTGCAGTAACATGAAGCCAGCCTGTTCTTGTCCAACAGACTCTGTCCTCAACCTCTAATACCTCTGAAAGATCTGTTCAAACACTCATGAGAGGAGGAATATTCATATGACGGGAGATTTACTGCTTCCTCCACTGAGACAGATGAAACAAGCCTGATGACAGGGACCCCTGACAACCAAATACAGGACTCAGCTCTGAATCAGCTGACTGACTGAAATGCTGCATACCTAACCCTGTTTTATTAACATGCTGTGGTGAGAGGTGTGCACTCTGTTCTTTGAAGTTAACAAGGTTTGTTGTAATAGTAATTAAGGTGACTCAACACAGCTACACTAATGAGTTTGGTCTTTGATAAAGATGTCGTTTGTGTTTTCTTCTTTTTCTGATATTTATCAGTTATTAATTGCAGCCAATCGTCACATGTGAGCAGCTTGAACCAGAGTCTTTGTTTTTTGCTTGATACATTATTGATTCATTATCAAAATTGTTGTCACAAAATTTATTTTCTGTCTTTCTACGATTCAATTCATCTTCTTATCTTTGTAGCACTACTCATGTATGACTTACATCTTAGGTTTGCCTCTTTTTACTCCTTAAAACACCTACAACTCCAAACTGCACCACAGTATTCCAGGCAACGTGCAATGAAATGAGGCATTTTTACCTACAAGCACAGAAAATACTCCAACCCTAACCAAAATCATTGAGGTACAAGGATAAAACATTCTCAAGCCGACTCTGCAGGTGAGCAGAAACCATGAAAGGCTGCCACAGCATGCCTCAGCAGAGCCAGGCAGAGCCCAGTTAGGGAGGGACCAGCACGGTCAGGTCAGCCAAGGTGCCTGCTGGTACGAGCAGCAGGTCAGTCCGGTGTGGTAGTGCCAAACTAAACCCTGCAGTGGTTCAGCCTCAGTATTATGGCTGGAGCTCTCTGTGACTAAGCCCCTGGTCCCAGGGGGTTAAACGTGGTAACAGCCCAGTGCATTTGAAAAGCTGCCAGTGTCAAGCCACAGTCGGCAGGGGAGAATGTTTCAGCTGCATACTTGTTGACTTCCACCCTCTCTGAATGGAAACTTTCCAGGGATATTGTTACCTCAAACAAAATGCTTGTATCTCGACTGCACACACTGAAGCTGTTCAGCAGACTCTCTCCACTCTCTGCCTGTGTAAGAAGGGGGTTAACATTTCAGCACTTTGGTTTCTTTTTTCCAAACCAAACAAAAAATATTTTGTAGTAAGGTACCAAAGTAAGGTACCAGAGTAAGGTACCAAAAAAGTATTATTTGGTATTAATACTGCGCTGGTACTGACATTTTTCAAACAACAGTGAACCCTAATTAGGTGTTGATAACTGGACTGACAAGACAGGACCTTTAGGTGATCTACAGGCAGCCATCAATACACTACACTACTTCTTTGCATGCTTAAAGGTGTGTCACACTTAAGTTGGGTCATCCAAGTATGTCTAAATGCAAAACTGCTTATACTTGTTCTGGACAGCCACTCACAAGCTCGGATACCACTGCTTCCCCAGTGTGTCTGACTGTGTGATGTGGACTGTGGCAAGTTCCACAAGGTCCCAAAAACAATCCTAAGTCATGAATAAGATATCTGGACATTATAAAAGACAAATCTCTACTGTTACTAAAACAAACAAAGTCATCTCAAGTCTTGATCTGAGCTAAAAGAGTAAGATGCATCGATCAGTAAACATTTCATGGGAAGTCCTCATTAATAAATCTTTAGCCACTGTCTTCTTTCCATGCTCGTCTAGCCAAAGGTTTCACAAACATCACTCTCTGAGCGCCATGATGGCCGGGCTCTGACGATGACCCTGAATCAATATGATATGATTAGCCTGTACATCATTAACTGTCTTCACATCAGTATGAGGAAAAGGTCATACTGGTAAGGTCCAGCCACAGACCAAAAGTACAACACACTGAATGGGGAAGTCTAAAGACATTCATTCCTCATCTCTCCACTCACTCATATTATTATTATTGTTACTGCAGAGAAACTGAGAACTTATTGATTCCAATATCCATTTCTCACCAGGGATCAGAGCAACTGCAAAGTCACTTAAAAGATATTGACTGTGGCTTCAAGAGCCAGGCCCGACAAGCTTAATTTACAGCCAGCTGGAACGATCTCTGCTGACCAACAGTCAGAGGTGAACCCTGGACAAAGAGCAGGGGTCCAGGTGTTCTGGGTTCAGTCAAAGGAATTCTCCTGCTACAGTCAGAACAACAAAGTAGAGAAAATTCTTAATAAATTTCATTTGAAAATAACCAAAATCAAGCCCTGGCCCATAGCTAGGGTTAAATGATCATAACTTTTATATATCAAAATTGCAATTTGAAAGAATGCCATTTTCAAATCAACCAAGTGTATAAAAAAATTCTGGGAAGCTTTGTGGGTTAAATCTACACAGAGGTTTTTGGGGCAAAATGTATCGACTCTGTTAACTGCTTTGACCACAGGGCTGACACTGCTTAGAAGGATAAATCCAGTATCTTCACTCAGTAAACACCACTGAGATAAAGCTGCTCTCAACAGGTCAAGCTCATCCACATCATTTTCTCTGTCTCCCCAATATAAACATTCTGTTCGACGACTGCTTCCAAACTATTTCTCTACTGAGCAGCCTGATCCAGGCTGCATACTCTGTGGTGAAATCAGGCCTGAAGAAGAGATGAGACCGAGGGTAAATATTTGGATGGGGCTGGGTGAAAATTCAAGACAGCAGAGAGAGCATTTCCACATGTGGCTTCATCATACAGTGGTTAGCAGAAGGCTGTTTGTCAAATGTCTTATGCAATAAAACACAGAATTTGTGGTGTTTGGTGGGGGGGGGTTTGAATATATTGAATACAAACTGAACTCTGGTGATCCCCAGCATTCAGAGAAGAATAATATCTTGAGCTTAAGTAATTTAGAAGTAGAATTCATTCACATAAAAAATGTTTAAATGTGTAGATTAAGAAAACATTGCCATCTTTTTTCCTTTTCTTTTTCTTTGTACAGCAGATAACAGTGGTACATAAAGCTGGATATCAATTCAACTTTTTTCAAACAATACCTGAATTAGTACAGATATCCAAACAATACCTTGTCTAATACCAATACTTAATACAAAACAAACCAGACTTGTTGAAAAATAGAGACTTGTCACATTAACTCTATTGAAAAAAAAAGTTAACCTTATAAGTGAAACCCTTTCTTTAATCAGTACACTGATGAGTTTTGCTCCTACAGTCTTACTATCTTATGGTGGCCCAGATTGACTAATGTTAAACCATGTGACAGACATTATTGAGTCAGTTCACGGTCTTCATGACTCTTCTTTGACTGCATTATGTTGACACTGTAAACCCTTTTACACAAAAATCACGACATGATGGGACGAGACAGGACATGTAACAAAGCAGCCTCTATGTCAGTCGCTGTCTATTCTGCCGTGCCGGCTCTCCTTTCTACACTGACATCAATCTGGCTGAGATTACTTCTGCTACCGGGCTAAAGGTGAGATAACAATGCCCCCCATTCCACTTTTTATACAGAACAGCAAACAACCCTTTTAAAAGGGACTACTGTTTCTGTTTTTACCATTATCCTTATGTAGGCTAACTTGAAGATCCATTCTCAACATTTCTTGTTTCCAGCAGCAGCTGTTTAACCCATTAAGACCAAATAGAACATATGCATCCCTTTAAAATTGGGAGCTACGGCGAGTACGTCTGTTGACATCTTCAGTGACATGATGATGATGGCATACGCTGACTGTGTACACTGAATTAACTGTGATTTAGTTATATAGTTGTAGTTACAGCACCGCCGCTTTGTCTTATTGAAAAAATGGTTGGGAGCGACAAACACATTTGGCACATTTTTCATGATTTTATCTGCTTCAGAGGCTGAGAGATGAAGTTTTTCATACAATGCTTGGGTTTTAGAATGCTTTTTTACAGGATGCCTTCGGTCTTAATTGGTTAAAGCAAAATAATCTGATAAATGTGCTAAGCACCAAACAGATGCCATGCAAAGTGACTTGCAGGTAAACAGATTGGAGCATTTAGCTGCGTGACTACTGACAAACCATTGACAAAAGCAAAGCCAACAGAAAAATCATTATTAAAGACACATTTCAGTCAATACTGAGGTTCAGGACACCACCCTGGAAATAAAATGCTCATAAAGACAAACACCAGACAAACTGCAGGCACCGCTATGCTGAACTAGATTACAAAGATCTGAGAATGTTGTCCTTCAGCATTCTAACATGTATAAGCAAACTGACCACAGGGCCCTCTGTGAAACTTTCTGTTCACCTGGATCTGGCTAGTAGGAGGTCCTCCTCTGTATGCAGGAACTCCAGCCCAGGAGGGAGGGAGAGGGCAAGCAAACAATAGTATAAACCCTGCAACTGGGTTTGATGCAGGGGAATCACACTAATAACCTACAGATGTACAAAATCTGAATAAATGTGCTTGAACACGCACATGCTGTCAAGAAGACAAGGGCTATTGAGAAGAACGTGTTAACTATTTCAGAGAGCAGAGGCAGAAGAGGAACCAGCACACACAGACATGGATACTGTCTCCAAAATATGTAAACAGGACCACAGGCACATTTGAAAAGCATTAACATGCAACAACATGGTGATAACAGCTGGAACAGCATGACCATTTGATATCTGACCAGCACACTGACATATGGCAGCCTTGATAGAAAAGTGGTTACAGTGTGTAGATTCAGCTTTAAAGGAATAGTCCAACATTTGGTGAAAGGTGCCTCTTTGTACTCATCTTACAATGAGACATTGTGGTTTTAGGAGCAGCTGACTTAAATACAATGGAACTATTGGTCACCAGCAGTTGTCTGCTATGACTGTAAGCAGGATATCAAAAGTCCTGCAGCCAGATGCAAAAAAACTATATAGATCCTAAAGTTCTCTGTGTACACACAAAGATGTATTTGTCTTTTTTTGTCAGATTTACTGAGTTGTGCTTTCAGATGGGTCTGTTCAGAACTCAAATATTGTGACACTGGGCACAAGTGCATAAGTTTTGGGTACGTCCTCAGTCACTAGTTTTCATATCAGTGCTTCTGTCTTCTTCACTAGTCTGAGAGAAAGAACCGCAAAGTACTGGCATAGTTTCCTCAATTGTATTGGCGTGGCAAGGTTTTGCAGCAACAGCAGAGCAGATATTGTTGCTCTAGACAACAGTATCTTTGCATGGTCTGTAGTATGCGTGAGGTGCACACATTCCCGCTGCATGCTCTGTTTTTGAACATTAGTCTATGTGTGGGAAATGGCATTGTTGTTCATGCATCTGGCCTGGTGATTACTCCTCTGTAAACACATGCCAGGTGACTCTTCCATGTAAGCCAAGAAAAACCACATCTTTGTATAACACTTTTCAATGAGGCAATTCAAAATACTTCACACAGACACAAGATACAAAAGAAACATGAGAGAATCTGAAAATATAAATAGGATTTCAGACATGTAAAGTAAAGCAGAAGATAAATGTAATATTAAGCATATCATTGTAAGACAGTTCTGGAGTTTGGACAGTTTAGCTTTGCTAGGCTAAACATCCCCATGTCCTAGCACTGTACTGGATGCACAGAGATGAAACAGATATTCTTATTTGATTCTGGGTTTGTCGACAAACAAGCCAAGTAAAGATCTGCTGGCTAACCAGTAAAAACATCTTTTTCCATTGTCTTAGAATAAGCTCAAATAGTTTTGCAAATTAACTGTGGACTTCTATTCAATAAAATGACATTTGATCAATGTCGTTTCAGCGAGGACAATTTTAGCAACCCAAAACATCAAAGGCAAACATGAGGTTGATGATGAATGAAATATAATTAAATCCTATTCTTCAGGACGCTGTGTTGACGCTGTTGGCTTTTAAAGTAGATTTAGCTATATCATAACAACTTCCTTCTTCTTCAAAGGTTAAATCTTATGAAGAGCATAGGAATAGGTATTTTGCAACTCTGCCATCTTGTCTGTAGTTTCCATCTCTGTTTGTGGTCAGACACATTCTTCCATTGAATTTCCCTCTCCCCTCACATCCTACACCAAATTTTTTCCACTCAAGTCATAACAGTCTTGACAACATGATGAAGTGCACCAAATTCATTCTTTACATGCATCCTCGTTCCCCCCTTTTTGTTGCCTTTAAAAAATGGAAAAGAGATCCAAATGCTTCAGAGAAGTAATTGACTAAAACACCAAACGAGGTTAAAGACAAATCCAGCAAGCACAGCATAGCTCTCAACTTTTTTAGAGAAAATCAAACCACACAACCAATAAGCAACATTTAGTGTAAAACCATCACTTGAAGATATCTAACAGTCAAACTCACATCATCCAAATTATAATAGAACTTAAATAAAAACACATATGATGACATTCTGATGTGGCTGATGGTCTTTTATACTGTAATCTGCTCAAATGCCTGTATTCTGCTACACCCTCAGTCTGCCTTGGCTATTTAGGTTTCACTGAGTGTGCAGATTCTTGCTCCTGGGTGGTGTGTCATTCTGCTGACATACAAGTCACTGCTCTATGTGACCAGGGAGACACGTCCTGTTGGAATGGCAAACATCAGGAAAAAGTGTTGATGCTTTGCCGAAATACCACCGCTGCATGATAACAGGCTATAGTGGGAGGGGGTCTCCTGTTTGTGACACAGAGACACACACAACAAAACACACATGCTCAGACTTTCCACAAGAAGAACCCAGCTGCAGGGATATTTGCTTCCATTCAGACAGAAGAACATTAATGATGTCCAGCACTGATGTTGGATGATGGGGCCCAGCTCGCAGTTGGTGCAACAACTGAAGATTCATTCCTTGGTCATAGCTCAGTAATGGTAAATAAACCCTACTGCACTGTGAAGCATCTCTCCTGCTGGGCTGTTGACAGTATCGTTAGTCAGACAACAGAGCTGAGAATATCAGAGTGGCCAACAGAAAAGAGTCATCCTGCCCTGCCTCACACTGTGTCGCTCTGCCCTCTGTTTCCATCACTGTCTCTACTTCCATCATAGTTTTGTGGGACCGTAATTTCAAGACAAAAAAGGCCTAATATGAGCCTATACTTAAAGCAAAATTATTTTCTGCTCCTTATTTCTGTCAGCTAGCAAGTTATTTTAAACATTGGTTACTCAGTCTTATTCAGTTTTACTCAGTATTACAACTAGGGATGCTACCTGATGCTACCATTTGATGCATCAGTCAGGAAGATCCCCATTCGACTCACAAAATGTCAGTAAACAACTCATTGTACTTAATTTAGCTGCTTCACACTACACAAGCTGTAAACTTTACTGTAACTTAACCAAATTAGTGTTTAAATGACCGAACCACAAAACTAACTGTGATGCAGGTAGAGACATGATGAAAACAGAGGGCAGTGCAAAACAGTGTCAGCAGCCCAGCAGGAGAGACACTCCATGGCACAGTAGGATATCCTAACTGAGTTATGACCAAGATGCCAACTTAATGTCTGCAGTGTTTCTGCTTCATACATTTTGTCATGGTGGTCCATAATTTTAATAATTTTAATCTCTTCTGGAACTGCCTGAATTAAACTGAGCTGATCAATCGATCATCAATCGATTAAACAAAGAATGTCTGAAAGCTCCAAGTTCACTATCTTCATATTAAATATCTTTTACCTCTTTTAATGCCTCAGGGAACTTATTATAGTAATGGTACTGATGCTAAAAGAATCATTTTTTTACATTTCAGAATTTTTTTAGTTTCAAAAATTGTAGAGAATGTGGTGGCCACTCAGTTAATTGAGAACATGGAAGCCAATTGTGAAGTTTGAGTCTGGCTTTTCTCAAAACATAACACTGCTCTCTTGAGATTATTATTATTATTATTTATCATCTTTAAAATCAATAGTTTTATGAGATGATATGTCTGATGCTGCTGTCTTGAGTTACAAAGTTGTGCATCAGTGGTCTGTTCTTGGCCCTATTATATTCTCCTTGCTACCGTAGGCTTTCCATTCCTCTCTTAATTTGTCTTTTCATTTTTATGTTGATGACACTCCTTTGACTAAACTTCCTCAAATTAAATGAGGATAAAACAGAGGTATTGATTATTAGCCGTGAAAGTGCTCAAAAGACTGCAGCAGTCTCTGGGACCATTATCCTCTGAAGTAAAACTGTACTCTAAGAACTATCCTGGATTTCTCTCTTCACATGTTCAAACTTGTATCATGTTTTTTTCAGCTACAAAACATCTCAAAGATCAGACATATTTTACAGAAATGAATACATGCTTTTGTGTCCTCACAACTGGACTATTGTACTTCTTTATACTCCTGCCTTAGCTAACGAGGTGTAGCTCATGTGCACATGGTTCACAGGGCTGCAACCCGACTTCTACAGAGTGCAGGGAGCACATTACTCCTCTCCATTGGCTGCCAGTGGAATTTAGAATTCAGTATAAAATCTTGGTCATTATTTATCCATGCATGGTGGAGACCCTGAGTATGTTTGTCTATAGGAACTTGCCATCTCTCAGACCAGCTAACCAGTGCCTGCTTTGTAGCTAGGTGATTTATAGGACCACAAAACTCTGAAAGAGTTTACAGGTCACCATGCTGTTATCCTGTGTTTCTCTGTGTACAATGACACGGCTGGAAAAAAGAAAGAAAAGTGCAGTGACTCGACTCTCAGCCTTCATTTCAAATGTGCAGAGCAACCATTAATCAATTATTCATCACTACAGCTTAACTTCAAGGTAAACTTTATATTTGCTGGCTAACAGACCTGGCGTCTGGTAGCATTTCTCTCTGAAAAATAGTTCAGATTACTCAGATACACTTGCATGTTATGTCACAGGTTTGCCTTGAAAATCCTAGAAAGTATTCACAGTGAACTGTACTAGCCTCCATGGCTGCTGTGACAAGATGTTTCAGGAAAATACCCAGAAACCTGGAAAAGGTTCCAGGCTTGGACAGCAGTCCAACAGGGGAGAGGTCAAGCTTGAAAAAAAAAACATGCTGACAGACATTCTTCAGTCTGTAAAAAGAAACTACATTAAACTCCTAATCAAATTGTACACAACACTCAAAGGAACACTTCACCATTTTATTACCTTCCTTTCATCAGTGATGACTTCAATAAAGAACCATTTCAGTCTACCAGCGGTGGAGCAGCTACACGTCACCACAGGAGGAAACTTCAGAGTAATGGAAACTACAGCCAGTCTTCTCCACATTCCTCAGCTAATGTCTCCAGGGACAGTGAGCAATGACAAGTCATCTTTGTTCCAGTAATTTTTATCATTTACAGTCATGTACCAATGTGTAAGAGTGGTACCAACATGACTTATTGATGTTGCCACCTATTTTACTGATCATGGAGAAACTGGCTATCTAAACACCAGGGCAACCTTGAAACTCTGATTCCATATACATTTAGAGATAAAAATAGATCAGAGAATCGTGTCCTCTAGCTCAGACATGCAGTAGCAGAGCAAAGAGCAGAGCTGCAGAACACGTCACCTGATAGCTCAGCTTGAGAAAAAGAATTTAATAAAACATATTCTGCTCTAAGAATAGCAGATGCCTTACAAGATGATCACAAGACAATCCAGGAGATCCAGACATATTCAAGGCCTTATGAAATACAACATAGACGAAACAGACTAAACATGGCCTCTTTCTGGCTATGATTCCAGCTTTAATGGGGCATTGCAGTGGTTCAGTATACCACTTCCTGAAGTTGGAGGACTCACAAGAGATATATTGAAAAAAGAATGTTCAAAACCAAGAGAGGCCAAGCCATCCTGATTAGTAATCCCCAGTATCAGTCAGGCTCCAAATTAATGCATCCCACATTTCCCATAATCCTACTTGTACTGTTGCATCATTTCCTCCCTGCCTAGTAAACACCCACACCTTTATAACTACACTGCCAACTTGGAACACAAGCTGAGATAACTCTGATGAAGTTGCTATGACATCATCAGGGTTAACCACAGAGACATTTTACAACTATTTTCACAGGCTTAGAAATACTACTCATAACAAGTAATGTACAGTGACAAAAATCATCGGAATGCCCTGTTTCATAAAGGTTTTCACTTTCCAGACAGCCATTTCATCTATTTCAGCACAGCATGAAAATCATTTTGTGGAGAGCACAGTACTATGGTCTATTTGGTAGCCAGTCACAATCTGTCCAGGGTGTACCCCACCTCTCACCCAACGTCAACTGGGATAGCTCCACCCCCCCATGACCCTTGATGGATAAGCGGTATAAAGCCGTAGCCAGTCACCTCAACAAGTGTCTTTGTGCTGAGCTAAGCTAACCAACTGATGACTGCAGCTTCATATTTACTTGTAGTGGTATCAATGTTCTCAGCAAGAGAGCAAATAAGCATATTTCCCAAAATGTCAAAGTGTTACTTTGAAATATTCCTCAAAAAGACTTTGACTTCCGTCAGGATAAATTATTTAAGATTCTGGTGGTTTAAAACTCCAAAGAGAATGAAATTCTGAATAAATCTAGGAAAAAACTTGTCAGCCTGCTCAACACTCACCCTTCTGGTGTTGTCCAGGACTTTGGGGTCAGGTCGGCCATAGTTGGGAGGGTTGGCGTGGGGATCGTAGCCAAGCCTGGACAACATTGGGGCGATGACAGCCATGTCTCTCACCACATCTGCTGGGATCTTCCCCACCCACTTGGACAAGGCCTCCACATTGACAGGCTTGATAACCTGGTCTGTGGACCTCTCCACCCTAACAAGACAAAAAATGTTGGTTTTACTTGTGATCTTAAACAGAAGGTCACTTGATCAGTTGCAAGTTTTTCTTGGTTGCTAAAGCACATGCACCACATATCCCAGGTTTTAATCCCAAGTCGGTCAATTTAGCATCAAGTGGTAATACCTCTTCTAAATTATGTACTTGTTATGTTTGTGGCAAATGTTTTTATGTCATGGTAAAACACATAATTTCAATTAACAAATCACGGTGTGTTATAGACCCTCTTGATCTTGAATTATTAGTGTTAGCTAATGAGCAAAGAGACCCATTTGAGCCTTTTACTTACAACCAAATAAGACAGTTAACACACATTTAACACTGTTTAGAACTGGTAATCAGTGTAGTAAAGGCAAGGCAACTTTATTTGTGTAGCGCATTTCAACAACAAGACAATTCAAAGTGTTTTACATAAACCATAAAAGGGATCAAGACAAAATGTTAAACCAAAAGAAGACAAATTTAAAAAGCATTTAGATAGGAACCAAAAGAGTCAAATGGAAAATGAAAAATAAGAAATACAAGAGTAAAAGTTACAGTGCAGTGTAAGAGATTAGTGATTAGTAATTATTAATAAAAGGCAGTGGCAAACAGAAAAGTCTTCAGCCTTGTTTTTAAAAAAACTGAGAGCCGCACCATTGTTAGTCACAGGATTGCTTGCTCACCTTGGCCCACTTTACAAAAAAGTCCATCTCTCAGTTCTGTTCACTGTAAGCATCTAATTAGATGTAAATGGATGATGTGATATATGGAAGACTTACTGGCCTCCATCTCTCAGCAGGTCCTTGTTAAAAATGCTGAATAAATGTTTTCCTTCAGCTTAATTAGTCAGTTTAATCTCACTGACTATGTCAAAGTGGGAAGACTGTTAATAACTGTGTAAGGTCATCAAGTTTTCAGACAAAGCAGCAGAATCAATGTCATTTGCCAGAGACAATATCAAGCCCAATGTTTAGCTTTTAGGGAAAGTCAAGCTTCTTCTAATTAAAATGTCCAGTTGTAGCTAGAGTGAAGACAAACAATGCTCCACCCATCTTTTTCCTCCATTAGCCATGGAGGTTAGAACATTTTAAAAGAAATACACCATTACAGAGTACCAAGGTTAAATTATTTATTGTGTGAAATTAAATATTCAACAAGCAAGGGTACTGGAGCTGCTGGACCACAGCTTTTGTTTTCTGGAATGAGCAAAGCTACGCACCTCTGACCAGCAGAAGGATGTCAGATCTGTGAGGATGTAAATGACTGCACTCTTTACAATGATTAACTAGGACTAGGCGATTTGGCCAAAGTATTATCACAATATATTTTTCATATTGATCAATATCTGTAATTATTGATAAATACATTTAAGACCATTCAGTATGTTTGTTAGAGCTCAAAAATACACACAATGTGTTACGGTGGTTACACTGAATGTAAACACTGTGGGGCTCTGCAGGGCTGCTGGACTATATTTCACAAGTGGTGGCAAAGTGTGTTAAATTGCTCTCCTGCATTCTACATAAAGCTGAGGCAGCACTGTTTGTTAGAAATGTTTCTGTCCTGGGATTCAAACACTTTCATAAGCTTTTGAAACTTGAGTTTTCCATCGCTGTAACTGGCAGTGTACATTTGTCAGCTGTGTTAGTCTATTGCTGTGGCCCAACAGCATGATTATGCATTTAATGGCTGACCAAAATGCACAAACAGATACATTTATTAAAAATCTGTTTATCATTGTTATTTTGGGCAGTTTTTTAATAGTAATTGTTCTATCACCCAGCCCTGTTATCAGCATAAAAAACCAAGGGGTACACTGACAGCATCTTTTTAGCAGATACCATGTACCATGTTTAATGTAAACCTCTGAAACTGACTTAACAGCATCTCCTTCCAGTTTATTTACACTCTCTAAAACAGTTCCATGCTATTTCTTAACAGTCACAATTGCCTTATACTTCAGTTTGGTAATAGGTAAGGTAATATCTGACAGTCTTGGGTAATTACTGTTTTAATCCCAAGATGCTTTGCCAAAGCTCTGCCTTGTTACGTGTTTGCATGTAACAAGGTTTTAGGAATAGAAGGAAGAGTTCCCTCAACAAACAACTGACAATTATTGATCAATTAGCCAATTATTTCAGCCTAAAGTGACATCTTCAGATGACTCGAAAACCAAAAGACATTAGATTCATTAGCACAGAAGAAAAGATTCACATTTTTGAGGCTGGAATCACATCTTTGAACAAAAACAGAAAGATCTATTACAGATTTATTTATTTGGCTGTTTCAGACCACTTTTCCACAGGTAGACTGTGGCAAATTATATAGGCACTTATGTCTTCATAAGGTCCCACAGTTTATGGTGTATGTTCAAAACTAAGACAAAAACTTTACAGAACTGTAATATCTAAGTTCTAATCTAATGTAATTTTACTTAGGAACAGAGTATATGTGAATCAATTCCAAACCAATACAATCAGATGTAGTAGTTTACTCGAAGTAAACAGTTGCTGTATCATTGAAAGGTAATTTTCGTCTTCCTAATGGATCGACATTTGCACTGGGTCTTGCCTTAAATGTTTTATAGAAATCAACTGACAGTAGCATCTCCAGGTGAAAAAAGAAAATGGGTGCAAAATACAAAGCAAGGCTGAAATTCAGTTATAATAGAGCAGTTATTAGGCCAGTAAAGTGAGATTTACACATTATGTAAATCAGATGGCAGAATGACAATGACAATGCTTCTGAATCCATGTCGATACCCTAGACAGCCTGTAAGAAGAACATGTCATTCTTGCTGAAATAAAAGCCTCTTCTGATGTACTGAAACCAAACAGCCACTTCTTTTTATTCCCCTGGCTGCTGCTAGCTCTTTCAGGTTGCTCTCTCTTCCCACACTTGTCTATTTACCATCTGCAGTCCAGCTTCTCCATCCGTATGTTTCCTGTCTGACTCTATACCTCAATCTGACAATTCACTTTCCTCTAATCCATTTACTTTGCAATTGAATCTTTACACTGTACGGGTATAGTCTCCTGCATGATTAATAGAGTGAGCTGGTTTTATCATCTCAGGAGGATGGTGGAGATGGTTTCTGAGAGACGGGCCATGATCCAAATATCCACTCTGCAACAAATGGGTAGGGAATCACTTTAGGTAACTCCATCAAGACCCAAGAGGCTGCTAAGTGTTGACGTGGAACATAAACTGATAAAGACAAAGACTGAGTGTTGCAAATGCAGCTCAGCTTCACCATCATGTTAGATGCAGACAATCGTGAACCAGGGGTCACTTCTATGTGCACACACACAAACCTGCATAGCAACATATTTTTATACATGTTTGTAATGTGAATGTTTTGGGTTGTGTTTTCAAATCTGTTAAAGAAAATGTTCTGGGCATTTGCCCACTATGGGTCTCCTACAGGCTGTCCACTGGATTCCCTGTACCCTGATATGGTTGTGAGGCCTCCCCAGACTCCACTCACACTGATCATTCATCTTCTACCCGTCACCAAGTTTTAGCCTCCTTGATCCCTCTGCAGCTTGTCCTGGTTCCCCAGACAAGAGGAGGAGAGCCTGTACTACTGCTGAGGAGAGCTCTGCATTGTACTATAGCTGTTTGAGCTTTAGAGCCGCAATGTTGAGTTGCTTTTTCAATAAGAAAAATAAAGTATTTTAATAATCAATTACTAATTTAATTTTAAAGCAAAAATGTGAAACATTCTTCAGTTCCAGCTTGTCATTTGAGTGGATTTTCTCCATTTCCTAGTCTTGTCATGTGATAGGACATTCAGTATTTTTGGACTGAAGGTCAGACAAAGCAGCAATCTGATGACATGACCTTGTTTTCTAGCATTTAGGAGACAATTAATCAACAAAATAATCAGTAATCTACAATGAAATAATCATTAACTTCATCCATAGTTTAGTTAAAGACTAAAAGGAAGAGCATAATAGCTTCAAGTAAGAGCTTTTTAAGGTGCCAATCTAAAAGAAAATATGTGATATATTTATTATTTATTATAATTATTAATTATGGAAAAAATTAGAGAAATGGAAAATTGCAACAATAATTCAACATTAATCAGGAAAAGACATGACTTTAATTTACAGTACAGCCAACACATAGAACTAACATCATCTCGGTTACAATTTAAATTGCAACTATTCGAATTGAATAAATTGTACTTTCTCAGCTGTTCACCCCCAACAGTGTTTGAATGTTACTCTCCTCCAAACAGTTGTATGTAAGGCCAGATACAGATACTCAACAGAACAGTAAAATGAAGGAGACAATTCATGATTATAAACATCACATCTGTTTGTTTCCTGTCATCAGGTTTAAATCATTTGCAACTACACTGTGAACTCCTCGTCTTTAAATGTGAGGTGACAAACAATCTTTCCGCCCATCACATGACCACTTCCCTTCAGGCTGACGCTCTTTATGGCCTCTAGCTTGTCAATTATTCATTGCTGGGCCTCCTTTACCCAAGGTGGTGTTCTGTATCACCACCAGCTGATAAGAGAGAATCAGATAGAGACATCAAGATCACAAATAGGATAGAGAGTTATGGAGGAGGGATGGAATGGCTCTCTGTTCTGGGATAAGTAATGTAGCAAGTCTCTCAGCTAGGCAGGACCTCCACTAAATCAAAGCTAGATAATTGATGTTAATGCTAAGACAAGGTCCTGCCCTGGGGCCTGCTGCCCGCTGATTGAGATTTTCATGTGGATAGAGACCAAAAGCAGAGGGATAGTGGAGAGTGAGGAGTGCTGGTGGTTTCAGTGGGCATGAAGCATTTTCTGTCAGGTGTCATGGGGGCTGACTTTAATGCACTGAGGGCAAAGTACTTGAGAGGAGGTGGGGCAAAATGTTTATGATGCTAAAAGGTATTTGTGCTGCCTTGAAGGCTACTTGTGGGATGACCTCTTCTTACATCAAACTGTATCAGGACCCATTCAGGGAAGAGGTATGACGTTGGACTAAAGCCTATAATAATGAGTAAAAACTACTGTAGAACACAAAGTGAATGTCTAAAATACTACATTACACACTCATGAAGTAGAGATACTTCTGTGTACACAAGTTCTATCTTAGAGGAGCCTAAGACTTGCCATCAGTGAGTCCTGGCACCAAAGAAACAAACATTTTACAGAAAAAAGTTCACTGGTTAGAAAAACATCTGACCAATAAGAGCTTTTTCACCTAGATTAAAAATGGGTCATCTTCCTGTGCCAGAACCAAGCTAGTGTTACATTAGATTGTTCTGAATCTGCTTACAGAAAAAACATGGCAACTGGTTTAATTTCTTTGATGGACATAATATTTTGACATACTGTGCAATGGAGGCCGGAGAATTTACAGATTACATTCAGGCTGAAGACTGCGTTTGCATATTTCATTGATGATGTTAGACATGCAGAACAAAGCACTGTCTCCATGCCTATCTTCAGCTTAGCCCAGAAAGCTCTGGTTAAGGTCCCCATTCATTAATATTTGATGGGAATCAATTTGTGGAGGGGTGACATGTGCACTAGATGACCAAGATCTGCATCTGGAGCCCAAAGAGCTCTATCACTCTCCCTCTCTGTGTAGACATTCAGTCTGTTTTGGCCCACATTTGTTTTAACTACTTCAAGTGTTGTAACATTCTATAGTTGTGGTAGGAAAAGATGTTAAACACACAAGCCCTGCTTTATGAAAACATGACCAATGAAGAAGATTTTCCACTGTCTAGACACAAGTGATGATAAAAGAGGGTAATGAGAGACAAAGACAGTGAGGATTTACTGAGAACCTCAAGGGTCCTTACTACTGAGTTATAGTGGTCCAGTGTTGTCGCAGCATGGCTAAAGAGTACTTGAGAGTCTCCATGGCATCTCTGCTTAACCAACAAAACACTTCACAGCATCCTAAGGTGAGCTTTTGAATTTTGCAGGTTGGCTTAAAGGACTAGTGTTGTAGTTACAAAAGATGAGTGGATTCTTGATGTTTATTTTACTTAGTAGTACTCTTTTATGGATTAAAGCGAAAACTAAAAACTGAACATTTTCATGGCAAAGAAACTGTTAGTAACTGTTAATTAGAAAAGTTCATGCTTGTGGGCATTTTATTGGGTGTGTTCTGAGTACAAACATCACAAGTTGCTGATTTTTTTTTTTTTTTTTTTTTTTTTTTAACTGTAAAACTACTCTACTGTACTTTAAGAAGCCTCATGCACACCTGTCATGCACTGAATGCTAAGTTAAATTTCTTGTCAAACATATCAAGTTATGATTGGTACAAGTTGTGATTAGCCAGGAGCAGAATGTTTCTGTAGACAGTGTGAGTTGGCCTGTGACAAGAAAGAAGACTCAAAAACTAAATTAATCTCAAATACAGTTGTGAAAAGAGATGAAATCAGAGCCAACAATGCTCAGTCTCTTTACTAGACTTGTGGTATCCCTGGACTTGTGGATATGGGTGTGTGGCCAAAAACTTGTCAGAGCGAAATAAGGAGTTGCAGTGTAAGTTTAGCCTATGTTGAAACAGAGTGATTTTATCTAGCTGGGTGGTTCAGGCTGCTCGAGTAGATCCTATGTACAGGAGATGCTTTTACAACTTTTAAAACTTTACACAGTGCTGTCTATTCCACATCAGACCTTGCAAAACTGAGCCACTTTGTTCATCAGATTATTTCCTCTCATGGTCAAACACATGAAAGTCATAGAACACAAGAAGGAAAACTGATGAAACACATATCAGTTAGAGATTTTCAACCAGAGGAAGGAAATCCACCCTCACTATTTACTATAGAGGGAGTGGGATGAGTTCATGAAGTGTGCAGAAAAGGCAAAAGGCATCAAGAGAAAAAACAGCTCAACATATGCTAAGCTTTTTAATAAAAACCATGAGTGTTCTCATATGCAGACAATAACAAAGTGTGGCTTAAATCATCTCCAGAGGCTATGGAGTGTGCTCTGGTTCTACGTGGCAGGAAGAGGGTGGTAGCAGTTGGGGCAGACTGAGCTGAGGAATGGGGTTGCACCCCTTCAGCGTTTCCTCAACAACTTCCAGAGGCCAACCCTCCAAATCACTGAAACCAAAACAACTCTGACACCAGGCAGGGCCATTATGAAAACCTTCTTACAGTAGTGAAAACATAAGCTCATGCGTTTTAAGTCACTAATGAGTAGGTTCCTCACTGTGTTCAGCAGCAGGATGTTTAATTTCCAAATGAAATGTAATGATGGAAAGTCTGGAGGCTTTCTCCCTCTCCTCTGAACACATAGGAAGGATATGTTTCAAGGTCAGAGGTGCATGCTTTTCAAGGCCTACAGGAACTGAGATTATATAGAAAGTGATTCTTTACTACAACTTGACACACTGCTTACCCACATGTCATTTCTCTTCAGGTTAATAGCCGATCCATACTTTCTCTCCCCTCCAGGCTAAGTAGTTAAAAGCTAAGTAGACATGAACATGTCTGAGCTCATTTTCTATTGCACTGGGAATGTAATATATGGTAGGCCCCGCTAACCATGTGGAGCCTGTGAGCCTGGCAGAATCACAACTTCTTACGGCAGCAGATAGTTATTTGACCACCACCGCAATGAGCTATTCAATTAATCTGAAGCAATAAGGGAAGCATCTCATAAAAGCAAAGCCTCTAAGAAGTTGCTACCTGATTATCACAGTCAAAATGAATACATTACTGCAGTGCAAACAGTAGCACAATTTTAGCCCCAAATTTGTTATTTCGGACTGATTTTACAATGCATGATCAGTTGTTACTGGATGTGCAGTTCATAGACAGTCAAGACAACCGATTAATTAGCTGCATAATAACAACCTGGCTATTAAACAATGGATTTCTGGTATGGTAGGAATTCTGGTCTGCTATCTGCAGTATGAGCAGCTGCTGTCAAACAAATCTGTTATAAGTTGTGGTGAGCTTGTTTTACATGTATTTTACATACTATGGCCAAAACAGTAGTCCTAAGACTGGTGTGATACACACATGTATAACTGAACTTTGCTGGAGGACAGACTGTCTGCATCTTCAGCCATAGTGTGCTGCCATATGTGAGTCTTTTTTTTTTTCATCAAAAAAATGTAACCTCTGTATGTTTTTGTCACTACTGAGGACGCAGCCATCTTGTGTGAATAAACTTATTTGGAATAGTCACTGGAAAAAACTAAGCAGGAGCCCTGTGGTTACGTTCTGCGCGGGCTCCAAATCGTGGCCGGTCGATTGACCCTGTGCAGTGTTGAGCAGAGAAATCACAGGTTCTGACAAAGCAGAAAGGTCAATTCAAATGTGCAGTGCAAGTTAATACAGCATACAAGACCAATAACATGGCACAGTGTCTGTCCAGCTCTAGTTATCACAGACATAGCAGACAGCTTCCAGAAACTACGTTCCAACCATTCAAAATGCCAACGAAACTCAAAATGAATCACAGCATGACACAGTGATGGACAGTGATTCAGTGAATCATCACTGCCAGTGACCAGTTAAGAGTCAACTGGACCCTATGTTTAGTTTAAACATGCGGTGGGATACAGATAAGAGGCCACTGACCCCCATAGTACAAATTGTGCTCTCAACCCTAATACAACAAACAAGAAACAAGATAACAATGGAGCCTCTTCTGTTTGAGGGAACTGCGTAAAGAGACAATCTATTCCTGAAAGGCTTTACACAGGCCTATGTTGTAATTACTCTGAAATTAAAGAGTTCTGTCTGAATGTAATGACATGGACAAGTCTCTCCCAGAGCTACAAACACAGACACAGTCAAAACGGCCAGAGTGAGGTTTTACACTGTGACAACAAATACTACAACCAAGTCCAGTCGTCCTCAATTCAGCCATTCTTGGATAACAATTACAACAGTTAAAGAGCCTACAAAGAAACTCTCAACAAACTCAACCTAGTCAGTTTACTGATTCCATCTAATTCACTACCTTTCCTGTACACTCATTTTCCCCAAAGACTGAAACTATATGACACTGGGGCAACCCCCAAATGGTTAGGGCATGCACCACGTGGGCCTCAGTACTCCAAGCAGTGAGTCTCTGGTTCGACTCCCGATCCAGCTGGACCTTTACTGCATAATCCCCTGCTCTATCCCCATTTCCTGTCTCTCTTCACTGTCCTATCAAATAAAGGCAAAAAGCCCCAAAAATAACCTAAAAAACCATTTGACATTAAACTATGTTTTCAAAAACTAAGAATAAGAACAGAACAAGAAAGGAAGGAAAAAGGAAATGAAGGAGCTGTCAGCATTACTTACTTGGAGAGGGACACTCCTCCAGCTTTCCCAATGAGCTCCTCGTGATGGAGGACAGCATCATTCCAAGGAATGTCAAGGAATTTCAGCAGTGTCCTCATCCATTTCTCAGGATGGAGGACCAACTGTTCATAGTGTACTGGTAGGCATTTATCAGCCGCCTCCAGGCACTGAGTGTACATGGTCTCTATGGCCCGATTCCACTTTGTCAGGCAGTCCCGGTAGCTGCCAAGATCAAAGCCAGCAATGGTCACCTTCCGTGAGATCATGGAGTGGACTGAAGCCCGCCCATCACGAATCATGAGAACAAACTTGGCATGGGGAAAGATTTTGGCCAGATAGGCGAGGGACTTCAGCGCAAAAGGGTCCTTGTTGCACAGGAAGTTGGCAGGCTCACCATGTTTGACAATGATTTCCAACAGAAAGGCCTGCATGGCAGCATCCAGCACCTCATCTGTCACACCGGCCTCATCCAGGCGCATCTTCTCCCGGCCTGAGCGGCTCCACATCTGCTTCATGGCCAGGATACGTGGGATGACACGGGTCTCTTCCCCACAGCGTACCTCTGGGTGGGCATCCAGCATTGCTCGCATTAGTGTGGTCCCACTGCGAGGCACACCACCTATGAAGATGAGTGGCATGTCTTTGTTGTAAACGAAAGGTGTGCTGAGATTCTGGCCTGTCCGTAAGGTAGTCCGCATGCTGCCTCCCAGTGCTGACAGAGGCAGGATCCCACCCGGCTGGCTGCGCTCCTCGATGCGATGGTGGCACTCCATGGCATGGCGGCCCAGGTAAAAGACCGTGACTGAACTGATGACCAGACAGGCCACCAGCAAGTTCTGTTTCAACTTGCCAATCATGTTGCAGGCCACAGACAGTAGAGGACAATATCACCACAAGGGCAATTTAGGGAAAGGGATGGGAAAAAAAGGGTAGTTAAGGTTCCCACCCTTTATGGTTGTTTGCTGGGAACCGGGCATGGATCAAGCTCCCTGGTGCACAGCAGGCGTCGAGTTCCGAGCTCCATGAGGCCTAGATTGTGGCACAAAACACAAAAGACATAGTTAGTTCTAATTATACACCAGAACAACATTCATTGAGTAAAGTTAACAACAAAACCAAATCAAATGTACCATCTCATGTCCCAGATTTAGAAATTACACGTAAGAGATGTCATGCACCAAGACATTGTCATTATTGTATGCAAATCAAAAGCATCCCAGAGCAAAGAAAAAAATTGTCAAAAGAGTAATGACCACATTCTCTTTAACAAACAGACCTTTTGATCCAAATCCAACATTACTGTGCTCTGCAGAGAGCACACACAACTGCTTCAAACACAATTAGAACTATGGAGTTGTTATCTGAAAAACTAAATGAACTGTCATATAAACATTTTATGAAGAGTTAGTACAATATGACTCAGACGATCACTAAGAGACTGTAGAACAACAAATGTATGCATTTAACAAGGAAGGTTATATTTTTCAACTCATTAGACAGCACTTTGATTCTCTGCCGCACATACATCATCTGTGAGATTTAGCTTTCAACCTCTAATACACACACACGCGCACACACAGTTCCCACACAAAAGGTCTACACACCGCAGTGGGCTGGCAGACAGCTTTTTCTCTGCTGTTGGGAAGTAAAAGCTGCAGGCTTAGTGCAGCTTATTTGTGGGAGGGTTTTCTCTGTGCTGACCCTGCAGCCACAGTCACCCTCCTGAACAAACTGACTGATTAAGAGAGGAGGGGTTAACGAATGAGAGGAAGCCAGAGCAGGTCAGTGCACTGCGGTACCTCACATGCAATCCACATATTCAGTCTGGTTTGAGTTTATTATATGGATAACCTGACCTGGATTAAAAAAAAAATCTGGAAATACTGGTAGGCAGTAAGGCATCTACAACCTTATTAAATCTGGTTTCTGTAATCAGGGTAGGGGCTCAGAGAAACATGATTTCACTTGCTAGATTTCTCCTGGGAAAAAAAAACAAAACATTTTCCATTTGTACACACAGACAGGTTTCCAGTGGGCTCTTTACATGTGAGCATGTGCATGACAAAGACTTAAGAAAGGGAAAGAACAGCTGTGAGCAAAGCAGTGACATGAAAGTGGATAATTCACAAGCAGGGATTTATCCTCATAATCA
Organism: Lates calcarifer; assembly: GCF_001640805.2. Classification (NCBI taxonomy): domain Eukaryota; kingdom Metazoa; phylum Chordata; class Actinopteri; family Centropomidae; genus Lates; species Lates calcarifer. The sequence continues at coordinate 26,266,202 of NC_066853.1, forward strand.
AATTCTATACTTTAAGTTGAGGCTTGTAGAAGTCTAAAAACACAATCTCCACTGCTGAAGAGTTGAATATAAAGAAAAAGCACATGTTCTTTCTAAACACAGTCAGCAGTCACATTACCAGCTTTGTGAGGCTTTACTTACACTCAGTGGTGCTTTGAGCTAATGTACTAACACCAACAATGCTAACATGCTAATGTTTAGCAGGTATAATGTTACACTTGTTCACCATCTTAGTATGTTAGCATACTAACAATAATAATTAGCTCTAAGCATAAAGCACAGTTGAGGCTGAAGGGAATGTCAATAGTTTGGTCAGAGTTTTGGAAAAACGTTTAGGAACCTTGAATGTACACATCTCAGAGCAATCCATCCACCAGTTGTTAAGACTTTTTTTTTTTGTCTGGACCAGAATGGTGGCCTGAACAACAGAATACACTATCATCCTGAAGCCTCTCTCTTTGCTGGTGTGTTACAAAAGTAAGTTAACAGCTCATTTTATCACTACTGCAGCTGAATTATGTATGACATTATTCCAGAATAAGGTTGGGAGTGGGGAAGAAATCTAATTATTGACATGCTGCATATATGCATTTCTGGTGACCAGGTTACTGCAGTGCATTTAAACGTTAATCTGCTTTTTTCCCATGACAAAAAAAGAAGAGAAAAAAAACAGTAAGACCAAGAAAATGTTGAGATAAAACAGCACGTCTGCAGCCATATGCTGAGGTCGTATTCTTTGCACAAAGGAGCTGCAGGAAGGTTTATGTGAAGGAGTGGCGGTGCACCGTTACACTGCACAGCACTGATACACAAACAGGGCCTACATGGAGGAGTCATCAGAGGGAAACCTCACCTGCGGCCTCATCACAAAAGTCAATGTCAGAAGTCTGCACAGCAACATCTGAATAAGTGAATAAGTGCTGTGCTAAGTTAAAACTGAGCTCTCTGGCTGCAACCACCAAACATGTGTTTGGACAAAAAAAGGAGCAGCATTTAGTGAAAAAACAAACTGACAGACAGTGACACAGGAAACAGTACATGGATAGAGGGAAGTATGGATCCCACTAATTATCAGCAAATTCCGGATGGAAATGTCCAGCAGTTAAGAAAAGGAAACTGAATGAAATAAAAAGTAGCAGTGCATTAACATCTGAATGACAGCTCATTTTGTAATGTCTGCTTGCTGCAGAGGTTGGTTTTAATTCTATTCATTTCAAAAATCAACTAAAATGCAGTTTACCCAAACTATTTAATACAGCTGTAAATATGCTGTCCAAACACTTTCAAATTTACCAATTGGGGCAGTGGAAACTTTCCACATTGTGTAATGTGGAAAGGATTGGATTCTTGGATTGGAAACTTTCACCAAACATTTTTGGAACACCACTGGGGCTGAACTGAGGAAATTCTGCGTGATGCTTATTCCTCACAGTGAGTTTTCTCCAGGTGCTCCACTTTCCTCTAAGCCCCAAATACACAAAGGTTAGGTATCAGAAGTATTCTAGTCATTGCCCTTCAGACCCTGGCATCAGAACTGAAATGGCTGCACACTGCTCCCATACACATCGGGTCAAAGACAGAAAACTAATTTCCCTGCACAAGGTAACTGAAGTATAATTTACTCATATGGTCTGTGAGCTAAATGTCTAGCCATGTAGTCATACTAAAGGATATCCAGTGACCTTATTTGTTCTTCTGTCTGTTTACACACATTCCAGATCATCATGAGCATGACGGTTAACAGACTCTGTCAGCATTGTTCTGCAGCAGTGCACAGCAGGGACTCTGACATCACTATGTGACAGGCTGCTGTTCATCACAGCAGAGCAATGAACCCAGTGCAGCCAACAACCCCTTCATGGTATGAGGGATCACTGGGATGAATCTCTGTCTGAGCAGAGCACCACCGAATGACGCAAGACGCTGTCATCCGCTTTGTTCTAACTTATGAAGTTTTAATCATCAACTTTGTTCCTTCCCAGAAATTATGTAACTGCTGAGCAGTGTTTAATGTCCTGGGAGGATGTAAAAGTCTGAAGATACATGGAGATCACTTACAGCTACATTAAATGTTTTTCTGTCGTACAAGTTCATGTTTGGCAGGCACTGTCTACTGCTGATGACTGCAGAAATTAACAATTTCCATCTGTGCCCAGCCAGAGAAAACTTCACACTGGCTAAAATACCAAACTTAAAGACAGGGTTATGATAGACAGAAATGAAGAAGCCATAGCTGACTAATACTCAAAATATGTGAAGACCACAAGTTTAGAAGTTGAAGGCATCATCAAAAGAGGATTTATGAAATATCACACTGCTATTACATCCATCACCATCTGTGTAGTGATAAGGTGGTATGAGAATTACATTACTATTTAATTTAAGAGGTTTTCCCACCCCAACAAGAGCACATCCCTGGAGAATCACTGAATACTTTTGGTTCCATTTAAAGATGAGTTTTGGCAAAATGTTATCTGTTGGCAGGTCTGATCCAAAAATACTGGTATTGATCTGTATTAATGAAATAGTACAGATTATCTGTACTTAAAGGTGTATTATTCTCATTTTTCCTCTAAGCGTCATAACTGCTTGAAAGTGCTGAGCACACACACTGAATCTGATCAATCCTGTGCCATCATAGGAGTGCAACAACTACACAAGAGAATACCTTTCACTGGACATTTCCAATGACCATAACAATGCTGGAGAGAAAAAAATGCTTAATATGTCATTTTGATTCCTCAAAAACAACTCACTGTCTGTCCATATGGATAGGATTAGATTCTGAGTACTAGTTTCATTTTGGTTAGGTTCCTCTCATGGCAAAATATATCAAGCTTTCATGCAAAGAAATCTCTTTAAAATTATTCATCTCTCCTTGCTCTTTTTCTTCCTAAGTAAAAAAGCACTGAGAGAGATTAAATAAGCTTTAGCTAATTAGCATCACTTACACCTCAGGTAGACTCCAAAATACTGTCACTTTAAACCTGTTATTTCACTGTGCCAGATACTTTTTAAATATGATGTTGCCCATTTCATTTTTAATTTATTTTCTAGAGTTTCAGCCTTCTCAGTAGGACTGCACAATTGTCTGTGATGTTGATGTTTTAAATGCTCTGCTCATAGAAAACTCATCGCTGGCTACCAGCAGAGAACAGATGAGCTAAATGAGAATCAAATGTCTGGCGCAGAAAATGAAGACCTAGTCCCTCAAAGCTGATCATCATCTGTTGTTTGGAAGTGTTTAGGGAAGGTGATGTTGAGCAAGAAGAAATCATACTAACTTATTCAACCACCCGAAAAAAACAACACAAACTGCAGCAGGATGATGCATGAAGACCAAGAAGAAAAGTGTGGTCCAGGGATGATGTATTTTTGTAGGCCAACCCTGAAGTTAGCATCACTGTGGTTCCCTCGGCAAAAAGCCATTTTTTCATCAGTTTTTGGATTACTGCAGAAAATAATCTCTGACCAACAGAAGATTTTCATATTTACAACACCTTTATGACTTTTGAAGCCTAAATACAAAGCTAATGTTAGTGTTCAAATACCTTCAGCATCACCACCACTATGCTTCCAACTTGTAATTTGATTTAGAAGTAGACGGATCCGTATATCAGTTTCTATGTTAAATGTTTTGATGCTGATAACCTCTATAGTCTCATTAAGCCGTTCTCATTAGCAGCTGCCTTTTTAAGACATATAAAAGCTTTTAAAAAATCACGTGGGGTATTTTCTGATGTATTTTATGTGGTAGAATAAAATGTGAAAGTGGCTTGAGCTTGTGTTAAAACCACAGACCTTATTTAAGGCATATGGTACATGGTACAAATGTATTTATATTTTGCTTTGCTTTGTCACACAACCTCCACCTGTGTGGAAGCATCTGTATGTCTCCATTCATTTATACAGGTTTTACTAGAAATAGATAGATAGATAGATAGTGAAAAAAGTATGCTGTAATAAATTAGTATGCTGAAGAAGTATGCTTGTCTGCTCTGTCTAATAAAATGAAGTCACTGTGCTTCAAAGAAAGTGATTTCATGAATCCATATCTAAAACAAGTGTATATATTCTGTAATGTATCTGAATCTGTTTAGCCAGGTTTGAACAGACCAAGCCAGGCCAATGCATCACTCTACCATCTGTTCCCCTCTGACAGCATGTTGCCAACTCTTTCTCAGTGGGTTGCTCGTGCCTAATGAGCCAAGTGGCTGTTGTTGCTTTTAAGTAAACATCCTCAACTGTTAACTCATAGTTATACAGGTTAGGAGTATTTCACAACAAAACATTACTCCTTGCATTCGCCTCCCTTTGAGAGGGAGCTCATACAAGACTAAGCTGTGAAGAAATACTTCAAGTACTCCCTCTGCACTGTGACTGGGGAATGTAGAAAATGTGCACATCTCTAGAAAAGCTCTTACACTGCAGCATCTGACAATGATTATTTCCTTCTTTTCCTGTTGTCAGGCTTTGTCTTTTCTTTCAGCCCACCTACACAATCTCAAATCTCTGTGTCTTCTTATTGGTGATTCAGTGTTAAAGGGAGGGGGAAGTCACAAAGCATGCCAGGCTGCAAACACCTTCAGTCTTCTAGTGAGAGTACAAGAGGAGCCTGCCATATCTCCAAGGCAGCTGCAACTGGCCTTAAAGGGAAAGCCCACCTTCTGATTCACTTGTTAAGTTAGATATTATCAATATGTAATGTAAGTCTCACTGAAATGTAATATCATGTTTTCAAGGAGAAGCTTCCCAAAACAGCAGCTGCACAGAAAATACAGACAAGCAACCAAAAAAAAAAGTATACAAAATAAGCGACCAGCTATGATCATCTGTAATCATGAGCAGAACAGACAGTTTAAAGTGAGAAAGAAAAAGGTGGGAGGTGAGACAGATGAGATGCTATAACCACAGGCCAATCAAAGTAAAGCAAACTATAGACATAGTAAAGCAAACCAGAGAGGTGTAGTGGATACAAGTATAAAGTAGCATAAAAGGTAAACACCAAAGTAAAACACAGGTAGCTCAAAGTAGTATTAAGTACAGCACTTGACACTGAATGTTAAAAATAACCATGATCACTTTAACTACCTCAACACTGGATGTTGCCATACCCCATTTTTGGTAGTGATACCAAAAGACACTTTTTCTCATATGTCAAAAGTTTTAAGTGAAAACATAAGTAGTTGCACAATAACTTTACATGAATGCATGACTCTAAAATTGGCTTAATCTAATTAAGATCAGTAAATATGTTATGAAATCTGAAAAACATGAACATGAAAACAGACTGAGCACAGAACTGTACAAGCAGCTATTTTGTGTATTTTTGTCTAAAAATCATTTTCAAAATCAGGGAAAGAAAGAGTGGAGAAGAATCTAAAAATCTGTAGACAAAGTTCCCTCAGAGGTGAGGCCTTATGAATGCCTGACTGATAAACTCAAAGCAGTGTCTGATTACACCTTACACCAGGGCTGAAATGTGTTTGTGTTAAATTAATTGAGGCTCTTCTCTCCTGTTACTGACACTGTATCCTCCTCGCAGGATATTTTTCCCATTGATCTGTTAGGGGAAGCAGTGGAGGCTGAGGCTGCTCTCCACGGAGCAACAGTGAAACCAAACCACAGCAGCACTTAATAATGAGGGTGGCTCTGCATTTAAGATTAAGATTAAGATTAAGATAGACTTTATTTATCCCACCTGTGGGAAATTTACATGTTACAGCAGCAAGAAACAAGAGTGACAAAAATAGAAAAAGAAAAGATATAAATATAGTATAAAAAAGGCACAGAACTTCATGTGAGATGTGATGTGAGGGGTCCATGATAGTTAAAGAAAAAGAAAACCAGGATTCCACTCAGTTTCCTCTCATTTCTCCATCATTTCTGCTTGGTAAGAATATGAGCCAGGTTAAGTTTCTTTGATTAAATGTTCCACTGATCAATGGATGAATGATCACTCCATCTGGCACAGGTAGGGGAAAAAAGTCATACCATGTGAGCAATCTGTTGAACACTGAATGGGAGCTGAACAGTCAGTTTGTTGCCTCTGTCACCTCCTCTGAGAGAATGGAGGATTGAGCCATGACACCACACACATTTTACAGCGTAATCAAATTCATAGAAATTACAAACTATTTTTAGAACATTTTCTTCCTCTTTTCTCTGAAACCAGAAAGCTCAAGGTACACTTTTCATCAAATAACCTAATTCTACATCAGGCTTTGTTGTGCATTGCAATGAATAATCATTCAATTTGACAATTAAACAATTAAAAATCTTGTTTTGTTTTTTTTTGAGGGTCCACTGAAAGTACAGTGCATTCATAAAGTATTCAGACCCCTTCAGTTTTTTCACATTTTATAATGTTGCAGCCTTACACTAAAATTAAAATAAAAACGACAACAAACCAACATAAGCATACAGAGCTTCTGCTGACATTTGAAATTTATCTACTGCAATGCTGATCTTGGTATGTCAGGAAGGAAAGGCAAGGTGGAAGGGAGGAGGAAAATGAGATTTGATAAATATGTTGCTTTAGGAAAGACATACTGTAAATGAACCAGTCTGACATCATAAAAACAATTTACTTTTTTCTGTCAGCAGCTGTGTACTGAAGCATAATATGCTCAGATCAGCATCAAGGTTGGAAGACAGTTCAGGTATAAGTACAACCAATGTCTCACATTATATCTTAAGGTGTAGTCATTCAAATGATAAGGAATGTAGAGGGCTGCAACAACAGTGATTCTATTCAATAGATTACCAGCTAACTAAACTGGAGGGTATTTTCTCAATTAACCATTATGTCTGTAAAACATCAGAAAATATGAACAATGAAAAAATGTATATATTAAAATTTCCCTGAATCCATACAAATTCAAATAGTTTGCTTTGTGTGACCAACATGTCAAAAAAATATTCAATGTACTATGTAGGTGGAGGCCATGTTGTTTAAAGTGCTGATGAGGCAATGAAATACAATCCAGGAAGACCAGTCTGAGCAGCAAAAAGGTTTATCAGACAAGACACTTGACAACAGTATTTTACAACTCTAGACTCTAGATCACAGTGGCAGGAACCCAGACTATTTGTGACATTTGAAATGCTGTTTGTGACCAGTACAAGTATCAGTAGCTTTTAATGTTGTTACCAGTATAAATAACCAAAACTGAAATATAATTTGGAATAATAGGAGCCTAACTTACAATGTTACAGAACAGAAATGATGACTGTGATTGTGTTTGTGTTTGTGCAACCCCTGGTCTCCAACTGCCATCCTCCTAATGACAAATGAACAACCACTTCTGAAGTTTCCAATCAGATATCTGATCAGGCACATTCCTTAGTTTCCACACAACTGCAGGATCAATCAGCAGGGCTATGGGCATCACTCTAACCATGACCTCTGCCCCTCAGGCTCAGTCATAAATCACATACAATGAACAAACCCTATCAACCTCCAGCTAGAATGTATGACACAGAGATATTGCTGTACAGACAAGACAGACTGATTCCAGCTGGAGTAAAGTCATAATGCTGTGTGTAAATGTACCCAGCAGTGTGACTTTCTGCTTCTTAAGACATGGCTACTATTCCTCTACATCCACGCATTATCTGGAGGGATTACAGAGCTAATAAACTATAGGGATGAGGTCAAACACAGTCATCCTCCCCCAATGTTTGCACAAACTTTTGAGTACACCTTGGGCTCCCGGGGGATTTCATTTGCTTACGCACCTGTCAAACTGTTCATGACCTGCAGAGACCTTCCTTTGCGTGTTCAGAGTGGATGGTGCGCAATTAAAGCTGAGGCAATCTGACATTTCTTCATACAGGAAAAACCCATCCACTGGGCAAGATTCATCTGCTTTACTGTTTGTTCATCACTGGGCCTGTAGCGATGGAAAAATATTTGTCTTAGTGGTATCATATTTACAGTCAGCCTAAATGTTTCAACCAAATAAATGATGTGTTTTAAATGTAATGTTGCATCTGCATCACTTTTTCCACATGAAAGACACACACATTGATCTCTCTGATCACTTCTGGGGACATTACATAGACATAGCACTCATTTCCTGGAGTCTCTCCATAACCCTAACCATAAACACTACTTGCCTAAAACTAACTTTAACCACTGACCCAAAACTCTGCTTTTTCCCCAAACTGGGATGTCTTTCATCCTCAACTGAACAAACCATCCCCAGTTAACCGGTCTTGAAATTTCTTGCAAAAAGTAGCTTATGACACACAGACACACACAATAACAAACAAAAGATGAGGAAGGGCTTAAGAGTCAATGGCTGAACAACACGGAGTGGCTGCTTTATTGTGATTTGCTAACAGCATTAGATTACCTTGTCCAGAGCCATTAAGCACATTAACTGACCTCTGTTCATCCCTTACTTTAACATGCTGCAAACAATCCAAATAAAATCTCAAAATGTGACCAACTGCCATCGACACTCACTAATGCGGATGAACATGACTTATATTGAACTGTGATATCACATTACACCCAGTTCCATTTTGAAAGGAAGCAACTACAGGAGGATTCTGTGCTAAGCAGAAAGGTCAGCATTAGCAAAAACCATTAACTCCACTGTTTCAAGTTCTGCCTCTGCCTTGGTGAAAATTCACAAGAAGCTCACTGGCAACTGTCTCAAGAGAGCAGCACAAACAGGCTGCTGACATTAGTATTTCAGACTTGTGAAGGAAACTCTACACGCAAAACGTACCATGCTCACATGTATGCACATGTGCGTGTTTGTGTGTCTGCGTGTGCATGTGTAGTCACTCAACTTTTGTTAGTGGTAGTTGATCCGCATTTAACTCAAACTTGGGAAAAACCTGAAGTCTAGCTAAAACCACAAACCACAGAGACAGTTTCAGGATGTGTTCATCTCTGACAGTCAGAGAGGAGCATGAACCTCTGACTTTGCAAATACACTAAACACACTGAACCACTGGTCAGTAATAACTGGAGGTCTGGAGGTGGACAACCCCAGAAATCTTGCTAGAATACCAACTGTCGCGTGTCCTTGTACCAAAATAAACATGGATGGTAACCGACAGCTTGTAGTAATTACATGCAGTGACATTTGTGCTGAAAAGGAAGAAAAAAGCTCTGAGTTTGGCTGACATCCTGGATGGAGAGGCATGCAGGACTGTAGAACATACAGAGGGAAATGGGGGGGGTGAACTTTGTAAAACAGAGCTAACTTCAGGTAAAGCCATGTATGTATGTATGTATGTCACAGTTTTTGAAAATGAACAGACCATCACAGTATCATGTTTGAGCTTTTCAGAGACATCAATAAAACGTCTCTTTCCACACAAGAACATAGAATGAAAAGAAATAGAATGTAGCAAAATTTTAAGTGGGACTTTAAATTTATGTTGCTATACACTGATGTAGGAATCTTTTATTGAGGTGCATATAAACATTTCTGCAGATCCACACAGCAAAGGGTGTGTAGATAAGAGTAGGTCACAAAGGCTGAGTAAGCAGCCGACACACAAGTCTCCCAAAACTCAGTAACGTGTACATCAAACAAACTGACTGGTTAATGCAACTCTCAGGCAGGAGGCAGGTTTGAAACGGAACACTGGAATCAAACATGTTAACCTTAAAAAGTACAGCTATAAGAGGACACATCAACATCTCTGAATCTCTGACACCCATTTGTTTGTAGATGGAGACACATGGTGCAACCTTGAGAAAAATCAGCTTACTGTGGGAATGCATTAATCCAGCTTCAACTTTAATCTGATTATTTAGGTTTCCCACCAGTTGTGGATGTATTTGTGGTGGTTGACCCTGTGGCAGTAATAAACATCAAAGAAACCAAAAAAGAAAAAGAAAACTATAAAGCTGATGATTTTGCACCATGGCACCATTCATACTTTTCTCTCACCATTAGGTATGGAAAGTAGAATGTATAGACAGTACTATGCAAAAGTTTTAGGCACTTCAGATGTTTTGACTCTTCATCAGTAGCATCAGGGAGGTGTCTGATTAACTCTGCAGCAGGACAATGAGTCCAAACACACAGTCAGCATCATAGAGAACTGTCCTCAGAGACAAGAACAACAAGGAGTCCTGCAGTAGATGGTCAGACCCCCACAGAACCCTGATCTCAACATAACAGAGTCAGTCTGAGATCACATGAGGAGACAGAGACACTGAGACAGCCTGAATCCACAGAGGAACTGAGAGCGTGTATATACACATATACTGTAGACTGTATACATCATTGAAACTACCCTGAATAAATAATGGTTGGCTTTATTATACATAAGTGCGTCTGCTTGAACACTTTTTGACCTTGCAAGGTTGTCACCATACTGTGACTGGAGAACCATATAGCTCCCTATATCATGAACTGGATAAACTGTCACTCCCCTGTTCCAAAAACTACTCACTGTCAATAAACCTACAACATCTGCCCATTTCTTTAACATGAGTACGCAGGTACAGTCGTTCACACAGGAAGTATTCACACTTCAAACCACAGCAGACCTGCATGCATGCATCTGAATATGCTACAGGCTCAGTGCATTTAGTACAATCAATTTCAATATCCCCCATTAAAGCAATGCAACGCTCAGGTAAATCATCTTCACCTTGTGCAGCTGACAACTAAGCAATTGCATACTCACTACCACAGTGCAGGGGTTGTAAACAATGACTGACACATCACTAATCAGTGAAGTGACTGGCTGAGAAACACAGGGGAGTAAATCTGCCTGAGACTAGACTGTGTCTGGTGTGTGTGTGTGTGTGCGTGTGTGTGTGTTAGGAAGAGGTGGATCTGTGTACTGAGTGGGCAGCCTTTAGTCAACTATAGTATGAATACAATTTGCAAAGCAGTGCAACACAATTTGGGCTGTGTAGGAGTGTTGCTCTGGAGACTGTTTTTATTCAGATTCTTCCAGGAACCATACTGATGTTTAATGCTTGTTAGCCCACAGTAATTATAACAAATCCTACATTCATTACTACCTGATTTGAAAAACTATTTTTAATTCATACTGAATAATGTTTTCCAGGCAGGCAGTGACTTTTGTCATTTCACTATGCTATGACTACCAACTTTCTGGGATTTTAAATTTGCTTAAGATGAGTCATTCAGTATCAAAGCAAATGTGATGTTGTATTTTCTGCAACTAAGCAACCACAAGTAGAGTAGACAATCTACTTCCCTTCCTGCTTCAAACAACAAGTGCATGGCCATGTCCAGCACGTGTACATGAATGATTGTGTGATGTGCATTTTCAGGAGTGTTAATATGGATGGAGATTATCTCTGATGCAGAACGCTTATCTGGATGGAGATGCTTTTTTAAAAAAAACAGCATTTTAAAAAAACAATGAGTGGATGTAGCCTTAAGCTGTTTCTCAGCCATTTCTCCTTCTTTGTAGTGTAGCATGTTAGCATGCGCCAAAATTACTGTCTCTCTGGCTCTCTCTGCTCCCTTTTTATCCCCTTCCCCCTATTGTGCACAAGCACAATTGCCCCCAGGTGTTGATTGGCTGAACTGTGGGTCCAAGCCACCACCAGGAACACCAGGTTTTTGGTTTTCTTCAGCACACACACACAGAACAGACAGCTAGTGGACCATGAGAAGTTATTAGCTGAATTTGGCAAAGTGTGTATCACTTACTCTAAGACTCCCAAGAAAAACCTCCAAGATTAAAATTCTATCACATGAGCTGCTAAGCTAAAAAGCTAAAGCTAACAGTGTGGATAAAACTGAAAACACAGTCGGCAGCTTAAATCATTTCATATTTAAATTCTGTGTCACCTTCGATAGAATTCAGTTGCAACGGCGGCACGTTTATCAACAACATCAATGATAAAGCATTTTGAATTCCCTAACATTCCCATTCACATCTCTGACTGGTTTCTTCTCCATAGCAAGAGCACCTGAGGTTCATGGGTATTGTAGGATTTAGACCCATTCACTATGCCAATGACAAAACATGGCATCTCTGAGTCAATTCAATATGGTGGCCTTAAACATACTGGATCATTACATTATCAGAGTGTTTCTGTGTTCAGTAACATTAAGTTTATCATTTGTGGGAAAAAATGAAAAAGGGGATAGAGAATGGGTAAAACACTTCTGGAAGCAGAAGCCCCTCCCTCTTCGCTGCTCTATAAGTCCATTATTTTCATCCTGTGACACATCAAGTCACTAGGGAAACCTGATCAGTGTGTGGGTGGTCACCAAACTTGTTGGCTCAGAGCTCAGCTGTTCCTGGACACTGCTCATGAACAGCCATGTTTTTAATACTGCTTCCTTGATGCTTTAAGACATAAATAAGTAAACATTAAGAAAAGCAAAAAAAAAAAGGCAAAAAATGTGATGTTCAAGCTGTCAGCTTTGTAAGCAAAATACATGAAACACTATTGAAGGCTCTGTCCTCAGCCACAATCTGTCAACAAACTGTAGGCCATCAATCAAGCATTTCACAGAGAGAACAAGCAGTACTGGAGATCTACTGATGTCTCTGCCATCAGCATTACTATTCTGGGAGGTTTGATGAATGTGGGCACTCGCATCAGTAAGTCCTTGAGCAGCATGCACTTTTTGGAGGAATTCATAAATATGGGCCTCGCTCTGCAGTTGAAACCCTGGCCGGCCTCAGCAGTGAGACAGCTGTTTGACTGAATGAAATAATTGTGATGCAGCATTGGGTGTTCTTTTCACACAAGGAAATGAGAAGTGAGCTGGAGTCCAACTGATCCTTCCACTGCAGCTGTGGAAGCTGACCCAATGAGAGGAGCCAGCACTGAGAAATACTCTGAATTCAACCCCCCCACCCTCCCCGACCACCTGCACACAGCAGATGTGCTCCTGGCTACCAACACACTGGTAGTCTATGCCCCTTGCTGGCCACTGGAAACAGTTTCATCAGCTCCTGTAGACTGCTACAAAGTATTTTCTTTGTAAACATTCATCCTTATAAACCTTCAGGCTACACATGTCTAAGTCTACTCAACAATCTCCCTCACACATGAGCCATGTATTTCCTAGATTTAGTTATGATATGAAATTATGAATGGAGGAGAAAATAAGATGGAGATAATAATGTCATTCAACAACCTGGGACATAGCAGTGGTGAAAAATAACACTAGTGTCTGCACATGATGGAAAAAGTAAAATGCACTTAATTGAGACCATGTCTCTCTGGATGAAGGATGAAGACTAGTTTGGGTATCTGACTGGGCCTTGCCAATAAAATAACTCCACCGTTTTTCAATGTGTTGAACTCTAACATGTCTCCAGTACATTTTCATCTTAATATATGGTGGAGGCTACTTTGCACGAGCTCAACCAAGGCAGGAACATTTTTTCCAACCCCAGCTGCTCTCACAGGCCAGAACATTTTCACACGTAACCCCAACACAAGCCATTATCTACTAATGTAATTGGCAACCTCAAACCTATATTTAAAATACAGCCATTAAACGATGCCTCCAGTTCATAAGCCACTGTAAACTTCCGTTAATGTTATGGTCTTCTGTTCAGTTCGGCATGTATCTATCATCTGGCTATACCACGGAGTCTACACAGTTGTTCTAAGAGCCAGGGGTGTCTTTAGTAGCCTATTATAGGTTATTATTATAATTTATTAAATATAAATAAATCCGAACCGCAGATTTAGTTTGAAGTGCTCTATACTACCGCACCCAGGGCTGTCTATTTTGGACAGAGGAGGACGGTAAGAACTGAGGGCATGTTTTCGGTTGAATTTCATTGAAATGGTGACTGGTGACCCAGCCGTGTGTCCAGTGGAAGAGTTGCCTCTTCAGATTCGTAAAATGTCTTCGGTGATCTTCAAGGTGTGTGACCTAGCTACGTTTGTCGATAACCAAAGCAGATTTATGATACAATTCAGCGCGACGTTCCCCTGCGGACTGCACGTAACGGAGCTATCTGTCAACATACAATCTCGACTAAATGTATTCATTTGACACGGGCTTGATTTGTGCGGGATTATATCGGCAGGGTCATTTTCCAGCCTTCATAGCTAACATGCCAATCACTAGCAATTGCAGAATCCGCATTTAAATGAAAGAGCAGCTATATAAAGCGAAGACAACGGCCTATTATGGTTATTCAAATCCCCCTGTTAAAATGTGCGTTTAATTGTCGCAGCTCCTGAGCTAAAAGGAAGGAGAGGGACATTGCAACAACACCACAGCGCCAAATACCTACCTAATGCTGCAGATACGGCGCTGGAGACTCGGGTATGTCGGTCAGAAAACTTCCACTGAATCCAGGGCGAAAGTCCGGACAGTCCAACCGTCCTCTAAAGCCACTTTCTGGACATTTTCTGTGTACATAAACCGTGTCAGCCGCACGGAGGACAGGCTTGTTGCGCTGGTAGTCTGAAGATGATACGAACCAGACAGTGAGAACTTACTGCTCTACTGGCGGAGAAAGACGAGTTGTGATTAGTCCACAATTCAGGGGTTGTGTGTCAGAGCTGCTGATTGGTCCATACGGTGTTGGGCGGAACTACGGTAGATTTAAAAGCACAGTACATACCATACAGTCTATGGTACATACAGACTCAGTAGGCAGCTCTCAACTAAAAAAAATCACCTCTGTAAGATGTAGATTTTAATACGTTTTCAATAACATGCATGAGTAACTATGTAAATGCAATATTGTGCAGCTATACACTCAAAGCCCCTGCATCATTAGATGACAAAAAGTATCATTATTATTATTATTATTATTATTATTATTATTATTATTATTATTTTTAGAATAGTAACTGATGCCCAAGGACATTATTGGTTGCTTTTTACCAGTATGTATACACACTAGGAAGGAACTATGGGAGGGAAGAGGGACATGTGGATCTGTTTTCTTCCTGAAGTGAATTTACATGGCCTCTAGATTTTGATGATTCATTTTTAGAGTTCTTTGCTTGATTTTTGTGTTTGCTCACACAATTACAAAAATTATTAATGACACATCAAGAGCCATCCCTGCTATGCATTACATTTAGCTTACTTGCTGCAGTGGATGGCTCTATTCATGTGATGACAACAGAATCTTTTGAGTTTTGCAGGTCTGAGGTTAGTCTCAGGTGTTGTTCCCAATTTCATATGCTGCAGTGTTTTAATAAAACTGACATGGCCCTGGTGAATCCTTATCATGTAATACAACATTTTTCTGATCTGTACCGATTCTCAGCAGACACAGAGTTTACCTGGAGCTTTCAGGACCTCTGGAGTTTTGGGCTGCCAGGGCAATTGCCCAGTGGTTATCAGTCATTGATATGCTTTGAGATCTGTGTTGCCAAGGCATGTAAAACAGCAGAAAATAGCAGATATATTAAAAGAAAGCAGTAGTGATACTACATACTAGTTGTATAAGAGATGAGCAGTGGTAATTAAAGTTAATCATAATGTATCTTGTGTACCCTATTATCTACTCTCATACTCATAGGGTGTACATCCAGTCTGGTCATGACAGAAGAACCATATATGTTAATTTTATATGTTACACATACATGTATATGTCATTAAAGGCACTTGAATGGAGATGAATGGAGAAATGGCATTGACAGGCTGTTTGTTTGTCGCTGTTTGTGTCTTGTGACAGTTCTCATAGCATTTCTGTCTGCTTCCCAAGAGAAAAGTAGGTTCTTTGTCATCAGGGGCCATCCTCTTTTTTTCTCTGTCTTAAGAATTAATCTCATCCATCAACAAAAAGCTGACCACTTTGAAACCACTGAATCAGCATAGCTCTATCACTTCCAATACAGATAATCACACATCAGATAATACAAGGCAGAGCAGAGTCAAACACTGTCAGGAGGAGTTTTCACATTCTGGAATTTACCTGGATTAGTACCACAGTAAAATGTTTATGTCTTTTTTCGTACTTGGGACAGTAGAAAACTGACTCATGAATACATTGTAGAACAGCTCTCCATGTAGGAATTTTGTCCGTCCATTACAAGGGTTGATGTCTCTTTGATATCAAATTGGTAAGTAAAACAGCTGCTGCGTCCAATCGAGGAGACTGAAGCCCCTCAGCAAGCAAACACAGTTATCTTTGCCTGGAGGTCAGAGAAATACTGAGGCAGCAGGACTAAAAGCACATCAGGCTTCAGAGGGTAATGGGCAGGGCAGATCAAGCCTCTCATCAGGTTAGAGATTGCTTTTCTGTTTCAGAAATATTTCTCACGGCAGTGGAAGCTTTGAAGGCAGCGACAGAGAGAAGATGGCCAGTGATCAATGATGCCATTATTGTGGACACTCTGGTTCCAGTCACAGTGAACAGTCAGCAGAGACCAGCACTCAGCATCTCCAGCAGGGTTCAAAAGTGCATGTAAACTGATATGAAAAGAGACAGAGGAAACCAACATTAGGATTTGAACAGTGTGGGGTTTTTCTAATCTAGCATGTTTGAATCTGATTGTCTGTGTCTTAAAAAATGACAAGCGTTCACTGTTTTCTGGCAAATTTCTGCTGTCACAGTAGCATTTTGATCTTCACGTCTTAATTTAATTTCCATACACACTGTCATATTGTTAGATTTACAACCCATTTTTGTAAAAATAATAATAATACTAATAATAACACAGTAATTCAAAACATTATTTAACACCAGAGGACAAGTGCAAAATGACATAAAGGAACTTTACTGCAGCTGTGGTCAAGCAGGAAACTCCATTGTATCAGATGACTAGATATCTGATATTTATTTAAATATTTAATCATATATTGATCTATCCCAACCAAATATATGGACAGTCAGTGGATAGTTGGCACCTTTATACCACAAAATAAGATGCTCACTGTCATACAGTGTTGATTGCAACAACTTGGTTTGATGTGACGATATGGTTTGGCCGACACTCATATTTCCCACGAGACTCATTTATAGCACAGCAGGTACCGTGCACACTGTGGAAATAAATGCTGACTGCAGTCCTTTGACATGGGGGCAGCACAGCAGGCCATTGCACCACTGCTGATTTCTTCATATTAATCATAGATTCCCTATATTCAACCCATGTTATAACTCACCATACATTGAGAGGCAACAGAGCTTGAGGAGGGCAAAAATAGTTGCTGCCACAATGCAGTCTCTGGAGACATTTACTCAAGGGCCTGGAGAAGTGTGAGAACGGATGGGAGTTGTGAGAAAATGAGAGGAAATGTGAGGTGTCTAACAATGTCCATCCCCTCTGAGAGGAGGTGCAAAGGTCAAGGTTGAGGTAAGAAATTATTTATAGAGCAGAAACTAGTGCTAGTGGATAGCATTAGCCTTAGTTTGAGGTTGCTTAAACTAAAATTAACCTCCTGTATCCTCATATAGGGGTATTATATTTTGAGTTTGCTGCACCTTATACTTTACAAAATTTAAGTACAACCCCAATTCCAAAAACGTTTGGATGCTGTGTAAAATGTAAATGAAAAGAGAATGCAATGATTTGCAAATCTCATAAAACCATATTTTATTCCCAATAGAACAAAAACAACATATCAGAGGTAACACATCTCAAAAAAAAAGTTGGAACAGGGGCAACAAAAGGCTGGAAAAGTAACTGGCACAAACCAAAAACAACAGGAGGAGCATTTGACAACAAATTAGACAAACTGGCAACAGGCCAGTAACATGACTGGGTATAAAAGAAGCATTTCAGAAAGGCAGAGCCTCTCAGATATAAAGATGATCAGAGGTTCACCAATCCGCAACAAACTGTGTCTAAAAATTGTAAAAATTTCAGAAAAATGTTCCTCAACGTAAAATTGCGAATATCACGCCATCTACAGTATATAATATCATCAAAAGATTCAGAGAACTGGGAGGAATCTGTGTTCAAGAGACAAGGCCAGAGGTCAAAACTGGATGCTCGTGATCTTCGGGCCCTCAGGTGGCACTGCATTAAAAACAGGCATGATTTTCTTCTGGAAATCACTGCATGGGTTCAGGAACACTTCCAGAAATCACTGTCTGTGAACATAGTTCACTGTGCAATCCACAAATGCAGCTTACGGCTCCATCATGCAAAGAAGAAGCCATGTGAACAGCTATGTGAACATGATCCAGAAATGCCACCATCTTCTCTGGGCCAAAGCTCATTTAAAATGGTCTGATGCAAAATGGAAAACTGTTCTGTGGTCAGATGAATCAAATTTTTTTATTCTTTTTTGAAGCCATGGATGCCGTGTCCTGCGGACTAAAGAGGAGAGGGACCATCCAGCTTGTTATCAGTGCTTAGTTCAAAAGCCTGCATCTCTGATGGTATGGGGTTGCATTAGTGCCTATGGCGTGGGCAGCTTACACATCTGGAAAGGCATCGTCAATGCTGAACAGTACATAGAGGTTTTAGAACAACATATGCTCCCATCCAGACAATGTCTCATTCAGGGAAGGCCTTGCATATTTCAGCAAGACAATGCTAAACCACATACTGCATCCATCACAACAGCATGGCTTCGCAGGAGAAGAGTCTGGGTGCTGAACTGGCCTGCCTGCAGTCTAGACCTTTCACCAATAGAAAACATTTGGCACATCATGAAACGAAAAATCCGGCAGTGAAGGCCCAGGACTGTTGAGCAGATAGAATCCTGCAACAAGAATGGGACAACATTCCTTTCCTAAAACTCCAGCAACTGGTCTCCTCACGTCCCAGACGTTTACAGACAGTTGTTAAAAGAAGAGGGGATGCTACACAATGGTACATCTCCCTGTTCCAACTTTTTTGAGATGTGTTGCCTCCATCAAATTCAAAATGGACTAATATTTTCCATGAAATGACAAAATGTCTCAGTTTCAGCATCTGTTGTTTTTGTTCTATTGGGAATAAAATACAAGCTTATGAGATTTGCAAATCATTGCATTCTGTTTTTATTTACATTTTACACAGCATCCCAACTTTTTTTGGAATTGGGGTTGAATGAGAGGAACAAAACCTGATCAGATGTTATGGGGTTTTCTTATACTTAATAACATTTGTTATTTCACATGGCATATTAATTTAACAAGACAACAAAGATAACAACAGGACATTACCATTCAGGGCATTTTGGAGGGCATCTTTTTTCATTTTGCTAGCAAGGATCTCTGGAGCTCAGTGAGGGTGATCATCAGGTTCTTGGTCACCTTTCTTACTAAGGCCAGTTGCCCTGATCGCTCAGTTAAGCCAGCTCTAGGAAGAGTCCTGGTTGTTTCAAACTTCTTCTATGTGAGTAATATGGAGGCCACTGTGCACATCTCACATCTGTGCCTAGATGCAATCCTGTCTCTGAGCTCTGCAGGCACTTCCTTCAGCCTCATGGCTTTGTCTCTGCTCTGATATGCATTGTCTTTTCAAATCATGTCCCATCAATTGAATTTACTACAGTGGATTTCAAAATTGAATGGGGTTTGAATACTTTCTGAATGCACCGTATATGTCTGCACTTGATAAAAATAAAGCTGATATGATTATCTCAATGCAGGTAAGACAGCTATCTGACTTTTCCAGTATCACTGCAAACTGAAAGAATGTAGCTTTGATTGACATTTATTGACCTCACCCTACGTGTCAGTGTTCTCTGTTTTGCATTCCAGATCTCTATTGGCAGAGATACTCAACAAAGACCATGCAGTACAGCACTCTCTAAATGTATGTCAAATGTAAATGTCTTTTTTTTTCTCTGTTTACTGCAACCAGAGTGAACTATTCTATTCCCACACACTTTGTTCTGTTCATCAAAGACAAAAGGCTTAAAAAGAGATATTCTTTCAAATTCTGATTTATTTTTAAATCATTTGCATTACAGCAACATGACAATACAGTGACAAGATAAATGGAACCAGTAAGAGAAAGGCAAAGTACAGTTCTTCAATAATGAAACTGTTTAATGTCTAAACCTCCATATCTACCAGATGGAGAAGAGAAAATAAATACATAAGCACAGTTTTAGCTCATGATAAGAACTGGTCATTTCACTGTTGTGTTGTGCCAAAGTAGAATAGCAGAAGCAGAATAACATAAAAGTATTTTTTCTTTGCATCTTGAATAGTTTTTTCTTTTCCTTCATGGTGCAAGTTCATTGCTCTCTACATACAGATATAGATCTAATAAATCGTCCAAACATTAAAACCGCAACAATGATGCAGCAAGTATTGCATGTGAAGTTGTTCCAGGTCATTGTCGCAGACAGTAAAATTGGCACTGACTGTAACGTTAAGGGACCAGATGAAGTTAAGGATTCAGGAAGATCTACTGGTAGAAACTGATTTTAATATGTATAATTCTGTTTTCATTAGTGTACAATCACCTGGAACTAACAATCTTTGCATTTTCATTAGCTTAGAATGAGCCCATCAGGTCTACACAGGCTCCACAGAGTCAGCCATGCTGCACTGCCATGTTTCTACAGTAGCGTAGGATGGACAAACCTACACTGACTCTAGAGTAGGCTGGCCACAATAGCTTTTCCTAATACCATCGATTCAGGGCCCCAAGAACCAGCTGGAACAAATACAAGAAGTCCTTTGTCCTTTATGCTATCCATGCACTGAACACAGAATAACTGTTATCTACTTGTTGCACTACTGTTTGCATGTGCATATGCTTGACTTTTCTTGGGTGTGTGGGTGTATGTATGGCATATGTAACAAATGGTGATGATGCTTCATCAAGAGAGTTCATTAAAGGTTTAGAATTCTTTCTGACGTATGAACAAGGGGGAACTACCAATGCTCAGATTACAGCCCACATACCCTTCAGTTACCCTGTGACTAAACGTAGCAGGGGGGAAGCAAAGTGAGTGAATAATCATTCTTCCCTTTAGGCTGCCTCCCCTGAGGTTGTTTGACGTGTGTAAAATCTCTATCTTATCTATTTCCTATAATGGCAAATAGATGCCTTTTCCCATGATGGTTCCATTTCCCCACGAAACAAAGACTCCAACCAAACAAAGAAAGGTCATGTACTAACCAAGCTGTTTGACCAAAGTAGCCTGTCTAAAGTTGTGCTTCTTTCCTCCAGAGCCCCTGAGGCTTTTCTGTCCCAAACAACCAGCTCCCTCCGGCTGCTTCCCAATTAGTAGCAATGCATCTGTGCTGATTAGTCAACAGCTTTTCAACCCCTGCCAGCAAAGGAAGCCAAAAATGAGAGAAGGAGCTCTTGGCCTAGATACCCAACTATTCAAAGTCTAACAAGGTGAAATGGCATGCACACAAGGCAAAAGCATTTTATGTCGCCAAGCTGTTTGCCTTCCAAGGGACAATGGAGGAAGACAAAAAGTTTCAGTTTGCACGGCTTGCACTCTCAGCAGGGAGGCAACAAATCTGAATTTAAGTTCAGGTCAGTGGGATTTGCTTTGAGTCATGACAAGCTGTGTGATTTCCTTTATGAAAGTCCAGTCACTTTTCCCCAGCATGTGCAAGATGCTGTAAAGATTTCAGCCAACACAGAGCAGCTCAGAAAAATTGGTACAGTGCTGATTTAATCTATAGAATTAGGCATTTTTTTGTAATCACTGTGACATACTGTGAGCTGGAAGACAGGAAGTTCATTTTTTTATGTTGTACTTTTTATTTTGAAAAACCCTAATAATCAGAGCATGTTTTCACAGTGTGCATACATGAGAATGCAGCCACAAGACTCCAGCAAATGTTGTTTACCTTGTTAGGCTGGACCAAGTGGCCAGGGAAGAAAGAGGGGAGAAATAATAGAGAAATATGAGTACTGTTAAATTATTAATGTATGTTTTACAGTGTGGGTGGCATGGTGGAGAAGTGGTTAGCATTGTCGCCTCACAGCAAGAAGGGGTTTTTCTATGTGGAGTTTGTATGTTCTCTCTGTGTCTGTGTGGGTTCTCTCCAGGTTCTCCAGCTTCCTCCCACAATCCAGAGACATGTAGGTTAATTGGTGACTCTAAACTGCCTGTAGGTGTGAATGTGATTGGTTGTTTGTCTATATGTGTTGGCCTCGCGATGGACTGGTGATCCATACAGGGTGTACCCTGCCTCTTGTCAGCTGGGATAGCCTTTAGCCCCTCTGCTACCCTTAATGGATAAGCTATATAGATAATGGATGGATGGATGGATGGATGGATGGATGGATGGATGTCTAGGTGTCCCTCACTGTGTAATGGTGGGGGTGGAGACTGTGGGTAGAAGTGCCTGGTGAGAAAGCAGATGACGGAGTCAGAAGGAGGGTTCGGGCTGAGTGTCACCTCCACCCTCCACCTTATCCTATAACCTTTTCCTGAGCCATCCATCCATCCATCCATCCGTCCATCCATCCGTCCATCCATCCATCCATCCGTCCATCCATCCATCCATCCATCCATCCATCCGTCCATCCATCCATCCATCCATCCATCCGTCCATCCATCCATCCATCCATCCATCCATCCGTCCATCCATCCGTCCATCCATCGAATCTACCAGCCCAACCTCAGTCATCACTGAGGAAACAGTATGGAGTGTGTAAGTCTGTGTATGGAAACAGACTTCATGTGTGGTTTGTCCAGGCTTTGTAGGGCTTCAGTTAGGCTTCAGGTTTGTCCCAAGCTTTATTTCATTGTCCTGGGACTTTAGCTATTAGTGTCTTTGTCAGTGTCCCAAAGAAATAAGATAATCAAAATAAATATAACCCATCTTCTATGGAAAAATGTAGAAAAAATAAAGATATGGAATAATTGAAATTAAAATACTCTTACACAATAAGTTCATCACTGATCACAGACCAATAATCATGTACCACATCATGGCCAAGTTATTTATTTTAAGTTTGCTACCACTCACATTACTTTTAAAAGAACCTGATTGTTCACATGGATGCAGACTTGCATGGTCGGACATGGACATCAAATAGCCCCTTATGCTGCATAATAAATGAGCAACATTATATAACTAGATGGGGCTGTTGCAACAACAGTGCTGTAGTCCTGAACCCTTAAGCCCAGTATCAATTGTTTTGCCAGATCTTTGATGGATGACTTCACATTATTGCTGTGCATTGACTAAGCTCAATGTTAATCATTTCATAGTGTTTAAGGCAGTCCATATACAAAGCAGCTGAGGTGCTAATGACTCTGTATTAAACAGCAGGCCTTCATGATGAATGCAATAACACCACAGAGTCAGTGTGCTTCTTTCTTGTATCACTTAAGTTGATGTTGTTAGAAGAGCTTCCAGCCTCCTCTCACCAGGAATGGCCATCACTAGAGAAAGCACCCTAATGCTGCTTCTTATTAGCACATCAGCCCATGGTAGTGATACTCCTCTCACTGGCAATGACTGTGATAAGAGCGCAATTTGCTCTAATGTGTCACTCATTAACCCTACATCACACAGAGCCTCCTCTGACTCCATCTTGGGTATTGAGCTTCTGTGCACTTCCACAAAGCTTTTAAACTTTTAAATCTCCTGGCAGCACAACAAACATCAGAGTCTGTCCAACCCTTTACACATGTTGATCACATCTCTGTGCTACTTAAACCGGTTTGTGACAGTCAGCATATCAATCATAAAAGAAGTGGAAGCATTTGGAAGATTTATCAGATTAGATTACTGTGTATATGAAAGATTATATTCATATTGGATGATTTTGCAGCACATAAGCAGCGTGCCCTTGATGTAGCAAAGCTGAAAGTAAGGTTTTGGGTGTCTGTGTTGACATCAATGCAAGTTGACCACCAATAGTAGAGATGGAGTCTTAGCAGCTAAAGTAGCCTGAGCGTCAAGCCTCAAGCAGAGGTGAGTAACAGGTTACATATACTCACCGGCCACATTATTAGGTACACCTGCTCACCTGCTCCTTCAGCTATCTAATCAGCCAATCATATGCCAGCAATTCAGTGCATTTAGGCATGTAGACATGGTCAAGATGACCTGCTGAAGTAAAAACTGAGCATCAGAATGGGGAAGAATGGTGATTTAAGTGCTTTGAACACAGCATGGTTGTTGGTCTGAGTATTTCAAAAACTGCTGATCTACTGGGCTTTTCCCATACAAATGGTTGAAAAAGAGAACATATCCAGTAAGCAGCAGCTCTCTGCCTCGTTGATGCCAGAGGTCAGAGGAGAATAGCCAGACTGCTCTGGGCTGACCGGAAGGCAACAGTAACTAAAATAAACATTCCTTGCAACAAAGGTCTGCAGAGGAATATCTCTTAATACACAACACGTCGATCCTTGAAGCAGATGGGCTACAGCAGCAGAGGACCACACTGGGTGCCTGGAGAAGGTATGTGAGTACCAAGGCTAATAAAGTCAGCAAGAGCTAATTGGAATCAGGAGTTAGCAAAACTGGAGCACAGCCAATGAAATCTTATTGGAATTGTCCTGAAAGTCTGATCATTGATTAGTTGGTCATTGATTATTTTCTGCAACAATCCAATGAATAATCCGATGAAAAAATCCCATAGTTTTTTTGTCGAGGCACCACTCTTTTACTGCAGAACAAAGTAATATGGACATCTTGCGACACCAGTAACCATGGTAACTATACACAGAGATGATGACTGATGTAGCTAGCTGGACCGTGCATGGTCACTGTGGGAAACTGAACATGTTGTGGAAAACTGTTGTGGAACAGATTTATAAACTACTTCCAATGCAAAGGAGCTAAAGCCTGCTTGAAAAGAGATTAGTTTTAGTTAGAATTTTTAAATATGAAAAATCTGTAGGATGCAGTAAGTGTTATGTTTGAATTATGAAATATTTCATATTAATTCAAGAAAACTGGAAATAAGGAGTGTTAGGCAGATGATTGATGGATTATATAATTACCAGATACTCACCTGTGCAGGTGCTGAATGTGTGATGTGATCCTGTTGTGTTGCTCCTGCTCTGGCAGTCTATAAGTAGGTCATTGATCTGTTGGCTGTCAGGTTAGATCATGTTAGAATCCTCTGTTGGATCGTATTGTTTCACTTGAAAAGTCAACCAGAGTATATCATTTAATAGACATAACATAATAATTCCATCAGATATATTCACTTGTAAAATGATCACTCAGAGAGAAAGTTAGAGGCTCCCTCATGTCTATGTCAGCTGCTGTGTAGTCAACTGAATGAGATGCACAGAGAGGTATGACTGTGGAGGGAAAACCTCGACCTCACACTCAGGAGTCAATACTGGTGATTCTCTTGTATGGAAGGGAACTAAGGTTTGCCCAAACAGTTTCTACATTTATCACAAGCTGCTTTTCTGAAAAATATTACTGAAGGTGTCAGATTTAAGAAAATGTCTGTCTGGTTCTAACAGAGTACAATGATTAATCATAGTACTCATCAGCTTCTTCTGCTGTTGTGGAAGGATTGATCTCATTTATCCTTTAATGATATTGATGATTGAATTTTAGTTCATTCTCTGAGTAAAACTGGACTGGCTGGCCAGTGTCACCATAATGGTGGACATTCACATTCAGAGGAATTACCATCACTGCTGAGCCTTCACCAGGTCACATACATAAATATGACAGCTGTGTAAGCCTCATGGCAGAGGAGGGGGAAATGACATTAGCAAGAGTAAACAGCTTTGAAATCTTATCTATAATGTAGCAGTCGGAGCAGTGTGTTGAGCAGGATCATGGGGGCAGTTGGTGGTTTGCAGTCACAGATCAGACACTATAGCTCCACAGGCAGAAACACCTGCAGGAAGAAACAGGAGGAGAGAGGAGAGAGCACAAACTACAGGAGAAGAAAGATGTAGATTCAGTAATGTGCATTCATGGAATATGGATGTGTACAGATGGAGAAGGAGAAGAGAAGAGAGGACCTTAATGCATCATGGGAAGTCCCTCAGCAGTCAAAGCCCATTGCAGCATAGGACTAGGAGATGATTCAGGCCTGAGCCAGGCCTGACTACAAGCTTTATCAAAGAGGAACATTTAAGCCTGCTCTCAAATGTGGAGAGGGTGTCAGAGTTAGTTAAAGCTGCACTAATCAATATTATTGTATTAATCAAGGATCGAATGACAATTTGATATGGAAGTGCTCATGTATAATGGTCTATAAGTCTGCTTTTGTGTACTTGCATATTTGCATATTTTCTGATATCTTCTTCTGCTCTAATCTAATTTCTTAACCTTATTTTTATTTCTAAAAAATTGTAACTTATTATTGTTAATGATCCTTTGCTTTTGTGACACCTATGTCACATTAAACAGTACGTGATCATGCACTTGATAATAAGCTGTGATTCTGATTCTGAAGGCTTCATGCTGAAACAGATCTGTTAGCCAGTGGACTGCAAATAAATTCACCCAAATGATCAACATGATGTGATTCTTGTTGCTGTGTTTTGTTCTCTGGAGTGTCACTATTTTACCTGACTTTGTATCTGAGATTTAGACAAAGTTAGCACCTAGCTGGTGAACATAGTGAAGCTTATTTTTCTCAGCTGGTGGAGACTAAAACCAGACTTACAGTGAAAATGGATGTTGAACTTAGAGACAGAAACATGACTGTGAATGCTAATGTTGCTCTGTGTCTGCTGGATGTTTAAACAGGCAATCATTTGTTAGTTTATAAGCTGATGATATGTCATTGTGGTGTCTTTAGACAAGTGAATGCAGATTAAAGCTTCAGCATGATCTTAATGAACTGGGCCCTCGGACGTGTTGTCCACCTACATCTAAAGGCAAAAGTGATTGACCATGTTATAAAACTCCAGGACTTAACTGAACCAGGGGAAACATGAAACAACTGCGTTTGCATTTGGTTGATGCAAAAGCATCATTTCTGTTCTCTCCATGCAGCCTGTTATTACCGGCACATAACATACCTGTGCTCAGGCACAGCTATGTTAGAAAAGCAGCATTAAAGAGTTTCTCATTCTGTCAGGAAGACGTTTGGAAGAGCACATGCAAAGCTCAAATAAAAATATCAGTTCATACAGATGCAGATGTTCAGATACCCTGCTCAGTCATGTTTTTTATAGAAAGCACTCATGTAGTGGGTACATTATGTTCACATGTTTGCTCCCATATCCTTGAAGTGGGATTATAGAGGACCACCACCAAAGTTATTTATCACCAGATAAACATTACTTCACTCTGAGCCAGTATACAAACAAGCCAATCATTGATCTGCTGTCATTTCAGGGTAATGCTAGAAGCCAGCAGCTTATATTTATGTTGACCTGTCATTAATGACGTGCATGAATGATTGCTTATGTGTTAAAATTTTAAAATGTTACAGTAATGGCTAATGGCTGACGGGAGTGATGAAGCACATTACTGAATCATGCCAATGCCGCACTCCATTAAAACATCGCTCATTTTTTCCATATCTTGGACCTTCCATAGAGAGCTGAATTAATGGCCATAATGGCCAGGGTGGAGTCTGATGCACCAGAATTTATGTCCAGCATGTTGACCCAGACAGCAAACTCTTACAGCATTTTTACATTATGCAAAATGACTGGCATCAACTTTCCTAGTATCCTTTTGCTGTAAATAAGCTAATAACCAGGGAGCTGGACCTAATGCATTTATAGTTTAATTGGCCTTGACACTTTATTGTATTTCCTTCCCACTTTGCTAATACCCTGGGGAGCTCTGGCCCTGGCTGGTGCCTCATTGGTGAAACTTGAGCTCAGTCAGGACAATAGACTCCTCCAATAAGGACCTCCTGATTGTGCCATGTCAGAGATTCTGCCTCCAAGTTGACTTTCTGAGTGGGGGAGAGCTTTAGAAAGTTGAAAATGTTGCCCAGACAGGCTCATTAAGTTTGGCAGGCCACTACTAATCATGTCCTTGTTTGACGCTGCAGTAACTGATAGCCAGGCTGATGGAAGCAGTGATTTCCTGCTGCTTGGACATTTCCTTCATTATTCCTTTGAATCTCTGCCTCTACATATTTTCAAGTCACACTGTTCTGCATGTCTTTATCATGAGGACTGAGTCAGAATCATCTTTTAATGTCTTTTTCGTGTCCTGGCATCCTGACACTACAAATTGTCATCAGCAAGTCATACAGTCCTGCCAACAGATCCTCTGGCTTGGACTGGCACCACCTCTGTGACTGTATGCTGTGGTGGTGTTTGCATAATCTGTGAAAATGCATTCAAGAATGTGGGTTGAATTCAGGCCCCTGGGAACAGCACTGGGCTGTAAGGTGATTCAGGTGTAGATGCCACACTTGCTGTTGCAGAGTATCACAGACAGAGTAATGTGACTTTTATTATCAGAATTAGAGTCATTAGATCCAATAATGTTTTAAAGTCCTGAAGAACTAATGGCTAGTATGCCTGAGGAGCAGCTTGTGTTGGAATGAAGGGATGACATCATGGAACACAGTATCCAGTTCTCTAAATACACCCATGGTTGTCTTAGGTTCTGTCTGTGACATTTTCAGACCAGCATCAGCCCAGCTGAGCTGAACCATCTGTTAGCCTGCTGTTAATTCATTTAACAAAGCTACAAATATTCAGGTGAATCTCTTCTAAAAACTGGTATTTCATAGTTTAGTAATCGCTATCAGATAATAGCCATTATAAATTCAGCATAATGTACACCACGACAGCACTAATTCCATCAGCACCGGCACAGCAGAGTAATGTCATACTCTGTTGGTCTGAGTTTTTTTAAGACAGAAATACAGGAACAACAACATTAAAAAGGGAGAGTGTAGTGTGCATGTGTATTGGTCTTGGCAGTGGATAAGAAGCTGCTATGAGATCTTGGCTGTCCAGCCAAAAAGCAGGGCTCTACATTGCATTTATTGCCTCATCTAGTAGTTATTCTGTGGAGAGGTTGGTCAAACCTTTAACTTAAGTCAATGATTTTTTTTCCAACTCCAGAAAAGACACTGAATCATGCAGCCATGAAGAGCAGAGTATTCTCCAACAGGCTATTGAGAGGTAAATGAGACTACATTTTCTTTCTTTACTGAAGTATCTCTACCAGCTTTGGGTGTAACAAATATGGAAAGCTGTGGGGATGGTTTGATTACTAGTGTTAATATTACTGAAGTGATTGTGAATTAACGTTTCCAGTACTCCCCCAGTCTGTGACATGACCAAAACATGAGATTTCCAGGAGTCTGGGAACATCTGTCATATGAGCATGTGGGCATTTCTTGGCAAGTCAAGATTTTATTGTAGTGTGCCCTACGAACTATTTTGAATTATATGAGTTGAAATTTTATTGAAGACTTTATTTCTTCCAGTGTCTTAGACCACCAATCATCTATTTCCCATTCAGTTTTAATGGAAAGAGTATTTCTGAGCCACAAACTGGTGAGTATGGCATTACTATGTTGCTGTAATGGAGTTAGTGCTCGTGAACATGGAGGAAGTTTGGAGTTTGCATTAACCAGGCAACAGGGGGAATTGTAAATAGAAGCCTGTTTCTAATATGAGCCTGTTCCATGTAAAGACCTGATTCTATCTGCTACTGATAATATGGTGCCATGTGTTGTCACCATCATTCTCAGTGAACCTTCTCCTTAACCTCCATCACAACCCCCAGAGCTCAGTCCTCCCACAATCCAACAGGATGTGCACTGACATACCTCAATTATTTGCCCAATCAACTGTGACAAACCCCACACAGACTCAACCAAGCTCGCACGCTGACTCATCTGTTTTTCTACTTTCTCTAGATTCTTTAAAACTAACTTTGGGAAAACTGAAACAAGAATACTACGAGCAGCTGGTGAAGAGTGAGTCAGACCTGTCACTGTTGATGTTCCAGTCCCTGTCAAACTGTGCATCTTTCTATTGCCCTGCAGCAAAGCATACATGGCTGGTACACAAGCTCCAGCATGTCAGAATATTAAGCAACACTGTTGTGCAAACTTGAGTGTACCTTACTAAAGTCTGTGATAAATACTGTGAATTTTTGTGCTGAGAACATACTGTATCTCTGACTGATACAGAAAGCTGGCAAGATAGCCTCAGCTATGACACAACAGCATATCTGCAGCAATACACATATTTTTAGAACAGGCATCTGCGCCTGCAAACAGCTAAGATATCTGTGTTTAAGCACAGGAATTGTTACAGTGCCAGAAGATAGGAGAGATGAGTGGTCTGAACACATCTGAACTTTGACTGAACTCCTATTGAGAAAGAGTGAGGGATTACAAATGGTGCAGAGGCTTTGTTAACTGTCACAACTGTTCTCCAACAGGAAATATTTGAGGTGAGAGGACAGACAGAGAGCTGGCAAAATATGACAGCGTGATGATTCAGAGCGGTGTGCAGGCCAGTGAACTCCGAAATCAACCCACTGCACACTCACAAATGTCTAGAATACGATAAACAAAGAAATGAATAAAGTGTGTAATGTTGCTGTGTGAGTCACTGCCTGTGGGTGTGCAGTGATAGCAGATGACAAACAGCTGGAGGTACAAAAATATGTCCTGTACTGCCACGTATATTCAGACAAACAAGGACTATTCATAGTAGTATTCCAGTAGTCTGCTTTGTGAACCTGCTCCAGGCAAGTCACATCCCAACCCTGCCCACTGAAGCTCCGCTAAGGCGACTTGGCTTTATATGTTATATCCCTGTAGGATGTTATACTTTTTCTTGAATATGGGCATGTCATTTATCCTTTTTAGTAATAGTGCTACATCACACACTGGGCAGGATGGGTATTAAAGGACTCAGTAGTTGTCTGGCAAAACATCTTTATGCTAGCTCAGTTATGTTATTTAGTTATTTGTTGATGGAAAGTGTAAATGTGTGTGTTCACTCAGTTTATCAGTGGACCTATATTTGTTGTCTTTATCCACCATCTACAGATGTTAAAGGTTGTGGTAGTAGCAAGCTTAAAGTAAGTACACTTTGATTCTAGATGATTAGACTTACAACAGAGAAGTGCCCTCTCACAGTCTCAGGTCTAATCCATCTCGGGGGTTCAACAATTTTTTAATTATTACAAATCACTGTGCTGCTGTTTTTGTTTTGCAGCAGCCTGCAGAGGGAAGCTCTACATAGAATCATGCACCTGAGTGTGTGTGAAGTGTACCAACCTGTGTTACAGGGTGACAAGATGTCCTGTTTCTTTTAGCAGAACACACAGTGTCCTGGTTCACCTCTGAGATGTTCTGCATTCGACCTGATTTCAGCTGCCAATCCTCCAAAAATAAAAGAGCAGAAGTATTTTTAAATGTGTCCCACACAGTCCAACCCACACACAACACAACCACTGACTCTCACACAGAATTATGAGCTTGTGAATCTGTCAGTCTGAGCTTGTTGTGCTGGTTGCCTTGGCAACAAGGCAGCTGTAAGTGTTGCCTCATTGTCGTCACCTACAGCAGTCGTTCCCATCAGTTACTAAACACAGTAACATCATCATTATGTTTCCTGTCTGCCTCCTCACTGTCAAATTCTAGGTGAATCTAAAATTCACCTCATCCACCAAATCTTCTGAAGTGCCTTTTACACAGCTGTGGCTCTGGTGGTAGAGTGGACTGTCCATTGATCTCAAAGTTGGCCCTGGCTCCTCCAGTCCAGGGAAAGACAATGTAACCTAAGTTGCCTCACTTGTTGAACTGCAGCCTGTACACAGAGGAATGATGAAGAGAAGTTCTAAGACTTGAAACTGACAGACTCGAGTGACAGGAAAAAGCCAGGTGTTCAATGGCAATGTTCAAAACACAAGTACAAAGTCCAGGCAAAGGTACTAAGATGGGACAAAGACCAAAAAGATAAAGATAAACTCTCACCAGGAACAAGGCTGGGACACCAATACTAAGACACAAGGCAAACTGGCACAGAAGATTCATTCATGTATCAGAGCCAGTCAGTAGACAGTGTTTATCAGCCTGTTAGCCTGTGGACATTACTCCTGATTCTCCTGCTGCTGTTGGACTTTGGAGAGACTCAGCTACAGTTTAGTTAAGTTACACAACTTTCAGTGCCTGTTGATGATGTTAATTGTTTTAGATTTGGATTTAAATACTTTATTATCTCCACGTCATTCAGTCTTGTGACCCAAAGGATGTACAACACCTACTACTTGAAATATTGTGAATACTTGTTCCTTTAATAAAATAAAAGACTTGAACACCCCTGCACTGTTTGACAAGAAATGTTTAAGTCCACTCCATTTATATCAGTGAGGGTAACAGACACCCGACTGTATAATGTTGTGCTGTTTGACAAAACAGCTGTTCAAACTACATTGTCCAAAATCATCAAACAACATTCTGTAAAACACACAACACTGATCACTGTAACCTTCATGAAAGTAGGATTTATTGCAGGACTTTAGCATTAGGCTGCATTAGTTTTAGCTAGGTGTACCTAATAAACTGGCAGTTGGGTGTATACGTAATCAGTTTTTTAGCAGTAGATGTAAGGGAAGGGAAGCTGACTTTCAGCTAACCAGCCACCTGATGATGATAATCATGTGATATGATCAAAAAGCTCCACAGAAGTTACTAAAGGGATATTTAGGTGAGACTATTTTGTCAACTGCTGTTTCCAAGACCAACTTTGTAAATCATTAATTTTCAGGTCTCCCAATATAGCCTATCACAGCATAATGTACTGACACAAATTTATATTATATATTTATATTATAAATTATATATATACTCAACAAAAGTCACAGCCTGTATATGATTGGTATGTCCCTAAATATAATGCCATTAAAAAGCATGAAGAACTGGATCATAATAATTTTCCAAACTAACCAAAGCTTCCAGCCTCTAAATACTGTGACTGAGTTCTTATCTCTGAGTGTAAATACAACCTACAAAATACTAAATGACAAATATATTTACACTGATACCATCTGACATCAGAGTAGCTAATGGAAACATGGAAAACTCCTGCCCCAGGAAATCATGGATGTGACACTGTTTGCCCAACAACCTTAATCTGAGCAGATCAATGCACTAATGACAACAGATGACTAACAGAGGCACTATCCCTCTACATAGCTTGTCATGACTTACAGCCTTGACAGATGGTAAACAATGGTAAACTTCCAGACCAATCAATACTCCAGGCTGAAATTCATGTCCAGTGCATGCATGGAACATTTGAATAAGCGCTTGACAAACTATCTGTTATGTTGACTGATATGTTAGCTCTGTTTTATTCTCACAATAGATGCAAAAACACATCTGTGTGCACACCTGGACAGAATTAGCAGTGTGAAATGGACCCGTCTGGGTAACATCACAGCTCTGGCTACATTGTTATATTGTCAAGTAGTCTTGTGTTAAAAAAGCAACCTTGTAGTTAACCACCTGAAATGTTTGTCATGAAAATTAATTGAATACATCCACTGCTGCTGATTTATGCTGCTGCCTCAGTATAATGCAGATGAATGACAGTTTGTTTGTGATGCTCAAAGCATTAAAAATGACATTTCAAGTTTTTCTTTCCAGAAGCGATGTCACTGTTATTTCTGTTGAGTTCTTCGAATGTCACTTCTTGATGCTTTAAGTGCCACAAAGCTGCGTTCACCCACATACTTCACTTACACTTTACTATGTCTTTATGTCATGTTGTTCTGTGAGTTGGTCCCTGTTTGGGAGCAGGGAGGAAGAACACTGCAAACTAGTAAACATGGATGTAAGCAATACAGTTCTGAAACAGAGGCTGAAACCATGATACGAGGAGAGAGAGAGATTGCAGATTGCCCCTTTAACTGATACTGCTTCACTGTAAATGATCTCCGCAAAATCTAACCAAATCCAACACAGCTGTCTGAATAGAGCAGAGAGGTACCGAGGATATGACAGTACTGTGCAAATAACAGCAGCTGCTGTTTGACTGCCTGGTTCTCTAATAATACCATCACCTCCCAATAAATCATTACACAGTCAAACAGCAGGCTGCTGCTAAAGGCACATTTACATCACAAGTCACAGTGACATCAGAGTCAAGGTGTTTGCTTTAGATAACAGCATCTTGTCCAGAGCAGTAATCCATGAGGATTACTGCAAACTGTTTCACTGGCAGCTCTGAGTCTCAATGATTAGCCCAGTCATTTCACAGCATGAACGGGAGGTTGAAAAACATAATGAGATAGTCAGAAATGTCCCTCAAATTATCCAGAGTTCAGAGTGACGTCTTCACATGTCTTGTTTTGTCCAACGGATAGACCAAACCTCGAAATCATTCAGTTTATTCTGATGTAAGGCAGTGAAGCAGTGAATTCTTTGAAACAATGAAAAGCTTGGTGATTTCATTCATTTCATTTACAGTTTCATATTCTACCTGTGGGCCGGTACAGTGGTACAGTGGTTAGTGCCGTTGCCTCACCTCACCTGGGGCTATACTGTGTGGAGTTTGCATATTCTCCCTGTGCCTGTGTGGGTTCTCTCTGGGTTCTCCGGCTTCCTCCCACCATCCAAAGACATGCAAGTTAATTGATGACTCTAAATTGTCCATCAGTGTGAATGGTACCAAGCAATGGCCTGGTGATCTGTTCAGGGTGTACCCCACCTCTCACCCAATGTCAGCTGGGATTGGCTCCACCCCCCTATGACCCTTAAGGATATGTGGTATAGATAATGGCTGGGTAGATTCCACTTCCAGCTGCAGACTGGTCAAACCAAAGACTGGTTTGGAGTCTGTCCATAT
This sequence comes from Lates calcarifer, assembly GCF_001640805.2. NCBI lineage: Eukaryota > Metazoa > Chordata > Actinopteri > Centropomidae > Lates > Lates calcarifer. Next base: position 26,300,752 of record NC_066853.1, read on the forward strand.
GTCATATGAAATTAGACAAAAAAAAAAAAACAGTTTTTGGCACTAAAAGTAAATAAAGAGGTGGAAAGTCTGATGGAATGTGTCACATTTTTACCACTGAATAAAAACTGAACAATAATGTGAAATACAGATAAAAGGACAAATGAGCTCATTACTAATTCAGTGACCTGGTGCAGTGTTCAGTAAAATATATCATATCATTAATAAGAAGCATCTTAGATTAAGTTATATTCTGTCACTGTCAGTTATGTTATCAGGACTGGATGCAAATGTTTAATGAGGAGGAAAACACATTCAACATGTTTGTTAGACCTCGAGGACACAGACACCGTGTTTTGGTGACCGACTGGAAAATGACTTTTGTTTGTTTAAAGAAGAGAGCTAATCACTACGTTTTCCAAAGTCTTAGCTTCTGTTAAGCTGAACTCAAAGCAGTGATTGAGTTTTCAGCAGCGGAAAGAAGAGGAAGCTGCATTAATGCTAACTGGATTTACTGCAGTCTGACTGCAGAGCAGAGCAACATGGACACTGTGTAGCAAACACAAACATTTTCCATTAACCTTTCAAAAGAGGAGAATGACACCTGTAACAGTGGTGAGAGTGCACGACTGAAATGACACCAGCTTCAACCACAAAATGCTCAGAGGACTTAGAACTGAAAGATGCGGGATTAACATTTGACTAAAACTAATATTTTCTTAAAAAGTCTAAAACTAAATCCCAATTAAATGCCAAAGTTAACACAGCCTCAGTAAACCTGCAGTAACCACAGTGACTGAATGTTGAAGCTTCTGCCTTCACTTCAGCTGCAGTTCCTTAATGGTCACTAAGAAAGAAAACAAGAAAACTCTTGAAATAAAAAAACTTGCCCAATACAAAGCCATTTAATATGTTAACAGCTCATTTTGACCTCTGCTCCATCCTTCAGCTCCTCATGGATTAATTTGGATTTCTCATTCCTGGTAGGTGAGACAGAAGCCAGCAGTAAATGCAGACTGTTTCAGAATGTGACTTTATGATACTGCACACGTCTTCAGCTCTCAGAGGAGGTGGTCACATTAAGTAGACTGAAACTTTGTTTAATACAAATCAGTAAAATACAAAACTTGAAAACTGAAAAATTAAATGCTTGACATGGTCAAAATGTATCATCACTTCAGTTTATGTACTGGAGCTATTTCTGGTCAAACAACAATGACTCCATGTGCACAGTGCTTGGTAAAGGTCAGCTACTGCTACAATTCTTATTATATTTTTAAGTATAGGCAAAGTTCAGGTTCACATCAAATATCAGAGACAATGTGATCTCAGTAACTCTGACTGTGACATGATTGTTGGTTTGAGTATTTCTGAAGCTGCTGATCTCCTTGGTTTTTCACACACAACAGCCTGCAGAGTTTCTACTCAGAATGAACTGAAAACATCCAGTGAACAGCACCTCTTTGGACAGAAGCGCTTTGTTAATGAGAGAGGTCAGAGGAGAATGGTCAGACCGGCTGGAGCCAACAGAGAGGCTACAGATAACCAGGCTGCAGTGGACACAGCTGAAGACCGGAGTGTAGATGAATCAGGATTTCTGGAGGTCTTATAAGAAAACCAGCTCCAGAGCGCATGTGAACCTAAGACTGGGGTGAAGGTTCACCTCTCAGCAAGACAATGAACTGAAGCACACAGGCAAAACAACACTGGAGTGTCTTCAGGACAAGGACAAATCTGACTGTTCTCGAGCAGCTCAGCCAAGGCCCAGATATAGAACATCTGTGCAGAGACCTGGACAGCCCAGACACAGGAACTATCAGCAACATGTGCTGCTGTGAACAAGCCTCTGCAGCAGTGAGCAGAAGGAATGAAGACTCCTGAGGGAGATCAAAGAGACAACACACATATACACACTCAATGTGTGCTGTTATACACACTCAAAACATAAACTGAATCCACTGTTCATGTTTGAAATCACTGTATTCATTTTCACTGGAAAACTAAAGCACAGAGCAAAATGCTAATGAGTCATGTAACTGTGAGGTCACTGGAAGAAGTTGCAGCTCCAAAAACAGTCAAACAGCCACACAGCCTTCCAGTATCACAGCTGAGGCAAAACTGCTGCTCCATGCTTTACAGAAAAACTCACAACCAACACAAAGTCAAAATATGTTGTGACAATTTTTAGTTCAGGATGAATGAGATTTTCCAGAAATGATGAAACAGTTTGATAAGGTCTAACCACAACAATAAAACACCAGCAGGCGGAGAGCAGGGAACGATCCAGGAAGAAGTGAGAGGGATCACAGTCGCAGCCTGGCCCACGCAGAAGAAAAACCAGCATTGTTATCAGTGATTCTGTCTGGAACTTGGTATTTACTGTTCTCAGCAGGGAGAGAGATTTCCACACACATCTGATGCCAGGACTGACTGTCCACACCTACAGTAGATAATCATCATGTCTGGACAAGCATCAGAGTGAGACAGATGAGAGGCAGAAAGGAGGTCACTGTCTGAACTCAGAATTCTGGCTGGCTCTACACACTGTAAGAATGACACAAACTCCAGACTTCAGAGAGACATCTAAGTCTATGTATAAAGCTTAAATGTGAGCATGTCTTTTTGATGGCAGTTTTTGTAGAAAAAAATCATTTATTCATTCATACTAGTTAAAAATGCCAGAGTTCCTGTTTTATACTGTCACCAGCAGAGAAGACAAGCTGCACATTTTCTAATTCTACGCAAACAGGTAGGCTTGTACCTTTAGCCTAACAAATGGACTTGTTTCACCGTTTTCAGTGAGACCAACACTGTGTTCATGTTAGTCAATAAGTTATTATGTTTTGTCCTGATGCTACTCCAGCATTTCTTTGGCTGTATGCCCTGTATGCCTTTGGCTGTATAACTCACAAACAGAGGCAAAGGACACTCATATTTATTATATTATTAGATGATCCTCCACAGGAATACCAGAGTAATGATAACTACATGACAACACATTTGTTAATACTGTCACGGTGGCTCCATAACATCTTGTCTCCATCATGTATTGGGTTAAAAACCAGTGGATTTTGTCTGCTGGCTCTAGCATTAGCCATAATGTGCAAAGATTAGCTAACGTTAGTTCACTAACTTCCACTGTTGGGCAGGCAAGCTGGGGAAAATTATTCAAACATCAAAAATCAGCTTATATAGGAATGCTAGTGAACAAGCAAGGAAAAGTTTTACTTAAAAAGTGCCTCCAAGCAGACTGGCAGTGGCCCCTCCTACAGCAACATTCACATTCATTGTTTGTTCACATGAAAACATTCCCAGAGCAGGTAAAACACCCCACTTACCCAGTCTGAATGAGACTTAAAGGACCAGTGTGTAACATTTACAGGGATCTACTGGCAGAAATTGACTATATTATATACAAGTATGTTTTTATTAGTGTGTAATCACCTAAAATTTATGATCATTGTGTTCTCATTTACTTATGTCTACATAGAAAGCTCAATGCTAGATATCCTACACACTGGTTCTTTATGACTGACCCATCTCCACCAAGGACCACGTTCATCAAGTTTGCATCATACAAGCTGTGATTGGCAACATGAGCTCATTTCCCCTTTTTGTGCATTTTGACATATTTGACCAACCCAGGCAGACACCATTGCATGTGACCCATGCTTAAACATGCAAGCGTCCTGTAGGATCCTGAAATGTATCTACAATTTGCAGGTCACTGTGCCCCTGTTTAACATCTTCACAACTCAGAAGTGACCTTGTGTTAAACTTTTTGGAACGTATTCGTGCAAAATCTCCCAAGAACCTCCAACCTGATTTCTGACCTTGGACTGTGAACATTTGCACCTGTGCCGACTCACTTTCATAATAAGCAACACCAAGTGGCTTCACAGAGGATCACAATCAGTTTAGAGAAGTGCGTCTGAGGATAGCAGTTTTTGCAACCCAATTTCTTACACCATCACTTGTTGATTTCCAAAGAGAAACCACCACACTTCACTTATGGTTCTGTGAAAAACATTTCAATACCTGCCATTTTACACATCAGAGCACCACTTCAAATCATGTTCCTTTAAAAAAAAAAAAAAAAAAAATGCCGATGATTCCTCACTTAGTCTGGACAGTTCTTGGACAGCTTCTAACTGGAATGGTTAGTGAGCCTCACACCAACTACACAAGGACACTTTCTGTAGTTTTGTGAAGAGGTATGTAGGGTTAGATGACCTGACGTGGTTGTGCCTTGGTCTCATCAAAGCAGAGGATGTGCTCCAAACAGTGCGATTGTATCAGCTACAGCTAGCACAGGTGTCTATATGGGCTGACCTTGGACTACACCTACAAAGACTTTAGAACTCCTTAAAAACACTAAAGATGAATTTGTACTTGTGTGTTAAAAGGTAAACAGAGAAACAGAGCTAGCCGTTGCTAGCTGGCTAAGCTGTAACTAACATGCATGTCCAACCACCTCTCAGTATGACACAGTGTTGCATATCAGAACCACAAACCACATCTTTAAATGATCACACAATTGGACCAAAACCATCAACAGAATGAGAAATGACTATGACTGAGTATTTTCATTTCAACAATGAATCAAATGATGGTTGTTTTCCAGCAGAAGCAGGAAACAGTTTTCAGTTTAATAATAAAAACCTCTGGCATATTCTACCTGCTCAGCAGCATACAGCAGACACAGTCAACAAATAGCTGGCGAGAAAGAGACAGATTCTCTTTAGTTGGCAGTGACTACTACAGAGCTAGAATACTGGACATACATTTAATAGAGGCCTGTACTACAAAGCAAGTTCAACATACCCAGAATATCTTTTCATTATCTGGTTCCACCAAACGTAACAACCACAGTCTGGCTAAGCGGTCGTACAGCGCTTGTTGTCAACTTGTTAATTCATCACAGGATTCATGTGAAAGAGGCGGAGTTGTTAGTTAAAAGCAGCATTGTCAGAACCATGACCAAGGTATCTAATATTATATGAGAAGGCTGATAGCTGCATGTCATTTGGGTTCTAGCGATGTCCAAAAAATGACATTTAACAAGGTGAAATATGAACAATATGATAACAACTCAAATAGAAATGGTAGAAATAATTTCTAATTATTAAGGTCAAGCTGAGGATTTATTGTAAATAAATGGAAAAATGATTGTGTCTTACTAAGTGAGTGTTTTTTCTCTTTAGTGTGATTATTCTGACTTATTGTGAATATGTGATGCAGATAAAGTAAAGTAATGTCAGACTGTTTCTGCTGCTAAAGCAGAGAGTTTAGAGAGTCCAGGTTAAAATTGAGTTAAAAACCAGTGCTGTGAGATGTTAAACATTTTATTGCTTTTAAACATGGAGCTAATTACTTTAGTGTCAGTAAACTAAAGTGGGTCTTTGCAGGCTGATCCAGATTTAAATTCACCTCGGGTAGTGGCACTCCACTCCAATAACAGTGCTCTGGCTCCTGATAATGTCACTTCTGCCAGATACTTGGGGTTTGTAGACCAGTGTAAAGGCATAAATGAAGGCATCCTCTGTCATCTGTGGGAAAAGAACAATTTGAAACAACTTGAAAACAGATTGTCTAAAAGGTGCAATATGAATGCATTCTATGAATAAAAACCTCATACCACAAGTGTGCTGCTACAGACATGCAGCTCAGATTCAAAGATAAGCACATGAGACAAATCATCAATGTCAGTGGCTGAACAACCACCGAGTGTAAGCTCCTCTGGTTTTATCAGCTTGCCGCGGCCCAGCAGGTCCTGACTCACTTCCACCTGGAGTTTACTCTCCCCACACCTAACAGCAACACGGTTGGTCATCACTGGCTGCTGCAGTTCAAACTTGACAGGAGGCTTTGTCACTGGATCCACTGGATCTGCTGGATATCTCCAGGAGAGCGGTTTGCCTGCTGGCTGGGTGTGCTTTAGCTGGAGTCTGCCAGCTTGTTGAACAGACGTCCTGGAGTGGCCTCTCTCAGGTTCTGCTGCTGGCCCTGCTTCAGTCTCTGCAGGCTTCTGCTCCTCGACCCCCCAGTAAGTTGGCACTCTCATAGTGAGGAATCGAGCATCACTAAGCCTCACACACACGAGCACAAAGCCAAACGCAATAAGCTGCCTGAACCCCATTGTTACCAACAGACCCTTTTCCATGCAGCTTTCTTAAGCATGACCACAGAGGAAAAGGAGGTGACTCCTCCCTCAGTCTAATCAGTTGAATCCCTCTCCAGACGTGTGGCTCTCGCAACTGCACATCCTTCTCTGATTGGTCAGTCTATCACATGCACAGTAGCTGCATGAAGCTCAGGCACATTAGTCCACAGGTGTTCCACACATTGCAGAGTGTTTTGTTTTTGGTAAGAATCCATACCTAGAGGCAAGCATATGGTTTCACTCTTTGATGGCCCGTCATGCAAACCCTTATTTATTCATTAACTCACACTGTCAGCTATTTTATCAGGGAACCTTGATCTAAAGTAACAAACTGAGAGAGACTAAAATGACAGTTACTCTAATTTACTTACTGACCAATATCCTTTTGATAAACTGAGGACCTCTGCTGTTATAAATGTGCTATCCTTACATCAAAATACTCAGTAGTATACGCTCAGTAAAACTGTTAAAACCTTGACCAGTGACAATGTTACAATGTTAATGTGTAAAGTAATAATCATCCAGTTTATAACATATAACTTCAGTGACAGTTGAAAAGCTACTCTGCCCCCATAATAAGTATTTTTACTTTTGATGCTTTAAGTACATTTAGCTGATAATTCTAGATACTACTACTGAAGTAGTATCTGAATGCATAACCTGTATTTGTGATGGAATATTTCTAAATTATTGTACTGAAACTTAAGTAAAATATCTGAGTACCACTTCTACCACTAAATAAATCTGAGAAAGTTAAAAGCAAACATTTCTAAATCAGATTAATAATCCAGTTTAATTCAACATCTAGTGTAAAGATATGATGGAGTTTTCTGATCTAATGTTCAGGAAGACTTAACTTTTCCCTTTACACTCCACACGCTACAGTGAGATGTAATTTATTGTCAGTCTGTGAGGAGGTGTTTTTCTTCATTTATCCTTGCAAATGGTCTGAGAAGGATGCCTGAAATAACACCACATCTTAAAGTTGGAGGGTGAGCAGTTACCATAGCAACAGCAGCTAAGTATGTCACTCACAGATTGCAGGACGCTGTGCTGTGCTCTTTACTAAAGGGTCAAATGTATTATGTGAAGGTTCAATGGCAGAGTCGAGACTTTTTCATAACTACTAACTACACCTACAGTTTGTTTGTTCAGTATAAGCAAAATCTAGAATCAGATATCACTTTTTTTTAATTCTTACCCATAATGCAACTCTTGAGTCAGAGATTCCCCATTAATGATACCATTCAGAGAGTCAGAACCTCTGCATCTTCCACTGTATTCCATTGTCAGATAAACACACTGCATGTTCAGAACAAATGATGGAGCTTGTGAGTGTTTGTACATTTCTGCTTTGACCAACAACTTGACATTATTGAGATATGCTGTATACTGACACCGGCCAAACCCTGTCATACAGCAGAATGACCAATGGTTGACCTGAACGTTCAGACGCTACACACATTCACATTCTAAATGCATGCAAGCATATGTTCACCCTCACACATGCTCTTGAATCAGTGTCAGGATTTCAGTCCTTTCCTCTTCAAAGTCATTCACCTCCTAATCAAAGTGATGCATTATTCATGAGATGTTAATAATGAGGACACAAGTATATGAGATATATGAGAGATATAAGATATGAGAATTCTGTACCTCACTTGTCATAAAGCCATATTTTGCAGAATAAAATATGTGTGTGAGAGAGAGGGAAAGAGTGTGTGTGTGTGTGTGTGTGTGTGTGTGTGTGTGTGTGTGTCTGCCAGCACTGTTCAAGCAGACAGCTGCTGGGCCGAGTGTGTTTCATATGTAGAGGACAAATGAGGGGAAATCTCTGTAGAAGTGAACTCGACTGTTCAGAACCAACAAAGCTCTGAAAATATGGTAAAGTATTCATCACAAGTATTTACTGCACAGCACGAGTCATATGCCAACTGAACAAATCACTACAGGAGGTCAGAACATTGGAGACCTATCAAACCTGCTTATCTAGACCTATCTATCTGACTAGATCAGAATTAAAGTCCTTATTAGAGGATGAGAATCAGAATCAGAACATCAGAGCCACGCTAAGGGAGTCCTTAAACCACCCCAAGATTCAATCCTGTGTAAACAAATAAGAATTCTTTAAATATACTCTGAACGTAGGAGAAAATGACAAGAATGCTTTAGGTCGTGCTCCTGACCTGACATGCCCTCCTCTTCCTGTCACTCAGAAGACTGAGCTCCATTCGTTTGTAACTGATATGCATACATTTTTGCATTTGTTCTGTAAGGTTTAGGAGAGAAGTTTTGTTATGTTATTTCATATATCTGAGTTAATTAACTTAAAATACACTTGTAATGTTTACATAGTTACTATTTACACATTTATGTTGACACAGTTATTTACATATTTACAAGTTTAATCTAATATTTCCATTAGATAATCTGCTGGCTTTTCTTATGGTTTTCCTTGCATTTAGCTCAGCCTAACAGTTTACAGGTGTCCTGCAAGACAGTACTTTGTATACCTTCAGGGGCAAGAGATAAAGAAAAAGGCAGTCAATACATGGTACTGAAAACATGTGTCAAACACATTTTATCAGATATAAACTGAATAGATTACACATACAATAGCATGTAACTTCAATAACAGAGTTTTACTGTACTTAATGTCAGCAGTCCATTTTTAGATCTTAAAATCAAATACCTGGTATCTGAGGAAATAAAACAGTATCAGTAGTTCTATTTTTAGTTTCACTGGGAGGTGAAACTGTATCTGTAGGTATGAAAAAGGTACATAACATTTGTGCACCTGCCATGGCATCCTGGCAACATATATAAAGCATGCAGACAGGGTCAGTAAGATCCATTTCTGCTGACTGAACATTGAGAATGACCTGTCTACATAAGCTGACAGGAAAGGCATATAACAGCAAAATTATGACAGCAGAAGCCCCCACAGAGGAGATGAGCTACAGCAGTAAAACTCATGTCAACTGCAGTCCTGTTCAGCTTAGATACAGGTGTTAGACATTGTGACACCTGTCAGGAGACAGGACCAAAAAGGCAGACAAAAATGTATCAAAACTAAACACAAAAGGTGAGCCAAAAACTCACTGTCACACAAACAGCCAGAAAAATCCAACAAATTAAGTCAGAGGAAAAAAAAAAACCAGAGGGAAAACACAGGAGTATGCAGGAAGATGAGGACCATGAAGAAAGCACAACATAAGGTATTACTCTGGTGCAGACAAGACTATATATACACAGGGACTAATGAACAAATTGGACACAGGTGAGACAGAAAACCGGGAGCAGGAGGTAAAACTACAAAAGACAAGGCAGGAAACCATTACCAAAATAAAAGTGGAAGTAAAGACACAAGAAACACACCAAGACAAGTGAGTACAAAATAAAACAGGGAAAAACAAGGCCAAGAAACCAAAGAGAAAGATATCAAAATAACACCAGAAATAATTACCAAAAATAACACGACCTAAACACTAGAAACTCAGGAGGAAAAATACTAAACGGAAACAAAAGGTCACAGGCTTGCCATGACTACACCAGTTCTAAAAAGAGATTCACAGTATGAATGTGTGGCTGAAAAAATGAACAGGAGCCACATGGTTCTACAGAGTCTGAGTACTAAACTCTGTCAGCACTGCGCTGAAGCTAAGCCTCCAAGGACTGAAGTTGTTCTGAAAACGAAAGTGTCACCTACCCAAGACTGAGTAGAGGCAACCAGTAAGATGAGAAGACTGATCAGTGATCTGTGGGAACAGCAGCAGCACTGACACTTCCAATATGCCTTCAGCTATGGAGGCTCCTAATCAACACAAATAGATTCAGTCAGAAATGACTGCAACTGAAGTAATATCTGTCCATGTAAATTACTAACACATTGGAACTGCTTTGCTGGTCAGTTTGTGGCTTAAACAAGTCGTAGGCTTCAGAGTTAAAACATGGAGCAGCACTTTCCAGGTCATTTATTCATCAAACCTTTCAACCCCTCAGTGACTGCTCACAGTCACCCTGTGGCTCCAGGCAGTACAAACCTGTACTGACTGGACATTTAAAACCACCACTGAAAGTAAAGCTGTAAATGTAGAGCCCAACAGTGCATTGTTTTCCAGAGGAGTGGTGTCTGTGACTGAGTTAATGCCAAGTCAACAATATGACTTCACTGTAGTTATGCAACAGTTACTTAGGCCTGGAGGAACTGAGCCTATTAGAGCTGAAGCAGCGTGCTGAGATGGCAGCTGTTTCCTCTACTGGTTTACAAGCTGAAGGCCTGGATATCCACAGACCTATTAAGTGATAAAACTGTCAGTTTAGAGCTTAGCAGAATATCTCAGAGGAGCAACGCTAACAGGACACCAGCTTAAACAGCTCAGATGAACATGAAACCTTTTGCCCAAACTGGGACGAGATGAACTGCAACACATTTGTCATGATGTATTCTAACTTTTACTTGAGATGTTACAGTCAGCTGAGAATGAGTCTTTTCCTGCAGACTTTGACCACTGACAGAAAAAGCTCTGCACTTTTGTCTTTGTCTTTACAGAATAAACTCTACATCTTCTCCTAGTTTCAGTGTAATTTAGTAATGATTCATTTTATTTTAGATTTATCTTTATAACTTAGAATCGAAATAGAGAAGCCAGTGAAAATGAACACGTGTATTTGACCTGTTTGATAATTGATCTGATGACTTGGTCCCTGAACATTCTTTCGTAGCTCTCTGCTGCCATCTGGTAGCCATGCACAGTATGATTTCATTATACTGTAACTGGAGAGAACCAGTAACTTAGACAGGAACACATCTGTACTGATGTGTATCATATTCTACCAGGCACAACTGCATCCATCTGCTGATCTAACTCACATGTGTCTTAAAAGTCTTGTCCATACTGAAAACATCATTTACATCAACTAATGACACCAACAAAAGCCACAGGAGAGAGAGTCAGGAGTCCAAACAATGAAGCCAGATTAGAGGAGTGGGTTAGAGCTGCTCTGAGCATAAAAACATGTGTCACTGGAGTGCATGAAGCTGGAAACAGCTACAAAGAGTTTAGATGATGTAGCTCTGTGGTTACTCTCCCTTAAAGTGGGCACCCAGCTGAAATGACTCTAGAATACTACACAGAATATTTAAAGAGGTGCAAAAATAATCAGATGCCCAGAGTAAGAGCTAAAGGAGTAAAAGAACCCCTCGCCCTGCACATCAAGTTTGATAAAGGGCACCTCGACACCACTGAGAAAATGTGGACTAATGAAACAAATGTTGAAACTGTGTGGGAGGAACACAGAGCAGTGCATAGGGTTTTTGTTGACTCTGGGTCTGAACAGCTCACCATCATCAAGAGGAACATGAATTCCTAAGTTTACCAAGGTATCTTACAGGATACTGTCAGGGTGGCTGAAGATCAGCAGGACAATGACCCTCAACACCCTCAAGTAAATCTGCTACAGAATGACATGAAAATGTTGGTGTGGCCCAGTCAGAGCCCAGACTTTAACCATGCAGATTATTTTATTATTATTTTCTCTTTTCACCCTCCTGTATGTTTTACATGGTCGATTGCTTGGTCCCCATGACTGGTTTAAATCCTGTGGAAGTTTACAGAAAGGAATCTTTCAACTTGAGTTATTTGAAGAAGAAAAGCATTTTCAGAGAAATTATAAAATCTGATAAAAAAAAAAAAAGTAATATATCAACAATTATTTTATTTTGGAACAAAAAAAAGCAAAAATACATACATGTTTTATCTTTTGAATACTGTAAGTAGACTGTGGATTTCTCCATTCATGAACAAAATTCCTGAACCAGTGAGAAAAGTGTGGTTTTAGACAGAATTTTAAAATGTTCATCTCACTGCTCATTGATGGTCTGATACAAAATAAGACACACAGCAGATATAAGTTAGATCTAAGGGTTATCCTCTTTTTTTTATCTTGAAATGATCTGAATATAAAACAGGATTCCATGTGTGTTCACATGTGTTCATATCATGGAACACACATCGCAGGCACTTCTTTGGACAGATCTTACAAAGAGAGAGTGGTTAGAAATAGTTATAAAACCCTCTCCAGTACCAGCAGGTACAGTTGAGTCCTGCAGCTATGAGCAGGATGACCAGGAGGGTGATGAACAGACCGAAGCCGATGACAGTGGCAGTAACAGCCCAGATGAATGTCCTCTTGGACATGTCGATCAGGGGTGACTTGAGGGCCATTCGAACCCTACGTGCCCGCCGGCGGTCCTGAGGAGGGTACCGGGCCAGGTTAACGCTCTCCATGCCCAGAGAGCGGACCAGACATGCCCTGTGGTGGCTCAGCTGGTCAAAGGTGTGTTTGCCATGGTAACAGCCCATTCCACTCTGACCTGGAGGAGGCACAGACAAGTCGTTCTATAAAAAGGCGACTGTATCCTGCAAAGTGATGTTAGTAATCACTCATGCACCACACCTGACATCAGAGATTCATTTGGAGTCTAAAAACCTTCATGTGGTTATTTATGCTCTCGAGTGTTTTTATTCCTTTTTAATCTATTTGTCTCTGTGGATTTTTTGCTGTAGTTTTTTTCCAGTTGGAGACACTGCTTCTTGTCACTGTTGTTGCACTTGGTAGGTGCTGCAGACATACTGTGACACCAAAGGTACTCCTACAAGAGAGTTAATCAGTCAGCATCTGTGTGCTCCACTGATGAGCAAACTTTTACGTTAAACTCTACCTGAGATATGTTTCATTTATTTCAGGTCTACACAAAAAAAGTATACTAAATACTTATTCCCCAATGCTTACTGTAAACCTGAGAGAAAGCTGATGTTGCTGGATGTGAACGAAATATGTTCAATATTTGTGTCTCTGTCTGTCAGCTGTGTTTGTTTGGTTTTGGTGTTTTTCTGCCCCCTGTTGGACAGAAATCATTAAAGCAGCTTTGTGTGAATTACATTTGGCAAAGAGAAAACATAACTCTGTGTTTCCATCAGCCTCTTCAACCTCTGTCCCACATACTGCACCACTCTGAGTGTCCCAGAGCTCGTGTAGCTGAACTGAGCCGCTCCAACCTGTTCACTGTACACAGTATGTACAGGGAGCAGAGGAAATGCCTTTGAATTTTTTTTTTCTTCAACTTTTAGCAAGCTGCTCTAACATGTCAAATGTAAATGATTCAGCCTACTTTCTCAGAGATTTTGTCCATCTCCATAGTTGTTTTTCAGTTTTTTGGCATTTGTTCTAAAAGAGGCCCATAATGACCTGGCCTATAACATTATCAAATGATGACTGGAAATCAAAGAACAACAAGTTTTTTCATTTCATGTTAACACAGGGAAAATAAGAAACCAGTTATGGACTTAAAAACCTGTTCTGCCCAGCTAAGGTGAATTAAGCTGGTCTTAGGGAGCTATCTTTGCCCAGCTAAGATGAAAACAGACGACCTTAGCTGGCTATTTTCACTGTTTCTTGCTGCTAACTGTTTTTGGGCAGCACAGAAAATGAATGCAGGGTGTTTCTTGCTCAGCTATTTTCACCATAGGGACTGTGCTGGCTTACAGGGATCCTGTGCTATCAGTCACTGAGTGACCTTAAAAATAAAAATAATTCAACACACGACAAAACAGACGGTTTTTAAGCCCGGAACTGATTTCTCATTCTCCCTATGTTAAGATAAAACAAAATTTAAAAAACTCTTTCCAACTCCATTGTTTCAAAATGAAAATTAGAAAATGGCTCGTCATCTGTTTTCTGTTTTCCTGCTCCAACACGGACCATGGAGGCAGGTGATCATTTAGAGCTTTGTGCTCACTTTTTATTGATATGTAAATGTTCTATCTCCGTTGAGTATATTTGTAATCTGAGCATTTGAAGCTTTTTTATTTATTAAAATACAAGTGGTGTTTATTTTTCATTAGTTAAGCTGTTGTTTATTTTTCCAATAAATATTTTAATCCTGTCTGTTCCCTGGGATGACATCTTCTAAATGCTTGTTCTTTTTCTGACCAACCATGCAACACACAAACATATTTGTTTATTGCCATCAGTTAATAAAGCAGTTTAATTGTCAGATCATTTTCCTATGAACAGATGTAAATCTGTATGAACAGATGAGGACAGGCTCTTTTTTAAATGTTTGTTCTGACCTGGAGAGAAACTCCAATGTTTTGTTCTCAAGTCCACTCAAGACAACACAGACAACACTGCACTCTGAGTCAGTCTTACCAACACCACCAAACGGGAGAGAGCTGAGTGTGTAGTGCATCATCACATCATTGACCGTCACTCCTCCGCTTGTGGTCTCCTCAATCATCCTTTTTGTAGCCTTTTAGAGACAGGAGGGGAAGAGATGAGAAACACAAGGAGTTTCCAACAGTAAAAACTGTTTTAAATCTGTGTTTCCTGCCGTTGCCTCTCACCTTCTTATCGCTGCAGAAGATGTACATCGCCAGAGGTTTCTCTCTCTCATTGATGAAGCGAATGGCATCATCCATGTCACTCACAGTCACTATGGGCAGCAGAGGGCCGAAGATCTCCTCCTGCATCAGTCTGGAGTGGGGGGGCACATCCTTCAGCACTGTCGGGGCTTTAAGTGCAGCATCAGTGTTTGTTAAACAGAAATACAGACCAGACATTACTGTACTGCTGTATGATCTGAAGTGAGTGATCTTCCTACCAATGTAGCACTGTGAGGCATCACTTTGTCCTCCTACCACAGGAGTGTAACCTTCCATCAGACTCATGACTCTGCTGAAGTGACGCTGGTTGATGATTCGGCCGTAGTCCGGCGAGCATTTAGGATCGGCTCCATAAAACTCCTGGGGTGGATTAAAAGGTCCTGATAAAACTCCACACACAGCATTTCACTGACATTAACACGTCAGACGAGAGCAGGTGAGAGTTTAAATGTTACCAGCAGAGTTTGTCGGATGCATTCCACTACTTGGCCCTGGATGCAGGGTTCACACAGGATGTAGTCTGGAGCGATGCACGTCTGACCACAGTTGACAAACTTTCCCCAAGTGATACGACTGTAAACACACAAGGTACGGAGGCATAAATGAACAGTCCTGTTTTAACTAATGAACACTGTGAATGTTTCAGTGTTTAAACGCTTTGATTGAGATACTTTTCTGTGGGTGTAGTTGTATAAAAAGAATAAAGCCAATAACTTTAGCCGATAACTGAAGAATCACACCAGTGGTTTGTGTGTTGTATCCTATTAAACCACAGATGTGAATATATTTGTATTGTTTTCAACCAGTTTCAAGAGAGGTTGACATTTTGATTTTGATTCAGCCACTGTGTTCTATTTGCATTTCTACATAAGAACTTGCTTTACACACAGTAATCCATCACATTGCTTTTTATAACTGTGCTTGGTGATACACTCCTTGATATGGACATCTGAAGATGTGAAGATGGATTTGAGAAGAGGACAGTGTGTTTGTGTCTTTGTTTGTGTTTACCACCTTGCTTCTAAATATTAAATGTAGGAGCCAACAAATGATTCACTGTAACACATTCTAAGGCAGATGTTCATCTTAGCAGTAGTTTAAGCTGCTGCCTCTCCACGGGTCACCAGTCAGCAGGTTATTCAGTGCAGATACCACACACAGTGCTACATTCTGAGGTTAAACTGCCTGAACAACAAGTGATGACATGTTGTCATTAGAGCACTGTGTACGACTGCCATTATGATTAGTGTGTTACCGGCAAGCGATTCTGATGTCACAGTTCTTGTCGATGTAGCAGGGACTCTTCCCTCCCAGTTCCAGGGTCACTGGGGTGAGGTGGCGAGCAGCAGCCTCCATCACCAGTTTACCAACAGTGCTGCTGCCTGTGTAGAATACATGGTCAAACCTCAGCCTCAGCAGCTCCTGGGTCTCTGACACTCCACCTGTCACTACCGGGTAAAGGTCCTGAAAATAAACAGCATGAAAAGGACAGTTGAAAAAAAATAATTCTATATGTTCTTATTGGATAACAAATCACTGAGTAAACTGTAAGGATTTCTTAAAGGAATGTCCGATATGGATAAATCTATAGCTCTGCTATTCCTTCCCCTGAGCATCACTTGACAGTTGCTCTTGAAGGTTTCTTTTTCAATTCATCTGGGACTCACAGGGAGTCCTCTCATACAGTGGTCACTTGGGGTAAAAAAATCAAGTCAATCATTGGCACAAGACTTTGACATTACAGTAGCTCTAAACATGATTCCATCAACAATAGTCACTGGAGTTGAGACCTTGTCCAGATAGCGAGGCAACAGCGCCCGGAGGAGGAGGGAGGAATACTCGCTGAGCTCTGACGGCTTCACCACAGCTGCGTTGCCTGCAGAGAGAGAGAACACAGGTTTCTGTGAATGGGATGAGATCACTGAGTGACGGAGAGCAGACGAGCAGAGGATGAGAATGCAGAGCTGGGGTGGCTTGACAAATGAGGTTCACAGCAGGACATTACTCTCACAGTTTTTCCCATTCTTGTGCAGCAAAATATGAGTTTGACCAACACACGTATTTAAAGCCATAAACAGATAAAACTGTTATCTCACAACATGAGATAACTATCCCTTCAGTAAGGGCATATATATTACATTATTTGCCATTGAGTGAAAAGAGCTAAAAATGCTATCATCTCTTAATCTGTGCACATACTAGTCAATGTAAGTCGAGAGTACCTTAACTAGTTTAATGTAAGGCCTGAATCTCCCTGTTACTTTGTGAACTTAGAGAACAGTACTAGTTTAACATTAGTCTTAAGTTAAACCACTTCACCATAAATGTGGAGAGAAACTGATGAAGCAGAATCAAAAGTCATTGTTTTATTTGTTTCACCTTGACCAGAGGAGCACCAAGAAAAACCTGCTGGGGTTAGCTAACTAACTGTAAAACTGTAACTGTGACCACCATTTTATCCATCCTCATTTAATCTGTTGAGCCTCTTAACCCTTCCCATAACAGGCTTATAACCTGCTTTTTTTCCAGTAAACATCAGTTAATATATTATCATTACTATAGCAAACGTTTTTAGCAACAACAGTTCAGCAGACATCTTTCATTTGACGTCATGTTTCTGGCAAATTTAACTCTATATTATGCTCCTGTATCTCTACTGAAATCTGAGGTGAATATGTGGCTCTTTAGCTGCTAATTCCACATGTTCAACAGCTAGCTGCTAACTGTGTGTGTCAGCTGTGGGCTGAACAACCAGAACAATGGAGTGAAAGGTGCTATACAGTTCTGTACAGCTGACTCCAACTGTAGGGCCAGGTATAAAATGCCTTTTTATTCCCAAAAAAAAAGAAAGAAAAAAACACTGTACCAAAGCTTCATGATGCTATGTAGAGTGAAATATTCAATGTGTATTAGGGCCGTATCATCATTAAATAAAAGCATTCTAAATGTCCATTTTTTTCACACATATTTTTACCACAAGTTCAACCTGAGATGCTTTACTCCTATCTCTGAAAACTTTGGATTCTCCATTAGAATTTAAAGCCATGGTCTGTGCTCTACCTGCACAGGTATTGTCACTTGTACCTAATTACACCTCCTCTCAGCACTGTGTGGGTGTGTATGGGCTGTGATTGGATGATTTCTCTATCACTCTCCCATTTGTTCTTCTTGCATATTAGCAAGTGACAAAGGTGTAAACCTTTATCATTTTTATTGGTACATGGACTTTGATTATCTCACATAATTCCCAACAACTCAACTACTGAAACCTGAGCAGAATAACTGAGCTGAAATAACTGCACTGGGCCTGTAGAAGACATTTCTGTGTTGATTTCAGACTGCTGTTGTCACTGTCTTTGGAGGTACTGAGGGACTGAAGACAGAAAGGTTCCCTACCTGCAGCGATAGCACCAACCAGTGGCTGGAGTGTGACAGCCCAGGGGTAGTTCCAGGCTCCAATAATGAGGACCACTCCCAGGGGCTCTGGCTGAACATAAACCTCATCTGATATAGTGAGGAGGTTCCTCTCCACAGAGCGAGGAGCTGCCCACTCTGCCAGCTTCTCTATAGCCAGCTTGATCTCATTCTCAATGCCAACCAGCTCCAGGAGCGGTGTGTCGTACTGGCTCTGAAGGAAACCCAGCATTCGGACGATTAGACAAGGAAATGGCCACACACACGTTACACGTGCAGTAGTGTGTGTGTGTTTCCTCTCACCCTGTTGATGTCCTGTTTGAGAGCAGTGGAAATCTCAGTCTCTTTCTCTGTGATCATCCTCTGCAGGGCATGAAGCTGCTGCAACCTGAACTCCAGAGGCCGGGTCCTGCCGCTCAGGTAGGCCTCTCTGGCCCGCTGCACCACCTGCCTCTCCATACATACACCTGCAGGACAGAAAGACTCAGGTGACACTGTAGGTATGGTACATGTATTACAGCAGGACAGCCTGTGTAAACAATTTGAAGTGACATGCCACGTCCATTACACACTGAATGACATAAAATGACATCAAAATGTCCTGGAATAACTTTTAGTTTTCTGCATATCCAAGCACCACCGCCACCTCCACCACCCACCTCATACACTGTACATGCGTATATTCAATAAACTGTACATTATATTGTCACAAAATTGCCATTCATAAACCACCAAATTATAGTCTTATTCAATGTCCTGACAGATGTTACAGAAATAACACAAATAGCACAACAGACTAGCCTACAAAGCATTGAAGATATAGATCAGCACTGAAATACAGACACAGAATATTTAATAGTTTTAAACAAATTAAAACAATTGAAGTAAATGTAATTTGGCCCCTTATTTCCACAGTCTGTGGTTCCAGTCAACATCAGAAGGACCTCTGCTGACTCTCTGTGTCTGGATTTGAAGTGCACAGACAAGACAATCTAAATACTCAAATCCCTGTCCTTATATCAGGAAAATGTGCCATTACTTCTTGTATTATTGCTACTATTGCATTATGACTTTCATTGTCATTACTGTTATTATTATTATTATTATTATTACTATTACTATTATTGATACCACTTTACATTTTTACATGGAATCTGCATTATGCTATGTTCTCCTGTCGCTACTTTCTATCCCCCTCTCTCTCCCCCTTCCTCTCTCTCGCTTTCTCAACCCAACCGGTCGAGGCAGATGACCGCCCACCCTGAGTTTTTCCTTGCCACTGTCGCCTAGTGCTTTCTCATGGTGGGAACTGTTGGGTCTCTCAATGTAAATCTAATAATATACAGAGTAGGGTCCAGACCTGCTCTGTATGAAATGAGCCTTGAGATAACTTCTGTTGTGCGCTATATAAATCAAACTGAACAGAATTTTAAAATGAAGGCTTGTTTTCAAACTCAATAAAAAAAAAAAAAAAAAAAAACCCTGTTAAATGGTCGGTGGAGATGAAATCTACAGACCTCACAGCAAACATCTGGCAAAAACACAAGAAACACAGTCACATTCAGTCTTCTCCTTTTACCCCAAAACTCTGCTCAATCAAATACAAATCCTAGGAGAATGTTTAATATGGAGAGTTGTTAGACAGGACTCGGTAATTAGAGCATTCGTCATTGGTTCTATCGTGTGATTGTCAGTGAACTGATGTTGCAGTTTAAATCAGCTGACTCAGATGATGAACTCAGTGTAGAAGAAATAAACTTACCGAGAACCAGCGAAGCTTCGAGGTGAAAAACACATCCAGTGGATTCTCTGTGAGATAACGGTGAATGTTCCGTCACTGATGTGATCTGAACGCTGTTCACGCTTCAGTCCCACTGACTGACTCTGAATGTACACTGTTCATCAGTCACACTGCTCCAGGATCAGCTTACCGGGGAGCTTGGTCACTGTAACGAGGAGCTTCGCTCAGACATTGAGACCCTTGATAACATTAACCCCACCCCCCACCTCCCACAGACAGAAGTTGTGGCTCATTTACTTGTGTTTCTTCTTTTACAGCCTTTAGTTGAGCTAATTATTTACTCAGAGTATCATCATGGGGGTCAATGTATTTTAATAACAGCATATCAGTTATACCAGTCATAAATTACAAGAACCTTGAGATCTTGTAATAATAATCATCATTTTCAAACCAGTTCAAATCAGTTTTGTACAAACTACAAATAACAACAACAACAATAATAATAATAATAATAATAATAATAATAATAATAATAATAAATTCCAAATCAACAGCAAAACAATAAATTGTAACACTGGTTGATGTTTAATTGCAGAAACCACAATAGAATTAATTCTATTCAAACTGAAATAAAGTTTGTAACAGAGTTAACATCAGAGCTAAGAACTGACATCATTAAAAGCATATTCACTGAGCATGTTAAAGGTAGTCTGTGTGTATGATCATTTCATTGTGTAGTGAGACAAAATTCATTAGCAGTGATGGAAATTTTCACTGCAAACTGTCAAAGTTGAATAAAAACATTAGATTTGATTTCTATAAAACTGATGTAAGGCAATAAAACCTTCATTAGCGGCTTGAGGTGTAACAAAAAAAGAAATATGAAAAAGGACGTAAATCAGTTACATATGTGTACATGAAGGAGAAATGATATGGACCAGTAAATCACAGGAGTGCTATATTTCACTATAGGGCAGGAGTCCATGTGGCTATCCCAGGATCACCTGCACCAGCACAGGGTTCAAACTGTAGGCCAGTGGTTTCTGGATCTAAGCCTCATCTCAGGAACCTCTGCAGGAAACATGAGACACAAGATGAAGCGTGAAGAGACAGATCCAAACTGTGTGAAATACAGAGATAACAGATAGTTTAACTGCTCACAGGAGCACAAGTGTGCATGTCAACAAAGGTGGTGGGGTCGACCAAGACAAAAGAGGCCATTTAGCAGAGGAGAGTGAAGCATGCTGGGTAATTAAAGGGAGGGTAGATGAGGGGGCAATCTGTGGTTAGATTTCCTGGACAACACCACACATTGTCTGCTGGATACAAAGCCATTGTTGTGTGAGGGCACAGGCCTGCAGGATTGTGGGTTTGAGGAGCAGAGTACTCATATCTAGTTATCTGGGCAAAATGTGTTTGTCATTATTTAAAAGCCTGTAAACACTCATCAAACAAAAGGCCCACTGTTAAAAAACATGCATTTCTCTTCAAGAGCTTTTTTTCATTTGTTCCTTCACACCATGTCTGTTATATAAAATCTAAATGTTCCCTGCTGTTAAGGTGAACGTGGTTCCATCAGTCATTCTCTCTGATAAAATGCCAGCACTGATAAGTGTTTAATAAAGACTTCGGTTTAGACAATGGAAAACTAAAGTGAGTCAATTATTAATAAAGAAGCAGCACGAGTCACTGGTGACATCTAATGGTTGTTGGGCAACATGTGGCTCATGTGGCTTTAAGGTCTACAGCACGGGGATGAGCAATTACCTTCAATACAGGGCTAGTTTACAAATGTGTTATGGTGTCAGGGGCCGTACACATACACAGATACTCTATTTCTTATCTGCTCTTGTCACAGAAAATATTGGGGTCTACATCAAGCACTTCCTTCTGCCTATAAAAACATGTCAAACAGGATCTGTTCACTGAGTTTATCACACCATAAGAACGTGTATCTATTTAGTTCCTGGATTTGACCATGTGTTACCTACTTGTCTCATAGAGAATCTTTTTCCAACGCACTTATTTGAATTTATTTTCTGAACAAAATAGCTCAAGTACCTTTGAAAACAGAGAGAGCAGATCAGATCTCTGGGCTTTCTGTGACACAGACTTGTTAAATTTGTTAAATTTGTGAAATTTACTGAGTATTTCAGTAAAGCACATGGCCTCAACACTTCAGTGAAGAGATATTTATAGGTTCATGCCTTATTAAACATCCTGAATTTAACATGAACCTTTCTCTCATTCTGTTACTGTAAGAGCATAGGGCTTGCATCCCAACCAGCTGTTTGGTGTATGAATGTTGGAGTCAAATTCTAAATTCTGCTACATGTTGAGACAGATGTTGCACACACATACACAACACCATAAAACACTGAGGTCTGGTAAAGGGTCAAATCAAAGATACATGAGTCCCTGTGGAGAAAGTTCTTCCCTTGACGTCTGGAAGAGAACAATCTTTTCACAAAGAAAAGCACTCATGTCTGTCTCTCAGAATCAACTGGATGTAACACTGGAACATCAACAGACTACTGAGTAAACAAACTCAAAATCAACTAAAAACAGACGTAGAACACTACAGATGTGGCTCTAGGTGTTGCACACATAAATACTTGCTTTCCCTCTTCAGTGACAGCCTGAAGGATAAGTCTGATGATGTTTTTTGTTGTTGTTTCTCTGATGAGAAGACCAAAACCAAAGATGAATTAATCCTCCAATCAAGGACTGTGTGTGCTCTTAAAGGCAACAGCAGTGGCACTCTGGTTGATTACTAACCCATGGTGTGAGAGAGCATTCTTGTTGTTTCTTAGACAGTTGGATGACAGGCATGTTGTTCAAAACTGGCATGAGGCATTATAATTGAACTGATTTTAACGACAATGTAATCTGCATTTCACAGGTTTCATTCTCTCACTGAACCGTATAAACCTTGTTGTATTATTATACGCACTTGTTTTGAAAAGACATGGTGACTTGTGTATAAGTTTACAGGAAGGGACAATATAACTTGGTACTAATTACAGGGAAAATGGAGACCAAGTTCAACTTGTATACTTCCAGTTAGTTCATTCCTATTAACTGCCAGCATTAGCTTGACAGTCGCTTCACAGCCGGTCAGCTGAGCATGTAAGAAAGTGAAATTACTCTCTAGTGAAGCACAGCGTTTCAACAAAGACAGAGTAATGTGTTTGAATATAAATGAAAACAGAAAAACATAGAAACCTGGGTTTAAAGATATTTAACCTGGCAAACTGCTGATAACTGAACACAACTCAAATAAGTGTCTCTAATTTCCCTTTATTTAGTACCAAACTACAAAGTTCTTTCCAGCAAACTTCCCAGGAAACTGCAGAGCTGTAAAATAAAGCCTCACTGATAACTAAACTGTTCATTCATTTGTTTGGACTGGAGTTTGTTTACCTGCACCACAAATGCTGCCAAGCCAGCCAACATGGCCAGCAGTGCCATGCGGCGCAGCCTGCACACATTGACCTGCTTAAGCAGAAGGAATCGAGCCCAGCCCAGTTTCTTGGCAGTGTGTGGCGGGTAACGCATGCTGTTCACTCCCTCCATCTTCAGCTGTTTGATCAGGCAGCTCCGCAGGTGGCTGAGCTGATCGAAGCTGTGCCGGCCATGGTAGCAGCCCATACCACTGTTACCTGAGGAAGCGGTGGGAGGATAAGTTAGTCAGCTTTGTTCCTGCAATAAAAAAGGAGAAGTAGTGGCAGGTGAATTTCACAGTCACACACTCACCAACTCCTCCAAAGGGCAGAGCGCTGACAGTAAAATGGACCAGACAGTCATTAGCCAGCAGAGCTCCGCTGGATGTCTCAGCTATTACCCTTTTGATCAGCTGTTTATCAGACAGAGCAGTGTGAGAGAAAGTAGAACACCAAAATCAAGGACACAAACATCACTGAATGTTTACTTGAATGAGTGGAAACAGGCACATTTATTGGTGATGTGTTTTACCTTCTTGTTATGGGAGAAGACATAGATAACCAGCGGTTTCTCTCTCTCATTAATAAACTGGATGGCCTCATCTACACCGCTCACTGTGATGATGGGCAGCAGAGGCCCAAAGATCTCCTCCTTCATCACTTTAGATTCCCCTGTAACATCTTTCAACACAGTCGGGGCTGCCAGGGCACAGGAAGCAGGGGGTCATTGTAGTGTAGACAAGGATGTAGTGATACAGCAGAGTTACATACAGTAGAAAAACAAGATACAGGTAGTGCAGTGTTATATAGCATAATAATACATAAATAGTACGCAAATAATACAACTAAATATAATTGCTACTTTATATATAGATATACAGAGGGTTTGGATACATTAAATATCAATAGTTTACAGTCTTGTTAAGGTTATCTTTGTGCCCACACCTCTCAGTTTATGTAATGAGATTTGACAACTAAAATAAAAACTAAATTAACTGTTTTTCTAGATGATGTTTGGACTGTTTCAGGCATCAAAACATTTTCATACTATAAATGGAACCTATGTCAGCTTGGTGTTTAGGGAGGGTTCCTCGTAGTTTAATCTCACAATCTTAACATACCATGGAAGTGACTTTTCTACAGAGAGCGAGGACATTTTCTGCTATTACATTAGTTAAACATATTAAACATACAACAACTGAGCTGTAGCATCTGATCTATGATGACAAGCCTCCTGCTGCTCCTACCATCCTGTTCAGCACCTGCTGTTATACTTTCTGAATTATTAGTACTGCTATTGTTAGTACTACTTATTACTACTACTGTCATAACAATTTTTACTATTATTGTAATATTTTGATGCCACTTTAGATCTCTACAGGGAATCTGTGTTATGTCCCCTCTCTCTCTCTTTCTCAATCCAACCAGTCTGAGTCTGGTTCTACTCGGGGGTTTTCCTTGCCACTGTCTCTTAGTGCTGCTCATGGTGGGAATTGCTGGGTTTCTCTCTGTAAATTTTAGAATATAACGAGAACAGGCTAGAACTGCTCTATATAAAAAGCTTCTGTTGTAATTTGGCGCTGTAGAAATACAACTAAATTGAAAACATTCTGACTCATACGGAGCGTACACACACAGGCAGTAAGAATCAGCTTTTGCTGCAAAAGTTGTAGCAGACGTTTCTATGGACATTTTATTCCTTTTTTCTTGTCATAAAACTGGGTAACCACTGGCCTTCCTTTATCTGTTGTGAATCCAGACTCACTAAAGCCATCGTCCAAAAAGAAGCAAGCTACAAATGTTTCAGTGCCACCTTTCAAGTCTACAGGTGATGACAGTTACATTTTTTGGTGAGGTATCCCTCTACTCTGATGTCGCTGAACAAGTTAATCTATGTCACGTGTACAGTGAAGGCTTCCACCACATTAAATACATACTAAATTCATTCAGCTTCATGAGCTAACCACTAACACAATCAATTCATTTCACACTTTTACTTAAGACACAACTTTCAAGTCCTGTGTGCTACACTGCAGTCTAACAGGCAGCACAAATGCTTTTCAAGGATGGCTTGAAAAAAACACCTACCTATGTAGCACTGGGATTCATCACTGTCTCCACCAACAGCAACTGTGCTCCCCTCCATCAGAGACATGACCCTCTTAAAGTGTCGCTGGTTGACAATCCGTCCATAATCCTCAAATGTCTTTGGATTATCTGTGTAAAATTCCTGTAATGTAAAGTGTAACATAAAGGATATATTACATATCTTCAGATTGTTTGCCAACTTCAAATTTAAGTTCAAGTAAGAGTTTCAACTGTAAAAATAGAAAAATGCAAAAACCCTGATGAATCTTCAGATAACATAAAAACAAAAATTTTAAGTGCATCAAAAAGTGCAATCAAAAGTGTATCAAAGTGCGCAGAGATCTTTTTCATCAAGTGAGTCATCTGAGAATTTTCAGAAAGTTCACTAACAAAAGCATTTTACTGGTGATGCTGCACAAAAAATGTTGCAATTATGTAAGTAGTAGAATAGTTCTCAGAAAAATGGAGCCATGGAGCCCCAAACTAAAAGACAGATACAGGACCACAGTGCAGGATTCTGTCCATGAAACCCCATGTCAGAATGATATTGGTTGTTGACCAAGTCTTAATTCTAGGTATAGTATATAATAATGCTGATGATGATATCCAAGATTAAAATTTCATTTTAGTGAAACCTAACTCGTTCTCATTTTACTTTTGATCTTCTGAAATTCCTCTGATGGTTTGTCAGGTTCTCGTTTTAAAAATAACTGACTGATTAAAATCTTAATCCCACCGCTCACAGACCAACCTTGATGTTCTTCTTGATCTCCTCCACTACTCTGCTCTGGATGGAGGGTTCACATAGAACATAGTCTGGAGCAATGCACGTCTGACCACAGTTGACAAATTTTCCCCACGTGACGCGCCTGTATTCAAAGAGAAAAAAGCAAAGTTTGCTGTTCAGTGTGAACAAGACCTTGCTTTGAAATAGAAGCACGAGGTTGTTTACTACTGCACTCCAATATGCAAATGAACTCTAAACAAAATGGAAGAAAAGATGATTGACACGGTCTCTGGCTTCCTAATCCTCTACGACATGTCTTGAAGCAGATAGCCTAGACAACTGTCCAGCAGTAAAAGAGCATGTAAATCAAGTGGTCTAACAACACCCCCCCAGAACTACAGATCGATGAGAGGCCAGATACCAGCAACTACTTTACATCTGTATGTGTGAACGCACCATAACATCTACTGGGAGCCCTGTCCTGACTACGAGCAGGTATCGACAACATTCTTTACAGCATTTTAAAAATGTGACTGACCGACATGCAACAGTGATGTCACAGTTCTTGTCGATGTAGCAGGGACTCTTCCCTCCCAGTTCCAGGGTCACTGGGGTGAGGTGGCGAGCAGCAGCCTCCATCACCAGTTTACCAACAGTGCTGCTGCCTGTGTAGAAAATGTGGTCAAATCTCTGCTTCAGCAGCTCCTGGGTCTCTGCCACTCCACCTGTCACTACCGGGTACAGATCCTAGGGAAAGTATATCCAGTCATTAAAGCGCCCTGTACACTCACACTCTATGTAGATGAAGGTAAAGAGAGTTTACGCATCAAATGGAACAAAGCAGGAGGCTCACTTTGTCTAGATACTGAGGGAGAAGGTCCTCCATGGCCTTGGCAGAGTGTGAGCTGACTTCAGATGGCTTTATTACAGCTGCATTACCTGAGAGAGGACAGGCAATTCACAGATCAGACAATGCAGTGTTACAGTGACTTTTTCTATTTCTTAACAACACAAACAAATGACAATGGCAGGCTGATGACAATCCTTATCTGTAATGTTCAGTGCTCTCAAACAGTTACTTTATATTGTTTAATGCTTGGATTCACTACACAGAAGTACAATAAGGCCTTATACTGTACCTACAAACCCTATGTTCCCATATTCACTCTGAAAGCAGAAGATGAGGCAGAACCTGGAGACTAGTCTGACCCTTCCATCTGCCAATGTGCCTACAGCATAGCCACCTAGCTACTGCTGTAGCCTATCTGAGTATTGTTGCTGACCATGTTCATCCTGTACGGCCACAATACACCATTTTCTAAAGGCTACTTCCAGCAGGATAATTCACTGTCACAAAGCAGAAGTCATCTCAAACTGGTTTCAGAAACATGACAGTGAGTTCAGTGAACTTCACTGTTATCCCCAGTCACCAGATCTGAATCCAATAGAACACCCTTGCAATGTGGTAGAACAGGAGATTGGCAGCATGAATGTGCAGAAGAAATGATGTCATCATGTCAACATGGAGCAGAATCTTAATGGAAAGTTTCCAACATCTTGTGGAATCCATGCCACAAAGACCTGAGGCTGTTTAGAGAGTAAAACGAGGCTCTACCCAGTATTAGAACGGTGAGTGTAGTGGGTGTATATGGGTATATTTGGTACCTGCAGCGATAGCGCCAACCAGTGGCTGGAGTGTGACAGCCCAGGGGTAGTTCCAGGCTCCAATAATGAGGACCACTCCCAGGGGCTCTGGCTGAACATAAACCTCATCTGATATGGTGAGGAGGTTCTTCTCAACCGGCCGAGGAGCTGCCCACTCTGCCAGCTTCTCTATAGCCAGCTTGATCTCTCCCTCCAGTCCCAGAGTCTCAAACAGCTCCGTCCCATGTTCACTCTGAAAGCAGAAGATGAAACAGAACCCAAAGTCTAGTTCAGTCCTTCAGTTCTACCTGGGTCATTCATTTGTTCATTCGTGTTCAGCCTCAAATACCCTCAGATTTTCTTAACTTGACTGTGCACTTTGTGGTCACCTGAGGACATCACTGTGTTGTGTTTCGGGAATGAGGGAATATTAGAACTATACTACAAATGTTTTAGAGGAAGCAGGAAAACAACATTGAGTTCATTCATGTGTTCCATATTCATATATGAGAATTTATTTTGATGCCAGTAACAGTAATTTGAAGTAGGTTGAGGTTCTGTGGAGCTCTACACCCAAAATCAGCATTTCAATTCTATATTTCTAAAACATATACACATAAATACTTGATAGTGTTTGAATGTACAGGTACTCAATGCTGCCTTGGTCAGGTCTATTGACCTGGAAACCATCTTTATATACACTTGTATGTAGGAGTTTATGTTTGCTTTACAGTGTCAAGACAAACATGAGAACTTGATTGACAACTTGAAAAACAAACCGAACTTCCTACAAAAGTATCTGTGTCCTGTTTCCTTTGCTGCAAAATTCCAAGAGTTTTCTAATCCTATTATCAGCTGGAAATCTGATCAGTAAATTCTTTAGTCTGTTGAATCCAGTAAAGTGCTGACTGAACCACCTTGCCGAGGTCCCTTTTAACAGCATCTGCGATGTCCCTCCGTCTCTCTGTGATGAAGCGGAGCAGACTGTTCAGCTGGTGAATCCTGTACTCCAGAGGCTTGGTGTTTCCTGTCTGGAAAGACTTTCTGGCCCGTTGCACAGCGAGCTGTTCCCGGGACATTTTGAACTGGAAAAACAGATAGGATGCTTTAACAGTTACCTCTGCAACCTTTCTGTTGATTTAGTCATTTGAGAAATTCTAAAGTCAATAACAGCTAAGCTAAAGGCAAATTTTTCCATCAGTCAACTGATGAACCTGCCAGCTGAGATAAAGACTTGTGGTGATGGAGCTTTCCAGCACCTGAAGGTCTGCTGAGTCTGGGGATTTTATCAAAAGCCACCACAGACATATCTGTTTATACAGGTGTTGAGGAGATGTGTCTGCACCAGCTCTGAATTCTATGTATTTATTGTGTATTTCATTGCGTACTGTGCCTTTTTACTGTGTGTGTTTTAGCTTTGTAGTTTTTACATCCTTCATCTTCTATGTTTTTTACTCCTATGTTTTATAATGCTCTTGTAAAGCACTGAATACCCAATTAAAGATACTGCAGCAGACCTATAAATAACTTTGACCCCGTGCTGTTCAGATGTGTTTCATGCTCCAACAAGCAATAAGACGCTGCAGTATGAGACCAGGCTGGGAACGAGGCAAACGTTATCCGTCTGTTGTTAACAGTGATGAGGCTGTCGTAGACCTCTGATAGCTGGTCAGTGTTAACTGTGGCTTACAGTCACTGAAACAGGTATAACAGTCCCTGCGAGCCTCGTTCATACGAGAGATGCTGATTATTGAATCGTTGAACTTTCAGCTTGGTTTAGCCTGTTTGCTAACAACAGTGACTGATAGCACGGGCGGCTGTTATTAAAGCTACAATAAAACAGCTCTAAGTCTTAGTTGTGATGTAACGTTAATAAAATGATACACGAAGACAAGCTACAGCAAATATATTTTACCTTTCAGATTCGCTGCTCCACTCTGACCAGCTTTAATATGAACTGCTTTATAACAACGTAGTTATACCGTCGTGTTTTTACAGTGGCTAAAGCCAAACAGGGAGTCAGCTATTGGTCTGTATGTGTGTCAATGGAGGAAAGAACCAATCAGCACAACACAGGCTGTACATGTAAGGCCTGTCTGCCGCCCCAGCCGACAGGAATGTGTTAGGACACACTTTTACTTCACATTAAATCTACCTCCTCCATCTGACATAATTAATTATTACTTATCAAATGTTTCCACGTTGATAACGTAAGGCGGTATATTTTAAATGGGGAGCCAACTGTCAACTGTAGATCGCACGGATGCAGCGGCTCGAGGCTCCCTACTTCTGTGCACTATTTTGTGTTTTTTCCTGTGTTGCTTCTCCTTTCTTCTATAGTGCACTGTTTGTCTCCGTGGAGCACCCGCAATTTCGTTGAACTTTACTGTACAGTGACAATAAAATCCTATTCTATTCTATTCTAACTGACCGATTCAGTCCACCTTCAGACCAGGTCAAGTCACTGCAGGCATCCAGGTGTTCCACGTATCCAAGGGCTACACACACACACACACACACACATAACAATAAAACTGAATTGCTCCAAGGAATTTTTTTAAATTTAAATTAATGTGTTTAACTTTCAATCAAACGTGATTGTTTTGATCTAAAACCGGACAGCCCAGCAAACATCACACTCAGACACACACTGCCTGTCAAAAAGTGGGTTTTGGAGCCTCGTGACAAATGCAGCTCAGGAGAAATGAATCACAGCTAATGCTTCAGTT
Organism: Lates calcarifer; assembly: GCF_001640805.2. Taxonomy (NCBI): domain Eukaryota; kingdom Metazoa; phylum Chordata; class Actinopteri; family Centropomidae; genus Lates; species Lates calcarifer. Next base: position 26,331,127 of record NC_066853.1, read on the forward strand.
TCAGTCCAACAGTTATAACACAGGTGTTAGTGAAAACAGCAATGGTTGGTTCTAAATGCATTCTGGTACTCTTTTTTTTCATGGAAAAAAAACCCAACAAAATAACCTAAATGTTAAACCTCAAGAAAAGAGATCTTTGCATAGGCCAGCGATCTATCAGCCATTAGAATGGGATATATGGACAATGTCAAATGCACCATGTAGAGTATTAGAATTAGAAAAAAATGAACTCACCTACACAGCTGTGATATGCAACACTTTGTATTATATATAATGGAACAAATACACTATAATGACACTAAGCAATAAGAAATTGCTGAGTTATTCAAATTAAAATTTTATTTTCTAAGGCTTCAAATGAATATGTTTATGGTAGTACAATAAAATTGTAGCTTAACATTCAACATACTGTTGAACAGTTATTACTATTATTATTATTACTGATAATATATATTTTCATATAAGATACTTTCAAAGTTAATCAGATATTAACTTCTCCAGATTCCCAGTCCAAACGCAGAATCTGGGAAATCTACACAGAACCAAGTTTGAAAAAATAAAACACAGAAAGACGTCTTTAATTTCTCTCCTTTTAATAACAAAGACTGTATTTGAGTTCCATAAAGAACAAAGAGAGACACCCCTCGGTGAGAGACACAAGTATAACGTTAACATTTCTCTTTGAAAAATCGGTGCTTGCAAAGTGTTGCATCTTCAGGGTTGTGACTGACAGTAGGGTTTTAAAAATGCATTCTGATCAAGCTGGAGAGGCGCGAAACAACAGGGTACATACATTCAAGATTCTAGAGGTTCTACGGGGGTAACATACAGACTCGGTACCCATGCTTTATCTAAAAGTGTCCATTTTCATCAAGTCCATGGACATAATATTACAGAGCAGAGATTCAGGTGGGTTTCTATCAGCGTTATTTTTCCCTCTTCACTCTGTGTGCAGTGAAAGGCTTCATGTGGATTAGGAAAAATGAAACCCAGATATGTCTATAAAAAAAGAACAGTACATCCGAAAACAGGCCCAGAGTCCACTGTGTGCCTGTGAATGCATTTACACACCTTTTTACACGGAAAAAGAATTTATTCACACCTGTACAGAGGAGTAGGCCTATGTCTGTTTTCACAAGAGGAAGGCACCTCCTTTGCCATCATTAACTGTATACTACTGGCCTTAATGCACACCTGGCAAGTGCACATGTGTTTATATACACTCATACATACATACAGTACATACACTGTTGGGAGGACAGCAGACAACTTGAGGGGAGGCAGAGGGACTGTGGATGCTAGGCAGTGCAGATTGTGACAAATCAAGTCTCACAAAATTTTGGGAAATTAGCACAAAATCTGAAGACATCACACTTATTTCAGAAAATTTCGTAAGATCCACTGAACAAATATGTGTCTTGATCTCAACAATGAACAGTCCTGGTAGAAAGAGTTTTCTGGAAAGATTTGGAGCTGCCACGAGTTTTATTTTGTTCTTTGGCACACCCCTGTTGTGCCAAAATAGGTTTCCTATCAAACCCTTGGCAGACATGAATAAAATGTATCAAATTTATCTATGTACATATAAAGATTTGTGCTCTTTGACTGACAGGTAGGGTGTCTGATGTCATCACTGACAACCCCAAAACGCAAACTGTGATCTCTCTCTCACACACGCGCGCACACACACACACCCCTCCTGAAAAAAGGAGAAAGGAATCATTGCATGAACCACATACAAATATATACAAGTTTGCAAACATCAAGTTTTGTTAAAAAATTAGCTACAGATACTGACAAAACATAAAAAGCTGTAGTATTTTTAGTAAAATGAAACTTATTATCCAGGTAACCTGTCAAGTAATATGACCATTCAGTTTCACAATCCACTCCATCAGGGTTTAAAGTGGTCACCTGACACTGGACCGCTGACAGGGAAAGGGCCTGCTACCACTGCAATGGTTCTTGAGTTCTGGTTTTCTTCTGAATATCTGAAACTACAGAGCATGTGATGATGTGAGCAGAGTGAGCCGCTGTCACCCCAAACACACTTTAACCCCTCCTCAGTGTGAGCAACGATCAACAAGTTACCATGGGTCTATTACAGTCCTATAAAACAGAGCAACAAGGGAAATATGTGACAGGTGCTCTCCATCAGTGTCCTGTGTTCTTATTTCATTTCTCAAACTGCAAGTATCTTTAAAAATGGTTGAGAACTTTTTTGTTTATTTGAAGTCTGAAGCCCAAGTTGGGATAATGCCAATGACATCATCGAGGTAATGACCCTGATAACACCATCTTGGTTGTTTTTTACTGTCAATCATCCAGTTGATAGACACTGCCCCAAAAAGGTGAGCTGTCCTGCCTGACAGCACTGTTTCCCTGACCTGTTGTCCCTGGTTGCTCTGCCTTATGGGAAATGTGTGCAGTCAACGTTTTGATCCTGGACACAGCAGGTAAGTTTTGTGGGTGTCAGAACATCCTCCCATTGCCTTCACATTTCCACCTTCAGAACCTGTACAGATCCACGTCTCCTCCTCACAATCCACTATAAAGTGCTTGAGCTAAAAACACAGTAAAAATGAAAACAAAGCAAATATAAACCTACAGGTTCCTCTTGGTTGTCTAGTTTCTGTAACAGGAGTTTGTGTTTTATGTAAATGTTCATGTTGTCTGTGACTTGGATCGGTTACAGTGAGTGGCTGTTAGCCTTCCGCTAATTTCTTCCATTTCCTTCCACTCCAATACTTCAGGTTTTCAAGGTAGGCAGGAGACTCAAACACCCATGTTCTTCTGAACCAATAAATAAGAACAATAACAACTTAAACAGAGTAAATAACCACTGATATCACATAGTAAGCAGAGTTTTAACAGATGAACTGCTGCATGTGGAGCTTGAGTCTCTTGAAGCACACAACATGGTTTCATAGTCCTGTCCATCCTCTTCTTCGTCTGGTAACAAACAGATAATATCCTAAATGATGGACATCAGGTCATCCGGTTTCAGCCTTTTGTCTCTGGATCTGTGGTCGTCTTTGGTTGTAAATTTGTGCATCAGTCGCTTGTCACAGTTCAGTCCGTGATGCAGCCAGTAAAAAAAAAACTGATGATAAATACAGATCAAATAAAAAGTGCTTGAACTGCTACAGGAGGGAACAGCGTCTTTGTTAAGGTGGTAGTCAATAGTCTTAGATTGTGGTCCCTGTGTGTGTGCGTGTTTATGTGAGGGTTGCTACTCATAGAGTGTGACAGTGCAGTAGCAGAGGGCTGAGATCCTGCGGTCCACACTGGCCTTGTCTGCAAGAAAAATACACAAAGCAACATCTTAGTAACAGAAGCTGATACAGCAACATAAATATACACAAGTAAAATACCTTGGTGACAATGGGCCTAATGCATGGACATTTCTCTATGTCGATTCAGCAAAAAAGTTACTGTGAACTGCTTGTTTCAACATGATGAATGCAATCAGCTCACGAGGAGCGTTCTCATGAAGGCTGATCGTGAGCACAAACAGTCCCATAAACGGTCTTCCTGTTCTGCTCTATTTATGGATATTTCAGTAACAAAACTGTTACGCAAGAGCAGAGAGATCTTCACACTGCTGTCAGAAAGCAGATGAAAACATAAGCAGCACTGATATCATGGGATCTAAAAAATGTAAAAATATTACTACAGCTGTCATTGCTGTTCCATCACAGAGTTGTAACGTCAAAGAAATAAAAAGCAAATGAGTGCCTATGACTGATATTGGAGGCAGTCACGTCGATGTGACAGTTAGGGATGAATGAAAGAATGCATCGGAGAATTATGCAACCAACATCTGGGCAGGTGCTGGAGCAGGAAAATTCTCCTAGAAACTACTGAATCATGTCAGTTCCCAAACAAAAATATGCCAATAATTTAAAAAAAGAGATAAATAATAACTAATTGATATCTGCAACATATTTACACGACTCACTGACAGGTCTGGATCAACTGTACATTTTGTTTGTTTGTTTGTTTGTTTTTACAGAAAATCAAGAGGATCCTGAATGAGGCTCAATGTGGAGCATGGGTCAAAGAATAGAGTTTCTACTCACATTTGACCACATTCTCAATGTCAGTGGGGTCCTGTAGGATCTTGGACAGGCCATCCAGCAGCATGGCGGCCTTGCTGTAGCGGTAGGCTATATCCTCCGTCTGTTTGAACATCTCATCCAGAGCTGCAGACTGAACCTGACACACACAGTCATACACACAACATCTTATTAGGCTGACTGGTATATATTACAGCTGAAATTTACTGAAGGTAACTCTTTGAAAAACCTGATGCAAACAATAAGAAATACCAGACTCATTTCTTTACATCTCTTTCAATCCAGAGGATTTTTTTGTATTTCTGCACTGTGTGTCTGAGACTCACCATCTCCACAGCATGATTGTAGATGAGCTTCTCTGCAGTGACGCTGTTGATCTCATCCACAAAGCGCTGCTTATCAGAGAAGAAGTGGTTGAGTTTGTCAGTCAGCCGCCGGCAGAGGGAGATGCAGCTTTTGTAACGCTCATTTAAATTCTTCACCACTAGGACAAGAATGGGAGAGGGTATATTTGAAGGTTACATATTTCAATTGTCTTGTTAATAAGTAAATAGACAGTGAGTCTTTAAGTAAATAGACAGGCATCTCTTTCCTGCTGATGAAATGAATGAAGAGCAGTTCTCATTTAGTTTCCAGTTTAATGCACTGGTCACAGTCTGTATGTCCATACCCTGTTTGACAGCAGTGGAAGGATTGAGTTTGGCTGATTTAATCTGAGCCTTGGCCAGATGGAGGGAGGAGGCCAGGAGCTGAGCTGCCTTCATGTAGAGCACCAACTGCTCCACCTGCCTGTAGAGGGCAGCACAACCACAATATATAAGATGTATGGAAAATCTTCAGCATTGCAGCAACACAACTGAACACCACTCAACACAGCAGGCTGAGACTAGATGATATTATGAGACTAGACTCTGGTCATTCCTTACCCCCACTCTTTGCTGAGCTGGCTGATCTGGTCCACAACCACACTGTCCTGTGGAGGGTAGAGGGAGGCCGCCGACACACCAAGCTCCGTCCCTCCAGCTCGAACTGCCGCCATCTCCAGGACACAGTCAGTGAAGGACAGCATCATCCGCAGGTGCATCAGTGTGTCTGTATGCTCACGCTGCACCAGAAGTTATCAAGATTAAATGTAAAACCAAAGACAAATTTAAAGAGCACACCAATGATTCATTGTGGCAGACCCCTCTCTCACCTCCATGAGGGTCTCCTCAGGCAGTTCAGGGGCTTCGAAGGTGATGAATCCTTCCAAGCTTGGAGGGGAGGTTCCATAGGGAACATACCGTAGACTGCTGGGTGCCCCCTCTGCCCCAGGGACAACTTGCCCACCCCCAAAACCTCCTGGAGGAGAGGAACCCATGGCCATGCCTGGGGGAGATCCGACATAGATCCGCCCACTGGTGGAACACAGGGAGCCAGCCGAACTGTTGGAGCCCACTGAGGAAATGGACAAAGAGAGAAGAGGCAGATGTACTCATGTTATTAAGTCTCTGATGCGTTCCCTCAGTGCTGTTTGTCAGTGTTTGCCAACAGGGTCTGACTCTAAGAGCATAAAACAAATCATGATATAAATACTGAGATAAATACCCTCATTGAAACAACCTCTCAGTTTTCCTGCTTCTACCTGTTAATAGCTGATTTGCTTGCACACTAGCTGTGCTAAGGTGAAGGGTACTCACCAGAGGTGGTGCGTGGTCGGGTGCCCAGATGGCTGCAAGTGGGAGGAGTGCTGCTGTTGGGCGGAGAACCCACAGTGAAAAGAACAGTACGGGGACTCGCTGAACCACCCTGAGCTAGTCCACTGGGACCTGCAGGGGCTGTGGGAACAGGACATTTAGTTATTTTATGTTATACACCGTTCTTGATGTTTAAGTGAAACTTCATGGTATGTATATACACTAACTACATGACTGAACTAAGGCAACCACTGTCCAAAGTATGTGCTCAAGTGTACTCATACCTGTGTCCATGGGTCGCTCTGTGTTCAGGCTGTCGGTGCTGCCCTGATAGGCCTGTCCACCCAGATTAATTCTGATTGGCTGCTCAGACAGACGTCCTGTACTAACAGACCTGCAGGGAACCCACAGGTAACGTCAGAACTATGTCAAACAGCAGACATGGTGGACAACAGAGGAGGTCAAAGTAACACAGAGGAATTCAACATTTCACTCTCTGAATTACATCATTCTTGTCTTGACAATGTCTAAATCCCCCAATTGCATTTGAGGAGGCATGTGTACCAAGCTGGTGCCCTTTCCGATAACTGAGATATCAAGGGTCGCCTAAACCTGATCAAAACCAGGAAGCAAACACAACTATATTTTTTTTTATGCAAAGAAAGTGCTTCCTTTAAACGCTGAAAAATAAATAAACAAGTGAGAACTCTTGAGTCCAGTCCAAAGTATCACATTAGATTTTTCCTGTTAAAGGTTCCCATAACACAAGTGTACCACTGAATAGCATCATGTTTATCATGTTAGAGATGGACATGGATAATTGCCATGACCTGACATTTATTTATCAGCTTGACTTTAGTTGGAGATGGGTGTTAAAGAAACACAATGGAGGCTATAGTTCTGGTCAGCAGAAGGACAACGAGACCTACCTCCCAAAGGTCCGACTGGCCTCGGGGGCAGCGGGTCGTCCGGAAAGGTACGGGCTACAGTGGTGGGCACAGATATCCCGGACATCTGCTAATGTCTTGGTGGGCACAGGGCTGTCTGCCAGCGCCATCAGGTTACAGGATGCCTGCGTCTTGGGGATCTTAAACGGTGCCGAAATTATCTGAATGAAAAGAATTTAAACAGGGAAGTTTTAATAACTCGTATTTTGGTTGATTTGGTACTGACCATCTGCAGACTTACTTATAATTCCACTCACCTTGGTAGGAGAGCCAATGATGGTGGGCAGCGGGGACTTCTGCAGCCAGTCAGACGTGCGGGGTGATGAGCCCAGCAACTTGGTGGGGGAAGAGCCGAGGTTAGCCGGTCGGCCGAGTTGAGGGGAGTGACTACAACAGGAGGATGAGGGCTGAACAGGATCTGACAGCTGCTTGTGGAGCTTCTGTCTGGTCTGGTATACCTCTGTCAGGGTGGGGGCACTCTGAAGCCGAGCCCCCAGGAGCTGAGAGGATGGGACGGGGGAACCTGTAGAAGAGAATGACCCTAACTCACTCAGGGACTCTAATTCAATTCAAGTTAACAGCCTCCTATAAAAAACCCATATAATACTGATTCTACAATCTGTAGCAAATATGTAAAAAAAATAGAACTCAATGAACACCTTAAGAATTAATTAACAGTTTGATCATGGACAGCGCATTTTTGTATGTTCTCTGTGGCCAGACGAGACGGAACTACATGTCTCATATGTCTCTCAGCTGCAGCCAGTCTTTAGCTTTAAACATTACTCTGCGCAGGAACAGAAAATAGAAGCAGGATATGATTTGTCACACAGTGTCTGCCAAATCAAGAAAACAGTCCACAGAGACTGTGGTGGTCATAAAATCTGGTTGTTCATGTGACTTTCCAAAAAGGGGGACAAGGCACTGTTGTCTGTCTGGCTGAAGCGTCATTTCAGACTGTACACTATAGCTCCCCTCTTTAAAAAAAAGAAAGAAAAAGTGGTCACCATGACAGCAAACCTCATGACACAAACAGTGTAGAAACTGTAAGACGTCTGCAGTGTTAATACAACAGCAGCGTCAGACTTTTAAAAAGGACCTTGACTCATAGTGACTCATGCACTTTGTCAATAACAGAAACCTGACACAGAGGAGAGGATCAAAACAACTCCTGACTGCAGTTAATTCTAATACTGCTTAATTTCATTTAATGTTTAATACATACATATACACACACACATAAATACATATTGAATATATACTGTGTACAAAGATGTTTGTTAACCCAGCTGAGGTTTTGCTTGTGAACTGACCTCCTGAGGAGCTCCGGCTGCGAGGCTCATGGTTCTGCAGGTGACAGCAGCAGTGACCCAGCTGCTCAGGGATGGTGCCCACTGCAAACATAGTTATTTTAATTATGAGCTTTGGGACATGTCCAATCCATGTCTAGAAAGTGTTATTAAAAGACAGATGTGCTGGGAGGCATGTCTGGGCTTGTCTTTACCAAGAGGTGAGGGGGAATAGGGTCTGGAACTGCCGGTAGAAAGGCGTCGCCCCACTGTCTGAGGGACATCTGCGGAGCTGGGGGACCCTGAGCCTACTTTGGGAAACCCCATAGGACTGGTGTTAGAGCGCCTCACTGTGCCAGACCTAGAAAATACAAATACATATCACAACAAACAAGTGTGAGAAAAAGTTTAGAGTTTTTCCATTTTCAGAGCAGAAAAATGCATGGCTTTATCAAAGACTCCGTTATTCAACAACATCTTTTCTGCTCTCTATGGCTAATTTCAGCCAGTTTTTGCCAGTTAGTAAATACTTGCTTGGCTGCTGAGATAACCCACTACTGCTGCAAGCACTGTGCAAAACTTCAACACAGAGCTGAGTCACACAGATATGAAGTATGTGTGGGAGCATTTGCTGTGCAAATTGCTCATTTGCGCATCTCAAATCTATCACCCAAAATACTTGATACAACTGCAAGGAGTAGTATTTTGTAGGGACCTTATGTCATTACAGAGATACACTATATCATCTGAGGAAAAGTAAAACAAAGAAAACACAGATTTCATTAAAAGGTACCCTGTGGAGTTCCCTTATAAACAAACACAAGTTATATTTATATTCAGTGTTTCTCACCAAAACACAGTGTTTATCATCGAGGTCTTACAAATATGGTGAATGCATTCCTTCCCTCGTAAAACACCATAGTTACCTTTAAGTTGTCCCTCTAAGATAAAAATGTTTAGTTTACATTAGAAGCAAACTGAAAGCCCTCCTCTGTGCGCATCTGAAACAATTTAGGTAAATACACTTTTATTTTCTTTATATTTTTCTTAAAATATAATGGAACACCTACATAAACTATGCTGGACTGTAGAAAAGCAAAATCCTCTTGGGCATGTCTGTAACTCCAAATGTAGACCTCCAAATCAAGAGGTATATATGACTTACCCTACTCCCATCTTCTGGTTTATTGCCTTATCTCATCATTTGATTTTTGATTTAGATTTAGAATTAAATTAAGAACTGTACAGTATATGAGAATTGCCTTTACTGTTTCTACCTGCCATGATCTTGCTCTATCTAACTCCCATGGCAGCACAGAGAGGTCAATAAAACAAGCTGCTGCTCCAGTAACACCAAGCAAATCCTAATCTTTAAAGCTTCGATCAGAACAAGGGAGTGTTGAATGGCAAATGACTAAGCAAGCAACCCACCAGATGACCACAAGCCCATACAGGAGTGAGCACAATAAGACATAATAAACAATAGAGCTGAATAAAGTCTACAGTACCTCTTGCGTTCTCCTTTTCAGACACCAGACTACAAACAATTGAACTAATCTTCCTGTGAAACAAGGTGCCACCCTGCTCTCTTCCTCTGCCCTCCCATCTGCTTTGTCTTCAAATAAAACTGCCAACAAACCCTCCCAGCAACAGGTTGGGAGGCCACAAACTCTGACTGATGTAATGTGAGTGAAACTTTATGGCTGATGAAATAACATCCTGGGTTTTCATGACCTAATTTGAAAATTCACTCTTTACTGGAGAGTTAAACAATAACAAGCTGATACTGAAAAACAGGTGTCCATTCCAGGTGTTTTATTACTGATCACTGTGAAGTATAAATGGATCATGCAGAGTTAAGGCAGTGCTTCCTTCACCCTCAGACCCAGCACAGGTGGCTCTTACCTGGGGGAGCTGTAGAGTGTAGTAGTTGGGCTGCTGGAGAGATTTTGCTTGATGCGCTGGTAGTTGCGGACCTGGGTGGGAACAGGGATGGGGGTGGTCTCGGCTCGTGGGGACACCATGGGGGTCTGTCCAGGGGTGGGCTGCGGTTGCCTGGAGGAGACGAATGCGGAAAGGAGTACAATTAGCCAGTCCACTCGAGGCTGCTGATGTTTCCATATCTGCAGTACATCTTCAGGGTGCCTGCAGCAATTTAAATTTCCTACTGCTTGTGTGATAAGTAGAAGACAACAGCTAGAAATGTAGAGATTTTGTTTCTTCAGCCCAGAGTTCTTTGTTTACTTCTGTGTGGAGGGAGGTTAAGGAACTAAGTTTAGCCTGGCTGATCATGAGGGGAGTCAGTGGGTGAAAAAAAAAGGGGGTTGGGCTTCCATGTAAACACAAAGGCAGGACCAATCAGCTTCAAGCTCGTCCTGCTGGGGGCTGGGCTGGAGGCGGGGCTAGCCAACAGCACATGCAGGGCTGGTTCTCTGTGTATGGCTGATACAGGAGGGGAAGTGCAAAGAGACACAGCTCATTTGCATTCTTTTGTTATTCCATAGGAGACAAAATGTTCTGGAACATAGTGTCATGACCCAGTCACCCACAGAGGGCTTTTGTTTACATATAGAATGCAAAAAAAGGAGGATGTCGAGGAAATGGCAGTTAGAGAGTGGCACCAGTTGGAAACCAGTGTTATGTAATGATGTGAAGCCTGGGAGGGCCTACAAGGGAGGGAGGAGGAGGACACGTGAGGCAAAGACGAGTCCAGACAAAGAAACAGAGAGCAGTTGCTTTGAGGGACTTCCGCAAATCTGATATACCTTCCAACACAAACCTGATCAAATGTTCTTACCCACACACGCTGATTGAAAAGACCTTTGATACAGTAACCCATGATTCAAGCTATTTTTCTTCAGGTTGCAAAAAGATGTATTAATCCCAGCAAATGCTTCATATGGAGAAAATGTTGTTCCCCCATTATAAAGAGAATTTATAGCGCAGAGAGCTGAGCAAGAGCAGAAAGTGGAGAGTGACTGGATCAGAGGCGAATCAAGTCAGTTGCCTCTCCACTGACCTGGTTTTTACCAAGCAGCCTAGGAGAGGGGGATGGTATCGAACAATTTTAGCATATAATAATGTTTCACTTCTGTTTCTCCTCATCCATCTCCCTCATTTCCTTGCCTTGAGTCTCTTGTCCTTTTTCTAATCTCTTGCCTCCTTTACCATGATATTCTCTCTCCACACACCCTGCTCTTCTCTTCATCTCCCCACACCCACTCCCTGTTCCTCTTCCTCCCTTTATCTTCTTCCGTGACTCCAATCAATTTAGGACACAGAGGGCGCAGAGAATAAACAAGGCTGTGATTTAGGACTTCTATGAGAGTGTGGCTCATGTTACTAAATCGCAAGGGACAACTCATTTAAAAAAAAAAAAGGGTTCCTCCTGTGTCAATGGTTAACTAATTTATGTAAGAAACAAAGAGTTATTGCTATGGAGAAAGAGGTCCATTAAGAGGTCAGCAGGGAAGGGGGGGGGGATTAAAGCTGGCAACATGAACTGTTAGTTAGGAGGATGAGACAGACTGAACAGCAACAAAGACCAAAGAGAATGCAACGAAAGAGAGAAGAGATAAGAGAAACCAGTTTTGCTTGAGGCTGTTAACACATGCAAACAGCAAGGCGAGGTCACAGAAAGCATTTCATACAGCCAGTGTAAGTTCTCAAAGTATAGATAGGCAGAGGCTGTGTGATGACTATTGTTGTGTTACAAAACATATACTAATAACAGGATTTAATGGTTCGTGATATTCAACTTTTTTTTTGGCCACAAACCCCATGAAAATGTCAAACAAGTACTGTGTGTGCTCCATTGTTTCCCAAAACTATTGAAAACACATTAATGTGCCACAATGTTTCTTCATTACCTTGAACACACACATACCCATTGTTTAGTTTGATTCAATCCACATACAACATCCTGCTCACTAAAGCACCCAATATTACAACACTGCTGAAAATAGTCTCTAACAAAAGCAATATTTTCTCCTGTTTGAGTAAAAGTAGAGAAAATGAATCTACAAATTTGCAAACCATTAGACATTTGCATGCAGGTAGAAGCCAATAGGTTTAGGTTTGAATATCAAAAACAGGGTAGGGAGATCAGAATGTATTGAGAAATGCACTTGGTTTTCATGAGGAAGTGTAGAATACTGGTAGCTTTATCTTTTCCCAAACATGGGAAAGAGAACAAACATAGACAAAGGAATAACAAACAGCATTTTCAAGTGTCAAAGAGAAAATATATGTTTAATGATTTTTCACTGATTAAATGTAGCTAGCGAAGGTGAAGAAACTGCACGTGGGCAGAACATGGAACAGCAGGGAAATAAGTGCTGAACCTGAGGTCCAACTGAGTAGTCAGATAGTGAGAAGTAAAGATAAACTCTGCTACCTGGATTTAAACCTCAGGAGAAACAGGACATTAATGCTGACATTTTTAAAGAATGTCGTTTCAGTACCTGTGAGCATGATTTTATCTTTGAATACTCAGCTGAGGCACCATAATAACAGTCACAGTCTGTTATTGCAGACGAGTTTTGGCAAGTGTGTGAGGCTATTCTTATCCCACAGCCCCTGGTGGGTCAGGTGCTTTATTTAGCACAGCACAACCCTGTTGTTTGGCTCAAAGTCTGATTCATAATGCAGTAATCATGCAGATTTGGGGGTGGTCAGAAGAATTCACTCGTGACAAGTGGGTGTGATATCTGGTGTAAAGCAGAGAGGAGGTTGTTTTTCTGACTGTCAGAAAGCCAGAAATAGTGGCACGAAAAAACAATGTTAGTGTCGCTGACATAAAAACACATGACAAATAGATCACATGACCTTACACACATACACATGAAGTCAAGGCTGAGTGTGAAATGGAATCTGACTCTCACAATCAAGTCGTACTTCCATTACCTAGTCAGTCTATTTTTTACTCTGACACTTGTCAACATCAAGTTGTTATTCCATGAACTGTGTCTTCCTGGTATATTCTGATTATAACAAACAACAATGACAAAAAGAAACAGGAGATACATATATATATATATATTATTTTATTTTATTTTATTTTTTTTTTACGAGAATGGCACTCAGTAGGGTTCATACCTCTGCCAAGGCCAAACAATCCCACACATCTGTCTGGCCCTCATAATAGAAAAAAGGATAAAGGAAGTAGTCTGATAACATCAATGATTGATTTGTTATTTCTGATTTCCATTTCTTCAACCAGATCCACACCATAATTTAATGGCTGCTTGCCTGGCCCATGCCCCCCCCCCCCCAAGTTGAGTGTTAATCGGTCTGGTGCTTTTTGTGTAATCCTGCTGACAAACATGGACATGCATGAAAACATAACCACCTTGGCAGAGGTACTAATGTTTGGAATTGTTTTTGAATGAGGTTTTTTGGGAAATGAGAGTTAAATATTTGTCTGTTATAACCAGCAGCCAGTTAGCTTATCTTAGTGTAAGGACTTATGGACAACTGGACTTTTTTATTGCTAGATGCAGTGACTTCCTGAAGCCTCTGCTGGTTGCCTGGCAACCTCAAGGTGACAACAAGACTTCAGGAAGTCACTGTTCCTGGACATGAAATAGTCTGGCACATAACACCCCATAAAACCATGACTCATTTTTGCACTTTGGTTTTTGTATGGATTAAAACAAACAAGAAATAACTGAGCTATAATTAGTAGTACAATTAGTGAGCTTTAGTGACACTGGCAGGTGGATTTTGTTATCTTTGGACAGAGCCAGGCTAGCTGGTTCCCAGATAAGAATCTGGTATCTTGGCAAGAAAGCCAATAAGCGTATTCCACAAAATGTTGAATTATTCCTTTAATTCTATTTTTTTTATTGTGTGTGCAACAGCCTTCTTGACCAACAAATTGGGGTTCCTGTAGAGTTTTAATTTTTCTAGCTTTTATCACAAGCTGATTATGATACAGTATCAGATGACTTCAGTGTTTTTCAAAACTACAAATAATAATAAATAATAAAAATTCCCTTCCAAAGATCTAACGAACAGCACTGTACTCACCCTCCACACATGAGGAACTCGCTAGATGGCCGGCGACCTGCTCCCATTGGCTGGTCATCTGAGGAAGTAAAGGGAAGAAAGAACAGAGTTTACTGATGTATAAATGAGCAGTAATTGGCTGATTAAATGTCACTCAAAATGCCAGCTGACACTCTTAGAGCTTTGCACTTTATTCATTGTTTTGAGTGGAAGACAAGCAGGTGTGTGTGTGTGTGTGTATATGTGTGTGTGTTGCAGCAGGTGCAGAGCATGAGGATTCATTTTACCAGTCAAGAGGGTAAGTGTGTGTGCCTTCTGTTTGTGGACTGCTGTCTACAGTTACAACTTGAAATGCTTAGCAGCTGTCTAATTTACTGGCTGTGTGGATTTTGTGACATGTGCTATCTGAGTGCATGTGTGCTGTAGATATCACTGGCAGGTAGTGAATGTGACTTTACAATGCTTGCACAGAGCAGATGTTAGTGCATGTGGATGAATGTGTTTCTTTCTGTGTCCACAGCTCACAAGTAATTCATGTTGTATGGACTGTGGAGTATGTGAACATGCAGAATTTGCACTTTGGCCCATGGTTATCTATATATTATAGTATGATTCATTTTGTTTCTATTATTGTACAGAAAATATACAAGTGTGTTCTCAGTGAAAAGAAATACAACTCCTTTTGAAAAGGTTAACTGCTTTAGCTTCTTTATTAATAACATTACATAGCTGCTTCCAGACAGTCTGGCATTCATGTATAATGTGAATGTAATATGCTAAAGCCATGTTTACAGAGCTAGGCTTAACTTAAGGTCTGAAAAGTAACAGACAGTTGATGCTATGTTACACTGCTTAAGACCTTTTTTGTTGTAAAGATTTCACACTGTGGGTTATATAGGTTTTAGACTGACATGACTAAAGATTTTAATGTTTATTTAAACAGATACTTTGCAGCTCATACAATTCCTGGTCAATTCCAGGTTCTTCATCTATTACAGGGGAATTTCATGTCTAAGGAATTCTTCAAACTTTAAGTTGAACTGATGTGTATGTACAGTGTGTGTGATTACACTTACAGCTGTCAGTAGAGATATGAGGCACCAGGACAAAATCATCAGTGTCGCAGGACGAGTTCTTACTGCTGGTGCTTCCTGCAGACTCTTTGGACAGCTGTAGGAAGTTGGGTGGACCAAGTGGAGGGGATGACAGACCATCTTCTGCCAGAGTCTGCATGTCTGGCAGAGACTGTGTTTCCACAGACAGAGAGAGGAGAGGAGAGGAGAGGAGAGAGAGGGAAAGGGAGAGAGAGAGAGAAAGAGAGAGAGTGGAGAGAGGGAAGAGAAAAAGAGGATGAAGTTGGGAGTCCGTAGTGTAGTGTAGACTCTTGCATGATGCAATTAGAAGACTTTCAGGCAAGGCAGTGCTGACTGTCAAACTAATGCAATCACATCATTACAGAGAACACTGACATCCTGGGAAAGTGACTCGCCCTGCAAACCCACTGCTGCTGTGAGATGAGATGTGCCACCATGCAAAGACATTGTTATAACTAGCAGTGGACTTAATAGCAGTGGCACTTATACTATCAGTGGTCATAGGGGTAGTAGTGGTAGTTGAACCTGCAGAGAGCACATTAAGAGCTAAAATCACAAGTTAACTTGCTTGTAAAAGTGACTTTTTGATTCTTGCTTATTCAGCTTCTAAAATTCTGATATAAATCTTGCGAAGGCTCTGTTTATTTCACCTTTTGGACACCATGTTTAATGTTTCAGCACTGTTTGTAGCAAGCAGGCACAATGTGAGCACAACACCGGGGAGGCATGGTTAATATTTTATTACCTTTGTTACAGTGTAAATGTATTCCCCTTTGAATGAGGATTTCTAAAGTAATATCAAACTCACAGGAGGAGAATTGTAACGGATGCATGGAGAGCTGCCACAGGAACAATCTGTCACTGTGTTGGAGGCGCTGGGGACCGGCACTGGACACGCTGAGGCAAATAAATACATGATTAATCATGTTATTAAGTTGGACAATGAGAAAGTGTAGTACAGTATGTTATGCTGCTTAGGAACATGACCTTTATGCTTACATTTTTTAATGGTGGATGATGGCTCCAGGAATGGATGGCTGAAAAAAGTGTCTGCAAAGTGAAGGGTTAGAGGGACATAATACACCAGGAATGTTTATCAGCAAACATCGAGACACATCTCAAAGAATTTAAAATTAAACCTGAACAGTTTAAAGTTTAAAGACTTCACGATTATGTCAGCACTCACCAAAGTCCATCCTCTCTTTCTGATTCCTCTGCAGTAGTCCAAGCAAAAGGTCACTAAGTTGTGGGGAAGTCTCCCTTGGGATGCTGGGTAACAAGAAGATAAGGACATTTATACCTTGTTTCTCTTAGTAAGTCCACAGACTGCATGAAACAATAATCTTACATGTTCACTGCATAACACTGTGCCAGATGGATTTAATAAAGTCTTGGTCACAGTCTGTCAGTGTATGACATAGATACATAGATACACCTCTTGACACAGTCAGATGGTTCAATGGATGCCTGGTGAAAATGTCAATCTGCTGACAATGTCACCCCTGGTAGGGCTGAAGGAAAATTTAGGGGATCATCAAAGGAATTGGATTCATTATCTGTGAGTCATGAATGTTTGTACAAAATGTCATTGTAATCTATCTACTAATTGTTGAGATATTTCTGTCTGGACCAAAGTGCAGGATCAGCTGTCCAACAGACTGTTATTGCCAATCCTCAACTCACATCATTAAAATGGCTAAAACAGATGCAAGCAGAGCTATGCCATCATTTGGTTTTATGACTTACATAGGTTGTAGATTTTTGTTCTTTTCATAGAACATCCTCAGGTCTTGGGGACTATTGGCCTGAAAGGATTAATACAGATATCAGATGCACAAATGTGAACATATACGAACATATTTGTCACTGGTTTGTTGTATGCAGTGTTAACCTGGAATGGTGGCTTTCCAACCAGACACTGGTAGATGACTGTCCCTATGCTCCATAAGTCAGCCTTGGCATCATAGTTCTGGGACATGATGACCTCAGGGGCCTGAGGGTGGAGAGGTCACAAGTTAAGATCCACAGTTGAGAGTTATGCAACACACTGCTGGGAAAGCTGTCATTTAAAAATGACTGACCTCAGCTGCAATTCTAGACAAACACAAAACACATACAGTAAAAAATACTAACCATGTACATAGGTGAGCCACATAGTGTGGCAGCCATCATGTTGCTCTGGAGGTACCGTGCAAAGCCAAAGTCAGCTGTTGGACAGAAGTATGAAATAAATCAGTCAGTGCACATGCTATTATTACCAGTAACACAAACCACTATTGTTGGAATGCCAAGGAGATAAACAATGGGAACAGTAACACGTGCATAAAATTGTCTTGTACTCAAAACAAAGCTAAGACAGTGATCACACAGCCATCAGTGCTGTCAGAAATATATTAACTGCTACTCCGGTTGCCAAAATAAGATGTTTTGAGTGTGGACAGCTTAGTAGCTCTTTGTCTGATGGTAAGGGTTATGTACACATCAAATGATTAACAAATAAAATGCTCTCTTCCATGTCCAGTGCACTTTTGCCTCTGATTCTGCCTCTGACGAGAAGTATTTCACTGCACAAAAGTTTTATTTGGTCTGTGAATTCAAAAGTAGGACCACATGTCAGCACCATGACTTTTAAGAAGCCATTTGCCAATAATTTTAATGAATGTGAATGAGAAGCCAATAAAACACTTTTTCTATCTGTTTCTCTTACCTATTTTGATGCGAATGCCACTGACAGTGGACTTCTTGCGGCCCATATACGACAGCAGGATATTCTGGGGTTTCAGGTCACGGTGGATGATTCCTTTGCTGTTGAGGATGCGCATGGCAGCAGCAATCTGCTGCAGGAAAACCCTCAGTGTTTCTTCTCTTAGGGTTCCCTTAGCTAAAGAAGAGGGGACAGAAAAGTTAGGATTTAAATCAAAATATCATTCTTTGTAAGAACAGATTTGCTGATGATGAAGCAAGAAGACCTGAGAACTTTTTTCCCAGGGAGAGACCTGTCTCCTTAAGGAAAACCGCTCATTTAGATGCTTCTTCTCGCCTTTATTGCCCAATCATGTCCCTGACTTAAGGCTTTCCAATTGATCAGGTTCTTCCACTTGTCTAATGAAATAAATGACTGCACTCACATGAGGCAAGAGTTTAAACATGCATTACCTAAAAAACTCATTATTTAGAACAACAGCTGCTCATTCATCAGAAAAGATATTTCAACACTAGAAAGAAAAAACAACTGCCGTTCCACAAAAAGTGCTTATCAGCCTCACTTGATTAAAGCTAATAATTTGCATATTACAGTAATAATCCTGAGGTAAATAGTGTAAATTGAGGCAGTGATGGTCCTATTCCCTGGTGGTAGTGAAATAAGTCTAATCCGATGTGAGACTAAGAGGATTTCTCTCTCTCTCTCTCCCCCAAACCTCTCTCTCTCTCTTTTTAACTCTCTCTCTCTCTGTCAAGCCATTGTGATTACTGTGTGGGCATAGACCAAACCAGTATGCTTATCAACATCAATCTAAGACTTGAGGGGTTAGTTGCTCTCTGCCCACCACAGTGGACTGACGTTGGACATGGAGAAGTTGTGTAAGTAGTAGTAGAATCATTCACTGGTGAGATCCTCTTGCATAATCAAATATGGTCATTACCTACGCAGTGTTCAAAGCCTTATGAAACACACAAGTTAACAAAGAAGCCCTCCACTGATAAGAATACAGTCCCAATGATTAATGAGTTCAAGATGGGGAGCCATTTGGATACAACTGAGCCTCCAGAGCACTCTAGCACTCTGAACACTAATCTACTGTGGTTTTATTTTACAACCACTAGTGTCACCCAAGCAGAGACTGCTCAACCACTCTGCTTCTGATGGGTCTGACCATGACCCATGCTGTAAACTGAAAATGTGGACATGTGGGACAGGTACATTATGCAAACGTACATTGATAAGGGAACAGTTCCAGCAACACAATCCGTGCTTTTAACCACCGGTGGTTATCTAAGAGAGGTATTGGCAAACTGCTATTTATTTGGAGAGATTCCAGCAGATGACCTGATTTTAATTCTGTAACTATTCACAGCAACTGTAATAAGTGTATTAAGTCAAATGTGGTGAGTTCACCATTCTGACGCTGTGACACTGGTGGGCATTGAGTTAAGATTTTTGTGTCACATGTCTCCGATGTCAAGAATGAACCTTCAAGCTAAATTAGGCATTTATATGATTATGGTACTGGGGCATTACTTTCTTCAGCAAAAAGCCTTTGAAATAGTGCCTAATCACAGTGTTTTTCATAATGTCTTTCAGGAAGGACCACTTACAAGTGTTAGAGGGGGAATCTTGTATTTTTATTTAATTGTAGGAGAGATGGAGACATTGCTTTAATAACTCTGAAACTTGACATTCTGGTTCTCTCACTTGCAGCTTTAGCACCCAGCTGTCAGAGTGAGACATCCTGACAAAATAAAGATGGCTACACCCCAGTGGTACTGTAAAACTAGTAGTTGAAGCTGTATTGTGATGAGACCTATGACTAGGACTGATTTTGTCTTTAGCATGCTAGCATGCTACATGACAGCATTTGATGAAATCTATATATTCAAATTTCACTGACAAGGCTAAGAGGAGGACTGCATCACTGGGGAAGGACACATTATTCATAACTGTGTTAAACTAAACTTCCAAATGTCATTTTCTATTATATACCCCTTACTCATCATTTCAGCTTAAGCTTGTTACTTTACAACCAGAAATGCTGACCTTTTTCATAAACTATCACAATGATAAACAGTGTGTTGACTGGCTCTGAAGTAGAGAAGGAACTCTTTGTGCAAAGCTGCAGTGGTTCCCACACATTCACGTCCCCCACATAGAAAACATGGAGACATACAAACACTCACTCACACACACACACACATTCTTTAGCATCCCCGCATGACACAGACTTACATTATTCCACTACCCATCACACATAGATAATGAATGCACAATCACATGCACACATTCCCAACCCTACATTCGTAATAGCTGCATTCACATGGCTTTTCCTTGTCTGCAGCATTAGCAACTTTGTTTTGATGAACAATAATCTGTGCATGTGTATGTGTGTGTGTGAGTATACGTGTGTGTGGCAGAAAGATTAGCTTACCTTGCAGATAGTCGGCAAGATCACCTCCATTACAGTACTGTGAGTGAGAAGACAAACAATCACTATGAGCAACAATTTAATTCAGGTTCAACGATGACAAGCTGAGAAGCACATTTAGGTATAATGGGTTTGTATGTATGAGTGTGTCTATGTTTATGTACATCAGTGTTTACTGAAATCCCGGCCCAGATTCTGGCAGGTTCATCAATTAACCTGTTAAACAACTGTAGCATTATCTTTACTGACAACCTCAGCTCAAGAGGGACCGCAAGAACAGATGGATGAGGTTGGTATGGTGAGTTAAGAGAAACTGAATTGAGAGGATAAGCACAGACAAGTAGACTGAATTAAGTTATTGTCTACTTTATAAGATATGATACAACTGCAAAGAGATTCTCAGTGTATCCTTGCTTGCTCTATCCTGGTGTCACTGCTTCTGAGGTGATGATCATGTATAGATGGGTGACATATAAAAGGAAAAGCAGCCCTTGGACTTAGATTCTCAAAGTCTCTGATACTCAGTCACTCTACTGGAGGGATGAACAGCATCCTGACGGTGTCAAGCCACAGAGGCATGCAGTTAGTATCTATCATGTTGCCTTGCTGTTTGGCCTGCTTACAGTTTATCTGACATATCTGAGCCTAATTCAAACTATGTCTGCTACTGTCTGCTGGCAAATTCTGCACTGAAAGTTCCAAGACAAACATCCTCCTTCCCTTAAAACTTTGTTCCAAAAAATGTATTGTGTTCTTTCCACTCTAACCTGAGTCCTTAAAGGGCGCATTATTCTTTTCATTGGGATTTGACCTGGATCAGTACACTCATCTCTTCAAGACTTTCATCTGATACTTCCAAAGAACTGTTAATGGAGTATATAGTCAAACTGCCTACACGTAGATCTAAACAAGATTTAGCGCAAGGACTTTCGGGGAACATGATTCCTAGAAAACAGATGGGTGTATTTTTAGTGCGTAACTTGAGGTTGAGTAATGGTTTGTTTTCTACCCTGCAGCCAGATGAGAGTGTTGTAAAACAAGTAGAGCAAAATGGGGAAGGTGCCAAGAGTGAGGTTGACAGCTAACTAACAGCAAACTTGGGCTCAATGGGAAAGAAAACACAGTCATTATTAGGGTAAACCATTACTCAATAATGAATGTTGGGTACTTTTTTGTGGTAACAGGCACATGCATAGTAATATATGTCATCACCCATGTTACGTGTAATAAATAAAACATTGTAAAGTAACTTTTTTTTTACAGTAAGTTAAAAAAAAAAAAAGTATCCAGCTACATTGAAAACAAACTTTCCCAAACACAAGTGACAACACTTGAGAGGAGGATAGGAATTCTGTCACATGAAATATCCAGACAGTCACGTTTCTTACCTCCATCACCAGGAAAACAGAGTTGGGTGTTTCCTGGAACAGAAGAGACACAGAATCAGTTACAGAAGCCATTAATTCTGAAACAGCTGTCACCTCCACCACACAGTTATGAAAGTACAAAAACAGAGCACTACACATCAGTGACTGTATATAAAGATGGATGGCATGCATCTACTTTGTCAAACCAATAATTAAAACCAAACTTAACCATAAATGAAACACTTGAACATACATAACAAGACCTACCGAAAATGACAGAAACCATCTTTGGAAAAGCATGATTTGACCTGTATTTTGCTTTGTCCCATCCACTAACATGGGGTCAGCCAGCCACCAGAGGGCAATTGAGATGTTTTGGCTTTTTATATACAGTCATTGTTACAGACAATAGCTTGAGCTGAAAATCAAATTTAACAGTAATGAACATATAAGCATAATCGTAGCATTTTAGCAAATATGCTTAAAGTAGCAAAAGTGTAACTAAGTTTATGTAATTACACTCCAAACGAACTGCACCCAGAATTACTGTACAATTACATATGCTTTGCGTGAAAAGCTCTACAACATATGATTTGTTGTTATACATACCCATTTTTTACAGTAGCAAACATTTCAATGCTAGTTTGTAGCAAACTACCCGACTTGAATGCCCTTTTAACTGATTAGTTCCAGGTACTAATGGCACACTGTGACTGTCTGGAGCAAAAAGTTGTTGTTTTTTTTTTTTATTTGCATCAACCCCACATCTAAAGAACCATGAAGATAAGGCAAATTAGTCAAATTCTTTTTAGACTATTTAAGAAGTCAGTCTACATATAACACTGTTTTTAATGTTGGTTAACATCACAAGAAACCTCCACCCCTTGTCCTAATGATAGTTGTAGTGCCCAGTGCTTGTTTGCTACGTAAATGAAGCTTCAGCATTGGCAGGAATGAGTCTCTGCCAAAGGGGATGTACTTCTATACTTATTTATGGAATACAACAACAAAAGGTAGTCCAGTATTTCTAGCCTTCAACCCATTCCAAATACAAACAGATAGGAGGTGACCATGGTCTGACCACTACCTCCAGCACTGTGCTACTATGCAAGTCAACTGTCGTGTGTCCCCATGCTTAAGAGCTTGTCTGTTTGGTTGCTAAGGAGCTCAGTCCCTTCCAATCCTATGTCTTTTTTCCAACTGGGGCAGGTGGTGGTGGGGGATGGGCCACCAGTATCCATTCTGACTGTATGTGTGTGAGAATATGTGTTTGTGTTGGAGGGGGGTCAGGGGGGATTACATAATGAGGATGTATTCTGCAGTACAATCTGGAGAGGGGGGATGGGAGCAGAGTGTTGAGGGGCAGAGGCCAGGGTTGTGAGGGCAACTGATACATCACAGGCCCATCACAAAACACAGAGACACACACTCACACTCAAAGGCTTGTTATGCCTGGACATCACCAATAAAAAACTTTATAACACCATGTGTCAGAGAAAAATGATATCGACAAATAGCAGAGACTGAAGGTAATTCTAAGAAAAGCTGCTGTCTGGTGAAATATTCATTTTATTCAGTGTGTGTTTTGGCACTTTCACATGTTGTCTCTGGCTGCAGCAGTTGCCTCAGTTTGGTTTGTTGCCTAATTGCTAAGGAGCGAGATGAATTTCAAGAGGCAGGTGGTGACAGAGGCACATAGGACGGTCTTTGCTTGTGAGGGCTTAGAAGAAGCAGCAACTCACAGTTATGAAAGTGACTGATCAAACTGTTGACATGAATAAATGTTTTCTTGAGGGTAGTGCCAGACATTGGCCACATCTGAAATAGAAATCGCTGGACTTTGGACATGGATGACTTGCTGTCAGATGAGGGCTGGGCTCCAAAACGTTCCCTTCTAGCACAAAATATTCCAAAACAACTACAGATATAAATAGCCCTTCTGTCATCATAACCTTGTCACACTCATGTAACATTCAGAAGCTGTTTCGCAAACAACCAAATCCGCAGGCGAGATGGAAGGATGAGAGGACTTTATTATCCTGTGATATGAAAACTGACAACACAAAACACAGGCACTGAAAAATAGGTGGCAAAAAACAAACACAAAAATACTCAGGAACGCCAAGAGTCAGTGTGAGCCAAAACAACACTGTGTCTGCTTAGTCGTTCAGTTTTTGCGTCACACTCAAACTCTGACTGGAGTGCAAGGTTATGTAACAATATGGGGGATGGGATATGGTCAAACTACAGAGGGTGGAGGAGCAGGGAGATCGAGTGAGTGAGTGAGTGTGTGTGTGTGTGTGTGGGAGGGGTGGGGGGGTTGCTGAGCATTTGAGGAGAGCCGACACGCTTTTCTCACGCAAGTATAATCCTGGGTATTCTGAGTAAACTGATGCCATTTAGGAGTAAAGTCTGCACTTTGACATAACAGTAGCACGTCATGACAGATGACTGTATTGTTGACAGGAACAAGAGAACATTAATTCTGTGCTGGGGGCAAAGGTCAGGATAGCTTGTTGATTTTCAGTGTGACTGAATCTAGAGTAAAGAGGGAGGGATATTTATTATTATGCAAGTGTACAATTTGTTATCAGATAGATATATGCTGATATGGCCACATTCAAAACACACATATAAAAATACTGTGTTGATTCAATCATGCTTTAAGAGGAACAGAACATCCCACAAAAGTGCATGTGCCTGTAACAAAATGAAAAAATTCCACAGCCCATAGTCACATTAAGGTCCATTAGGACACCATCTGATGTGCATGAGACACATGTAACTCACGATCATGTGAGTGTGTGTGTTCACGCTTATGTGCTGTTACACACTATGTTCACACTCCATCCACACTGTGTGTCTGCCGTCCCAGCCAGTTAAATATCTGGAAAGCAAAGCTCTGTGAAGGAATGTGGACAGACCAGGGAGGTTCATACTGCAGGTTTTCTTGGAAAACTCAGTGAGCTCCAAAAATCTCCCCTGAAAGTGTCCAAGAACATGTGCTGCCCCTGTTTTTCTTTTCAGCCCTTTTCACGTCAGTCCTGCCTCAATACCTTGTGTAATTACAACACACACACACACAAACACACCAGGCTGGGGGCCCCTCTCCAGGCTAGAACACAATGTTCCTTGGGAGCAATGTCAGCTTTATGAAGATTGGCTCTGAAACCAAAACACTTCATAAACAAACCTCCATCTCCCTATTCTTCTGTTCACCTTTTACACCAACTTTAATCTCCACTAATTTCTTTGTAAAACAGCAAATAAGCAATCCTCATGGATACTGCAACATATATAAAGTGCTATCTCATTAAAAAAATAAAATAAAGGTTCACAAGCCAATAAATGGCTTATGAATAAATCCATATATGGCTTATGAATTAATATTTACATGACACATGTAAATGTTAATTCTTGACCTTGAAAACAGTAGTTTGACTACTTCACTTTCTAGCTATTTTGGGAGCTTTCCACTTCTCTTAACTCAACTGGAGACTAAGGCTACATAAACACATCACTATTGCTGTTTACAGCATCCAGACATCCACACCCACACACCCACCCACATTCACCTCCTGATTGGGTCTCATCAGTCACAACATACCCTTCCCTGAGTTGTCACGCTCCTATTACTTGAAGACAAAAAAATCAGTGGTAAATGCAACATGGATGGATGGATGCCATTTTAAAATGAAAACAAATTAGTGTGGATGTACCCTAGTTTTATTTGCTGAGAATGCACTTGAAAGCTCTGGAAAAAAGTGCATAAGCTGATGGAGTGACATAGTAGTCTCCAGTAAGTAAAAGTAAAATATATCCACTAAGGAAGACCATAAGATACAATTGAAACTGACACAGCTAGTAAGTGGACCTTGAGTTGAGATTTTTGTCAAGGGAGTGTAAGGAGGGAGTTTAACTTTTTAACATTTTGCAAAGTCAGGGTTGAGAACAAACCAACAATAAACCAAACCAATAACTGAATATTACTACTTTTTACCATTTATATAGTTCTATTATTACTAGCGCATGGGAGGTGACCCATAATGAGTTAAAGGCACATTTTTCAGCATTAAGACAGAAGAGAATTTCCATTTCTGGCCCTCATTAGATTGAATGCATGATGATGTTTTAATGTAAAATCTAAACAAACACAGCTCCTAGTATCTCTGCTGCCAGTTCACAAGAACCCAGAGAGAGGAGAGAGAACCAGCCACAGACCTCTGACACAGGACACCTTATAATTAGACCAATCTACCTCACACTGCTGCAGTGTGCTTAACATTAACAGCTCCATGAAGGAGGACCGGGAGCCGCTCAGCTGTGTGTTTAAGACTGTCATTAAAAGCAGCAAATGAACAGAGCTCCTACAAACAGCACAGTGCTGGGAATAATGACCTGCAATCTGTCATGGCGCACATACTCCCACATCCAGCCCTGCAATCTATTGTCAGTGCACTTCTATTCTGAGAAGCAGACAGGTAGCTGGTACTTCCTTCCCCACTGAAGTAGCCAGTGATTCACACTCAGCAGCCTGAGATTTACTGCATTCATAAAAGCTGGCAGAGGCCACACATTCATACATGGAGGTTTTTATAAGGCAACATTTAAGACATATAAATATTTTAATGCTTCAATGTATTGCTTGTCCTAATACTCGCTTAATAAAATTGGCATAAGGTTTACACAGGTTTTCACAGAAAATATATTACCTTAATATACTATCTGTATCCTATATTAAATTGATCATGGTGTGGTGAAAAATGTTAAACTTCTAGTAACTATATTCAAGGTATTTTGAAGTGATAGATCCCACAAACACTGAAAATCTGCAGAGGGACAAAGCCCTAAGAAAGAGATGTGATTGTTTTCTTTTGTGCTCTGAGCAAAGAACACAAGAACTGCTGAGGTAGTATGGTGAGGTGTTAAAGTATTATGTCAAACAAATCAAATATACAAAAGGACATAAGCAGCTCTACCTTGTGCTTATTCAGTGTTCCCACCATCACAATGCAGCCTAGTATATATGGTGCTGGTATACACACAAAGCAGTGTGAACAGAAATAGCTTGAGTCAGGATTATAATTTAGGATTGGGTTTCAGGTTAAGGGCTATAAACAGTATGGTGTCAAGAGAATCAGTTCCAGACATTTGTCTGGAGTTAGCCTTTCACATATTCAGCACACAGACACAGAATGTCCACGTGAGACGTGTTCTCCTCGTCTTTTGCTTTAGGCGAGGGGTGGTGCCTGGGTAGAGCTTGTGAGAGACCAGAACCATTCAATGGTGCTCCAGGAAAGAACATAATCACTGCACCCACTCGCTCACTGTGAATTCTCTGGACAATTACATGCTTTATTCACATAAAGGTGTGAATAGAGGTTTTCATTATCGATCATTAAAATCATTAATCATTAAAAGAAAAAACAGGTCTATGAACAAACAGAATTATACTGCAGCATCCGTTTATAGCTTAAGAGACATTTACAGACAGTGCTTACTATTGACAGTAATACAAGTATTAAGTCTTGCTGGTTCAATTAGTCTGACCTAAGCGCTGAGTTAATCTCCATCCCTGTTTGGACCTAGTCTTGAGTCTGACCCAACAAGACAAGATCTTGGAGTTAGTTTGACCTTTCCTTGATCTCGACTACACTCAGTTTCAGTACCGCAGCCCTGAACCATCGGTGAACCACTGCATCAGCTTCATCATGCTTATCAAAATGCCATAAACTTGTCAATATTATCAGGCTTTAAATAGGTGACCCATTTCCTGTTGGGACACCGGCAGACATATGGTAAATCACAGTCTAAAAATCAACTGTACAATATAAAACTCTCATTTTTATTCATTTGTCCAAACACGCACTTGTTCAACACAGATGATGCTAACCGTTTTAATCAATTATTTAACTGTACCAAGCATTTCATGTCCATCCAAATGTTGGAAATACTTTACTGGGCAACTAGGGCAACAGTGTCCCCAAAGAAAAGTCAAAAATAAAAAATAAAAAACCTATAAAGGCTTAAAACTAAGCCCTGTAGTAACACAGAGAAACAGTAGAGGATGGACTGACTAGACAGTTGGAGCAACCAGCTCGGGTTACATTTCCTGTTCTGTTGGGTAAACTCAGTCATACAGCATGTGGTTCCAACAACAACAGCTGATGAGGCTGAGAAGAAGCCACTGGGGATGCAGGAGTGATGATAAAGGGCAACATGGGGAAATGAGAAAAATGGAAATCGTGAATTAAATAAGGGATGGAAACAATGAGAAAAAAGGGAAAGAAAAGCTGCTGGTGCCAGTTAGTCTTGGTTACCAAGACTCTGATATTGATAGACACCACAAGAGGAAATGCACACCATTGTACTGACTACAAACAGACAGAACAATACTGCAGGGGAGGGAAAAAAGAGATTCCAGCTGATAAGAAAAAGAGATGGGGAGACTGTGCCTGAAGCTCTGCTAGAGTAAATGTTACAGACAGCAGAGGCAGAGGTGACAGAAGGCAGGCAAACAAAATAAGGAAACAGAGAGAGAGAGAGTGAAGAAGAAGAAAGTCAAATCACACAACTGACAAAGTGGGCTTTGAGGGACAGAGGATGCATGAAAACAAATACAGCAGCAGTAGCTCAGTGTCCGTCTGGACCCAAGACTACGGTGTTCCATGGTTTAAGGTTGGGTGATAGTCCACTATTGATTTCTACATAGCCTTTTTAGGTAATGTATCACATGATATACATTTTAAGGTTATAAATCATGTCCTCCAAAGCATTCAAAGCATCATGACTGGGACAAATCAGACATGTCTTATAAATTCCATATTAGCTAAAATATAATACAGAAACATAATATGCAAGACTTTTAGTTGTCTTACAGTCAATCAGCACTGTATTTGATGTATTTAAGGAATCCATAAAGCTCTTGTGGGGAGTCAGATGAGGAGATCATTGTTTCATGAGAGCAACTTCCAGCTTAGCATAAAGAGTGAAAACAGGGGGAAAATGCTAGCCTGGCTCTGTCCAAAGGTAATGAAAGTAAGTTTCTGCTGGTTCCTCATGGTCCCCCATGAAACTCAGAGATGTTTTTTGGGGTTTTTTTGTTCAGGTTGTCTTTGTGAGAATTAAACTAGCAAGACACACAGACACATGTATTAATGTGAGTTTTATGCTGAGGTCAGACTATACAATATAAGCCCAATAACAGCCCAACCTGACCAATGTAGGGCATCATGACTGAAAATGGGCGCTGGGCATGACGTTTGATCATTTTTTCTGGTATTGTGTAGCACAATGGACAAAAAACTAGGTTGCATCTGGGGCATCTCATGACATCCCCACTCAAAGACGAGCAAGTCTGAATTTTTTACCTCTCACCTAGTATGACAACTTTCACATGTTGGGTGACGTTGACCAATACAAGCACAGGACACTTCCACACACAACAGTAAACATACAAACTGTTCCTTTCACTGATCCATTTTCACAGGACAATATTTGGACATTCAATGAAGTCACCTCTGAGAGAATAACTTCATATATGTTCAAATTATCACCTGCACCATCTATGTCCTTTTTGGTTCTATTTCTATTGAAATTTAAAAATTCATTCATTCAATTAATTTGAGTCCCTCTTGCCTCACATATGAACATGTTCTTTTAGGTTATGATTTTTCATTTTTTCCATTTTTGAAAGTACTCAATCAAGGAAAGAAAATCTCAAATCTTTTGGAAGCTACCCATTCTGCTGTATCCTGCCCATTTGCCTCTGGAAGAGGTGGAGGAGTGGATGGACACATCAGCAGGTCCAGTGGGAGGCTTACACAAACACAGGAAGCACCACTATTATGTGGGAAGTGCTTCATCATCACTGCCTTGCTCCCCATTTTTCTCTTTTTTATTAGAAGTATACTCAAACGTACAGGGTTTCTACAGACACATCTGGACATTATAACAAACAACTTAATTTCTACCAAGTCTGCTGGTAAGAACTGTTGTGACAGGAAACATAAACAGATCAGCATTTTAAAAAAGGTAGATAGATTCAGATTTTTCAGAAAACTTGACAGCTATCCTTTATTGTATGTTCACATGGTAAGAAACATAATAAACAGGTCAAGATGAATCCAATCATTTACTGCTAGCTATAGCTATTCAAAGAGTCCTTGTTTGCTATAGAACTACGAATACAAACATCTGTTTAAGCTGTGTAGCTGCAAACACTACATAAATGGCCTTTCACAATGCCCATCATCAGTCAGGAACAAGCAACCCATCTCTGTGAGTAGAAAACAACAAAACATCACTAATACCACTATACACCTGGACCAAGGATGAATGCTGGAGACAGTAAGCTTTGAAAAATAAACATATTATGCCTCTGGTAATGTGTGTTAATTTTCAAAACACATTTTTTAAACTCCACCAAGGTCTGAAGGTGGAATTAGAGCCAGAAATATGTGACATGGGACTCTGCTAGATGCTGAGCTTCCAGTGAGACAACAGAACAGTAGATATGAGCTATCTGTATTTAATATGTGAATATGGGCCCTTTGGATAGGCAGTAAACAGTGGATTGTATATGTGACAGTGTACAGACAGTATAGCCTTTCAACAGGCCTCACAGTTTGGCCAAAACCATTACAACTGGTTTGTTTTGGGCGATGTAGTCTCGTGAAGTCTGTTTTAACTAGTCACACCCAATGACAGATTGACTGAACACCTTATTACAAAGCAGTGTGGGTCATTAGTTTACACTCACTGAGCACTTTATTAGGAACACCATACTAGTACTTAGTGTCAGCAGTTCTTCAGTTCAAGATATTGGAAACATTCCTTTGAGATTCTGGTCCATGGTGACATGACTGCATCATGCATGCATCATCATTTCTGCAGGTTTGTCAGCTGCATATTCATGCTGCCAATCTCCTGTTCTACCACATCCTAAAGGTGTTCTACTGGAATCAGATCTGGTGACTGGGGAGGCCACTGAAGCTCACCTAACTCATTGGGCTCTGTCTAAGCACATGGAGCAAGTACATCTGAGGTGTGTCCAAATCCACTTTTTCTAGGTCCATGGCAGAAAAAAGGTTGCAGCAACTTAGTTCTTAGTCTCTTAATTAATCATTGGATGTGTTTAGGATGTAACATGCAATAAACCAATTACTGCTATCTCCTTTAAAAGCCAGGTGTGTTTACACCTTGGCTGATAGGTATTAAAATGGTAAATTTCCCAGCCTTTTCTGCCAGCTGATCTCTCCTTGCCTGTGCTGCTGCTGCTGGCGTATTTGGGTTCACTGGCATCAACACATGCAGTTCAGCATCACGCCTTCTAAAGTCCTGTAATGTGATCTCATTTATGTCCAAGAGACACATGGTAAAGTTATACAACAAACAACATGCCTCTTTATTTTTAATCGTAGGCGTTCCTAATGAAATTCTCTTTGAGTATATAATATGTGGATGCCCTCATTAAACTTATTTTACTCAATTCAGAAAAGATTAAAAAAAAAAAAAAACCTTACCTGGACATCGTAAAGTGCCACAATGTTTTCATGCTGCAGCTCCTGAGTAAAAACAGAGAAGAAAAACAAGATGCATTAGCACAAGCATTAAGTAGGCTACAGCAGCTAATGGGATTGCTTCCATTGATATTTCTATCAGGGAAATCAAGGCTCCTCTCTGTCAGCTCACACGAGGTCAATCTCAAATCATTTTTAAGCAAACAGAGGAGATAAGTGAGAAGCAATTAAGTATCTCGCTTACCTTCAGGATTTTGATTTCCTTGCCAAGAAGGATCTGGGACTTGGACAGGTTCTTCTTATTAATGCACTTGATGGCCACTTCCCAATCTGTCTTCTATGGAACACAGAGAGCAGAAAGGAAAAAGATTAAAATACAGTACATCAAGCATCAAAGGTCATGCTTTCTCTCAGGAAATTGTTTGGTCATGGTGGTAAGCCACCGGCATCCTGGAAATCTCATCTTGCAATCAGTGTAGTCAGGAGACAGTCTAATGATTACACATCATTAAATATGTGGCATCTGCAGTGTGAAATATCACCTCTGCTCTTTTTCCCCAACATTTACTGAACATCACAAGTTCTTACATCCAACGTGACATGTTCATGTTGATTGTTTTGTCTGAATAATAGTTTAAAACCCACAAGTTCACTCTCATATAAACCAAAGAAGAGCTAATGCTCACATTAGAGAAGCTGGAACCATAGAGGGTAATGATACGTGGTGATAAATCTTCATCAGATAAATTAGTTGACTTATTGTTTCAGGTTTAGTTGAAAACCCCATAGTTACCCGACTACTGTACTTGATGACCACCAAATCGCACAATGATTGTAGTGTGTCCTCTCAGTCATTGCATGTCTAGAGTCTATATTACATTCTGGCCCATTAAGGAAACTATAGCAGGAAACATTCTCACTTACATAATAGATTTCTCCCTAGTAATTGTTACAACAAAATGTGTGACAGCTGACAGCAAAATGTATATTAACAGATGTTTTCTGCTATCACTGTGTGTGGGGCTGGGTGATAAATTAAAATGATCATTTACTAGTTTTCAGATAAGAGAGGAACCTATCATTTTACACACTTGTGTTGTCCACCAAGCACCTTGTAATGCAGTGGTACTTTAACTGTTGAAATGATATGATATTTAAATGGACCCAAGCACAATATGTGTGTGTGTGTGTGTGTGTGTGTGTGTGTGTGTGTGTGTGTGTGTGTGTGTGTGTGTGTGTGTGTGTGTGTGTGTGTGTGTGTTTGAAGCCAAGCTCTATTGCCCTAAACTGAATTGTCAGCATCATTGTGTAAGGGAGGTCTAGAAGGACAGAGGAAATTTTAGCTGTCCCAATAACACCAGGTCACTTGAGTTTCTTTTGCACTGAATGACACGCTGAATGACAAGGCACTCAGATGACAGCTAGAACAGGAGCCAGCCTACTTGCACTAAAAGCTAAGAGAGAGGGGAGGGACCTTTTTTTCCCTGGGCTGATATAATATTTCCAGATGAGCTCCTTACTGGAGCAGGTATAAAAAGACTTTTGGAGCTCACGTGAGCTAAGAGGTTCTCAGGACATGTGCTACAGACGCAAACACCAGAGTTTGGATATCAAAATACCCAGTAGAGTGCTAGGCTGTTTCTGGACCCTTGATAAAAATATAGTATGGCCGAACAAAATCAAAATGGTCAGTTAGACAGGAAAGTAAGGAAGGAATTCTCTGTATAAAAAGACATGCTTTCCAAATGAATCTAGGTTAATAGGAGATGTTCTTGTTCTGCGGGTGCACTCCGCCTAGAGGCTGGCATAGAATCCAGCACACAAGTGAGACTGCATGTGAGTATGTGAGTGTGTGTGTGTGTGTGTGTGTGTGTGTGTGTGTGTGTGTGCGTGTGTAATACATGGCCAACTGAGCTGCATCCATCCCCAGCTCAATCAAACCAAACTAATACCTCAGGAGTATGTGACAGAATAGGAGTAGTGTAGTCATGCTGCAGCGACAGTAGCATGCTTTCATTTTCCAGAATAATACATGATCTCATTTATGAATCACAGCCAATTATAGAGGTGTGAGCAACAAAGAGATTAGCATCAGCAACACTGCAGTCAGACATTAACCACAGCTGTTGTAATAGACAGTGGAAGACTGAGACTTGGAGCAGAAGACCAAAGCAGTATGGTAATATATTGTATTTGGACAATTAAAAAACTTTTAGCCCATATAATCCTCAAACATTTTCAAATATTCCTGTCCAGGGTGCACGTATGTGACATTCATCACCCAGAGATGACACATCTGAAAACTTTGGAGTAATGTAATAATCTGAATAAAATTTGAAACTGGATTAGACAGTGTTTGGCATCAACAGAAGAGGTAGATTTATATCCCAATGTATTTCTCCATACATCTAGGGCTATTTGATATACAACAAAACAAAATCATATTATGATTATTTTTGACAGATATGAATCATGATTTAAAAGGAATTTTTCACATTTCATTTTCACAAAAAGAAAAAATGTAAATGGTGATGATGTGATTGTTTTGGTGTGACTGATTGGTCTGATGTGATTTTTGCTGGGGTCTGTATCAAACAACTGGAGAATATCTGGAGAATATGATCTGTAGGCCCAGGGCATCTCTCTAACACCACAATGCTCCATTTATAATGGTATGTTGTGACACATTTTCTCAGCTCCTGTGATTTGGATATTGCACTTGGCCATGATGCAGTTTTGATAATATGTCGATTAAGTGTTGAACCCTACGTGTGTTCTGAGCAGGATAGGTTTAGGCTTCAACAGGCATTGAAAAAATAGCATCTTTATAGGCCTTTTACTCACATTACAGATAAAATTAATTTGTTTTGGGATAGTCACAGCACTCTTCAGCAGCTACAGTTCTCAGAGTCTGACAGGCTATTCTTTCCTTTCTAACAGGTTTCATACTGTGCCTCACAAGTGCATACAAAAGCTTCATATTTGGGGTGAAGCACTCAAATTGGTCAGAGGGCAGGGTTTAACACATCAAATACTGACATTCTTCAATAATCATAACAGGTGCTTTTCTCTGTTTTATATCATTGTGAACTAAGTTCCTTGAGCTTTGGACTGTTGGTAAAACAAAACATCTGAAAGCATCCTACTGGGCTTTAAGAAGCTGTGATGGGCATTTGTTAATTTTTTCTGGACATTATTCTGTACATTACACATTAATTGAGAATACATTTGGCAGATTCACTGACAATTGAAAATGTGTTGGTTGCAGCCCTACTGTACATCCTTTTGATTCTTGATTATTCTGAATATAATATACTGAATTATAAATAAATATAAATATAAATATTTGTTTTTGCAGAGCTGCAGAAGGTCTAGCTGTTGACAAATTTCTAGAATGTGAACTAATTGGATTTTGACATAAAATTACATTGTAAATTACAATTTCTGAGTTTTGTTTCTTTTTGTTTTGCAGTAGTTGATCTGTACTGGGAAATATCTAACAGAGCTATTAATGCAATTAGCTGATTGTCCTGCCTTACCTCTGAAGAGCATAATAACTTGATATGACAGTGTAACAAGAGCCCATGTTAAACATCCAACACTGCTTAAGCAATGAAGCCATCCATCACGTCTGTTGCATGCAGGTGGCTCTAACCTTCCTGTTCTTCCATGGCGGAAATAATCCTATAAATAGACTAAATGGCATGCAGATGATAGGACTTAAACAGTAAATACACTGATCACATGCCAGATCTGTTTTAATACGTTAGTAAGGCATGTGAGTAGCAGACAGATGTGGTTACACGTGCACAGCTCCCAGTGAACCTGTGCATGTATGACAAAGGGTGACTGTTTAAAGGTCTCCATTCAGTTTAGTTTCCAGGCTCTGAGCTAGTTGTCGATTCATATAAAGAAAGATTTATACTGCACTGCTCGAGCTATGGCAGGGAGTGAGAGGATGCTCTAACTTGGCTTTCACTGAGGAATTCAGAACCATCTGTTTCACACCAGTAGCAATAGGGGCAACATGATGTCATCTCCTGCATCTCTGTCACACATACGAACACAAACAAAACCACCATCCTATGTCCTGTTTCAGAGGACTACACACAAGTCAAATGTAAAGAATTAATTCAATTTCTGAGCATTCTGTCAATAAACTACCAGGTTTCAGTGCGGTGCAGTATGAATGAACCTTGTGCAGCTCTTACATAAGGAGGGCATGCATCCTTAAAAAAGCAAAGGAAAAACACTGCACCCAATCCTCCCTCCAGTACGTCAGCAAGTCATTCACTGCTGCCTGACTCATCCTTTTCATGAATGAACCAAACGACATAAATACACTTATACAACCAACATCAAGCAGATCAAATAACACTGATATCACCTTTCACAGAACGACTGTACATTACATGAGACTGGATGCGGCTTTTATGCTAGTCATAAAACGGCTGTAAATATCACAGCCCCCCACCCCCACCCCAAAAAAGGTGACAGCCCACATATGGTGCTGCAGAACTGCATTCTGCACTGCCACTGACTGACCCAGATTTTCAAATGAATGCCTGCTTGCCCCCTTTTTTCCTCCAAGAGAAGCTGGAGAAGAGGGGGAGAAACGTTGCAAGCAAGCTTCTTAGATACATAGTTTTTAACGATTTTATTTACCTTCCTGTGTCTTCCTTTGAACACCACAGCAAAGGCTCCATGACCAACCAGGTCTTTTCTGCTGTACTCAAAATCTCCTACTGTCTCCATTGTGATGGTTCAGCTGATGCTGGGCACTGGTGGGTAGCCTTGAATGTTGCCCTCCTCTTCAGAAAACAATCCTGGAGCAAATTATCCACTCAGTCCGGGTGACGCTGCTTTTTTGCACTGCGAGTTTATTTCATGACAAGTTGCTCCGATATGCTTTATTGCATAAATAAGAAAAGCAGTCAGGACATGATGCACTCGTATGTCCTCTAAGTAGGTTGGAGTGTTTGTAATATCACACAGACCAGAAGGCTTTGAGCATGGCTAGCAACAATTCTGAGCTAAACTGTATCAGTGCCAGCTGTCAGTCTTTGACCTAGTTGGATAGCTGCAATCCAGCTTTGCATTACTCTCCAAGGAGGACTAACTCTGTGTGTCCCCGGTCACCTTACCTGTTCAGAGGGACAGTCTACATGATGCCAAGCCTGCTGGACATGACCGTGCAAAGACTGAGGCAGCAGCAGACACCGAGCTATCTGTTAGCCTGACAGTGACATAACCCTGTGGCTACACCTAGCGTCATAGCTGCTGCCCAGAGTAAGTCTCTGCAAACATGCTAACAATAATATGTAGATATCGTTACCTGGTTCGGTGATACTGAATAATTTAACCTGTTTTTATCTAAAACATACAAGTTATAACGACCTATAAGCCTAGCCAACATCTGCCAGCTAGTGCACAGTCAATGTTAGCATTAATCTTGATGCATCACAAATGTCAACAGAGAACTGTTGTTTATCCCAAGACGTTAGTCCGTATTATATGTCCTCTTCGACAAGACGTCCGAGTCCAAAAGACACATATCTGTCCTCTTCAAAAACACTGACGTTTCCCCAGTGAGCATTAATTTCAGCCGAGTGACATAAAGGAACACTTCGTTGTTTCATTCGTCGTCAAGTCTGAAATGACAGCTGACGTTAGCACTGGGAGTAGCTGTCGCCTTCAGTTAAAACTGTTTCCACGTTGAACTATTGTACGTTAATCTAATATAAGCTGTACAGTTTTTAATCACTGTACAGCTCTCTCGTCATAACAAACGGCAGATCCTGCCGTCCTGCCGTTGACTTAAACAATACTGAAACCGAGTACGATTTTCCTGCTTTATACGCTATCCTTCCGCGGAGACCAGCTGTAAACCTTACCTTCCGCTGTAAGGGTTAGTCCGCCTACTGAAGCTTATGGGACAGAATCTTTTTGTGAACAAACCAGGCTGTTTCTCTAACAGTTGTATAGATTTTTGGACGGTCAGAAGGTATTTGACTGATGTGTGCACAGTGGGGTTTTTTTCAGGATCTCCTGGGATTGATGAGATATTCCATGACTCCAAAAACCTAGGGACTGGTTTAGGACTTCTGATCAATTCATTAGAAATGATCAAAACAAAATTTGGTGTGTCTTTTGTTACATATTACAAGAGCGTGTCTGAGGACATCTTTGTTTTACACATTGTATAATGTGTATTTGGGATTAAACAGGAGGAAATTACTCTCAACATGCCTAGATGGTATTTTTCATTATATTTTTGAAGATGTGACATGAGAACATAAGACATGAAAGTATTGATTCAGACAAAATCATTACACAATGTATGCACACTGCTCAGGCTCTAGCCAAATAATGACAACATAATGTGTGTACATAAAACATAAAGGGAAGCAAGCTCTGGTGGTTCACAATACAACTAGCAGTACACTGAAAAGTCTCTGAAATGCATTGTTTAGCTTTAAAAATGCTGTACTCTATTTATAAAATTCCTACTAATGCTTTTCCACCTGAAAATGAAAATAATGGATATTTTATGCATTTGTCAAGTTAAGCAGCTTTTTCTTTTGCTGCTGCTCTGACAGTTGGCCATATGAGATCAAATTAGAGTTCTTTGTTTAAATTTTGCCATGAGCCTAAACTTCCAACAGTCAACCAGCAAAGATAATCATTTTAATGATAATATTTTAGTCAATGGCTGACAAAGGAAATAGAAACTTCAAATGACAAATTTCTGTTTAGTTTTTTCATCTGTTAAGACATGAGCTTAGCAACACTGGTGGCCATAGTTATTTGTATTCCTGGGGCCAGAGCATGCGATGTTGAAACCTGCTGGCTAAAGATAAAAGTAAATACAGCAAGATTGTTCACATCTGCGGTATTAACACCCAACTACGCCAGCTGGAGTTCACCAAAATTAATGTTATGTCAGTGTGTACTTTTGGAAAAATAATGCTGGACACCATAGTTTTATCTGGACCTAATCTCACCAGTGATGAACCGCTGGCTGTCGATGTGGTGTCCAGCAAACAATGTGAGTTTTGCAAATAATTGGAAGACTTTCTGAGTGAGACCTGGTCTGATCAGGAGAGATAGCATTCATTCCACATTCCACATTCATTCCACCAGCAGCTCTTATCTCCACAAATCTGACTGATTTTATTAGAACATGAAAGCAATGGCAAACTACAATTGAGACCAGGAGACAGAATTACAGTCCTGTGTGGGCTGTTTTTCTCCTACCAGCCTTCACCAACTGACTTCAACAATTTCTTCATCTAAACCATCAACCTGTCTCTTAGAACCCATCACAACTGGGCTGCTTATTGGAAGTTTGGTTATGGGTGTATGTGTAGACAAGACACTAGTCTATGGATAAGAGTGAGAGTAACATCAGTTACATCCAGTTAATTATGTACCTGTTAAGATCCTACTGAAATGTAAGCATATGTAACTACAACCACAATTATCATCCTCATGGCATCCCAAAGCTGTTAAAAGAGAGAGTTAAAGAACATTAAGTCTTAATATTCATTAAGTTTTAATATTATGTCTGCTGAACGTGATTTTTGTTTTATTATAAGTTTTACAAAGACAGTTTGATTTATTACACAACCATTGTTGGATTGTATTAGATCATAATGGTGTATATTAACTGGTCAAAACTGGGTATATTGTAGTGTATACTGTTGTACAGTTGGTGGCCCATGTGCTCGTGTCTGTAATGTTTCTGTTGTTTTTGTGCGTGTGGGATGGACAGACTGGTAGTAGTGTGAAGAAGACATAACATTTTGAACAGAGAGCCTGTGTTGTTATCAACTGATGGCCTGTAAAGACATGGATGTTTACCATGCAATTTAAGAAGCTATGGGGTAACACTATGGGAAATGTAGGATCCATAGTTTTTCAACCTCTGATTCTTTGATTTTGCCCTTTTTTATTTCAATCTTTCTTTCAAAGTCCCTAAACTTTTTGAAATTACAAAAATAAATCTTGGGAGTAATGCTCTGCAGTGTACCACACAGTTGTAGAAGCCTGGGAACCCCCCTGGTAAAATGTTTTATCAAACCTCTTCGAAGCATAGATGTTGCTGTGACCTCTTAAGTAAGGATGTATTAATGCATTAATAGATCATCTCAGGTCTTTTATAATGTGTGTGAGTGTGAGTGTGTCCAGGAAATCGAAGTTAGTAGTAAGTAGTTAGTAGTAAGTTCCTTTGTTTTGTTGACATTCAGGAACAGGTTGTTGTCAGAACACCAAACCACAAGTTGTTCCCTCCTCTCCACAAGATGACTTATCTCTGACAGATACCATTACCACTAGCAGACTTTATGATGTTGCTGGTACTGTGCTTAGCTATACCAGTGAGCCACAACATAACCACCTGCCCAATAATGTGTAGGTTCCCCTTGTGTCCCTACACAGCTCTGGCCCATCGAGGCATGGGCTCAGACCTGTAAATGTATCTTCTGGTAGTTCTGTAGGATTGGACCAGACTTCACTTCACATGCAAATCACTGTGCCTTGGGCGCCCATGACGCTGTTGCTGGTTCACCTCTTTGTCCTTCCTCAGACCACTTTTAGTACTGACCACAGCATACTGGGAACACACCACAGAACCTGCCACTTAGGAGATGCTGAGACAGTCATCCAGCCATCACAATTTAGCCCTTATCAAAGTCACTCAGATCCACGTGCTTACTGTATATAGCCTACCCCTTGACAGGTGCCATTGTAATTAAATAATGTTATTCACTTCATCAAGTACAAAAGCACTGCTGTACAATTGATGCTATTGTTATTTTAATAATGTGTCAAAATGTCTTAGGTGAAAAAGGACTATAATATAGTTATTAATAAAGAGGGCATAAAACATTAGCACTTTTCTCTAGCTTGTTGAAACTAAGTGCATTGCAAATGGATTAATTCCAATGGACATTTAACAGTATTTCTGCACTCTGAGATTTAATATGTCCATCACAGGGATATGTCCTGCACATGTTCATCCTAGTTTCCCATTAATAACACAAGTGCAAATAAAGTAAGCCCTAAATTAATAAAACACCCTAGTTTATCTGACAAAAGTAAAACATACTGAGTTACCATTCACCCCTTAAATTATGACAGGGATTTTAACAGACTTGTGTGTATAAAATTGTGTTTAGAGTAAAAAAGTGTACAAAAAAACCCAAACATTTTTTAATTATAAGGTGTAAAAAATGTACAAAATAGTGGCATTATCTTTTTTCCTTCTTAGGAACTTTGTTGAACCTGTGTACAGACAGATTTTCCAGATCTGCTGTGAGAGGAAATGTTTTTCCCAGGGGTTCAATTATAAAGAGTAATATTCAAAGTGCTCATTCTGGCTGATTTAATAATGGCAATTTTTTTCTAAGAATAGTGTTATACAGTATGACTTACACAGCTTCTCACATACATGTTTATCATACAAACGGTACATTGAGAAATGTAGAAAAATATCTTCTAAAATCAGAGTAAATGGGATAGATGCAGTCCGGTGATGTATCAGTTCTTCTTCTTGGTTTTGGCTGATGTATGTCCAGACTGAGAGGTGGAGCTGTAGGTGGAGGACAGCAGCATGGTGAGGAGCAGCAGCACCGGCACCAGCAGATATGGAGCATATATGGAGACCAGCAGCCAACGCTCCTGCAGAGTCTGGGGACCAGGATGGGGTTTCATAGGGAACTGATAGAAAAGGACGTGGGCTAGGATTGGGACCAGTGTGGTGGCCACATGTGTGGAATACACGATGGCAGGAGTCCTGATCCACTTACAGCCACCTGACAAGAAACACACGGAGTGGTCAAAAGAAGCTCCAGGCTGAAGAACACGTCATGTCTTTGGTAGAAAGTAGTTCCACTAACAACCTAATAATAACAGCTAAGTCTTTTGATTTTCCAGAATAAGTAACATATCTTGAAAGAGATATTGTTGTTTTTTATGTGACTTTTAAGTGCTGTGGACATGAAATTTAATTTACCCCAACCAATCTAAATTTAGTTTCAACCACTGACACCAAAACTAAGGAACGAAACATTATAAATCCAGCCTGATAAACTTGGGAAGGTGGTTACATCCACAATGCCTGCAGGAAATGAAAGCTTGATTAGCTACATTTTCATAGTCTAGCCCATTAGATGAACTTGACCTCTGTCTGCACTGCAATTTTTCCTGAGAGTGGATGTTTTGAATGCTTCATTTGCTTAAGTAAGAGAATGAAATCATTCAAAACACAAACTACTTGTGTTCATTCAGCTATATTGCTTAATGCCACACCATGGTATCATCTGACTGCCGGGTAATATTCTCAACATGATGAAACTATTCATGAAGTCAATCTTAGTTATAGTTAGTCAGTTATAGCTGACTGTGTAAACTTGCCCCTGTAGGAACAGTGGTTGCATAATCTTAAAAATGAACCACACCTGAACCGTACATGGGGATGTGCTCCATTGCTCAAACAAATAGCACAACACCTAAGGCAGCAGGGTATGCAGCTACCACGTGGAAATGTTGAAATGTTGATGTTGATCATAGTCTCAGTGAAGACAGACAGGAAATGTGGGATGGAGAGGAGGGGAGTGACATACAGCACATGGTCCAGCTAACCAGGAGTCAAACCAGGGACTCACCCATGTGGTCTGTACCCTAACCATTCAGCCATGGATCTTATACTCTGAAGAGGGCACTCTTCTCTGGTTTGCTTGTTTCTTACAGTCTTTCTCAGCCTGTCTTTGTTTTTAATATCTGTTAATTCTTTGGGGCTTAATACAATTTAAAAAAAAAAAAAGAAGAAAAGTTTTATTTTCATTTGAAAATCAGCAAGAATACCATTCATCCAGTATCTTTTCCACATTCTGCTTTTGGTGTCAAACAGGCAATTCACTCCGTCAGCTTTATCAAAATAAAGAGGTCGCTTTAAAATTTATTAGAATAAAGCAAAGATTGAAAATCTATATGGCATTAATTGGGAGTGTAAATATGAGGTAACTAACTTTTGTAGAAAATTTACCAGTGGTTTGGCTAAAAGCAGAAGAGCTGATGAAGTCTTCAGATGTCATCTGGTGAACATGACAGATTTCAAAATAAATTAGATGATGGATATAAACACAAGACAGAATGTATCTTCATTAGGTCTAGTAGGAAGTGGGTTCATCTCTTCTTATTTCTTTAGACCCGAAAAAAGACACTTCAAGAACTCTGGCTTTGATAAATGAAGAATCCAAGATAAGATAGTTGAAGAATGTGCTAGACATCATGGAGACCTTTCTAACTCAAATTATACAGAAGACTTGCCTGTGTCTTTCTTGAAATCTGTTAATAAATGTAAATTGTTTACTGATGATATGTCTTGGTGTAACTGTTACTGTTACTAACCTTGAGGTCTTAGAAGCAAAAGGTTATTTCAAAAACAATAAATCTTCAAGGACCAACAGTATCATATCAGAATTTTACAAGGCTTTTGCAGATCTATTATCCTAAAGATAACTCAATCATAGATAAGACACAATCTGGATTTTAAAATGTGAAAAATCTCCATATAAATAAATAAGATTTGTATTGGATTCGTTGGATTACAGTGATCTTATTGAGAGTGAAAGTCTGGACTGACATATAATGTTTCAACCCCTCCTCTGGTCACTTTGTAGGCTAGTCCTGGGTCACATGGAGTCCAACAGTGCTTTGCAAAGCTATTTGCTCATGTCCCATAGAAAATTAAGGGGGTCTTGATGTTGCGCATGTGTGGTTTTATACAGCATGACAGTCAGCATCTGTTCCACTGTTCTGATTCCCCCCTTTATACAGATGTTCTTTAAGGTAGATATGGACCCCTTGCTCTGCTTTCCTAACAACCAACAGAATGGCAGGCACTATATTCCCGCCTTGGCTGTAAGGGGCTTGAGGAGCCTTTGACAGCACATTTCAACTAAAGATATCAGAGAAAAATGACACACTGTGGCTGTGAATACTCAATCCTCCACAACTGTACTGCTTTTCATGTGGTAATACAGCAGAAATCCAGAGGAGGTCAGGTTTGAGCTTCTGCCTCTGTTAACCTGCGCGCCGCCCTGTCCTCAGCATGGACACGACGCACCGAACTCCATTAGAAAAACTGCCAATTTAATATTGGCTCCTTTA
This sequence comes from Lates calcarifer, assembly GCF_001640805.2. Classification (NCBI taxonomy): domain Eukaryota; kingdom Metazoa; phylum Chordata; class Actinopteri; family Centropomidae; genus Lates; species Lates calcarifer. The sequence goes on from NC_066853.1 coordinate 26,374,424, forward strand.
ACGGTCAAAGTACGTCCACAATATATAATTTAGGACTTAACCTCTCAGTCCACAAGTCTAATTATGGTTCAAGAGGATGTTGTCGGAGAATGAACTTTCCTTCATAATCTACATAATCTAGCTCTTTTAATAAAACACCATGTAGGGAGGTGAGCACATTTGTGAGACAATAACCTGCTTAAATCAGGCAGCATTAAACAGACGTATTGTAAAGCACAGTCAGGCATGATGAGACGCGACAGGTATTATATACCAAACCACGGTTACTGTCAACTGACCTTTAAGGAAAGCATACGCTGCAACGGGAAAGAAAGGCGTCTGAAGCAAAGCCTCGCAGAAAATAAAGGACTTGAACCACTCAGGAGGATCCAGCACCATAGGGTCTTTGAACTCCTCTGCGTACCACCTCAGGAGATCTTTTAGCTGAAGGGAAGAAAGAGCCAGACTGTGAACTGATTTATGACCACTGAACAGTTTAAGTTTGATTCTCTTGCAAGCGGCCACTTCACCATACATGAAGTGGTACTGGACTGATCTGTTCTTACCGGTTGGGGGTACACATGTCCAGGCAGCAGGGCTTGTAAGTCAATAAATAATGTGATAGGAATATGAGTAGCAAAATAGAAGAAAAAGATCATTTCTAACACACGGATAGCCATTATGCCTGGCTCACTCAGTCAACTGACAGATAGGAAACAGACAGGTAGGAAACTGGGACTCGGTTCTCAGCAGCAGCGTGTCGTAAAAACGCGTGTTCCCATGGTGGATCCCATTGGCTGGCAGAGAGAGATGGGGGCGTTCCTGGATGCACGACTCACCCCAATCCCACACAGGCAGAGACCATAGACTGTATGGCAGTGACAGTCCCCAATTCTCTATTTCTAACGTTTAGAAATGTCGACGTAGAGGTAACGACATACTTAATATACTCAATATAGAGTTACACAGGATAGGAAAGGTAAATTAAATAACATGAAATAATCTAGTAAGGCATCAAAAAGTACTCTAACATTACTGCTTTACAGGTCATCAGATATTTTCAGTTCTTCAGGCTCTTAGCAGAGACTGTGCATGTTTGCCTTTCATTAGTGCTAAAGCACTGAGATGTTTGTCCACGTGGGCTCTTGTAAAAACAAGAAAAAAAAAGTTTCTTTTTTCTCTATTTGGATGTGTGGATGTAAAATATCACCAGGAGTATCAGGTTATTTTACGGTGGCCCAGAGGGTCCAAACACAATGACAGTTCAGAAGACACAACAGCATTTCAAAAACACAACAATTCTGTGAAATAAAACAACAATTCACACAAAATAACAATTCAACAATTTTCTGAAATGTCTTGTGAAAACATTGTTTGTGGACAACGAACAGAGGGTCTTAGAGTTTAGGTGGAAACATGTCTAAAGCTGTTTTACAGACTACAGGTGGAGGCTGAGGCTGCAGGTGGAGGATGGAACGTGGCACTTCAGGTGTCTTGCAGGTGTTGTTTGTGTCCTGGCAGATGATTGAGGTGGTGGCTGAGGCTGATTTACCATGTGTCAGATTCTGTCAGATACCTGGAGCCCAAACTTTCACCTCCAGCCTTTTCCAACACTGCAGCCTCCTCCACCTGCCAGCTGTGGAAGACATCTAAGGCCAAACCCTCCACCTACATCCCCTGCCAGAGACTTCCACTGCGACCTCCACCTACACAGTCCTGCAGATTGTTGCCACCCAAATTCCTCATCCTCTAGCCTCTGCCACCATCCTACAGCCTCCTCCTCTTGCGGAACCTTGCAGACAGCTGATGCTCAGACCTCCACCTACAGCCTTTACCTGACATCTGTAGGGGAAGTTTCTTGCTTCAACAATTTGGAGGTGGAGGAGGCTGCAGGCTGCTGGAGGAGGGTGGAGGTAGAGGCTTGGGCTAAAGCTGTCTGACACATTCTGATAGTGGAGGTGACATTACAGAATTTTTACAGGTGGTGGTGGAGGAATCAGGTTTTAGCCATCTGCAAAAATCTGCAGGTGTAGGTTCTAGTAGATGTTGCTAGCAGAGGGTTTTTGTGGAAGATCTGTCCTCAGCTCTCTGCCAGAATCTATAGGTGGAGGAATCTATAGATGGAGGGGGCTGGGGATGGCTGGCAGAAGCTTTAGGTGGAGGGTCAGACTACTGTTGTCTGCTTAAATCTACAGGTGGAGGAATCTGTAGGTGGAGGAGGCTGCAGATTCCTGCCAGAGGCTGGAGGTGGACGTTGGGAAAGGTGGTCGTAATCAGTTGTAGGTGCAGGTCTATTCTCAGCTGTCTGCTGTCTGCAGGTGGAGGCCAGATGGCGGAGAGTTGAACGAGGCAGTTTAGTTAGAGGTTTTGCGTGGAGATATATCCATAGTTCTTTAATTTTTTATCAATCTCGCAGGAGAAAGAGCTACATCATATAAACTACAGAGGACTATACTACAAATTCACTTCAATTATTTTCTTCACAGAAATGTCCAACAGTGAATGAGTGAATTTCCAGATGTCTAACCTGGTGGTCCCTGCAGCATGGACACTTGGATCTGTGATTCCCTGCAACCTGGCATGCAGAGGTTCCCCTGCTCTTATGGTAGACATGGTCTCTCAGGTGGACGGGCACATCACATTGCAACAACACACACACATGTTAGAAGGAGTCTCTGCAAGTTCACTTAAAGTTAAAGCAAGTCATATACTCAGTGTAAAGCACAGTAGTGTTGCACTCAAAGTATGAAAAGTAAAAACAGTTACTGTGCAGCTGAGTGGCTCTTTCAGTGTTTTATAGTTTATCAGCATTGATGCATGAACGTGTAAAAAGAAATTTTAGCTCATGTTTAATACCATACACACTGATGGGTCATTCAATCTTTACAACACAGGAATAACTTATTTGTTGATCAAATGTTTTGGGCGGAAAACACTAATGTAACATTATTGTAATGAGTGACTTTGGGTGTCAAATAAAAGTAATGGAGTAAAAACTACAATATTTCCTGAAGTATGAAGTAGCAGAAAATATAAACAACAGAAACAAAAGAACTTCATGATTGTAATTAAGAACAATTTCAAACACTGACATTTTCACTTCATTGTTCCGTAAAACTTCCCAACAATTACAGCTGAATTAAACCACTCAGACCAAATCAGTTGCTGGGTCCCCATAAAGCCCACACCTTAGTTACATAACACAACAAACTCAGTCAATTAGGAATATGCAACATGAAAGCACAAAATTGAAACAACAGAAGTCTTCAGATTGCCTCTGATTGAAGACAGGACCTCAAGGTCTGTTAACACAGGGAGGATAACTTTAAGGCCTCTATCCTGTCAGTTATTGATGTGTTTAATAGTTGTATATATCAGAATACATTTCAATTTAATTGATAACAAATGTTTATAATGTCTGAAAATGTAACATCACATATCTTCTGGGGATTATATTATATACATGTATAATAACTACAGCTCCACTCAGATTCACAGTATTGTTATTTTTTCCCAGCTGTGAGCTGGATGACACAAATGTGTGATATTGATTATTTGTTTATTGGCTATTTTAAGATTAATGGAGCCTGTACAGTCCAGTACTGACAGTGTGCGTCATTACAGTAAACTAATGACCTCCTTCACTGTGTTTGACAGGCGCAGGCCCACAGGTCTGAGCACATACCGCTCTACAATATATCAATCTGGCTCTATTTCTATATATTCTATATAGCATGTGGCCCCTGGGGTGGGGGCAGAGGTCATGGTCAACTTTAAGAGTCTCACCGGTAAAATACATAGAAAATACTACAGGCTTCAAAGTGTTCAGATCTCACATTTTCCATGATGGAAGGTCTCAGTGAGTCTTTAGTTCTTGTTGGGATGTGAGACGTCCTCAGTAGAAGTGTTTGTTTTGAATAAATCACCAGGTGAAACTTGTAAAAACATTTTCTTGAGCTTTAGAGGTTTTGTTTGTTTTTAAATGATAGTTTGGATGGAAGTGATGCACCTGGAGACAACCATGGCAACCACAGATTCCATGACGTCCATTCTGTTCACAGGTGTTCTTATAGTCACACCTCACCTGTCTGATCCAATCAACCTGTGACAGACCTGAGATCAGGTGCATATCTAACTGTGATCAAACGGCCTCAGTCACACCTGTCTGCTCCAGTCTCTATATGAACAGCTCCGTATGGGCTGAATGTGATCTGTGCAGGTATTTGCTAAATTTCGACATAAAAGCAACATTACAAGCTTGTTTAGCACAAACTGTTCATATGATTTGTTAGTTTTTTACTCCAACTATATGTCATGCTTTCGATGCTTGCATCTCCAAATTGAGAGAGGTGCTTTGCGCATCTTATGCACGTGGCTCATCTTTTTCTCTTTTTTTCCACACAGCAACAGGAGGAGTCAGTTCTAAACGTAAATGATCTTCAGGATCTTTCTGTCACAGAGAAAAACATCTGTCCAGACTCAAATGATTTAACTTCATGAATAACACCAATAATAGAAACATTTTCTGTCTTTTTGAGTTTATTTTTTACAGGGGTTTTAAAGTTGTTTGAATGCAGACTCCCATAGGTCACAAGCAATGATGCACAAGACCATCCTTTAGCAGACAGACACAGCCCTTTGAATGCTGTAGTTTATCAGACTGCTCTGAAACCACGTCACAACATCACTGCAGTTTATACAGAAGTGGACAAATAACAGAAGCAACTCGAGTATCAATACCAAGATATAGATTTTATTTTTTGTTTCACACTTAAAAAGTGGATCTGTAGGTCTGATTCATCGTAAATATTTTATATTGTCAGAGAGAGAGGAGGAGAGTCTGTTGTCTTTAAGCAATAAACACATTTTGTCTTTCTACAGTCATTTCCACATGACGCTGTAAATCCCAGTCATTGAGTCAGGTAGAAATATAGTTTGTCTAAAACATTTAGGATGATAAATCATTCCAACAAAACATGATGAAACATCCTAATCATTAATCTAGATTACTGAATAATACATTTACAAACAGAATACTGACAAATGCACATCATTATTACATTTTTAAAAAATCACTGCTGCCAATAGAAATATGGTTGACGTGCATTCAGAGCAATGAAGTGCATTTCATACTATGGTTTGACTGATGGAAGCACAGTGTAAATACAGAATCACACAAAAAGACTTAGAAGACCATCCATGCAACACTATGCTACTTTCCAGTTGTAGTTATTTCTGTTCTCTGATGGGTTGTTTGTGTGTGATCATCTTACAGTTGCTATATTTGAGAAGCTGTAAAATGTAGCCTAAAAAGTTATGTGTATTGATTTCAAATGTACAGTGTATCGCTTGGTCTGAAGCCTCAGTAAATGTTTTCAGACTGGATCTTTATCATCCAGGGTGATGCTGGCTGCTCGCAGACATTTTGCCTCATGATATTCAGCCTCATCTTGCACCAAAAACTGTGGGCTCTCAACATCCACATAATCCTGCAAAGAAGAGAAGAGCAGCTTTAATTTAACCACAAGGGAGTTTTCGTTTAAAAAAAGACAAATCAATCTACTGTTTCTGCTCCCACACAGGAAGTCCTGTGTCTGACATTTACAGGTTGTATGAAGGTCCAGTTCAAGAGCAGTGTGTTCTGCCTACAGAAAGTCCACAGCTCGTTTCATTAGATCACATTACACCACATCAGTGAGAGTTTCAGAGTCAGAACAGCTGGATCTTAAAACTACCTGTGATTGAAATCCTTGGAAATTACACTGAAATTGTAGAATAAACTGTAGATAAATCTAATTCTTTCATGACAAAATACTGTGTACCATTATAGGACTTTAACCAAGGATGTAAAGTCATGTGGCTTCATATGCTAGGTGAAGGTCACAGAGGGTTTATTTTGCTTACTGCATCGTTTTCCATGATGTTCTCCAACATGTGGACAATGTCTGTGAATGAAGGTCTCAGAGTGTACGGCTCCAGCCAACAGTCTTGCATGATATCAATTCTGTGAAGTTTAGACATTTCATCAAGTTATATGCAACTGGGAACCAACTGTCATACATGATACTAAAATGTTATGATGTGAAACAGAGGCCTGGCCAAAGGTGTATTTAGTGATATGATGTTAGAGCTGGGGATAAGAATGACTCTGAATCAGTTCCCAAAGTTCAACTGAGATTTTGAGAGAAAACTGTTTCATTAATTAATGATGTTTGATCAATAATGAGGTCAGCCTCTAATATCACAGAGGCTTCTCTCAGACTACAGCTACAGCTGGCAATGAAATCTTATTTTATGAGCTGCATTGTGTAGTGTTATTAGTTGATGTTAAAAAGTAGTGTCTAAAACAGTGAGGAGAATTCACAGCATACCTTTTGGAATATCACATTAGATATTCAATATATTTTGATAATCAAAATATTTGTATTACTACTGTAATTATTGAATGAGTTTTGACTCACATCTCTGGTCTGCAGCCTTCAGGGTTTGTGTTTTTATGACCGATACAGATGTGGTACATCACTGCCTCTGATGTCTCCAGGTTTGGGTACGGTAAGGTACCTGGAAATATGATGTTTACATATGAGAAAAATTACAAAATAAAATACATGGACATGATAGTTTGTATTGATTAAATAAACTTTTCCACTCTGTAAAAATCCATTTTATTACCAAGGGTCTGAAGTTTTAATTCAGTCATTTTGTAAGAATAAGCATCAGCATACTGTGGCCATCATCACGGTCATATAGACCAAGAGCACTAATCTGTGTTACCCAAAGAGTCAGTTCATCCAAATGACCAATTAAACTAACTTTTTTTAATTTACCTCTAGTCATATGCAGCCATGCAGATATTTTTGGTTTGTTTTACAGTCAAATTAAAGGATTGTGTCAATTAAGTAACATTTTGAAAACTCTGGCTCCACTCCAGTGTGAAGAGGTGAAATGAATTTTCAGTTAACAATTTTCACGGGGACTATAAGAACTTTCTGTTTGGTTTTTGTTTTTTCACTGTAGCTTTTTCAGTACTGCGAGTCAGTGATCATTTTTAAAATTCTGTTTTCAGTAAAACCCTCTAATTTGACTGGCAGTGGAACAACTGTCTATAACTAAAACTCTCTGTGATACATGACTGACTTTAGATAAAGAGCGTGTTTAGAAATTACACCTGAACAACTAATGGAGGTCAAAATGACCATGCAGGTTTTCAGGTGGACAAAAAGGAGCTTCCAACATACAGCAGTGGGCCGACCAACCATCAGCTGCACCTGCCATTACCTGAGCCATGGACTCACCAAATGTCTGCATCTCCCACAGCACGATGCCAAAGGCCCACACATCTCCTTTGAAGCTGTAGTAGTTGTTCTTGAAGTACTCAGGTGGGTACCAGCGCAGCGGCACTCGCTGCTGTACAAGTTACACACAACTGAAAATGTGATTTTTCACTCAGGAATATAACCTGTGAAAACTGTTCATCCCATTAAAACTGAAACTCGCTTCACAGACCAACAGAAATAACAGAAATAAAGGTGGGACATCACCTTCATATATATATATATATATATATATATATATATATATATATATATATATATAGAGAGAGAGAGAGAGAGAGTAATGAGTTCATGGTGGAAATTATGAGTACATTTTGTGCAGTGTTAATGACACTGCTGTTCTTTGACATTAAGACCACGTCTTTCTGCAACTGTGGTTTCCTGTTCAGAGGATGTCGCTAAATCCTCCTGAACACACACACACACACACAGAATATAGAATACAGATTCTTTTTGAGTAGCAGATGAACAGATAGCAACTTTGATAACAGTTGAAATGGTTTCACAGCCGGGAGCAGAAATGGAAAAAGTTTGAGCCTTTGAATTTCAACTGGGAACAGAACATGACTGAAGGTGATACCAGATGTGATCAAATGTAACACAAGTTGGGATCAAAAGGGAAACATAGTGTGATCAAAATGACACTATAGCACAGAATATGTTCAGACTGACACAAGATGAGACCTTAAGTCTCATATGGTTTGACTAAAAGTGCCACATGGTCCCTTTTAAGCACATAATGCATATTTAATGAATAAATGCTTGTGTTGTTGCCGGGCAACATGGTGACATAGCAGATGGCACAGTACAAAAGGATGGATTCAATAATGTTACAATAATCAGGCATACCGGTGGACTGTCAAAAAGTCAGTAACATATTTACCAGCCCTGTGTGTGAAATCTCTAACAACAACTGTAGGATTTACTCTGCGTGTGGTTCATTTTGTCTTACCCGTGGGTTTCTCCAGCGGCTGCTATGGCGACTCGTAATGCGGGTTAAGTCTCGGGCCAGGCCGAACTCTGCCACCTTGACCTCCCAGGGAAACTTATTGACCACGATATTCCTCAGAGCCAAGTCACAGTGCACAATCTGCAGGAAAGACCAGGAAAGACCACACTGACACTGCTCATGGATTTTATGTGTGTATGTGCATTTATGTGTGTATATGTGTGTATATGTGTAAAGAACTTATGGGACATGTGTCTGGTCAGGTTATCACCATTTTGGAGCGTAGGTGCTGCATGGCCAGAGCGATGTGGTAAGAGGCGATGGTGAAGAGGCTCTGCAGTTCAGGATCTGCACTCAGGTGGCCTCTGTTGGTCTGCAGGAAGGTCCTCAGAGTGCCGTAGCTTACATACTCCATGATCAGAATGTAAGGCTCTGTACAAAGCAAATCACACTGAAACACACTCACAGAGAGACAATCTGGGGACAGAGGTTCTTTCTACAGCCTGCTGGAACCAGTGTTTTACTCGCAGAGTGATCACAGCCTGTGTGTAAATGCCTCTCACCCTCAGTGGTGTTCCAGTCCAGTAACTGGAGGATGTTCTTGTGGTGCACCAGTTTCCTCATGATGGAGACCTCTATGTCCACATGCTTGGGACGGACGCCTCAGAGGGAAAAGACCAAAAAAAACCAAAAAAAAACAAGTGGGGTAAAAAAAAAAAAAAGTTTCTTTTGTAAGTTGGGTGAAATGAAATGAACATAAATACATTAACATGACTAGAGGATGAAATGTCAAAATCATGGCAACACTTACACCTGTGCAGTTCTATTTGGTTTCAAGGTCAATTTTGTGACATAAACAAATTTGGAAACACTGTTTAGGTGTGGAAAAAGCTACAGCTCTGTCTGAGTGTGAGGGAGGAAGTAGAGGTGGGCTTATCTTCATATTCTCCCTCACACTTATACCACAGCTTCAACATCATAAACAGTGGCACTGTTTGTCATCTGACCCTCTGATAAGTCACACGAGAAGCATGTGAAATCACACTAAAAATATCAGTTTACACAGCTCATAAATGGTTGATAATGGCATCTCCATTCATTTACAGTGCTTCTTTAATGAAATGAAAATGAATGAAATGCTTACCACTGAGTGTTCTGTTTACACCTCTCTTACTGCTTACACTGACTTCAGTTTAGCAGGATAAACTGTGGGTGTTTTATCTCAACCACTGATGCTAGTTTTTGCCTCCAGGGGCTGCATTGCCTCAAAAGAAACTGTCAGAGTGGTCCAGTCATACCTTCCTTGCTGATCTTGCATGTGAACATGTTGTGGCCTTTACACGTCCCTCTGGTCATCCTGGCCTGGTAGAAGACGCCCTCCTTCCCTGCTTTGATCAGCTGCAGCAGGTTCAGGTCTGACTTAGTGAAATGAGGAACCTTGAGTAGACGACATGAAATATTAATACAATGTGGCTGCAACAACACAGAGCAGAACATGAGTGGATCACTGAGGACACTGAGAGGACATCCAACACCTAACCAACACCACGGTACCATCCAGGTCATGTCCACATGGCACCACAGCTGTTTTATTTTGGCTCTTTATTAGGAACACCTGTACACCTGCTTGTCTATGCAGTTATCCAAACAACCAACCACGTGGCAGCAGTGCAGTGTATTAAATCATGCAGTGTATTAAATCAGGTCAGGAGCTTCAGTTAAAATGCTCAGTGAGTGTATGTGTCACATATCCAGTTAACATCCTGTTTATCCATCTTGCTTGAGATGTTTCCTCTGCTGTGTCATCAGCTGACTGGACTAAAATACATGTAGATCTGACAGTGTGGGGTATTTCTATCTGCATCATGAGGATGTTGGTGCAGTAGTGGTACCTGCTGCAGGCCTTTCCACAGCCTCCTGGATGAGGACCTGACTGTGCTGCTCTGCTGCAGGGGAGTCTGGAGAGGGAGCTCCTCCTCCCCCTCCTCCTCCACCGCTGGGATGGGCCTCACAGGTACGAAGGGAGCTTCTGGCCGAGGGACAGCACTCGGCAACGTCTTGATCCCCTGCAGCTCCCGTATGGTATGGGCCAAAAAATGATATCTACAAGAATATAAAGTTTACACTGGCAGTGACATTGTCTCTTGTTGGAGGGTAAAGAATGTATTTCACAAGAAATTCAGCAATAAAACATGATATGAAGTGAATATCATTGATCATTTTGTTACAATACAATGTTCTGCTGAGAAACCTTGGGTTCTAGCATTTATCTTGATGTTACTTTGACACGTACCACCGACTAAATATTGTTACAGACCAAGCACAGCCCCCCATGGCAAAAGCACTCCCCAATGGCAGGAATCCCTACCCCAGCAGCACAACACTCCAACCACACCACATCCCACAGATGCTGGATCAGATTGTGATCTGGGGAGTTTGGAGGCCCCAACTCCCTGGGCTCTTTGTCATGTTCCTGGAGACATTTCTGAGCAGTTTTTGTGGCGTGGTGGTTGCACTGTCCTGCTGGGGGAGGCCCCTGCTATTAGGGAGTGCCATTGTCATGTTGAGTAACAATTTGTCAACAGTATGCAAAGAGTGATGTGCCTTTAAAAGAGTACTGCAATAAGCTGATTTTAAAGAAGTAATATGTGGAAATGGTATTATCAGTATTCACTGTTTTAAAAAAAAGACACGTGGTGTATATATGTTATGTGTGAGTAGATGTTAGTGTTCACTGCATGCTTGCTTTGTGTGAAAAAGACATATAATTAAAAAAAAATGAAGGAAGGAAGAGTTAAGAAATAATGTGGTAAAAATAAAGGTGACTTAGTTTTAATAAAAAGTAAATACAATCAGAACAGGCCAGAACATAATGGAGTAAAGCAGAGTGAGAAAAGGCCAAATGAGGACAGGGTCTGCCCTGAACACGACCCTGCAAGCTGGAGTGCAGCCAGAAGAAAAGCACTGGGGCTTTCCAGAAAACAGTGGCCTTGAAGAGAAGATAAGAGTCTATTTTTAGAGCCCAGGTGCTTCTCAAAAGGCAGTGACCTTGAAGATAACATGTGAGAGAAATTATTTTTTTGGGGAGCCCCAAGATAGACATCTAAATGAACCAATGTTTAGTGGTGTAAATTGGTTAGACCAGTAAAATGACCTGAGAGGCGTGGAAAGCCACAGCCAAAACTGTATAAAAAATAGACAAAGCCAGGTGTACTTTGAACTAAATGTTCATTTTATCATGCTAATATGCTGACACTGACAATGCTGACATGCTGCTGTTTAGTAGGTTATACAATATCTTTATCATCTCATCCTGACAGAGATGAAATTGCCTGTACTGTTATTTTGTGACTTTCCGTCCAAGACATTTCACTCAAAACCAAACTTTCAACCTGCTCATGGTGCTAGTGGTAAACTCATGACCAATCATGACCACCCTGGAGCCACACTAATGTGGTTTAAAATGCTGCCCAACCTGTGTGAACACAGAGCCTGACATTAACAGAAAAACAGCTGTGTAACATGTGAACTCAAAGAGCGTGATGTTGTACAATAAAGTCACTGAAACCTTAACGTAGACTTTGTCAAGATTGAAAGTGAGGAAAATAGAACTTCACCTCCTTCAGTGTGTAAATCACATAAAAAAAAAACATAAAGACAACAAACAACAACACAGATATAATATGTCGAGCTGAAAACTCTGGTCTGCAGCAAGACAGACATGAGTGGCAGTAGGTTAGCCTGTGGTGAATTTCAGTGAATTGATGGCGTGGCCAATTTCACAGCATAACAGGAAAACCACAAGTGTAACTAACAACAATGAAAATGTCTGCATTCCATCTGTAGGTGTTTACTGCTGCACTGTGTTTATTAGGACTTACAATCATTACTGTTGTTAGTTAAGGTTGTGGTTGGAGTTAGGTTACACCTGTGCTGTTATAGTAAGGTTAGTCAGCTGTGAAAAAGGTTGCTGTGTAAACTGATCTCAGTTTTCAAAGTACATCACATGAAACTCTATGCAGGATTAGATTTACTATGTATGACTGAACCAGGTAATAGCATATCTAGGGTTGCAAAATTCTGGGAATTTTCAAAGTTGGAAACTTTCCATGGGAATTAATGGAAATATATGGGAATTAATGGGAACTAATGGGAATAAATTTTCTAAATCACAGGTTAACATATAACAGGGAACTTGTAGTTGCAAAAACATCTTGCAGTATAATCTTGGTTAAAACAACCAGATTTAGTGTAAATTCAGTTGAATTTCTCCACTGCACTGTGCACTCCTCCATCACATGCACATGTTGATATATAGAGTCCTGCTCACTTCGGCCACACTGCTGCGTCTGAGCCCACTGACTACATCCAGTCAGTTTGGATCAGATTACTGGGCTCTTTGATCTGTGCCACTAAAGTTTAACTAGCAAAAAATAAATCAACGTGTTAATACAGTAGCCACCTAACAGGTAAAAGGGAGATGCTAAATGTAAGCTAGCTAACACCATTTTATTGACAATTTCAGTCCGGTTCTGCTCGAGGTTTCTGCCTCTTAAAAGGAAGTTTTCCCTCTTCACTGTCGCCTAGTGCTGCTCATGGTGAGAACTGTTGGGTCTTTCTTTGTAAATGTAATTATATAAAGAGTCTAGACCTGCTCTATATGGAAAGTTCCTTGAGATTCTGAGAACTTCTGTTGTGATGCTGTTTCTTCTGCCTTCTGCCAGATTTCTGTTTATACAGGACTGTGGCTTACAGTTTGATTCAGCAGCTGATTGAGGAGTGTTCATCTGTTCACTTAGTCCATTTCTTTTCAATTATCCAGCATCAATTGTAAAAAATTCCAATTCCAAAATTTCCCAGCTTAACTTCCCATTTTAACCATCCCACTTCCCAGTTTTCTTCCCCTTTGCAACCCCAAGCATATGCATGCATGTACTGAAGGCAACTGCATTTGATGAATGCTACACTCACTTGGTTTCAGCTGATTTCAGTATAAAAATCAATCTTAGGACAATTTGACCAAAGATAAATGAAAAGACACTGACACCACATCGTCCAGTGATCGTCCTTATGACAGTATTTGGCCTCTCTTACTTTCTGAGACACACGAGCCCCAGCAGTGTCACTGTGAAGATGGTGAAGGAGAGAACTCCGATGAGTATGTAGTTGAACCAGTCTGGGGACTGACCTGAAAAATCCAACAGGACAGAAAGACTCAGATCCAACACGCTCTCACAACGTCAACCTGAACTAGCCGAATGTGAATCTTGTGAAGCCTGAGAGCTCACCTGGGCAGGTGGAATTAGACATATCATCTGCTTACTGAGGGGAACATTGTCTCAGGTACGGGGCAGGGGTAAACGGCAGTCTGAAGGATGGGTATTGTGGTGATCCAAATAAACGTTGAGCAGAAAGAATGTTTGTAAAATTTAATATACAATCAGGCAAATGGGACTTTCTTTAAAATGAGTAATGACATTAATCACAACATGATGAAGGTTGTAGAGGCTGTGGTGTGATGTATGATCAGAGCTGTGGCTGTTTGATTCTGTCAAACCTGGAGCCCAAAACAATAAGAACACACTGGAAGAGACACACTCTCATTACATGTTTTATTAGAACATAAATCAGCCTTACCTGTGTTTACTGATGAACACCGGCTGGATTAAAACCATCCTTTAACTGACTGGGACGCTGGTCAGAAAACAGTGAAGCAGTCTGTCCGGATATGTCCACTATTTATTCTGTTTGAAGCCACTGAAAAATACTCAAACCCTTCACAAGTTCAGCCATGTGTTGTGTAAACCTCTAACCTGTCTGCATTGTCACCAGCAGGAGCTTTCATTGCATGTCAACCACAACATGAGCAGAGGAAATGAACAGTAGCAGCAGGTGGTTGGAGATGCATGAAACTCTGAATCACATTCTGCCTGATGTTCAGTGTGATTGTCACAGTCACATCAACTCTCCCAAACATTAACACCTTGCTTAAATGGGCAGTGTAAAGTAATGACTGATCACTGATGAGACTGTCTGAGTTTCAGATGAAACTAAAATGTAAAATGAGGCACACGATAACCCAAGTTTAACTGGTGTTGTTGTTCCCAGACCACATAAGTAAGTTTGCCATGTTTTTTTCAACCAAAAAATTCCAAAAATTGTTAAATCTCTTTCATCTCTATGTAAACTTATGGAGACAATAAAGCATAAATGGGTCTTTTACAGACATTTAAAAAAGTAATTTACCACCTGACTGATGAGATCACTCTATTGTAATTTAATAGAAAAGTGACTGAAGAAGTATTCAGATCAGTAACATTTCAACCATGTAGAAATTACTACAAGTAGAAGTCCTTCATTTAAATGAATATATGAGTAAGTAGTAGTACTAATAAGTACTACATCAGTGAAATGCAGATAAACTATCAAAAGTAAAAGTAGTCATTGTGCAGAATGGTTACGCTGATCATCTTAATGCTGTAGCTATTGGAGGTGGAGTTAACTTTGAATATATTTGGTACTGTATGACCATGTATATTACTTGCATATACTACTGCATCATAGGTCTTTAAAATCATCTCTTAACTACTATAGCTTGCCTCCACAATATTTGCACAAAGTATTTTAATCGTGTAAAGTAGTATATAATAGAACTAATCAGTGAAAGTAGTCTACTTCAAAACTGTACCTAAGTACAGTACTTAAGTGAAACTGGATAGATCTATGCTAGTCTTGTGTCAAGCATAGCAGCTAATGATGAGGGAATAAACTGTGTTAATGTGTCAGTCAGGATTAGAAGAGTGGTAGAAAAGAAAAGCCTCTTTTCATGGTGCGTAGGGGAGAAATATGTGTTTCAGTGTTTGATTCGGGGAATTTGCTGCAGAGACCCTGTGTGTGGTTTCCTCTCTCAGCTGCAGACAAACTGCACCAACAGTATGTTACTCTACACTGAGGAAGGAAAATTACAGCTATTTAAAACACAGCTACACTAACACTTTGAAGTGCTGATACCAGTATGCTATCATGGTCACAATGACCATGATAAGTGTTAATATGCAGTGATGCAGCTGTAATGTTTATCATGAAAACCATCCTAGTTTAGCATGTTAGCTTGCTGACATTTGCTAATTAGCACTAAATACAAAGAAAAATATAAAGTACTAATCCTTTGAGGAAAATGGTTTTACAGTCTGAACTTCCCATCGTTTATGTTGTAAATCTGTTACAGTGTATCGCCGTATATCTAAATTGTAAAGTTATACTTATGTGATCTTTTAAATACTTTTTATATTTTTTACCTTCTGTTTATCTTTTTCATATTGCACTGTGGTGGGAAGCTGCTCACTAACATTTCATTGTACTTGTACAATGACAATAAAGATTCTGATTCTGATTCAATGATCATTGTAAACACACACACAGCAGCTGAGCTACAACACAGGTACTCCCACAGTAACTGTCACGAGCGGACATAAATGTGCTTCTAATGGCCGTCAAAGCCCGAGCAGACCCCCCGTCTGCCAGGTGACAGTATCCTCTCGTGACTTGCTCTATTACCAGCTGTCACTCTGAATTCTGGGAGGTAGGCTTCTAGCTGAACTTAATACTGTGTAATGTGCTACAGTGAACCCTGTTCCAACACTGTGTTAGTGGCTGTGACTGGACATTTCCAGTCAGCTACAGCAGCTGTCAGGCAGCTGATGAATGAACTTTGTCACTGTGAGGAATAAATGAAGCAAAAGATGCTGATCATCTAATGTGGTAGTGATTTCAGTGCCCTGCCTGATGAAACACAACACTCCATGTACTGGATGAAGTGAAGCTTCACCCGCTGGTGTTTCTAGATGAAAAAAACAGGGATCACCAACGTTAGTAAAGTTAATGAATGTCTGTACCATGTTTTATTATGATCTATCTATTCCATTTGTTCTAGAACAAAATGGTGGACAAACCTACCAACTGACCACCAATCCCAGAGCCACATTATCATCATGAAAAATCAAATCTACATCACTCAGGATACAATACATAAAAACACATTCCAGTCACTCAAATCGCTTCCTCTGCAGAATTTAATTTGTTGCTTGGGTATTTTGTTACAGATCAACAGTATCACTCCATATACAACTACAAGTACAGTATTTTGTACAGTTCATATTCAAATACATAGTTTTCATTGGCTTATTTACAAAACACATTTTTATGTACATGTTTTCATGTCAGTGCAATGTCACTTTCTTTCAACAAACACCTTACAAAAAAATTCTTTAAATTAACACGTCTGGTTTAGATCAGACAGAAATGAACTTAAATAAGAAGAGGCTACAGACACTGACAGACAGCTCAGTAGTAGATTGCACTGCCTGCAACACTGAACTATTCCTCTGGTGGGTGGGGACAGTGGGGGCAGGTTTCAGATGTTAGCCCTGTGTCTCAGTTCTGTTGGGCAGAAAATCTTTGTTCCTGGATTTTGAAAATTGTGCTGAAATTAACCCCAACTTTAAACATTGTATTTTTGCAAATACAATAAGCTACAGGTGTGGTAAGCTTAGCATCACACAAGTAGCCCTTTGAGGGCACATTCACAGCCAAAGAGGAAGAAAATAAGTTGACAACTATTGCACCTTTAAATGAAGCAAGCATTACCAATTGAGTACTCAAGAGATAATTCCTTAGTAAAATTTTCCCTTTGAGCCACGTGATGACAAACACTGACACAAACTGGACATCTTCTACAGCTCGGTGCAAAGGCATTGGGATGGAGGGAAAAAAAAGCCGGGCAAGCAAACATAAATAGCACTCATATGTACATTTCCATTTGTTCAACAAACGTACTCTTTGCAAAGGAAAATAAAGTTTCATTCAGTGACAGATATCTCTCCAAATACATCCATAATGACACCACCTTCTCATAAATACAGCAGCTAAAAAGGGGCGAACACAGAGATTCATCTCCTGTGATCTAGAAGACAAAGTGGGAAATCACTGGGAGCCACTGACCGTCTGCTGTCTGTTCACAGTGATTAGACTGAGCCCTGCACAGGAGGAGCTCCACACATGCTGCTACACAGCAGACACACATCTCTGCTGCTCAACTCCACACAGCAAAACATGGGTTTGTTCACTTCAAACTAACCTCAACTGTCACATCAAACTTTGAGATAAAAACCAAATTTAGAATTTACATGAAACTGTTGTTTAGATTCAGCGAGAAAAAAAAGTTGATCTAAATGTTGGGTCCAGTGATGGAGATAAGCTTTTACATATCCAACTACAGTCCAGACACACACTACATCGACAGATTCAACAGGCTTTGGTTACTTTCAAAGTATAAATAAATAGTAAACTTAAACCATCTGATATCAGTGGTGCGGTTTCCACAGAGCACAATATAGTTCTGAACTTTCTTAATAATTTCCTACAAGTTTCCTGGAAAGAAAAAGTAATTGTATCAGCACTCAAACAGTTCTGAGACATTTACTGCAGCTGTGTTCCTCAGTACTTGTTGCTTTCCAGCAATGTTTCCATAAAACAATCCAAAATTAAATGAAATGTTAAATAAATATTCATTTATTACTAATTTAATATGGAGACATTAATTTTAATTAATTAACTGGAAGTGTAATTGAACACAGAGTCCATTTCCTCTTTCACTAGTACCAGATCACATAGTTCTTTGTGGGAACCTTCCAGAAAAATTGACACATCACTTGCTTTTAGGAAATTACTGGGTCCATGGGACCTGTCGGGCCTGGATTAAGCCATTAGGGAGCCCATATGCAAGAATGGGAAAGAGTTATATGCACCATATTATTATAATATCAAGTGAAATACTTAAGGTATTAAAACTAGATTTTGACACAGGAGCCACTCACACTGAGCTCTTTCTTCTATCATCAAACATTTTTTCAAGTTAGGTTTGAGGCTCACGAAAGTCCACTTTACCCAGCTGATAATCCACCTTAAGGACCAAGAAAATCACGTTACTGAAGCTTCTACAGATGTTTAGCTGGGCACCATCTTCCAAATGAGATTTCAGAGACAAATGTGTATGTGCTCCATTTATGGCGACACTGAGATGTTTTAAAAATGGCCTTTTAAACAGTAACTTAACACCCCCTGAAAATCTTGTTTCTGTTGACTTGTGGTTGAGCTCATCTTACTGTAGTGACATAAAGGTGTTTGGCAAGACACCATTACATTACTGCTGACTGTGGTTGGAGTTCACCACACCCAGCGGTGATCCCAGTCAAACATGCTTGAAACTTTGAGGCAGAGAGAGCAGAGAAACCCTGCTTCTCAGCTGAGTGTTAAAAAGGAACTCCACTGATTTCACACATTATAGATCATGGGGAGTACGACTGCATATGTGAAAAAAAGCTGTATGAAGCCTTTTGTGGCTCCAGAGGGAGCAGCATGAACTCTAATAAATGTCCTCATGTGATGTCACTTGAGTCAATGTTGTCTGGGCAAATTTTGAAAATGAAATAAATCTGGAGGTGTGGAGTTAGACACACTGCTTGCAGTTGAATTGCATTGTGGGTAATGTAGAAGCCAGGTTTTACCAAGAAAAAAAGAGTGTGGCACTAAATCTGTGGAGTTCTCTTTTAAGTTACTCTTTAAATAATATAATGTTAAAATGAAGGTAAAATGATTTCTTGCCTAGGATAAAGGGATCCCCAATGTCCCAACTCTTTCTGGTTTCTTAGTGGGCAGGGTATGATCATTAACAATGCATTTGAATCTCAACAGTTGAGGGCTGCAGTGGGTGAAAGGTACATGTCGTGACAGTGCTGTGATGATAAGCCTATCTGCTCTAGGTGTGGCTTTAAGATAAATATCCATTCCTGACCTGAAGTGGCTCCTGCCTTAAAACAATAAAATAAATCTTTTATAAAAAAAAACAATACATTTGTAGAATCAAAAAAAAAAAAAAAAAAAAAAAGAATCAAACATATACTGTATATTATTCTGTATATAGTAATGTTGGGTATCTTTCTTCTGAAATCATGGCACCTGTTCTAAGAAAACCAAGATTCATACTCAAGATTTCTGAGAGAGCTTTTCTGTACTGGATACACACAGGTCAACATTGCACAAATCACCACTGACATTTGGCAGCTATGGGATGAAACACAGTTTGGACAAAATGCCTGATTTCATGTGGACATCAGGACCTGTGTGAGTATCCTAAGAAGCAGGGAGAGATTTTGAAATGTGTGTACCATGTCTCCTCCACGGGAAGGAAGCATTTGCTTATTATTACTAATACTGTCACAGACTCTAAGGGTACAGTTGGCTGACAGGACTGCAAGAAGCGATGAGGTAGCGTATGACTTATATTTTCCTTGGTGACACTATCGCTAATAAAACCTTTGGAGAACCATTTTTTAAAAGTACACTAGATGCCAAATTTCAACATTATGTTGACCTGTGGCATCAAATATGACATCAACACAGGTTTTTTAAACTCTTGGGTCCCATTTACATTTGGCATTAAAACGTCATCTGTATCCAATCATTGGCCTTCCATTTACACCAGGAATTCATTATGTCCTTCCTCAGGTAAGGTGTCAGGACTCAGATCACATCTTAACTCCAGGTGTAAATCTTTTTTTTTTTTTCATTCTGAAATCACAAGTGATTAATGCACAATAACAAAGCAACATCACTTCATGACTTGGCCATACTGGCATACATTCAGAGATGTGTTAGTATGCAAGTATGTGTTACGTGTATGCTATGGCGAGGGTTGTTCACATGAGGAGGGGAGGAGGGGTTTGTTTTGTAGGGCTCAGCAAAGTGCACCAGTTTAGTGCTTTCACCGGGGCTTCATTGTTGTCTTGGCAAACCTTTGCACCAACCCATGTTTGCGATCAAATGTAGAAAGTGCTGCGACGCATCTCTATAGACAGAGAGCACAGTCTGATTCTAGTCATTAGCAGTTTGTGAGAATTCTTCAGAATGATCTGAACGTCTGGTTCTTCCCACTCAGAGCAGCAGGAGGGAGCAAAGAGCAGGTGTAGTGCTGGCTGATGGAAGACAACGTGCGATCACTGGAGGACACAGTATTTCTTGTAGTCAGATTCAAAGTCTTCGTCCATGCTACTGGTGTCAGCCATCTTCTTGCCATCGATCTTTGGCAGGAACTGGGAGTAGTCGACACCTTGCTGCTCGTAGAAGAGGATGTAGGCCGAGTCGCTGTCGACCTCCTCAGAGTGCACTTCCTGAAGATTAAAAAAAAAAAACAAAGTGGAGTTTTTTTTTAACTTTTCATGCCACGTTATATGTGGCAGAAATGAGATCTGAGATGTATAGTAGCACGCACTGCTTTCTGCAGAGTGTCGTTTTTGATATTAACACAAGTAAAAATCAAGTAGCAGCATTGGTCTTGCGATGCAGGGTATAGCTAGCTAGTCATAGCATTATACTACAGAACAGACTTTAATTTCTTTTTAACAGAGCACCATTCAGATGTTTACTACATAATACTTAGAAAAACAAAGCAACTTTGTTAATAGTACTTTCAAACAGCATGTTTCTCTTTTACATCAGAGAGGAGCAGAAACTGATGAGTTAATCACAGTCTTCTCAGGCAGAGTAACCAAATCCAATACAGAGTAGGAGATGCTAATGTTACTCTCTACTTTGAAACAGTAGCATCCAGGACAGGACTCGCTCCACCACAGTCAAATTGTGAGCCCTTAAAGGGACAAAATGATTTAGTCAACTAATACCATGCTAATACTGTCTCTAATACTGTTTTCTGCTTATTTTAAAGCAATCCATTTCTTATAATTACTATTACTATTACTGCCATTAGTAATGATTTTATTATTACTCCTGTTAGAGGCCTATGCACATCACTGAAGCCTGTGGAAAAATCTCAGCTGTCCAGCCATGCCTAGTTGCTGTTGCTAAACTATGATTTTTGACCATCACTGATGGGGGTGGGGTTTAGCAAACAGTCAACTAATCTGATTCAATAATAAAAAAATCAAAGTCAAAGTCCATCCATCCAGCAGAGGTCTGGCCGGATCGGGAGTCGAACAGTCTGCTCAGGGCCCGTGTGGTACACGCCTTAACCATTCAGCTATGGGGGCGCCCCAATGTGAAAGTATAACGGGGATATTTTTCTAAGCTGTGTATGGCTGTGATATTGTATGTGTAGCTTATGGCAATAAACTGAACATGGTAATGACAGGTATGCTGTATGAACTGTTCTGCTGCCTCACCTTACAGCTGCTGTCGTTGTAACAGTACCATTTCTCATTGGGGTTTTTGGCATATGTCACATAGTGGCCTCCTCCCATGATTCCTGAATGGCACTGCAGAGATGACCAGAAAAATATTTTAGACGTGTTTCAAACAGAAAGTGTACTGGGAGAGCCCATTAAAGCTATCTGTATGACAGTGACTTACTGATATTGCATAGAGGTTGTAGATGGCATCCAGACACATGTTGTCTCTGTGCTGCAGCAGTGAGTTGTCAGGGTCCATGCTGCTCTCGGTGCTGCAGTCTGAGCTCAGCCCGTTGCTGTCACCGTTCACCAGGACCACGTCACAGTGGCTGCTGGACGCTTCAGTACTGCACAATGATTCTGATGTGATAGCCTCTCCTGATCCAGGAAGGCCCACTACCCCTGCTGCTGTGCTCCCCTCTGTGTCTGCCTGTGTTGCGCTCTCCCTTGGCTCAGCCTCAGGATTAGCGGCTCCATCCAGGTTCTCCTTGCTGTTCGAGAGGCGGTGTCTACTGCCCAGCTGAGGCAGCCGTAGCCGGCCAGGCCTGCGGCTTCCACTGCTGCTCTTAGGGCTGCTAGAGGGGCTGCTGTTCCGGCTGAGAGAAGGTGCTGACTTCCTGCTAGAGGCAGGGGAGGCTGGTGGGAGACCACAACGTTTAAGACACTTCCTCTGCAGCTGGATGATAAACTGCTCTGGTCATTTACACTTCAAATGATTTAGTTTCACCATCAAACATATAATGAACACAAAGACACGAGTCAACAAGAGTCAGGAATCAGCATGTGGTACCTTTGGGGAGGTTGCAGAAGCCAGCAGGGGCAGAGATGGAAGACAGGTTGTCTTCTCCGACTCTCAGTAGATCCTCACTCTCGCTGCGGGAGTGGAGACAGTGCTGCTCCAGGTCTCTGGGAGCCAGAAAGGCGCTGGGGTCAAAATTCTCCCGTGGGAACTTGACAATCTTTTGGGATTTGATCCAGCGACCGTTGACAAACTGGAAGCGCTTCAGGTGGACAATCTGGAGAGGAGAGAGGAGTCCTTTAGCAAACTCATGTCAATACAAATAATACTGAAAACCACACTAAGAACTCTACAAAAAAAACATTCCTGTGAGACCAGAGCTCTAGTCTGTCACAGTCATAGAGGTGTGACACTCACCAGAATGGGTGGCAGCCTCCAGAGGTCCAGTTTCTTAGTGGCTAGTCGATGGGTCTTGCACTTGGAGCAGTAGTAGAGTTCGTCCTCTCCCAGCTCCTCCTCACTGGTGAAGGCCTTCAGACAACTGTCCAGGCTGATGGGCTCAGCCTGGGCCCGACGGGACTGCTCCACACTGCAGTGCTCCTCCACAATCTGCAGGGAGACCATTATGGTGATGAAACTGAATGAGGTGAAGATGCATTAACACCACACTGACTGACAGTGTACTGACCACAGTGAAAGGAAACCAGGAGCAGCTGCAAACAGAGGGAGAGATCAGACATGCTGGCAAGGTAAACCCAAGTGATCTCCTACGTACTGCTTTTGATTAATGCTGTCTCTTGGCATCTAACCATCAGTAGGTCATACTAATTATCTAATAGGTGTATATTAGTACTGTTAAACTCCATTTAACCGCTGACTACCCTTGTTGATTCTGTACAACAAATAAACAAAGGGAAATACTGTATGAAAAATTTAAATACTGTATGTGCAGAATAATTCAGCAGGGAAATACCCACACTGACATGTATGTACCACAGTACTGGTGGTATAGTACTGTTGTATAGTACAGTATAACCAGAGAATGTATCTTTACTTGAGCAAACTTTCACAAACCAGCTGAATTAACATGCCCCTGGATTCTTTACTGGATTTCATTTCTAGCTGATTTAACTCAGCAGTAACCGGCTCACTGGGGACTCTGTGTGGTCAAACCCAAAACTACACGTTTCTGTTACAGTTATTTATCTCACTGTGCTCTTAGCTCACATCTTACACAATAATACCAGGACCAAGTGAGCCGCTGTGATAAACTCAGAAACTTCAATGTCTGTGCTGTAAAAGTCTGGAAATAAAATCATCCAACACGTCAGTATGATGCATTGCAGTGGGACAGCAGCAGTGCAGCTCACTCAGCAATGAAGCTCTTGAGAAGAACTACAGCAAAAAGGACATCCCTGAGAGTCCATGTCCTCGACGATAATCTTGACAAATTCAAGGAGAACATGGGAGCATACCTCTACCAAGATATACTAGACTTTGAACACCACCTCCTGGGAGCAAGTAATGAAAACATGATGGGAGAATTTATTTATGCGTGAAAATGATTTACATTAGTCGCATATCTCAAAAAACTACTCACTTCTAAACATTTTGGTTCATTTTTGCATAACTTTATTATAAATACATGTAAATTGTGATTTATATGTTGTTTTATTGAGACTTCATGTAAGTGCAAACATGAAAATTTTCCTTTTTTTTTTACATAGAAAATAGGTTGATTTCATTTCAAGTCACAAAAGCAAAGTCTGAAGGGAATCATGGCCATTTGCTGTGGACATTAAACTAAAAATTTGTGTTTGCTAATGCTAACAGAGCATTAAGGTGCATGGCTGAAGAAGCAAAAGCACTCATAGCTGGTATCTCAGAGGTATTTTAAACATTGACAGACTATAATTCCACTTTGGTTTGTGCTCCCAATCTGTGAGAAAGAAAAGGTGTGTATGTGTATGTGTGTATGTGTCTCACCCTCTCCTGGGAGGTCTGGTAGCGGAGGTGCAGTGCAGTTGGGTCCCAGTCCACAGCTATATAAGCATTCCCGACAGAGGCTCTGTCCTCCGTGCAATCTATTGTACAGCCTCGACAGAACCTAGAAACACACACGCACACACACATACAGGCTTGGACAAAGAAACTTGGAACCCAGGAGTTATTGACATTCCTTATTAAAAAAAAACAAAAAACAACTCAGATCATTCTGATCAATTTTAGATAAGAATAGAATTTACTGGGTTTTCTGTTTTTCAGACAATGTTTCTGCTTATGGCATAACTCAAACATTACATTTAATATTTTGATCATACATAATACATATGTGCTCCACACAAAATCAAATAGGAAAGTCTCTACCAAAATCTGCACAATGTCTCATCACTATCCACTGTGTTACTCCCTACTTTGTGAGATGAGTGTATATGTAATACTCCATGTCTTACCTGTACCAGGGACACCAGGCACATGAGTTGCCATCTTTACCCACTACCCGTAAAGTGAAGGGGTACTGGTAGCCCATACTGTCATCACTGCAGAATAAAAGACAGGGAAAAAATCAGGTTCTGGTCCAGTTCGTTTTGCCTTGCTGCATGCTGTCGTGGGTATCTTCATTTGAAAGTGCTTCTCTTTGTTTTTCCACTCCATAGTTCATTTGCTAACTTATGTTATAACATAATGTCACTGTTTTATTCTTGCAGAGAGTCCTTAAGTTACATTAAACTACATTAAACAAAGTGTAAAAACAATCTTTACAACACCACTAACATCTTAGGAAATATTTTGTGACGTCCAGTCAGATGAGAAGTAAGTCAATATCTTCAGTTTGTTACTAGCAAAGCATTGTGGTGTGTTTAGCTAATACTAAAAGCAGGGGGAAACTGCTGTCCTACATGCAGCTCTGTCAAAAGCGAAAAAGTACACAAACATAATGTAAGGTGAAAAGAGAAGACTGTCAGCCTACCAGTCCTGGGCGTGGTTGCTAGCTTCCTGTGGGGGCAATGGGCTGGCCAGTCGGGACACTTGGATCCAGACGGCATCATATAGGTCTTTCTTACTGGTGTGGACGGTGCAGGGAACTATGAGGGGCATGCCGAACAGACTGGGCCGGTTCTTCTGAGATGATAGGAAGTACAGCTCTGTACGCATCTGAAAGTGGACACAAACATGCAAGTCAAATCAAGAGCAGGGACTGTACCTTCCTCTGCAGTCTCACCTACTGAACAATTGCAGCAAAGCAGCTCTTATGTGATGTAATGGAGATTATTTTGTAGCCTACAAAAAGGATCAGTGATACAGTGTATTTAAAACCTGCCATCCATTCTTTCATAAAATTCTAGTAATTGTAATTGTTTAGAAAGATTATACTATTCTCACCATTTTCCTGTGCATAGCAATGATGTATCCTATGAAGGGGCTCTCCTGCACCGGTGTGATGTGTCCGTTGGTGACCCCGTTGGCCAGGGGCGTCTCTGGGCTGCAGGGCACCATGGTGCTGGGCCCACCATTAGGGATGAGGATGGGCTTATTGCCCAAGTGCCCATTAGCAGCTGAGCCATTGGCTATTGGGGTGATGTCTGATGAAGAGGAGGAGAGAGAGGCAGAGAGAAAAGATGCAACACTGTAGGTAACTGTGGATTCTCAGACAGATCTACAGTTAATGCAAACACAAAGTGGGAGTGGCTGTTTACCTGTCAGTGTGGGTGAACTCAGTGATGTTGGTGAACCTGGCACCGGGATCTCAAAAGCACACAGGAAGCCGTTAACAGACAGACGCACCTTCTGGTTGTCCTGAGGGAAGTTCTAAACACAAAGCATTAGTACATCAGAGCGTAGTACTCCACAATAGTCCTGTCAGTAACAGTCAGGTGAGCAACTTGCATCATGCAGTTATGAAAGTAACAACAATAACCATTGTGTGGTTGTATCCCTCCACCGACCAGTCAAGCTGCAGGACAGATGGTCACAATCTCCCCTTCTGTTCCTGAGTTATGGTGGTAATAATGGCTAACAAAGTGTTATTACTGAAAATTTGACCACCAAACTGTAATTACTTCATCCTTGAGTTCAAGTGATTGTTTGTGCCAAATTTGAAGAAACGTGTTTCTGAGTAATCATGTTCATGAGAATGGGATGGATTCCCACTTTAAACATGAATAAGCAGTGAATGTGTCTACAACCAGTCACTAATCCATAGTGTTTTACTGGGGCTGAAAAAATGACTAACTGACTGATTAAATGATGAAAGATTATTTAACTGGGTTCTATTTTTTATTTTATTTACAACCTAATTTTCAAGACTTTAAATGATTTTATTTATTCCAGTGTTCATAACTGATAACTGACAAGTTCATCAATGAGACATTAAACATTTATGAAATTACAGGTGGACTTGGATGAATATGAAGTTTGAACAGGAATAACAGCTACTGATAAAACTAGTAAGAGTCAGTCAAATTTATTTGGCATCATTCTGTGAAAATGATGAATGAATCTGTTATTTCTTATTCTGTATTTGTTACATAATGGCACCACTGGTATCCACCCCAATTACAGCAGAGATAAACTGAAGTTAGTTTGTAGTGTTGGATTTAATAAAATCTTGTTTTGGTAATTTGAGTTAACTGAGTCTTTAATTTGCTATCTAATTGTGTTGTATGTTGTATGTATTTGTGAGTCAGAGGAGCAGCCTCAGTACCTTGATGTTGGAGGTATGGACTTCAGCCAGGAGGATCTGCTCAGGCTTCAGGCTGCACAGTTCACTCAACTGTTTCTTCAGTCCTGTGTACTTTTCATCCATATTCAACCTCAGGCCATAGCGCACAGGTGTGGAGCCATCCAGTTTAATGACTACAAACACACCACAACATGACACAGGATTCAGACTTTGTCATTAAAAGAAGAAATACAGTTTCAGAATCTCTGTCCTTGTCCTCACCGGTGATCTCCAGATGCATGGAGCTGTCCATGGGCAAGGGCAGAGACAGGAAGTTGAAGGGGTCAAAGCGAGCGCTAATGTGGCCACAGGTCTTACATTTCACCTGGGACTTGAGCTGACCATGGAATAGGTCCACCACAATGGAGCGGTTCCTGCGCAGGTGATTCTCCCATGCCTACACATATGTGCATACACATACAAACACACACACACACAGACTAGTGAGATCACACACCCACTAATCCTACAAATCCCTCCCTTCAGGACAAACAAAAACAAACATCATTACCAATTTAAAGGAAAGCTTAGCTGATGGGCTGACTGGCATTGACTACTCTGTTTTCTCCTCATCCTGTGACTTTCAGAATGGACACCAGATGATGTGACAGCTCATTTCCTTGACATCCCTCCAAGGACAGGAGGGCTCAATGCTCAGATGATTCAGAGAAGCCTAAGACTTAAAGTAAAGACTGGCCTCTTCTCCCTCCATCTTGTCACTGAGTTAATCAAAACATTTCAGACACTGCTTCCTATCCTGTTAATGTCAAAAAGAGAATCTGTTTTGAAATTTAAATCGACAATACAAAAGTAACCCCTTCTTTTTTTTCTTTTTTTAACTCTACGATGATATACTGATCTAAACTGCTGTTTTGGTCAACCAGTTTTTATAATTAACATTCTGCATTCTGCAAATGCAATCTTACTTACAAATGGCAGAGATGAGATCTGTGTACTTAGTTGCATTTTAAGCTGTAACTCCATTCATTGGTGGAGGTAATGGATAACAGCAAATGATATTCTTTGATTCAAGTTTCCCTTATCAGGAGTCTGCACTGAGCTTCACAGTAAAGTCTGAAATAATACACTCTAGACAGAGTGAATGTGTGGTAAAATGTGAGAAAGAGGTCACAATGACCAATCATTATTTCCTTGAACTTTTTAACTCTCACTCAGTGAAACACCAAATCCATTAATATGTTTCCTGATACTGACTCCATTATACACTCTTCACTCCACTGTGATTCTCAGCAGTAGTAGTTAATTAATAATAATAATAATAATAATACAATTCTGGTTATTTTACATCTTTAAAATCTTCTGTGTTTGTGTTTTTCTTGTTGTCTTCAGTGGATTGAGGTGGGTAGGGCTCAGTTGGGGATAAATTTGATGATGATAGATGGTTTGGTTAGAAAACACCTCATTAATAGTAACTAGGATGTTTTTTTTCCCAAACTTTGATCATTGCTTATCTTGTCAGAAATATTTAAACCTGAAATAACTGATTATTTATGGGAACTCTGGGTGAGCAGAAACAAGTTGTGGAATGAGATGCAGTGAAGTTATTAAAACCTGGTTCTTTACATATGCATTCATTTCATTTGTAGATCATAGTATTTGATCAGCAGTGTGATCTCTGACCTCAGAGGCCACCTCCCAGTCAGGCCGGCCATCACTGTCTTTCAGCTCTACATATGGTTTCTCGTGGACTCTGTTTAGATCTTCATGGAGACCATCCAGCAGGAAGGCTAGCAGCTCCTGGGAGTCCTGCTGCTGGAAGCCATTGAAGCGTGGTGCATACTTTGCTATCGTCCACTGGAGAAGTAATAACATCATAAAAAATATTTCTATTTAACCTTTTACAAGCATGTTTAAAGTCACTTTGTAAAAATGCTCCTGTAACTTAGAAACAGCACATGACCACAAAAATAGGGATTCAGTTTGCAGAAAGGTGAAGAGTTAGACAAGTGACAAAACCTGACCAGAGCAATAAATCACTCACTAGTAAGCAAAGTTAGCGCACACTGACAACTTTAGTTAAGTAAAAACACACACAATCTTTTAAATAATAATGAAACTGCTCACTCTGAGTTTGAGTGGAGCCACATTCTTCTGGGTGCCGCTCCACAGCTCCATCACCAGGTCACCATAACACTTGGCCATGTGACCTCGCATCCCGATGGGGTTGGTTCTATAAATGCACCAACACAGGCCAGTTAAAATCATAAGTTCAGACTGATGGCAGCAAGATTCATACCAATATGGTACACATAAATGGGACCTGTTGAGCTCATAGAGGTGTCTCCCTGAGATGAAGTAGTCTGTGAGAGGCTTGGTGTTGCTAACACACTGGATACTGGAGTTCATGAAGCAGGTGTTGCCAAGGTTACTGAGACCTGTGGCTCCTTTCTCTGTAGGAACTGGAGAACAAGGACATCCTGATTAGATTTAAAGAAACACTTGACTGAGGAAAAATCATGGGATCAGGATAACAAATATTATTAACTGACCACGAGTAACAACCACAATATCTTTCGTTATTGAATGTATGAAAAATAAAAATAGTGATTAATAACTCTCATGTGACAAATTGTTACCAAATAAAGTCAAACTCGAATACCAAATCAAAAGTGGCCAATCCTGGCTGGAATTTGTATCAATCCCTCCAATCACACTTGGTGTGAACACTATTCGACATTGGGTTTATGCCTCCTGTGTACTACGTTAAAAGGTAAACCCCTGGGTATCCTTCTGAAACCTGGAAAGTTTATCCTGAAGGTACTTCCAAAATCCTTTAAGACTCTTCAAATCATTTTCCATCTTTTATAAAGAAAAGTAAAGAACTTTTGAAATTCAGATGGTTAAAAGTCTGAGCATTCTGGAAATACCAGCATGAGAGCAGTAGGTGTTGTCAGATGAGTTTCATGGATCTTCAGGGGTTTAAAAAAATCATGCTTAGCTCTGTGACTTGAAAGTAGTGAATACATGGGAGGTAGAAAGCGCTTCCTAACAGTGAAACTAAAGGAAAATTATTCATGTTAATCTACTGTACAACATTTACATTTACATGTACAGTCCTTATCACTCTGGCCTTTTACATTTAAATCATTATATTTTGCTGGAGTTTCTTGTTCATTGACAATCACTGTCTGCCATCTGCCTCATGCTATATGTTACAATGAGAAGATTTGTATTGACTGAAAGATTCTCCTTCTAGTGTAATATCTGGCTGTAATAAAGCACTGTTAAGTTCCACCAATCGGAGCATGTTTTGCCAAGATAAAGCCTGTCTAAAATTAGTGCTCATATTATCCAGGGTCCTGCAGCTTACCTTTGTGTCTGTCCATCTTACTACTGTTGGCAATGAAAGACATTTCCTCAGGCCAGCTCATGTCTTTGTTCCTGACTGTGGAAGAAGAGAAAGACATTTCTGTGATGAAACCATAAGCTCCCACCTCCATGTGCCATTATTAACTCATATCAATGAAAATATCTGTTCCTTAAAGCACAATAATAAATCTGAAGAAAGCTTTGGAAGAAGGAAGGAAGGAAATGAAGGTGTTTCATACCTTCAATAACTAGCTGTTGCTCATCCTGGATCTTCAGACTTTCCAGTGTGTGATCTTCATCGTCCAGGAGGGTGAGGTAGTTCTGCAGGGTGACGAGAGGACAAAACATGCTGAAACTAGGAGTTACTGATCCAACTTTTTTTAAGAACTTTTGATTTATTGCAACTATGGAATAATTACTCTGTTGTACTTCTGTCTGCATTGGTTCATTTTAAAAGTACCATTAGACATGGTCAAATTAACCAGCATTTTTCAGGAAATTGAAAATCATGACTCATATTTCAATATCTATCTAAAGATCTATATGATTTTCTTTGTATATCATTCAGGGCTAGACCCTCAGACAAAAATTAGCTGCTGGGCCCCTGTTAAACCCTGTTCTTCAAACACTCTGTGTGAAATGTGTGCACATAATCTGTGCTGGAATTCTACCTGCCCTGTGGTTTATGTGGTAACGTAAATAATTTTAGGAATAGTCATCGTTTCAGCACAAAACTGAAATAATGAAGGTCTTATCAAGCCTTATCCAGAGAGACCTACCTTCCTAATCAGCCTCCAGCTGATATTGTGGTTTGGTGGTATATAGTCTTAGATACATTTTCAATTAAATCAGAACAAACCAATTGACCATAATATGAATGAGACTTTTGGGGCCACTGGACTTTGCCCACTTTGCCCAGGTTATTTATTCATACATCTTTAAATCTGTAACCCTTTATAACAAGTATTGTTTCATGTTTCTCACATTAAAGGGATGTGAAACTCTGGGCCTTGCAGTGTGGTAGTGGGGTGAGAAGGGGTTGAAGAGAATATTTTTGCCACAGGACCCCCTGAAAGGTTAATCTGGCCAAGTTAAGTAACAGGATACAAAATGTCCTTTGCAACCTCCTGCCCCCATCATTAACTACCATTATCCATTATCCAAATACCGGCTAACAAATACCTGATATTTCATTATAGCCTGTGGTTAGCCCAGTAAATCACAGAACAGATCTGTGTGTCAAACCGTGGGAAAGAAATGGGGACTGTTGTGACAGCATTGCGGCCCACCTCACTGTTGTAGAGCCAGAGTCTCATGTCCTCCTCCTTGATGCGGAGTCTCTGGGACAGGTAGAGGTGGATGTCCTTGATGGTGGCCATGCGGCTGAAGCAGCCTGTGTAGGCCAACACCCTCTTCAGAGGAGCGCTGGGGGATGGCACATTACCTGCTGGGGCATAAAGAGAGGACAGGGGGCAACCTGAAATGATTACCGAACACTGACTTGAGTTGTTTTTGCTTTTAATGCATGTTCATTTGTTTTTTTCTTAGCTGGAGGACATCAACTGTAACTTAAAAATCCTTCTGTATTTTAAAACTGTCCATTCAAATCATTCTACTAAAAATTTGTATTGAAATCTGATTTGTTGCAATGGCAACCACACTCTTGGTCTTATGAAGAAAACTTAAAATGTAAACAATCATTGACATATAATTTACCCACATGGACATTAATACTAATAACAGCGTTCTCTTGACTGAGGATTAGTTGTAAGGAAGCAGCAAGAAAGGGCTATTTTGTCAGTCAGTGCAAACTTGATTGGTCAATCAACTAAGATTGGATTAAATCAAATACAAACCAATCAATATTAGTCCTGTTAAATCAATACAAAAGCTTATCTTTAAGTGTTGATTACTGACAGAATTAATTGTTTTAATATCTGATTTTTAAATGGAACAAAATGTAATCACATCTTACAGTGCATTCAGAAAGTATTCAGACACCTTCACCTTGTTCACATTTTGTTATGTTGTAGCCCTATGCTAAAATAGTTTCAATTCATTTCTTCTGTTATCAGTTTACACTCAATATCCCATAATGACAAAACAAACAAAAAAAAAATACTGACATAAGTATTCAGACCCTTTACTATGACACCTTACATTTACAAGAACTATTTTAGAATAAGGCTGCAACACAACACAAAGTGAAGGGGTCTGAGTACTTTCTGAATACACTGTATCTATCAACGCAGACTTGCCATTCAATTATACCACAAAATGAATCATCCTCTACACTTTTGAGTTTGAGACATTCACTATAGCCTGAGCCTGTCAGGAAAATATTCTGTGGAATATGAGGCATAATTAGATCTATTTTCGATATTTAACCAGAAGCCAGGAGAGGGTCTTAATGCCCAGCAATGACAAGCTGCTGCTCAGACAGAGTATGAGTCATGATGGAAGCCAAAGCTCCACTGGGGACTCAGGTCTGCACTGTGGCATGAAAGCTGATATGTTGACTTGATTTGAACCATGGTGAGTGCTGATGCCATCCCCAACCTGATTACATTTGAACAACTGTGTATGTCTAGAAATTATTGCTTTGTCATCTTCTTTTTTTTTTCACTGAGGCATTTTGAGTTTATACTTGCCCCATGATATCCATTCAGACATCATGCAAAGGGATAGTAATAAAAAAAGGTGAAATTCAGCTTCAATTACTGTGTGAGTGAGTGGGTCTATGTTTAGGATTTCCACTGAGAGTAAATAGCAAATGCTTAATTTGGTAGAGCTTACAGACTACAGAAAACATTTTAACAGGAAATCAATGCTCAACAATGCTGAGACCTCACTTACACCTATGCTGAGTGTCTGTACCTAACACCACGTAACTACTGTGTAATAATGTGCATGTGTCGTATCTTTCCGCATTGTGTTGCCATA
Organism: Lates calcarifer; assembly: GCF_001640805.2. NCBI lineage: Eukaryota > Metazoa > Chordata > Actinopteri > Centropomidae > Lates > Lates calcarifer. Next base: position 26,407,662 of record NC_066853.1, read on the forward strand.
GTTACTGCAACTCGTTCTTGATGAAGCTGCAGCAGTGACAGGCGATGTTACGGTACAGTAAGGGTTTGCATTAACAGAGAATAATCCATCGTTGAATACATTTTAAAAAGCTGACTAACCATTAACCAACAACACAGGTTTTGGGAAAAGTGGATGGTGAAGGCCACACAGGCAAAGATAGTTAAATTAGCCAGCTTGTTGTTGTTGGAAGCCAACGGGAAATCACCAGCTCTTGCAACTCTATAATTACTGAAGTGAAACCTGACACACAAAAAACAGAAGTTTCCAGGTGATACTTTGAACTGATATAATGATATTTTCTGTCAACCTAGTGTTAGTCTTTTATGAATTACCAGTGCATTCATTTCAAGTGTCCTCAAAAATGACTTATTTGTAACATCAAACTTGTCCTTGCAGGGCTATATGCTGATTATATTTCTACTCACAGTGATGACTATTCTTCCTACTTTCCTGCTGAAAATCTTTCTGTTGGTTCTGACTGTTGGTTCTCCTTATACTACTACATCTAAAATGGGGGCTGGTTAGTGTTTTGAAAGTGGGTTAGTGTTTTTGTCAGCACAAATGTATGTGAGGTATGAGCATAACTGACTATTTATGTTCAAAAAGCAAAATTATTTAAATTATTACAATGCCCTCATGTTCCTTACTGTTCCAAATATTTTTTCATATTACAGCTTAAAAGTTTACTTTATAATGACTAACTATACCTGCTACAATACTGCTATTAGTGTGGAGCCCTACAACAATGATGGTCAGAAGTCAAACTTGAATGGCAAGGTCTGTGAAGATTGAAAAGTTTGAATTATCTTTGATAGTGATAAGCAGTCATTCCCCTTCGTGGGACTTTGTGGTTGATTGTAGTGCCCACTTAAGAGCAATGCTTGGGCTGGATCAGTCCGATTAAATTGGGGGAGATGCAAGGATGCTCAATGAAGCATTGTTGACAGCTTGCTCTAGTCTTGCTGCAGGCTTACATTACCTCTTGGTGGGGGTAAATACGGTGGGAACATTCGCAGGCTGGTCATACCCATATTGACCCAGATGTTGGACTGTGGGGAGCGCGTTGCCGGCTGCTGGCGGAGGAAGAGGACGTGGCGGGGAAAGAGCTCCAGCTCTGCTTGGCCTGTCTTGCTCTCCAATATAACCTGAAGAGGTGAGAGGGAAAGTTAAAAGTCTCTGCAAGCTGAGGTTTTTACTTGAATGGAAAAATGGAAACCACAGAGTGCATTGATCAGTCTGGAAACCTCTGATCTGGGTTTATCTGTAAAGTTGCTTTCAATCCTGTAGTTCAGAGGCCTATACTACGAAGGGAGTTCAACCTCCTCTCGTTTAACTCAGGTTCTCAGTGAAAGTCGGGGTTGACAAACCCTGACTGCCTCGATCTGTGTTAAACGGTAGTATGACGGTGGTTAAGATGTCGGTAAGTTGAGTCGGTGTTAACTTAATCAGAGTTAGTGCGTGTTCATAAAACAGGCGTGCACTGTATCTCTCAGATGAAGAGCGCACATTAATTCTGTCGGTTTACTGAGGAATTCAAAGAGACTCTAACGACACAATATAAAACCGTGGCTGCCAACAAAGACAGGGAGATTAGTCACATGTTCTCTGGGTTCTTAATCTGTAGTATGAGATGTAAGGACATGGAAAATATGTGATAATTTTCCAGATACTTTGATTACAGTCAACACGTGGGTCACATGTCTGAGAATGAGCTGTTACTGTTCATGATGTTCTGCCTGGAACACTCAGGCTGTACATGTATGAATGTAATGCTGTTGTGTTCAGTATGGACTTCATGTTAACAGTATTTCAGCCTCAGTGGAAACTGAACCTGCATGAAATATAAACATTCTATAAAGTGCTGCACATTCATATTTCCCATCATTAATGCTGCATGTTTTGGTCTGTAGTCTGCAATTACAACAGCCTGTCGCATTATATTGTCTTTCATGCCAATAACGCCCCCCAGCCCCATTTAAAGGATTATTCAAATTGATAATATAGTAGGTGTGTGGTTGCTATGTTTCACTCTCTTTTACACAGGGAACTTCTGAAATGCATGTAGGACACAATCACAACAAACCTCTGCTCCACTCATGCATGTGTTACCATACATATATGTTTAGTTTATGAGTAGACTTGTAAAACTTGGTAGCCAAAAGTATCCCCAGAAGTGCCCCCCCTCCCACCAAAAACCAGGGTATATATGTTTTACCTCATTGCAAGACAGACCAAAACCTAATCAGACAATCTGGTCCAATATGGGGTTGCAGCAGTGTAGGTTTCAAGTTTCTACTACCTTGTTCTTGTCTTCACAAGAAGGTGTCCTCTTAATTACGCCAATTAGCTCCTTAAGTAGCTATTAGATTTTGTCATACCAACATGTTTGATTTGCATACTATATATTTGGTATCTATTTGAATGCATACCAACCTTGTGAACTGAGTATTGCCCAGTACAGTATGACAGAGATAGTGAGGCTCATTAGCTGCTGAGTGATTATGCTGTATTCACTCACCGGTCGTGGTAGGCTGAGGTTGGCACCGTACCAGTGGTAGAGTGCCCGCCACACGGGCTCTGGCACTGTCTCAAAGTCTCTACCAGGCACCAACTGCAAGGAGCGCTTCAGCCTGCCACCCTCCATGGTTAATGTAGGAGCCTGCAGGGGCACAACACAGACATCAGCATTTAAATATGTGTACAAATATACTATTCTACCTACTTGAATTATAGATAATAAACAGAGACGACTGTTTCCTAATGTTATGTACAGTTATCATTAGAACAAAATTTAGATAAATAAGACAAATGAAAAAGGAGGCACGATCTGGTCCATGACAGCTTTTGCCAAGACAGGAGGAGAGCCTCCTACTTTCAGTATTTCACATCATCTCCTCTGTCAAACCAAAGAAAAAACTGCCAAAAATATTTTTCTAACACACTGCTGCTTTGTGTATGTGCTGAACATTCTAAATGCTTCTAAAGATAAAAAAAGCTGTGAAATGCATTTTTTGTCAAAGGTCTGGATCACATCAGCATGTGAAATGCATGGCTTTGTATAATAACTCTTTGACTCCTGCAATCAGATGAGTCTGGTTCAGTGAGCAAACTCAGAGAGAACCCACCAACACCAGAGTTCTCTCTGACACTGTAGCTTCACTATTCTATATGTCAAACATATGCCAAAGCAAAGCTGTGAACATGATGTATGATCTGTGGTACAACTACTCACTGTAGAATGTGCTTTTCTGTTATAACCACAAGGTGACAATGTGGTGTAAACTCAAACTCAAAATACAGTTTAGGAGCTACATGAGACAGACAAATGTTATGTTACCAAAATGAGACTCGGGTTTTATGTATTTACATGTGACCACCTATACCTATATATAATGTAAATAAACTGGACAGTATGCATGTGGGACAGTCCGCTTCTTACTATGCTGTCATACTGACAACATATGTAATTCAACTCTCTTTGTACTGCTCATAAAAAAAAATAAATAAATAAAAAAAACAGAACAAAACAACAACAACAACAAAAAAGGCAAGAATCAATATCTCTCTCTCTCTCTCTCTCTCTCATATAGTCCTTGCCTTCATGGGGTCAGTGGTGACCAGAGGCTGGTTGTCAATGGCTCCAGGTCTTTGTGCTGCCAACTGGGAGGGGAGGTGGCCATTGGCTCCAGAAAAACACTGATTGTTGTTGTCTGATACGTTGTGCTGACGGGCAAAACAGCTCTCTGTGGCAGAAGGAGCTACCTGGGGGCTCAGGGCTGCTGGAACACAGGGGAAAAGTGGGGAAGGGATGAGAGGAAGCAACCAGGCCACGCATTTTGGGGGGAGGAGGGGGGTACAAAGACACAATAAACAAATATTAAATTTATTCAATTCTCAGACTGGGATTCATTATTCAAGTCAACTCATGTATTGCCCCCATGTATTGATAACATTTAGAACACTGTAGATGCAAGAAGAATGCCAGAAAAACCAAACCCCAAATGCTTATTCTAAATGTAATAAAACATGCCTCTTATCTCTTTGAATGGGTGAGGTTCTGACCTATACATTGTTACTGTAAATTCTCAGATAAAAGCTGATATTCAACAAATGGCTGAGTCACAAATAATAGGTGAGCATGAACAAATAAATGATGTGGGCTGGTAAAATACTACACTGACAATTACCAGCATTCAACTAATAAAAGAAGAAAAATAATAAGAAGAATAGTGCGTTATTGATCCTTGACAGGAAATTACTTTGTTATAGCAGCACCAAATCTAAATTAAGATTTTAAAAATTAAAATGAAAATTTTAAAAGGGACAGGTGAAGCCAAGAAGCCAGTCACTACTGAAGGATATCACTGAGGGGAGTGTGGTATAGCTGTAACGTAACCACTCACAGGGTATGTTCAGTATATACAGTATAGGATCTGTAATTAGTGTTATACAGGCACAGGTGCTGTGACAGACAAGTTGCAGGTGCTTTTAGTGTTCCCCATCAAACCTCACAGAGTACCTGAACACTCTCTCTACTCTTCGGTATATGTAGTGGACTATAGCCACAGTTTTCATGCAGAAGGATAGAGAACACTGGAGAAAACTAGAGGTAAAAAAGGTCTCTCTTATTTTGTACTGGGCAGTATACTAAAAACTTTATTAACCCCGTGTGGATGCTGACTGCTGCTGTTGTGTACAAAACACAGGACCTCTTCAGTAATTGTTATATCTCTGTTTTTGTATGCAATCCACTGTTGATGTGATATGATGTGTTTTGACTGACCCGTCTCTGTAGCCTCTGAGGCACTGGACACAGCATCAGGTGACCTCTCCTCAGTGGGACTGACAGGGCTGAAAGTTCCCAGTCCTCCCAGTCTGTCTGGTGGGGTGGGTTCTACAGTGGCCGTGGCCATCGGACTTCGCAACGAGTTCAGGATGGATGGCTGCTCCACCACGATGCCCTTGTGCTCCTGGACAGGAAGACAACAGCAGGGACTGCCCTGTCATTGTTTAAAGTGATATCTGAGATTAATATGGTGTTTGCTTTCATGGCAGGGACTGTTTCTGTTCCAGTGTGAGGTTATTGTGCAAGATGCAGTGACAAACCTTGTTTAATAAACACGATATCTATGTATCATCCAAAACCGTAGCACTAGTACTACTGAAAGAGGGAAAAATGAAATCTCCCCACCATATACAATATATTGTGTGTTTGTGTGTGTGTGTGTGTGTATATATGTATATATATATATATATATGTATAGGAGAGATAGAAATGGTGAGAAGTGTGGATGGGATTGATGCAGTCACACAAGTTGACTGAAGACATACAGTTGACTTAAAATGATTTAGATGGGAGGGACATGTCAGCTAGTGGAAACTAAATTCCAATTCAGTCTGAATATTAGGTGGAGAAATATAAACTTCATTTAATCAAAGGGTATAACTTCACTATAACCCTGTCCAGTTTCCTACACCTGCTATTAACACTTTGGAACTCTTTCTCTCTCTAAATTCCTGTAATCAGCTACTATGTAACATTATACAAGGACCACACCTGATAAATGCTTATGTAGCATTAGTACATATTGTTTTCTGTATAATTCATTTCCTTTAACCTGACTTACATATTTGACGTAGTCCTTCCACTGCTGCCACCACAGCATGGAGATGAGGAACCAGTTTTGGCCTTGCTGCAGCCCATGTCTGCTCTCCCTCTCTAACCAACCCCTACACACACACACAAAGATCCAATAGCCAAAGATCATTAGGTCAAACAGTACATTTCTCAAAGTTCTGTACAGGTAATGTGACAATAATCGGGACATGTACGCACCTGATAATTTGTCCCTCCTCTTCAGGGGTAGCAGGCCTGAGCCCCAGGACTATGTGGCAGACCTAAATTAATAAAAGGGAGTAGAACATACACAGAAAATGACAATGAATAAATACTGCATTTTAAAGGCAATATCAGTTAAACATCAGTACAACTCTGTACTGTGTGCACTGACCTGGAAAAGGAGGTTTAGGAACTCATTGGCCAAAGCGCTCTTCACACTCCATATCTGGTAGTCCTCCAGGGTCAGGTGACCCAGCTGGTGAGGAGTGAAACAACACAAAGGTCAGCATATTGCACATAGTTATTGTAGGAGAAAATAGTTTAGACAAGACAAGAAGGCTTGTTGCTGAAAGGTTGTAAGTACACTGGGCGGCTCCCAGTGATATTATATTGTGGGATGAAGCAGATTTAAGATGGTTGAATATGAAGTGGTCTTGACATACTAATTCAATATTATAATATCAAGTTACATTTTGAGGTAAAAGTCAAAGGATTAACGTCCTGACAGCAAAGCAAAGATGATTCTGTCACTAAGAGTTGTGTCTCACCTTGGTTGTGTCATGCATCTTCAGGATGCCCTCTACTATGTCTGACACGCTACTGTCCAGCTCCTGCAAGGTAGCAAAATATGTCAGCAGGAAGTGGCAAACACCAAGCACCTTATCCTCAGCTACTGCTGTGAAAAAACTCACAACAGTCCTGGATATAAAAATGTGAGGTGAGTAAATAGAGATTTTACACACACACGCACTTTCTAAAATTCAGTTTTCACTTTGTCATTGTGGGCTATTGAGTTTAGATACAGACTTTAAATGATTTTAGCATGAGGCTACAAAATGTGAAAAAAGTGAAGGGGTATATATAATCCAATGTTTCTGATTAAGCAAAAAGGATCTTACTCTTTAGTAAAAAGGTCTATCTATAATGTTGTCAGACACTTCTAATAACAAACTAAGCCTGTCAGTGGCAAAAGCAAGCACTTTAGTGACGTACTTTGTCGTAGATGATTGTGTTGTAGCAGGTGTTTGCGGTGGCTGGGTACACTGTTCTCGCTCAATACTGCACTGATTTCAAAGATTGCTGTCCCTATCAATCATTTACACCCAAGGCCCAGATTCAAAAATACTGAAGTTCTCCTTTCACCTGTCTGCAACATAGTGTACAGGTCGCACAATATTAGACTATTTATCATATTTAGCCTAAAGTGTGGAAACTTACAGGGAGTGTGTCTGTGCGATTGTCCTTCCACACCTCCAGCAAGGCCACCACCATTTCATGGAGTTCATCTCGAGACAGAACCCCATCACGGTCCACATCAAACACTTTGAAGCAAACTGGCAGCAAAAGAAAGTGATACAGCAGTGAAATACAAATATGGTTCTGAGGCACAATACTGCTACAAAAATGTTATTTTAAGCCTAGACCATGCAGTCTATTAGCAGGAAGCCAATAAGTTTCCATCTCTGACAGATAATAGCTACAAAGAAGAAACGGGCCACACTTCTGATAAAAAGGAATGGTATAATTATGTGAAGCCTCTGGGATCTATTTATCTGTAATGATTCAAAACCATAGCAGGGCTTACATTTTTGCCTCTCAGCGATGGGCCCCCTGCAGCACGCAGACAGTCCACAAGAGATCTCTTTAAAGTCGATGTGATTGTCCCGATTCTCATCAAAGGCATGAAACAAGCCTGGAAAACAAGATCAATAACACAGGTAATATTTATTCAAAGGGTTGTATTCAAAGGGTTGTATTCACTGGTGAGGGCATGAATTAAAAAAGAAAGACCATAACAGACCTTGTAGCTCTAATGTTTTTCTATATATAATCTAAAAACCAAGAGCCTCTGAGAAATGCACTTGTATGAATGTTCCCTAACCTTCACTTAGTGAGGCGTGGATGGGAGGAGAGACCAGTGGAACAAAGGTTTCCAAGTCAAAGCGGCCAGTTCTGGACTGAGCTTTCAGCAGCCAGTAGCGCTTCTCCAAGTCTATAATGTCGGACTCCTCCACTGCAGGAAAAAAGGAGACGTTAGAAATAGACAAATAAAATGAACTGCAGCACTCTTTAGCAAGATCACTTCTCTGTTTCACTGTGTTTATCTGGAATTAAAGGACAGTACGCAAGTCTTGAAGAAACTACTAGGAAGTATAAAAGTAAGTTTTTGTTTTCTTCTTCATCTCAGTTTTATGCAGCAAGTTTATGTGGCCACCTCCATTTCATAGTGGTTAGGAACACACATAATGTGCTGTATGCACTGCACACAACAAACAGATTACAGATGAATCTGTACATCACTGCCAGTTTGTCATTCACACTGAGATCTGATCATTTCTAAAGAATACTGGGTGTAATAACAACAGTATTACAAACAAAGAAAACACACACTCAACCGAAATATTATAGCTAAAAAAAGGAAAAAGAACAGAATAAGATAGACTGAGATATCAAAATAATAATAATGACGAGTACATAAAATATCATTGTGCTGAGCAGTTATAAACAGTGCTACACATGAGATGTTTCAAAAACAAACATATGGTGTGGTGCATAATGTAATAAGAACAACTGCAAAAATATGGATTTCAATACATATAGCTACTATGGGGGTGTGGCAGTATGTTGTTTACTACAGGAGGGTAACATAAAGCACACTGTATGTAGACAAGATGATTAGTGATAAATGAGTATACTTGACTCAAGAACAAAACTGAAAATTTAAATAGTTAGTGAGATACAATCCGATGTACAATATAGCACAGTATAATACGGTGATGTATAGTTTATTGAAACTACAACATTTCTTTTATTTTTGATTATACATTGATTTTCTTAAATGATAATTTAGTTTATATACTGTACTGTGGAAAAGAGTTTGAGCCCAATGTTTGTCTTCCAATAGCTTTTTTTCCCATCCAGCCAACATACCAAAACCCAGATGTGGCACCAGCAGATATTTGAAGTCTTTTGCTAAATGAATAACTTCAGAAAAGAAGAAATTTGATCTCTGAATTGTTTAAGATTTTGTTGTTCAACCAGTTTGTCTAGTCTTGCATCATCTTAAGTTAGTCAACATCTTTTTTGTTATTTAATAATAGAAATATATAATGCATAAAATGGAGAAAGGCGTTAGCAAGTATTAAGGTGCAGTATAATCAATAATGGATAAGGTACTAAGTGCAGAGCAGTGAGAAAATGTGAGAAACAGGAGCTGTATTCATCAGAGACTGGTGCTGATGACTGGTGGGTGAAGAGCTGTGTGGGAACATGCAGAATAACACTGACACCACCCCACACTGAGATACACTCTTCATCACATAATAGCTGCTGAGTTTCGTGTGGTTCTCAGCAAAGAACCTTAGGGGTAACCAGTCTGTCTCCTCTGTCTGAGTGTGGTGAAGGGGGTGGAAGGTGCTGTTCAAGATAACCAAGCTGGTCATCATACTCTGCTCTCAACTATCACAGTCTGTCACTTCAGCCTTTTCATCCAGCTTGTTTAGCCTTTTCACACACACATCTTCACACCTCCAACATTCCATAACATACAAAATGGCAGCACTTCTGTTTCTGAAAAGGAAGTGTGCAACTTGATGTGAAAGGTTTTTGTGGATTTTCTGAAACTAAAATAAAATGTATGTAAAAGTGAAAGTACAGGTTTCCACTTCCACTTAATACCTTTATGAAATAATATTTACGAGGACTTGACTAAAATACATAATCACTGGAGCAAAAGTAATTAAAACATCAGAGTATGTCAATGCTGCTCCAATTATTTCAGTGATTTTTCTGTTTTTTCTTTGTCTTGATCCATGTACATCCTGTGATGTGGTGTGTAGTGAAAGAATTAGGCAATTTATCACTAAGTTTATAGACAGATGATAAATACTAAACTGAAACAGCCAGTTTGAGATTTTGTTTCAAACAAAATATCAAACATTGTCTGGTTTCAGCTTCTCTAATGTGAAGATCTGGTTCTCTTCTATGTTTTCAATCAATGGAGACTGAATATCTTTGGGTTTTGGCTTGCTGGTCGGACAAAACAAGCAATATGAATACTTGTGATGAGCACTGAGCTCTGTTGTGTGAACATTTGTCACTTACTCCTGAAGAATTAGGAAAAACTACTGACAAGATAAAAAAAATAATCATTTGTTGCATCAGTATTGGAAATGCTCTAGGTAAGTGATGAACACAGCAAAGTAAGTAACCTATTTATACTACTGTTCTTGACAGCACTTAGATGTTGTGACCTAGTGAGGAGAGGAGGAAACATGACAGTGGTCATGAGACCACAGCAAGGTGTGGTTATGTGATGGCCATCAGGTGAAATGGTATTTGACTCAGCTTGTATCGAAGTGATACAGATCAGACCAATATAGTATATGAAGCTCTGCCAGGGTCAATGAACCAGCTTCCCCCTTTCAAACATGCTAATCCACAGCTTAAGGTAATAGGATTCAGCAGCTAACCAGCTAGCCTTAGGCATGGAGTCAATACATATGACAGGTGTCAAAACACAGACACAAAAATGTAATAGCAGGTGATTTCTAGTGGCTATCCACTGCAGCTTCCCAGTTGGGCTATTAAAACAGCCTTCCTGAAAGTTTGTTTCTAGTAGCTACTGGTCACTGATTGTCAGATGGATTGATGCCAGATGTAGCTGGCTGCTTGTGAAGCAGCAGTCTGAGGAATGGACAGTCTGAGAGGGGTGTTCTCCTCTCCTCCATGTTCTAATTCTGGTCAACATCAGGGCAGTTGGCCGCTGGCCTGAAGGGGAAAAACTCAATCACCTTTTTATTACCACTGTTCACTCCACTTGTATCAAATTAATGATTTAGAATGAAAAGGGGAATATGGATATTGCATGGAGGAAATAATATCACACTGATAAATTATTGAGGACTATGGACTAAGACAGGGAGTGAGCACTAGACTACCTTCACATCTCAAAATTCAGTTGGATGTTGCTAACAGAAACCAGAGGAACACTTCCTTAGCAATAATCATAAAACAGGCACATATTCACCCACACACTGGTCTGAAAGATGCTAAGACTAAGAAACACATGAATCAAGCCCTGAATATCAGTGGATGGGAGGGAACAACAGCAGCATCTTTTTGAATCGTCCTAGTAGGTAAGAAGAAAAACAAATACTATTATCTGTCATGCTGAACATTCCTAATGACAGATGTGTAAACATCTGACTGCTATTCTATAAAACTCATTATCCTGACTATGGATTGCCTCCTGTACATCTATCCATCTCAAGGTCACTCCTGCCTCTATAAACATCGGTGTGCTGTCAAGGCGAGCTTCACAGTTTTTAATACTGTCGAATAAACACATTCAGTTGATACAAAATAGGCTGAGGTTTGATATCCAATCCTACTCACAAGTCTAACAATGAAAAATACAAATTCTTAATTATTTCACTTTAAACCAGTGACAAAACTAATAAGATGAAGTGGCCCTTTTTATTAATGCCAACAAAAAAGGTCAAACAGGATGACAGCAACTGACAGCTCAACCTCAAGTTGTGACCATGAATCACAAGGTAACTGACGTTAAAGAACAGTACTGGCCACAAACTGCTCTGTTAATTTACTGCTTATATCTCTACAGTAGGTGCCCTGCTGGCCTGATACCCACCTAGAGGTGCAACTCTCTCCGAGTGGCAGCAGAGATACCATACCATTATCCAGGGAACATCCTTAGAGAGGTGCTGCCACAGCCAGCATGTGTCATAGTAAATTCCCAGCAATGGCCATGATCAGAAACTATCCTATCCAGAAAGCTGTTATTCCCAAGGATATCTACTGGCTCTCATAATATTGTGACAGAGTCCGAGGCTAGCAAGTTAGCAAAGGATTCACAGTGATAAGCTCTGCCATGAGTCAATCTTGTCGTTCTTGTTCTGGAAAGAGTCATGAACCAGGAGACTATCAGTCACTCTCTCTCTCCAACACACACACACACAAACACACACATACAGAGACACAAAGTTAAGAGGATAAGCTGAGCAGGCAGATTAAAAGGCAGTGTCCAGGTTCTCTGGACAAGACATGCTCTTTCCAGCCCTCTGTCCTTAATTGGCAAAATAAAGCCTGGCTAAATTTACTTGGCCTATAACTTTAAACAACTGTTTCACTGGATGTTTTTCTAATTGTCCATGTACTGACTTGTAAATACGTAGGGCACTGAAAACTTCATTTTATTTCCATAATAAACAGTCTATTGAAGATGAAATACATCAAAACACAATTTCTTTTTGACTTAAAAATCTGTATCTCTGTGGCATTGTTTTTATGTAATGTAATATGAGGTCAGGGATTGGTGTGGCACCAAAGGCTAAATCTGTGACCTGTCAAGACTAAATGAATGTAAATAATGGTGGAAACACTGAATTTGACAACAAAATTGACAAAAATGGAAAAAAAAAAAAATTGTGTGTGTGACTGATACCTGATCTGCAAAATAAGAGCTGTATCAGCACTGATGCCATCTGGTGTATTAGATGCATCTGTACGTACCTTTTATTTTATTTTTTTTATCTTTCAGCGGCTGAACAAACATGTTTTCTTACTTTCTTTGTGAAATGACTCATTCTCTGATTCGATCGATGTGATTAGATTTTTTTGATCTCATTTTAATAGAAGAACAGAACAATTTTGAAAATGTGAGTCAGGAACAGGAACTTAACCTGGAGATCAATGAATACTATCTAATGCCAACTCAAATACTTCAGCTTGAGTCAACCATGGCAGCTGAAGCTGTCAGTATTTGAAGTAAAAAAAAAAAAAAAAAAAAAAAAAAGAATATCACAGCTATCAAATATCTCCAATCGCATTAACTAGTGCAGTCTACATGATAATAAGATAATAATAAGATAATAATAAGGTTCTGATCCTGTTTTAACTCAATGTTATTGCAGACGCTTCCTCTACATTTACCTGCTGTCTTGGTAATTCCAGCATACTCTACATTTTCACAGCCGTCATGTCATGCTCACAACTCTGTTTTAACAAAAATACCAGTTTCAGTCACTAATTGCAGTCAGATCCACTTTGCAGTTTTTTTGACTGGTGTTAGGTAACTGTCAATGAAAATCAATGTTTCCTTCACAGATGTTTCACATTTTTATGTGTAATAATTTACAAATTAATATTTAATGAAACCCAAATTTCCTCGCAATTCATAATTGCTTTCACATTAAAAGCTTTCAGTGTCTCAAAGGGCATAAACCCTTCCTTTTCTGGCAGGCTGTCAATGTGATACAACTACAAGAAGTGTTGAGTTTTGTCTACAGTAGCTTAACTGGAACTAGTTGGAATTAATTGGTGAATTAATGAGTGATGTCTGCGACTATACAGCTGTGGAAACGTATATTATACAGAATTTAACATGTGAGCCATTTAACAGGTACGTCGAGCATATATTAGTGATTGGCCTTATCTGAAGTTTGTCTTTTATTTAAGAATTTATGGTAAAGTGCAAAAACATCGACAACAACAGCAACAACATAAAAAGCATTTTATATTCAACTACCACCAATGGTTTTTTATATGACTGAAGATGAACATCGGCAAGCAAACACATTTTCCTTGGGATGTGCAATATATGCAAACAGATTGATTCAGAGTGTTAATGAACTCACAGTGTGTGACGCCAGCCAGGGTCTGGTAGAAGGTGGGCGTGTCACTGTCATCAGTGAGAGTGACACACACTCCTCCAGAGAGAAGCCATCTGGACAAAGTGAAGGCCTCCTTGTTCTGTAGGAGCCAGTTCCTGAAGCGCTCATAGTTCACCTTGTCGCCCTGGCACAACATACAAGCACACAATTAGACTGGTCTGTGTTGGTATCATTGTTTCTATTTGTATTTTACCCTGTGTGCTCCTTTCATGATGCTCATTTGGCTCAGTTAAAAATGATGAAATGATTAGCTGATTAATTCATCAGTCAATAGAAAGAAATTTCTTTGCCAATCAGTTATCACATATTACTGAGTTGTTTATCACATATCAATGCCACTCTTTTTTTGCTTCAAGCCTGTGTTGCTCATTTTATATCATTGTAAACTGAATATCTTAGTTTTTCTTAGTCGTGGGGGTGACATTTGGCTTTTTTCCCTGATATTTACAACAAATCTTATCGCACAGCAGTTAAGATCCACATGTACGACTATATTTAAACTGTGAACATATGGATCAATAATCAAGAAAAAACCCACAGCTGACAGAATACTGAGAATGGACAAATATGCAGAAAGCTTGAACAGAAACTCATTAAATGTTCACTTAAACCGACAAATGTAAATCCTCAGTTCCCCGCTGTTGGACACTGTGTTAAAAATCACTGATCCAGAGACAGCCCTGTAATTACTAGCTGACAGCAGCATCTTGTCTGACTGGAAGCAGCAGGTACTCTTTGACTCAGCTGTGATCCTTGAATGTGATTAATCATGACAAATTCAACTTATTGGTGTGGTTCAACTCTGCATGCCTCAAATTGAAAATATTAATTGGACATGAAAAACTTGCCAAGTTGTTCTACAGGGAGTAAACAGGTATAGACTGTTTTCTCACTAATAATGAAGTATTACTCTATGACCTTTACCTGTTTTTGATACTATTCATGGTCTGCATTTTTCTGCAATACCCATTCAATGCATTTTCATTTTATAATTAGATCTCTAGCATTTCATTGTTGGTGGTGAAGTCTGCCATTACAGAGCTGGATTCACACATACAAGGCACTGACAGCATTACTGTTGATCTCATTAATATTAGCCTCACTGTTTACTGTTCAATCTCCTACAGCTGTATCAGAGCTACGTGACATTTCTGCTAATACTAACCAAAATGCTATTTGCTACTGCTGCTGCTTCACATTAAAGACTTTAAATGGCAAAACACAGGTGGCTTTTGTTATGAAGCAGTCACAGGAAGTGTAAAGTATTTGCCACTATGGTTATCACTGACTGCAATTGTCTCACTGTATTTATTTCATGTCATTTTTTTTAAAGATGGGGTGATACTTGGATGAAAAAGAACAAAATAGGGAAGTAATAACAGGTTAATGTGCTAACAGTGAACAGAAATATCCTATTAGTTAAATTAGGGGTAACGTCAGCATAATATCTTCACGATCTCAAGAAAATTACTGACTGAATTCTACTACTGTAACAACGTATCTAGTGTTGTCTTACCTGGTGGTTTTGGCATGATAACCATAGTAAAATAACCAGTAATACACTGTTGTTCTTACTACTACTACTACTAAACAAATCCTTAAAATGCTTTGATCATTCTGATTAACATTCCATTCAAATGTCCCAGTACAGTTGTATTGGGATGTTGGCTAAAATCTCAGAGGTAGATATCCAAAAACCCAGGCACATAAAAACACAGCCGTCCACATTTCTGTAAACTGAGTAAAGATATTCTTTAAGGAATAAAAATTGAATGAAAAAAAAAAACAACTGAAGAAGTAGAGAAGATACACAGAGTAAACTGCAAAGACAGACAGCGCAACTAAGGTCATATATTAATGTTAAATAACAGTGTAAGCTGGGTTGGATTTTTACTTTACTGTGTTGTGTTTTCACCATTTGTTTGGAGTGAATCATGAGTTGAAAGGCCCTTTTGTATTTTAATAACAATACAATAACCTGCTTTAAACCAAACTTTGTATCATCTCTGTCAAGCTGGCTCTGTGTGGGGAACTGGTAACAATAACTGTTTAATGAGCATGTGACAAATACCCCTGTAATGACATGATTTTTGATACAAGCCAAGAGGAGATTGTGAGTGATATTGAAGAGACATCTGATTGGATGACAGACAGGCTGTGCTGCTTGCTGACCTCACTGAAGCACTTCTTGAGGGAGGTTGGAACTTCTCCATCCAGGACCTGCAGAACTGCCTCTATATCTTCTCTGGCAGCATATCCACCCAGATCACTGGCAAACAGGCTGAAGAGGTCTGTGCACATGCATGCACACACACAGACACAGACACACACACACACACACACAAACAAGAGAACTAAGTAAGTAACAACTAATTGATCCATGGGACGAAATTGTGTCAGTATCCACTTGCTGTCACGTCACTGTTAACACCAGTGAAGTTATCTCCACCTTAAGACATAGTGTAGTCCATGTTAATGCTCCTACAACTGGATCTAAGTCATACAAACAGAAGGAATCCCTGCTAATGTGACTTGTCAGCTGTAATTGGGAGGTTCTGTGATTTATTTTGAACATCCAGGGCTCTGAAACTGCAAATCCTGTTGATTTTGTACAGGGACAATGTGAGGTGATTAACAGCTGCAGCATTTTCAAGGTTTGGAAGAATAATCAGCACAAAAGATTAGCAAATGTATTGTATTGATTAAAAATAATAATAATAATAAATACTAAAAAAAATATTCAATTCAATTCAATTCAATTTTATTTATATAGCGCCATATCACAACAACAGTCATCTCAAGGAACTTTTCATATAGAGCAGGTCTAGACCGTACTCTTTAAAATATATAAGTTTATTGCAATTCTCCAGAGGCATTTTGATAAGAAACATAAAAAAGCTTAACATTCTGCTGTGGGTGCTTCTAAGGGTGAGAGAAGGCTAAAGATTGTGCTTTGTTGAAACATAGGAACCCTCACCAGCTTTAATCCAATTTTAGAACAATTCAGCAATAACAACAAAATATCTTGAGTTTGCTATTCATGAGACACATCTGCTGATGTGAACCATCCTCCCAGAATAAGAGACCTCAGAGGACCTATGATCAAGAATAGCTGATTTCAACCCTCAGCCAGACAAACTGTTTATGAATGGAGACACTCCTGAGAAGTAGGCACCAAACTAACACTACTCCAAAGGCACAAGAGAGAACAACCCTGAAGTCAAGTCAAGTCAGTTTTATTTATATAGTATTGAATCACAACAAAGTTATCTCAGGGCCCTTTTCATATAGAGCAGGTCAGGACTGTACATTATTATATTTTCAAAGAGGAACCCAATAATTCACCATGAGCAGCACTAGGCGACAATGGAGAGGAAAAACGTCTTTTTAAGAGAAACTTTGAGCAGAACCAGACTCAGAGTGGCGGTCATGTGCCTTGATCGGTTGGGTTGAACAGCTAAAGGCTTAAAGGACTCATCAGAACTGGTTTACATCTCTGTTCATGAGTTTACCATAACCAGAGATGAGTTCATACACAAATCACTGAACAGGTGGAAGAGAAAAGAGAAAAAACATTAGTGCACACCTGAAGTTTGTCCTGAATGCTAATAGAAAAATGTTTTGTGCACTGACTCATATTTGTTCCATTGTCTGGTGACAGAATCAGAAATACGAGGGCAGCTTTATTGAGAATTCAACTGTACTGAACTACTGGGCAGAGAGTAGGAGAGAAGCAAACAGATAAAAGGCTGAACCTGGCTAACACTAGCCAGAACACAAATACAGTGTAATGACATTGTGAACGTGTAATTAGCATATTACTTCATCTAGTGACATTTAGTTACTTTTCGAGCAAGCCCCAGCTACTTTGCTTTGGAAGTAGTTGTTTAAATCTGTTCCACAACAGTTTTCCACTACACCCTCAATTTCCCATGTTCTCATACGTAGTGCAGCCATATACTGGGTTTTGGCATAGTCTTATTATCAATCTTGTACACACTACATGTTTACACTGGCCTTTCTGTTCAGCCAGAACCTGTGACTTTTATATTTGCATGCATTTGATGGCAAACATGGAATATTACTGTGTGCAATTCTATTATAAATGGGAAGTAAAGAGAAAAAAAAGAATATGGAGCAGCAGATGGCTGGAGGATGCTGACAATATGGTGTCTGTTCTGCAGTGAAGATCATTTCATATCAGTCTCAAGACTATAGTTTTATTCACAATATGTAAAACATGTTGTAACACATAGCAATACTAAAACAATCTTTCTAGTTTATCATGAATCTTTTGGGAAACCAGACTGTGAAAATTTCTGACATACCAGAAACCCATTCAAGAGCCAGATTCAGAATTAATCAGGTGATTTATCAGGTGTTATAACCTCAAACTGCAAATCAAGAAAAACAACCAATCTGGCAGAAATTCAGCCTGATTCTAAAATAAGTAGGCGGCAACAAATTCTCTGTTAAAATCTGACTTAATAAGGCTTAATCGATGTCTGTCTGGCCTAATAGGACACTGAGTAATACTGAGAATATATAAATTAGTTCTTAATTGGTGTTTTCAGTTTATGGCTTAATATGTTCATTGACCCTGGATGATTTGTTCTGTTCAAAATTCTTTTTTGAGACATTTGAAGGATTGTTGTTGATTTTAAATGTCTCATAGATTGTGACAGATTTGACATATGGAGGTAAGAAAATGACCAACATGAAATCAACACAACGCATCAACACAGACTGTTAATTCATCATAAACAACTTACATTTTGCCTTTTCCTCATCGCGTCCTCTGGTCAGAAGCACCAGACCCACTATCAGATTGTTGAAGTGTAGCCCTTTAGACGAGCCTCCAAATGAGGTGTAAATGACCTGGAACACAAAACACACAGCAGAATGTGAAAACATGGACAACTTCACACTCCCATTGTGTTCACACTGTCAACAACATGGTTAACAAGTTAGCAGAAGTCCATTCATTTACAGAGCTGACAACAGGGAAACTCAATGCCAATGTGTGGATAAACGACAGGCTTGTCTCAGAGCAGATTTTACCAAAGACATCAGCTGTCACCAATTAGTCTGATTACAGCATTCTCTCATTTTCATATCAATGTAGTTGTGTTTCACAGACAATAACATGGGTTAATGTAATCTTACTATATGTAAAATCGACTTCAGTCTAATGAGGGAGCCTTCACTTAAGTTTAAAATAAGGTAAAGCCCATTATCAATGTGCTGACTGTGAGAGGGCCTGTGTCCCATTTCCCAAACATAATTTACACTTTGACAGCAGAACAGTGGGCACACTGGCAGATGACTTATGACACAGGGTATCAAACTATAAGATTACTTTGTTTCTGGATACACAGCTTGTTCAAATTTTTTTGTTCAAGTGCAAATCTCCTTTGGTCTTTTATTTCATCTCCCCACCCACACACAAAGACACATGAGCCCATCTAAACAAACTACAGCATCTGAAATTAGGGAAGAGCGAGAGAAGAGACAGAAAATTTAAGGGAGAGGGCCAGAGTATAGGCATGTGGGAAAAAAACACATTTAAAATAGCAGCAGATAAAACATTCAGCAATAGTGTGTGATATGATCCGACAAAAAAGGGGATGATAAGGTGTGTATTCTGTGTCTCAGCAGGAGCCAGTCCTGTCTTTTAAAAAGGTGTACAAGCTGGTCAAGATGCAGTTACTCCCATATGGCGGTGCTGTCTATAAAAAAACATGTCTGATTTTTTCAGAGAACGTTGAGGCTTACACAGGGTTTTGTTTGTGGAAACATTGTGGTCCCACCTCAGCACCCCTCTGCTGATCAAATTATTTGGGTCTAACCACAGAAAACATTGAGGAAAGAGGTAAAGCAGGCTTAGTACTTGTCTACTCTGAAAATTATTGGTGACTTCAGTTTGTTCAAGTCTGCCTCATTAAAAAATATGTTTTACTTATCGTTATTTGCATTAGATGTTTGAGCTTCACTGTGCAGAATGACAAGAGCAGAGTCTGACGCTAGTTTTCACATTCATCTGCTGAAGGAGGAAACTTTCTCTGTGATCAGCTTAAGCATAAGCACACAAGATGATTTTGTGACATCAGAAATAGGTTGGAGCCAATCACTGTCCAGTATGGTATGAAATGTGAAGACTCCATGTCAAATACACTGAGAACGGGTTTAACAGGAATAAAATAAATAAATAAAACATTTGCATTGATTTTTCAGTAAGGAAGAATGAATAGATGTAATTTTAAGAATTTTTATCTTTTTTGAGAAAAAAAAAACCCAACAGATAATTATTTAATGCAGAGTATTTTTATGTATCATAAAATGTGTCTGGAGAAGATCTTTAAGCTTTATTTATTAAAGAAGTCTAAATATTAAAAAAGAAAGAAATAAGAGAATAAAATACACTTATACATAATAACACACAGATACTATCTCTTTCGAGTGAATTAGACGTCCATGCAGAGGGGTGCTGTTGTCATTTAGCTGCACTCAGGAAACAAAATAGAAGGTTGTAGAGCAGCGTGTCTGGCATGCATGTCAACCATGGGGAGGTGACTCTGCAGTCAGTGAGCTGATGAAGTGTATCTGTGGCAGTAGGTCACACACAGCAGAGGAGCTTCACATGTGGTTTAAAACAGGAAGTGTGTCATATTATGCAAACTTCCAAACTAAAGCTGTATTCTCATCACCTACAGTGTTCTATTACTGAAAATGTTTTCCCAGAGGTAACAAAGAAATACTACAGTGTAACCACCTTCCTTATTCACATGTTAGTATAATAATAGATAGACATTAAACAGACAAGACGGGTCTAATGAATGACATAATTGGTTGCATTTTGGGAAAGATAGGGACAACTGTTTTTTTAGTGGACTCATATAACAGACAAACAGTCAAGATTCATTGGCCTCTGATACTTCACTTTTCACCTTTTTTTTAAAAAAACTTAACAAGTTAAGAAAGATTGCCCGTCATGTAGTTTACAAAGTCATATTCCTTGACGGCCTGCTTGACTGCGTTCACTTCCCTGGTGAGATGGCAGAATGACATCTGTCACAATGTCTAATGCCACAAAGACACAGAAGTGTTGTTTTGACTGACAGTTTATTTGCATCATGAGTCAGACTACTGTTTTTCAGGGCAGGAACAATTTTTAACATGGATAATTATTTTTTAAGCACACTCATATGTAAGGGAGTTTTTAAAAGTGAATGTGGTATCTACCCAGAAATTCAGGGGAAAGCCCAGAGACAAGTCATGTATTGCTACTGGTCTATCCCAATGCCTAGTGCTTTGAGGACAGTACAGTCATCGCCAATAGAATGTAACAGAAAATTCAAATTATTATTATTTATCATCAAATTATGATGCCATATTAATACATTAACTGCATTCCATTATATGTGATTCAGTGCTGTTTGTCATAGGTTCTCCATGTGCTTTCTTCCAGAAGATACTTGGAGTTTTTATAATGGTAGTGAGAGCACTGTCACTGAAAAATCTGTCAGTGTGTGTTAGTGTGTTAGTTAGTTAGTTCAGTTGGGTTGAGATGTGTTTATTGTGAGGCCCATGACATATGATTCACAAAATCTTGGGCCAACTTTGATGTGTTTTGTAATCACAGGGTATGGAAAAATGCCTTTCCCGATTTGAAATTACGATGCACTGAAAAGCCAAAAGTCAGACTGTGAAGAGTCTCAAAACTCAGCACAAAGCCTTTCAAAGTCTAATTATGTCAGATGTATTAATGTTGACTATATACGTATGTGTAAAATGCTGATATTTATTCATGTTGCACTGCATTTATTTGCAACACAGTTTTACATTATGGATTGTCATTTGTGAGTGCCATAAAATACCCACAACTGTCGATAATATAACAGATTTGTCAACAATATTGAAATTAATTTCTCTCCATATTTTGTTGATCTTGTACATTACAAAGCTAGAATTACCACCTTATAGTCGTACGCCTCTGCCTACCGATCTAATTAGTTAGTTAGCGTGTGAAAAAAACATGTTTTGTGCCATCCCAGTGACCACTGACCACCAAATTCTAATTAGTTCATCTTTGAGTCCAAGGCACCAAATTTTGACCGACAGACAACCCAAAAACATGATGCCTCCAGCCACTTTTGATGCTGGCATGGAGGCATAAAAAGAAGCTAATTTTGACTAACTTTGCCAAGATGCTGACTGGACATGTGTAACACAGAAAAGTTATGCAATGTGTGATTTGTTTCAGTGGCATCTGTCCAACTCAGTTAGACCTGTGATTTAGCCTTGCTTTCAATTCAATAACCTTAACCCTCAACTCCAGTTTAGAGAAGTTCAAAACATTTAGTTTAGTTAAGACTGTAAGAGGTGTGTGAATATAACTTTTTCTGTGAGGACAGTCATTTCATGATCTACTAGTGCATCAATTCAGGCATCGACAGTACAGGCTTCGGTTCAGACAATAACTACTAAAATCCTTCCCTCTGAATGGGACAGTGTACCACTGAGGTCTATACGAGGGGGCTTGAAAAAGTTTGTGGAAAAAGTACATAGCTAAAAATCATATGCAGGGATTTTGATTTCAATGCACCTGTACGTTCTCGTACTAACGTGTCATAACATGTTCTAACATGAACCCTTAAATGCATGTTGCAAAGCAAAAATAAATATCATAAAACCATTTTTTCCAACTGTCCTTTTTCCACAAACTTCTTGAAGCCCCCTCGTATGTGTGTACCATTAAGTGATATAATGTGATAGGACAAAGCAGAAAATGATACTGGATGCATGTAAGCATGTATTAATTCAGAAGAACTCCTCAGATGATGGGAAACACAGTTGATGGTATTGCAGCCAAATCTGAGCCATCTTTTTTGGAACACTGATTCCATTTTTATCCATTACAAAGTATTGTGGATCCTCTCTGCCTAACTCTGAATCTGAACACTGGCAAGTAATCAAAAGAAGAATATATTTAAACACATGACAGATCTGCTTTTTGTAAAAAGTGCTCCTGAGATTTCTTTGCATGAAAAATGATGTATGCTTCTTGACTGACTGGTTAGGCTGAGGCTTTCTTTGAACTATGCAGCAGACATGTTTCTGTTTGAAGAAACCAGCAGTAAGCTTGCATCTGGACCACTGTCACCGCAGTAACTGCTGCCATGGTGACAAAGGAGAAGAAGAAGGAGTAGAAAGATGCTGAGAGAAAGAGGAGGGAAGACATGTGCTGTAGGGTTCAATGAAGTAAGCACTGTGTTTAAGGATTCTGGCAGCAGACGGAATGGGCAGGATGACTAACAGTGGCCTTGTTGATGCACTCTGAAAGAACATGATGACAATTGAACCAGAGGAACTGAGAAATAAGAAGCCCTGGTTGCATCACGGTCACGGTCTCCTGCGCTGGGGATTTTCTATAATCTAAGACTGTTTTGGTTAACAGATAACCAATAAGTGCTACATATGCCGGCTTTCCCACAGTGTACTGACACAATGTAGAGTGCAGAGATGCACTGCCTTGCCTGAAATGCAGCCTGCCTCCACAAATGGACTACACTGAAATAGAGCATCAACCTACAGAGGAAAAAGGGTAGAGGTGCTGAATCACCCCGTAAATCCCACATAATCAATGAGAGAAGCAACTGTTTACGCTGCCCATCTGGCTCAGCAGGTGACAGTGATTGATAAAAGACATTATATAGGCAGGGATAAACAGTGGCAAGAAAAAGTCTGTGAACGTTTTGGAATTTCATGGTTTTCTGCATTAATTTGTCATAAAATGTGATCTGATCTTCATCTAAGTCAAGGGTATTGGGAAATATAATGTGCCTAAAATAATAACACATTTTTCTTTCATGTCTTGATTGAACACACTCATTCAACATTCAAAATGGTAGTGGAAAAAGTAAGTGAACCCTTGGAATTAATAGCTGGTTGACCGCCCCTTTATCTGTCAAACTACATGGAAAATTGACACTCTTCAGTCATCATATAGTATGTGTATATAGTATATAGTCATCACCTTCCATCATTGCTTGAATAGAGTGGATGGAATGGATTCTAAGTAGCACTTCTATCTGTGATACAAATACTACTTCTGACATACAGTATTTTGTGGACCACTTTAGAAGTACTGAGATTCAGCCCAAGGCATAGTGGGCCAGTCCTACTGCCATTCTGCATGGCTGATGGCCCATCAGTTGACACTTAAGATTGATCCCTGGCTGTCTAATGACCGGGCCCATCATGCTCTTTCAACAGGAAATACATACCATTAAGGCAGTAATAATGCTTTTCATGGGACCTATAAGTTCTCTAGTGGTGTGCAGAGGTGGACACTGTGCTGGGTAAAACTGCCAGAGGAAGACTGCAGATATAAAAAGAGGTATTAATAATTCTTTTCATATTAAGGATCAAACTCCAGTTTCTGAGATGGCTGTCTTCTCTGGATGTATGGTATTTGATTCAGGGAGAACGATAAAGGAGAGCTCCAGATTTAAAAAAAAAAAAAAAAATCATTTATCACTTTGGGACTGAACTCCGAGCTGTAATGCTGTCCAGTCCAATGGTGATCTCCGTGTTCCACAACACACTCACTAAAATCAGCTGAGTCTTCCCAAGTTTGTCTGAATTTAAAGGGTTATTCACTTGCACTGAAGACTTTTCTGGGCTTATACCCACTAAGGATCATTTATATTCCAGAGGACTCTGGAAACACTGCAAAGATCAATGTAACCTAAACTATTCCAATGGCTACCTAGAAGTTATTTTGCTGTGACCATCTCTTCAAATTGACTGTTTAGCTGAATGGTACTTGGTGTGTGACATCACTATGGCTTACCTCTGCAACTTTAGGGGGAACTCCATCTCCCAGCACTTCCCTGTAAAAGCACTGCTGGGTCATGTAATAGGAGAGGCCGCTGGTTCTCTTGAAGGCATCCTTCAGCCGTTTCAATTCCACATCAGTGACTACAGAGGCAAGAAGATTAGAAAAGAGATGATTAATTTAGGGATATTCAATAACTGTTGTCAGACAACTAGTGGTTTGATGTGTATTTGCATGCAATTTTACAGTGTGCTTTGCTTCTTCATAAAACTAAACATAAATGAGGAGTGGAGAGGAGTGTCAGCAAAACTATCTGATGACTACATGTAATTGGGGGAAAGGGGAAAAGCATTTGTTCTTTTTGTGATTTGGATGAAAAGGGTGAAAATGTAACTGTTGGTAGTTCCTCAGTTAAGTCTGCGTATGTATGCGTATGCATAATGTATTCAAATTCATGCATTTTTACACACACAAAAATGTCCTCCTCTGAGCTACAGTCCATTAGAGATGTACCAAGAACAACCACTCTGTTGAACAATTCCAGCCATCAACAACCAATCATATTTCAGTTACAGACAAATTTATCAAAGATCTGGGCTGTTACAGTTTAGTTATGAGATATGTAAGAACACGTAAGGTAGAGGTTGAGGTTTTGGTGGGAGCTGGCAGCAGGGTGTAGTGAGAAGTGTCAGGTTATGACAGCTGCCCTGTACACCTCTTTGAATATGACTGGATGTTGCTGCTTAATAAGCAGCTGATGCAAGCATAACTTCAGAGCTCTACCTGAACTAATGCTGTGCTTCATTACTGTGATTTCTTATCTCTAACAAAGCACCTGTTTGACGAACAAACAAAAGACAAAATAATACTATCAAAAAATCTAAACTTGGTGACAAGTGAACTACAGTCAAAGGGTTTCACCTATCAGTGATAGTTTTAAGAGCCCACAACAATATTAACAATATCACAAAACTGTTGCTCAGACAATATTTGTGTTAAAAGGTCAACTCTAAAGAAATGTTACTGTTATGGATTTTCAGTTTATGATACTGATTCATATTTTACACATTGCGGATTTAAAGCTTGTCTATTGCTGAGTAATAGTGGAGCTGTGACCATCAGCTGTATCATCCATGCAGCATTTAATGTAACACATATCCTTTTGTCCTCTGCTGCACTCTGGTGAAGTCTTCCACTTCAGGTCAACACTGTGTCACAGAGTGTGTGTGACACCAGGATGGAGTCCCAAAGGCAACAATTACCTTGCTCGCTCTGCTGCTACAGTTAAACACATAGAGCTCTATTGTCACCAAATCTAGATTAAACACTGATGGAGTTTTCCAGTTACAGAGGCGCTCTATGGGCTGTGCCATCTGTTGAACTGGATCACCACCACTCAGGGCCAGTAGAGGTGTGGAGTCACTAGTGCAGAAACCACTATAACTGACCTGCAATTAATTTAATACAGCAGTTGGAGTAAGGGTTTTTGAGTTATCTACCAAACATAACTTGAAAATCCACTCACTGATAAAAATCGGAGTAGAATTTACAGGATTTCTCTTTAATTTTTACATCAGTAGTACTAGGAAGGTAGCATTACCATAACATGATGTGTGCTGTGAGACTAGCTAATTAAAATAACTTACTAAACACATTAATTTCACCCAAACAACCACAACAATCAGGTCACATTACTGGTCACTGATAACTCAGTTTGATGATCTGCTCTTGTCTGACGTGCAATAAAATGTGTGTTAATGCAAACATCACTTTCTGTCAAAGCCTCACTTATTTTAGCTTTCCATGGCCCCGAAATAACACAATATCAACACATGCAATGTCTTACTGTGCCACTCACACTGTGCTGCATTACAGCTGATCACAGTACAATTGTCAAAACATTTGTTCAAATGGAACTGACACATAAATACTGTCATGCCAACTTTGCCCATTTGTATATTCTTGACTGTTCAAAGAGTGAATGGTGATTAAATGATCCTCATCAACATGACCACCTCAGGAGATACTGTCCCTACAACATTAAAACTCAGTGGTTGAAAAAATACATTCATTGGCCTTTTATTTTGAAATGTGGTGTAACACTTTATTTCAGGTCCCTCCAGTTTAGTGTTAATGAGCGGTATTTAGTTTTGTATTTGTCAACAACATAGCTTGTAATAGCTGCTTAAACTAAACTTTTTTTTTAAAAATGTTTTAAATGTTTGTACACTTCTTATACAAAAGTGTTGCCAACATGTTTATGCCCTGTTACCATCAGGTACTGACCCCAGCCTGTAGAGGGCAATAGAATCCATATGGCTTCAGGTTTAAACACACTTTTGACCGATCTATCTGAGTCTCATCATCTAAAAGGACTACTCCAGCTTCTCCTTTATGGTTTAAATAGATTCAAGAAGGTATGTAAAGTATATTCTCCAACCTAAAATTCACTTTAATCATCATTTTATGAATATCACACCTAGCTGCTAAACAATAAATATGGGACTATTTCCATTACTTTGTTTTAAGGGATGACTATACAATGTTGTGTTACAATGTTAAGTAGCTCTTGCACTGCAAAAAACCCTCCAACCACAGACCAAACAGTCAAAAGTAGTTCTAGATAACTAAGGTGGGTAAAGTGTGTACATGTAACTGGACGTAGAAACTCAATGCAAACTGAAACTTTCTTTTTCTACATTGCTGTGACTTAAACACGGCAAAAGTTAATACATAAGAAACAATGAATAAAGAAAAGACTGCTGTCAGGGGCAATAGGGAAAATAAAATTAATCAAGGAATCAGTTACAAGTAGCAGACTTGACATGTACAAACACCTTTATCTCATATAACCCATATAACAGCAAAACTTACAAAATTCAACTATCTTATTTCCACAATAGAGCTTTATATAAATTCTCTTAATCCTGTCATGTTCTTGAACATGCTGTGAGAAATTTATAAGAGAAGGTCAGGAAAACTGCAGAGGAAGTTTAAGTGCAGAATGAATGTAGTGAATGTAGCTACAACTGTTTTCTTTTCTCCCAATAGTGAAGATCACTAAGGACTGGACTGAGGCTTTGCAAGCTTTCTGATCAAACTAAAAACTTGCCACTGCATACTATTACTACATTAAAGGAATAATTCAGTAATTTGGCAAATACTTTCACTTCCAGAAAGCAGCAGTACAATATCTAAACTGTAAAAACACCAAGTTGTGGTTTTATAGGCTTACTGTGCAGGACTATTTCAGTGACTTCCTGGAGTACTGGAGTTTCCGCTAGTTGCCTGGCAATCTCTCAGAAGACTCAAGGACGTCAGCGCACAGAGCAAGGAAATTGTCCCACGTGTAGCCATGTGTTGTTTTTACTTTCAATTTTTGTCCCTATTAACATTACATAAACAAGGAACAAGAGATTAATCCGAGAGCTTTAGAGGTGCTGGTAGGAGGATCTTCTTACCTGTGGCCAGACCCAGTTAGTTTCCCACTATTTCCAGTCTTCACACTAAACTAACATCTGCCGCCTATTGTTTCATACTTGGTGTACGTATTGATCTTCTCTTCTAACTCTGGCAAGAAAGCAAACATGCAAATTCCCAAAACCCCAAAATATTCTATTAAGAGAATAATTAATTAACAGATGATTTTGTAGGAAATGCTGGTTACTACAGGACAACAGAGTGATCAGTCCCAGTCACTGACCAGACATGAAAGCCTACTTATGGTATACTAAAAAACACAATGTACTCCTAAAATCATATCACATCAGTTATCATGTTGTAATGGTTAGAGTTGCATCACTATTTTTGATTCTCTATGGGCTCATTAGAGGTTAGTAATAAAAACTGTTTTCTTTACAAAGCATAATTCTGTTTCACATCGCTACAGAGAGGGACTGACTGTTGATGACTTGAAGATGTGGATGACTTACAAAGGTCAGAGTCAAAGTCAAAACCACTCTAAACCAAGGCAGACAAACAAAAACCAACAGTTACAACACATAACCAACAACAGTGAGTGTGACAGTGAGCACCAGCAAACTCTGCAACCAGTTTAGTGTCTCTTTATTTTACTGGATTTTACTGGATGGTGTCTCTGTTGCTGCTGTTGGTCAAAAACAGGACTGAAGTGAAGTTGAGGAATTTTATCTTAATAATATATAATAAGAGTTGGCTGTTCAAATCTCACCCAAGAAAGATTAACAGCAATGATTTCACTAAAATCAGTGTGAAACCATGGGCTTTATTACAGAAACTTCCCAACATGCAGATCCTATCTGAACTGTCAGGTAACCGTGGTGACTGATTGATTTAGGGGAAAAAAAAAAGCATTACAGATGAATAGTTCCTGAGTCAGTCTTAATCAATCCTTGGTGAGGACACCAAGTAAGTAGAACTAAAACTAGTAAATTACTTGATCAACACACTGTGAGACTATGTGTTATCAGCAGTTGTTATAATCAAATTATCATGAAAGTAATTCCATCCATTATCTATACCTCCAATTTTTAAGGGTCATGGGGCGTGGGAGCCAATCTCTGACACTGGGTGAGAGGCAGGGTACACCCTGGACTGATCGCCAGTCTATCACAGAGCTGAAATGTATGGACAAGAAACCATTCACACTCACATTGACACCTACAGGCAATTTAGATGCCTACATGTCTTTGAACTGTGGGAGGAAGCCAGAACACCCTGAGAAAACCACGCAGGCACAGGGAGAACCCCACACAGAAAAACCGGAACTTTCTTGCTGTGAGGCGACAGTGCTAACAGTTGCACCACTGTGCTGCAAAAACACTAAATATTCTTTGCTTCAAGCTTCTCAAATGTGAGGATGTGTGGCTTCTTTTAGGTCAGTATAAAATGAATATTGTTGGTTTTAAACAAGCCATTTGAATACATCAGCTTATGCTTTAGGAAACTGTGAAGGCCAATTTTCACCATTTTCTGCCATGTCTGTCTAAATGACAAATGATTAAGATACTTTCAAATTCATGAAATTCAGCTACAAGCTCTGCTGGCTCTCATTTCCTCTTATACATGAGGGCTTGATTCTTGCTTCACTGAAGACTGGTTAGTGTCACAGAAATGTGTCATAGCATGGCCTCTGGAAACCCAAACAGTAAATAAAGAAAATGTCTAGTTTGTGAATTAGAGATAAGTGTTCTACTATACTACTGAGATAATAGCAAAATTGTTACAATTAGATGGACAAATGGGGAAGAAAACAAAGCAGTCCAGATTATGGAGAACACTCGTGTATTGTAATGCTGTGTGGGTGAACACTGGGCTGCATTAACTGCAGTAGTTACTATTCAATTCACAGTAAACAATGGGTCTGCAACTCCTCCCACACACCTTCCACTCACCCACACACACACACACACACACACACACACAGTCTTCAGACATAGTCTGGAACCACAGCATAGAATAGTTAATGCAAATATACATCACTGCATCACTGTATTTCTCTTTCTCTCTCTTTCTGATGCTGTACACACAGACAAACAAACGAACACACACACACACACACACACAAAGTTTTTGGTGTTTGACCACCTCACTAAATTATCATGGCAGCAGAGCAGCATGCGGCAGAGCCTTCTGCTGTGACTCAATATTTGCTGTCCTATGAAATAAGCTGGGCCTAGTCTGCCCACTGTTATCAGCAAGGCTGGAAACATCCTGGCAGCAAACGCCGAGGCTTCTGGAGCAGCATGCAAATACTGAACTCACATGAGCCCCGGTAACCTTTTAGTCATGGTGTCAACAGACACCTGCAGGCAGAAACATAGAGGGAGTCCTGTTCTTAAAAAGCTCATTTCACCTGCAGCCATGACACCAACCATTCAGCATGATGCTGCTGTTTAATGGGACTGGAAAGAGAAAAACATCAACAACAACAATACCTTTTTCAGAGCCAATAAATGAATTGATCCTCATAATAAAAGTGTAATCCTGTCTATTTATTCCAGTGACAGTAGTATCTGGGGGAAATTAATTCCATCAATAAATGAGAACAATGAAAACAACAAAAACAATTATGTACAGTCAGGCCTTTCAAAGGAAGCTAAACATTTTCAGTGTTTCTAAATCTAACTAAAATATTCACATTCAGGACAGTTGTGCTATCTTTTAGATCAAGCTATAAACACCAGAATGACTTACATATGTGCCCACTGGTTTTTTGTTGTTACATGTGAATAGGAGCAAAAATTGGTGTGTGTGACAATAACAACACTGGATGGAGACAATTCTGCGTGAGATGTCATCTACAGGTATCTCACTTGGCCCTTTGGTGATAATGAAACAAACTATCAATTAACTTTTCAAGCAAAAAGATTCAGATCCTCCTGTGCATTTCTACAGTTCCAACTTCCCAATGAAAACAATGCGAAAGAGGAATCAGCAGGTGATTCAACTGAAAAAGGCAAAGACCTACTCTCTGTGACAGGAATGAGTAAGAGAGGAACACCATGTGCTGTATACACTGCTCTCAGTGCAGCTCAACATTTGCACGGAAAACTAAATTTGCTGACTAAACTGCCCTGTTGTGCTGTAATGACAGCAATGTACTGACAACATGTTTACATCTGTTACATTTATTATTTGGGGTCTATGTTTAAAAAGCATTATTTAACTATGGATGCGCCAATCTGACTTTTTCAGTTCCATTATTGATACCTGTGCTTTTGGTGGTGGCCAATACTGAGTACTGATCGGATACCAGTGTTTAATCAATAAGCTGTATGCTTCACTGTGTAGAGGAGATTAGAATAATTATTTTATGTGTAAGGCAACACAAGGGTTGACTTTAACATTGCTTTCCTAACTTATCGAAACAAAATGTTACAAAAAATACACACACACACACACGTATATATAAAAACCTAATATGAATTTAATTGTCCACCAGCAACTTGGTAAAAAAAATCTTCACCATTAACAGTAACTACAGTGTTAAACAACTTCAAATAAGAACAAAATGTAAACATTAAATCACAGTGGTGTCACAAACACTGTACTGTGGTTCCTGGTATTCAGGTGATGAAGCCCTTGTTTTCAATGACTGTCAGGGGTTTTTCATCCAGGGTAATGAATTCAGCAACAGTTATTTTTGTCGCTTTCACACCTCAATACTGGGAAGTATCTCACGTCTTTGCAATGCATCTGTGAAGCTATGTTAGCTCTCTCCATCGAGCAAAATGTACGGATCCACCAACACACTGCTGACACACACAGACGTAAACACAGAATAACATAGAATTGAATAGATCAGCCCTGTCTTTTCAGATACCGATCCAGCTATTTGAGTCAGTATTGGACCAATGCCTAATATCAGTATCAGATTTATTACCAAAGTATTTATCAGTGATACAGTCAAGATGGAAAACACTATGAATATGCTGTGATGCATGTTGATTTAAGTGGTGCTCTTAAATTTTGTGTTAGTGGTTTTCAGTAAGGAGCACCTGCGTTACTGATGAAAAAGTTAGTGTGGATCCCTGCGCTGCTGTACATAACAAAAATAATGATGGCTGAGGTCCATTTAGCTGGTTCAGTTTCAAGGTCCTGGCAAAGTTCATGGTGGCTCACTGTCACACTGTCAGGACTTTCTGGGATACTTGAAAAGAATAGGGCCATCGTTAATGTTCTACTCTTAGTATGACAAAGTGTCTGTGTGTTGTTCAAAAAGTTCCATTTGGCTGACATGATTTTGAAAAGAGAAGCAAGCCAGTCACAATGATCAGTACTGTGGCCAATCTGGATCTACTTTAATGAACAGGTATCAGTTAAAATAAACCCAGTTGAATGCCAGTCCTTTGCTCACTTCACTTGATTAACTCAGCTGATACTGTCCACAACAACTGAAATGGAAGCTACTGTGGGTGCTACAATATAGATGAAAACGATGGGAGCCTCACCCTTACATGCAACATCTACAAACTAACATGACAGCTACACACAACTAGTTATTTTTTTTAGCAAAAAAAACACTCTGGTTTTTGCTTCTTACATGTGTTATACACATGGACCTTATGGAATTACCTGCATTCAAGTAGAAATTTTGATGAATTAACACAATCTACTGTAACAAATAACACACAAAAGCTAATTGGAGGAGGAGTTATCAAAGCTGGAGCCAAATCAATTAAACAAAAAAATTTGGAGTGTTGATTTGATTTGATTTATACTTAAAAAAATAAAAAGAGTTTGCTATTCACAAGAAGCATCTGCTGATGAGAACCATGCCAGGCAAAAGAGATCTCAGGAGTAGGGGTGTAAATTTTTAATGTTTCTTTATCAATAGATGGCCACATTAACTATCAATAGCTGGTGAGTGATTGACGATTTCTCAAACACAGTGGTCTTTTCCATAATACAGCCATTTTTAAGCAATGATGACTGTCACTATTCTACAAACTGACTAGACATAGTGCTAAACATAACAGACAGGCTCCATTGGAGAACACACATTTGATCAGACTAAACATGTTGGACATATTGAACAATTAAATCAATATATTTTCTGCTGTGCTAGTCCTTATTTCTAATGTCAGTGGTGATGCTGTATATTTATTGCGCTGTGATATCTGTTCATTTCTGATGTTACTGAGCTACCCATCATGCTGCACTGAAAGCAAATTCCACCAACCTCAGTCATGTGATCACTGAGTGATTCTGATTCTGTAACATTATCGAATAAACATGAATCACGTTATCCCAATCTTCCCACAGTAGATTGCAGGTTTAACTGGTTTTATATGAGATAATATGCACACCTTATCTACATTATGGGAATGACTCATGCATTGTATCTATCTTTAGTACAGTGATCAAAAACCCCTGCTGAACTGAAACATATGTACCAAGGAGGCACAAATACTTGTATCAACTTTATCAGTCCAGGAAATCTTTGAACATTTACTGTCCCTGGTAAAATGCATGGGGGGGGGGGGGGGGCTGGTTCACTACAGTTACACCTCATCCCTGTCTTATATTGTTGTTAACTGCCATCATCTGATAATCAATTAATCATTGATATCCTTACTGAGGAGACTTACAGTCAATAATTTTTGATTTGTATAAAGATGGAAGGGTTACAAAATCATTTCAAAAAGTTTAGATAGAGAGAAGTGGGCTCCCAGATGATTGAAGAGGACTCCAAAGCACAACACAGAATGCTCAGTGCTCAATGCAATGCTCAGCCCAGAGTGACAGCTAAAGGCTTAAAGGAATCATTGGAGCTGGTTAACATCTCTATTAACGAGAAAGTAAATCTACTACAGAATAACATGAAAATGTTGGTGTGACCCAGTCAGAGCCCAGACTTCAACCACTCAGAGATGTTGTAGAAAGGTCTCAGAGAGCCATTCACACCAGAGGCAGTTCTGTAGGAGGAACACTGCCACTTAAACCCACAGGCTCATGTAACTTTTTCTGCAGCACTGTGAAAGTTTAACAGGTGTGTTTGATAAAAATATGAAAGATTATAATTGTTTTGAATGTTTCCTTAAGACCAGTGTTTTTCTCTATACTTGTGACCAATTAATGCAGAAAGTCAGGACGTTCTCAAGGGTTCACTTATTTTTTCTGGCCCTACTGTATTTTCTGGCATTACATACATCAAACGATTACTCAGTTAATTGAGTCCATGATGGTAGACTAACTGATCGTGAAAATAATCATTATTTGCAGTGCAACTTACAACATAGAGGATAAAACAACACTGAATGTATCACTTTAGAAAACCAGCCCATTTCTTTTGAAATGTCAGTCTTAAGATTTTGGACCACCTCGGTATGACCTACCATTCTGTCAGTATATCTGAAGTTCCCACTCAGAGATTTACAGTACGGTTTGTGATCACCAATGAGCTCTTCGTCATGATTTTGGTTTCAGAAACATTAAAACTGATGCTGTTAAGCACGGTACCTTAGTTGTGCTACAACTACAAAAGCTTGAGTGTGCAAATTTAAGTGTTGCATCACTCTGTCATCACAGCATACACAGAGAACCTTTAATGAGATTTCGTTTTTTTTTTAAATCACATTTAAACAATAACTGCAGTGCACCCACTCAATTTAGTATTCTTCATTTTAGATGAAGCTACACCATTCTGCAAAGCTTAGTGCACTGCACTGTTCAGAGAAAAAGGTAGAAAAAACAACACACAGCCTTGTGATGCAGCTTTGCTTATACTAATGGCTTAAGACTATGTGTTATTGATTTATACCAGTAGCAGGAAGTCTATAACTGAAATAATTGAGGAACTCTCAGACCCTGTTCAACAGCCTGTCAAACTAATGAAATAATAAATGTTAAAATGGTACAATGAGTCATTCATAAAGCAAAAATAAATATTAAATTATCTTTATTAAAAAAAAGCACATATTTATGTATTATAACACTAACATACACCATACGGTTCATATCAAGTTTTTGAATATCTCAGTCAAATGTCACATATATATCCCACAGGTTGCAGAGTCCATTCAGTGTTAAACTGTATCCTAGATAACCCTTCTATCTACAGCCAACCTAAAAACATACAACTGTGATATGCTACCATGCAAATTGCAACAATAACCTGCCCATGTCTCCACTGCAAACACTATACTGGAAGCCGGCAGTAGACAAATCTAGATCCATTTCCAGGTAGCACAAAGTAAGAATGCAAAACAGCAGTCTATTGCCGAGGCTGATAAGACCTGTTGACGTTAACCAGAAATGAAAGGCTAGGCACTTCTCAGGTAACTCTAAGACTGTGTGTCAGAGTAGTTCAAATGATGACCATTGTGATTGCATTACTAAACTGTATGACAGTCGACCACAAAGGTTTAAATGATCTGTGAACATGCTCCAGTGGGGAAAAATTATGAAGCAGAATCTGATTCATGAATATTATGAACACATATACATCAAAAACATTTATATATTTTTACATATCCTCAACAGCCCTGCCCACTCAAACAGATATACACTTTTCAACAGGGGCTGTCTTGCAACAAAAAGGCAACTTATCCAGCTTCACAAAACAGTTAACATTAGGGATTAGAGTGTTGCAAAATAATGCACTGTAACACAACAGTGCCACAAACTATGGCTTCAGAATAACCATTAAGTTCAGCTAAGGCTTTTTGGCAATTGAATCAGGTATTATCTGTTGTAAAGATATAGCTGCTACTTCTGGAACTTTTCTTTCTCCACTCTAAATTGGCATTTGAAGAGGAGATTACTTTAAACATTAACCCTGCAGTTATGCAACACAGAATCACACCAGCTCTCTGGATAATTTCACAACACTATGATTCAATTGTGACAAATTGTGTTGTTTCTATAAATTTTGTACACTGAAGAACACAATAAGCATATTCAGCCGTGCACAGCTATGAAATTAAAAAGTGACTTTGTCAATCAATCAGGAACAAACACCTCACCCGAACAGACCTAAAATTAAAAGCTGAATTTATTCAAATTGCTGAATCCTTTTAACAAGAATGACACAGGTTTTACACTCCCATTACTCTTACCCTTATAATGCACCTAACTGTTTGAATGTTCAGACTTCAGATGACCTTTCTCTCTAAGCTATGTACACAGTCTTGTGCCTTTGACTTCCTTTCAAACGCTTTTGATCATACATGCTAATTTTCCACACCAATGATCAACCAGGACAGTTTCTTGCCCATTTAAGTACATATTATTTTCTGTTTATTTTCTGTAACTGAATTAATCACACTAATAATGTTACGTTTGTTGTATTTCAAAATATGCTCATCTAAAAGGACTAAAAGATGCAAGTATTCGGGCATTAATTTTACTAATCTATATATATATATGTATGTATACATGTCCTAGTAATCACACAATCTCCCAGTTAAAAACACTAGAGTGAACAAAGAGTATTAATTCAATCTTACAAAATTAGGCCTGAAGGAACTCTGAATAATTTTGAACTTACAACAGGAACACAAGCCTAACCTTAGGACAGGATGCTCCCACACCATCCTACTGGAGTCCTACTAGAGTGAGCTTTAATGAAAACTGACCCCATAATTGCTACAGTGGAGCCTGCTGTGGGAATTAGGAATGCTGCCATGTGACTAGTCAGATAAAGCTGGATGGCTGGATAATTACACCACCCCTGTGTCTAAGTGTGCCTGTGTGGTCACATGTGATCATGAGGGTGGGAATGACAATCAGCTTGAGGAATGTTCAAACCACCACATAATGAGCCGACAGTTAATATATGCCATATAGGTGATAAAAGACAGGTCAAGGTTTCATCATGTATGGGTCCCTGTGTGAAAACAGTCATTTTAAAGAATTCTGAACAAAAATAACTTACATATTAGTAAAGACACCATAATCATTTAGCTACATGTGAATGCAAAGGATAGGCCAGTATCACTTCCCTGTAGGATCCAGGTAAAGATATTACACTGTCATAGATAAATGTGTAACTGCTTCTCATGGCCTGGAATCCAGACTGACAAAGGTCAGCTGTTGCCAACCCAGGGAGTAAAGTGCAACTAGAAGGCCATTGGGGATAAGATCTCCTATGTACTTCCGGATGAATGCTCACCCACATTTTACATAAGTGCACCAACACTCAGACTGTGCACCAATTACAACCCAGCTATACCCACCTTTGTGCTTAGCTTGGTCTATCTAGAAGTACTCATGAATATAACCAGATATGACGGCAAGATTCTGTCGTGAATGCAACCATGAGTCTATATGAGGTGAAATATATCAGCGGACGTTGCAGTAGATACAGGCCTTGTCACTGCTCGGTATTATCAGAGATCAACCAATGGCTCCATCCGTTTAAAAAAATGCCCACGAGCTACATGTAAAGCGGCTGAATGCAGCGACAACAACGCAAAGCACATCTGTTTGTTGTTCTGCCAAACGCCCTGACTACACAGCCAGCTCATGTGTGTACAAATTAGCAGGAGCAACCCGACATTCCACTAGCACAAACACTGACCATTAACGTCAGCTAATATCATGTAAAACATAAAACAAACAGTGTAGAGGTATTTCCCTTTGAGGACTTAGCTGCGAGCCAGCTAACTGTCTAGCTAGACAAGTAAGCTAGCAGTAGCAGAGATATTAACGTTACTCAGCGGTAGCTAGCTAAGGTGATAAAAGCTAAGTGGCGCACTGTACTGTCAGCCAAAGAAGTTAGCACATATTTAAGGGTGTCTGCACAACTGTTTTGGTGAATCACTGTCAAGCCAACCCATCCCTAGCCTCACAAGTAAGGCTAATGCAAGTATAGAGAGAACGTCACACCAAGCACAATCCAAAAATGGGTCTATTTAACGTGACATTGTTTATAAGCAAAGGCACACGCTTCATAAAATACCAGCCAGTAGTATTTCGACATTGCCGTGAAGATTACTTCATTTCGGGATGGATATAATCCACAAATCGACTTTTGATTACAGTTAAATCAAACTTTAATGACTGGTAAACGGTTCTTACTGCAGGCAACGTAATGTACTTTAGTGGAAAGGAGATAGCTAATAATACGGGCTGTGCTATTGTAAACCTTAACATATAATTTATATCCGAACAGTTTTCAGAAATGTTTCTCTCCCGAATTCAATAATGGATCCTAGCGGTGCCCTAGAGCCCGTGGTTATTTTTTTGACAAGTGTCTACTATGCATAATGACCAGGGTCACTTAAACCGCTAGATTTTAGCGTGTGGTCAGGACGTCCACCTCATACATACCAGGCTAGCCTGATAGCAGACATTCAGCTAAGCTAGCGCAACTAAGGTGGATTTAGTCACTTGCTTTTCGGCTTTACCTCTCTTGACGGCCTCGTCATACGACAGGAATCCTATCCTCGACTCTTTGGCCCCCATGCTCCCCTCATTTCATTGCAATGTGAGGAAAGGAACGTTACAAGCTGAGTTGACCAGAAGTGTTTGTCGCCTTATCCGTTTATTGTGAAATAGGTTCCTGGTAGTGTGTATGTGGTGAACGGGTGAATGTTTTCAGCGACGCCTCCATTCTGTCACATGATCTGACTCTACAGGTCAGTTGATCAGCTCCTTCAAGTGTTTGTAAACACAACCAAAATGACGGACGGAAATGTTTTATTCCAAGGTCACTTTCTCCAAAATGAGTTTCCCTCTGTTTTTACAAACTACAAAAACTGTGGTCTAACTAATTATGCGCAGTCATACCCGGCTGTTACTGTGAATGCATGCGAGTATAGAGCGTCGGTTGTAAAGATATGTGTCTAGCCCCATCTTGTGGCTACTCTGCTAAGTAACACAAGCTAACGTTCAATACAGCGACCTCCAGTGGCACAGACAAGAATTAAAGCAAAGGAGGTACGTTATACAGCACTATACACAAAGTTTTGAATATGATGTGTTTATTATGTATTAAGTTGTAATGTAATTCATATGCAAATGTAAACTATTTCGTTTGATACTGGGTCAATGGTGGTTAGTTGCCTTTCTCATTTTTGTATCAAGGCATCACGCCGAACACCATTCAAAAATGTACAAATTTAATGTTGACTAACTCATGGGTGAGGTGGTCCTTTAGAAAATGTCACCTAACACTTCTGCTTCTTTTTTATGGGGGATGTTCACGACTTCGGTGGTGACTTGAATACATTTTCACTAACATTTATTGGCCATTTCCTTCCATCAAAATGTGATGCGCAGATAGGGAAAGCGTTCAACGTTTAAAACTGGCATAGTGTTGCCAAAATTCCACATTTTAGACTTAAGTTTGGTGTGACGCTCTGTGCGTAAGACATCTTAGCAGGCTAGGTGGTGTGACGAACATAAAAAGCGCCCACAGCACGCTATACTTACAAGGACAGTGCCCCGTAGACACTGTAGTAGGTTACAGTTATTAACATAGCAATGAATCTTATAACAACAAATGCAGTGCGCGTGTTTTCATCGCTCGAGAGATCGGCTTAGGAGCAGGTTGCGTCATCTTTTTTCCAGGATGTGGCTGCATTACTCGTAACTGACCAGAGATGGGACTCCAGGTTTTGTTGTACTGGCCGAATGTTATCGGTGAGAATTACATGGATGAATTTAACGAATTGTATTTTGTGTTTGTATATCAATTTTACACTCGTATACGTATGTCAGCTCACTGTGGCACCGCGAAGCCCCGGTAACGTGGTAATCACTGAAAATATACACGAGCTGCTCGAATATTACTCTATCGATTAGTTCGTTAATTAGGTGAAAATCACTAAACTGCGTTTTTAGACGGGACACTGACGCTGAAAGATGTGAAATGACCTGAACGTAAGACTAATTTCACTTGGTTGTTCTGTATGTATTTGTCTCTTTCAGGTTACATTAGGATTGGTCTCATGTTTGCTGCATGGGGTACCTATGAGACACCAGCAGTGTTTGTCCCTCTTTACTCAGTCTCCGTAGCACTTGATGGTAATGTAACACTGTTCAACTTGTTTGACCTGTCGCATCAGGTATGGTCTATTGATCATATACTTGTATAAGTCAAGCTGCATCCTATGATAAAAGACGCACCCCACCAAAGGGAGAGTCTGATTTTAAATGAAAGGTATTTTTGATGAAATGCATATAGTTTCACCTGGCTTCGAAACTCAGAGAAGCCTTGTCAGGAGTTACAGTTACAGAGTGCACAGCTTCAGTGTGTCATGATGCGCTTTGTGCAGGAGTGGACGGGTGGCTGGCGAGGAGGCTGGGCCAGAGCTCCAGGTTTGGGGCTTGGCTGGACGTAGTGGTGGACAACCTGGGCAGAGGCATGCTGTGGAGCCTGCTGTTTAAGGTCTGTGGCTGCAGACTACACACTAAGTGCTCACTATAGGCTGTGTTATTTCTGTATGATTATCATATTAGACATCTTTTTAAAAGAGAGCCTCTTTTAGAATTACTAGTAGCAGTAGCTACACACACAGTATTGCACAGTGTCTTTGAAATGGTCACTGTCAGTGAAAGGTCATGGTCACTGTCAGTGAGGCAGTGTATTTATCTGCAGAGACCCTGACCTCTGCCTGTCTTATTTTTTTCTTATTTTGTGTATACAAGCTGTTTCTGGGCCGCAGCCTCAGGGCAGTGGGTGTGTAGCCCCAGCTAATAATAGTGTGCAGGGTGTGAAGGACTCTATAAAAACATAGTGACCAGATTACATCACTGTCTCTGTCCTCATTCTCTGTTGATGTCATGGATGTATCAAGAGCTGCAGGTCTGTGTCTGTTTGACCGAGGGCGGGGCTGAGATCTGGCAGCGTGGCACCTTCCCACAGGGTTTTGTGGAGGTGTGAAAACTAACAATTTATTTCTCTAATTCACTGACACCACTCTCTCTCTTCATTCACTCTCTAGTTTGCTCAACCATCACTCTCTCTCACTCATTCAATCAACTTTGAATGTTGTGTTTACTGAAAAATGCTGCATATTACACCTTCAAGTATTTACAGATATCTTTTTTTGCGTTACAGAGGATCTAAACAAAAATCTGACCCAAAAATGTATTTTCTGCACCACTGTGAACTACAACAAAGGAAAGCAGAGAACTGTCAAAACAACAGACTGTAGCAAAGAATGGACAATATCAAGGCTACAAACTCATTTAACCCTTTCACGCATAGAGGTCACTTCGGTGGACAGCTATTAAAAAGCTGTTTTCTTGTATATGCATGGGTTTTGATGGTAGAATTGCACATCAGCCACTATATTTAATGCTAGAGTGTTGTTCCATACACTGTCACCCATCGGCCAGTCAATGTAATATTATACACAGGACTATATACATAGAAACAGATTGAACTGTATACTGATATTGTACAGTTTGAAATAAGATTGCACAGAATGAGTGAGTGAGAAGCAGCTGTGTCGTCAGTGGATTAAAGCGCAGACCTTGTTGAAAATCCGTCATCTGCAGTATCTGTTTGGGCTGTGAATCAACTGTTTCATGTTATTAGAATGTAACTTGCAGTTTTTGTAACAAAAACAAAATTATATACAGATTAGTTTCATTATGACAGAAACAGTTAGTGTCTTTTATATTTTGTAGAGCTCAAGTACAGCACATGATAGAAAGACCTTCAGGATAGTGGAGCAAATACCACCTGAGTCAAATGAGGATGAAGCTAATGGCAGTGATGATGACAGTGGAGCTGAGGATGCTGAGGATCTAAGGTGTCAGGAGCAAGGTTCAATGTTTCTGCGTTGCACTGAACAGTATTAAAATATGTGAACACGTTAGTTTAACATTATTAGAAATTCATATTATTTTATAATTTTGACATAATATCTAATTTTATTGATTGGTTTGTTAAATACATAGCATAGTCAAACGCATGCAGTCCATCTGAATGGACATGTGACAAACCCTAAATGAAGTTCAAAATGTTTTTTCATGATTAAAGAAGAATAAAAATAATCCTGACTGAGGATTTCATAATTCATATATGAAAGGGTCAAAGAGACTTTAATGTTCCTGTGAGCACTATGTGCACACTGTGTTATCAACACGTCTGATGACATTGGCACTGTATCCAACCAGCCTGGAATTGGCTGTAAGAGAAAACTAGATGAAAGACTGAAGATAAGGATTGTGTGAAGAGCAGAGGAGAGAGAATAGAGGATCAGCTGCCAAAAGATTTTGTTCTGAAGTGGACAGCAGTGAGATCTAAACTCAATTAAACACCAGGAAGAAGCTCAGTCAGGGCCACAGGTTTTTTGCAGTTATTTCTTCCTCAGTTGTCTTATTATTAAGTTCAGAGTGTCTCTGTTAATGCTGTTTTTTCATGGATGTATACCAATCAGTCTCAACATTAAAAACTACTTGCAGGATATTGTGGTGGCCCCCCCTTGTCACTAAAACAGCTCTGACCCGTCAGGGCATGGAAACAGGATCTGGAACTGGGATATTGGCAGTGGATACTTTTGGTCCGGTGGGTTGCAGGGTGGGGCCTCCAACATCTGGCTTGTTCTGGTGCATCCCACAGATGTTCAATCAGATTTGGATCTGGGGGATT
This sequence comes from Lates calcarifer, assembly GCF_001640805.2. NCBI lineage: Eukaryota > Metazoa > Chordata > Actinopteri > Centropomidae > Lates > Lates calcarifer. The sequence goes on from NC_066853.1 coordinate 26,450,087, forward strand.
TGGAGGCCAAGTCAACACCTTGGGTCTTTGTCGTGCTCCTTGAGCCATTTCTGAGCAGTTTTTGTGGTGTGGTGGAAGCATTGTCCTGCTGGAGGAGGCCCCTGCTGTCAGGGAGTGCGTTTGTCATGGGGATGGGGTTGGTCTACAACAATGTTAAATTGGGTGGCATGTATTAAAGTAACATCCAGATGAATATCCGGCCCCAAGGTTTCCCAGCAGAACTTTACTTTGTATTGTAAAGAGATGATTAATGTTATTCACTTCACCTGTCAGTGTTTTGATGTTGTGGCTGATCAGTGTATATCTTAAAGGAGCACGTGTCAAAGTCAGTTTTCTAGTCGTAGGGAATACTGTGAAAACAGTGGTATAAAGTCAGAGAACATTACTGAAGTGGCTTGTGTGACAGCTTATGTTACAAAGCAGGGACATGGAGTTGAAAGACATGGGCATATTTCCCTGTCATTATGATGAGTGGGACTGTCCATCATATCCATAGCTCATAATAACAGGGAAGTACCTGAAATGGTAAATGATATGGACATATGATATTAGTAATTCAACCTGACTGTAATGGATAAAGTAATCGAATCCCCACAGGAGCAGTCATCAAAATGAGAACAGTAGGTAGGAAACATGGGAATATTTCCCATCTCTAACATCTATGACCATGTGACATAAAACTGGCATTAGGATGCAAATCAGTTACCTTTTGTGAGGTGTTGGATCATGTGATTTTGGAGTGTGATCCATAGTAGGGATTGAAAGCTGGGATATTTCAGCCTTCGCTATACTGATCAATCTGTTTCTTACAAGTGTCCCACATTTAATTGTGATAGCAAATTGAGTTCTCTTTTAAATGAAGAATGTTAGTAATACTGGTGAAAACAGAACTGTGGAGACTAGGTATTTTTGTCACTAAGCAGTCTGTTAAAACAAATGCTGGATTAGATTGAGATCTGCGGAGTTTGGAGGCCAGGTCAAAACCTCAGGCTATTTTTCATGTTCCTTGAGACATTTCGGAGCAGTTTTTGCGGTGTGGTTGGAGCGTTGTACTGCTGGGGGAGGCCCCTGCCATTGGGGAGTGCTTTTGCCATGGGGTGTGTGCTTGGCCTGTAACAATATTTAGTCAGTGGTACGTGTCAAAGTAACATCAAGATAAATGCTAGAACCCAAGGTTTCTCAGCAGAACATTGTATTGTAACAAAATGATCAATGATATTCACTTCACCTGTCAGTGGTCATAATGTTATGGCTGATTGGTGTATATGTGATTATAAACAACACTACTATGGTCCTTGAAATCAGCATCTAATTCCAGTCAGATTTACTGATTCCTCATTTACTTGTGACTCACTACCTGATGGAACACTTGTACTGTGCCATATTTGTAACCATGTTAATAGTTTGTTGTCTGATGTCATGCATGCCTTGTATTGCAGTGGGGTTGGCTGGTGTCAGCACTCGAGTGGTGTGTGTTTGTGTGTAACCACAACACCAGAGGTGGCCACTGGAAGAACAGCTTCACCAGCGGCCCTGGACTCATACAGGCCATCATGGCAAACGGTAACAAGCTTGTCCCTGTGAGCTGATGTTAACATACTGTGCATCTCAAGATAAATGACACATTCTGTGAGTTAATGTGAACTTTGTGCTGTTAGGGTTTTGGACACTGCTGGGCACATGGGTAGTGATGGGCCTGCACTGCCTCCCTCTGTGGTTGTATGGGTATCAGTGGGATTTACTATCTCACTGGTTCTATCTGCCTCTCTGGATCCAGGCTCTGGGGATTATGCTGCTGGCTGCAGGTCGCCTGCTGGCGCTATCAGCGGAGGTAGGAGTGTACACAATAACCCCTGCTTATCATAAACATGATGACAAAAGTTGTATTAAAATACTTGCTGCTCAGTGAGTCAAATTTGTACATGTTGTCCCATCCTTTTCTCTGCAGATATGGTGTATATGGACACACATTGAATATCTCATCAGTGATGATCCAGAGGAGAAAAAGAACTGAAAGTCACTGAACAGGATCAACTTACACTGTCCTGGCTTTCCATCACTTTTATATCAACAGTGACATTAGGTCACAAATGACTTTCTCCAAAGCTGAAAAAATCTGTCACTGCTGTGGAAGAATGTGGTAAAATGTCTATTTACTTTCATTATTACTCACCATATTGGATGTATCTGGGCATTAATATTAATATATGTGGCTGTTTTACAGGTAGAAGATGACAGTGAAATTATCTGAGATACAAGGTGTGGCTCATCTGAACTTTTTGACCCTGACTGTAAGTCTGTTGTAGCAGACAGCTATAAGATACGTGGGGGAAAAAGACTCTTTAGTTTGTTGAGCTGTTAAAGGGAATACAGATATTATTTTTATTATTTATGGGAAACTCATGTGGAACAGTTACACATTCCCTGAGACTGTTATAGGAATCTCAGCAGGACAGCTCTCTGTTGGTGGTTAGACCTCCTGTTATGACTGTGTTTACTTTATGACATGAGACCAGCAACCAAAGCAAGAGGCTCAGTGTTCATGTAGATCACACCAATAGTGAACAGGAAGCCAGTATAAAAACCCTGTGTCTGAAAGGGACTCAGCAAATTTCACTTGCTGCTAAACATAAGAAATATGATTAATGGCTAATGTTTGACCAAAGGGGTGTTATTAGTTTTGTACAAAGCAAAGCTGATAACTCCAGTTTATTCTTAGTTTAACTGTAGCAAAAGGTGTACTGTGGTTTATGGAAAAGTAATTTCAATAAAACATTACTACTGAAAACAAGGCTGTGTACCAAGAGTTTAGTTACAACATTTTCATGTGGTAGCAATGAATGAGCTAAATGGATTTGGTACCAGCAACTGTTGAAAAGATATTTTTATGTTTACTGATGTGTTGAATGAGTTGAAGAAAAAAAAACCTTGTCGAAGTTTGGTGAGAAAGACCTTAGTAGTCTTCCTCACCAGCACTAACAAGACAACTGGAAAATCTTTTCTTTATGCTTTGTGCTTGTATAACAGGGCTGCCATGCAGCCTGCAACAGTAGAGCCTGCTGATGAGACCATGTTGCTTAGTGTGACTGTGATGTTAATCAGAGAGATTAGGTGCACAGGAGAGACCCTATAATTGCCTAGTTTCTCCGCAGTTATGTGGGGTTTTGTGTGGCTGTTTGTTTGTGGTAATATTTTATTGACAGATTGTATTTTGGGTACCTATTCTATGAGAATGTACATATCTTTTTGTAGTATTGGCATGTGTTATGCTCTTTGGGAGGTTACTGAGAGCATTTATGAGGAGAGAGCCTGTGAACGTTTCTCTAACTTCAGCTAGGTTACATTGTTGCCATCAATTAAATGCTGAATGACAGTTGTAGGATGTGTGGTCCTTGTCCTCCACTATACAACACAACACAGAGGTGGACCCACCATACTTAGGGGATTGCTTTGCTGTAACAGGAGAGGGCACTCCCTGGATTGAAATACCATTGTATGCTCTGGCATTAAGATTTCCTTTGACTAATACTGAGGGGGCAAAGCCATGAAAACTAGCCCTAGACCAAAAGTGCACAAAAGTATGTACTCACATTTCATTTTACTGCAATGTGAATAAACTGTAGATTTAAGGTGTAAACACGAGAAAAATACACGTGCTGATTGTGATCAATGATATAAGTTTTAATGTTTTTGCAGCTAACAGTGAAGCAGTAACAAGACAACAGTGAAACATCCCCGCATCGCATTTGGTGTCAGTCATCTCATCTGAACTCTTAGAGAGAAAGGAGAGATCACAGCTTTACTGTATTTGTCCAACTTTCTCAGCAAGCACACGCCCTTTGACCCTCCACCCCCTCCAGCACTGAAACTGTTTCATTCCCTTTCAGTTATCAGTAGATATTGTCAAGTCAAACCTTGTCGCCTACATTCCATCAGTCAGCTGAATTCTCAGGGTCATTATTAAAGGCAAAACACCTCAATACAAATAAACACTGTTTAAAAAAAATCACATTTCTGAGTCTATGTTTTTAACATGTATTTTCCTTTTTGCTGTTGGCCAAACAAATGTGACATCATGGCAAGATAGTTCAGTTAGTTTGAACAGAAAATGTTTCCTGTCAAAATCTGTGGAAAAGAGGATCTTTCTAGAACTTTCACAGATGGTACAGAGAAAAATCCATTGCAGAAGATGCAGAAATCTCTTGCCAATAGCTTGAAAATAGCAGCCTTAATAGGCCAGAATGCAATTCAACAAGTTGAGAAATGACCTTTGATTAAAAGCAGTCAGTGTAGCAGTATCTCAGGGTGGATTTTGCAATTATTGATTTTTAGGGACAAGAAGATATGTATTGACCATTGTAATAATGCCCAGCTCTACAGTACACTTCTCTGCATTATGGTACAAATCTTATCTTAAATCTTCACCTGTTTGGAAATACCAACTGCAGGTATGCCCTGGACAAAATTTCACCTGGAGGGAGGGTGTGTGTTGGGAAGGGGGTGCGCCTGTTGAAGCACCAAGAGTGTAGCTGAGCGTCCTTTTAAGGGGCTAAGGCTGGACCTCCTCAGCTGGAGCCACTCACTCACATCACTGCTAGAGAGGGAGATGTCCGACAGCACTGAAGCAACAGCAAGGCAAAGCTTCTTTTCTTCATTCATTAAAAAAAAAAAAAAAGTGGGGTACTTATTAAAGGCATCACATTTTCAGTAATGTTGCAGATATTAATGCCTAATTTACTTTTCTAGCTGGACTCTGTTTTCACGTTTTCCATCACTGCGCAACTTTTCAGAGCAAAATCTCATCAGTTATTTCTCTACACAACAAATGCCATGCTTATCTTCATTTATCCATTACTACACAGCTATGACTTTTCATTCTGCATGACTTTAAAGGGTCAGTTTATCCAAATTAGTAGAATCGTGTTCAGCCATGCAGATAGTTATTCTCATTCAGATATAACCATCTCTGACATTTATGCCTCTGCCAATGACAGTGAATGCAATTAGTAGTACTGAAAGTTTACATTAAAAAAGAGGCAACAGCAAAATTTCCTTTCAAGTGTCCCTCTGACTCCAGTTTTCATACGGATGGTTTTCACAGTTCCCTGTGATGTTAAAACCAGAACTTTCTGCACAGCTAGACGCCACCAGAGCAATCAGCGGTTCCCAACCTAGACCTTAGGATGACAGGTCCTCATAAACTCTTTAATAGACTGAGAGGGTAAAAGCACTCTACAAATGATCTGCTCAAAACTCCGGCATTCACTCAAAAACACAAAAGCAAAGTAGATCTTGCTTTGCATTAGGGGGCAAGAAACAGAGCTAGAAAGAATAATCAATTAGGTCAATATATTGGCTGATATTATGTTATTAGATGGCAGGAAAAATCATAGGAAATGTCAGTAGAGAAATGCCAAAGATATGTTTGAGGTAATTTAGACAGTGTTGCTATTCCAAAGTTTATCCACTTGATCACTCACAACTTGTTACCCTGTAAAAAATGTAAGCACATATCTTTGTTGAAATTAACCAAATGCAAGGGATCCTCACATCTGAATAATATTGCACACTTCTGTTTAGGTTATGTCTTTATGTATAAAGAATGAACAGCAGATACACATTTTTAAACTCTCAAATCTCAACACTGACCAGCCTAGATCTGGTAAAGGTTTGGGAACCACTGCACTTCAGGTACGTGAGAACTTTTTTTTTTTTTTTGAACTGATCCTTTAAATGTGCATGCAGGCCAGCAACTGTGGCCAACCAGCAAAGTCACTGAAGCAACAGACTGCTGGGAACGATCATTTTTACTGACGAGTAATTACAAAGTGAGCGTCACAGCATTAAAATGTTGAGAAAGATTTTTTCCTCATTTAGCTCCGTAATGAAACAATAAATGAGATTTTGGTCAGAAAAAACTGACAGAAGCCGACGGAAAAACAGGCCCCAAAACAAAAAACCCTTTGCATTAATGGGATATCTGACAGGATGGAGTGGAGAGGAAAGGCCAGATGTACAGGTAGACAGGCTGACAACACACTCACTCTCTCACATGCACACACTCACACATGTACAATATTGGTCCCATTGTAGTGCCCTTAAGGGTATAATAGTTTATTTAGCACTTAAAAGTATGGGTCCGTCTACAGACAGATAACTGCAAGCTGGTGTAAGGCTGGTAGTCATCAGTGGAGCACTTGGGCACCCAGAGTTCTATCTGTGAAAACTAACACACACGTACACACTCATACAGGAAGCCACACCTTAAAATTAGCAAATGAAGGGAGGCTTAAGCCCCTGTACATGTAGCATCTTCCTCTTTTCACTCCTATTCATGTCCCTTATTTTTAATGTAATAGTGTTGAGCTGTTCCTTTAGAATTCACGGCTCACTCAGTAGGAAAAGCATAAACAAAGGGCTACATGAACATACACATCTGCATATAAGTTATTGGCATTTTAATTATGCTATGTCAGGACTAAGCTGGAAAAACAGATATAATAAACTGAAAACAAGACCTGTGAAGCCTGTTATGTGTAACAATATACCCACTGATTCAACACATTCCACTGTTTAATCTCTCTCCACCAAGCAGTTCAAAATAGGACGTCTTCTTAGGGTTCACTTTAAGTTTCTTGCAAAGAAGTAACCAAGAAGCCTTCAACTGAAACTTAAGTGTACAATCTGCTGTATTATTTCACTGTACAAGTGTCAAAAATATTCAACAACTTCCATCTGTGATCCGCCAAAGTGATGATGCTGATGGATGTGGGCTGAAACACATTTTTCACAGATGTGGGGTCCAGGTACTGAAATGTACATAGTCCTGGAGAACATGGTTTTGATCTGTGATGAGTCTCATGGCATTCAGAGCTACACTGGCTCAAATACAAAAGCAAAAATGTCTTCCGATTCCAAACTGAAAAGAAAAAGGCGAGCAAGACTAGAGGAGAGGTCATCTGTCATCCTTACAGGATGTTTGAGGTTTTTTTTTTATTTCTGCCCCTCAGTCGCGTGTTTTCTTTCTCTTGGAGAAATGCAACAGTCTGCTCTGTGGGGTGAAGCTGCATCCAGTCTGAAGTTGCATCTTGGTGGTTTGTGTGGGTGTCAATGAGGTTTGATAACGGTGTCTTCTCTACTATTTTTATTCCATGACTAAATGTGTATTTATTTGTGTGTGTGTACACTGGCAGCTGCAGTTGACAATAAACCCAACTGACTTGCCAACGTTTCTTGAATTTACTGTGTATTACTAAATAACTGTGTGCAACTGAAGCATCACATTTGGGCTAATTTCGTGTCCTCACCAGGCTAAAGCCATCGTCTTTTTTTCTTTCATCCCTCATAAAATCAGCCAAGACAGGGGCGGGTGGGGCCCAGGCTCTGAGCCAATAAGAAAGCTTGCACCACCTCCTGGGTCTGCTGGGGTGTAGTGTTGACGTCCTCCAGAGCATCTGCCACAGCAAACTGCCGGTCCCTCAGTCGGTTCCAGTTGGACAACACGTTATGGTATTCAAACACCTTCTCATAATTTCCAACAGAGTTATAGAGTTTGATCAGGCCTCGGTAGTCGTACTCCAGCCCGCTGTAACCCTCTCCAAACAGCTTCTTACCTGTGAGGACAAAGACAACTTCACATACCTTGTATCTAATCATTTCATATTACTTAGAAACTAATTAGGGTACTACTGGCTACGGGTGTAACAATGCACTGCAATCCAGAAAACATGATGATACAAAATGTGCCAAGATTAGATTAATGAAGCAGTAATCCTTTACACTTCTGTGAGTGATCACACTGTGTAATAACACTGAAACACTGAAATAACACTGGTAAAACAAGACTTAGAATGTGTACATTTGAGCTGCAGTTTTCTCGTCTCCCCTCAGCCTGTGATAATGTATCGGCATCTGGCTGCTTCAGGTTCTGTTCAGTCGGACGTCTGTAGACCACTCACTTTCCTAGTGACCACTAATCAGCTGACTGAGTGACTGTAGTCGAACCCTCTATCATTCTCATTCTTCCTGCATGATTAGTTTTCTCTGACTGTTAATATTTTTCACACTCATCATCTGTAACAGCTCTAAATCTCGGCAAATTTATCCCACCTTTCATTTCTACAGTAAAGACATCAGGAGCTGCTGTCAACTCATTTTCACTTGTCATTAATTTATTTCCTCTGTAGCAGCAGAACATGTTACAGCAGCTTCACAAACTCCTGCAGCTTCAACTGAACTAACCAAAGACTTTCAGGGCTGATTTACTCTGAAAAACTCACTATACATGGACTGACAGCACTTGCTAGCTTAGCGACACAAATAAGGGTACAAACAATCCACAACGCAGCTCTCTAAAATACTGTAGTTACACTAATACTCACTCCATTCAAAAAGAAAATCTGTTGCAATGAATAAAAAAATAACTGTATAGTCCTTGAATATAAGTTTCAGGGGAAAACACACTGCCTTATATCACAGGATCTTTTCTTGTGCACTATAATCTGCAGAATCTGAGAATAACTGCAAGAAAGAGTTTATTTTTACATTTGAACTGGAATTTTGTTACAGTAAGGAAAACACTAAGAAACTGGGTTTTGTGGCAACAAGAAATTTGAGATAAGAGATTTTTTGCATATATCTTTTGCAGGTCACATTAAGAAGAAATAAATAAGAACTCAGTTCAACTTTTCATTCTTATCCTTATATGTATCGTGAGTGTAATGCTCCTGATGTAATGCTCCACCATGGGCTATTAAGCCTTGGATGGATATTAAACACCATAGACTAGTGTCAACAAGAGCCAGAGGCATAGCAAATCAGTCTGACTCAGCTGCCAACTTTGGCCCAAAACTAATAAAAACAGTTGTTGTGTTGGAGTTTGCGAGACATGGGGGTGACCACAGGTGAGACAAGAGGGAGACCAGCTAACTTTGGTCTTAACACAGGCTTTCTGGCATCAAGAAGCAGGCTCACTTATAACCAGCAGAAATCACCATGGTAACCTATGCTGAATGGACTGGATCAAGACATCTGAATAACCTGCCTACTTCACACTCTCTGGAAAAAAGAAGTCATCTAAAGGGTCCTGGCTCTGACAAATCTCTCCATTTACAATTAAGTGAGTAACATCTGTTTCATTGTTTAAAGCTATGCAATAATAAAAAGTGACACACAGCATGAGTGATCCGTCCCACCCCTTCTTGTGACTGACCGATAGCAATGGAGCGCAGGTACAGCCTCTCTGCGTCTTCATACTGGTTCATGTCGTAGTTGTAGAGGGACGCCAGGTGACCCACAGACAGAGCCACCTCATAGTCCTCATGGCCCAGAAGCTGCTCCTTGATCTGGATGGCTTTGATGTGCATCTCCTCTGCCTCCTGGTTTAATGGTCACCCATAAACCAGACAAATATAAACACAGGACACAAAGACAGAGATATTGTCATTTTAGGTTGCAGTGGGGTTAAAGTAAAGTGATTATTCTTTACTGTGATTTAGAGAAACTCCTTTATAATGCTAAAGGTAAAGGTTTCAACACTTTCACAAATTACTTCTCAGTACAATTTCAATAATATAAAGACTGATTTCAAAGTGTGAGATATTCATTCACACATTCATCTTGTGGGGGGACTAAATCAAAATAGGATTACAGATTTCAGATATCTCACATTAAACAACTCGCTTCTGTAGGTCTGATGCACCACACACACTTGCAATCTACAATAACAAAATAATTCTTCTTTGTGTACAGTTCCTGGTAGCAATAATCTTCTCTAGGTATTTCTGGCTTTCAAAACTGACCAAATGTTGGTTTGTCACTGCAACAGTAACTTTATATGCCTGAGTAAGACGTCTGTCACGTACTAAAATGCAATCACAAAGACCAGTGTGATGCTTGAATATAATGTTGGACGTCTGAAAATGTAGAGTTGACGTGTCAGGTCATCTCAAGTGTTTCAGCTGTATGCAAGCTATCTCCCAGCAGTGTAATCAGATGGATGTTTGGTAATCTATCTAGTCAAAACACAAAAATATAAATTCAGTTGGTGTGGGCTAAGTTAATAGATAAAACTAGAATTACCGCCTCCACTAACCAGTCCAGCTGTAGTTAATTAGTCTGTGAATTCTTACGTTAAGGCCAAAATCATGTTCTGTGAGGTCACAGTGATTTTGATCTTTGACTTTTAACCACCAAATTCTACACACACCGACAGACACACACACACACACACACACACACATCTTCACCCACCTTGAACTTCCTCATGGACTGGTAGAGTCGTCCTAAGTTGCCGTAGTGTTTGGCTGTCTGGACATTGAACTCTCCAAAGGCCTTCTTGGCCAGCTGAAGCGACGAGAGGTGCAGGTCATGAGCCTCCTGCAGAAGGCGCTCTTCTGTCTCTTTATTGTGGCAGTCAATGGCAATTTCCTCCAGGATCAGGGCTGGCAGACACAAAAAATGATGTCAATGTATTAGACTTTTTTGAGAGAGAAGCCACAGCACTGTCTTTTCTTTTTTTTGGTACTAAATGTGAAATTCATCAGTCGGTCTCTAATATAAACACAACTTTGTAATCCCTTCAAGAGACAACATACCATGTAACTACTGACAGATCTGTCATTACAACAAACTTTACTCAATACACACACCAGTCAAGAAGAGAGTGTTTACCAATAATTAAAAACATAAAGCTTATCGCTCTTATAGATAAACTGAAGTGTGGAAATAAGTGAACTTAAGGAATGTTTGTGAATATTCTCAGTCACCTGGGTCATGGTATTTTTAAGTGCTATACAAAGACAACTGGACTTGCTTGAGGTTCCTAAAGATGTTTCAGAGTAGAGTTGTAGAGTTGTAAACACAGCTTTGTCATTCGTGTGTAAAGTAGCCAGAGTTTTTTTTGTTTAAGACTTAAAAATACTCCAGTTCATTTCTATCAGGCACAAGGTTCATGGAATTTCCCTTTGGGACATTCCATTATTCTTGTCTACAGCCAGTCTGACACTTCTCATTGTGCCCTCCACACACTGGGCAGCAGCCCAGCATCTCCAAGAAACTTGCCTTACCTTTGACTCTTTTGGAAGAGGCCAGCAGCAGATGGTCCTCAGGCAGAATGTGAGTTATGATGTCTATGGCACGTTCTGCGTGGAATCTGAGGGACACACACAGCAGCTGACCCAAACGTGGCACGCAACTCAGGCCTGGCTAAAAACTGTTTTGTTCAGAATAAACACTTCGGAGAAAGTTAAAGTGATTCCCACGAAGAAAGTTGTTTTGAAGCTCATACATTGCAAAAGTCAATCAGGGTCTCAGAGGTCAAAGCCTTTGTATACACAAAGAAGTATCACTATATCATTCAAAAATACAAAAACACATTCCACTTTGTTTCATGCTGACTTTCAATCCATCTCAGTGTGCAAAATGTTTTTGTTAGATGAAATGGCACACACACAAAGCATGCAGCCACATAACATTACTATCAGTAAAGAGAGTAACAGAACAGACCATCACAGTGAGTCATCATCATGTGCTTCATCTACAGAGGAGCTCATGTCTAATGTAATTAGCTGTCTGGTCTAAGAATTGTACTGAGTTTGTAAGATTCATTGTACTCACAGAGCGTTGTCAAATTTTCCAGAGCTGTACTGGTGCACGTATGAGGAGTAGGCCAGGTCTTCATGGGCTGTGGCAACATGGATATTCTTCCCCCCAAAAACAGACTGTCGGATGTCCAGAGCTGTCTGAATTTGCACAAAGAAAAGGGACTTTCAGTTAGATATAAATAAATCTGCGCAGTTTTTAATAAAAACCACAATGTAAAAAATATATATACATATATGCTGTCAATGATTCTGCTTACCTGGTAAATAGCCACTGATTGGCATATGTTGTCTACATTTAACAAGTAAAATCCATAATCTAGCAGCGTGTCAGAGTACTTGGGATGCTTGTGTCCAAAATGTTCTCTGTAAAACACAAAACATTCTGAATTTAATGATAAACAAAGGAACAAGAATAATGTTGGGACTTATAAGACACAGCAGGTTACCTTGCTAGAAACACTGCATGTTTGATCAGCTGCTCTGCTTTTCTGAACTCCCTTTTCACCACACAGGCCTGCAGTGGAAAGACAAGGTCATACTTCACACAATAATGTCTGACTATAGCTCTAAGGATTTCCTTACTCGGTTCAACAAAATGCTGATCTGTAGTAGTGTAGACAGATTCAGTGACTTGATATGTTTTGATATAAATAAATATGGTCCACCAATCTGAGTGCTACCTTTGACGCTTGCCGAAGAACATCAACCACTACTTTGACAGGCAACCCTGGAGTAATTTCCTTCATAGCCTCTATACACCACCTGTATGCCTGTGAGACAAGGAAAAATACAGACAAAAAGATGAGTTGCAAATTTCTCAACATCACAGCCATACTGTAAAACAAATTCACACATTGTTATTTAAAGTACTATCAAACATGAATGACATACATTTTTAGTCACCAGTGGCTGGATACGTACCTCATCATAGTGACTTTTAGCAAAGAGCAAGGCACAAAGCTCGCCATATAGCGCTGCCTTGTTGGCCTGGTGGCCATGTTTGGCTAGTTTGTCCATGTAAGACTGAGCAAGCTTGAAGGTCTCCTCCCCCAGGTGGTACTTACAGTTGCCATTGCGGACATGGAGCAGCCTATGTAGACAAGGCAGTAAAACTGAATAACAGTCTCAGGTATGTCTATCTTGTATGCATATCACATTTACAACAGCTGTGTATGCTGGGTAGTAGATATACCCTACTTCTTAATAATGCAAATAATGTCAAATTATAATACTGTATAGTTGTTAATCTATCATGACAGCAGAACCTCCTGTTGTAAGATGCATTCTATGTGGCCAAATAAATAAAATAAATGAAAAAATATTGATTTAAAAAAGGATTTACTTTACTAGGACTGTGAGATTCAGGGGATTGTGAAAGTGAACCAATTTACACTTACTACACAAAGGGTTGTTTAAAGGAGTTCTTGGTAAATATAACCACATACTGAATGTCCACAGCTTTTTGTGACTGACCTGACACAGCATTCCACAGCCCTGTAGCAATGGAGGACCTCACTGTGGAGTGTACAAAGCTGCAGGCACGACAGAAACACTTTCTCTGCATCTCCATACCAGCCCGCATCAGACAAGAATCCACCTGGAAACAAAAAACATCACATCACTGCAACTGTCTCCAAAGGGGAGCTGGATTCAGCATCACCTCTGAGTGTTTGTAGAAAACCTACAATCAAAGGGCTCTATTCCAAACAAATCTCACAATGCTAACTATATGGGAAAACAACACATTATATAGTGTCCAATCTGACAGGTATTTGTTAAAGGGAGAGTTATTCATCTCGAGTTCTAATGCTGAACAAAACAAGCAAGTGCAAGCATGGTGATATCATAAAAAGCATCAGTGAAAGTGTTTAATTTAGATGCTGATACTCTCATACAGTGCTAAAGATGTGCCATAATCTCATCTTTTGAAGAGTCTTCTTATTTCACAAAAACAGTCACTACTGCGCTAGTCAGCCATCTTATTTCTCAACAAGCCACCAACCAAGAAGAAAGGGAAAAGTGACTCACTGTATGACATGTTATGTGTAACAGCACCATCTATGAGATTCAATTAGCAATTTAACCTCAGCTACTGTTTCATGTTTACGAAAACGTGCCATTGGAAGGAATGAATGGCCTCCACTTATTCATTCGCTGTTTCTCTGTACCTGTATCTCAATCACTATCTCAAATTGTCTGTGTGAAAACTTCCCTCTCCCCTTATTTACCTAGAACAAAGCCGAACTGAATGGCCTTCTCTTTGACATGGGCGTCAGACTCTGCGATGTAGGAGCAGCGGCGGCTAAAGGAGTTTGCCAGAACTGAGGCAACTTTCACACCATGGTCCATCAGGGCCTGGAAACAGTGGTGCAGGAGGTGTCTGCAGTGAGGAGGACAAAGTGAGGGGATCACTTTAAGGTACTGATCAATGGTGACTGATACAGACAGACTGAACATCTGGCCTATCAGTGAATTACAATGCTGATGACTACTGCTATTCTGCCTGCAATGATGAGCATTCACATTAAGCCCGTCAGTGAAGGCTGAAAGCAACAACAGCACACAGATAACATTAAAGAAAGAACATCAATAGTGTACCTTAACCTAAACAGTCCTTCATTGTGAACAGGAGTTTAATGTTTACCAAGCTGTTTCATATCAAGATTATCTTATATCTACAAACCCTGGTCCCTTTTTAATTTGGAACATTAAATGATTTTTTCAGACAGATAGAACTGGGAAAGAGAACCGTAGCTCAACAGGTCTAAGCAGGAAGAGGGAGAATACCTAACAACCCAAGTACATCAGTCAGAGTGAGGAGCACTTAGATAAGAACTGCTTATTCTGTGTAGGTCAAAAAAATAGATGAGGGGTAGACTGGGCAAAATCAGAAGCAGTTAGAAAGCCTATGTAAATCCAGCAGTAAGGTTCTCCACAATAACGTCAATGCCAATGTATTTATTTTGTCACTGCTTCTGGGGCTGCTTTGTTTGATCCTTTTGTTAACAGTGGTAACATTTGGTAAGATCCATACAGGGGGCAAACAATATCCAACCAAATCCACTATTCAGTCAATGCGGTTTTCAGCACACACAGCATGAACTGCTTTCTTAACCATCTATTTAAAGGGGACCACAGTCTCCAACACCATTTTTTAGACAGCTGATGGGTCAGTGGATGGTGTGAGGTTTCAGGGACAGTTTAGTCCCATTATGGTTTTACCTTTTGTCTGAAGCCCGCAATACTTTGGCAAACACCTCCAGCTCACAGAACTCTCCTCCAAGCTGGCAGAGCCGGCCCTGCTGGTAAAGCTAAGAGACAGACAGAGATAGAGGGAAAGGTGAGCATGAGACACACTGACAATAATAGAGTCTATAGGTAATAACTGATTAATCTGATTTATAACATTAAGGCGAAGACACAATGTCTTAGCACGAGGAGAGAGAATGTCCTATCTCTAACTACAATGGTGGACTTTGTGTCCTATTTTTCATTGTGTTTCCAAAATGGGCACGTTTTAAGTGATGCTTTTGAATATGCGGTCTACTGTTCAGGAATTTAAACAAAAAAATTTGCTGATGTCTAGCCTGTCATCAAAATGCACTGAGCTGGAAGTTGTTATGTTCAATGGCTCTCTATGGTGGACAACGTGGGACAATACCAGTCTCAGCTGCGTCTCTCAAATGGAGTTATTGGGTTAAGTCTCCCTTAATGTCAGAGTGATGTGAAATTGTGTGAGAGATTGGTTCCTTTTATCCTAGCCACAGATGAACAGTTGATTAGTGACATGTTTTTATTTGGTTTGTACAGGTTTACAGATTCAGATTACTTTAGAACTCAGGGCTTGTAAACTCAAGTTACACTGGCTCAGAGGTGGCTAATTTATCAGCAAGAGTTATGGACAACTGCCTGTGAGGGTTGGTGGCAACAAACAACAATTTCTTTTTCTAGTGCTAAAATGACAACTCAAAGAAGAATCTGAAGAAGATGTACTATATGTTGTCATTGCATAGTACATGAAGTCTTTAGTCCACATCATGTCAACAAGTTTTTAATTAGTCTATTAGTCTAACTAATTGAGATAATCAGTTCAATACTCTGGGTTCTTACCAACAACCTGTAAAGATAATTAATATAAAGATCATTTATATCAGTGCTGATATAGCATAAACATCAGTATGCTAACATGTGAAACACAAATGATGAACATGGCAAACAATATTAGCATGTGAGAATTGTCATTGAGTGCATTTATCTTAAAGCAGTGCACTCCTTGTCACTGCTAACCCTACTGCTGACCTTGGAGCAGTCCATGTGGTCTCAATTTCTGGCTGGCACAGGGGTCTACATCTGCACAGGGGTCTGCATGGACCCTTACGGACTTGGAAAGATGATTACATTTACATCACATGGACCCTCAGGCCCTCGTAGATGTGGAAACCATGAATTGGCCATTAAAGTATAACATGGCAGTGCAGATGATTTAACATACTATATACTATACATCCTACTATCACCCTGACAGTGTATCCTGACAAATAAGAACTGTGCCAGAAAACAACAAACTCAAGCATCATCTTCATGAATTCATACAATGCTCATTAAATCGTGACTTCTCCACATTTTGACAGGACCATACTTTTTCCACAATTAATGCATATTTAGGATTTAGCTGGTCTTGCGCAATAAAACCTTCTCTCTTGGTAAGGTTTTTGACACGTACATAGTCATGATTTTAGTGGGATTTTTAAAATTTTATTTTCACTGAAACAAATATAAAAAATAATGATGATGATTTTTGTTGGGCTCTGTACCGAACAATCATACCCTTACATCTGGAGAAAATGACTTGTAAGCCAAAGCATCTCTGTAACACCACATACTTTATCATCATATGCTATTACACATTTTACCTATATCACAGTTGCAGCTCCTGTGATTTGAGTGTTTGTTTTGGCTGTAAACTGACTCTGATAATATTTCATCATCATGTCAGCAAATTATGTCATCTAAATCAATTAAACGCCAATACATTACATTTAACCATCTCCAAATATTTGTGTAATATTGGTCTTTAATATTTTCACAAATGGCATAGCATTTAGACTCCTGAGGCAAACTAATGCCTTTGTATTAATGATGTAGTAATATTACAATTAACATTTTTTTTTTTTTTTTTTTTTTTTTGGAAGCGGTTAATAGTGAAAATGTGAAAACAATAAAAGATGCATGCTTGGAGTCTGAATCCACCCAACCACATATACCAGTGTACATCATAAATGAACATTTTCACTGCCTGTACAAATTATATCTATGTAAGTTCCAAGTATAGCATAATAATATTAGCAGATACAGTTTTCCTCTGGCTCTGTGAGTGAGCGGTACTCATGATCTCAGTATGGCTAAAACCTTTGCTACAGCCCTGCTTATGATTCAAAAGCGGCATTATTTTGACATCTCATTTAAGTGTGGCCATTAACTCATTTAAATGTCGTAGGAATAAAAAAAAAAACGTTTTCAAAGTTAGAGTGTTTCAAAGTATTGCTACTTTGCGCTTGCTGACTATGGGGAGTTAACAACTACCCGTCTAGAAAAACAACAGACATGTTCTAGCTAGCATGTATGCCATTAGAAAGGTTATTTTAACTACAGTGGGTCAAACTATTTATCGATAACAATCCCACAAAAACAGTTAAGTGACAACACGAACACAATTCATTTATACGGTCACTGATGTAATTAGCTAAGGGCGCTTCTTCTTCAGCAAATGTTCACGAAACAGATAAACATTGTGCTATTTTATATTTTAGGAAATGTAGGCAGGGCAAACTAATGTTAGCACTAGTTAGCCAGACCACATACAGCGTTTTTTCGTCTTCAAGAGCTAGCGAAACGTTATCGATATTTAGCTAAGTTACGTTAGCAGCTGATTATCTCTAAACGAACTCGTATGCTCTGGTGGCAGTAAGATACGCCTTGAGCCTCCTGACTGACAGATCTTACCTTATAATAGACATCGAACTGTATATTTTCTGGGAGCGAGCGTATGTCCCTTCTTGATCGGCTGTAGTTGTCCACTACAGCCGATATAGCCGTGTTGTACAGTGTTTCTGGGATCCATTCGAGCTCCACCGCAGCCATGTTGTTTTCCCTCTCCAAAAAAAACCCCAGCAGCTACAGCCCTCCCCAACTCTGCCTACATTAGCTACCTTTCTGCGATTAAAGCTCTTCCTCCGCAAGTCCTCATACAACATTCGCTTTGAAGTGAGGACGCAGATATTCGTAGTATCGGCAAGTCACTGCTACAGCTTTAATACTGCTATTTAATATCCATCTTTCTCCTTCATCTCCGATTATTCGTCGACCCTACAGCAGTTCCGTGCCCCCGTCCCGACGCTGGCGCTGACGCAGTGACGTAATTGTGCAGACGATGCAAAAAGGAACCCTTTTATATTCAACGAAGAAAAGTCATATTTTGTTCAGTACGAGTTTGAGGATAAACACATTTTACATAGACTAATTACATGACGTATGCACCAACGCACACAATACGTGTTTATTCTCTGTGTTTCTTACAGGTTTGTCATTTTACATAATAAGACCATGTACATACCCTGTCCATCCAAAGGTCTCAGCCCCACATTAAAAAAAATCCTGTTATGATCTCCTCAGCTACACAGCAAACACATTATAAGTTTTCCTTTATAGTTTAATATGACTTTATCTTAACTTATATATGTTACATTTTCTAGTTCTTTGGTTTCTTATAACTGGGAGCTTATGTGTAAAGATGGTTAACGTTCCAAGATGGTTTGTCTGATGGGGATGCAACATGTAAAAATTAAAAGGTAAAGCTGTTAATTGTGTCATAAATGACTAAATGTGTCAAGGTCCAAAGACTCACACTAATTGAGTTTCAAGTCATTTATCATGAGAGGTGTAAAACAAAAGTATGATAGTGATAAACTGTAAAATGTATTGTTTCTAATGAAAAGCACATTTACTTAAATAAAAATACTAAATATAACACTATTCATATAAAAACACAAAATGAAACATGCTCTTTACACCCTTTGTTAACCATTCTACGTACTCCTCCATCATTCACAACAGTGGTTTTCTGTGGTCTTGCAGATGCTCAGCAGCACATTTTTCCCCCTGAAAGCATATCAAACAATTAATTCAGAGATACCTAATATTTTGGTTATGTCCTTGACTGACTTCTTCTGACAATGCAGAATCTTTGTGGTCTGATTTACTACCACTGCCACATCTTTGGTCCTCATGTCAAGAGGTTATATTCTCCAAAATGCAAATGTAACACACAGTATAAACTCTATTACATTTGCTGAGGTCTACAAGTCATATACTGTTCACTTAGTATGGATGTAAATGAATTCAGCAATTCATAGCAGTTATCTGATTTCACATCACTCAAAATATGCCAATGTCTTAAATACTTTTGTATTTTACTACATAGACTCTTAATTGTACACAGCTCTATGGTTTGGTCTTGTACCAGCCTCTAGGGGGCAACAGCTGCATAGACGTTAACACATCCATTTGCTAGAAGAAGACAGACTTTGACGTCAACGCGTTTGAGCATGCCTACTACGCTCGAACATAAACAAAGGCAGGACGCAACGCTGGTACAAACTGTATTCTCCTGTTATTTTATATGCCAACAATACCTAGAAATTGGGGAGCGACTTATTTTTGAAACAATGGAAAACGCATTATTGATGCGAGTGAGCGTGTTTACCGACCAAGGAGGGAGGAAATACATGGAAGATGTGACCGAGATCATAGTAGAGCCCGAGCCGGGAGAAGATGAGCCGACGTCGGGTGAGTCAGAGGAGAACAGTCGGGTAGACCATACGCTCAACTCTCCGGCGGTGGTCACGCATCCACACGAGACTGGCGATACCGTGGGGTCCCCGCAAGTTTCGGATGCAACCTTTGAACCTGAACGAACGGAACACCGAAGTACATCACTAGAAACATCTTCACCAGGAGGTCAGAGCCCACCGCAAGCTCAGCAGAGAACGGCCAGTCGTTCCCGCCGTTCCGTAGCGTTCTTCGCCGTATTTGACGGTCACGGGGGTCGCGAGGCTGCGCAGTTTGCACGAGACTATTTATGGGAGTTTATGAAGAAGCAGCGGGGGTTCTGGTCCGACTGTGACCGGGAGGTCTGCGCTGCTATACGCAAAGGATTTGTAGCCTGCCACCACGCTATGTGGAAAAAGCTACGTAAGTTTACATACACCTCACTAAGTTATGACATATTTTGTTATCATCTGTCAACACGGGGCTGTTTTATCCTACATGTATGTCTCCCTCTGTTTGAATAGCGTGCATATCATTCCAAACTCCATAGCCAGACTACAGTCTGTGGCCTACACCCTGAAAGTTTTACTTGTTCATGGACCGCGGTGCATTGCTAGCTCATATGAAAGCCGTATTTACAACCGCATTCTATGGGCTCAGGACAGTCATTCTCTTGTCAGAAAGGCCGATTGGCATCGTTTCTCTTAATTCTCTCTGCTGCTATCTGAGTTTTTGGGCCAACAGTTTTAGCAATCAAAAGCAACAGGGCTAACGAAATTAGCAGTAGCCACCGGGTTCACTCTAACAAAGACTGCCACAGCGCTCACAGTCAACCGGCTTACAATTCGGAATTGTGTTGCAAGTTAATGAAAATGTAGTCGGTTTTATTGTTTCCTAAGTTCACCATTTGTGTTATTATATACTTAGTTATTACTCATTACAAAAGCTAATGAATAGTGTGGTAGTTAGTGTGTGGTAAACAATACAACCCGCAGTCTGTTCAGGTGTCTGCCTGGATATGCCTGGGCACGTCAGCTGTTTTACAGCTGGTCACAGATGTGGCGTATGCAGAGTCTGTAAACCCATATTTGACTTTGATGACGTTGGGCTACAGGACAGACTGCGTCCAGTGCGCAGACCTAAAGGTCACAGTGTTGACTTCAGGCTCTGCACGTCAAATAATTGTTTTTGGAGTTTAGCAATAGTTAAATCCAAACTCATTTTTAGGAATGTTTATTTTCTGCCTGCTGTATTGCTGTGCCGTTAAGGGGTTTGGTCACTGTATTCGGATGGATTTTAAAAATAAATTAAATGGTTATATCTCTGTAAATATATATATTTTCTGTCTTTCATTTTCTTAGCCGAGTGGCCAAAGACACTTACAGGCCTTCCTAGCACATCAGGCACCACGGCCAGCGTAGTGGTCATCAGAGGAAATCGCATGTATGTGGCCCATGTTGGGGATTCTGCAGTGGTTCTAGGTATCCAGGATGACCCCTCAGTCCCATTCATCAGAGCTGTGGAAGTCACACAAGACCACAAACCTGAACTACCCAGAGAGAGGGAGCGTATTGAAGGTCTGGGAGGAAGGTAAGGCCTAACACACAAGACACCGTCCTTCTGCAGTTTATTTAAATAGCAGATTAATATTAGTGGTGTTCTCTGATGTGGTCTACTTCCTGCATTGGAAAGAGTATCTATGCAGCCTGGCTGGCACATCATTATCCAGAACGCATAACTATAACCCTCCAAAAACTGAAAACTTTTCTGTTGGAGATTCCTATCAAAACTCATGATTTATCTGCCACAGGGGCTCATGTTGAATTATGGGGTTCGACAGTAAATTAAAGGTATAAGTTAAAGTAAACACTGTAGCCAATGTTAGAGGTCCTGGGTGGATGTAAGTATATTTCTAGGAAGAACACATTTAGTAACAAAATATACATTCTTATGACTCAGCCCCTATCTATGACAAATAAGTGATTGTAATCAAGAAGAATCTTTTTTGTACAGTAGTAGATCAGAATGTTATCTGCCCCAAGAGATAATGTTCTTTATACTGTCTGTGACATGTCTACTGATAAGATGTTGTAATGATAGTCGCTCACCCCAGCTGGCTTGACAACAACCAAACTCTTATGCTTACATGACAGGGTAAAATCCACAGCTTTGGGTGTTTACAGTTGTGCAATAAGTGGTTACTGCAGTGGACTCCACATGAGGCTTAATTCAGCTTCAGTGTATGATATATAACAAGATACTACATTTAATTTATTCATGTTGTAAGCAGTGTTAGCAGTCAATATGTAATAGAGCTAGCAAAGATAAGTCAAACATTATGCCTGTATAGTAGGGCTGTGGAATGAAACATCAGTCATATTTGGTATACATGGATATGTGATTATCCTGAAGTGTGTGGTAGGATGCACAGTTAACTACTCCTACTTCATCTCAATGTGTCAATTCCCTGTGATGCATGTCTAAGACTTCAATTACATTCTATGTAATGATTCTATAAACTATTTGTTGTAATTGTATTGCAGTATGTGTTGTGTTAGTGAATCACCTACCACATAGTGTCAGTGTAGCTTTCCATGTGATGAAAGTAGTAGAGACTGAACTTCATAATGTTCTGCACCAATGTATCTGCAAAGTCTGTTAACGCTCTCTGAACGGGAGCATACTGTAAGAGAGTTCCTTCACTCGGGTGAAAGTTTTTAGCATTAACAGCTGTTACTCTTAATAGCTCTTAAACTGATTGTAAACATTTTCTGTTTGTTTGATGTGCCTAATAAACTAGCAGTTGAGTGTAATCATTGTTGCAGCACACATGTCTAAAACTGGTTTTCAGAAATTTTGCTTGAAGTAAGTACCAGTTTTTCTGTTCTCCTCCCTCCTGTATCGGCTAACAGTGTGATCAAGAAATCTGGAGTGAACCGAGTTGTCTGGAAGAGGCCACGGCTGAGCCACAATGGTCCAATCCGTCGTAGCACAGTCATTGACCAGATACCATTCTTGGCAGTAGCCCGAGCTCTAGGTAGGAAAAGTAATCATCATAACTAGCACCTACTCAGCTCTACTCGACTCGACTCGACTCAGTTTTTAGGGTTTTTCATTAGGTGTTAGTACCTGGTACCAGGTAATTTTTTAGTACCTACTCGGCCGAGGTTCCAAGTGAGTGGAGTCTAGCCAAAAATGTGACGTCAACAGACTGCAGGCCACTGATTGGCCACAGAATGACATCAATGGATGAGTCATAAAAGTGACTCCCAGCAACAGTGCATACAAATGACGTCATGGGAGTTTTGGGCTGCCTTGCTATGACGACCCCACCCACATTGAGGTGGTACTCAATTGTAATGGAAAACGACCAAAACCGAGTAGAGTCAAGTAGAAGGGAGTAGTGCTACAACTGTGAAATAGAAAAGTGGCAATAGTGATCTCAGTGAATAACCTGTTAACAAGGCAGCACTAATAAATAACTGGAATAATTTTTAATAATTGTTTTTGTCTGGCCATGAAAAACTGTCAAACTCTCAGTTTAGTAAAATCATGTTTAGAAGCTAAATCACTTATTATCAGAGCAAGTTTTTCCACACAAATATTTTAGGCCTCAATGGTAAAAATAGGCACTTTATTATTGATTTTTGATGTGTTTACATTCATAAAAAATCCAGTTAGCGCTTTCTGCTCTCCAGTTTTTAGATCATGGCTTTTGTACAGAATTTTCAAACCAAGATAAAGATAGGGATGGCAGAAAATGACAATAACCTCAAGTCTTATGTAAAAAACAAGTACTGCCTTTAGCTAAGTTTCTTTTCCCTGCAACAGGTGATCTGTGGAGCTATGACTTCTATAGCGGGGAGTTTGTTGTCTCTCCTGAGCCAGACACCAGTGTGGTGACCCTTGATCCCAGAAAACACCGCTACATCATCCTAGGCAGTGATGGTCTGTGGAACATGGTGCCACCTCAAGAGGCCATCTCCATGTGTCAGAACAATGATGAGGTGATGGTGAGTGGAAGTTACATCAACAAAGACTTGTCTCTGCAAGTGGCAGCTCAGTCTTTAGCTGTTAGCATTCTGACTCATTATAGATGGATGCTTCCTTTCCTATCTGGATTATGTCTGTTGTAGGCTAAAGGTCAGAGATGCAAAGTCAAATGAAAAACCCTTTAATGATACTTTGAAAATAATCTAACAGGCTAATGTTCACCTCTTAATAACAGCCTTCTATCCCTCAGGCACCATGTGGGGTATCAAGTGCCCGACAGCTCGTCAGCCATGCTCTGCTGCGGTGGCGCCAGCGGATGTTGCGTGCTGATAACACCAGTGCCATTGTAATCGCCCTGCAGGAGCCTGGGACCTCTCAGGACACCCTGCACCATGAAGAGGTGCTTCTGGATCTAGCCAAGGTGTCCCAGTGTCCTCCCACCTCCATATCCCGTGCTGACACCCCTCTCCTTCAGGTGAGGGCAGGATAGAGAGAAACACACTGAGAAGACTATGTAACTGTTGTGAAACAAATGTGTTTTAGAATTTATTCTGCTCCCCAAATCCTCTCTAAGCTCTCTGTTGAGGTTCTTGCAGTCTTAAGCCTGTTTTAAACAGAGATAAACACTCTTCATTATGCCATGTTTGCTTGTTTACATGGACCCAAACAAAAGCAACATAATGCCTCCCCCACGTGTGATTTTAGATAGCATACTGATATGGTGGAATCAGTGGCGTGACATGACACTTGACACAACACTGTTGAGTTTGTTTGACCATGCCGGCTATCCCTTTTACCCAGCTCTGTGACTACCTCTGCTGCCGACTTCAAGGTGGGACAACAGTGCCCCCTATTGTGTGTTTGTTCCTTTTATACAGAACGGCGAAGCAGAATAACGGTGCAATATTCCCGCCTTGAACAGGCTATATAAAAGGGGCTTCAGGTTCCAAAAAATCATAACCAGAAAACTAAACGCAAAAATCCCTCACACAGTCTGTCACCCACACTCACTTTATTAATGATGTTTTTGTCCTCAGATCATAATCCTTTTCTTAGTTTCTTTCTTTCTGTCTAGTATGAGAATGATCATTTTATTTCAGTTAGAACAAAATGCAAGGTGAAAATAATGTCTTAATGGGGGTTTGAATCCAAGTAAGAAAAGTAATATTTTGTTAAAATTGAGAAAAGAGAGGGCACAGAGCTTTCCTTTAAGGAACGCACATGAGCCAATCTGAACATACAAAATTAAAAAGGATGGGTTTTAAGTATTAACTGTTCTCCTATTCATGTAAGGCAGACCACAAGAGACAAGTGACTACTCTAATATCAAGTGCATTTAATAATGAACATTTATCAGAGACTAAGGACATGGATGGAAAGTTAGTAAAGATCACAGGAAGTGAAATACCACCATCTGATGTTTATTCTCCACCAGGAAATGAGTGGTTATGTGTCTTTGATTTAATTGTCAATGATCAGGCTGTAGTAATCTGTGGAGTGAATTTAACTTTAGGCAGAACCCTACACTGGATTTATCAGGAGCAACTATTCAGAACAGACCCCTGACTAGGAAAGTGAAACCACTGATAGGAAAGTTGGATATAATACATGTGTAGAGGCAACCTACTGTCAGAGTCTATACATACTACTCTCTCCTGCATCCTGCAAAGATAGACTATTTCTTTATAGTCTGTAAACACATGATGGCAGGATGAGGAATTGTCATAATACAGAGACTGATTTGTCCGGCCATATTCCATTTTTTATGTCTGTAGTTTTATAAAGGAAGGAGGAAGAAAAACAAGGAAAATATTATAGAGCCCTTATCTTTTAGTGTATCTATTCTAACAGTAAATGATATAGAACGTGCACATAATGAACCATAGAACAATTCTCACACAACAAACAGTAGCACTACATTCTCTTGCGTTCTTTGCAGTTTCCTTCTTGGTTCAACAAGGTATTTTGCAGCTTTATAATACTGCAGCATTGACAATAACTGTTGGGCTGCCACAGCAAAATGTATGCGGTGCAAAGAATGTAGATATAAAGTTAGCATTTTAGCCATAGCTCAGTTATCTCTCTTGCTGGCCTGCTGACACTGTCAGTCAGTTTTAACTCTTCATATCTTTCCGCTTTAGCTGTGTCTGTTCTTGCGACTAGCATGAAGCTCTCAGCAGGTAGAACTCACCTGAGTGAAGGGAATCAGAGTGACTCACACTGTCAGCATCGCGCTGTTGCTCTGCCCTCTGTTTTCATCAAGTATCTAGGTTGTACTGTAAGTTTACAGTCTGTTGCTCTGTTGCTCCTGCAGTGCTATGTGTGTGAACTGTGAGGCAGTTAAAAAAGTGTAATAACGCCTCCACTGACTCTGTTATAAAAAATTATCTGTCAGTCTTTGTGGTTTGCAGATCACATTTCATTACAAATTCTATAAATCATTGAGCCCTACTCTATACTAGAATGGATAACTAAAAATGGAATTTGGAACTGGAATTTAATTTTTCAATTATAGTTGGCATGAAGGGTTAAAGGTGTATTATCCAAGTGAAGTTTGTCAATCTGTTCACTGTGTTCTCCTACAGCAGCCTCCTGAGGAGGACTCTCCCTCTGCTACTTGTGAGCTCCTCCCTGCCCTGGAGCGAAGGGACGGACTATCAGGAAGCAACAACCTGTACCACATGGATCTGTCTGACCCATTTACTCTGACCCCACTGTGTCCAAACAGTAGTGCTGAGCTGCCCGGTCAGTCAAGTCCCACTGACAGGACAGCTGGCAGCAGGACACTCAACACCAAGAGAACTATTGATGGATCCTCATCACCATCGTCAGGCCATTCAGCTAAGAAAGCCCGGCGCAGGACCGTGGACAGGCCACCCCTGGCTCAACACAACGCAGAGAAGAAACAGAAGGAGTCCAGTAATGTCTCACCTATTCTCCAGCAGCATAATAAGACCACAGTGTGTGTGTACTGAAACACACACAAACTCATCAGCCTGCTGCCTCCCACTGTCATCCTTGCCTCCAGTGGCATTCCTGTTCTCCTGCACATTCTTGCAACTCAAACCAACCTTACTCTACAGGATGTGGAAAGACTTGTCTTCTTGCTCAGCACCAGTACAATACTCGTTTGAAAACTTAAGAGTGCTCATTTTCACAAGACATCTCATGTCTTTGTTTTAAAAATTCCTTCCTGAAATGCTGATTAAATGTGTCTTACTTCACCTCTCTCTGGTTGTAAGAAGTAAGTATAATAAGACTAATGATGCTGGTGTAAATATTATGCATTTTATAGTTGAGTATTGAGAAGTAAGTCAAACTGTTCATTTAAAACAAATATATATATTTTTTATACATTATTTTATTGTATAATGATAAACATGAAAATCCCTTTTAGATGAGTGCCACCATAGCTTTCATCTCTGACTCCTCCTCACTCTTTCTGTATACCATTGTGTGCACACCCTGTGTTTAAGCATATTTCTGTATTTTTATTATTATCAACTTATTTAATCACTGGAGATTTGTCTTGAATATGAAGGTGCTGCTACAGTCACAAACCAGTAAGCTACTATATTGTGTATACTGATAGATAAATATATGTAATATGTGTTGGTAGCATGTTTTTTTTTCTTTGAGAGTACACAGTTGACCTAACCCACCTGCTCCCATGAGGTTTCACATAACAGAAGTTGTCTTTAGGTTTTAATTGCACAATGCATCTTAAGGGATAAATCCACGCCCCAGTCATCTTACATTGTTGTAATTTGTAATGAAGAATTACAGTTGTTTTTTTTGGTGACAACACTTCCTCAGAGCCTGCTCCATACACTCATATATCAGGTAGTGATTTTCTGTGTTTCCAAAAATGCCTTTCAACAGCTCTGTGCTGAAGCTTTTGCGGGAGTTGGCATGTCTGTCTCTACAATTATGTGTTTTCCTCTGCATTTGTTGAACATCCATGTGGCTCTAAAATGAAGACTTCCTTTGGTTCAGAGGGACCGACATAAAACCTGTTGTTTACAATCAATGTTTCTGATTACTTTGTGCTGCCAGACTTCCACTGTGGCTGCACTGGAGGTATCCACGATGTCATGTTGTCTGTTGACCATACGTGTATGGGAATAAGAATAATGCTCCATCACGCGCATTTTGGACCCTACAGAGGGGATTGTCATGCATCACCACCATCCCGCCACCTTATTTTATCTTGTTTGCACCAAGATAATTGCTGTTGGTTATGTTTCAGTGAGGCTGTGGGAGAGGTTTCTATAGCACTCTCCTTACACAAGCCATTGTCCCTCCACACTGCAGCTGCAGTTGTATCTTTAGTGATGTATGCACAAGGCTCGCTTGTGAGTAAATACACTCTGCATGGACTTTCTAAGAGAATATTTTTGCACTATTATGGTAACTGTTACTGTCTTTGAAAAGGGATTTTTTCCTTTGAAAATGATGAGAACTAGATGACATGATTGGAGTCTAAAATGAAAACACAGTTAATGGAGAATTTCACTACAAATGATTAGATATTTTAACTTCAACACATAGAAGAGAATTTTCATTAAGCTGAGTAGAGTTTTCAGAACATGGTTGTGTCCTCTCTTACCTCTGATGATTTTGTTACATGACAGTGTATGATTCAACTGATAAACATTCACACAGAGAGGATACTGACCATTACACAGATAAGACCAATGTCTCAATCTTCGTAAAATCTTGTTACATGATGTATTTTCATTGAGCTAAGTGCAATTTCTAACAGGAATTTGTAGCATTATGAATTGGTTCAAAAATGTACAATATTGATATTGACATTGAGGAATGATGTTATTGTGTGACATTTTCTCTATCCAAATACAGTCTTTTACTTTACATGGGATCCTTGTATGATTTTTATTCACTATTTTTGAGAAATCTCATAAATCTTAGTCTGCTCATTTACTCTGTTGAATAATGACATACATGATTCTGATGGCTGTGTGAACAGCAAAAAAACTGCATGTGTACAGTGCAAATGTGAAAAACACTTACCTGGAAATAAACATATTTAAATAACAACCTATCTGGACTAAAGTAATTACTGTGTTTTAAATCTTAATGCCCTCTGCTTGTTTTTGCTTTGAAGTGATAAAACTATAAAACAGTAGCGCACAACTGTTTTATGCTGAGGCTTAAAGCATGAGAGGATTTTGCTTGTATAGTCAGAGTTTTTCATCATCCCATTTCACAAATTTTCTTCCCATGCTCTCCTTTTTGCTTTTTAATATATTATATTTTTCATATTCAAAGCCATTCATATTTTTTGGCCCAGTCAAATCTGTCACTGTCCTCAAATAGTTGTGCATGGTGTTATAATGCTTTTATCTGTATTTTTCATTCAAAAAATATGGCTTTTCGTCATAGTTTATCTTGTCAGTTACACGTTTATTTTATCCTTTTTAGTACAGTTTTTCTCACCATTATCACATTACTATGCCCTCAGACAAATCTATATTTTTCCATTGGGATCCTTAACTTGGCAAGATTAAACGAACGGGAAACACAGGGATAAATTGAGCTAACCTGTGAAAACATTGGAATGGTCCTTTAAGGCCGGGACACGGCGGATGTTTACAACGTAACTTCCGTTGTGTTTTTGCCAGACGTCAACAGTCAAGTTACAGTTTATGTGACCAAGGCTGCCGTCAGTAAGCCACAGTAAGCCTTCAAAATGAAAGCATAAAAATTGCCCCTTGCCACTAACATTGGCGTGAGTCAGCGAAAACTTGCGAGAGACACTTGCCGAAATTTGCAGAGTGAAGACTATATTCACTCAAGGGATTTTTAGAGAGAAAATAGATCAGTGTAGTCCGCATTCAGCGATGTTTCACAATAAGGATTTTATTTTGAAAGCAGTTGCCGTAATGCATACTTTGGACAGCTTCCTGTGAACTCCTCGAATGTGATTTTTATGAGCGGGAATATTCATGGGGAAAGTAAAGAGAACCGAAACAGTTTGTGTTCGTCACATTGTCTTGTGTTCAGTGTTACCAGTTTAACCATGGGATATGGATACCGGTAGTGAATCAAAGTAACGGTAGAAAACTTTTCTTGGCACGTTATCAGCAATAACCAGGCTAGCTAACAAGAGACAGTTTCAAATCTCACGTAGGTGACAACGTCAGACTTAGACAGACACGAAAAAGGGAAATAATGTTTGTTAACCTGTTGACAAATTCTTGACAGTGTGTGTTCGTTAAGCTTGTGAGTTAATGACTTGCAGTAGTTAACGTTAACTAGGGCCTTATTAACATTACACTCAACGTGTTCCCCTATAAAATGTGATTTAACAGACATAGAGTTTCTCCTGTTTTTTTTTTTAGAGTTATTTCTGTGAAGCCGGGACAGGAACATGGCTACATCATCAGTGGAATACACCATTGGGGGGGTGAACATCAGCTTCCCCTGCAAGGCTTACCCATCCCAGCTGGCAATGATGAATTCAGTGAGTAACCACTCTAAACTAATCAGTCAAATGCTTGCACATGGGCCTGTCATGAATTGTGGGGAGTTATTTCTTTGTCATGGTAGTAGTACTGTAATTATATTACACTTGTAAATCAGAAACAGAATTATAGGTCAGCAAGTTATGTGACACAGTTCAGGCGGTTCAGGTTTCATGTGCAGTGTGTGTTCGTGATTGGCTCATTAGTGATGATTTTAGCCCTTTAAAATACACCATCCAAACCATGGGACACTGATGATGGGCCTGATAGTGCTGCTTAAGGTGTGTTTTGATCTGTAATATATTTACAGCCTTCACACAACATTGACAGCATGTTTGAAAATTATAACTCTCCTGCTCCTATCAGAGCAAGAATTAAAGGATCCTTATATCACTGCAGCAGCTGTTGACACATAATTGCTTCAGGCTTGTGGCTTTGACTCAAAAGTGTTTTCCACACACACAGATCTTCCACAGGCCATATATTCCCATCTTGTGCCAGAAATTGGTGAGACAAAACAGTTACATTACTACCATGTCTGTGTCTCTGTAACTTTGGTTCAGTAACCTTTATACTCATTCTGACTTTTCAGTTATATGCAAATACATTTCATGTCAGTTTATGTTAGTAGAGGAGGTGCTCTCAGAAGAGGTGGATTTTTGAAATTCTAGATAGACGGGGATGCTCTTGCTCTGATAGCAGAGACAGATGAGAAAATGTTCAACTGTCTCAACTGCCTTGTGTTCAGGGATAGTAATAATAATACATACAATTTCTATAGCACACTCAAAGACGCTTAACAATATAAAAAAAGAAAAGAGAAACAGCAAAACGAAATAAGTAAATTAAATAAAGTGACTGTTGTAACTATGCAAGTGCCAGGTTGAACAGGTGGGTCTTGATTCATGATTTGAAGATCTATAATGAGTCTTGTGTTCCTGATGTGTTGTGGAAGGGAATTCCGGAGGTTAGGGGCAGTGGCAGTGAAGGCTCAGTCCCCCAAGATTTGGTGCTTGGTTCTGATGATGGGAGTCAGGAGGTTGGAATATGGCAATACCAGATGATGTTCTCTGGTGAAATGCAGTGGCTGAGAAGAAGTATGAGCCAGTATGCAGTGGATGTGCAGGAGGGATGGGTGCAGACCCAAAGTCTATAATCTGTAGTAGGGATAGACCGATTATCAGCCGGGCCGATTATCAGTGCAGATATTCGGCTTTTTTGACGCATATCGGCATCTGCCTTTTTTTTTTTTTCCGATGGCCAATAAGAGATCAATTTAACACTGGGTTATTTTGGCTCTGATGCAGCCGCTACTCTGTCTCCAGCATTGTCCCACCCACAGCACCATCTGATTAGTTACATGCAGAGCCATGGCATGGGTAACAGCCAATCAGCAGTGAAAGCTGTGCATGCACAGTGCTCACACACACATGATGGAGAGGAGAAAAAGTTTTGCCGGGTGGAGAAGCTCCGAGCTAAGAGATGCTGCTGACCCTGGGAACTCCCTGAACTTTTTGTTTTTGTTTGAACTTAAAACAAAGATAAGTGAAAGATAAAATAACATTTCAGTTATATTGAAATTTTGGAAAACTTTATTTCCTGTAGAAAACTTTAGGGAGCTATTTATTTGTTTAAGTTTTCATTTAACTTTATAAGACATGCTGCTGAGCCTGGGAGCTCCCTGCACTTTCTGTTAGAATTTTAAAACAAAGATGTTTATTGTCTAAGATAAAAAAAACCTTTAACATGTTGCAAATATGAAAAGCTGTTTAATAAACATATGCTTAAAGGCATTTAAACAAAGTTATGTGTTGGAGTTTGTATTATTCAAAATTTTGACGCCAATATTTTCACTTTTACTGCAAATAAATCTCGGCTCCAAATATCAGTTATCGGCCTCCTTGACTGCTAATAATCGGTATCGGCCCTGAAAAAACCATATCGGTCTATCTCTACTCTGTAGGCAGCTTTAGTGACTTGAATTTGATTCTGGCAGCCATGGGTAGCCAGGGGAGGTCAGTGAGGAGTAGAGTGACATGTTCCCTTTTAGGGTGATCAGAGATCAGACACATTTTGAGAGATTTAAGAATTTCACTCTCCATGAAGGGAGGTCTACCTGAAGGGCATTGCAGTAGTCAAGGCAAGAGGTTACCATGGCCCGTACCAAGAGTTGGGTGGTGTACTGAGACGGGAGAGGCATGATTTCTGTATAGTGCAACACTACATGACCACGAGACAGATGTAGCATGGTCAGAGAAGGATAGGGGGTCATTAACAGCAGCACCCAGGTTTCTCACGATGAAGGAGATGAAGAGGTGATTTTGATGTTGATATTGTGATGGATAGATTGATTGGCTGGGATGACTAAGGGTTCAGTCTTAAAGAGATCTAGCTGAAGGTGGCGTTTCTTCATCCATATGGATGTGTCAAGCCAAGACTGTGGGGTCATCTGATGGGAACAACAGGTATAGAGCTGTTTCAGTAGAGTAGCTGCTGTTAAAGCCAGACTGATTTGAATCAAAGAGCAATTCTGAGACCTGTTTGGAAACGGCCCTTTAGATGGCATGGATGTAACAAAACTGGTTGATAGCTCTCAATTTGATAAGCGTAGCATAAAGGTTTTTGAGTGGAGTTGTTACCCCAGTCTATTTCAGTGTGGTCATTTGCCATTTTCTGTGCTCACTTCTTTGTGAGAATGTACCCAGCTGTTGATTTTGGCAACCACCTTTGATATATCTGATGAGTGTTTTCTTTTTGTTATCCTCTTCCCTTGCATGGCCTTGTCTTTACTCTGCATATTGACAGATAGCTCTACCTCAATCTTAATGGCAACTTGCAATCAACTCTGACCCATGTGTGTGTTTTTTTTGCATGAACTAGAACTTGAAATGACACACAGGTGCCCAAGAAATATTTAGTATACAAGTGTTGTGACAACCTAAGTGACTAGTTTTCACTGCAGTTTACACCCTCAGAAACACCCCTTTCACAGTCTACTCACCGCTTTGTTCCCAGTTCACAATCCCCTCCTTTATCTGTCATATAGTCTCAGAGGAGAGCAGGAGAGAGTAGAACAAAGCTACATGGAACAACATGCTTTATCTGTGCAGTAAACCACAGTAAGGTTTAAACCCTGGAAATAACTGGCTGGCACCCCTAATAAATTAATAAAACGTAAACAGAAGTCAGACTGTTGTAGTGTCCATTTACTTTTGAACCCTTGCAATTTGGGCACTATGTGTTGAAGGGACTATATGTTTACAACACAGTTCTTTGATGTAAACCTACTTAAATTAATGCTGAGATTTGGTACTTTAAAGTAGGAGTAGTAGAAAAAAATGTGTAACTGCCCAAATACTTACATCCTGGACTATTTGTGTTCCCAAACTGTATGACCACAACTACAAGTAACTTCCTGTTGACTGATTTGTCTGTCTCACTGATAGTTGGTATGCAACTACTTATGTTTTGGAATGTGTATTGAGGTGTTATCTTTAAAGCAGTGCAAAGAGAAGGTGCAGATACCCTCAGAATGAAGCAGAACTACTACCACCTGAAACTGTCTAAATGTACAGTGGATGTAGATTTGGCATTCAGTAATTGTGTTTACAATTAATCACACTTTAAAGACAGTAGAGCTAAACTGGCAGGCAGTTAACTAACAGTGTAAATATGAATGTACTTTATCTGCAGATTGTACGAGGGCTGAACTATGGGCAGCACTGTTTGCTGGAGAGTCCCACAGGAAGTGGGAAGAGCTTGGCCTTGCTCTGTTCTGCTTTAGCCTGGCAGAAGGCTCAGTTTGGTAAGTATGCTCTGACTGAGACCAACAAAATAAACAAAAAAAAGTAGTATGTAGGCAAATAGGTGGCGGTATCCTCAAACAAAATAAAAAAACTCTGGTGCATAGATTAATTACAGTCTTATCTTACACAGATTTTCACTTCTTTGTGTTCTTTTCTCATAAATTACTCCATAAAAACTAAACTAGATGAAATATTCCAATATCTATATAATGACGCAATGTGTCGTAATAACATGGTATACTGTAATTTAGATTTAGATGTTTTCCTGAACTTAAGACAATCAACTGTTTGGTGACCATATATCCTTACTATAGATAATTTTCTTTCTCACATTTTTTTTGCTTGAAAATATATTTTGAACTTGTCCCACATACAGACTGAGAGTCACTTTGTCACTGTTATGTCTGTGTTCATTATATGATGACAGCTAAACAACAAGAACGAGGAAGCCCAGTGGGAGACAAGAGCCAGTCAGATAAAAACTCTGAGGGCTATAAGAAGTCAGATGTCACCACCTGCTGTCAGTGTGTGTGCCACAGCAGAGCCAGTGGGACCTCAGCTACAGCAGCAGTCAAACCCGTTGTTGTGGACCTCTCTGTGTCACTGTGTAAAGAGATGGCACAGCAGCTGGCTCCAGCACCTGAACATAGTAAGTATCTTTCAGTCTCTCTTTTGTTTGTGGTGCCATTTGAACACATCCATCACACATTTTTTTTTTTTCACGAGCATATCTTCCTTTTGGATTATCTCTTAGTACAATAGTAATTGATAATTCAAATTAAGAGACATTCTTTTTTATTTACATTTACTTGTTGTGGTGCCTCTAGGAAATATTGAGATAAAGTAGGTGGATACTGGCAGATTGATTATTTATTATTTATTTTGTATTTGTAATCTATTTAAGATTCAAGATTCAATACTTCATTGCCACACAATGTAGTTGTTTAGGAGTTTGCTTCAATGTGCTCATGACGAGACAACACAGTCATACCATAACATATAATAAGAAAAACAAAAACACATAACACATGCCCCCCCCCAGTGAAATATTACATACATCCATGGGTATACAGTAAGATCAAGAGGGAAGTAAACTGTCAGGTATTTAAAATACTGTAAGATACAGAAAACAGTAAGAAATAGTATAGAATAAGAACTAAAATAAAAATCAAATGAAGTGTCAGGTGCTTTGAAGTACAATACAATATAGTATTCCAAAGTTGAACGTAAAATTGAAAATACAATCATAGATGAATCATTCAATGAATCATTACACCGGTACTCAGCAAGACAACCAAGATATTTCTAGATTAATATAATGACATATTGTTGCAGGGGTAGGCCCTTAAAATATTTTGATATTTTGGAAATTATTTTATACCTGTGCTAATGACTTTGCCTCATCTAACTGTTCTCCTGCCTGTTTAAAACTCTATATCCTGTCCTCAGAATTAAGAGGGGACCTTGTCTTCCCTTGGACCTTTATACATGGTTATGATTTAGCTGAGGGCTAACCAGCACTAAGGCATTTATACACTTAATTTCTGTTACTATATACAATCCAGACTTTTTTGTGTTGCTTTAGTGCTGTTACAAGAGGAGTCGCAGCCCAAGAAACAGTCTATAGCCTCTCGTCTGTCTGAGAAGTTACAGTCTTCCCTCAGCTCTGACTCCAAGAAAGATGATGACTTCCAGCCAGACAGGAAACGCATTCGCACTGCTGAGCACAAGGTAATCATAGATGCTTTGTATATACAGTGCATTTGGTGTATTCAGACAATGACAAAGTGAAAACTGAATTTATCAAAAAGGAAAAACTAAAAAAAAAAAAAAAATTCTAATATACTTGAGATTTAGCTGAGCCCCCCGCCCCCATTTCCTCTTGATCATCTTTAAGATGTTTTTAGGATTGATTGATTTTGTAGAGGCTCAGATCTGGGGAAGGCTACAAAAAACTTTCTTCTGCATTGAAGGTTCCCATGAGCACAGCGGCCTTGAGACAATTTTGGTAAGAGAGGTTACCAAGAAGCTGATGGTCACACTGACTGAGATCCAGAGACCCTGTGTGGAAATTGGAGAAACTTCCAGAAATATAACCTTCTGGCCACCAATCTGGCCTTAATGGCAGAGTGGCCAAACAGAAGCCTCTCCTCAGTGACAGTTTGCAAAAAAGCACCTGAAGGACTCTGACTGTGAGAATCGAGTATCTCTGGTCTGATGAAACCACATTTGAACTGTTTGACCTCAGTTTCATGTCTCTGGGAAACTAGACATGATACTCAGAGTTGGTTGTCCTTCTGGAAGTTTATCCCATCTTAACACAGGATCTCTGGAGCTCAGCCAGAGTGACCATCAGGTGCCTCTCTTACCAAGGCTGTCTCCCCTGATTGCTTAGTTTGGCTGGACAGCCAGCTTTAGAAACAGTCTTAGTTGTTCCAAAGCTCCTCTGTTCACTGTGCTCTTGGGAACCTTCAGTGCAGCAGATGTTTTTGTAACCTTCCCTGGATCTGCGGCTCGACACAATTCTGTCTCGGAGCTCTGGAGGTATTTCCTTCAACTTCATGGCCTTGGCTTTTGCTCTAATCTGAACTGTCAGCTGTGAGACCTCATATAGAAAGGTGTGTACCTTTCCAAAACAGGTCCAATTCATTGAATTTAACACAGATGGACTCCAGTCAAGGAGCAAGTGTCAAGTAAAGGGTCTGAATATTTCAGTGTGATATTTAAGTTTTCCCTTTTCAATAAATTTGCCAAAATTTCTTATGTGGTATTGATTGTAGATTGACAAGGGGATTTTAAAAATTTTAACATAAGGCTGCAACATTACAAAATGTGGAAAGACTTTCTGAATACACTGTACTGTTGTACGTTTGTACTGAATTTACCATGCATTCAACAAGTATCAATTTTTTTCACATTGTTATGTATTAGAGAGGAAAAAGTGAAATAATACATAGACATAAGTATTCAGACCTTTTGTTATGACACTTTAAATTTAGCTCAGGTGCAAAGTTTTATGTATCAGATGCAAGAAGACCAGAGACTGTAATCGCTGCCGCAGGTGCTTCAGCTTTAGTTGGAGCACCTGTAAAGGTGATTTGCAGTTCACTGAAATAAAGTTTGTGTGTTCCTCAGAGCCGGAAAAAGCAGCGTCTGGAGCAGGGAGTGGTCTTCATAGATGATGAACCAGAGCTGGCAAATGAAACCTCGAGTCAGAGTTGGGCCACAGAGCCAAACAGCCTTGCAGCCGGTTTTTCTTCAGCATGCAGTGTGAGTACATTCCACAGAGAGATGCACGGTTACACTAGTCTTATGGTTTTACAGACACATTTATTTGAATTTTTAAATATAAGCCAGTCACTGGGGACCACATTTGATGTAGCTGATGTGATACACTTTAACCGATTACTTGAATACACTGATCAGGCACAACAATAAAACCACCTGCTAAATATTATGTAGGTCCCCTCCGTGCAGCCAAAACAGCTCTGACCTGTTAGGGCATGGATACAGGACCTCTGAGGGTGTTCTCTGGTGACTGGCACCGGGACACTGGCGGTGGGTTGTGGGGTGGGGCCTCCCTGGATCTGGCTTGTTCTGGTGCACCCTGCAGATGATCAGTTGGGTTTGGATCCAGTGGATTTTGAGCAGTTTTTGTGTTGTGGTGGGGGCATTGTCCTGCTGGTTGCTGCTGTTGTTGCTGTTGTATTTCTGTGTATGTGGGTGTATCTAATGATGTTCTGTTACATGTCTTTGTAAGCTGCTCCTGTGAGCCACCATGCACAACATCAAGGCACTGAGGTGTCATTTAATGTCTGGTGTGAAAAAGGTCCACTGCGTCGACGGCTGAGACATTTAAATAGAACAGAGCCATTATTACTGTTAATAGTTGTGTCTGTTGCGCCTCATCAGTTTCATAAACAGCCCACAGAAACACTGCCCTCGTGGATGATACCAGTAGAGTAGGTTACAACAGTTGTATTTTTGCTTTATGGTTTCACCATATCAGCAATAGGTTCAGAATCACCATTCACTATCACCACTGGGTGGCGGTATACTCCACCAAATTGACCAAGGCAGTGGATAACGTTTCAAACATGTTATGGCTTTAAATGGGATGAATTTGAACATTGCTGTCAATTAATGTTTTTATAAACGTGTACAAACAACAATGGTGGTATAGACAAGGTTAATACAGACAGTATATTCAGTTTCACATTCAGTTTCACCTTAAGAAACAGGTGTATCTGTGTAAACGGGGTTCTGTGTATATCCTGTGTATTTTCATATGATGATTTCTTTTATATGAAGTCAAATTATTCATTAAGAGCCTTGTCAAGAGAGACTTGACTCCCTTCTCTCGTTGTGGAAAAATTAAAGATAAAATAGTAAAATACTAAATAATTGAATAGTGAAATTCATGTGCACCACAGTTCGAACCACAGGAATTACAGGAACTGTAATGATGGTTTAATTTCCTTGAGATTCAAAAGCATCAGTCCACAGTCCCAGGAGGGATAGAGGAGTGTTGTCAATTCCTTGTGTCATTTAAACTTATTGACATTTCAGGCTGCCACATTTCTGTTGTAAATGTGGATCAATGGAAAGAGTGCTAGTATACTTGAACAAGGTGAGCATTTTACATTACTATATTGTACATTTACTGTATTATAGATGCAAACATCCCATTTATATTAATGAGGGGATAAAGAAACACTGCTGTATAACAGTAAAATTCAACAGCACCATAAATCTACAACCTCCAACGTGATCATAGAATTGGATCGATACAAAACATACAGTACTTGACCACCCTTTGCCTTTAAAAAGTACCAGTTCTCCTATGTACACAGAGTTTTTAATGTAATCCCAGATGGACTGCATGTTGTTGAGATCAGGGTTGTGTGGAGGCTAAACCATCTGTTGCAGAAGTTCTTGTTCTTCTTGTCACTGAAGATGGGTCTTTATGACTCTGGCTGTATGTTTGGGCTCATTGTCCTGCTCCAGAATGTACTGGAGTGAACAGATGTCTCCTCATGGTTCTGCAGGATGAAGAAGAATCTAAACTTCATAAGTTCTTAAAACATTAGCATTATACTATACTAAACTAACCTATATAAAGATAGGCTGAAACTCGAGGTTATGCTTTTTATTGATTACTTTAATGATTATTTTCTTGATTAATTTGTCTTTTTGTCTAAAAATGACAAATAGTAAAATACTCATTATAATTCCTTAGAGCTAAAGTTGGCATCCTCAAATTTCTTGCTCAATCTGCCCACCAGTCCAAAATTCAAGGTTTGTCAGTTTACTATCATATATAATCATATATAATAATTAAAAGCAGCAAATCCTCACATTTGAAAGGTGGAGATTATTAACTGATCATTGAAAATATTTTTGAATGGTGCCTGTGTCGCAGTATCAGGATGAAATTCTTCAAAGTTTTAAGTCACTCAAATATGGATTACTTGGGTAGCCTAGAACATTCATGATAAATTAAATGTAAAGCTTTTGGTATTAACATGAATAGGTATAGCATCTTAAGTCAACCCATTGCTGCAGTAAGAAGCAACCAAAACAGGTGCATCAAGTAACACCATGTTCTCAAAGGTATCAAGATGCTGTTTCTGGTGAATAATCAATGTTCCTGAGTTCTCTGCAGATCTCAAAGACCAACAGGTTACCCATAATCATTAGACACGCTCAACCATAAAATGCTGTCGCAGAGCTCACAAGGAATGGTTGAACTCTCACAACTGCGCCTAAACCTGTCACAGGTGTGTGGCTTGGATTTAGAGCTGTGGATGATGAGAGGTGGAAAAAGAGGAGGAGGGAAAGTGAAGTCGAAAAAGCGCGTCCGTCTCTGGTTTCCCTGCAGCTACATGACCTGGGCTCTTTTGTCCTGCGAGCGCTGACTGACGGCCTGAATGGGGCCCTTTGAAGCAAGCTCCAGTTTTAATTAAGAGGGTTTGCCTCGCCTGGGCCGCTGATCTGTGAAAGCCACGGGGATAAATATTGAATGGGGTTCACCCGCTGGTTACTGCGCCCGAGGGATAAACAGGTGCTTTGGAGGGCAGATATTTGCCATGGTCCCCTTCTGCACAGTGTGGTCATATCGGTAGAAGGGGGTGTTCGGTGTCATGTCTTCTGAGGTATTGGCTATTGAAGCCCACCCTTATTGGAATGAATTCCAAGTCCTTGAAAGCTGTGGAATGAGGAGCAAATTGGCGTCCAGTGAGAGGCGCCAGTGATACCTAAGTGATCCACTGCCTGCGGCCCCTCAGTGCCCTCTGACTGGCCCCCTGGAGTGTGAGATTTCCATCTATCAGGTGTTGGCAGGGAGTATAGCAACAGAAGCCTACCTGTGAATATTCTGAGGTGTTCAGTAACACCACTGACCTCTGTTCTGTCAATTCGAGAAAGCTTTAGCCACTGTGTACACTTACACCTGGCAGTGTTGTGTCCCCAGAAATGTATCATACTTGAAGGAGCTAAGTGAACTTAAAGAAACTTAGTACACCTATTCCAAGTGAACACAGTAAACCTGGAGACATGTAGGAAACCTAAAGAATCTTATACTACGTATACTTTTATTATACAGTGTAGCTGTAACTGCAGTGTTGATAGGAAAACAGTTCTTTCATGTAACATGTTGTTTGACAAAGCAAGGACATACTCATTGCTAACAGCACCCAAAGAGCAACACCAGTGAAATTGTTGTGTGCTGAAAGAAAGCAGAGCTGGTGTCCCATTTGCCCCTTTTGCCAGTTATCTGCATTCCTTTCTAGGGGGTGTCTGTTCTGGGCTGTGGGGCCAAGCTTGAAACCTTGTTGTCCTGGTATCTCGGGAGGCAGGCGCGTAAAAGGATACTCTTGTGTCAGCTGTTTCCTGCTGCTGCTTTTGACAAGGGCCTCTATTCATCAGCAGGCCCTTCCACTCTGCCCGAGCCCACCCCTCCTTCCCCCTCCTGCCAATGAATAAGTAATTATTGGCCATCTTGGGGCAGGATATTTGGATGGCTCTATTTAATGTGGCAGCAGCAGGTAAGGTGATCAGGCCCAGGGCCCAGTCTGTGAAGCGTAACTGTTCCAGAAGAGAAAGGTAACTTGAACTGGTGTTGGGGCCCTGCAGCACCTCTGTTTATTTTTCACATGGGCTCAGGGCTCGTTATCCCTCTTAACTCTGGGAGATG
Source organism: Lates calcarifer (assembly GCF_001640805.2). Taxonomy (NCBI): domain Eukaryota; kingdom Metazoa; phylum Chordata; class Actinopteri; family Centropomidae; genus Lates; species Lates calcarifer. The sequence goes on from NC_066853.1 coordinate 26,490,999, forward strand.
GCTCTCTAAGGGCTCTCTGTGGCCTGTACTCCATCACACATTGTAATATTTGATGGGCAAACATGCTTGGAAAATCTGAGCTGGCGAGTAACTCGAGCTCCTCATCTGTCATCAGAAGTGCTACCTTCTGATCCCCATCGTAAGTTGCGATGCATGACAACACATACCATTCATTCTTACGTGGAATCATTCAGGTAGTTTGCAGAGAATTTAGGGCTAAACATTGTTTCCAAACTTATCAATAATGTTTATTCAAGAAACAAATTTCTGATAATCTTTTTTCAAAATATAGTAGCATGCGGTGGACATATCAATGTTGACCTTTTGCTGGAGGTCACCATGATGTTATTCCAATCAAAAGACAGGAATTAATGGATAGTCTTTTCCTTTATCATCTGTACATATGGTTTGATTGTAGTGAGGCATATGGATAAAATCCTCTGTCAATGAATATGTCATTTTATATTGCAATATAGATATACAGTATATCATACAGTTTTAGGAAAATCAGTTGAGGGACTGTTAATGTATTGAATTGCCAGACAGGTAATGTCTGTTTCTGGCTTATCCAGCATACAGCATATTAAAAAAAAAAAAAAAAAAAAAAAAAGCTAACAAGTCATGGTACTTCATCGCACTGATGCTGTAAGGTCTATCATTCTAATGATGCTATAAAGTAGACCTGGTTTACTCAGAGATAATAAATGAAAATCTACCTTAGTACACAGGATGGCATATACATATACACATATAACTCTCATACATTTGACAAATCTATCTCATTGTATATTATCACATCACCCAACCATACTGTTTTTGATAATTATCATTCTAAAATGTAGGTTACGCAACATTAGCTGTCCTTAGGTTACTGGTCATACCAGACCAAGTAAGACTCGAGCAGCAAAACTTCTTGAGTGTATGCAAAATTGAATCGGCTATCAGAAGTTAACCACACCAATCAGATATTTCATAGGACATAACTACTTTGAAATTATATGACCCTGAATTAGGGTCTCGTTTTGCAGAAAATGCAGGGAAAAAAAAGTATGGGCTGCAAAATGTATATTGAAAGTTTATCTGGATTGTAGTATTTCTTTTGCACCTGTTTTTTGCCCCAGATTTAAACAGACAAATTTATTTGACAAAATAAAATAGGAAATGAATGAACCATACTTATGTGTTAGATTATACATACAGCATATGATATATAGAATATATTTAAAGATAAATTACCACTAGTACTACTACTGCTACTACAACTGCTGCAACTACTACTGAAAATATTGATAATGACATATTTTACACTTGACAATCCTAAATGATTATACTTACAATTCTAGATTTGAAAAGCCAGTGATTGGATGTTGTATGTGAGCCACTGAATGGCCAAAGAATACACCACTTAAAAGAGCTCAACACATAAGCAGTATCAGTTTCATAAATGTGCTGGCTACACTTCACCTGTGAGCGGGGGAAAAAAAGAATCCACCACGTCACTAGATGGCTAATTATGAAGCAGCTACATTTTCCCAGCTGCCACAATGGTGGCCTATCAACTTTCAGATGCAGAAAAGGTCACCTGGTACAGAGAGAGGGACAGGACACCTAATGTATGGATACAAATTCTTTATACTTTGTTTACGTGTATACGTGTTTTGCAAACAAGCAAACAGAACAATCTGTCAAAAAGCCTTTAGAAACAAAAGATAGATGGTGTGCTTTGTATTTTGTATTGTAATACACTGAAAAGCTATATATGCTATGTAGTTGTATGTAAGCTACAGTTTGTAATCTAATATTCAGATTATTTAGAAAATTAGCTATGCATGTTGCATACCTCACACAATAGCATGTGCTTTGTGTGTAAATGAGATGTTGTGATTGATTGAACCTTGATTCCAAACTTTAAAACACATCAACGATAATCCAGCATTAACATAAAAATGAGATTTAAGATTGTAATTTATTAACAGTGGCTTAGTGGCTATGAATAAATAAGTATCACTGTTGGTCATGTCACACCTCAGACCGCCAACCAGCCTTATCATTAATTAAACAATGCAGTGTGTACACGTATGTGTTGCAGTTATAGTGTGGGGTAATAGGCCAGTTATTTAATACATGCCCATAGATAGAATGACTCAAGTGCAACATAGTGATAGTCTTGGTGCATGGAATCTGTGTCATCTCCAACTGCATTTGCTGTTAGACTAAGTGCAAACAGACCGAATGAAGAAGAATATAGATCAGAGAGAGTGTGGTGATTGATAAATACAGTCTCAGCCAATCACATCACTGATACTGCTGAAACAGATGTGCCCGTGAAGCATGACCACCGTGACTCATCAGAGGGAGAGAGGGCTTGTCCCTCATGTTGTCTTGATGGTGCAGAGCAGCACAACATGAACACACAGCATCATAACCCATTCCCCCGGTCGCACATTGTGACCTTTAAACCCGTGCTTATGTCATTTTACTATTTTTTTTTCTGCTACACAGTAAACTAACTAATCAAGCAACGTAATAACCATAATATGTATTTTAATCATTTCAACAATAAAAAATGAAACCAACTTTTGCCAGAAACAGTGGAAATGAGGCTGTGACAAAGGGTTAATGATCCTAAATCCATTGTCTCCCTCATAAACAGGAACACAGAATACTGAATACTGATCAGACTAAGGGTCGAAAGTCTTTTTGCTCATAATTTAATTAAGGTAAGCACAATGGGGGACATTGAGTAATGGTACTGTGCTGTGGTGCAGCACAGATTTATCAACCTACAGACGGGTGACAAATTAAAGGAAAAACTTGAAGAATGAGTGGGCATTAGGGGTCACTGAATGGTTTAAGTAGGAAAGTGATGTGAATCATATGCTATGGCCTTCACAGTCACCAGATCTCAACCCAGCTGAACACCTGTGGGAGATTTTGGACTGACATGTTAGACAGTGCACCACTCTCCCTCCCGTAGAGTTCAGAGACTTGGAGAATCAATGCTAAGGCGGATGGAGATGTTCTGACAACTCACGGTGGCCATGTTTATTCCTCCTTAATTTGTCATACATCCGAGCCGTCCTGCTACCTTCAAATGGCTGCAGGGATTTAATGAACTGAAGATTTTCATATGATACGAAACAGATACTGTAAGAATCACTTGTTAACTCATAGATCAATGCAAACTGCTTCAGCAATGTTACTGCTTGTAATCTCATTTCAACCCCCCAGCTGAGTAGTGTTTTCCTGCTTACAAAAGCATCATATTGCCAGCTCAATGACACTGCACCAGAAACAGACATGGTTCTGAGACATCTGTTCTCAGTGCAACATATAGGCCAATCCACATTGAAAGTGATTTTGGAAGCATTTTTTGTGTCCATCACTCACGTGCCTTATGGGCTACATGGGCTTCCATTGTATTAAATGTATCTGTCCACACTGACTCTGAGACATGCATCACCTCATCACCCAATCCATAAATAAAAACAATGCAGATGCAGAAGTTGAGGCTGCTTAAAATATTATTGATTATTACATGAACTACATGAAACGTCTCATATCAGTCAACCCGACTGATATAGTTTGTCCGGCCTCCATTCTCTCTGTTGCTGACAGACATCTGGTCCTGATGAGAGATGTCTGAACAGAGGTTGGAGTCAGTCGTGATTACATGGACAGAATGCTTCAATAGTGCTTACATGTTGCTCACATCTTGCTTTTAATATGTATGACCAGTAAGTTCCAATTTCCAACTGTTCAGCTATCCAAGGTTTAGTTCCACGAAAACACAGCATTTGTCTCCACATTGTTTAACAGCATAAAATGACAGTTGTGTGTATTATGCGACTCACAGAACAAGATCTAGGACTCAACTACAGTATATAATAAAATGTTGAAATCTATCTCAGCATTTGTTTCATTTTCTCCACCCAGGCCCCTGAACTGTGCTCCCAGTGCCCATGTGCTTCAGCCAAAGAGGGTGTGAAGGACAAAGACAAAGATGGCAAAAAGAAGATTCCTAAGATCTTCTTTGGCACTCGTACTCATAAACAGATAACTCAGATTTCCCATGAGCTGAAACGTACAGTTTACTCCAAAGTGCCAATGACCATCTTATCCAGCAGAGAGCACACCTGTGTTAACCCAGAGGTGGCGCCTCACTCCAACCGCAATGAACGCTGTAAGGACCTGCTCAACGTCAAGGATGTGAGGATTAACACTGACAAACACACATGCACACATTCACTCAAAACTCATTATTATTCACATAAATCACTTGTATCTGTTTTTTGTTTCAAGTAGTCATACCTTGTAGGATTTAACAGTGGCTGTCTGATCCTTTATAGAACAGTTGTGGTCAAATTGAATGTGTATGGGTTACAATCTAACAAATTTCCTGCAACAAGTACTACATCTGTAAAGCTTGCCCTTCCTTTAGTGTGCTCTTGTAGAGTACAGTTGTTAAAGAGATGGATATCTAAAATGAAGGTGCGTATTGCAAACATCAGGTAGGAACTCATTGAACCCTTTAAATAAGTACCAAACTGACCCATTTAAGGTTTCATATGAGGACAAACCTATGAAGAGTTAAAGGCAAATCTCCATCAAATAATTTAAACCAGTTTTCTTTTTCAAAGGATAGTATTAGCATATTATATCAGCTAACTGATTCATCATTCTAATTTATAAAACAATTTATCAGTCATAAATATAAATATTGATAATCTTTTTTTTCCTTTTACCTCTAATAATGACAAAACCGCACACATAAATACACTAATGGACAAGAGCTAGATCAGTAAATTGGGTGGACTAATATACTGGCTGATTACCTCACTGACTATTCTGAGACCGTGTCTCCATTGCATAGTTCATCTACCAGAGAGCATTTGTTGACTGTAAAATGGACCTTTCACTGCATTGCTTGGTTACAGTTCTTTAAGAACCAATTTTAAGGGATTCTTTTTTTTAAACCCTAAATATCATTATTGGTATTTACATCAAAAATCCAGGTTAAGATTTTTATTCCATGACTGACACCTGAATGCTGTAGCCATAACTCAGGCCAGTTCAACCACCACATTTGTCAGCATTCTTGCCTCACAATGAGCTGCACTGGATTTGAATTGTAGTATTTTGAACAGGATTGAGCCCTGTCCAGCTGTGAAAACTCATGACACATACTTTCTTCATGGAATGAAACTTTTATCCACTGGTTACACTAGCTAGTGAATTACAATATAACAGACACAAAATGTAATCACAACATTTTGAATCCAATTAATTTCTCTCTCATACTCTCATAACTTTACCACACACCATCATGTACAGTGAATTGACCTTTGCTACAGAGTTTTTCAGTCACTCTGTAACATGGGCCCAAAGTAACTAATACCAGCCAAAATTCCTTCAATAATATAGCCTTAGAGCAGCAATTATGCTGCTACAATATCCACAATTGGTTCAGCAGGTTCTTTTTAACACACTTAAATGTCAAGAACCATTGAGTGAGCTTTTTTTTTTAGAAACTTGAGACACTTGTAACCCCTCATACTGTCCTAAACCTGGGGCACCTACTGTAATGAGGACAATTAAGCTGTCATTGGAGGTGTTTGCCTACATGGCAATTGTCTGACTTTGTCATATGAAATAGCTGGCCCAGTTATAACCCCTCACTGGAGTGGGTGTCACTGATCCTCTGTGTCTTCATCACCTCAGGGTCTAGTCTAGTCAGTGTCAGGTTACTGCGCTGTACAGACACAGAGTGATTCATATACAAAGACAAACACTGATAAGCTAATGGCATCTTGAGTCAAAACACTTACCTTCCATTTTAACTTTGCTATAAGCTGTCCTGGCTTTCCTAAATGTGGCTGCACTGGCCATTAACACCAGTAATTCCCCTTTCAGCGAGCAGACAGGATTTAGAGTCAGTGAAGTGTCCAAGTGTAGCACATCATTGTGAGAAGTAGGCACATTTTACTCAGAGATTATTATTGTGTCTGGAGGTTACTGAGTCCACTGGTGCACAATATCCCCTAAAGCTGTTCAATTCATAAAGAACAGGGTGGGACATCTAAAGCAGGCACCTCTACTGACTGAAAGTAATTGAGTCTTGGGACATAAGATGCTGCTTCTTTACACATCTTCTTCATTCAGTGTATGAGTGTCAGGACATGTAAGCCACTACAATAGCTGGAACACCTGATCATAGGCAGCCTCTAAAATACTGTATGTCAACTCTGGTAAAAGGGGACAGTAGTCTCAGAAATTCTAAAGGTACATATTTTAAACTGCCTCGACTAGTTGCAACAAACAAAGGGGAAGATGTGAGATTCTGAAGACTTGAGAATATTAATCTTTTTTTAATAAAGGTTGCTATTGGTCAATAAATTGTATTGATTATCAACCTATTTACATAATATGTTAATACCAAAAATGTCTTCTTTTTGGCAAAGTGGAAAAAAACATATGTAAGACCACAGAAAATCAATTTGCAACTCTTTTCATCCATTAGTCATAATCAGTCCTTTCTCTTAAGGAGAAAATGTTTAAAAAATTCCCTGGTTCGAGATTTTCACGTGTGAATCTTTTCTTTTTTTTAGTGTTCTATGATAGTAACCTTAATATGTTGTAGTTTTGGACTGGGTTTGTTGGACAAAACAAAATATTTATATATCACCTTCAACTTTGGAAAATTGCTATTTAATGAAATTTTAAAGGTGTAAGATGTATTTATTCTGCGTTAAAAAAAATCTAAAAATGACTAGACCTATGTTATATATTTTATTGAGCTGTGCTAGCTACTTATGTTATCCCAAATATTTACAGCAATTTTCAAACCAAGAGAAATCTGTAATTTTGATCAAGGTAATTGTTTGTTTCATTTGGTTGCCTATTAATGGCATCATGTCCCCTTTGCACGTTGGTTAGCTTTGTCAAGTCAGTTTTATTTACATAGAATTGACTTGATTTGACAAAGCTGATACTTTGTCTTTGTGGTTGCCAGAAGTGTCAAAATTGACATTTTATTCAGTTTTAAGCTACATTTTTAAGATTAAAAAAAAAAAAAAAAACTCAATTCACAGATTAATCAGATAATGAAAATGAATTGAGAATTGTGTTTCTCAATTTCTGCCAGTCACTTAGAAAATGGTCTGGTTCTTATTCGAATTCTTGTTTGAATTCTATGGTTTTATGCAGCAGGACACAATAAAAAAATCATCTGGTCCTTAGCAGGTTCTAAAATAATTTAAATCTAACTTTGGGTGTAAAACAGCACGCAACAGATTCCATCCACTGTGTCATCATTTATTATTTATATATTATATTAAGTGTGAAGCCAAAATGGAGAAACCATGTGTGAAAAACTAAGTACACCCTATGATTCAGTAGCTTGTAGAAACATCTTCAACAACAATAACTTGAAGTAATGGTTTTCTGTATGACTTTATCAGTCTCTCACATCTTCATGGAAGAGCTTTGTCCCACTCTTCTTTACAATGCTGCCTGAATTCATTGAGGTTTGTGGGCATTTGTTTACACACAGCTCTCTTAAGGTTCTGCTGCAGCATTTCAGTCAGGTTGAGGTCTGGACTTTGACTGAGCCACTGCAACACCTTGATTCTCTTCTTTCTCTTCTTTTTTCTTCTGCTGGTTTAGCTGTCAGACAGATGGCCTCACACTTGACTCTAGAATAAATAAAGTTTATTATTATTATTATTAATAAAATGTGTATATCACAGGCCAAGTCGTGCCGCTACTACCATGGTGTCCACAGGATGCGGGATCAGAGCACACTACAACGGGTCCATGGGCTACATGAAGCCTGGGACATTGAGGATCTGGTAGCAGTGGGCAAACGCCTTTGCTCATGCTCTTACTATGCTGCCCGCGAACTTATGCAGGGTGCCCTCATCATCTTCTGTCCATATAACTACATACTGGACCCAATGATCAGAGAGAGTGTGAGTAGAGTTTTAATATACGCCAATCAGGAAAAATGTTTCAAGGAGAGGGAGGAATAGATGAGATAAAGTCATAGAAGCAGATTACAGTATATGGCATGCAGTATTAAGGGATTAACCACTTCTCTTCCTTTCTTCTTTGTCTCTGCTTTCACTATCCATCTTCACCAGATGGAAATCAACCTGAAAGGCCAGATCTTGGTGCTGGATGAAGCCCACAACATTGAGGACTGTGCAAGGGAGAGTGCCAGCTTCACGTTAGACTACAAAAGTCTGCTGATGTTCAGGGATGAGCTGGACGGCATGGTCAAGAACAACATCAGACGCTCCAAACATGAACCACTCAGAGACTTCTGCTTCAGCCTAATCAAGTCAGTCATTTAGTGATTCAGTAACTCAGTTGTGCACATCTGCGGTTCTCCCAATTTGAGTGTGTATTTACTCAGGATATCTTTTTGTGTAGCTGGATCCAGGAGAGCCAAAGCCTGATGTGTGAAAGAGGATATGAGCTCGCAAGTAAAGTCTGGAGTGGGAATAATATATTGGATATCTTTCAGAGCCTGGGCATCACTGCGGGTACCTTTAACATTCTAAAGGTACACCAAACATTTTTTAAGTTTATCATGTCCTTACACTTCATGACTTTATAATTTTCTTTTAATCTGATGTATACTTTGAATTTTGCTGGTATTATTAGTAGTTAGCAGCTCCACTTAACTGAAACATTGGCCTAGTTCAAATGTCCAGCCTAACCCTTAAAGGTGCTATATGTAAGCTTTCTTGCTGATAGCAGGTGGTGGTGACGGTTTCTTTCCAAGAGCTTCAGCCATAATCGTGTTTACAGTAGAAGTTAGAATGCGCAGGGGCTAGCTGGTTAGCATGCTAAGCTGTTGCTTTCCACCACTGGAGACAGCTCTCGATGAGTAAAAGAATGATGCCTGATGCTGAACTAGCAATGTCTCTTCTAGACTGGTAAGTAAACAGCTGTAAATGCTAATGTTTACTACATAGTAACAGCAAAAACTTGCATTTGGCTCCTTTAAGCACTGAACCCTCACAGTGGAAGATAACAGTACAAGGAAAAACTTTCTTATAAGAGGCAAAAACCTTGAGCAGAACCAGACTCAGGGTGGACAGCCCCATGGCCCACAGTCACAGACTATTTCAGAGGTTTGCTATTTTGTAAGCAAAATTGCGTAGGAGGAAGTGGTTTTGTGGCTAACTTTTCCTTCCAGTTACTATATCTTAAGATGACAGTAATGTGATATTGCAGTCTGTCATGTGATTTGTGAATTTTTGTTTCATTCACTTTTGAGATGGATAATAAGCATTCCTCAAGTCAGGGGAGATTCTCCCTTTGAACATTATAGCTATTTGTGGGACTGTCAGTTTGATACTGTAAAATTGTCAAAAGTGTCAAACAGAAATGAATGTACACTCAGTTAGTGCTGTAAGAGAGACACCTGCAACAGCTGCTTATTAATGCACATTAACCACGTGGCAGCAGTGCTTTGTATTAAATCATGCAGATACAGGTCAGGAGCTTGAGTTAATGTTCACACCAAACACCAGCCTTTTGAGTATTCCAGAAACTGCTGAACTCTTGGGATTTTCATGTGCAATAGTCTCTAGAGTTTACTTAGGTGGTGCAAAAAAAAAAAAAAAGAAAAAGAAAAAAAAAGACAGCCAGTGAATGGCAGTTGTGTGTGAATGAAAATCCCCTGTTGATGAGAAGGTCAGAGGAGAGTGGTCAGACTGTAGAAACTCAGATAATCACTCCTTACAACTGTGGTGACCAGAAAAACATCTTGGAATGCACAACATGCTGAACCTTAAGGTAGACTGGCTACAACAGCAGAAGACCATGTCAAGTTCTACTCTTATTAGCCAAGAGGAGAGATCTGAGGCTGCAGTGGACACAGGCTCAACAAACCTGGACACTAAAGATGCTGCACTGATGCCAGTGGTATAGTCGATTGGGTGTAATGTTGTACTGGTGTGAGGAATGCTTCTTTGGCACTCCTCAGGTCCCTGAATACCAGTCAGTCATTGTTTGAATGCCACAGCCTATCTGAGTATTATTGCTGACCATGTTCATCCCTTTATAGCCACTATATACCATCATCTAATGGCCACTCCCAGCATGATAAGTCACCATGTCACAAAGCAAAAGTCATCTCAGACTGGTTTCAGGAACATGACAGTGAGTTCAGTGAGCTTCAGTGACCTCCTCCTGAATGCAGTAGAACACCATAGGGATGTGGTAGAACAGCAGATTGGCAGCATGAATGTACAGCTGGCAAATCTGCAGAAATGATGTGATGCAGTCATGTCAGCATAAAGTAATGTTTCCATCATCTTGTGGAATCCATGACATGAAGAACTGAGGCTGTTTTGAGACTAAAGGAAGGCTCTACTCAGTCTTAGTATAGTGTTCCTATTAAAGTGCTTTCTGTACATATACTGCTAAGTTAAGATAACATGACAAAAAAGTTTGTACATGTTTATGAACGTGTACTAATTCCCTTTGGTTTTTCACTTTGATCATCTTTAGCAAAATCAGTTTTTTATGGATGGGAAAGGGAAAGAGGAGCAGCGTTCTCTCATCTTGTCCACTGTCTTTCTGTATCACAGAGAAACTTGGCAGCAGTAGTGGAGGAGGAGGAGTGTGTTGGTGTGGTTAATGGTAGAGAGGACAGAGTGCAGATTCCAACCATCAGCTCAGCTACCGCCACTGTCCTCAAAAACTTCTTCATGGTTCTGGATTTCCTCTACAAGGACAACTGCAGGTCAGAGACAACTCAAAGAAGTCAGCTAAATCCTAAATCATGCCAGTGCCTCAGATGGACTATTGTATGGATTATATACAGTTGCTGTGCTCCATGTATCTGTAGGTTTGCTGAAGACTACCGGGTAGCTCTGCAGAAGAGCTACACTTGGACAAACCAGGCTCCACCCGATGTCCCTGATGACCAGGGCTTTTTTGTCCGGCCACGCAGCAGACAACGCAAGAGCACCCGAGTCAAGACAGAAGTATTGACACTCAGCTTCTGGTGTTTAAACCCTGCTGTGGTAAGAGGCTAGGTGTGGCAGACCTTGCCATGTAGGCCATTACTGAGGTCTGACTGAGTACCTGACAAATGCTAATAAAATATGTCATGAAAAAATAAGTAATGTTAAAGACTTTTTACAGCTTTCCAGGTTCTTCAACCTCCACTGAGCCACCATGTACCCTTTATGAAAAATATTTCGATTATGGCATAAATTACTACTGAATCATCCCTGGAGGTTCATTGTGCCTGTGTGTGTATCTCCCAGGCCTTCTCTGACCTGAGTGGGTCGGTGCACAGCATTGTGCTGACATCAGGAACCCTGTCACCCATGGGCTCCTTCTCCTCTGAACTTGGGGTGAAATTCTCCATTCAGCTAGAGGCCAGTCATGTCATCAACAAGTCCCAGGTCAGTTGCACATGTCATTGAGCCTTAGGAAACCTTGTAATGTATGAATTCTGTGGCAGTTCAGACAAAGTTTATTTTGTAAGTAGGGTTTACATGAATACTGTGCTATGTCATATTGCAGAAGAGGTTGATTCCTGAACTCCAACTATAATCCTAATTAGATGATATGTCTCTTATTTATGACTTACAAATTTATGAGCTGAAAACCTCTCTTTATTGACCTCAGGAGTAATTGAAATCCCTAAACTTCCTGAAGGCTACATCCCAGAAAGAGATGTATTACTGTCTCCATCAGTCAACATGAGGTCCAGGTCTTCATAGAGTTAATCAGACTGGAAGTGCAGGCCTGTGACTGTTTCAGAAGGTGGAACTCAGGCATTAAAGCTGAGGGTGTATCAAACAATCTGAAACTTTGACCCTGTATTGCCCCACATCTGTCACAGTGCCACCTTTGTCCAGCAGGTGTCACAGTCTAACTACTTGATGGAGATTAAACTCATCTGAGGATCTGACTAATGGAGTCGGTCAGAGGTTTTACACTCTAGACAGAGCACTTTTGCAATGATGACCACATTTGTATCACCTGAGCTGACTAATGTTAAAGGTGACATTGAACATTTTGCAGATTAGGTCTTGTGGGTTGGGCTCAGGAGGACCTGAAAATCTAGACAAACAAACCTTACAATTCAGCTTTAACACTAATAAGGCAGTGCACATGACAATTAAACAATATGTTTTTGGAAGGGATACTGGGGGGTATTTGTGTTTGGGCCATGCTCAAATGTTTCATTATAGGTATTACATTGGTGATATCAATCATAGAGTTCTAATGCCCTCTATACAGGTTTGGGTCGGCACTGTTGGTGCAGGACCCCAAGGCAGAAAACTCTGTGCCACCTTCCAACATGCTGAAACTTACACCTTCCAAGACGAGGTGGGTGCCCTGCTGCTCCATGTATGCCAGGTCGTGACCAAGGGTGTGCTCTGCTTTTTGCCTTCTTACAAGGTAAATATACCACTAAAGCATGCTATACTTAAACAGGAAACACAGGCTATGGAATTACTGGTCTGGTGGAATAAGAGATTGATGCGTTTCAGCTACTGTCATCAGTTGACAGTCCCACAAAAGAGATTTGTAAAAAACAAAACACTAATATCATGTCCAAAAATTGTTTTTATTTACACTGGTTTGAAATATATGGATGCCGCCATACAATCCAAAAAACATTTGTTGTTTTTACCTCTAATTTGTAGTATAACTTTATTTGTCTGGGACAGTTCATATTAATTGATATGGCATTGGTTAGTGTACATCAGTAGGGTTTTTTGTTTTTTTTAACAAAGGATTGGTGATTGCATCATCGATTCAAATTATTTACCTTCACCCTCTTATTGTGCAACATAGATGCTCAAGAGTGTAAATTCCATTGTATTGAAGTGGTGGTGGATGTTTTGCTTTCGGAACATTAATTTTCACATTTTACCACTGGGAGGAGCTAGAGACCACAAACTGGAGTGATGTCCAATGCTTCTGTAACAAGGAACAGTTTTCAAAGCCTAGACTGGATTCCAGTAGATCCCACTGCTAAGAAGCAGCTGTTGGTGGTGTCATGTGTTACAACAGATCACTACGAATCAATAGAAGTACTTGTCAGGTTATTGTTAAATGCTGTCATCCTTACAGAGCTGTATCCACTTTCAATTAATGAGGGTGCTATTGAGAGCACACTCATAGACACTTTGTCCCCCTTTGTTTGTTATGCTTTTTTGTTCATGAATAATTAATGTACACTGCAGCTCACTTGTCACATTAGCTTACAAAGGGGCAAGTGGATTTCATTTATCATTGTGTGTTTGTTAATTTGTCAATTAACGTACGGGAAGCATAAAACGTGAGGGTTTAGTCATTATGAAAATTTAAAAAATCAGCTATAGTATATCAGTATATCTTAATATTATAATGCAGTGGTTACTAACATTTTTGACTTACAATCACTTAAAATGAAGCACTCTCTTTCAGCCCATCGTCATGTGCATCGATTGTAACCAGTTGAACATTTTACACCAATTTTTATTTCAATAGTTTTTAGAGGTAAAATTTTCCAGTAATTCACAGGAAAAAAGGCAAAATTATTTCTTCTACTTTCTTATATTGTTAATGATCTTCCGTCCCCCAGATTTGTCTTGGGGGTCTACAATGCCATGTTGGGAACCACTGTCATAATGAACACCTATTAAATAATAAAAGCAGAGATCTTTAACCTTGTCTGCTTTTGTTAGCACTTTGCAGTTGTGTCTCAGTAGCTAAGTATGAATTTTTGAAGCTCATGGTTATTTATATAAGGCTTTCTGAATTTGCCTCCTCTGCTATCTGACATACTGTTCTGTTCTGTTGTAATAACTCAGTGTGATGTTACGTGGACACATAATTTTCTGTTAAATGGTGGACCCTTACAGTTGTTGCCCTTGGCAAATTTAGTTTTTGCCTTTGGCGTATTTGCATAGCCTGTGTTTGACTCATATTTCAGCGAGTCACATGTGGTGATTGCTGGTTTGATTTCTCTGCAGTCCTTGTTTGCTTGCTATCCAGTTGCGTTCTCAAACAGCTGATGACACTGCCATCCAAACTGTTGAGGAAAGCTAAGACTCTGGGCCTTGTTGTTTTCTCATTTTACCTTGCGTTTTGTCAGCCTCTGCTGCCAGCCGAGGAGTGACTATGAGCTGAGTTTTTTTATTATTGATAGCCTGTAGGAGTCTTCTATCTCTCTGTGCTGATGCATAAATATTTAATCTGCAGTCAGCTCTTAAAGATGAGGAGATGAGGGGATATGAAGGGCTGGGGTATTAATTGGAGCCCATGGAGGCCTTGTTGGTGCCGCTGAGTCCCGTCTGCTCTGTGTGTTTGTGTGTGTGCTGGCTACACAGAGAGGATAGGTCATCTCCAGACATCCCTGTTCTGTGTGTCTACGTGATGGCTATCAGCTCCTCATCGTTTTGTGATAGACAGAGGGAGCAGTGAGGTGAACCAGCATGCAGTGTCAAAAAGGTGTCCCTTAGAGCAAAACCAAAGTCAAAAATATGTAGGAGGATGCATTGACACATTTCACATTGAGCTTAACTCTCCTCTTATGTCAGATGGAATGACAACATAATGAGTAAAATAATTAAGAAAGTCAAAGTCTGACTTTTGCTGTCAGTGTGTCTTTTTATGTCCCAACAATAGCATTGGTGCACCACTGTCAAATGAATGCAATGAAAAGTGTGGGCACCAGTAGACAGCTCAATACGTTTCTTTTTGAAGATACATGGACACACAAAGTATGCCTGTAATCATGGTCTCTCTCTCACACACACACACACACACACACACTGTCCTGCACCAGTGCTGTGGTTTTGTAGCACTTTAGCCTCAACATCCCCCCAGTTAATGCCCATTAAAACCACAGCAGGCCCTGCTGTCTGGTCCCAGCCGCCAAAGGAATGGACCAATGCACCACAGGAGAGGGGGACTGATGGTTTATTAAAAAAAGTAGGGTTTTGCAGAAGTGGCAGCAAAGGATGGCAGGGACTACAAGATGCTTTTAAAGGAGATTGAGATAAGGGCCATTAGGTGATGTCGCCTCGCTGTCTGTGTGAAGACGCACCCAGTGCTGGCGCCTGGGCTCTGCTGAGCGAGTGTCAAATCAAAGTCAAAGCAGACTGCAGGGTGAACACCCACCAGCATGCATGATCCTCAGCAGCTCAGGGTTATCAAAGCACCAATCACACTGCTGCAGAAGTACTATTATCTCAAAGTGAGTCTGTTTCTGTCTGTGTCTGTAGATTCATGGGTCAATTTGCTCAGTGTGGCATATACCTCCTGATTTTTTTATAGAGCCAAGGTGATGTTTTATATGAGTTTTTACGGTGGAAACTTGAGTGTTACTGCTGTTTGACTTAGCTGGGGCTTTTTGGAAGGCTCACATTTTCAGACTAAAAAAACACTCGTCAAATGGCATTTCAACAGTGTCCATTTTTGGATACACTACTTTACAGATGTATTAGAGGAAATGTAGAGCTGCATGTAATCTGTTGATTATTAATCATTTAATTTTTAATCTAAAAATTCTCACAAAACAGTGAAAATGTTCAGTAGTTTGAAAGAGCCCAAAATAAAATGTTTAAATTGCTTTTTCTGTCTAAAAGTCTAAAATGGCAAATGCTCAAATTTGTGAAACTACAACCAGTGAATCTCCGATGTTTTACTTGATAAATAAGTTCAATAATCATTGAACAGGTGACAGTAAATATTCTCTTGATCATCTAAGGTTTGTAGGAAATAGAAGACGATACACTGTTGGTATAAAGGTAATATTCTGTATTTTTCTTGTTCCATGAAAAGACTAAAAGTAATAATGACTTGATCCCAAGTACTGTGTGCATGCCCAAAGCTTGACATCTTATTGCTTTGTGCCACAGAGCTCCACTGTTGTTCCAAAACACATCAGTGAACATGTTCCTTCATTACTGTGAACACACATACTGGAGTTTGTTTTGACTCAGTCCTGCTACCATAAATGCTCACTAGCTTGTCAAATCACAGTAGTTGCTAACATATTAACTATTTACTTCTGCATGAGTAATGTTTCTTATAACTTACAGTGCCCAGATGTTTTAGGAGATTAATCAGCCTTTTTAAAAAATGAAAGTTAAGTTATTTTTAAGGATTGAAACTTTCAGTAAGAGCAAGTGTGCTTGGGACTTAGAGCCATGGAGAGGGTGGGGTAAGTCAGAAGGTACTGAAAGAATAATACAGTGTTGGTTTTAGTGTTTTAATTGGATTGATAAAAGAAAAAATACAGAATATTTCCAGTCTCATACATTTACATTATTAGAAGGTTTTTAATTTTTTTTCTTTGTTAAAACCACAGGTTTTTTGATTACACCACTTTGTTATGTCATGTGGCCAATATTAATGTTAACATTCTTTATTTTCAATGCATTAGATTTACGCTTGGCGTTTGTTATTGTCAATTTGGTTTAAAAGAAAACTGATGTCGGTGACTGTCTTCGTCTCTGGGTAGTAGGCAGTGTTTTTTTCAGCATTTTTTCCAGCATTACATCGTCATCAACAGTATGGCTGGAATGTGTAGCGCAGAAGACAAGGGAAGCGCGCTAGGCCTGAGGTGGCAGGTGGCTTCTTGCCACCAGTCTTGGCGTGATGGTTGCTGTGATATTTTGGGACTGAATAATTTACACCGCAACAACACGTCTCCCCTCGCCACTGCGAAATGTGGCTCCTGGCTGCATGTTTCATTAATGCCGTCGCCTCCAAACCTCTTCCATAATTCAGCAGGCACTAGAGGAGCTGCAATGTGTCGCCACACAGCTCACTGACACCAGGGACACAGGGAAGGAGCTAGAGAGAGGCCGGATGCAGAGGAGGTGAAAGATGGGGAGATAGTAAGTGGGGGGAAGAGAGGGGAAGTGTAAAAGTGCGAGAAAGACTACAGTTCACTGCTTCTATCTGGTTGTTTCACCACCCTGTCCCAATTGGCAGAAAGATCTGGCCCATTTTACCGTGTCACCAACAGAGGCATTGCACCTAAGCTTAAGAAGGACAATAAATTATTCACATTTTGTTGTGCCCTCTTATGTGCTAAATACTGCTCATTCCCACTGATGTTGCCTTGTAACTGTGCTTCTGTAAGATCTATTGTTAAAGTCTGAAGGTGGTGGCCATTACATAGATCACTTTTAATTGACGGCATTCTTTTGAAGACTTCAGAGATACACTTGAATTCTGTAAATCTAAAAGAAAAGCCCGAACCTTAGTGTCATGTTCATCAAACCAAGACAAGTAAAGGTAATTGTATTATGGTACAGTTTTCCTACAAAACTGAAATGTCCATAAAGTGAGGTGTAATGTGTCCTTTATTCCCAAATACTATACGTGTGTTCAGAATTTCTACTTTTTGATAATACTTTGTCCTGTGTTGTATAGTTTCAAAAACACACACATTTCTAAACAGTTGTAGTGTGTCATTTAAAGAGTACGTAGCCTATCTGGCACATACAGAAGTTGGCATGCTTGTTTTTATGGTGCTTCTCAGCATTAGATTGGTAGACGTTAAATAGCTGCTACCCTCTATTTTTGTATTTCTTTGTTGTTTTGTCATGAAATTACACAAAGAGGTGTGTAGTTGAGCCTGTAGATTGATATTTTATGGCCTAGCCTAGTCTGCCAGTTTAACACCAAGTCTCTATCAGATGTTGTCCCTAAATTATTCATGAAGGTGCTCATGTCTGTAATTTTTGTCTCTGTAGTTTCTTTCTAGAGTGTCTAACACTCACATGGTTGAAAGCCTTTGCTGAAGGTGCCGGAGATCCATCTGACTGCACGTTAAAACGCTCCACTACACACCTCCATCCATGCAGTTTCATTTATCAGACCGGTCTTGTGATGTGCATGTCCTGCATTAGTGCTGACTGGGGCAATGCGAATAACACCTGTAATATAATGCTGATCACAGAAGTGGAGTTTTTCTTGGTCTGCAACCTCACAGTCCATTCCTGTGCAGAGCTCTAGTAATTGTCTACTTTGAGACTACAATTCCTGACTTAGCTAAGTCATTTACTAGCGTCTTGGCAGTTGTTCTGGGGTCTTTAGACAGGTCTCTCACTAGTTTTCTTTCTAGGGTGTTTGAAATCTTTCGCTTCCTACCTCTGCCAGGCTTGTTCTGTACTGTGCTGCTCTCTTGGCTCTGAATTTCTTGATGATTCTTCTCACTCCAGTTCTTGACACTTGGAAATGCTGTGATAACTTTGTATATCCTTCTCCTTCTTTGTGAGCATCAACAAGTCTTTTTCTCAAGTCTAAACTGATTTCTTTTGTTTTTGGCATGATGCTTTCTCAAGTGACAGTCCAAACTCTCTCAGTTTTTATACTGTGTGTTAATTGGGAGATAACCCTCAGTTTTAACTTGATTTTACAAGCTTTGAGCATTACAAAGTTAAAGTATTGTGTGGAGATAAAAATAATGTATGCTTTCTAAAGAAAACTAGTATGTTTAGAAATGCTATGTTGAAAAGCACTTGGGAAAATTTTAATAAAACTTAAAATTTCATAGGGGAGCTAATAATTTTGTCCTTAACTGTATGTATGTGTGCATGTATTTACACATATGTTGCTGTGTATAAGTACATTTGTGCTGTTTTTTTCTGGAAAACCCTTTGAACTGCTTCTGTATGATATCCATCTATACTGCTTATCCCCTGAGGATTGTGGGGGTGCTGGATGACATTGGATGAGAGGCGGGTTGCACCCTGGATGGTCACCAGTCTATCACAGGGCTCACATATAGAGACAAATAACCACTCACTCCTTAGGGGTATACCCCATATTAGACCACCACATGGTGGTGACTTGGATCAGGTGAAGGGAATATTACTGTAGACTCATTAAACCAAAACATGGAGGGTGACAGTGAGAATGTCTTGCAGAGCCACCTTCTCCAGCTCCTCTCTCCGCAGGAACTTTGCTTGTATCCCAGGCACATAGTCGACAGTAGACAATGACATCTAGAGTGGATATCATGTTCACATTGTACATTGTCAGACTGCCCCCCCCCCCCCCCCCCCCCCTCAAAGTCATACATTACTTGAAAATGATAGTTATGTCTCTGGTGTCAGAATAATATTCACAACTACATTTGTCATAAGTGTTCAGTCCTCAGTGGAAATTACCTTAGTTTTAAAAGATATTTCCTGTTACTTAATGATACAAAAACATGTAGTAACAATTTCCTCTTCCTCAAATAAGGTTCTTCAGATAAAATCATATTGGCTGCAAGACAGAAATCATGAGTCTGTCTTTACTGACCCTATTGCATCAGTTTTATCAGTAAGAGCATTTTTCCTCTGTACTCTTCTCTTTGTGGAATCAGCTCCTTTCCAAGTGCAGCCTGGCAGATAATGGCTGTTTTGTTTAGTGGTGGATCTGCCTTAAGTACATAACATGAATTATTCATCTCCTGCACAAGATTGCACTGGACGGCAATTGCAGGACAAACAGTTTGCTGAATATGAAGACGCACAAAGGGAAGGATTGGGGTCCTTGTCGATGTAACACTGCATAATTAGTGAATGTGCTATGTTTTATTGATGCAAATGTCCTGGCCTCACTTGCTGTAGGAGGCACCAACCTGATTAAATCTTTCCCATGCCAAATTTCATCACTATGATGCAATCGCACTGGCATGTAAGAAACTATCAACGCTTTCTTACTGTCTCATTTCCCCGTCTGACTTTGTGGTTTTCCTCTGCACTGCATGTAACCTGCAGAATAAACTTTTGTTTTTCTTTGTGTGGTGTTTTGAGGAACACTTGAGTTGGCTGTTCATGCAAGTAAAGAGAATATTGTTACTGTTGTGGGCAAGATATCAGTGAATACTCCCAACCTTCCTCCCATCTTGTGGTCTCATTTACATCTGTTCAGACTTTACAGCTTGACACCATTATCCTGTTGAGAAGTTTTCTGTTGACTACAAGAGGAACTTCTACTTGACCCTTCTTACACATTTCCAAGCCAGTGACGCTGCTCTTTGATTTTGAGGTCATGCTTATTCAAGGATATAATCTGCACAGCACAGACATGAGTGGGGCCGTGTTAGAATGAGGGCTTTTAGATCAATGTGCCTCCCCTGAGAGCTGCTGACTTTTTGTACCAACAATAGCACAGCAACAGTGATTTTATTACTGAAGGGCTTTAAACACATGAGCTTTCTAAGTGCAAGTAAAGAAAAGAAATCCATGCTGTTTGAAGACACAAAGAGCAAACATGGTTGGCTAAATGCCCTCTGTTCTTTGTTGTAAGCTTTTGGTTTCAGACAGGGAAAATGTCATAATGTGTTGCAGTGCCATGTTTTAAAGTTACTTCCTTATTGTACAGTGTTACATGTGAAGGTATATGATCTAAGTATTTGGACAGTTACACACTTTTTGGTCTTTCAGGTCTGAAATAAAATGATGGATACTACATTACAGTGCCAAGTCCCAGCTTTGATTTGAATGGTGGGGAATGTAGCCTTTTTAACACATAGTACCCAAAATTTAGGGGTTTAAAGGTAACAAGTTAGAACAAACAAAATCATAATCCATCCATCCATTATCTATACCACTTATCCATAAGGGTTGTGGGGGTGCTGGAGCCTATCCCAGCTGACATTGAGTGAGAGGCGGGGTACAGCCTGGGCAGAGCGCTAGTCCATCGCAGGGCCAAAAAAATCATAATATTTAATAATATTTAGTATTCTTTTGTAGTTAATGTATCTTTTCTGGTGATGCTCTCCCCAGGCTTCTCTACAGCCAGGTGTCTCTGTCTTTCAGGTCATGTTATGCTCATTGAGGTGCTAGATGAAAGGTCTGAGATTAACCAGAGTCAGTTTTTTAATGAGACAACTCCTATAAAGGCTACTCCTTAAATATAGCATCTCTGAGAGCCCTCAGTAGTAGAGAACAATCTTGTAGATTCTGCTCTCAGTTATATCCATGTTGTAGGTTGACTCTCATGCTTCTGATTCTATGTGATCAATTTCTACTCTCCTGACAAAAGTTTCAAAACATGGCACCTCTTGTGATTTGATCAGATGCTGGACAAGCTGCAGGATCGATGGACCAACACTGGTCTCTGGGAGAAGCTAGAACAACAGAAAACTGTCATCACCGAGCCCCGCAGAGGCAGCAAGGGGGATTTTGACGAACTACTTCAGACTTACTATGATATCATCAAATACCATGAAAGAGGTCAGACTGTTAAACATGATCACACTCACTTTTGGACCAGCTACTGGGTTTGAACTATTGCTTCAGAACAGCTTGCTTGGTGACTTGTTGCCTGTAAATTAGTGCTGAAAGGCATTAATTGTGAAAGTCTAGTGCTCATGACTCTAATTGCACCAAAGCTGACATCATATTGTTCAGAGTTCTATTGTATATTAATTTCCATTTATGGTGTTGTGATTTCTTTGTTATAGATGGTGCATTGCTAATTGCTGTATGTAGAGGTAAAGTGAGTGAAGGACTAGACTTTACAGATGACAATGCCAGAGCAGTGGTCACCATTGGAATCCCCTTCCCAAACATCAAAGACCTCCAGGTAAGTAGAACCTCACAGTCAAGTACACAGGTAATTCAGATCAGAGGTTCACAACTCCCAGGCCGTGCAATATTTGCTTCTTGGGCTGTGGGGAAAAAGAAGATTATTATTTACATAATTTTGTAGCCTACTATTGATCACTTTATGGAAATTACCTTACCTTTTTTTGGGGGGGGGGTTTTTGCCTTTATTTGATGGTGAGAGTAGAGATACTGACAGGAAATGTAACAATGGTCCTGTGGCCATGGGTCAAAGCTCACTATTTGACATGCTATATGTTTTTTTCTATATGTCTTTAATGTGTGCAAAAGCCAAAGTGCAAACGGGTACGTTTGTGGTTTAACAGGTTATGTGACGTACTGTTTCTTGGCAGGAGCACTAACTTCCTTGACATTAAATTCATGGCATCTATAACTTTATCTCCCCATTTAGTAGTCTACAGTGTAGTCATTCCAAAAACAATCTGCAGTGCAAAAAGTTTTAGACCCCCTGGTTCAGATAATGTGCAGATTGTGGAGATTTGTTTATGTCCTTGCTGTGTATAGCATGGTGACATGACCTGTAGAACTTTTTAGAGACCTCTTAAAAAATGACTCTATAGCATTCCCAAATCTGTATTCACCATTTATCCTGAATGTCTTTGGACTGCGGGAGGAAGCTGGAGTACCTGGAGAGAATCTACACAGACAGGGCCAGAAAGAAAACAGAAAAGCCCTGGGCAAACTGGGGTTCAAACCTGGAACCTTCTTGCTGTGAGGCGACAGTGCTAACCACTGCATCACCATGCTGTCCACTGTTGACATCTGAAACAGAAATTCTTTGAAAAATAGGAAGCTAATTTAGATCAAAAATGGTTTCAAGACCAAGTTCCCACATTTTAAATACTATGAAGACAAATAATATAACTCAGAGACATATACACACACACACACATACACACAAACAAACCCACACCAAATAAGAGCATCCCTTTTTGGTGATCCGTGAAAAAAAATCCCAAAGCGATGTTGCTGTGTCTGCTCCATCCTTAGCAGATAAAGTTGACCTTTAAGTTTGAGTCCCCCCACCCCGCCTCCCACTTCTCTTCCCCTTTACTCTTCCACATTGTCCTGTCAGAGCACGATGAAGCTTTCACTAACCTGTTCTGTCAGTGTCAGTGTAGCCAAAGCTGTCAGTTTCACCTCTGTCAGCTTTCAGGGCATTTCTTCTTATTTATTTATTTAAATCAGAATTATTTTATAAAATGTTCTATTTTGTGTGAACACTGCTGTTTAGGTACAGGTTCACTGCCCTGGAACACTGAAACTCTTCACTAATACTAGTAATTAATATTTAAACTCCAAATCTATTGTGAGTGTACACTGGGAACAATTACTGATGTTACACCCCAACCACCAAAATCCATGCACAGCCCACATAACAACTGTGCCCATCTTATCAAAATCCATGTAGGTGGCAATAGGGGGTTAAGCAAAGACAATGAAAGTTAAGGGATCTTAGATAAAATCGGTAACAGAAATTTAATAAAATAAATAAGTATTGTAAATATTACTGTAAATATTGAATAAAATGTGCAAAGATGTATGTTGTGGGTTTTCCAGCCAAGCAGTGGATACTGTGCTACACTTGAGTAGGGCAGAGAATTGAAACTCAACTCTTATTTGGTATCAGCCTAAATGTATCTGTAGCACAGAGTATCTTTTACCATATTCTTTTACCATGCATACTTCATCCTGCCTCTAACTGCCAAATGTGTATTAATCAGCCACTGAAAGTAGTCCCCAACAAATGAACTGCTTGTACTGTGATTTTATTTTTGGCAAGACTTTGAGGTGATTTAAGTGATGCAGCAGTTTAGATTGCATTACATTGTATGGTGTTATTTCTTCATCACACAATAATGGAATAAATATATTTAAAAAAAAGGGCAGTAACTACATCAAAGACTAAGTATCATCATATTATCATGCAGATAAAGAGCCCAGCTGTTTTATTAAAAGCCAATACACTGTATCAGGAAACTGATTTTTGGTGTAATCCTGCTGTATCAGGCTTGTAAAACCATGTACGCAGTCTACAACATGGGGACAAGTGAGGAAGCCAAAGCTACTTAGAGCCAAGCTGGAGCAGACCAAGCGTATTCTATCCTCCAGATCAATTATTTGCTACATGTGCTCTGTTCCTCAGAGACTATCTCAAGATACATCTTGTCATAACTTTGACTGCTATAGGATCCGGCGGATGAAGGCTGAAAATGTAACTTTGTCCTGCTTTTGAGGTTCCCACCAAAATCAGAAAGTCAAGATAATTCTCAAGGCAAATAGACCTCAAACATAGACCTCTAAGCAGATCTGCCTCACTGGAAGTTATAATGACTTAACCTGGGGTCTCGTGTATGACTTAACACTGTACACACAAAACAGGCCTCCCCAATATTAACCCTGAATATCCTTATTCCTTTTCATCTCAGCCACATTATTTGAGAAAACAGTCATCAAATTGCGTAATTTTTTAATAGAACATGGGAACAGAGTGTCTTTTACATAATCTCCTAATACTGTCAACTACGCTGATACAATCTATAAATTAATTAATTAAAGAATAGAAAATAGAATAATAAATAGAATGGGGATTTATTATGTCGTCTACTTAATTGTATGATTTGGATTAAGGACTAGATGACAAATGGGACTATATGTTTGAAAATTTTCTCTTAGCAGGCATTTTCATCCAGACCTGCAGCAGCTCATAATAGCTACACTGGAGAGGGAAATGAACATTCCACTGTGGAGTGCCTACTGTGGATGGCACTTAACTTGACTAGGGCTATGGAAAAAAAACTAAAACATAATACATGGAAAAATGTAGCATTATAACATACAGATGTGGCTATACATCTGTATACATAGCTAAGGTTTAATATGGAACTCAATAATTATTGTTTTAATTTTTTAAATCATATGTGGCCTGTAGTTTCTCATACTTCAGATTTGTGTCCCAGTACTGTATCCCATAGACATTCATTACTTACAGCAATACTTGTTTCATTTGTCTCATCTTTCCTATGCCTTGTTCCCCATAGTCTTGCTTTTTTCCACAGTGCCTACAGTACCAGTTTGTTACGTATTTTATTAGTACTATTGCATTACTCTACATTCACTTTACATTACATTCAACAAAATTACACTATAAATTGCTGGCTGTGTTACAAAATTTCATTAGAATATGATTTACTTGGCTTTCAATAGAATTGAGATATTATGCCTCTCAAAGATAGTGTTTATTTTGGACTATTGTACTGGGTTTGCTTCATAAAGGTGTTAATGTTATTGTGTTCATACTTCTTTCTGCTCTCTAGTTGTCTTCATATCCTCTCTTTCAATGACAAATACAGTGTTGACCCTAGAGAAACCCTTGGGGGTTGTGAAGTTCTTTGTGCTAACCCCATTACACCTCAGAGAGAATGGGGACACAGATACTAAAGACTGTCAAAGCCATGCAGCTAGCCCTTGTAGAATGTCAGACTAGCATGGATACTGCTGCAGCACAGAGAGATAATAGGCTCTTTACAGACACGCGCTCACACAGACAAGCTTAGGCTTTGACACATGTAATGGTGTATCCACTACTGGATAGTCATGTGATGGTCAGTTCCAGTAGAAGAATTTTTGCATGCATGGTTCTATAGAGATCTACAGCACAAGCGTGTTTTTAGAGTCCTGGTAGAACTGAAAAATATTGCTGAAATAGCTGCAAAGCAACCTTTTTTTCATGAAATGGAACTCCACTTACAGTCAAGGCCAAGGCACCCCTGCACTTCTCTCAGATGATGGACCTCTCACAGAAAATTTTTGCAATTAAAATGCTTTGGCATTCACATGTTTATTTCTTTTGTTTGCATCGGAACAACGCAAAAAAGCAAGTAGACTGGACAAAATGATTGGCACTGCATGCTTTAAGTTTTGGTATGATGAAGCCAATAGGCTTCTCAGATCTCAGAGTTATTGTTAGATTTATGGGGCTTCCTGGATTTAATATGAGAGAGTCAAGATAAAAGTTAAGCAAAGCTGCTGGGATCTGAGGGTTTTAACAGCATGTGTAACTGTGCATGGTCAACATAAAAATGATTTCCAATAGCCTGGCCAAGTAAATGGAAAACCCAATGGGGCCAAGAACAGTGCCCTGAGGGACACCACATCTCAACTTGGCTGTTGAGGAAGTGGAGTCTCCCAGAGTGACAGTTCTGTTGGCAAGATGTGAACATAGAAAGCTAAGAGCAATGCCCTTGATCCATATGCATGTCTGTAAGTGCTGTACTAGGATACCTTAATCAATGGTAACAAAGGTGGCTCTTAAATCTAAAAGAATTACATTCAAGCAGTCACATTTGTCTGCAGTTAGCTGCAGTCGTTAGTAACCTCAACAAGTGTTTGCTTAGGCAATTAGTTTACATCGGTCCAAATTATGTTTGAAGATGGACTGGGCTTCTAGAGCATTAGGATTCATTACAGTTCTTTAACTGTAACCTGTAAGCACTGTTATTAAATAGCAAATACAGTGGGGAAGAAAAAGGCCAAACTACATATCCTTAACATACCTTTGTGTGATACTATGAAAAAAATGACCCTATTAAGTATTTGGCACCATTGCCACCAGTGTATTTTTTTTAAACCTGATGCTTTATAGCTTACAGTACCATTACAGGGTTTCCGTCATGACATTGGTTAGGAAGTTGTGTAGCAGAGGTCAAACTGCTTGTGCTTCTCTACTTAAACAATAAGAATTGCCTTATACAACCCCACCTTCATTTTGGCTGTTGGAGCCCTTAGCTGTTTTTCTTTCCTGCTTAACTTGTAAAATTTCAGGGGGTGCTGACGTTGTGTAACATGGCATAGCATTGATGTGTTAGGGTATTTTTTTATCTTTTAACAGATTTTCACCTGCATTAATGCTTTGTATTAACACCTTACCATATTTTCACCATATGTCTTATGCAGAAAGCGGTTCCCTTAGTGCACACAGACACACATATTCATGCATGACATGTTCTTACATTTGCATTTCCATGTTCGCATCTCTTAAGTACATACATGGACCCAGACATATCATCTCATTCATTCTGTGCCACACTCACAATTCAGCCCTCCACTGTGAGGATAAGAGGTGTAAACCCAGCTTCTCTTTATTTAAACTACTCCAGCACTCTGGATACCTGCATGGCCTACATTCCCAGACAGGCGGTACTCTTAAACGCTACAGTCTAAGCACAGTATTGCATTTTACTAGCCTGTTGTGTTATTGTGACAAAGATCAAAGTTTGAACTTGAAAAGTCCTCTGTGGCAAAAGCCCTGTAGAGGTGGTATTACATTTACATTGAGTTTTTTCAATGGCATGTTTACTGTAAATATTCATGCCCTGCGTGAGTGAGTCAAGCGATAAGTGGCTTTAACAAGCAATAAAAAGACACTTACAGCTGATAAGGCATGTCTCTTAGTTTAATGAAGGGCTTAACCAACCTCTAGCTGCTGTCCTTTATTAAAGACAACCACAAGAGCATTTTAATTCTATAGTCTGTGAGCAGGAAAAGGGGATTTTGGAGGAATGTTGAAGAGTCCATGGAAATCATCAAGATCAGAGGATGATGAATGCTCCAGGCACATCCAAGACTACTGTATGGTATATCAGCCTCTAAAGGAATGCTATATAAAAGATGATCACCACTTGTACTATCCTTGTCAGCACGGCAGGCCAACTTTAGAAAAACATCTTAATCAACATTCTTCTTTGCGGATGCATAGTTGGCTATTTATAGTTTTAAAGTCCCCAAATGTTGAATGTTGTCTCAACACAAGCAGCCCTACAAGAAAATTTGACAAAATTAGGATTAAGTCAGGAACTAGCTGATTAAATAATAAGGCTATCTATCTAACAAGGCATTTAATGCCAGCTTTCAACACTCAGCATATATTTAGAATGGTACCAAAATGTGTAGTCAAGACCGTTTAAGTGAAGTCCAGTGAAACTGCTGATCTCCTGATATTTTCACATACAACAGTTTCTAGAGTTCACTCAGAATGGTGCAGAAAACAAAAACATTCAGTGAGCAAATCTGCAAACAGAGCTGACAGACGGATTATGATAACTCAATCACTCACACAGTTAGAACTGGTGAGGAGAAAAGCATCTGAGAATGCACAACATGTTTAACCTTGATTGACAAAGCAAAAGTAATCTCAAACTGGTTTCATGAACATGGCAGTGAGTTCAGTGAACTTCAGTTGCCTCCCCAGTCACCAGATCTGAATCCAGTAGAAAACCTTTTGGATGCATACACAATGTGCAGAAGAAATGATGCAATGCTCTCATGTCAACATGGAGCAGAAGCCCAAAGTACTGTTTCCAACATCTTGTGGGATACATGCCACAAGATGTTTTTGTGAGGAAAGGAAAGCCCTACCCAATGTCAGTATTGTATTCTTAAAAACAAAAAAACACTAATCTCAAACACTGGCTGAGGCCTAAACAGTCTTAATAAAAATACCCATCAGACTGAGACAAGTCAGAGTCAGACCACACACCCATGAGACAGACACAGATTACAAAAATATTTTCTGAGAGACAGCAACCAAGGTTCTACAGCTCTGTTTGGTCGTTATCATTTTGAACTTGTGCATTTTGAAGTGGTAAGCCACAGCCTTCACATATTATGTCAAATCAAGCAGCTGGACTTCACTATTCAATGATGTTTTACAATTAAGATGGAAACTAAGAATAAGCAGGATTCTGTGTGTAGCACTTGTGTGAGGTAATACACGAGCATGTTGGGAAAGAATGAGATCGTCTGATGCCCTTGCGAGTGTGTACACACACACACACACACACACACACACACACACACACGGACACTGACACTGTCTTCAAGACGAGCCACTCAGCTGTCACCTCAGCCCCATGTGGCAGATGAGGCGCTCAGCAATCTCAGTGACAGACACAAGATGTCTTGGACTGCCAGGGGCGTGCACACTGACACTGATGCACACACACACCGCCTGCGTAAAATGTAGCTCAAACAGATGCGCTCAGCTGCGAATCATGCCTACTGGTCAAATATATGTTTTTAGGGATGAACAGGTATGTGTAGAGGACAAGGCCAAAGCAAGCGAGTGATCTCTTGACATTTTAACTAATCCCTTCTAGCTTGTGGTTTCTTGCACATTTGCGAGATTTGCTAGCAGCCAGAATTGGCTTTTTCACATATGCAACCTGTCATGTTAGATTGGATGATGACATGATGCAGACCAGGGATGTGATGGCTCAAACGCTGAAATGAACTGTGATTGCATTTAGATGACATCGCCAACTTGAGGCTACTGGCCTTTCTGTTCAAGCTGTGGGTTCAGAAGTGGATTCTTTAACTGTTGTGGTGTCTCATACATGGGCAAACATCTCACCATGAAGCCAGCAGCATTTACAAGACTTACTGTGACATATATGCCATAAGAGTTGACACCCATTGACAGCCTGCATTGCTATTGTATCTTTTCAGAAAAAAAAAAAGTTTTTGTAAATCTCCTGACAATCCCAGGCCTACATATCATATTAACTATACAAACTTCCAGTGTCAGTGTAATGGGTTTCCATGGGGGCAGGTGTTGGTCAGTTGTTTGTATACTTCTTAGGAGAGGTGTGATTAGTCATAGTCCAACTTTGGGGTGACATTTAGGCTTTTGTGACTGTGCTTGTTTGTTTATGTACACAAGTCCAGACAGGCCACAGTGGCATTGCGTGATGCGCGTGAGGGAACAGGCTGTACCTGCCACGGCCCCGTGTTTGGTGGCTCAGGGCAAACACACGGTACCTGTCAAAAGCAGTTAGAGCCCCGTTCAGCAGCCTGCCCTGCATGGCATCCTGTCAGACGCCAGCTGAACTTTTCACTTGTCAATTCTGAAAGGTTAGTGCTAAAATCAGCAACGACAGATGCAAATGGATGGATGCTTTCCTAGCATTTTTGTGCTGGGATGCTTCATGTCGCATAGACCACCTTGTCTGCCCCCTCCCACCTCCACTCTACTCTGTCATGGCCTCTCTTTAGCCCCTTTGTTCCCCTTTCAGAACACATCTGTCTGTGAGGGCAGGTAATACCTTACCACTTCAGGCCCTAAGTAGTATTTGTTTGGGGTTTGGTATGCCCTAGATCCCTCACCCACTTGGCATGCCCCTTCATATTCCATATTAATCCAATTAGTCTTCCATGCACAAAACCCCCTTTCCCAGGTGACGCCACATAGCTATAGCTGTTGTTTTCAGAGCAGGTTTTTAATGTATCATGTTGGGTAGCTGCTTGGTAGTTGGTAACGTCTTTAAAAATGTCATTGCTCTTGTTTAAGATTGTTTTTTGGACATTATTGCCTTTATTTTTGCCATTTACAGGACAGAACAAAACAAATTTGTGAAGTAAGAAAGTAGTGACTATTCAGACCAGGAGACAGTTTCTTCATGTTGCCAACATCCAAGCTACATGCCATTTGCAAGTATGGGATTTGTATTCATCAGTACAAACCCCATGGCAACCAGGCATACCTGATTGACAGCTGATAGTGGAGTAAGTCAGGAAACAGGTGAATAAAAAATGGATGGATGGATATGTGTGTATAAGTTAGTCATCAAAATATGTTGGAATATGTGCAGGAAAGAGCTAAAACAATTTGTTGATTAAGCAGGCAGAAAATTCTTCTGCAGCTGTTTTGATAATTTATTATAATACCTTTCAGTCGTTAATCAAGCAAAAATGTCAGGCAGCACATCCAAGATGAGGATTTATTGCTCTCCTCTGTTATATATCATTGTAAATCAAATATCTGTGGGTTTGGACTGTTGGTCAGATGAAACAAGCTATTCGAGGACCTTACCTTGTGCTTTGGGAACGTGTGATGGGAATTTTTCTATATTTCATTTTATAGAATAACAGAGTAACTGATTAATTGTGAAAATAATCACAGACAATAATCACTGATAATAACAATAGCCATTAGTTATACTTCTAGTGCAGAATAGGGTTATCGCAGAAAAATGCTGTGAAGAATTCATGTTGTGTAAAATGTCTGAAAGAACCTTTTCTTTCTTTGTATTTGTGTTTGTACTTTCATCCTTATGAACCATGATATCTTAAGAACACCTTGAAGGAATTTATTCAAATTTGCTACAGACAATCACTTAGACTCAAGAATGAATTTTGTGGTCAATTATATAATTCTTAATATAATTAAAATAAAATATACTTAATACTTTTTACTAAATTGTTTTGAGAATGTGCCATAACTTACTGAGTACAATTTTAACAGTTAGTCTGTGGTTTCAGGTTGAATTGAAGATGAAGTACAATGACCAACACTGCAAGTCCAGAGGTCTTCTCCCAGGCCATCGTTGGTATGAGATTCAGGCCTACAGGGCTCTAAACCAGGCCCTAGGCAGGTATATCTGTCCTTCACAGCATTTACAGTGTTACTGAAGATTTACTTTTGTGTTCTGACTCTTATTACTTAAACCTTCAAACTTTATTTTACAGGTGTATCCGCCACAGGAATGACTGGGGTGCTCTGATTCTAGTGGATGACCGTTTCGGGAATAATCCCAATAAGTACATTACAGGTACTTAGTACTTACAGCGTGTCAACAGTGGCCCAATTTGTTATCTGCACAGCCTCTCACCTTGAACACTAGATGGCAGTAGGTATCCATTATAAGAATTTTGATAGTCTTTGTTCTTGATGTTTGTGTCTGGGTAATTTCAGGTCTATCTAAGTGGGTTCGCCAGCTTGTTAAGCATCATGACACCTTCAGCAGTGCTATACAATCTCTGGTAGCATTCTCTCAGGTGCAGCAGAAAGTGAAGGTGGCCCCTGCAGACAGCCAGACACCCTGCTCTACAGCCTCATCTTCAAACAGTCACTTGCCTGTAACTCTAGAGGAACAGGGTCAACATCAGTCACCTCACTCACATGTCAAACTGCCTGAAGCTGAGCAAAATGAGAAAGGTGAGATAAATGAAAGTGCTGAAGAGCATTTTGGTGCTGCAGGGCCTGATATATCTATATATCTATATCTATATGTATATGTGTGTCTGTATGTATGTGTGTGTATATATATATATATATATATATATATATATATATATATATATATATATATATATATATATGTATATATTTAGACAAAGTCAAAACTCTAAAACTTTACATCACAGAAAAATAGGGGTGCATCAAAGGATCAGATTGATGTCATTCTATGACAGTTTTGTCATGGGGTTTATTGTATTTTAGTCTTTGTATTCTAATTAATTTCCAGTAGTGCTGTGATAAAGAAGTCTTCTTTGTCTGCGGTAACTAAACCATTGATAAATGAAAGCGTAGAAGATCTTAGCCAATAGCACCACACTGCTCCCCCTGTTCAGTATCTAGTCTAACTCCTTTTTTCTTTCCTCATGAATTATGACATTTAAAGCTGCTCTCAAAAGATGCATGTTGTTTTTTTGTGCTCAAGGATGTATGACCATGACATCACCACAAAAAATATGTTGAGATGACATGTTTGCACATTGTCTTGGTGAGCGCCCATTGTGTGTGGGGGTCATGACAAGGTTGAGCTGTTACTCAGTTGAATTTGGTGTGGTGGATAAGGATGGTAGAAGGGCAGGAGAACCCCCCCCACCCCCTCATAGTTAGGGCTGGATGTTGGGGGTGGGGGCACTGGGATCAGTTGAGTGGCTTGCCTCATTACTGTAAGGTCTTTTGCATGCCTGAGTGGCGCTGGAGCGAGCTGATGAGCAGATGTTGGACTGTTGCTTTTAATTAAATCCCCTTGACCTTTGTTTGGGTTATATTGAGCGTAAGCCTGCATTTATATCTTTCTTTATAAAATGGCCTGTGCATACCAGTCTCATTTCATGGTGAGACTTAAAAGCTTCTTTGTGAGTCTTAATGTATTTAGTGTGGTGTCTTTATCAGAGTTATAGACTAGTTTAAGTTTTAAAAGTGTTTAAACTCATGTTTAATGTGTGGAACACTGAATGTTGTTTCCTTGATGCAGAGACACATGAGAAAAGAACACCTCAGCCTCTGTACCACATTTTCACCTCCAGCCCCATTAGCACCTGCCTCAAGAAGGCAATCTTTAAAGAAAAAGCACCCAGTAATCCCAGCAAGCACTTGGAAGCACCTAATCATTCTGAGCACCACCAGATCTCCTCTCCACAAGAGAAGACTGAGGTGTCTGGTCTTAAACAAGGGGCAGAAGACGCATCCAGTGAAATCAAAGTGGAGCCACACAATCTGGCTATGGAGCTGTCTGCAGTAACAATCCCATCCAGCTTTGAAAGTGAAGCACCCTTAGCAAACAATCCAGATGAAGATGATACAGATGAGGACCAGACCATCTTCTTCACTCCAGAACTTTTTGAGGTTGAAGGAGATGAAGACAGTCCACAGAAAGAGACAAAGGAAGAGTCACCTCCCAGGATGGTTTTAGGGGCAGAGAGCTCTGCTCCACTGTCAGAAGAACTTTTTAGTTCTGGGCAGGCCCAAGGGCAAGCATCTGGTTTTGATGGACAGAATCCTATTTCATTGAGTAAGGAGAGCACAGAGCTGTCACAGGAACATAAAGAGGAAGTCACAGGACAAAAGCAAGGTGAGGAGAGAGAGCAGGTGGATAACCAGAGCAGGCAGTCAGGCAGGAGGCTCAGCCGGCTGTCCAGGTCCAGGCAGAAGCTTCCCTCCTCTCCAACAGGTAACTAACAACCTGGACACAAGAAATATTGTCAACATCTTGAATGTAAATAATGTGCAAATACTTTGTTCAGTGCACAAAATGGTGGCAAATATCTCCCCAACAGAGATGTGTAATCAATGCTGAAATTGATATTGAAAATAGATGTGTAATTGTGTAATGTAAAATGCCACATCCAGTTCAATAAACTGCATACTTTTCATATTTGTTTCCAAAACATTGCTCCACAGTTCATCTTATAGACCTAACCAAGTATGCTTTACCTGCCTCAGGCAATAAGCCCACACACTACATCTGTACAGGCCGCAACCAAGCCAGCTCCCATCTCAAATCAGCTTCTCATGTCGTGTGACAGAACACTGTATTAAGGCCATTAAGTGCTTGTTCTCAGTTAACATATAACTAGCTGCTGATTGAATGTGAATTTTAACAAATCATTAAAAAGCAAGACCAAGTACATATTATTTATTTTCTTGAAAAAGCCTGTCATCATCTAGTTCTGTTTTAATGGTCTGTAGATCATCGATGAGGCACGTCGGTGCATTAGACAAGCCTGATTTAATTAAACCACAAACCTTCATTCTGTTCATTTTGTTTCAGTTCCAGTTTTGTAATTATGTGCTGTAAACTAAAGTGAGGGTTTTTTTTTGTTTGTTTTACCTTCAGCACAAGCATTCATCTATGTTCTGTTAAATTACAATAAAATGAAATGTTAGCTTGTCACACTGATGTTTCTTAATGGCCCAATTTCAGTTGTGGAAGAAGTAATCATTTACCTTACTGATAGCCAAGTTAAATCTGATTTAATTTATATTTTTTCATATATAAATTATCACAAATCACAAATTTGCTCAAGGGGGCTCAATAATCTGTACAGCCTACAACATCCTCTGTCCTTAGACTGGGAAAAAGAAAAACTCCCCAAAAAATCTTTAATGTGAAATAAATGGAAGAAACCTCAGGAAGAGCAACAGAGGGAGGATCACTCTTCCAGTACAGACAGACATGTGATAGAGGTCATGTCAGAACAATATTGATGACAACATTATAGTTTGGAAACATTAATATAATCTGGGAACGACTTCATGTGTCGCCAAACAGATTGAGCCACTCAACCTCTCCATCAGGAGATGTTTCATGAAGGTTGATGTTCCAACATAGAGAGCCTGAGTGAAAATAGAGGACAAAGAGGAGAAATAGAGAGAGAGAGGAGTGTACAGCCTGCATGCCCATACACTTGACTAACAACAATAAACAGAGATGTTTAGAGAAAGTTTGCAGTAATCTTTTCAGCAGGACAACATGGACTGTACTGTGCCTGGTCTAAATGCTTCTTTATTATGTACATTAATATGATGATATCGCAAAAAAATCCTACCTTTATGAAGATTCTAATGTTCGGTTTTTGTTAAAGGTGTTTTACAATTTTATGTTTCTAATATTTTGTTCATTCCATTTATATCAATGAGGGTAGACCAAAGTATTAGAAACACCTCTCTTTATGATGCCATACAGTCCGATAGCAGCACAAACAACAGCTCCCAGAGTTCAAATAAGTTTAAATCAACACCTCAAAAAAAACTCCAATTGATTATACATGAGCCTTTATCAAGATAGGATTTATTGCAGTTCTGCTGTACTAGACAACATTAGTTTTAGCAAGGTGTACCTAATGAACTGGCAACTCAGTGTATATCTTCACATAAAAAGTCCTATCAGTTTGTTAAAGAGATATTTATTTATTAGGTAACCCCATATAATTGTCAAAACTTCTCTTAATTATTTAAATACAGAAAACTAGCCCAGTGATGTTCACATCATTCATTTGCAGTATAGTTTCCATATTTGTTGTCCTTAGATGTTATTTTGCCATATAATTCACTGACATTGAGCCTAACCTCTTCTTTTATACTTTATTCATGTAGGAAAACAGTGGTTATTTGTGACCTGTCTGTGTGCAGTACAGAATGTATGTGTAAGCAGCAGTTTAATGGGCAAATCTGATTGTTTGAGTGTGAGGAGCTGAGGTGATTTAATCAAGCCAATGCTAAATGCAGAATCATCAAATGGGGTAAGGGAGACAGAAAAATTAGATTAAACATGATAACACTGATGTGATTTGTCTCATTACAGTACAAACTTCACCAGTGTGTGATTTGCGCAGACAAGCAGAGTAGACAAGTGTTCCATTAAAGCCTTTCTTTGCTCATCAACTGCCTCCCCAAGACCCTTATATATGTAATCGTGCATGACCACTCGTTAACATCATCAAAACACAGAGCGTGGAGAGGCCAGCGAATGTGTGTTAAAAGCACTTAATAGGGAGCCCATGTTAGTGAAAGACTCAGTAATGGCTGTGAATGGATGTTTCTTCCCATTAGTCTAATTCAGCCTTTTTCCCAAACAAAAATCATTAAAGCTACACTAAGACATTTTTTTTCCTTAAAAAATGCACCAAACTATACTAAAACAAAAAAACTGAAATGCAACCAAGTAAGGGCTCCTTCCACTGAAATCCCCCAGAGCTGTGCTGTTTGCCCAAATTTAATTCTGACACTGGGAATGGGAATGAGTAATATATAATAAGTTATTTTAAAAAAAAAAATTTTAAATGCCCAATTATTCATTTCAATAAGGAAAATAAGGGTGGTTTGGCAAAATAAATAAACCAAATCTTTTACTTTTTACTCTATAGCATAAACACTGTATGCCTCACAACCATTCACACTCACATTCACACCCACAGGCAACTGAGTCACCAATTAACCTACATGTCTTTGGACTGTGGGAGGAAGTTGGAGTACCCAGAGAGAACCCGTGTAGGTGCAGAGAGACCACACAAACTCCACACTGAGAAACCCTGAGTGAACTGGGGTTCGAACCCAGAAACAGAAGTTGCCACAACAATTTTAACGGGAGATGAATTAGAAGCTGTTCAAAAGCCTTCAGTCATTTCACATGATCATCATCAGCAGATGGAGCTGCACAGTTTTTATGGAATTGTAGAATTTTAAAATCACAATAAAAAAAAAATCTTGTCCATGTTGGCTTTAAAGTTGAATTTCAAAGATCATTCTTCCAATTGAGAATAGTTGTAAGTGCATGTGCAGTATTTTGCCCCAAGACCTCAAACTCATAGATCGATTATTAAAACAGCCTTTCTGAATCATATTATATTGTCTCACTGGTACCTGAACCGCTGATGCTGAAAGTCCTGTTCATCTGTGAAGCTGCTAGCTCAGAAAAACCTGACAAATGTACTTATTTGCTAAAAATGTGACTTATTAATTGACAGGTGGAGGTTATGAAGTCAGGAGCGTAGGGAGAGTCAGTCTTCAGCAGACTGAGACCAGGAGCAGCCAGAGGAGGACAGACACAGCCAGAGCAGATCACGAGTTAAAGGTACTGACCCAGGGTTTGAGGAGCAGACCATCCAGAATCAGAGACAGAGGAGCATACAGCTCAAGAAAAAACAAAGATCAACAGAATGCTTATCAAGCACATCATCTGCCAGAGGGTCAGTACGATAGCTGGATTTCCTGCCGACAGACAGAGCACATCTTGAAACAAAGAGTGAACCCTAAAGTGACTGACTTAGGAAAGTCCTCTGTGGGTAGAAAAGAACACAAAGCTCTTAAAGAAGTGTCCACCACACCTGTTATTCCTACAACAGCTGAGTTTGACATAGTGACTCCCAGACAGGAAGAATTAGAGAATCTGCAAAGAGTTGTAGCAGCAGAGTGTAGTCATACTGGTCTAGCAGAGCGTGGTCCAGGAAGTCAGCACACTAAACCAACAGGTAAGTTGTGGAGAAAGTTTTGCGGCACAGTTAACAATACATCACAAAAAGCATTGTCTTTCCACTATAGTGTCTTTTTTGAGGGAGGGGATGGAGTCATAGACTGTCACACTGTACACATTTACTTTAAAAATAGAATTTTATCTTAGTCTAATCTCTAAGTGTTGAGTAAACAGTTTTAATCTTAAAAAAAAAGCACTGCTGTTAACCAAATGTAGCCTGTCTGCCCCCTTTCCACCCTCACTGTTCCTACTGCTGCAGACATGAAAACCATTACAGCTGCTTTCATGTCCAACCTTTGTTAACATCTCACTCCTTTTGATCATCATGTCTTCACACTGTATGACTGGATTTCACAGGAGAAGGCTGATTCATAGTACGAGAATGCAAATATGTACAAATGTACATGTACAAATATTCACTGAAATGCTTTTGCCAGAATTTCCTTCAGTATCACGATGCTGTAGTTTTATTTTTTAACTTGGCTGTTGCCATTTAAAAGAAAAAAATTAAATATGTCTTCATTTTCAATCAAGCTATAAAAGTACAGAGATCTTGCAAGCAGAAACGCAGGAGATTTAACAAGACCTCTACAAAAAGAAAGGTATGTGTTCAGTTCTGCTGCTGAGGCAGGTCAGCAGGTTTGCTTTTTCTCATCACTATGAGCTCACTTTGGTGTATTATTTCTCACCCTTGGTAAACTTGTGTTGCTTGTGTTTTTCCTTGTTCTGTAATATCATAATTTTATTCATTGATTTAATGACTGTCACACATAAAAGCACAAAATGCTTTGTACCATAAGTGAAAGCAGTAAATGTTCACACAGGTCACTGCTATGATCTCCTTTTGGTATTTAGTCTGTACTCTCTGTGTTACACATGGACACACACCGTGAATGTTAGTCACATCATCATATTTTACACCCTGCATTAACACTCTGAAAATTGCAGGGTATAGAGGAGTCTCGGCATTACAGTATGCTACAGTTATTCTAAGGGTAGTGTAGAAATTTTGCAATGGGATTAAACCTGCCTGTCAACATGTTGAAAAAAAAAAGTTTGGATATAAAAGGAAGTTTTGAAATATGGCCAGAAATATTTCAAACTTAGGCCTTCAGCCTGCCAGTGTTAATGCAGATCTTTTGTTGGACTTGCAGAGAGTCAAAGAGCAGAAACCGTGCTCCTTGGGACTCTACTGTTCTGTGTGTGGAAAGGAACTACTTCCTGTGGCACATGGTAATTTCTGAGAATCCCTGTTGTTTTTTTTCATTTATTCACCACATCTAAATAATACCATTACTCAAAGTGACTGCTCTCCATTGTGGCATTGATTTAACTTTCACCATGACTTGATTTTTCAGGCGTGTTACGACGTGCGGTTTGTGAATTTGAACATCTAACTTGTCTGAGAAATGACAGATGTCATCCTGCAGCAGTGACCCACCACTGCCAGTGTACAACACATCAGCCATCAGTTTCAGACAACTCAGGCTCACTCCTGCTGGTCCAAAGTCTCACATCACTTAAGGCCCTAAGGACTGCTCTGCAAACCTACTGTGATAAGAGATTAACAGGTTGGTTGATAGCTAGGTTGATTAGACCAGTCTTGTAATGCCAGAAAAGTTATTACATGTTATTTGTTTTTCATGAAAAATGAAATGCCAGCACACAACACAGTGATCATCTGAGACTGATATGTTTTTGACCACCTCATTAATCTATGGTACAAGGCTCTAAAAGATTGCAGCTACATCCTAAATGACATCATGATCCTACTTTTGTTAATTATATTCTATCTCAAATAGACCTTTATTTTAGTACCAATAAGGAACCCCCTGTCTGTACAAGGTGGAAGGGATTTAAAGCCTTTGTGTGAGGCCAGATCATTTATTATACCAGCTTTAGAACTCAATAATTTATCAGTGAAGATTTTTGTAAAACTAGAGCAATACAACTCTACAAGATTAAAACAATCACATTATGAATATGTGAAAAACCAGGGAAATTACTTGCATGGCAGATTTTTTTTTGTTTGTTTTTACAATATTCAGACTCCTAATTGGCATTAGGAATCCCACAGACCAATCAATATTTAATGTGTGTGTGTTTAATTTTTGTGAAAATACTGGCTTTAAGATTAGAAAAAAGACTCCCCTCTTTGACAGGTATGAACCAAAGAGGATTTATCATGAAGTTTTTCATAATATTAGACAAGTAATAAATATAATCCATTTTCATGGACATGGTCTGCAGTCGAGTAGTTAAAAAAATCCCCTTTCCTAACCACATATTCTTGAGCTCGGTGGAAAACACCATGAGGTCAAGGAAAGATGCGAAAGAGAACTGATAAGGAATTAGAAAAAGAGAACTGCGGTGTTTAGAGAATCTGACTGCAGTTACACTGGGTGGGTTCTTTTTAAACCAGCTTTATTTATAACACATGGAAGACACACAGTGACAGACTCAGTACAATTCAGTTCAATACAATACAATATACACAATACACACAATATACAATTCAGTAGGGTTTCCTGTCCAACACTAATAATATAATAACATGAAAGGAATGTACAAGTTGTAAAAGTTGAGCCATTAAAATAACGCTAAAAAGGAATTGTGCAACGGGTCCAGACTACCATATTCAGACAGAAATATGTAGTTTCTTTACTTTTTTAATGCGGTTTTTAGGCAGAGAAATTTTTTTTTTAGAGGGGAAAGGAAGAAGTTTTGGATCATGTCACAAACATAAAACAGGTGCTCTGTTGCGTTTACATGTACATGGATCTGCCGCAATGATGTGTCGCTTCAAACACTGCCGCTGCAAGGAATTTCCTTTCATAAAGGAAGGTCCAGTGTATCCTTTGCTAAATGAGATAGGAAGCACTGAAGCTCCATTCCTCAACATTTAGAGAATTGCACCAGCTCTTATCATGGCTACTACTGAGATACTTCTGGGTCATTTCATTCATTTAGAACCTTCCTAAGCAAAAAGGACTAATGTACCGCAGCCTCGGTCTTGAATCCAGAGCCAGGGGCAGAGGCAGGGCACAGGCAGGGAAACACAAGGGGCTGGAGACACAGGGAAACAAGGGTCAGGAGGTCGAACACACACACACTAGAAACTTTCACTAGAAATACTTTTCACCAGAGACAAAGTTGGTCTTGGTAGTTCCCACTATGGAAGAGCAGACTATCTGGTGAGGAGTGGAGGAAGGGCCAGGGTACTTACACTGCTGCTAAAGAGGTGATGTGATACAGGTGTACCAGAACTCCACAGGCTGCGCCCTGCCTCTGCCAACAAGAACACAGAGAGGAGATACAGACAAGAAACACTAGGAAACCTGCGAGTCACAGCCAGGCCTGTGACAGTGCTTTCCCAGTGTAAATTCCAGTGTTTTAAAAATAAAGTTTATCATTCAAATGAACATATTACATGTCTACCTTTTATGGCACTTTTTTAAAAATTCAATTAAGTGACCTGTTTTCCCACTGCCTCTCATTCATGCAGCATATAATGCCATCTGGAATGCTGAGGAGTGCTCTGTTACCAGATTTCTGCAGTGCAAAGGGTGTTTGTCTCAAAGCCCTGTTCTGTCTACAGATTTAGTTGCAGCAGAGATCCACTTCCCTCAAGACTTGGCTCAAGATCAGGTAAAACTCACAAATGTGAGTAATTGTGAAAGTGTGTATATGCTCAGTGTGCACATACTGTAATGAAGAGATTGTGCTTCCTCAATTATCACTTTATACTTTCAAATTATCTTACAAAACTCCTCTAGTTCAGAAATTTGTGGCTTGTCACGGGATTCGTGCACTGCATGTATTTAGTTTCAAAAGTCAAACACTGAGCTGGGAGGCGATTTTGTTTATTGTTAATAATTTTTAGAATGCTAGATCAGAGTGTTATCATACATTCCAGTAACCCTAAATTATGTCAGTTTTTTTTATTTGACACTTTACAAATGCAAAACATTTTACAACACTGGAATATTTATAAAAGAGGGAAATGAAACCAGAAGCTTCTGTTTAAGTTTATAACAAATATTTCAGAACCTTGTCAGAAGAAAGTGGCTGCACTTGGTGGTTCCTGCTGTGAGGGAAAATAATGTTTATTTCTGACAACATCACCTAAAACTGTGTTTAAAATAACAGTGCATGCTCTGTGATGTGTCAGGGTTTTTGTAGCTAAAACTTGTTTTGATAAGTATCACCAAAGTTAGGTTTGTATCAGTTAGTCTGTTTTACCACCCTCATACTAAGACCTGTGCTCTGCTAGCTTTGAGTTCAATCTACATTTGATCCTTTCATGGGAGACCATGAAGGATGTAGCTGCAATCTTTTAGAGAACATTAACCTGTTCTGAACACATCAATACATTAGATAAATAAATCATATTATGGCAAGCTGGCAGTATTCATATTAAAATGACCATTTGGTGTGAATGTAGTACCTTACTACTTGTACTCACAGTAGACACTTTATTAGTTATACCTGTATTGATGCA
Source organism: Lates calcarifer (assembly GCF_001640805.2). Classification (NCBI taxonomy): domain Eukaryota; kingdom Metazoa; phylum Chordata; class Actinopteri; family Centropomidae; genus Lates; species Lates calcarifer. The sequence goes on from NC_066853.1 coordinate 26,532,647, forward strand.
AGTGGCTAAAGCATGTAAACATGGTTCAGAGTTTCACCGAGTGTATTATCCATTGCTGAAATGATGTAAGTAGTCATTTAAGCAACCTTGAGTGTGGCACCAGTTTTGGCATCCCAGACACACCTGAGCTCCTGGGATGTTTGCACACTGTAGCATTGCAAAGTTACTCCACCACATGCCACAGCAGTAAACGAAAGGGGTGAGTGGAGAGGATAGCATGATTCACCTACTTTGAAAAACTCCTTTTCTAAAGTTTACCTGTTTCAGCACTTATTCTCCTTAAATGATAAGACTTACTCACTTATTTTCTGTACTATCAACAAATCCCATGAAAGGACCAAACCAACACTGTGTCACTCTGTCTCTCAATACTTTCTTTATTTGGCTCTCAGACTAGAAGTAGCAATAGTTTTTGGACAACAATGGAGCTTTATGGCACAGAGGAATAAAGTATATAAGGCTTTGGATACACACACTGTACCTGTAATAGGATCAAGTCATTGTTGGTTTTTGTTGACAGTAAGAAGACTATGTAATTTTGTTCTTTAAAACGGGGGAAAGTCTGCCAGTGAAGGTAGATGATAACTAATTCTCAGTTGTACTATGCACAGTTTCCAAGAGGGTGTTTAAAACTCAAAGTTGCTGTGAAGTTGAAGAAAGCTTTGTTGAGCACTTCTATTTCCCACAGAAGTGATGAGATACAGCATGTTGTGCAACCAGCGAGACTCAGATTTAAACGTGTTTCAAAACTGACAGATGGTGTTCTGAGGTCTGTCTATATAATACTGTTGTGACGGTAGCGTCCTCAATGGTCCATCAAGAAAGACAATGAAATTAGTCTAGTCTGAGCAGTTGTACCTACATCCTGCAGTTTTACCAGGGTGTGTAGTTTTCTTTTGTTGTTTGTCACTTATACCTCCAGCTTCTACAAAGAGGACACATGCTGTGCCAGGAGGCATAGTTCAATCAATAACCACTCCTACCCCTCCATAATCTGACTTACAGTAGTAACAGAACAGAGACACAGTACAAAGTATCACAGCTTTCAGGAGTGCCTTAGCTGTTTTTTTATGGCCTGATTGATTTGTAAATCCTTAAGCTGCTTTTTTAACAATTTGGTTTACAGACAGGAGATGCCTTTGTGGTATATTTTATCTATTAAAGGCATGTAGCAATGTTTAAAATATAGGCAGTGATTATTTTTTCAGCAGCTTTGGTTGGTTTTTATAAATTTGTTACAAAAACGTTTAGTACATTTTCATTAGAAAATCAAATCAATTGTGCCACGTTTAACTTTTGCCATTTAGTTTACAAATGCATTATATAAAGTATTTTTAAAAAGCATTTTGCTTAAATATCAGTGCAAACAGATTTATAGGATGAATTCTGATAACATAAGAGATGAGTAGTACAGTATTTATGGTATAAGTTTATTATTGGATTTTTTTCTTGTTACTGTTCATCAGATAATTAATCCTGGCTCTTTAAAATGTCATTTTTGCACCAGTCAAAATTGTTACAGTTACTAGGGGGATAGCCAGCAGTAACTGTATAATCCTTTTGTTCCATCAGATTTTTAAATGTAAAGCATTCTTGAGATTATCACTGTGACCTGTCAGATTAAAAAGCTTAACCCTGATTGACTGGTAAATTTAGGTTAAAACTGTAACTTTACAAACTCTGTGATACTTTCAAATCTGAGTTATTTAGTCATCTTGACACAAACAAATTGTATATATATATATGTATATTTAATGTAATGCTTGAACAATCAAGACACTGTACTTTTCTGTGAAATTGCTCCACTAAAGATTCATGTACTACATTTCTAAAAAAGTAGTAGTAGCCGTTTATACACTTAGGTCAAGGTTTATTGTTTTAAAATGCTGAGTTTGACAAATAATTTTTGTCGTAAGCATGTAATGATGCTTTGACAGTCAAATTGTACTGTGCATCAGGGAAAAGTATGTCACAAATTTTCCCCTAAATATTCCACATTTAAATGTGAAAAGTTGGTGATCCAAGAAAACAGGTATCACAACAGATTTTTTTTTTTTGTTTGTTTGCTATGAAACATTATTTAAGAAGTCTGGTATGGCATGCTCCCTGCCCAGATCATGATTACTCACTTATGTCAGGTCAGGTACTTTATACACATCAGTAAATATCTCCTGCCACAGCTTTCCTTAGCTTTATTAGTTATGCTCATTTATCTTTTTTGCTGTGACAACAAAATAGTAAAATATGTAGACATTGCTGTGCACCAAGACCAGATCTTCATAAATGTGGAATATTCTGCTTGATCATGTTTTGTCTCGTGTTGTAGTTTTGGATTTCAGTACTACTTGATAATGAATTTGTTTGTGAAATAGCCTCAACATTTTGGCCATCTGGATCACAGTGTGAATCTAAGTCCACCGGCACAACACACTTCTCTGCCCCCCTCACTGCTGTGAGGGGTTTAGTGAACACTTTTGGTCCACCACTTTGGTTCACTATTTTTTGGACGCCCGCGTGAGGTGTTTCAAGTTCCTGCTGTTCAGCTGTGAATTTGACAGACACCATATTGCATGTAAAGCTTTGTAGTCTGTCTGGTCGCAGTTGCCAGACACCCAAACTCCAGTCTACATGCAGCTAGGTTAACAGACTCCAACACTCTTGGCGTGGGGCATGACACACTCACAACAACTTTACTGGCATCATCGTCATTTTGGCCTGTTAATATCAATGTGTCATCATTGTCATAAGCTCCCCCTCCCCATCATTTAACACTGACCTGCCATCATGATCATATACAGTTACTGCATTTGATAATTGTTAAACTTGTTCAGATGACGGGAGGTTATGCAGACACAGATCCCGTTTGTGTTATTATTTGCTTTGCTATAGCACAGATGAGCTTGGGGCCTTCCAAGCTCTGATATAGTGACCTTTATTAAAATCTTCATGCCCCAGTGGATATCAAAAGTAATTATGTTCATTTGAGTGATTTATTTGTAGGACATAATGAAGTCTGTTCAGTAGTTCCATTTGATCAGAAAGGAAATTGGAGATTTTCTAGCAGATTACTTAAGTTTGAATTTTAGATGTTTAACAAAAACCTATATGATTACTTTTATCCACAAATTTTATCATTTTTTGTCTATCTTTTGTTTTTTTTGTTTTTTTTTAATTGTGCAGCTGCATCAAGGGTTGTGTTGCTATGTAAACTGATAGTGCCTGCTATATGAAATATACTATAGGAAGTTATCCATAGCCCCTTATACGGTACCATTACAAAACTGCTGTCCTCAATTTTAGAATGGTTTATATGCATAATGTCTCAAAAAACTGGATACATCTTTAGTCTTGGTTTGTTTGGAAGCTGTGAATGATTAAGGATTGTAAAAGCTGGTTGTACAGAATGTCACCTGTAATGATTTACAGCATAGTGTAATGATAGGTGTAGAAAATTTTTTGTTTCAGATCATACGTTTTGAAAGCCAGAAATACAAATATCATCAATATTTGCTGTCATTTTCATTGTATTTTATTCATTTATTTATTTATTTTGATAGAATTATCTCTATTCGCATATTCTTTTAAATGGAAATAAACAGCTTTGGTCAGTGTGGTGCTTTAAGTGAATAGCTAATGAAATTGATTTCTTTAAGCATATGCAGCCAGATAAGGATTGCTTGACCGGATCATCTGGTAGTAGAGGATCTTTACCAATCTGTCTACTGGAGCAGCTGTTAGAACTTGGCTTGAGTCATAGGTTTGGAGCTCCTTGGATAATAAACCCAGATTTATTTCAGAGGGTCAGTGGAATTAGACACCTAATCTGCCTATGTGGTTTTATAAGTTGACTAATCTTGATATAGACATCCATTGTTTGGGCTCATCTTAGTGTGCTTACACCATAAGCTGGTTAATACTATAAGTGTGATTGTGGCAACCATTTGTCAGCTAAAAGCCTTATGCCTTTTTTGTTGTGCATAATGTAGTAGGGGCTCAGCAGGAGAGCATTAAAGACAGACAATTAGCCATTTATGCAACCTTACCCCATTTATGGTAGAACACTGACAGAGATAAGAAACTCTGATCCATCACCTACTGTGAGTAGTATCATGTACATGTAATATCATTAGTAGCTGTTGTCTAGCTGTACATCATTTTCTACATTCCTCTATTCATCCATATTTTAAAGTTGTTTGTTGATTTGTTGCTTTGCATCTATGAATCTCTGCTTCCATTTATGAAAACTGGTCATCATTTACTTTAGTTTCAGCTACTTATTTTGATTTCCTGATACAGGGCACAGAAAGTAGGAAATAATTCTTAATTTTTGAGTAGCTATATCATTATCCTTTTTTCAATCAATATGTTGAATTCCTTTTATGAGGGAGGTAATAGAAGGCCTCACCCTGACATATGAACCAGTCAATAGCATTGATTCATCTGCTCTAGACACAAGTAAGAGTCAAATTAGGCTAATTTCATTCATTTAGACTGGATTATAATATATCACTTTCCTCATACTTGCTCTGTGCATTTAGCCATGTTATTGGATAAATTGTTATGAAATTTGGTACAGATATCCATGGTGTCAGAGGATGACTTCTAATGACCTTGACTGTTCCCTGAATTTCCTCCTCTAGCACTGGCTGCAGGTTGAGTTCTCACTTAGTTTTCACCTAGAAATCTGGAGATCTACAGCATGGATTGCCAAAAAATTTGATATTCATTCATTCATTCCATTCATAGTTATATGTCGAATTTATGCAATGCCAGTGTGCTAACATTAAGTCAGTAGAACAAAACACAAAGTATAGCTAAAGCTTATGGGAATGTCAGTAGTTTTAGAGGGATTTGGTCATAAACCAAAGTACTGGACAAACTAAAAACCAAAAACTAAGATGGTACATTTATATTATACCTACTTAGTATTAGCCTGTTGGCACTGTCATCGTAAGCACATCTTATGGAGATATTAGCTCAAACCAGGCCTAAGTACAGCCTCAAAGAGCCATTGGCATGGTTGTAGACTTTGTGACTGTGAAGTCATCCAAACTAAACAAAAAATATAACATTTGTCATTACCTTCCAAAAGCAGCACTTACTGTATGAATGTTTTCTGATTTAATGGTCCTAGCATCATGCAGCTTTTACAAAAATAATTCATATGATCTGCCATTGCTATGATGAAGGTTTGGTTAGGTTCAGACACTAGAACTACTTGGCTAAAGTTAGGGAATGCACTGAGTCCCCTTATAGCCCCATCTTTTCATTCAGACCTCTTTCCAACAGCCCTGGACTTGGCTAATAGCAATGTCATGCTGCTTTTGCTGTGGCTCCTGACAGAGAAGGCTTGTTCATCACATGGCCACTGGTGTCAAGGTAACATACTGCATATTGCTTTAGGCATTTGCACAGATGGAAGCTGCTGTCCTTTTTCTTAAAGAAAGCCAAGCATCACTGTAGCAACTGGCTGCAACCACAGCTATGTCTGTGAATGCACCAGTGCCGTGTCTATAGTTATTGTGGCTACTGGCCATCGCTGTAGCAATATGTAGATGTAATTTACCTGTGGCTATGATTGTGACTCTTAAAACCATCTGAGACACTGGCCAAGACAGCGATAAAAATGTAGCCATGCACCAGCTGCAGCAATAGTCGTAATAATTAGCCTGTTCAAGTTATTCAACATTAGCTGCAAGCATACAAACATATGGCAAAGTTAGCGTCTATGAAGATGATATATTTTCAGCTGCCATTTCAACCAACCTGTGCCCATCCTCACAGTCAGGTACAGGTGGTCATAGCACTGGGCATGCCCACTCATTTGTGATCACAGCCATTGTCTATGGCTGTTTTTCCAGTGAGGACAATTCCCTTCTTGCAGATGGTGACAGCAACAAAAGACAGCACTATCATGAATTTAAAATGGTCTGTCCATAGATATTAAAAGATTCCTTAGATTGGGACGTGAGCATTCTTCACAGAAGAATGTTGAGGAACAGATGCTCATGTGTATGTATATATTATATGTCAACCAGACAGTCAGTCTTGCTTGTTAATGTGACCTCTAAAACTGAAATCATGTATTGTCTAAATGTCCATGAGATCCTCACAGTAAAATCACTCCATCATGGACAGCTCTGCAACCCGACAGCTTGATTAGTAGGCCATTCCCTCAAATCTTTTTTCACTGCTTACCTGCTTTTAGTCGCCATATGTTTTACTGAGCTGCATAGTTTGCATTGCCTTAAATGATGGTATCTCATAAATCTGTCCTGGGAAACATTTGCTTCTCATTTGGGAACAGCACTTTGCTTTGAGTCAAGGTTTTTGTCTGGGCAGATGACCTCTGTAGTTTTAAACAGTGCTCCTATTAGCCTGGTATGCCGCAACAAAGAAAGTGAACTGTCTCTCCTCTGGACATACTGAATTATTAGCACACAAAGGCACAATGTAATCTTCCTGAGTCACAGACCTGTCTTATGTTCAGGACAGAGAAGGTTGAGATCACTGAAAACGCTTCACAGGCATTTTCCACTTGTCATTAGATGGTAAATTACCAGGTGCCTGAAGGTCTAGCTTGGCTGTGAAGATTGCAACAGTACCAGGGTGAATGCACACTCAGACCAGCCTAGACTTAGTGGGGATTCAGACCAAGAACAGCCTCACATTAAAATAAAGCAAGGAGCTGTGTTGATGGGGAATTCTTGTTTAAGGTACCAGTGAGACAATGAAATATGATCCAGCTGAAAGTGCAGGAAGTCTAGTTGGAGTCACAGAATAATGTGTTTAAAGGCTCATCAAACGCCAAAACACTGTGCAACAGTTTGAAATACTTGCAGATGGAATTTTACTATTCTGGAAAGTTTTCTTTGCAGCAAGTATTTAATCTTTCACCTTGACAGTGGTAAGGTAAACAGCAGGATAACATTGTGTTGTTAAGCTATGTTCAGCTTTATTGCAGTACAGCCCTGCATTGTCGTGTCTGAGTGCCAGCAGATGGGCCCAATGAGAGGGCTGCCTGTGTGTGTATATGTGAAAAATCCTTTAATTCTTTCCTTGGTGTCCAGATCTTCTGTTTTTAACTACTGAGATCTTTATGATCCAGAACCCATCCTATTGAATATTGGGATGTCTTTTTAAAAAATAATTTTCTGTTTGAAATAATGCAAAATCATCTAATATAAATGGCCTGCCTGGAAACAGGGTTGCATTAGACTTTAATGAAGTCCAATAAAATAAATGTTTGGAGTACAGTTATAGTTCCAGCATTGAATTTTTGCCACTGTTGCTGCTCACACTGGGCAGATGTGGGGAAACTCCCTCAGATATGCTTAAGCACTCCTATATTTGGGAATCCTTCTGCAAATATTTCAGCAGATCAAACAAGTAACTTCTCACTCATCTCCCGCTAAATTCTCTGCTTTTCTCTCCTAGAAAAGATGGATTGCTTTTCCTTTGACAAAGTGCAGGTGAAAGGTGAGGTATTAAAAGCTGTCAGAAAACTACTTGTCAGAAAGCTCAGTTAGAGTTCAGGACTTACAGATATGTAAGGTAATGTGTTGAGAAATGGGAGGAGTGAGGGCGCTGTGCTGTTGGTGGTCCAGATCTGTGTAAATATTCTAAGTGTGGGGGAGATTAACTTATCAATGCAAACCCCCGCAACTTGTGGGTTGTTCATGCAACTCGCGGCTGTTGACAGATGTTGGACTGGACAGATCATTTGCCCTATATTGTTATATTTCTTACAACATATTATATCCTCCACATTCCAATAATCTCACACCTATTCTCACCACACACAATCATTCGAAGAATTGAGGAAAATCCCAACAGAGTAATGACGGGAAAGTTCTTTGTTCTGGCCTCTTAGTGGAATCTGTAAGTGATGACAGACAAGACTATTTAAGAACAGGAGCTCTTAAAATCAAACAGGACACTCTCAGTGTTTAATTCTGTGGCAACATACCCAAGAGCTTGCCCTGACTCATCACACTTTCAAAGCTCGCTGGCACACCTCGCCGTGGGAATGACACTTCTCAACCCATCTCTGTTTGAACAGGTTAATTCCACTTTCTCTGTGCTCTGTGTTGGGCATTCAGCAGCTTTCCTGATATATAATGGAGCGCTGGCTGAATGCACAAGCTCAGACTTCAAAAAGGGTTCATAAGTGTTGAATACAAGTCCTAAGTGTGCACACAAATGTGCCTCCCCCTCCGTTTGAAGTATGAATTAATCCTGTTTTATTGTTGACCGCCTGGCAGGTTGACACAGAGGTGCGGACAGATAGAGAACAATGAAACTTATTGCTGAATTCCCTCTCCATGTTTTCTATTCCACATGTGTATTTAGGTGGCTAATTTTTGCTAGAAGGCATCTGTACTTGTGAGACAATGTAGAGGACCAAGAGTGAACCAATAGCTAAACTAATGAATACAGGTTTAACTACCACTATGTTATAACAGTACTAATGATAAGCTATTTTTTCTCTAGCACCTTTCAAAACCAGAGTTACATACAGGCTTATATACATCATACATAAAAACAGTAATTTCAACAGAGATTAAAAAGGTGACATATTCACAAATAAATATGCAGCAGATTTAATTAGAGTTGAAATGATTATCAAAATGTTGATCAGTAAAGTGACAGAAAATTAATTATTAACAATTTTGATAATAGTTTCAGACTTGCTCAGACAAAACAAGACATTTGAAGATGCCATCTTGGGCTGATCTTTTACAGCATGATCTGGGGTCTGGGTTCAGATTCATGTATTTGCTTAAGTAAGTGTAAACTGTTATGTAAGAGGTACCTCCCTGACCAAAACAGCAAAGGCAATAAGTATAAATCAGTGAAGACATTAAGTTTTTGTTTGTTTGTTAATGCATAAGTAGCTTGCACAATCATCTTGAAGACCTACCTCCTCACTCAAAATTGATTAACAGGGAGATTCTGGTTCATTACCCCTGAGGTTTTATGTAGTTTTGACCATAATTTTTATTTATAATAATAACATTGTATTCACCATAGTAATTGACTAAATCTGGAAACATAGTGCCATTACAAGTCCTAGGAAGTGGATCTGTGATGTCTTATAGAGATTTATGACGGACAATTTAGGTCATGTTTTACTTTGCCTTCATTGTTTTTTCCAAATAGTTTTGACTAACCTGGTGGCTTGTTCAAAACCAGTCTGACTGTTCATGTTTCTTTCCACACCTTTGTTTTAGCGATGTTGTCGCGTTCTGAGATCTCAGAAATTAACTTGACTTTCGCCCACAGTGTAATAAACTTGAATTGTCGCTGGGGGTATGTTGGTGAGATCCAGCTTCATGTATGCTTCAGCTGTTCCTGCTTGACATGAATAAAATATTGCCACACTGAGTTCTTGTAAATTTCGGGGAAAATATTATACTAATAATCACTATATTCACTGTAGTATCACAGTCCATTTTCAGAGAGCTTTATCAGTTTAACTCCATTACACATATTTTGTTGCTCTCTGAGTAACTTGGAACTGATAAGACATAGAGATGATGAAGGATGCAGGTGTCCTCTAGACATGGTCCCACTTCTACTAATCTAATAGGAATTCAGTCACGCATCGGTGTGCACAGCTCACTCTCAACACCCCCTGTTCGTGTCAGAAAACAAAAGCCACGGGCATCCCCACAGCACACAGCCGCTGGGGAAACCAGGACAACACCTCTAAAGCAAACAGGCTTGCCTTCTCTTTACAACAGCAGCATAATGCTCACCCTTTGTCCCTTCCAATCCTCCACCCTGGTCCTCCTGCTCCATAACAGGTGACGCTCAAAGTTGCTTTTCTGATTCATTGTTTCTTCAATTCCAAAGCCCATCTCTTTTTACATTTGCCGTCCTGACTTTGGACATGACTTTCTCTAAATGTATGCACTAAACCTTACAGCCTTTTATTTTGTGTGGTGTAATGAAAGCATGGCTTAGTAAGTGTGCATTTGTGTGTGCGCTTGCATTGATGCTGCTACTTTTATTAAAGGACACAAGTTTTTCCTCTGAGAATTAACAAGACTCTCCTGACTGTGACATGAGTATGACAAATACTAATTTAGATACAATTGAAATAATGTTTGTTGTTGAGAGTGACAGGTTATTCCTGACCGTGGAAATTGTTTGACAAAAATTCTTACTTAAGATCCACGTACTAATTTTTGCCAGAGCTTTCAACCACATTTAACAGTTCTTGTGGCCCTCATCACATCACAGTTAACTCTATGTACCGATGAAGACATGGTTGAACGTTTCAGAGGAAAGTAGTATATGGACCTTAAATTAGAAATATACCTTTTTCAAATGTGTAGCCTTGCCTAATTTTATATACTGTATGTGTTCTTTGTAAGACAGTTCAACAACTCAACGTGGCTATGCTCATTATTTTTATAATAACAATGGCTCTAAACGATTGCAGCCAGAACTTTCTGTATACTTTTCTGAAGTTGTAAAATCCTGCCGTATAATTCACAGTGCACTGTTTTGGTGTCTGACAATCGTTTAAACTTATGGATGTCTTATGCAAACTGAACATTTTATAACAAGCACACACCAATGCAACCAGTTGGTTTAGCATTATTGTTTTCAGCCAATGACTCCTCCTCTGCCTTATTGATAATCTAACTTAGTAAAATTGTTGTTATTGTACATTTAATTTCCTTCTGGTAGTTAGTAGTTAATCATTGCCTCTATGATGCACATAGGGGCTTCATTCACAAACACTGTGTGGCAAAGGTGTAAGTTATTCTGTGATTTAGCACTTCTATGGTGTCTTTCACTAGTTATCGTATTGAGGCTCGAGCATCAAGTTTAACAGGAATTTTGCTTCACAGTTCAGTTCACAGATGTACAACCCCAATGCTATTAAAGTCTTAAATGAAAGTAATATAGCTGAGGTCAGAGTAGATGTGAGATTTTTCCAAAGAAACAGGTTAAAGAAGTTCAACCTAAGGTCAGTTGTAATGAGTAACCACTGTGAAGATTACATGATTAGTGTTTTCTTGCACTGCCTCTCTTCCTTAATCTTTTGATGCTCATCTATTGGTGATGAAATATAACTGATATTGACAGGGATTTATGTTGTATTTGGGTGGTGGAAATAAGCTAGGTGGAAAACATACATACATGCTTGAAGTAATATGGGGGTGTTATCCCTTTAATCCATCACTTGACCCTTCGCTCCCTGTGACCTTGAGTATGGGGTCATGGGTTACATGATGTACCCTTCATTAGATCTCTAACTGTCTTCAGGACATGTAGTTGTGTAATCCCAGTGCTGGCCTCAAACTTCATTCATACATAATGCCATTTAAAATTGACTTTTGTGGTTTTGCAATACATGATGATAATTATGAGATGAGTTTACAACATATCTCTACATCTATGTATGTGTATCCACTAAAATCTGTAAATCAAAATCATCCCTTCTAAATGTGGCATTTGTTGCTGTTGGATATTATGTATATATAGCGCTGTATAAACATACACACATACATATACATACATGTCAGTAAGACTCTTGCTGGAATTTTGCCATTTTAAGTATTTAGGTGGGCTGCGGCACGATGCCTACGGCACTAGTCCACCTTACACCTATCTTTTTTGGCTTACTGGTTTTTGGCACATGCCATGTGGGCACGATTTGAATTGAGTCCAGGACATTTGTTGCATGTCATAACAAACTCAGTGTAGTTGCCACTGCTCAGACTGTTTGTCTGTGCATTCTAAAAGGACCAATGTGACAAATTTTACTCACATGAGCATTTTCTGAGCCATCGCCCCTTTGCTTAGGTTGTGGTTGAAGCACATTAAACCAACATTAAGTGAAGGGGGAATGGTGGCTTTGATCGAAGTAAGGTAAAAATTGCTATCATGGTCATGGTTAGGGAAAGACTGGTGTCATGATTAAAAGAAGATAAGTCCATATTGACTGTTGGTATTAACAGCAGTTACAGTCCCCTTTCAGTGTCTACACTGGGCATATTCCACCACACATGTCCAGCCACAGTACCGCTGTGCACGCACAGTCCAATACGAACTCACTGTAGATAAGCATAGTCCAAAGGAAACAGACTGAAAATAAAATAAATTTGACCTAACCTTTTTGGACTGTGGGAGGAAACTGGGACTCAGAAAGTTACCAGCAGGCTAACAAATAACACACCTTGACTGAGACAACAGCGCATCTGAACTATCCCAGATTTGTTCTGGCTGTAAAGCACTCTGTGCCTTTAATAACCATCCTCAGGGTGTGATCCAAATTTAAGTCATGCCTGAGGTCAACCCGGTGCCCCATGTAGTGCAGTGAGGAAGAATGAGGCACCACTGAGGCAGAATACAGTAGCAAATAAATCACAGCAGGTTCTGATTTATTTATTTTCCCAAGTGTTTCCCATTGTGAGGACATGCGATCATTACACACGAGTTATGTGATAAGAAATGTCAGGCTTTATCAAATTTGCCAGATCGACATCAAAAATATATTGTTTATCACATAACCAGGTATTCTTGACTTGTTAATTACCACTATCTTAATGTCACTGATTTATTTAGGTTTTTTTTTTTTTTTTGAACAGACCAGTAAAAGAAACTCAACTGTAATATCATATTGTGTAGCAGAGGCTGGTATGAATGAGCAAGTAGATTTGATTTTTTGTTTGTTTATTTATATATATATATATATATATATATATATATATATATATATGATATAGAACATTTTATATGATAATATAGAATTGCTTATGTTGTCAGTATCTATCCCTACATGAACTCCCAAGCATTTATTTTCATTCACATTGTTTTTATGTCATCCTGTTTTTTTACAGACACTGTTTGCTCAAACACTATAAAACTGGGAGGCAGAATGAAGAAATGAAAGGCGGCAAAAAAAAGAGAAAACATGTCAGTAACTGCTAACTATAATCCCCGTGTACCAGTAAAGCCATATATCAGTCAGTCATGTAGGTGGTAGAGGTGCAGCAGCAAATAACTTACCAGAGCTAAAGCCATAGGCTCATGAGAGTGCAAACATGATTATTGACAGAAACACAAAAGGAGGTTTAAGGTAGTCTCATCCCAGCTGTGTGAAATTTCAGCCAAACACAGCCATGTGTAAAGAGGTTGGGCAGGTGACAGTGTTAGAGAACATGAGGACCCACCCCCACAACCAATTTGTATGCAGTTTCCTTTATTCTCTCCTCTTGTGGTTTTCAATCATGACCCAGTTTTGGGGGGGGGACAAAGCCCCTTGCACCCCTGTTGTGCTTATAATAGCTATGTCTCCAGTTAATAGGGCAGTCTGTATTTTGGTGTGCGTGCATCTGTGTATACTGATCATAGGGAAACCTAATAATCCTTTTTCTGTGACACGAAGGTGTTGCTGACATGCTGTCTTTGCCTTTGCCCACCTCCTGCTTGAGTCTTTAAGCCTTGTTACCCTTGACACGCTGCCCTGCAAAGAATCAAGTCATGCCATTTGTTTTACTCATTGTGGACAGACTGGGGCACTGTTTCCCTATTTTGCCTGAAGAGACTCCTGTGATTAAGCAGTGAATAGTGTTTCAGCTCAGCCACCAAGGGCTTGTCATTGGGCCATTCCTGTTGCTAGGTTTTACCCTGATGTCTGTTGTGTCAGCGGCAATAAAGAGACACCTGTTTCTTAAGCTAATTCTGCTCATTTGCTATCTTAACAAAGCTCTCCAAAGTGACTGGCTTACCCAGAGACAACAAGGCACCCCCATCGTTCAGTTCATTGTGCCACTTTTGTTTTGCCAATCTTTCCAAACAGATTTACTGTTACCGAAATTAAAAGATGAAAGATGATGAAAAGATGTTGAAACAAGTTAATGAGATGGCCAAAAGTTTCTGAATGAAGACACATTTATACACATTTATAATGAATGACACAAGTGGAGTATTTCTGAGCTTAAACCAACATGGCTTTTTCTAGGAATGAACAGTTAATAACACAAGTTAGCAGGACACAGCTCTGTGTGCAGCTGACCTATAGAGCGCTGCTCCAGCTGAGCCTGGGCTTGTTCTGAAACCATTTAGTATACCACATAAACATTTGGAGATTGATTATATGTGTGTTTTGCTTATGGTGCCACTGGGAAAAAAGAAGCCATGAGGAGTTTATTTCAAACAGCAACAGTGCCATGCAAACAGAGGAGGCTGCATTTGACAATTGTTGTGACTTTATGAAACAGACAATCCAACCTTCACACTTATTTTATTCAGCAGCTGCCCACGTGTACAGAGGTGTGAAAATGAAGCAGGGTTTTGAACTCCTCTCTCTCTGCTTTTCATTTTTCACACAAATACATCACATTTTTGCTATATTTTAGGCTGCACTGACAATTTTGATAGGAATGGCTGAAAGTGTGTGCCATTGTCCCTATTTGTACAAGTCACCAGGTTGAAACTTCAAAGTGTGGCTATTTAGTAACAGGTTAAAAAACTTGAGAGATGGTTTTATGATGTGTCAGTGTCTATTATTATTATATATGTGTAGCTTTGTACCAAAGTCAGGCTGAGTTAGAGACCCATGAGCATACTGTATGAAATAGCTTTTTTGTGCACTAATTGAAAACAAACCTCTTCATGTAGTTATTAGGTGTAATCTTTCCCAGCAAGACATGTTTTGTTTTGATGGATGTGCTGCTTGTGATTGTTAACTGAGTGAAAAACTGATAAGCAATGTCACTAAGGGTGTCAATTCCTGAAGCATGCAAACCAAACATGCTTCAGGAATTGACACAGGGACACAGGGATTCCCCAAAGTAAACGATCATGTCATCTAACAAAAACTCTTTCGCTCACTCTCACCTAGTAAGCACACACTTTGACACGGCAGTGAGACGAACACATGTAGCAGCAACACGAATAAGCAGCAGAAAAAACAAGGGAGTGGAGCTTAAACCTTTGAAAAGTCTCAGGCAGCGGGGCCTGTGGGTGCCAGGCAGAGCTCTACCTCTCACCTTTTGAATTGTGTTTGAGCACACATATTTGCTTGTCTGTCTGTGTGTGTCTGTTTGCACATAGGTGTGGATAAAAGTGCAATGTTTGCTCTCTTAGCCTGCCTGACAGCTGTCTCTCAGCTAAAGCTCCATCTAGTTTTTGCCTTTTAGCAGCACTGAGTGCTAATGGAAAAATAAGCTTTGAAAGGAGCGGCAATCTGACAGAACTCATTAATTTGCAGTCAGTCCTTTGTATCCATTGACTTGGACTGGACTGTCAAGGATCACTGTCCTAATAGTTTTCCCTCCACCCAGTCAATACATAAATGTAACAAAGGTCAATGAATACTTAAACAAGACACTAATTCATCTGCTTGATTACAGTGGAGTTTGATAATGTTCAGTCATCATATATCTTAAATACATTGCTGATGACAACTCTGTATTTTCACCTCAGCCTCTTGTGGTGCCATCTGCTCTGCTACATATTTGTAACAGGGGTGAAAATCTACAAGTCCTCCAAACTGAACAACAAAATATGTCATTTGTAATTGCTCTTTAGAATGACACATAGAGGCTAATCATTTTCATTAATGTTTAATCATTTTACAAAGCTAAAGGTTTGGTTTATACACAAAAACAACATGCTTCAGTTTGGAGACAGATCCTGGTTTGGGTGGAGATTGCTTCTTTTTAAGGTTAGGGGACCCTTGTTGTCATGGTAACAATAATAACCATGTGGTTACAGTTCAGGAACAGTTGTGGTGATGGTATTAAAAAAACAATGACTGTTGGTTGGAAATGCAAAACAAACAGCAGACCCGTGTCTGACATTTTGTTGACCCATCCACTCACCCCGTCCTCTAGCGTCCTTGTAGTCAAGAGGTTTAAGTCTGGCTGGAGACCTTTGTTAAATAACACCCCTGTATGGGGGCAGTGCAGTAATTAAAAGAGTTTATTCCCTTGAGAGCATGAATATTTCTGTCAAACAGAGTAGCAAGTAGTTGTGGGATTTCCAGGTCTGGACTGAACTGTTGGACAGACAGACCTCGAAAAGTGATAAAAAACTAAAATGAGAATGTTCACTAGAAGGATGAAGAGCTGGGAAGTCAGTCAGATAAAACAGGATGTTGTGAGAGATGTTGGAATAGCTTGGCAGAGGATTGAGAAATTGATAAAAGTTTCTCCTGAATATTCTTCACAGATGTATCATAAAGTGCATGTTACTAAAATTCAACAAGTTCCTCCCATGTTAGCTTTTCATATTTAATTGTTAATGCATAATGTAGAAGTTTTAAAAAGTCCTTACTTTTATGATAATATGGAAATATTGTACTGTTTACTACATTCATCTAGATCAGTTGAGATTAAAATGCTATTATTTTTATATAAAATATAACACATTGTTTTGCAGTATTTTAAACCACCCAGCTGTATGTAAAGTTGTTTAAACCAGCTTCATTTTAATGAGCAGTAACATAAAAAGTTTATTGTTAATGCATGAGTTATAATAATCCAGTAATATAACACAGAAGGGGCCAGTCTGATGTCACGATGAGTACTTTTTGATATTTTATGTATCAAATTGTGTAATGTAATTCTTTACATTGTGCTATTAGTAATTTACTTTAGCAATGGATCTGCATACTTCTTCCACCATTAGTGGTTATCCCCATTGTCATTTCCCATCCCAGCCAGACATTTATTTGTGTGGATGCATGGAGGAGCCTGCACCTCAGGGAACCCCTCCTCCTCCCACCATTACTCTCTCTGTCTCTCTTCCTCTCTCTCTCACATACAGTGTAGGGTACATGTGCTTCTGCAGTAGACACACTGTCTTGTTAATTTCCTGATTGTGTAATTATATCAGGATGTTGTTTGTGCTGTGTGTGTTTGTGTGAGATGAGTACCAGTGATAACAAACCTTGGCTCATGCTATCTAAGCAATCAGAGAAAGCAGTTCCTACACTCTAACTTCCTCACATAACACACCCTTTCATCCAACTCTGTGTTTTGAATGATTGAGACATCATTCAAAATCTGAAGAGTTAAAGCAGTTAAAATCTCTGCTATGCAGAAACCTCAGGAGAAGGTGTGTTTGCAGGGTGAGCGGATGTTTTTCCAAGGCAGATAGAGGGCAGAGATCCTATCCAGCCCATTAACTGTAATTGTGCTTGTTTAGAGTTCATTTGACGAAGAGTGGGTCCTGTAGGAAGAAGACGATGGAAGGGGAGGTGTCATCCTTTCACATGAGACATGAGGCTCTGGGGCCGGGAGGAGAGGAGGTGCAAATGAGTTTAGGTTGCAACGAAAAGGGACTGTGAGATGGATGTGATAAGTTCTGCTGCCATAGCCCACCCTTCCTGGCCCTGGTGATGACAATCACTCAGCTTGTTTTGCCTCCACGACCTCATGATAGAAGCCAAGGGCTACATGACAAGACACTAAACAAACACTTTAGATGATAAAGGACAGAGGGCTGGTTCACACAAGTGAGACCAGTCATGCTCTAAAAAGACTCTTACACTGGGGACACACTGAATCCTGATCCCTCTCCCATATGACGCTGTATGCATTCTTTCTTCATAACTTTTCTGGCAATCATACAACACACAAATAATCCTTTTAATCTGCAGTGTAGACTTACAAGCACAAAGATACTCACCACTGTGTTTAGCAAGCTGAGTGCAGTGTGGTACATGTATCACAATTCGCCTGTCCCAGTCAAAAGGGACAAAAACCCCTGAGTCGGCGCAGACTCTGCACTTGCTCCTCTGGAGTGGTTGTCTTTTTTTTAGCACTTCTGAGTTGTGTCTTGACCTTGTTAGGAGCTGTTACATATGCTATGGTAGTTTTCAAACATGTTTGATTTTACCAGAGCCAAAGACAAGATGCACTTGTAAATGGAATACCTTAGAGACGGGATGAGTATGCTTCAAACAAAGTGCTTGTTGGGTTGTCTTAAAGGATCTTGAGGCCCTGTTTCTGACAGCAAATTTTCTGGGGAGCTGTGTTGGACAATTTTTGTGAGATTCTGAAACACACCTGCTGACAGTCAGACTTTGCACAGCAATCGGCCAGGTGTGCAGAGATGAAAAAGTTAGACTACTGTCAGCTTTTATTGTGCATAGCCAAGTGCAACACCATTAATGCCTTCAAGCAGACTGTAATATGTGTTCTGTTATTCCTGTTTGTACAGTTCATTGCATCTCATCCTTCTCTACAACTGAAGGCTTTTTGCCAGCAGGTAGAAACCTTTTGTCTTTAGAAATGGTCAGACACAACGATTTATATCCTTATTTGAAACATACTATGACACTGAGCCTGGGCAGCCATGATATTTTAGGCTGCACTGACGATCTCTTTGGTTTTGCGACCAGATATGGACAGTATGGGTCACCAGGTAACTTGGCAAGAATGAAGACAGTGGACCCTCCAAAACAACAATATAATATTCCTCTGTCCTTTGTTGCTATTTCCCCAGCTTTGTAGTGATTGAATATGACAAAGTAACAAAGCAAAACAACCCACAAGTCACACATGTTGCATAGAATGATCCTTCATTTTAAATGTGTACCTCCAAATAGAATAATCTTGTTATTAGTACACCTCATCTGAGATGACTTGAGTTGTCCCGCATCAACGTGCTGGAACAGAAAATATTGAATGTGAGTAGTAGAAACATTTAGACAATTTTAAAGTCTTGTAGTCTGCAATTGGCGTGACATCCATTAATCAGGCTCTCAGACCAACGCAACCACAGTTTACTCCCTCCTACACATGAAAACAAGCTTGATACATGTTAGCATATGTCCTGTAAATGTTTCCTGCCAAAAGCTGCTGTCAGAATCCTTCCTGGACCTGTTTTGGAACACATTATGCAGTTTTCAATCCAACATAATGGGATCACCCTTTAAATACCCTTTCAAACAGCTACACTAACAGGATGTGTGACCTGCTCTTCAGCCATCTCACCGATCAACCTGGCTGCACTGTGTTAAGTAGACACCTGATTTGATGGTCAAGCTTTGGCAGATCGTCACAGCCTAAGCCCCAAGGGGATGAGCCACAAATCACCTGCTAAGACTCTTTTGAATCAGAGCTGAGGACCTAAATCCTTAAGTTTACCTTTTCTTACCTGTGCTTAGCCCTCTTACTGTACGCTCACTTTGCAGGACACAGGCCAGCCGACCCTTTCAGGGTTGTGTCCTGGAAAGGCCAGCTGGTAATCCAACACCTGCTGCAAAGACACCTGGTGTCCAGATTTACTGATATTGTATTACAAGGGCAAGGCCTGTTTTTTACACCTCAGCTACATGACTTAAGAGCAGGGGCTTTTTTCACTCTTTAAAAAAATAATAACTAAGAAAGCAAAATGTGGCTGAATCAAGCAATTGCTGGTGCAATTATCATCATTCACTTAAATTACTTGGCATTGCTGAAAATGTTGGCACCTTGGCATCCTGTATAATTGATGCACTCTGATGTGATTTTTGAACTGTACATGAAATGTTGAAAAGCAAAGCTAAAATTTGAATTCTTATCTTTAAAAGGACTGTGCTTGAAAAACTAAAAGTCTTGTTGAATTTCCCCTTATTTCAGTTTTTGTGACATTGCCCCACATATAGTTCAGGCACAAAATTCACTTCAGTATATGTAAGGACATACTGCGACAGTATTATTACGTCATGACAGTGAAGCTGCCCTCCATCTGAGCTGGATAGCAAAGCTGTTGTCAGCTATCATTACTGATGTGATCTGATGAGATTTGGAGGGGACTTGAAATAACATACACAGAGCCATTTATGCTTATGTCAAAATGCAGATGGTGTAGACATGTTATGTTAGGGTGAGATGGAACCTGAGCATTGAACATGACATGATTTTAGATTATTATTTCAGTAAAGCTATTTGACTAGAATGTGTGTCGGCCTGCTCACAGTGTGCCTTATTCTCGCCATCAGCTGACTGGTTTGGAAACAGCTACAGATGGCAAAAGGTATCATGGGATTTTCATCTTGTTTGACTGACTGTGTATTGCATGTAACATTCTTATGCATGTGCACTGTGTGAACTGTGAGAGGAAACAGGCTGGAACAATTGTCCTTATTAAGTCAAAGTCAGATTGAAAAATTCCACCACCACCTATTTGTACACATTTAAAAACACAGGCATTGACCAGAGTCACAAATTAAAAGCTGCCTGAGGACATCATCTCAGCAGAATCACTGACCTCTGTTATATCTCTTCTTAAAACATCTTTTTATCAGAGCCTTTTCTGATTTTACTTGATTTCTATTGATTGATTTATTTATTTTTATGATTTTTTTATATTTCTAATGCTATTTTGCTAGTGACACTGTAATTAGTTTTGTGTGTTTTATTTGGTTAGTACTCTATACTGAAATTGTTTTAATGATCTGCTTGTAAGTATGATCTAAAGCAGTCAGGAGCCATGCCGTGAATGCTCACAAAACTTTTTTCCAGGACCTACAAGGGATGAGTTTATTATTGATACAATACTGAGTCTATCTGTACCAAATATTTATGTGAGAAAGCAGGGTGGAATTAATCCAGCAAGCTAGCAGTGTGAAATGCAATATTAAACAAAAAAAGGAAAGGAAATAGGTTCAAAATGACTTAAAATTGTAAGAGATATGTTAAATCAGAGGGGTCATTCATAGAAAGAAATTAAATACATTTTCGCTGGTCTCAAGGTTTTGGGGATTACCTCTAGACAGCTCAGGGCAGTAGGATTCAGTGCTGTGTTTCTTGTATTAAATAAAGCATTGGATCTGTGTAGCTGGTTTCTGAGATGGTCATATGATGATATGAATCTATATGTTTTTTCCTCTTTCACTCAGCTCTTCTACACCCTTGGCACAGAACAGAATGAATGACATGGTTGAATCAGGGCTGAGGTATGACCTTAGGTTTCCTTATCCTAAAGGGAGCTAGAGGATGCATACAGGTGGCATTAAATACCCTGAGCAGCTTGGAGGTAGAAGAAGTAATACAGCAGGCAGAAATTTCAGGTAGAGGTGGTTTAGGAGTACGCCAGGGCAGGGGGAGTAAGGGGGTCAAGACAATGGGCCAGTGATCTGATATATTAATGGCACGAATATGAAGATTCTGAATAGGTAATAATAATGCTTGAAATCAAGTTTATTTGTAAAGCACAATTCAGCAACAAAGTAATTCAAAGTGCTTTACATAAGATATAAAAAGCATCGAGACAAAATGTAAAAACAATATAAGACAGATTTAGATAGAAATGACAAAGAGTTAAATGGTAAAAATAAGATAAATAAGATACAAGGTTAGAAAGGAAATTAAATAGAATTATTTTTTAAAGAGTAAAAGCTATAGTGCAGTATAAGAAATGAGTGTTTATTTGTTATTATTAGGCAGTGGCAAAGTGAGAGGAATTCAGCCGTAATTTAAAAGAACTGTGAGTTTGAGCAGACCTGCACTTCGACATGTGGAGCATAAAAACTGAACGCTGCTTCTCCACGGTTATTTCTGACTCTGGGGACAGAAGGTAGACCAGTCCCAGACAATCTGAGAGGTCTATATGGTTCATAATGCAGCAGCAGAGCAAAAACGTATTTTGGCCCTAAACCATTCAGTGCTTTATAAACCAGCAGCAGTATTTTGAAATCAGTTCTCAGGCAGACAGGAAGTCAGTGTAAAGATCTGAGTTGCATGGAGTTTTTCCAAGTCCTGACAGACATAAGTCCTTTAATCCTTGATATGTTCTTAACGTGATAGTAGCCTGACTTTGTAATTGTCTTAATGTGTCTGTTAAAATTCAGGTTTGAGAACTAGATCAAGGGTATGGCCATGGACATGTGTACGTTCCGTAATGTACTGTGTAGGATTGAACAAGTCAGTGAGATCCAATCATGGGCTCTACCTCCACAGAGCGTGCAAAATGACAAACTTAGCAGTCTTATTCCTCTCACCCAGCCTTTCTTTAGGTACTTAATCACCTTCAGGAGGATTGTTACTCCTTTGGCTAACCTGCCCGTCAGCAGCATGTGATCCCTGGTAAACCGTACTTACCAAACTAAATACTTGATCCGGACCAGGCTGACAGCTAAAGAAGAAGCTCTAAGGAGCTGGCTCAGACCCTTGTGATTACAGACTTAGTGGAGGACAAACATCTTAGGGATATGTGACCACCCTGCCCTGTGAATCCCACCTTTACTTGGCCTGGCTGGATTGTTGTCAGGCTGGTTCTTCTTAAGGTATTCCTCCTGCCAAAGCTGCCCTAGTGTTTTTTCCCTTTCTTTTTCAAAATATGTGTTTTTTTAAGATTAAATGTGTTTTAGATTTCCAGAAATGAGAAAAAGGTTTCATTAAGTTTCATCATTTGACAGCACAATTGTCACAATAGCAAAATCCTATTTTTCCAGTTAATTGTACAGGGTTGGTGTCAGAAATCTCTGAGACAGATATGTTAGTATCTCAGCAAATAAAGCCAAAATGAGGTACACGTACAGATACAGAGATAGGGCTATAGAAATATACAGATGTAGAGCTAGTGAGAAAATAGTACTAAAGCAATAAAATAAAATGTTTTTTAGGAGGTTATGTCCACTATCACATGAATGTGGCCAGTCCATTATCAGTTCCTGTCATGTCCTGTTCTGACCTCTCATTTACTGAATGATGCTTTATAAATAGAAACTGTGACGTTTTGACTTACCAAAACTAATACAGACACCACGATATTTGATGACTGAAATTCATCCCTATTTGATATAATACATTTCAGCCAGTAGAGGGTATAGGTACGCCAAGAGGATATTCTCCCTCCTCAAAGCCCCACTGTCTCACTGCATACCACTACCTTGCAATTCCACATCTCCACAGCCTATTTGTAGAGTGTGTTCACTGATGTCATGCTTCCTCCCAAGAGTACAGCAGGAGTCACTGTCACACTTTGTGCATCAGTCCTTTATTTCTCTGTTCATCAGCTGGAGTGAAGTCATTTGTAACCGTTTTGAAGAACAGCAAGTTAAAGAACCATCTCCTACTGTAATTGTGGGAAAACATCAACACGAGGTCTTAAAAAGCACTTCTAATACCTTTCAGGACTTGCATAAGACTGGGGAAGTTTCCTTCACTTTGCTGAGTTAGTTAACTAGGGGCATGCACTTTGAATAGACCCACTAAGCCGCAATGAATCTGGCTGGGGTGGGGCTGGAGGGGTTTGGGTCTTTGTCTCATGGTGCTTGCCTAGAAAGCCAGACATCAAATAGGCTCCAGCCAGAGGTGAGGGCTGAGCGGGTTAAAGGAAATAATTAGGGATCCAAAGGGTGCATCTCAGAGCTTGCTTAGCTGATGGTGAGGCAGACGTGTTATTGAGAAACATTTTGCTCAGGGCTAATTACCTGCCTTAATCACAAGTAAAGTTTTCCATCATTAGCATGTAGCATGTTGGCTGCTTCACTTGTTGTTTCTTACTGAAAATATTAACAAAGAGCACAGGGAGGGCAGAGAGAAGCAGGGTCCTAGTTGGTGAATTTAGATCTTGCTGACTATATTCAGTGTCAGATTGACAGTGAAACAGCTCCAGGTCATGCATTTACTTTGGAGCTTGCATTACATACACTGTATGTGTGTTTTTAGAGTAACTCAAATGTACCTAAGACATTAAAGAAACAAGCCAACCATTATTTTATGTCTATTGTACAAAGAATATACACTTTATTTTCATTTGCTGGTTGTCTATTCAAGCCCTTCTTTGAATCTTGGAAGTAGACCAATCTGTTATTTGTTAATAACAGGGCTTAACTTAACAAGCCACATGATGCAGATAGCAACAGAGAGAAGTTAGTGGCCAAGAGGAGGAAATTACAGTTATTTTATTTGAATGAAAGCAGCTTAACAGAACAGTTATGAACCTGGACAAAATCTAAATTTTAACTGACAGTTTAACTGTTTTTTGAACTCTGTACCCTTCTTATGAAATATGATACACGAAGAGAATGTTATCGTTATTGTATGACATTTACCCTGTTATTAGTCTTTCACCTCCAAAGGTGATAATGATTTCAGAATAAAAGTAATAGCCTGTAACATGTCAAACAGTCAATGACAGGATCCATTAACAATCTTTCTTTAGTACATAAAAAGAGCAGCCAAAGAAAAGGCACAGCTAGAGGGAGGTCTGGAAGCAAAAAGCTGTTTAATTGTTCAGTTTTATGTGTGGGACAGATGTCTAACTGGTAACAACAGTTACTGGTTACAGAAATAGTACGGGTATTGACCACTTAAAAACAGTTAAAATGCTGGTTGATCAGCAGTTACAAACCTTTGCATTGTTCATAGATTTTTAACTGAGTGGAGCTTCCAGTTTCCAAAACTTTTCATCATTTTACAGTATTATGTATAGAATGATGTAAATGATGAAGATATCTACAGCTACAGAAAACATATGTACATACATCAGACAGAATGGGAAAAAAAATATTTTACTAACTTTAAGGCTATTTAATGGGGAACAACAAGGGGACATTTGTATGTTAAGGGATTTTAAACTACCACAGGTACAAATAACCATCTGTCTTGGCTGGAGAAGCATCAGAGTATAAAGAAACATCACAATTCCATTGCATTGTCAGGAGCTTGAATGATTAATCCACAATAGGTCAGGGTCAAAGGTGTTACATGTATTAACATTAACATGTTACCTATAGACAGAGTCACAGAAAGCTTAGCCTCAGCACAAAGCATGGAAGCAGGGACAAACTGGTTGTCTGGTGTCTTCTGTGGCCTTTTCCTGCTGTGACATCATGCACTTTCACACACTGAAGTGTTTGTCAAACTGAAAGATATCACTGTAGAGAGCAACTGAATTCTCCCTGCTTTGTTTTCATAAAGCTTTAATTTGAGGGACAGGGTGAGGAAAAGAAATTTCCCTTCATTTTTGATTTCACAAGTCATTTTTACTCAATATCTGCATGCCAGGTTTGGTATGGATTTTGACAGAATTTTGGGTTTAATTCATGTTGTTTTGTTTCATATTAAAGCTGCTTCAAAGCCACAAGTCCAAAGACAACACTTTGTACTGCATGTTTGTCTGTCTCTGCTTTCATTCTGTCAGCACCAAGGAATGTGACTTTTCTGATAAAGTTTTTGTCCAATGTAAAAAGTAAATATTCTGTCCCCTCTCCCTCTCTAAATGTCTAATCCAGGAACTTATTGTAATGATTATTAGTTTTTACAGATGCTTTTAGCCAAAACCACTTTGAAATGCAGGAATCCTGTTTTATACAACAGATTTAGCATTGGTTTATACTGCTGCCAACCAGCTGCATGTTTGATCAAGGGACACAAACACAGTTTAATGTCCCTCCACCAGAGCTTTGAACTCAAAGCGTGCCCTTCTGGCCCAGTCCTTAAGCATCCCACTCTTCTGAGCAGGGCCCACTGTTGGTAATCCATCTGCAAGTACTGTGTTTTTCTGTGCTCCTGTACACAGTTCATCAAATAAAAAATATGAAGACTTAAAACACCTTAGTATGTTCATTTTCCGTTACTTAACTAATACACAATGTCACCCTGTGCATGTGGCACATGGATGGTAATCTCAAAGAGATCCAAATGGCAGATCTTTCTGCATGTGGATCAAATCAGAATTATCCACTAATTGACTATTTACAGGGCTTGAGAAAAGCCCTAATGGACTTGATATTAAATCCCCCTTAGATATTTAAAGTGTCTTTTTGGAGTGGCTTGCCGAAAAAGCGGGCCTTTACTTTTTTACAAGATGGCCAAGTTAAGCCCCTCAGTGTGTTGGAATGGGCCAGCCAAACCCAAGCGGCCGTTAGATGGGATTATGGGACGACAGTAAGGAAGGGCAGTGCGATGCAGGGGAGAGAGGAATGGCCAGATCTCCCCTCAATGACTTCCAGATGGACTACAAGCCTAAGTTCTCTCACTGGAGATACATGCTCAGCTTAGTTAACTTGCTGCTCCATAAGGGGCTTAAAGTTGGCTTCTTTATAATGAGAATGACTGGGCTTTTATGTGGAAAGTTAGATAACATAAATTTCAGTATGTCTGCCCTGCCCTTTAATGCACTATTAATGCTTTGATTGAAAACCTTAGACTATTAAACTGAAGTCAGGGATCTTTGGTGTAAACTTATGTTACTTTCCTTTTAATGTCAAGAGTACCTGACTTTAACTGTTTGTTGTTGTTTTCGATATAGCATTGCAAAATAACTATTTAACATAAAGGTCTAGTTTTAAATGTTTTAATACTGCTATCAACAATTCGTTTTCCAGGTATTGTCAAACTTTGTTTTGTGTTTTTGACAGATATGGTTGGCCCCAGCAGCAGTCCACTTCTGCTCTCTCATCCATGTTAACAGCTGAAGCTTAAACAGGACCAGAACGAGAAGATCACCAACAGCAGTAGAGTTTCTTTTTGCCTCTGTCTAAATTCTTATTTTTGGTGTCAGTACATTTATAACACTTCCTGTGTGTAAATCTGTGTACTGTCATGTTGCCAGCAATTACTAAGGTACAAATAAATGGCATTCCAAGGGAACTGTTATGTGATTCTTAACAAAAACTTTGTAATGGTTCACACCACATTTTGAGAGAAACATATTTCCACCCAAATTAAGTTGTTTTTTTTATGTTTTTTTTTTTTTTTGAACATGAGACAGGATGTGTATCATCTATTAACACTTAACCAAAACCACAGTCTTTCCTTAACCAAAGTATTTATTGCCTAAACCTACCCACATGGTAGACTGGTCTCCGGTATTAAATTCCTGTGCTTTGTACATCCACCATCCACCCCAACCATCTCCCTCTGACTTATGTGTGGTACAAGAACGTAGGACTTTCTCCAGTGGAAAAAATGCAAGTGAACATCATCCAGGCTGAAGTTATATTTCCCTCCAGTGCTGTTGTAGTACATTAACATAATTTCTAGGAGACAGACTTTCCATACCAGTGGTTTTGCATGTTTTATCCGATTTACTGCAAATCACATACTTCATACATTACAACTAACCATTTTGCAAAAGATGCTTATGTGTTTTATGTTTTTGGATGTTTTTTTATTCCAGGCAGCCACTGGTATCCACCTTGTTTCTGTGAATGTATTATCTTGAAATTTTGCGACAAATCTGACAAAAGTTAATGCAGACTTCTGCTGTGTCCCAAATCAGATACCTCACTTAATACATGTCCATTCAGTACACTGTTTACACAGCACACTCACTGGCTGTGACTGGGTAGTGTTGTCTCAAATCAAACATGGCAGCTGTGCACTCATCTGGAAATGGCGATTGCAACATGTAACCTCCATTATTGCCTTCTATCTGTGGTCTGCTTTGCTGACTTGACTTGAAAATAAACTTTTTACTTTCTTGTCTGTGCCCTGTTTCACACGACATGTAAATCACGACAACATCTGCGCCAACAATGTGTCCTCATTCCTTGGCCACCATTTTCATAACTTTGAAAATACGTTGATGGTCCCACACCGTCCACTACGTGAGAGGGTTAGAAGTGTCCATTGTTCAACACTCAACTGTTTTGACTGCTTTCACTGCACCATCCTGGTACTTATAGTGCACTGAATCTTTACATGCAGCAAGTGTGAGTATGGAAGTATGCAAACTGAGATGCAATACTGATATTTACTGTGATGGACTACACAACAAGAACAAGAGTCAGCGAGAAGAGACTTTTATGCCATAGTGAAATAAACCTCTGCCTAAAGCAGCAGAAAAAATCCATATCAACATCAAAAACTACACAACATTGATTTGAAAATGGAAGTGCATTCATGATTTGTAGTTAGAGATTTGTAAAAACACTGGTTTGGCCCTTTTAAAAAATGAGGTTACTGAGTAACATTGCTGACCGAAACTGTACTTTGACAACTAAATGAATGTCTGATCACTATTATCAGGCAAGTTAGAGCTCAGTATTTAAAGATAGCTGCCTGATGATTTGAGTGGTAGCTCTCTGCAAAGAGCCTCCCTTGAAATACATCAACAGCAGAGATAGAGAAAGAGGTGCTGACATGAACCAGGACCTAGCCATCAGCATAACTCATGATCTAATAAGAGCTCTGTGTGAGAAAAAGCAGTGCTCTGTATGCTGATGTACTCATCCTGCTGTCTCTACATTCCTCTCAACTAATTTGCTTTATATTGACTTTTAATTGCAGACCCTTTCAGTATTTACTTATTGTTTCTAAAGTGGGTGCTCTACTGTAAGTGTTTCACCATGTAGTGGCCAGGTAGTTGTTTTCATAGTTTAAATAATCATGTGTCATACAGTGAAACCAGTTCAATAATGGGGAAGTTGCCTAAGTAAGAATTAATGGATCTAAGACTCTTGGACCATGATGTCTGAAAAACACAAAGAGATTGAAGATTTTCATTTGAAGATCCTAGGATAAACAAAACCTCAGGTATCAAAAATTGAAATTTCTTAAAATTTAAAGTGAGTGTCATGTTGTTTAGTGGTACAACGCTGGTCTCAGATTAAATATAACAAACAGTTAGAGACATGAAAATTTTTATTTATCTGGTGTGCAAAAATGTCAAAAAATGTTATATTGAATTTAACAACACGAAATAAAGGAACAATGCGCAAATACATGAGGGATCACCAACATATCCTACAAATAAACTCCTTGTCAATGCAAGTTCAAACTCTACTGTATGTAATGCTGCTGAGAGCCTTTTCCTTCAGCTTCCCTGCCTGCTCAGGCTGTTTTGTATTTGCAGTCTTAAGAATTTTTTCCAAGTAAGTCATTTGGGAGCGGGATTTGTGTGCAGCTCTCTTTTCCGGTACTCACCATGGCTTAACAACAGTTTTTTAAGCTCCCATCTGGTTCTGCCTGAGAGTTCTTTGCTGTCCCATTTTACTAGAATATTGTTTGGAGTCATGAGTTGGGAGCCAAGCTTTGAGACCCAACCACAGTAGAATGGCTCAGTCTTACACATAACATGACTGCTAGTAACACACAACTTGCATAGACCTATAGAAAGTGTTTGGATAAGACCTATACACAAGCAACTCTCATGATGGGTGGGTTTGTGGTGCTTGTTTTATGTGCATTATATGTCCACCATAGGAAGACTGCCTTACATGGCTTGCTAATTTATCATTTGCACACACAGTTCTTAGTGTGTGCACAGTGAACTTAAATTTCTTTCCATTTTATTCTGATATGAATCTCTCTTGGCAGCGTACTCAATGCACTTTAACCTAAACATCATGGTGTAGCAAATCTCATTTTGGCACATTAGGATACAAAGGAGTTTGGCTGTGAAAACTTTTCAAATCTGTGATAACCTTTGGACATCACCTCCCAGTTGAATATGTCTCAAAGCTGGCAATATTCTCAATTTCTTATTGTTAACTAATCATCAATGAAAAGACCAAAACTAACAAAGGCCTCACTGTTGCCCAGATTGACATGTTCTTTACGTACCACAAACATCCATCCATCTGTCTATTTGTCCATCCATCCCTTATCTATACTGCTTATCCTTAACGGTTGTGGGGAGCTGAAGCCAATCCCAACTGTCATTAGGCAAGAGACGGGGTACACCCTGGACAGATCGCCAGTTACCACGAACACAGCCACTTCAATTTATTGCAAATCAAAACACTGTCATGCTGCCAGAAATACTCACCAACTCATCAAATATAGTGTATTCAGTCTGTCAACTCACTTAGAATGGATAATCATGTCAGTGTAGAATACAGGGGAGCCTATATTCTACACTATAGGTGGAGTTTGGATTTTTGAAATGCTACATGATCAGCAGGAGCATAAGGCGAGAGCATAGCTTTGGGCTTTGCTTCATTAATCATCAGCTCAAAATAGTCCCCAACAAATGCTATTTACTCCTGTTTAAGTAACATTTTCCACAAGCTACAGTGCCCAGCTGTTGAAGAAGAGAGTTAGCCCTTTTTTAATGAGCCCTATACAGTATGTGTAAAGAATTACATCTGCAATAGGAACCACTGGGCTTGGAGCTGAGAACCACAGATATGTTTGGGAAATCAGAAAGTGCTGAGAGATGGACTTACACATTGTGATGTTAGTATCTTCATGGGGTTTGTTGACAACAAGAAAAATATAATGCCAACCTCATCCTTGCTCTCCAGGTGGAGCTCAAGTGATAAAACCTTCAGTGCTGTTTTCCTCGTAAGGTTGTCATGTACCTAAAATGTAAAGTAGGGCCCGGAGAGAAAGAACCGCATCTGGTAATTTTCTTTAATCTGTTTTTTGCAGAAAAAAATATTCTTATTTTTGCTTCAGGTTACCTAGCTAAAACTTTTGGGATACTTGTTACAAATTACTGACAAACAAGCTTAACACTCCTTCATGAGCTACATTTGAGTGTGAGAAAACCACCTCACTGTATCTGATCACAGGCTTATAGTACAAATTCTACACATCTACAAGTGAGGGTCATCCACTGTTAACCAAATACAGTGTTGGATGTCATCGTTGCTTCAGTGAGAATTCATGGAAATAAATGGCTTTGGAGTGCAAGTTGGCAATGGTTATAACTGTAGTTCATTACCATTGCTTGGCACTGGCAGTGGAGTGAAATCCTTGACTCATTTCAGACTTGTACATTGGACAAAACTGGTTTCTCCAAAGGTCCACATTAGCTGTCAGTCCAGTGAGTCCCTGAACTGCTCAGCCCCACTTGGTACTGATAGGATGGATCCCGGATGGATATAGTGCCTTGTGTGGGATAGGCTGAGAAATCTCGGTGGGGCCGGAGTGGTGACCCTGGCTTCTTGTGGTACAGAGATGGATGGCCTGACCTATCTCTGGATCCTGGAACAGCTGGAGAACATGATGAAGAGGAGGAGGATGGAGGTATGACGGGCAGACTGCGCTGGACTGAAGCTGAGTTGTAGACACCCAAGTCAGTCTGTGACCTTGACACCATGGATGACGTGGGGTGTGGTACTACAGGTGTGACTGCGGCAGCGTTGGTGAAGTGAGTTGTGAAGGGCTGGTACGGGACACCGTCCACGCTATATCTAGGGTAGGGCTGCATTGTAGCCCACATGTTGCAATTTATTGAAGGGGAGGTGGTCAGGTCATCGGTGTCACCTGCCCCAGATCCAGACTCTGTTTCCATATTACCATACATACAAGCTTCTCTAGAGGTGATCGCCTCAGTGCAGTACGGATGAGACAGTAGGGATGATTCATAAGAGGGAGCTGAACGAAAGAAATGCTCCTCTGAGCCTGCAGATGATGTCTCCAGATATGGCCGTTTACATCCAAGGTCCAGATGTCGGGCATTATCTGCAAAGTAATATAGTCAACTGCACTGATTTTGAACAAAAACAACTTATGGGGCATGTGGTATTGTGTAAAATTCTGTACAATTGCTTAACAATGACTAAGAACATACCTCTATGTTTGAAGCAGTGGTACAGAAGGCTGGGATCTCTGCTCTGAGGGAAATGGTTTGAGATGGGATCTTGGGGGTCTGCATTAGGCAAAGGAACCCCAGTCTCATACTGATAAGAGGACAGGACTTGAGGGTGCCCCGTTAGAACTCCTGCTCCAAGCTTCCCTGCAAGGTGACTATGTGAGGAGATGAGCCTCTGGCGAACCATGTTCTTTGAAATCACTGGATATTCTTTCCTATACATCAGAGGCAGCAAGACAAAAGAGCTCATTTATATACAGTATGTCAAGTTTAGAAGTCTGCTAAATGGTTCTATAGCATCAGTGTAAACATACCCCTGTAGTCTTGAAACACGCAGATCTCCTTCTTCACTACCTCGGAATCCTTTGGCAAATGGATTGTTTTCTATTTTCAGCTGAGTGATCTAGGAACATTACATTTTGTTAAAACTCATTCTTTTTGGTGTAAACCAAACAATAGGTAAGGCATTTAAAGGCACACTGAAAGTTTTCACTCTTATGGTCCTTGCTTTGGTGGACAGGAATCCTTAAACCAACTGAGAATTTCTTTGCACAAATGTATAGTTCAGTCAGCCAACTCATGTGGAATAGACTTTTATGTAAATGGGGGAGTTAGTAGATGTTGGGGTGGAGGTGGGGCTTTTGAAATGCTGACAGCAGTGGAGTGTGAGCAGACCACTGACATCTTTAATACAATGTCATGATTAAAAGGGCGTGGGACATACTGCATGTTGCAATGAGAGGTGTATGTGAAAGGAGTGTCATGTGGCAGTAGACTCAAGGTGGGCTTCTGGAACAAGCTCACAGGCTTTGCCTAATTTCAGTTTCACTTAAACATGATTTTGCCTTTGAATAAGCTACTCAGAAAAATGAAAAAAGTGCTACAATAGACTCTTTGTAAAACTAGGAATTTTTTACTTTATGATAGCTAATGTATTGTTGATAGTTGTACCTTGTGGTTTTGATAAGAGGTTACAGAGATGAAGGCTGTCTCACGAAAGACATGAGTACAGTAGGCAGTATTCTTTGATCCGAAGGCGTTGTTCTCATCAGCTTTAACTATGTGTAGTCTGGGCTGGTACTTGTGCATAGAGTTCAGGATGATCTGTGAAGGAGAAGAGAGGGAAACACATTTCATTTCAAACTTCTTGTAGCAACAAAACTCTGATAACAACCACTGTAGTGTGGTACATAGGGGCTGCTGTCAAGATGTCAGATCCATAAATTACTTACTGTAATTTTTCACTGAAAATAACAGTGTCATCTGGCTGAAAGGGTGAATATACACTTAATTACAGGCTCACGTCCCTGATGACACACTATACTGCCAATAAGAGAAGATCCTCTATGATATGATACTCACTGGCAGATTGGGGCTATCTATCTATCTATCTATCTATCTATCTATCTATATATATATATATATATATATATATATATATATATATATATATATATATATATATATATTGATAGATAGATATGTGTGTATGTATGTATATGTATATGTGTATATATATATATATACACACACACACTCCCAAGAGCTAAGAGGCTATATAATGTAAGATGTCATGATAAATACTTGAAAAATGAACGACACAATATCAATATGAGCACAGCTATAACAGGACCTTCTCTAGGGACTTTTCTCAGACATGTCACTCAATGGAAAGCACAGCTGCTGCCAGTAAAATTAATATTGGATATAAGTTAAGCATACCCATTACCTGCGGTTAGCTAATGAGCAAGCAGTGACAATAGACCACAGTATTGTCAATGCTTGCCAACTGGCACACCTAAATATACCCATAATTACTTATATTAGTTGCAGCTGTGTCTCCAGTGCTGTGGGGGGTCTGTTGAGAGTGTAGTGAAACACAAGTGTGACAACAGCTCTTTCCCAATTGACCTTAACTGCTAAATGGTAAATGGACAGCACTTATACAGCACCATTCTAGTCTTAGAGACCACTCAAAGTATTTTCAATACATGCCACATTCACCCATTCAACACACATTCATACATCCTTAACTATGTCCCATCCATTTTCTTATACTTCACAGTATGCGCAGCACACTAATTTTCATAGAATACTGTTTTTGTACTTAATCGAAAATTTTGAAGGTTCGAGTTGCTCCTTCATTTCCTTTGTGCATTTAATTGTGAAGAAATACTGTAAAGTCCATTAGCACATCATAAATGCTATTATTTGGCTTTGTGCTATTTCTGATATGACATTTGAAAACAAAAGGGCCAATTCCATTGCAAGTATGTGCTAGGTATAAAGTAAGTATATCTGAAGATTTCATTGTAGTAAATCAATTAACTGATTTTGGAAAATGCACACTACTGTCCCTTTTCCCAAAAGAAATTCACCTTTGTGTGTCATAGAACCATTACTCAAAAATGTTATAAACTGTATGCAACTCCCTGTAGCAAAGTCTGCATCACTGCAGTTTCACAAACATTCATGAAGGGCTGCAAGGGAACCCTCAAGAACTTGCTGATGTCTGAGCCCTCATAGATCCTTCTCCCTGGGAGAAGGCTACACAATCTGTGAGTCTGAGGGAGAACAGCGACTGGTTCATGCTCACACTTCTTACATTGTATTGTGGGAATTTTATAAACTGCTAAATTTCCAGTGTACAGCCTTCCAAACTTGGAACCAGTCTGAGACTAAAGTCTATGCTAAAATGCATTAAGAGTTTAATGAGTGTGTTTATGCCTTTTTAAATACTATTGTTAGCCAAGTAGTTAGCTTAATACAGTCAATTATCTGTTTTAACGCTGTCAGCTAATATGTATTGTATACCATCCATTCCCTGCTGAATTCCATGTTGGAATTGAGCCTTTCAAGTGCAAAGTTTTTTCTGCATCTTTTATGTCCATCACTTGATGTGGAATCTGTGTGTGTGTGATATCAGTATAGCAGGTCGCATGTGTTTGAGTGCACTTAGTGTTTAGGTTGTTTGGTCGGCTGCAGGTCAGCTTACTACCATAGTTCACCGCAGCCTAGTGCTGTGCCCAGTGAAGTGTAAGCAACAGTACGGCGAGGTCATCACTAGTCCAGCTCTGTCAGGGCTGATAAACATCAAGCTCTGGACCTCGGCTCCCCTCCTCATTTGCCAGACACTCTCTTGAGGAGCCTTCTCCTCCAGGGGGCTCCCAACAAGAGGCAAAGGTTGAGGAGGGCACAGGGAGCTAGGCTCAGGTTGAAAACCGAATGGCCCTGCAGTCACATGCTTCTGTTGCTGAGGCAGGCTGGAGACAGAGATAAGCTATTGGTTGGTTCACCAGTGGCTCTTTGTTGACCTTTATCTGCTCTGCTGTCTGGATGCTGTTGGAGGGTGATACTAGAGACTCTTGGGTAACTGTCTGAATGCTGCTATCAGGGAGACCTTCCTTAGATCACTGAAGAGCTAAAGAAGGCATTTGATATAAAAACACTCAGACATGATTATTTGCTTTGATTGTTATGTACTTCGGATGAGTTCTTGAAAGGACAGTGAGTATTATTTTGTTACCATAGCACATAATGACCAAACCCTACTACCAGACAAGAATGTCAGTATTAGACCGTTCTGATAAACCCCAGGTAATGTCCAGTGCCAACATTTTAAAATTATTTCTCTCTGTGCATGGGAACGGTTGTATGGGTAAGGACTGGCTTGGGTTAGACAACAAGAAGTCTTTGTTAAGGTTAGGAAAAGACTGTGGTTACAGTTAATTAAAAGTTGACTGTCAATTCTGTTAGTTTAATGTCTTCAACAGAATGTGTAACAGAATGCAAATTCCAGTCTTTTGCATGAAATTCAGAAGTGCAACACACCCACTGGTGCAATATAGAGAAGAACAATTGTTTTGGATTTGAAGGACCTTGGGAAATACAAGTCTCTAGTCCTGTAATATAGACCATAGAACACTGATTCTTCAGTGTGAGGACCTAGTACTGTAAAGGGGACTAGATTCTATAGAACCCAGACTTCAAACTTTACAGTATGTTGACCCCTAGATAGACTTATTAAACACAAACCTACATTTAAAAATTGCCAGTATGGGAAAATTACTGTTAATTGGTCTGAACTCTACAGTAGTCTGCACTCTACCATACAGAGCCATCCCAGCAAAGAAGAAGAGTTAGAATTATGGTTAAATTAGTAATTTCTACATATTCTGTAATGAACATAATAAGTGCTGAATGGGAGTTCCTTCACTCTACTTTGATAAGCACTGCCCTATTACACACCTCCTGGTCTGGGCGTCATCTGGTTCTGCTTGGCCTCTAACTTGATCTGTTCTCATTACCCGCCCTTATCACTGGCCAGGCACTCAACTCAACCTGACAGCAGGCCCTGCCACTGATCTGAGAGGTTATGAACCTAATGAGCCCGCCCATTGATGGGATGGCTTCAGACAAGTTATCCCAGAGTCCCCCTGGGGAGCGCTGCCACAGTCACACTCTTCACCTCCCTCTGCCTCCTCTCTCTTTCCCTCCATTCTCTGTTGGGCACTCCTTCACTCTCTTCCATCCTTCTTTCAGAAATCTGCCTGTGAAAAACAGCTTCATGTTTTTTTTCTGTTATTTATATTTCACATCAGCTGTATGTTTCACAGATTGTTACTTCTCATTGTACAGTCTGTGGTATTGGGTGAGATTTTTGTCAGACATGAGTTATGAAATTATATGTTGGAGTGTTGGTGGTGTTTTCCATACAAGTTAAAATCAGTAAATGATTTGGGAACAACAAGGAGATTTAGAAATAAGTTGTTTAACATGATTCTACCTGTAGAAACCTGATCATGCACTGCATTATGTATTGATTATGGTTTATGAACTGCATAATCTAGGTTTGATAATCACCACTTCACTCATCAATTGCACACTTTTATATATATATATTTTTTTTACCACAGAGATTTTCTCTAGTAGTTTTGCCTATGATTTCTACACTGCATGATACCAGATGTACTGGAGAGACAAGGATGTAGCAATTCATGCCAGTAAATCATTCCCTACTTGGTTAACATTTTACTCACTTTAATTGCTAAAATATGGGAACATAACAGTTCCCAACAGTGTTTTACAGAATCAGACAGGTTATTCATTCTTAATATTTATTCAGGTTATTTGGGACCACATTTAAACTATATAGTGCAGGTGACTCATTTCTAAGCGACACCACTTTAAAACTGTTGACAACTGTTGCCATGTTCTCAGATTTAAATTGGTGAGTAAAATGTTAGCATAACCAATAATTGGATTAATTTGAAAATAGAAAGTACAGGTTCCCTGTAGGTACTCACATGCCCAAAAGGGTCCAGGTGATTGTTTGTTAGCTTGAGTTTCTGAAACGATACCAGTTGCCTCATCCAGTGAGCTCCTGTGGCAGGGGAATCTGGGTGCACATAGAGTCTCCCTGGCATTGCTGGTTCTGCCTTCCCAGCCACCATCCTAAAAACAGATTGAGAGAAGTGCGGCAAATTGACATGGAGAAAGAAATAACAAATTCATATGTATTTGTAACTCCTATTGTAACTGCTTTTAAGAGCCAGTGGCATTCAGTTTTTCAGGGAATGTGCCAGCCTCCTTTACCATAACTTTGCTGTATACAGGATTAGAACGCCACTGATCTCAACCCTCACAGTATTAAATCCCTTGGACTTGAAGGCGGTGGCCTCTGCTAAAACTTCGTTACTAATTATACTTCTCCAAGGTGTTGCTGAGGAACACCAGAACCCACCAACTGCAGGCCACTCCACAAGATCAGAAACAAGTGGCTATAAAATGACTTCTGTCTGCTTTAGATTTTGTGATCTTTTCAGCTTTTCCTGGCAAAACTTTTTGTCCACCCATGAATGGAAGGCAGTCCAGCTCTTATGTCGTACTGATGGATGGAGGTCTGCAATGTCATAATGCCTAGATACAGGGACAAATGGAAAAACACTGAATGCAGTCCAGCAGCTTTTTTTCTCTCTCTCTGGCAAGAGTCTTGCCAGTGGCCTGCAGTCAGGAGCTATAGCCAAAGCTAGTCCACAGTAACAGAGTCAGATCATGCCAGACTTGTTGACGATCTGCTGATCTGATCAGATGTTCTGCTCCTTTACACTATTAGAAATCAGTAAAACGAATAACAAATTAAAACAAACAAATACTTTTGAAGGTTAAGTAAACTATGGCTTTAATCTGGGCCTGATGTTGAGAACTGTGGGTTTACAAACTATAGGCTAGGGATTAACCTGCTAGGGGATCACAGCCAGAAAAATTGCAGTTGGGTCCATATTGCACAACATATAAACCAAAATAATGAAGGTCCTCAGACTAGATTTTGACATGACCCCTCTACAAGAGATTATCTCATCATTACTGTAGGTAATAATACAGGAACGATCTTAATTGGTATTATACTTAAATGTTGTAAATTTCCTAACACATTTCCAATTAATTAAATTACTAATAGGTGACTCAAGGCAGTTGGCCATTTTGACCAGCTGGTAAACCAGCCTTGTTCATGGCATGTATGTACAGTGTGTATTCAGGTATGAATTTATCTTCTACTCTTTTCAAAAAGAGAGATAACATAAAACTTATTTTTGTTTATCGATTATCTGCACCCAAAAAAGTTGTTAACGTGGTGTAATGACCACTGATTTCAGTTTAACACCAATGCAGGAAATAATATGCCCTTTGTGTACTTAGGCAGAAAGTAAGAGTGTTAAGGTCAGGGTGGTGCAGATGCATGTGCAATGTCAGACTTTCATTGAGATACCAGAATTTGCTACCTGTCACAGAACTGCAATAAATGTACACCTTTTTACTGTAACCAGATCTTTCCCTCTGTCCTCTGCCAAATGTCTCAGTCTCCTAACTGTGACTAAACTTTGAAGATTTTTTTTGCCATGACCACAGTCTTTCCTTAATGTTAGTCATATTGTAGCATATATTGTAGAAAGCAAGAATTTGGGAAAACACTGCCCCTGAAAGTAAAGGATGATGTTTGAACAAAATCCAGGGTTATGCAGAATCATTCAATGACAACCTTCTTGTCAGGAGATAGGTAGGCTATCGAGAAGCAACATGGCAGATATACTACTAGACTAGTCCTCTTTCATTGAACCAAAACTATATACATGTTACAGAACAGCAGACACCATGGCCCCAATTAACAATTACAGGACACTGCCATGTTGAATTTACCTTTGTTTCCCAAGGTTCTCTTGAATCAGTTATTTTAGAGGCATTATCAGTATGAATCTTGACTGAGTGGAATGACTTCACCAGCAAGAAACAGCACACATGTCTGCTGCTTCACCTCTGTTCTTCTGATAAAAGCATTTTATTTAGCCTAACAATAACACAAGTATAGAGCAGTCAGGAAATGACTGAACTGACTCAGTAATGTCTGTTACACAAAAATATCTATATAAAGTTTGCTAACATTAGCTAATATTAGCCACTAGCTTTGGGTGTTACCAGACCAGGTAAGGCTGTAGCAGCGTTGTTTGAGTGTTTTGAACTGAGCGAGTGTGTTTTATTGCTCATGATTGTTTTACTGCTAATGTCATGAATAAAATTACATTTAAAAGGCTTTGGGGCAACCCTCAGCCAGACTGACCATACAAACTTACCACTTGTTATCACAGAACTTGTAGCGGTGGTCATCAGCTGGGACAATGTCAATTAGTAGGATGTACTTGGTTTTGGGGTTCATCCCAGTCACTTTGACCTTGTAGCTGGGAAACATCCTCCTGTCAAGGGATTGTACAAGGAAATCAGAAATCAGTTCATTTTAATTGGCCTTAATATAGAGTCATGTGTTTTTCATGAGTTTTAGATTGATTAGCTTCATGTGCATTATAGTAAACATCTTATTCACAAACAGAAGTTAGTATGGTTCAGAATGATTTTAGTTTAGAGTTTTTCAGTTTTAGATCTAAACTCGTATTTCTACATGATCGTCATTTTCATAAAACAGAACTGCCTTTAATTTGCAACCAATTTCAGGGTCTAACATAAATCTTCTGTTAGCAAAAGGTCTGCACATTGTTTTCTGTGCTGATCATCTAGTTATGAAAGGATCACGTGGTCTGTGAAAAGCAGTTGTGTGTGAAGTGTAGTATCGTCAGAAATAGTGCAGATGAAGATCCGATTAGCTCTCTGATTGCCGCTCACTGATGTACTTAAGAGACTGAAACCAAGGTCCCTTAGAGATCAGGGCTCTGAGAAAGAAGTAGGGTGAGAATTTGCCTTCTCTGAAACCTGAAATAGCCTTTACCTGGACATGAATTTCTACACAACTAATTCCACTAACTACAGAATATGACCCACTTGCCAAAGCTTTTCTTGATGTTGTCCTTACTGTCAAAACCTTAACATTTCTGGCCTGGTAATAATTTGTCTCCCTGCAGGCATTTATGTGGGAGAGGACTGAAATCTTCTCATACTTGTGATACTGAGACGCCATAAAAAGTATGGGAACATGCGCTATCTTTCATCTTTTAAATGCTTTGAGACTAAAAGACAGAATATGCTAATATAGAAGTCAAGGCCATAAAACACATGAAGGGAGCTACCTTTCCTGACCTCTTCTGGGAAACCAAAAACTTTTTCATCCCATCTGCACTAAAGGAAATTTCACAAAGGGCTCTGCGCCTCCTTATAAAGCCCTAAGTGGTTTTTAATGGCACCCCAGATCGGACAACAGTTTAGACAGCCAACTTGTCATTGCTCAAGAGGCTACGGTCAAAAAGGCCTGCAGTTTATCTCTGGGTGCTGCCCATGGCAACGTATTCAAATATTAAGCACACACTTATGTAAGCCTTGCATGCTTTCTGTGAAGATGGTGTGGCATCAAAACCCCTATCTCCATACTTGCTGTTTGGTGCAGATGCCCATCTTCAAAGGGTCATAGTGCTGACACCATCTGATCATGTTACTGTAAATACTCCCTCACATACGGGAGAGAGAGAGAGGACAGGGATTGAGGGCAGGTAATTTAAATCTCTCTCTTAGGCTTCAAATCCAATCATTAGGAGAGATCAGTCCCAGTATCATCCTCACTGAAAGATGGGTTAATCCTAGAGGAACATTCAAAACAGACCTCTGCTCATCTCTGGCTCCACTTGCACCATACAGACGACCAGATGGAGGCCTGTGTCAACACATGTGGCCCTCAGATTTGTATAGTATGACTGTAACTACCGAGTGAAGGGTTCTGCTGCTGATCACTTTTCAAAATGAGTCTGTCCCACCAGACAAATGGATGTTGTTGCATCAAAATGTGCCTTGTTTCTGTAGAGATATTAACTTCTATAGTTCAACAATCATATATGCTATCATTGTTTGACTGTGGCAAAAGTGTTACTTCTTGCTCAGAACAGCCACACTTGGGGCAAAAAGCCTGCTAGCATAGAGAGGGAGTCATACGAATGGGGATTACACATCTCTGGAGGGAACTGTCTTTTTTGAAAAGTTACAAAGCAGGTGGGACACAGTCCAGACCAAACCAGACCACACTGTGACCCTCATGAAAAGCTGGTCTCCAGTACAGTTCCTGTGTACTCAGGTTCACACCAGGTGTGAAAATCATACTGAGACACAGACATACAGACACAGTATGCAGCAACACTGACAACACTAGCAACACCAGCTATATTAATTAGTCAAATATCTCCACTGAAATGTTACTTGACTCAGGTTTGTTTGGTTTCATTGCTGCCAGAGGGGCATTAATAAGCTGTAAGGACTGTGTTTTTACTTTTTGGTAAATAGGTCATTTTTTCAGAAAAATTACTTACTACATAATTCATTCAAATCGGTACGAATGCAATGCTCATAGCCTGTCATACATGTTTCTGTGACAAAGTTGTGTTTTGCAGTCAGTCAGCAGCCTTCATCAGATTTCATCAGAAACTATGGTGTCAAAACCATAATGTCTCCTTTCATCACTTTTCAGATGGTTTAGTTGTTAGCATTATCCATCCAGCAGAGCTCACTAGTCTTCTCAATTTTGCCTGTGCAAAGAGAACAATGATAGTCTAGTTTTCTGATAGGTCAACTGGTTATGCACATGGGTCCGGCAGGCAGTGCATTTTAGGAAAACTATCAGAGATGTTTTTATTGTTCTCATGATGTTACCAGGAGCACAGTGAGTGTAGTCTAGGGTTGAGAAATACATCACATCATAAGAGATGATGGGAATTTTTCAACCATTTAACTAAAAAAAAATATATATATATAATAATAATAATAATAATAATAATAATAATAATAACTATTATTATTATTATTATTATTATTATTATTATTATTATTATTATTATTATTATTATTATTATTATATTTTTTTAAAATAAATTGTATTGGAGCAATGACTCACCTTGGTTTTCAAGTATTAAAAAAACAGACACTCACAACAGTCTGTTTTTGCTTAATTTACAGTATAACAATATTTGTTGTATACATTATATCTGTTTATACATTCATACAAATATGTACACACACACACAGACATATATTAATATTGTTTATACATCCACACTCACATATATACACATGAGGTGGTGTGACTGAGTGAGTGAGTTTAAGGGGAGCATGAGAAATGGAAGGTGGGGAGAGTGTATGTATGATATCAGTGTCAGGGTGTGTGTGTGTTTCTGTGCCCAGCCAGCTGTTTCTCTTAACATTCCCACATGTTTAGGCCCTCCAGTGATCCATTCCCTCTCTGGGAATCTCCAGTACCACAGTGAGATCAAAAGGAACGTTGGGGTGGGGGGGTGATGAAGCGCTACAACCTAGCAGACTCGGCCTATTGTGGGCGCCGGATTCCTCTTATCAACCCGCCGCTGCTCTCTTGACGGGCTGTGTACAATGAGTGAGAGTGAGGGAAGAGCTGCGCTGGGTGCTTTGAAGAGGGAGGATTATGCCTGGACAATGACACTCACAATAACAAGTCTTCTAGGCTCAGCTAGGTGCTGTACGGGAGTGGACTGAGCTAGTTTCATCTCAGAGTGTTGGGAAAATGTGGGATCCCCTGGGTGACAGCCTGGTTGTTCTGTATCTGCATCTCCTCCCATGCCACCTCTGCACTGACCCTCCTCACATGTTATCGCAGTGGATCACAATTTTTTTTACTTTTTTGTACACCAACTCTTTATTAAGTTTCTTTTTTCACAACATGTTAATAAAATAGGTTTTACTGTCCTCTCTCTTTTTTTAAATCGCTTTTGCAGCAACATTTCCCTATGAAGTGTCCAGTCTATAACATTGTTCCATAATGCTACATGCATACAGTGTATGCAGCCTGTAATAAAGATGTCAAAGTGCACTGTTGTGTGACTCAAGCTGTAATCCCGCTACTTCATATAACAAAAAGTTCTTATCAATGTCAAGTATTAGTTGGGATTTGCAATACCAACCAGTCTTACTTGCTATTTCTGACTAGTGCTGTGTTACTTATACAATCAGTGAGCCTCTAGCTTGGTATCATTGTGTTATTAAAAGATTCATGTTTCAAGTTAAATCATCTTTATTTGGGGTACTGTTGGTTTTATCATTTTCTTTTGACAAAATCTAAAACTTCATTTGCACCTCTCCATATTTTTGATTAAATAAATGAAAGTGCACACTTCTCTGCAAATGTTTCTTTTTTTAATAATACAAAACCTATGTTGTAGTTGGTCTTGAAGTTTTCAACCGTTAATATAATTGTTTTGATCTACTGTTCTGTGACAGGAAGAACGTCTCGGTTATTATCAAGAATTGCTCATATGTCACAGGCTATTAAAAGTCTGTTCTTCTGGACGTTTGTTTTTAAATCAATCTTCCTGTGTTTTTGTGTTTTTTGAACGTTTGAACACATCCCATGTGCACAAAGTTCAGAGGAATTTTAGCTGCTGTCAGACATGGCTGACAACATCATAAAACACAGTTAATTCTGCCTGTCAGTAGTTTTAACTGACAGTCAATTTATCATGCAATGTTTAAATTGAAATGCATAACACTTAACATTTTGACATGGCTATGAAATGTCCATTTCACCTCTGATTTTCACAGGCTTTCTGCCTGCATCAAACCCAACATCCTCCACACTGCTATTCAGCCCAGCCATCACTCTACTCTGTTTTCACACTTTCCCCATGACCTTTGACCTGTAAGTCCCACACCGAACAGCACAGTCACTCACCACCTTCTACTGTATTAAACACTGAAGACTATCTTTTCAAGAGATAGTCTGCATCACTTTCTACCTGCTTGGTTGCTTGTCTTGTAATTTTATTGGTTATGGTCACATTTTATTTAAGGGCCTGATTACCAGGATACAGAATGTGATACCCTGATGTAGCTAGTCACAGCTGTACAGTGAACGTACAAGAAGAATGGACCAGAGATCAGAAAGTGACTGAAGACAGCCTCATTTTTACAAAATAATTTAGGAAAGTTCTAGGATCATTGACGAGTTAGGAAAGTAGATTACTGATATTTATAGTTAATGTGTAGGTTTTTCTAGAACGTTTTCTTAGTGAAATACTGGATGCATTTGCTTCTGTAAGCCTCCAAAATTCTTCAAATGAAACACTTGGTTGAACTGCATGAAACTTGAAGACAAATCCAAGCGGAGAGTTTGCAAATACAAAGTGCTTAATGTGAAAGGATCCAAAGCCAAACGGCTGGGAACAACAGAGCTAAACCACATACAGTATTTGTAAATCTGTCTCTAGTAGTTGCTCCAAAAAGTCAGTGTG
Organism: Lates calcarifer; assembly: GCF_001640805.2. NCBI lineage: Eukaryota > Metazoa > Chordata > Actinopteri > Centropomidae > Lates > Lates calcarifer. The sequence continues at coordinate 26,576,842 of NC_066853.1, forward strand.
CTGGCACAGCTAGTTAGAAAACATCTGACTAACACCCCGGTGCTGATACATGAAACTAATGCTTTGGTAGTATGCAGTTTTTCAAAGATAACTGATAAAGAAGAAAGACTGTGGGCTACCCAGACATGTTGACACACATCTATCATCTCTAGTCAGAAGACAGGTAAAGCCCTAAAGCAGACTAGAAGCTGCTCTTACTGCACTGTGGTGAAAAATGTCTATGCCACAAATTTTAAATAACTCAAAATGAAATCAGGGTAGACCTGTTCTCTGTCCAGAGAATCCTGGACGCACTAGCAGTGGTTGACCTGAATATAAATGTGATTTTTGTTGTTGCCTCAGTCTTTTATGGTATGTTACCTGACTTCTCAAAGGTAATCCTACAGAATTCCAAGAACAGCAAAGGAGTTCCTGTTGTAGCTTATCTGCACACCAGTATGAACTGGTTTCCACTGTAAAACACGTCAGTCTGAACTTGTTCTCCTAAACTAAGTTCCTACACTAAATTTTGTAAATATATAAAATCCCTGGCTACACTGTTTTACATTGATTTTGTCTGAAGGTCTAATGTGAGATATACAAATAGTTTTAATGTCATCTCACTGATACTACTAATCTGTTGGTGCAAAGTTATTACTGACCAGATTACATTCAGGTGTGTGTGTGTGTGTGTGTGTGTGTGTTAATAGCAGTGTTGTCGCCAGGAGGTAAACTAGAGGTGTTTTGGTTAAATGTAAATACTGTTGTGTCTGATGTCACTGTGAACTTTTTCTGTTCTAAACCAGACCAGGATCTTTCTCTAACCTGAACCAAGAGCTGTGAGAGTCCAAACAGAGCCATACCATAACAGAACCATTTGGTGGAAAACAAATTTGTTGTCTGTGAACATTTTACTGGTATGTTCATCGTCATATTTGTGACTTGCCAAATATATAAATTAACAACATATCCTCATTACATTAACACAAAATGTAACTCAATCACAATTATGTTTATGTACCTATTCTCCTTTTAGCCCTGCTAGCACCATGGCTCTTGGTTGGTCCACCACTTTGACCAGCACTGGTTTCAACAACAACTGGAAGGATTGCCATGATATTTGGTGCAGACATTAATGTTCCCCACAGGATGAAATGTAATAACTTTAGTGATCCCTCACCTTTTCATATAACACCATTTTCAGGTCAAAATTTTAATTCGTCCAGTGCCAATGTATGTACATAATACATTTATAACAACATACCCCAAACTAATGTCATTCCCATCAGCTTCAGTTCAACTTTGTATTTAGTGCTTATTAGCACGAGTTAACATGCTAACACTAAAATGGTAAATGCTACAGCAGCTGTATATCAACATGTTTTCATTGGCATTGTGGGAATGTTGCCATGCTAGTGTTAGCATTTAGCTCACAGTACTGTATGCTATGACTATGGTTTATCCATTTGACTCCCTTATCAAGCAGAACTCAACTTCAGCAGTTATTGTTTGTTGTTTGTTGTCATTTTTGCATGTTTTGAAAGAGCTCTGTGTTGCATGTTGCCTCTCTTACCACACACACATTTATCTTTGTCCAGGCTATAATCCTCCTGTTTTCAACATTTCTCTATTATTCTGTGTTCACCGGTTTGTGATAGTCCATCAGATTTAATGCAATCTGATACTGTGTTTTACTGGGCTAGTACAACATGCTTCTTACTATACCAAACATCTTTTGGCATATTAGCAAGGTGAGTAACTCTGCATGCACTATTCATAACATACTTGAATAATTTACTCTGGTTTGATATCATTTGTAATGATTTCAGTTTCAGAGCTGCTGCTTCTGAAAGATGAAGCCAGGTTTTTTGTGTGACCATCAGCATGTCTGCTGCAGACTGACTGTAGGTAAAACCAGACAGGTTCCCAGCACAGCTGCATAGCTAAACCACTGCACAGCCCTTCAAAGGGCTTTAAGGATTGAGAGCCCACTTTATCAGCTGGACAAGAGAAAGCCCATCTTTCACAGTTATGCAGCATTAAAGAAAAAATGTGGTGACCTTTTACATTTTTTACAGGAAAAAAAACATCCCATGGGGAAAGAGAGGCGGAGGTTGATTTGAGAGTGTACTCATTCTCTGGTTAATGTCCAAAGGCCTCACTATCTAATCCTCAGGTCGCATTAAATCCAACAAGCCGAGCAGTCATTTGTGTTTTCAATTATGTAGTCACTGCTGCAGGAACTTTCTGTCTCTTCCTGAAAGACAAAGTTATAACTGCTATATGTTACTATTAGCTGTCTAAACAGATGGTCACAGAAAGGTATGATACTCATTTTGCATAATGAAATCAAATTATTTAAAGATCTATTTTGCTTTAATTTTCCACATTTAACATTTTTGTGTTGTGGACTTTTAATATATTATGTGACTAACAACATACACAAAAGGTTCTTTTGATGTCATGGATGTTAAAAGAAACTTTTGGAACTGTTTTCTTAGAAGTAAGGTACATAAACATAATTATGACTGGTTGTCGATACACATTATGTTATTTGGAGCAACTTTGAATCCAGTTTTCAAAGAGTTCAAAAAGTTGTGAGTTACTTCATATAATTTTGAGGTACTTTACTATTTTACTTAGTGTTTTAAGTTTCATATATAAACATTTTACACACCAAACATTTGCTCATTTTATACATTGATTCATTTCAGTAGATGAAACTGCTCACATGCTCAAAATGAGCTCCACACTGATGCTCCTTGTATGTTAATTAATTAACAATAAAAAAAATATAATAATCTAGAATATGTGAAAAAAAAAAAAAAAAAATAGCACACTCTGAAAGCGGCCAATGTGCATAACAAGGATTTTTACTTTTGATACTTTAAGTACATTTTATTACTCATATTTTTGTTGGGTTAAATTCTGAATACTCTTACTTAAGCAGAAGGTTTGAATACAACCGCCGCCCATACACACACACACACTTTACTACTTTTCTACCTACACATTTAGTGGTGAATTAGAAATATCATATAAATATAATATAAATAAATATAATATGATAATGATTTATTTGTATATTTCAGTTAGGACTGTGCTGTTACTGATAAATAGTGCGCTGCTTCACTAACCTGCCTGCTTTAGTAATGATCATCTCTGTGCCGGCCTCATGGAACTTCTTCCACAGCTCCCTCTCATGAAGGACAACCTTAATGTTTTCAATGTTCTGTGAAAGAGAGCAGAAATCACTGTTAGAGTCAACACAGACAAAACCATTTCATCACCACAACCTATTAAAAATAGTGCATCAAGAAAAACATAATGCTATTTAAAATATCTACAATATAAACCCACAACTGAGAAACTCATAAAATCAGCTGCTGTTTATGTCACATTAAACATCCAGTCCAGCCTTTTGCTGCATTTTATTGCCTTAAATATTTCTTTTGGGGGAGGTTCATTTAACACTTTACAAGAGTAATCATCAAAGTACAATGTATTTTACTTACTAACAAATATTTTTTTTATTTGTTATCTAAAACTCCCAATCAACAGTTCAATTTAATGAGAGAATAATTCCTCCATAATTCATCAGTCTACAAACTGCAGGCATAAGAAGCAACTGTATGCTTATGGTATATTCGATCTCCATGTGTACCTGGTCAGGCTCACTGGAGCTGGGAATGGTGGAAGCTGTGGATTGGCCCAGTTGTGACTGGTCTGGAAGGAGATCTGTCTCCACGCCGGTCTGGACCCGGCTCATACATTCATCCGTCACAGCTGAAGCTTTCTCCTGCAGCATCTCTGCAGGATTAGAAAAATACTCAGCTGTCAGACTTATCAGTGAGTAGCTGTGACAGCAGAGAGAAAGGTCCGCTGTACATCAGACCTGGCGTGGGACACTTTAAGATATAATGCAGACTCATAATGCAGACCAACACAATTAATACATGAATCCCAAAATATCATGGTCACTGTAGAAATGCACCAGTGGTTACTTCACTGCTGTCAAGTTCTGCTCAAATAGACAAATACAGAATATTACCTACAGACCCATATATATGTGCATTGTACTGGCCACACTATGTTGTTGCAGTGCCCTTTTCAAATGAATTTGAGGTGTTATTAACTTTGTAGCAGGAGTGGAAATATGAACTGTGAAACTCTTTGATTCCATCTATATTCATTTAATTTTTTACTAAGAATATTCAAAGAAATGATTAATCATGTAATTGTAATAATGTTGCTGAAAAAGTATTGCATGAATGTTCATAGTGTTTTTCTGTGTGTGAAAAAACATTTACATTTGTAATCCCATTTTACTCTCCCTAACTCATAATGACAGCTGATGATTCTGTTCTTTTTTTTCCAGACTTCTTCTTAAATGCATGCCACAGATAGGTACACCACATCTACTGTTTAATGTTAATGTATATAATGAAAAGTTAAAATGCTAATGCTGCAGCCCTGTAGATGTTGCCATCATTTTACACATTTTCAATATTTTGGAATTTAAAGTGAAATATCTAATATTAGATTGTAATATATAATATCCCAGCTCCCTGAATTGAATACCTGTCTTGCTGGGAATGTCTGCTTCTAGGTGTTCTAGAATAAATGCCACAAGTCGCATACATGTTGGCTATAAATGCTTTTGTATTTGATTTGCATTAATAAATCAAGCTGTCAAATGTGGACATAAAAATCTAGGAAAAATGTTTTTCTCCAGTCTCGCTGTATGTCTGCCATATAAGAATGTGTGTTTCTTTAGTGAGAACAAGGTCCTTGGTTTGGACTGAAATGGTTGTCACTAGTTGCTGTTGTTGGTCAGAAAGTCTGTTAAAGTTGCTTTAACATGGAAAATAATTTTGTGTTAACTTGACCAAAGTAGTGCAGACATTTGCAACTGAAACTGAGAGGAAAAATCACACTCAGTTAACAGGTTGATGTGTGCTCTCACAAAATAAATAAATAAATACTATTTAGAATTTAGAATTTGGGTTCAGCATTTTTAGTTTTCTTAAAGATTTTTTCAAACATTTTGTCATTCAGAGTCAAAAGGTTAAACAGTGTCTTATCCACGCCCTTCATTGCTTCCCATGATGCAATGGGGCAAAGATTTTACTGCTCTGTATGATCTAATACTTTACCTATAGAATCCCACCACCTAATAATCATCTTGTTTGTTTATTAGCTAGGTCAGCAGGTCAAAAACACAGGTTTTACTTCAGATTTGTGTAAGAGACTGTGGGTCAAAGCCGCTACAGCAAATCACAAAAGCATACTGTGATCAGCTGCAGTCAAAATGCAGTGGAGAGTGGAGCTCGGTATTAGAGTGAATGTGAAGTGCTGTGGCACACTGTTAAAGTGAAACCCTGATCTGAAATGTAAATCTTTGTTAAAATATGAAACATGGTGGACAAGCATTAAAAGCAGTTGCAAAGTAAATGGATTAGGTTTTTAAAAGGAACACAGATCGAACAGACACGGAGGATATATTTATCCTTGTCATTATGTTGACGGTCATATGTCCCCTCATCTCTCACACCTACAGAACCGCTGCAGATCGTCTCTCACACTGCTTCATAAAACACCATCTCTGTCTGTGTCATGCTGCTGCTGCTGCTGCGAGCTTCTCATCTGTTTCAGACCCTCGAGGGTGTCATCCAGCTCCAGACTGCAGACACTGTTTTCTGAGTGCTACTAAAGGCTGGAACCACTGGTGACAGATAAACTAAATTATTTCTGCTTCCAACATGTTTATTTATTAAAATGCCCACTAATGCATGAATTTAAAGGCATTACAACGCTTCAAACTGATATATTTCATATCTAGACAGTAATTTGTTTTTCATATCATGTGTCAGCTACTGTATTTCACACTTAATATACGTTCTCATCACTCTCCTAAAATTTTATAGTGTTCTCAATTATCTTAACTACCAATCTTGCTGGGAATTAAGGCAAAAACTACCCGAAGCATGTCAATGTAAAACCTGTTGCTTTCTTCTCCCTGCTCTTGAAACCTCAGCCGTTTTCAGTCCTCAGGTTTGGACACTGAGGATGTGGGCCTGTAAACACAGAGTGGCCACTCTCTTAGCCATGAAAGGGGAGAGGCGGCGTCCAGTGTAAACTGATGGAGATGTCTGTGAAAGCTAATAAAGATAAGGGCTGACATAGAAGCAGCCAGTCTTTTTTTTTTTTACAGTGTGAACCTGGGCCTTTCACCAGTCCTGTTTAACTGAGCAGTGCAGAACCCCATTTCTGTTTCTGTCTCTGTGGATATTCAATCTGAAAACTATTTAGAGCACACACTCCTGCACATGCCATGGCATACTGATACCTATCAACACTATAAAAAAAGTAAATAAATCAAAACAAAGTCCTGGCTTCAATGTGCCATATTTTGAGTGCATAATGGATCTATTTAAAAAAGTAAAATCCTCAGAGCAGTCTGGTTTGTGCCTGTTGTTTGTACCATAAGAAATGTTAACTTTGAATTAATCTGCTTGTAAGAGATTACAGCACACTTAAAGAAGAAGAAATGCCTGTGCAGCAACGACAAACACTGTTGGTAATGTTCCTATATGCAAAAAGGAAAAGTCTTGAAAAATACAGAAATGAATTTGAAGGGCATTACATTGAGAATAGGGTCAGAAAAACACAACTGTCCCTACTGCACATTTGCCTACAAATGTAGTGTGAAGCTCCATGCTTATTTCCCATGTTGCTGGTGAAGGTCACATGGTCTGGCCACCAGCAGCATGCATCAAATTTTGTACTGACCACATTATTCAAATCCTTTTAGGAGGTCTACAGATAGCAGTGCTCAATTTATGAAATTACAAATGAAAGAAGTCTGAAAGGCTGAGAAAATGTCAGTGAGATATGAGGCATTTACTGAGACAACTATAGGTACCAAATTTTAACCTGCCGCCATTTTGTGTTTGCAGGTCTGATGCATGAAGGCCTGGCCTAAGACAGTGAAGGCTTTTAGGTCTAAACACCAAACAATATGAGTAAATAAACATGTAAATAAAGCATGCAAACAAATAAATCATCTCCAATCAGCTGCATAGCTTGACAGCATTTAATCCACCTCACTGCAAAACACAGTTTACTGCAACACTCAAATTCAAATTCACCTTTTGGAAAATCACCCTAAAATGATCCAACACATTAAACAGATTAAAGACTGGCATTTAATCTACCAACACTGCTAACTTTTCTCAAGATAAAATGAAACGGTCACTGTCCCACACACTCCCACACTGACTTCAGTGCATGGGTGGCTTTCAAATCCTGCTCCATATAAAAAACTTGTGGAGAGCTGCTTTGGGATGATTACAAGAAGAACAAGAAAAATCCTGACTCTGTATTTCAAAAATATTTAAATAGTAAAATATGATTTTAAAATCATAGAAATATGAAATATTCACGTCATCATTTTGATCAAATTAGCATCTGCTCACAGGCCAATATTTATGCAATAAAAAGGTAGCACGTATTGTTTAGCATTATTATTATTATTATTATTATTATTATTATTATTATCAGAAATAATAATAAATTATACACGTTGTAAATAATCGTTTTTATTAGAAATTGTTGTAAAAGTAAACATTAGAATAGAACAACTTACATCTGTAAATTAAACTAATATTTTTGCATTGGCCTATTTGATTGTGATGTTATTCCATAGATTACAATCGACACAACAATAATAATACTAAGGAAAGTACAGGAAAAATACAGACAGCCTGCGTATTATTGAAATTTGCTGGGCCACTTTAGCCCACTTCACTCCTGTACATCCCTCCACCGCCCCTGTGCCCGTCACTGTCAGATTTAAACCTTCCATATGAGACTGTCGTGCGGTGGAGTTCACTTGTCTCATAACCGCAGCTGACTCCTCTCTCAGAGGATGACACTCTGCGTTTTACCGCCTCCCTGTCCTCTGAAACAGACAGCGCTGTTTACAAACAAGCAGATAATCAGCAGATAATCAATTTACACCGCAGCTAATCAGCAGCGTCTGTACTGTACCTCACGCAGTCAGCTATCATCTGCTTAAATCCATCCCTTTGCACCGCAGCTCTGTCCTCAGCTCGTGAACAGCGGGGTGTTTCGCTTCCTACAGCGCCTGCACGTGCTTTTTAAAAATCGCGTCTTCTCGAGCGGGAGTGTGGCGGTAGCCGCGGCGGCTGTCCGCTGGGAAGTGTCGGTGCGTCGGTCGGTTCGGCTGCCTTAGTGCCTTTCAGCTTCTCCAGCACCGAGCTGTGATCTGCGCCTGTGCAGTGTTCGCTCTGAGGGGGGGACTCAGTGGGGTGTTTTCTTGGAATCACACACACACACACACACGCACGCACGTACACACACGCACACACACACACACATTGCTACACGTAGAATAGGCAGCACAGTTTGTCAGCCCCCTTGATGTGTGAGGGCGGCAGGGAGACAGTGATCTGTCCCCTGCTTCTCTCACCGCGCGGGCCCTGACGCTGCAGCGGGGGAGAAGTGCCTCCCAGACCGACTGAGCCTGATTTCAGCCACGGCTGTTTGAGTACTTACCTTCATGGACCAGTCGATATTAAGGCATCGATCATTATTTTAGGTTAGCAGGCTGGAAGCCTTTCATTCACCTGAATGGACCAAGACACATTCTTCGCCGTTTAACAGTGAGTGGATGTGACTCCAGTGCAGACACCTACAGCTGAATTAACATTGTTAAAGATAACACCAGAGTTTATTTGACTCGGAATGATGCTCACCTCAGCACTGACACACCTCAGAACCAGACTATCCTTTTAGAACATTGTAGTCCCACAACCTCCTGATGCGCCAACAGAAAAACTACCGCTGACTATCATTTCACACTTTCAAAGCAACCTTCATTATTATTGGATTGAAAATACACAAATAATCTATACGCCTGTATACACGGTATAATGCGTCTAAAGAAAAGTATAAATCGACATGTAAAATAATAAAGAGTAATAAAGGTAGTTTATCTAAGGCTACAAATGAGTAAAAACTGAGTAATGCTGTCGGTCGACCATGTCTGCTCTCCAGACCATCTATTATTTACAAAAGGTTTTCTAGAGTCAGAAAGTTGGTCTTGGTGTGTGTACAGCATCAGGGCCCCGGTTTATTAGGCCACAATACAGTGTTTTAATAGACCTTCAGTCTAGTCACCCCTCACGGCAGATCATGGTGTGTTTATTTGACTCTTTATGAACCCGTTACTAGCAATATACTCCAAACAAGCGGGGCCATGTCACAGCATCTGGATTATTTGTTCAAATATGTATTTTGATCAGTCCTGCGTTAATGAGTCATCACGATCTGACTGTAAAGTGGATAGATAAAAGAGGACCTGCTGAGGTCTAAAGATACAGGAAGGTGTGGATCAGTCTGAACTAACAAATTAAAGACCCTGATAAGTTTTTTTTTTTTAATCGCAAAAGGTTTGCGCAGTTTCGGCTCATGCGGATGACTTCGTTTCGTTCGACCATTCACTGATCTCTCCTGCTCCATAACGGCCTTAATGTAAAACCACTTGAGAACAGTATTGGGGAAAATCTTTACAAGTCCAGTTCTGCTGTGGCACGTTGCGTTTGTGTGTGTGATGTGTTAATAACGCAGCAGCAGCCAACGCTCTGCAGACGTGTAGCTTCTTGGTGGATGAGTGGAGCGGAGGCCGCACTGTATTCTGCAGGTGAAATACACGCTTGTGGTTTTGCAGTAAATGGAGCATAAGTCTGAGCGCGTTTAGGCTGTAAATCAGGTGCCAGTGTGACTTATATGTCTGTTGGTGACATGAGCGAATGAACGGCCACCGTTTGTCATTCGGCCGCGTGTGTTTGCAGCTCTGCTCCGCTGCCTTTCCAAGCAGCCTGATAGCGCTGCTGACAGACACTCAGCACAGACTTTCTGTACTGCTGAAAAGTGGAGAATAAACTGCTGCTCGATGCTTTCTTCTCCAGTCTCAATTAACTAAACTCACCCTGCCTCACTCACACTCTAAACATCACATCCTCTGCCTAATTTACCTCCATCAAAGTTGATAGATCAGTCATTTTTATTTCATTATTTAGTATTTATCACATTACACATTTAATTCGCTTGTTGATTGAACTATTAGCAGTAGAATAACGCCTGAGGAGTGTTTAGCTGAGTGAACGGGTGCCTATCCACACCACAGACACTCTGCTAAAGCCTTCCTTATGATGTGACTGCATTTCTCTTAATAAACGCCCTTATTCCAACAATCAGTCCAATTAGCCAAAACATAATTATACTACAGCCTGAACTCATTTAGAGGCTGAAAGTAGTAGAATCAGCATTTTGTACATTAGGCAGAATTGGGGGCCTTGTATCGCCCGGCCCAAGTGTATTATAAGTATTATAATATAAGTATTATAAGTAGACTGACATGCATGTATACTTTATGTGCCAGAGCTAGTTCTGCTTTCTGTAGCTGAATTACAGTTTGGAACCTGCAGAGATGTGACTGTTTGCCCACCCTAAACAAACAACCTTTGTATCAGAAAATGCTATTTCATGCTCAAATTAAATATGTGTAACATTTGAATCATCTATTAAATAACAAACTAAATATTATTACTTAAGAAAATACTGTTGCTTTGAATCAGTGTCTGTGTCCATTCTTACCTCCTGCTTTGCTCTCAGCTTGGCCTGACCTCTGTGCTCCTTCAGTCTCCTCTCCGCTGGGGGAATGTCAGTCCTCGCTGTGTCAGAGCGATGCAGCACCTCTGCAAGTATCTGCTGCAATCAAAAAGTTAGATTTTTTTTTATAGCTGCAGAATTGAGTAGAGGTTCTGGAAGGGAATTGAACCTCCACACACTCCCACCATCACGTGGTCAGGAGGAGGTTTTAGCTGCAGGCAGTCTGACACCAGTGTTAGACTGGGAAATATGACTTCCATTTGGTGATCATTGGAAGGGATACAAACACCACTATTCACAGGGCTCAACTCTAGTTCTCTGAATTCTTTTTAAATGCCTTATTTTATGCCTTTTATTTCCATATAACCTTCCATATTCCACACTGTGCCATCTGTACTATATTTGGGAACAGTGCCGTTGTTTCCAGTTGATAGTCTCTTTTCATGGAGGTGTATTATTTAAACCAAATATGCATAACTTCACTGTCCAGTAAAAACCATGTATCTCCAAATTTACTGATGTAGATTTTAAAAAAATAAAATAAAATGAGCCCATTTTTCTCCTTTCTGCTGATCTTTTATGATTTTTTTTTAATCCTTCTTTTTAAGTTTAAAAACCACAGGGCTGTTTTTAGCTCATTAAAACTTGATGTTTTGGAGATACATGTTTTTCACAATGAAGTTTTGTAATGTTAAATGTAATATTTCAGTGACAGGTTGTAGAAAAATAGTTATTGTGTATGACAGCAGAAGGAGGTGTAGAATGTCTTTAAAACATATTGCTGTTATGCCAATTTTGTAACAAATGCCTCTAGATTTTTTGCTTTGAATTTAATGTAATATCATACATTATTAATTCCTACTTATGAAACTATGAATGGAATTGCTTCATTTCATTGCTGTGTTTTTGTTATTATATCATCCAGAGTTGAAAACCAGGTCATTTTCCTGCTTTAGGGCAGAGGGATCTGACTATTTTCAAAATGTGAACCTGCATTTTGCATTGCTGAAAACAAGTCTTCTACATGTCTGAATGAATAATCCAGACAATTCATACACAAACCATTTTGCTGTGCATACATTTTATTAGAACTTAAATGATTTTGCCTGGTTAGAAATTTTTCCTTTCGTTTTTGCCTCCTTTTGTATTATCAGCGCTGCCGGCTGCATGTCTCTGACACCTCTGTGACTGTCAAGCTGAAAAAGTGGTTCATCTTCAGAGTGGTGTATAGCGGGTAAACTGCCTCGATTTCACTCATTTGAAGCGTAGCTGCTGTTGGTGTTGTGGGTGAAGGAGTGAGGGGGTGTCAGATTTACAGTGGTGGGAGTCTGGCCTTTTCTCTCCCTTGCAAAACATTTTCTTGTGTAATTGGCAGGAGGTGGGGAAGTGGGGTCTGGCTAATGTACGGCACCACATTTCTCTCACTGCCTGTTCTAGGCCTCGTTGTTTCTTCTTAAGTCAAAATGGCGGAGGCTGAGGTTCCTTTCTTATTAGCTGGATACACAGTGCTCCCTCCCCCTCCCTCATTCTCCACATGGCTTCATTTCTAATCACTGATTGGTCATTTTCACTCCCTCTGGCCAATGTTGAGCCCTAAGTGGCCACGGTACGTCACAGACAAGGTGGAGATTTCTGTCTCTGCTCCCCTCCTCAGGCCTCCACTGTATTATTGTTCGTGGCTGACCTCCAGTACATTGCACAAGCATACTTTATCAAATATTACCATGGAGGTGTTCTGAAGATCTTATTGAGTATCTGGATTATATATCTCTGATCATCTCACATACTTCAGTTAGATTTAAAGATGGAGGTGTGTAAATTTGGAGCACCTTGAAAACAAATTTTTAGTTGTTTTTGCGTTGTGTCGTGTAAAAATCACTTACAATAATCAATATTTTTTTTGATGAACAATGGATCAATTGACCACATGTAATGTAAAAGGTGTTGAAGAAAAACAGACAGAAATGGGTGTTGTTTCCAGCAGCAGGCAGCTGTTTTCAGCAAGAAAGCTCTAAAATCCCACTACTCACTACCCGTCCAGCACCAACTGGCTGACAGACAATGTTAGTTACTAGATGGTGAATGTAGCGGCGCATAAAGCAGCTAGAGTCTGATATTTTTCCTGGGAGCTGGTGAGCGCCAAAAGGAAAGGGAATATTGGACTTACATTCGCTGAGTCTAACACATTCACCATCACAACTTTATAAGGTGATAATATGTCAATGTTGTGTTTACTGGCTGTTTACAGCAATGATGTCTGTTCTCGCACAACACACAGGACTGTGCAGTTTACAGTGAAAACTGTGGCAGATTATTTAGATTCAAGCTCTTTTTTGCAACAATGGATCTTTGATTTCACACAGTAAAAGACAAAAGAAGGCTTCTCATTTCTATCTGGCAACCATCAATTTTCTGAATTGAAAAACAATGTATGCTAGCAGATCTTAGCTACTCCTAGTATTGTAAGTGTGATAAGGAAAATTGTAAGATTGCCATAAATACTACTTTATTCACATTATGAACTCTGCAGACTACTTGCTAACATATAACTGTATCACACAGTCAACTGATGGAGTTTACTCAGTTGTAAGATCTGTTGACATGTCATACACAACCTCAGTGGCTATACTGATTTCATTCATATCATTTGTGAAACTTGTCATCTGTGTTTAAAGACACTGTTATCCATTTCAAAGATCCAGAAAAAGCTAGCAAGTAGACCTTAGTTGAAATCCTTTTGTCAGATATATTAATGGGTAATAACTCAAAAGTCCTGGACGGATGATGGAGACCTTGCATTCATAGAAGATGTAATGTGCTAGACTGTTTGAATTTGGAGAACTAAAACTTTCTGACATATGCGTGAAACATTCAGGTCCAGAAATTTCTTAACCTGAGGATGATTTAGAGCAACTGGAAAATGCCTTGACTTCAAGTAAACAATAACCTCCTCGAAGGGATGAGTGCCATTTTTCTATTTGTATGAATCTAAGCTTCACGTGATGTGCTGTTTTCAACATGTAGAGTATATCTTCATTATGTGGAGGGATTAAGCTGTGCGGTCACATCAGATCTAGCCCTTAATCTTCTGTGGCCAATTAATGGAAGAGCAGTGGTTTAGGTTTCCACAAGGGCCTTTCAGTTTAGTCACAAACAGTGGTTTGACACATTTGGAAGTTGGCTGGAAGTTTCCTCCCACAGTGTGGGGAATTCTCTAAATGTAAACATCTTTGCCTCAAGTGGCAGATATGTGAAAATCTTAGTTCACTTAGTGGAAACAACCATATATATGGGTGATTGATGGTTAATTGTTAACTGCTTTCAAATATTTTCATCATTTACTGACTCTTTTTCAGTAAACCATTCCCTTTATTCAGACCTGTACAATATTCCAAATCATAACAACAATAAATATAGTCTATCTAAAAGAGTAGTTCAAGCAATTTGTCCTCACTGTTGGCACAAATCAGCTCTGCTTACACAACATGAAAGTGAATATCCACCTCAGAACAGTTAACCTAAAGCTCAAAGCAAACAGTGAGAATGGAAGCCACTGAGGTCCAGCACACAAGAGGGAAAAGTAATTCATACGTCCTCAGTGCCCTCCCTCTGTCCATCAACAGCCCTACACATTAGATTAATTGGTTGGGTAACTGGTTTGCATGAACATATTATGTTGCGGAGGGTAGCTCATTACAAGCGTTCTAAGCCATCCTTCTGACTTGTCTCAGGAGGGTGGAATGTCTTTTGGGGAAAGTTAGACTTAAGAATTCAATATTCCTAAGATCTTAATTATTACCCTGGTCACACTAACTCTGTGCTTTTCATCTACAGTGGCAAGAAAAAGTATGCGAACCCTTTGACCTGTTTTTCTCCAATAATTGATCATAAAATAATCTGACGGTCATCAAGTCACAAGTACAGACAAACACTGTGTGGTTAAGCTAATACTACACAAACAACTATAATCCTTCATGTCTTTATTAAACACACTCATTCAACATTCAGAGTTCTGGTTCCTTTGGATTTAATAACTGGTCAAACCTTCTTTGGCAGCAAAATCCTCAAACCAGCTCCTCCAGTATCTCCATTTATAGATGGGTTGTCTGACTGTGGACAATATCTACACTCTTTGAGATGACTTTGTAACCTTTTCCAGCTTTATGCAAAACAACAATTCTAGATCATCAGCAGATGCATCTTGTGAACCCCAAAAGGTTTATGTGTTTTTTAAAAATCAAAGCAGCTCCAATAAATGCATATAATTCCAAAGGGTTCACTTAAATTTTCTTTCCAATGTGCTATCAAAGATCTGTGATAGACTAGTGGAATGTCCTGTGTATATGTCATTTGTCATCAAATGTGCTTGGATCATCTCCACCCCACTGTGACCCTTAACAGAATAAGCAGATTAGGAAACTAATGCATTGAATGAAATGGAATACTCTACATACAGCTGTTTTATATAAGGAATTTCTGTGATATTGAATAATAGCAAAGTTGCTTCTACATAAATGTTTTTTGGGGGAGGGGGGTAGTTGTGGGGTAAAGGCTGAGTTAAACTAAGATAAGGTTATGGTTTTGCTTAACTTTACTTATATTTTTGAACCCATAATTGAGTCAACATATTCTACATGTTTCGTACACCTAATGATGGAAAAACGTCATAAAATATAAAATGATGCTTGTGGCAATACTGAAAAATGGGTTTCTGGTATGAAGGCTACAGCTCCAGATTGTTGAGACCACATGCTGTGACCAGTTGATAAGATTTATGACCTTTGTAAACTTATATGACATTGTAGTTGTAACATGTTGTATGACTGTTCAGATGTGCACAATATGTCCTGAGAGTGGTGTTAGAGCCCTCTGCTCTCTCTTGCTCTCTGTTTGAGTGTTGACATTCATATAGTTTGGTGATGGAATGAGTAACAATGCATTACATGATGAGACTGATCAGTCATCATTTGCAAGTTGTTTGTGGTGGGATTTTATAGCTAAAAAATTAATGGGAAATATATTTTAATTCATGGATGAACTGAAATAAATCAAGCTAAAGCAGCATAATCTGTTTTTTTGGCATGAAACTGTACTGAAGGTGTCTATAAGCAGTCTATCAGGGTTACAGCTTCTATAAAACCGCTTCTGTTTATCTCCTGTTTATCTGGTTTCTTTCTTTCTGCTCCACCTCATAATCTCTGGCGTCCCACTAGTCCCCCATTTCTTGTATTTAAATAGTGTCATGCCCTTTGTTTTTCAGAGGTAAGTCACTCGTCTCTTTGAAGTGGGCTCCATGTTTGCACTGTGACCATTTAATTTGGAGCACAGCTTGATGATATTAGTGTCAGGGTCAATTGCTGATTTCAGTTAGACTTTAGAAGCGGCTTGGCTGGCGGTACGTAGGCATCATGTGCTGCTCGGTTCAAGATTTGGTCAAACCCATAGTCTTACTTACACTCACATACACACTCCAGTTCCTCTGATCCCTGAACATGTGACAGGGCAGACATGAGACCTGGTCATTCTGCCTACTTCACGAACATGAACACAGAACAGTGGAAGCTGCTGCGTAGACCTCCCATGATGGAACCCTAAAATCCCTTGTCATCTTCTCCCTCCAACCAAATCATCAGTACACAAGAATTTATCTGTATTTTAGTTGTGCCTCAGTGAAGAAATGGCTTTGCCATGTGCACAGAATGTGGAAGTGATACATTTGGGCTTTCCCTGCTGCCTTTTATGTGGTTTTCAAATAGCAGATGTAGATCAGAGATGGCTGGCTCTTACTGAACTCATTATTAAACCAAAGACCTCAGTCAGGAGGAAATGGAACCAGTTGGAAGTGAATTGAATTCATAAACCTGAAATATGTTAAGTCTCCATCACTTCTGATCAGCAGGTGTTGATAAACACTAATGCAAGACTGTAGTAATTTTGAAGCCAACACAATCAACACAATGTTGTCTTTTCATTCATTCAAGTTTCACATCTTTGACTTTCACTTGTGGTTCCTCTGGGATGTTGTGGTGTTCCTAAAACTCCCCCTGTCGTTGGACCTTTGCCACTGTAACAGTTTGTGAGCTAAATGTAAAACAGCAGTGTAGCAGTTTTGCCTGTTACAAAGTCATAAAACACAGACGCTTGTGACAAGGACAAGCTTGTCTGAAGTCTTTTTCATTGTTTGGTATGGGTCATTAAAGATAAGTGGGACTCTGAGATTTTATAGGGACTAGTTTTTGTCCCCATCCAATCTGGAGTACTTGGCCATCTTTACTCTGCTGTTGGAGGTAAAAGCTGGGCAGCTGTTTGTCTTGCTGCACTTCACTATATCTCTGTTTTTATTGGGTGTGAGTGACTTGTCAGCAGTCATCTAAAATGTTTTTCAAAAGGCTTTTTTCCTCTTGTACTAAGCCTCTGTTCTCATGGAGGGGAAAACCTTGTGCATATTGGAGAGAAGAGAGAAACTTCCAAACTGACAGAAAATATAATTACATATGTTGCCTTTAGATTTTCAATATGTGGATATGATGTGGATCATTAATATGGACTATAATGAACTGCAACACATTGTAGACTGTAAAGGATTTTCTTAACTGATCCCAAGGTTTTTTGTGTGTTTTATTTCAGTTGCATGTATAATGGATATGAGGTCTTCTTTAGTACATCTCTACAAGCTTTGCACACCTAGATTTGGACAGTGTATCTCACTCTCCCTGGCAGATCCTCCTCAAAGCAGCTGTGAGCTGGGCCACTGAAGGACAGTCAGAGACTTGTCCTGAAAGCAGGGTGATTTGTACACTGTAAATAATGTTGTTTGTTCAACTTAACCAGATTTGAGAAACCAAGTTCACTAAACTTCAGACATTAGACTGAATTGACTGTTGAGTCACTACATTACAGACAGATTTGCTGTCATGTGTACCAGCGTCAGTGCTAAGACAAAGTGTGAAGCTGCTCCTGTTAACTTTGTTGAACTCTAAGTGCACAGGGATAGGGACTAAGTTCAATACTAACTTTTATTGCAGTTAGCATCGCTTTAATTATTATGAAAAGAAACAACCATGACTTACAAGTTCCCATTATGTTTCGATTTCAACAAGTTAAATTTAAAACTTTTTAGGACCATTGTGAATGCAGCTTTTTCACATCCATACTGGCTGAAAAGTATGAAGGATATGAAGGAAATTCAGAGTTCCAGAATTACCTGAAAAGTTAATGAATGCCTTCAAAAGTCAATACACAATTTCAACTGAACATGGCTACACAGAAGTGTGCTGATGCAAGAGTAATGTGTGTGTGTGTGTGTGTGTGTGTGTGTGTGTGTGTGTGTGTGTGTGTGTCGTACACAAGACTAAACTATGTTAATCTGAGCACCTCTCCCTTGCCTGCAGTGTTCTTGAGCTCAGCTAACTTTTCCTTGCAGCCGCACGTCACAGCAGTTGTTATGACTGATGTTTGGCTTCCGTGTGTAAAGTCCAGAGCACCTCTGTTTTTTAATATTGGCATAGGTCCAAATGTTGTCTGGAGGTCGCTTACCAGAGTTGCAGGAGTTATGAGTGGGCTGTGGTGGTGCTAGACTTTGTTGATGCTCCTGATGTGAATGCAGAGCAGTACTGGGTTCCAGAGTTCCTAATTTCAGTGATTTCTCACACAAGGTGCAGCAGTCTTCAGATTCATTATTATCAGCAGGTTTTTAACCAACCACTAAATGCCCTGTTCTCATGTAATTTACCCATATGAAATGAAAGTGTTTGTTTGTTTTTTTTTTTTTGTTTGGTTGGCATTTGTTGGCATTAGTCATTCCTGGTTCCATGTTGTCCAGGTTTTGTAGTTTTGTGACAGCTTGATCAATACAATTTTTTTTTTTTTTTCCCAAAAACACATTTTGAGAAACTGAATTTAATGCCACTCTATAAAAGTAACTAACTTAATAATCCAATCAATTTATAAGACCTGTCAAAATTCTATCAACGTTTTAAGACGATTTAAGACAAGGATCAAAATTCAGATGATTGGATTTTAGACTTTTTATGACTGTAAAAACCCACAAAAATTGGTTTCTTCAAACTACAAACTGGAATTAACATGTTATGGTGGTATGCCTCTGCCCACCAGTTAAGGTGCAGGAAATATGTTCACAATCTTCCCTTCTGTTCCCACGTCATAGCTTGGAATAATGGCCAGAAAAGTATAAGATATAAGATGTCAAAACATCATCATTTTGTTAGATATTTGTGTTACATTTTGCCATAATAAGTGTATGAACTTGAAGTTATGGCCAAAACCAGTTTAAACAGTTCGTCCTTGACTCCAAGTGGATGTTAGTGCCAGAAAAGAGAAAAGAAATTCTCTCAAGGTGTTAATGACATATTGCATTCATGAGAATGGGATGGACAGACAGACAACCTGAAAACATAACACCTCTAGCATCAGCTGTTGCCAGTGTGGAGGCATAAAAGGGAAAGTCTCTGGAAAGATTAAACTCTCAAACAATGCATCCTTGAGAAGTTTGTTAATTTGCCAGTTTTGCTTCTCTCAGCGGTTCATTCATTCAGAAGACCTCAAGTTAGAACAACTCATGTCTATAAGTTGTAAGTCTGAAAAATACAAGGAGACATTCTAAGTTGAATTAACCTGAAATTAACAAAACATGCATAGTTACATTAAGTTAATGAGAAAAGATTAGTTGATTCCACTAAATTCTTGTATGACGTTTTAGCGTAAGCGTAAGCGTATATACACTCACAGAGCACTTTATTAGGAAAACCATGCTAATACTGGGTAGAGCCTCCTTTTACTCTCAAAACAGTGCCTCAGTTCTTTGTGGCATGGATTCCACAAGATGTTGGAAACATTACTTTAATATTCTTGAGATTTGTCAGCTGCACATTCATGCTGCCGATCTCCCATTCTACCACAACTAAAAGGTGTTATACCTGGTTACTGGGGAGGACAGTGAAGTTCACTGCTCATTGCCATGTTCATGAAACCAGTTTGAGATTACTTTTACTTAGTGACACAGAGCATTATCCTGCTGGAAGTAGCCATTAGAAGATGGTAAACTGTGGCCATTAAGGGATGCACATGGTCAGCAACAATACTCAGATAGACTGTGGTATTCAAACCATGACTGATTGATATCAAGGGCCCAAAGTGTGCCAAGACAACATTCCCCACACCATTACACAACCACCAACAGCCTGGACTGTTGATGCAAGGCTGGTTGAGTCCATGGATTCGTGCTGTTGACACCAGATTCTGACCCCCTGACCTGTGTACCTCAGCATCAGACCAGACTACATTTTTTATAGTCTTCAACTGTCCAGTTTTTGTGAGCCTGTGTCCACTGCAGCCTCAGATTTCTGTTCCTGTCTGACAGGAGTGGAACCTGATGTGGTCATTTGTTGTGCATTCTGAGATGTTTTTCTGTTCCCCACATTATCTGAGTTACTGTAACCTTTCTGACAGCTCCAGTAAGCCTGGCCATTCTCTCTCTGTCAGAAGAACTGGACATTTTTTGTTTTAAGTAGCATTCTGTGTAAACTGTTGTGTGTGAAAATCCCAGGAGATCAGCAGTTTCTAAAATACCAGCCTGTCTGGCACCAATAATCATGCCATAGTCAACAACTGAGATCACATTTTTTCAAATTAGAGCATTCCTCATAAACTCATCAACTTAGGACCATACATATTTGAAGACATGAAGAGAACAGTGAAACCAGGTATTGTGAGTTGAGTCACAGTCACAGAGGAAAGTGCATTCTTTATTCACTATGAATAAAGAATGCACTTTCCTCTGTGACTGTAACAAGTCACAGTGGAAGGTCTCTACAGTAGTGGATTAAGAATTTGAACCCCTGCTGTTCTGTCAGTAACATTCATATCTTTTATGATAATGCCCCATTAATTTTACATCATACCTGTGTGCACTGTGGAGTGCTTGCAGCTTTGTGTTTTGTTATGATTTGTCTTTTGCCCTAACACATGGTTTGGCATATGGCACACTGCAGTGAGGACTACAGCCCATATATTTTACAGATGGATGGATGGATGGATAGCCAGCTAGATAGCCAGCTAGCTAGCTAGATAGATAGATAGATAGATAGATAGATAGATAGATAGATAGATAGATAGATAGATAGAAAGGGAAAGGGAAATGTAGCAAATGTAAATGACAAATTGTCAGTATTATATACCTACCCATTTACCAAGATCAGGTGAGTATGAAGTGAGACTATATGAACCAATAAATGATATGAGCCTACTGACTGAATCATACATGGTGTGTTCTTATTTTTTTCTTTTTTCTCTTTTCAGTTTCATGAGACATATGAAGACATATGTGAAGGAGTTCTGAGCTTCCAGACTGCACTGAAGGCTCATGATATCAGTTTGTGAAATGCAGATATTCGTTTAAGCAGTGTGTTGCAGCCAGCAGGCCATATTTCTGGCCAACTGATGAATCCAAGTCCAATATTACCTCTGTTTTAGCTTTGTTTTTGGTCTCTACCAACCACTGAGGGAAATATGTGGTACCTCAGGGGGTTAATGCTCCTCTGTGTCCACCAGCTGGCCTTCAACTGTACCTGCCTGCTGTATGTTGCTGAGCAGGTGGTGTACAGTCGGATTGAGGAACTTTTTTACAGAAAACAGCAGACTGCTGCTGCCAAAAATGACGCTATGAGAGAAATGGAAATGAGCCAAAACAGTATAGGCACCACCAAATTGATGCAGCTGCTGATAATAATAAAAGCTAAAACAAGGTCAACACATCAGGTTTCAGTGAAGATTCTTGGTGTCTCTTGGTCGAAATGTTTCTTTAGAGACTTTTCAAGTACAGGCCGAAGGTATTATGGGATTAATGACATTTTCAACTCCAAATAAAAGCTGTCAGTAGCTTCAGTCCAACATTACAGATACTGGCTTTCAAAAACTTGACTGATCAAATGATCGGCAGACTAGTAAAGCAGAGTGAGAACATGGCATAGATTTGTTTTCTCCACCATCGCACACTGTAATGTAATTTCCAAATCGTCATGTTTACAACTGGCTAACATGTCATTTAGTAATAAACAGCACTTATAAATACTGCATACTGTCTTTGTTTCTAAAGGAGCAGCATCAGTCAAACTCCAGTCTGAGTACACCGCATGTCTGTGAAGCAGCTCAGAGTTTATCTAAGCGGGCGTGGGTGTATTTTACATGCGTCTGAGCTTGGACAAGTGTTGGGGGGATTGTATGTTTTTAGAAGAGCTGGCGGGTTTAGTCTCAGTGTCTTGACTCTGCCCAGGCATTCGTTCATCATGACATAGACTGTTAGTCTTTGCTAATCTTCTGTGTTCATCTCAGTGTCAGCCCAGTGTGTGGAGGCCAGGCCTCTTAGTGCCATCAGAGGAAATGATTTCTCTGGGGTCAGATGCACAGATCCCACATAGTTCCTCTTTCTACCCTATTTAAACACATCCTCAAGGACTCTACCATGATCAAAAGCCCACTTTTGCAAAGGCCTGGATGTGCAACAGACTCGTACTGTTTGTGATTCGGGCTTGTAGAGCAGTGGGTGCAGGCTCTTACCAGTGTTTGATCTAGGACAGTAAAAGGCGTCCGTTTCCACGCTACCCTCTGCTGTTTTCTTTAGCAGTAATGAGTGACAAGATGGAGGTCGCCCAGCGTGGCCTTCTCTAGCCACTTCATTAGCTGCCCCTCAGTGTTTGGCTTTGCTCTGATTTACAGCTTTTCCGTTCAACATCTTTCAGTTTGTAATTTGTCTCCAGAGCAGCAGGTCAAAGGAGGATGTACCATGACACACAGTCTTTACATAGAGCCCTTACATGTTATATTTATTCCAAATCATGCTGTAATGTATGCTGTGGAACAACCACGGGTGCGTGCAAATAGGCACTTACTGTATACAACAGGGTTCAAAACTCTAACTCATCTAGAATGTTGACAGAAGAAGAAAACATATTTTTGGTCAAATGGTTTTTCTCCAACAGGGTTACATAATTCTTAACAAACCTCAGGTTAAAAAAATGTATGTTTCACCTTTTCCCTTCCACCTATTCAACTGTTGCTGTTCTTTGAATTGATCTTTGATGTGCAGTATGTCTAGGATCAAATGGATCCTCACAACTCTAAATAGATGATGCTCCTCTACTGAACAGGCTGGCACTGCTCCATGGCCAGTGTATAGTTCATTCTATGAAAACCACCAGCTGCACAATAGGCAAAACATCCCAACACCTTAATGTTTCCACCACCATGTTTGACTGTAGGTTTTACGCACAGTTTCACAAACCTGCTTCATGCACTATTACCCGTTATGTGGCTTTCACATTCCCCAAATCCTGTTTGTAGGTACAAACAGTCTTTAATGGTGGTAAATGTTCAGACTTACATTGCTAATGAAGAAACCTGCTCCTCTGGTGCTAAGCTGCAGTCTGCAGTTTGCAACCAGAGGTCTGTTTACACTCTCCTGGGTTTTCAGTCTAGGTCTAGGTTTAGAATTAACATTCATCTTTCATGCTCAAATATTTAGCATTGTAGCAAACAAGCAGAAAATCTCTTTCAATAATAGTCGCCTATTACACAGCACTATCAGGAGCAGCAATGAGGTGATTTAACATATGTTATTAGCTCTTCAAAGAAATTAAAATACCCTTACCCTTACTGCTTACTCCACTGTCCTGAATAAATAAAGGCAAAAAAGCCCCCCCCCCCCCCCCAATTTTTTTTTGTTTTTAAAAAGAAGAAATGTGAATAAACAAATGGCCTTAGAAGAACCCACTCAGCACTCTGCACTTTCTATATTATTATTTTTGCACTATTACTTCTGTATTGGTCTTTCATTGTCTACTACCTTGTTGTGTTAAGTTTTAACTCTTTTTTTATTTTATATTTAAACGTTTCAGCTATTTTATTTTTTATCTTGTCCTGTCAATCCAAGAGCTGCTAAATAGTCTTTTGTTGTTGACAAAAATGAACCATTCTTGTTTTCTTTTTTTTGGACACACACACACACACACACACACACACACACACACACACACACACACACACACACACAATCTTTAAAAAAATTCTATTTCCTTTCTTTTGGTTATTTTTTCAGATTCCTTGTCCAAACTCATTTTATGTACCAATTTCAAATTTTAAAATGTCCATACCTGACCGTTGTAATTTCATATGATGCAGATATTCAGCTTGATATTTTGGGATCTTTGCCAGTGTGTGTGTGTTCCCTGAAGCCTTGAGTGTGGACATAAACATAAATATTAACTCTGTCATCCAAAACCAAACAGTTACAACACCATAAATATCATCTGTAATTGCACTTTGGTGTGTAAGATTATTAATTGTGTTTCCTCTAGTTTGCTCTCCTTCAATACATATTGTGATGCATTATACAATATTTGATACTGTAATTGATGATGCTTGTAAAGTAAGTAACTATGCCACCTAGTGGTTGTTTCTATTGTAAATTTCAGAGGTGGCGATGTGACCATCTGCTGGTGTAGAGACTGCTGGGCAATCTAGCTTGCATGTGTCATCATATGCACAAATAATCAACCTACATTGAAATTGCAAAAGATGTTTTGAAAAGAAGCTACATATATATATATATATATATATATATATATATATGATATGCGTATATTTTATTGTAGGATGTGTAAAAATAACATGAGAAAAACATTAATTACAAGAAAACTGGCTGTAAACCAGGCCAGGACATTACATCTCACCGTGAATGCTGGGAGAGGGTCCAGCCACCATTGACCGTGATCTGCAGAGAGCAATCAAAGACACAGAATAAATCAATAATTTAAAAAAAGTGTTGGGTCCTTAAGTCTCGCACTATGCATAATACAAACAATACAAATTTACAAAAGAGGCTTTTTATCAAGAACACTTGCAGATGTGATGTAATATTATATACCAAAGACCTTTAATATCACTGAAGATTACCTGCACAGCAAACACTAATGTCTACTGGCTGTTCCACTTAATCATCAGGTATCAGTGCCTTTGTATTCTAGTGTCAAAACCTTATAGGATCATTATGTTTAGGGAAGCATTCCTGTGTTGGGAAGATGGTGAAGCGTCAAAGAGGGTGAGGCAGTCTGATGATGGAGATGAAATCACTGATTTTCTAACACCAGAGTGAAGTCTTGTCAGGCTCTGTGCTCTCATGTTCAGAGTTCAGAGAGAGAAGTTACAGACTTCCTTTCTCCTTACTCAGTGTCCAGGAGGGGGCGACGGGCCTACATGCTGTTTGTAGCTCCAAACTAACCAAAATGAAGGACACACACACACACACATGGACACACAGTCTGACTTGTTGTTGAATATGACAATTTACACAGTAGCAGAAAGAAAAGCTTTGTACACACATTATGTCACAGTGAAGTTTGTTGCATAGTAAGTAGTTCATTATTCCTCTCCCTCATTCTTTACATACATATGCTGTACTTACAGCTCTGCTGGCCCATGTGATTTGTCTGTGCTTTATTATAGATGCATTTTATTGGTGTGTTTATGAGGTGTTTTTAATGGATGTTTGAGTTAACTCAAAACATTAAGTGCTTTTCCTTTTAGCACATCTCACTTTATAGATGAAATGTTTAACAAAGCTTTGCATTTGCATTTTCTACCTTTGTGTGTATGTGTCTGTCTGTGTGTGAGGTACTGACTTGTGGAAGTGTTATAGTGAGGTTAGAGACTGTGTGTTTTCTCCCTCCTCCTCCTCCTCTCTGCCTCAGCGTGGGGGAGAACAGAGGCCTGTGATTGGACTCCTCCTGCTCCATTGTGGACCAGTGTGATTGCCGCACCTGAGCCAAGCGCCCAATAGGCTGCCTGTGCTGTCAGTAGCAGAGAGAGCAGCCTGCAGAGCTGCAGCATAACAATATGCACTCTGTAGACACCATACAGGTTTCTGGGCTGTTTCCCAGCACTGTCAGACCGATGTACTGTACCGATAGTGGCCTTTCATTCACAAACACAATGCACCTAGTCTGCTTGTGGTAACTTAGATACACCATATATGCAGAATTGTCTCCACTGTCTGAATGTTGGTTTATTTAGCGACTTGGCAACACTAAAAAAGGGATGTTTTTAATATCTAAATTGTTGTTGTCAGATATTGGCTTGTTGCTGTTCAGTCAGAGATACACTGGTTTAACCTTCAAATATCAAAATCAGTCAGTGTCTACAGGGAGCAGATGGAGGTTTCTGAGGGTCATCAGCAGTGGCAGAGTGAGAGTCTGGTGCAGCTTTTTTCTTCCCCATCATATAATTTTATTAGAGGCTTACAGGGTAACTCCCAAATCATATAATATCAACACGTTTGTGTAAGCAATATTTATCCTTAAAAAAACTATAAATAATGGTAGAACATTTAAATCACTGGTCAGGCCCAGGGTAAAAATTCACACTGTCCTTGAATTAATCTCATTTTAATTTGAAATTACTGAAAAAGTCCAAAATGATTGATGATTTTATTAGAAATTGTTTATTCATTGTAGTACTACTACATCAAAATACTCCACTACAAATGCTGCATTAAAAGTTTTGATTTTTGCTTCAGTATAGGTGTATACATAAGTATCAACAGTAAAATCAACAGGCAAAAACTGACCTATTAGTGTTATATTATTATAATATCAGTTTATTATTATTGATGCATTAATGTGTAGGCAGCATTCTCAAGTTTTTGCTTTTAACTTTGATACTAATTTCAACCAATTTAACACACTTTAGATATTTTCATCAATAACAATGTTTCATATCTACAAACTGATTTTGCATGTAAAATATTTATCTCTCAAAGTTAGTCATAAGTAGTAGGTGAATAAATGTATTTAGTTACCCCTTACCACCATGTGTATTTATAACGAATAATACTGAACCTAACATCAAATGTATTTATCACATGTAAAATGGTGGAAATGAAAAAAAGAGCACATGTACATGTTTTTCCATTTTAAAAACCACCAGTGTCTTCATATGCAGTATATAAGTAACCTTCTGTGCAGAATATTTGTGTATGTGTAATCTGGGACGCTGACTGATGTGAAACTAGATCCCACCCAATAAGGAGAGAAGACAGAAACTGAAGGCCAGCCCTCTGTGATGCTATTTAGGTTTCACACACTAAAAACCGGGAAAGGTGCAGTTTGTCTTCTCTGTTCAAATGAACTGTGGAACTTCTTCTGTGGGCCTGCAAAAGCTTAAATAACAACACTGGCCCACACTGATCATTTAACAAAGTTGTGAATAATCTTGGCCTTTTTACCCCACGCCGTCACCAACCATTAGTTATGATCCACAGGGCCTCCACAGGAGCCTATTGATCACTCATTGACTGATTGATTTAGACAAATACTTTTTTCTCCCAGAGTGCGAGGTCGAGTCGCTCTCTCTGTTAATTGAAGATAACAGAATGGCAACAATGGCCCCTGTAATAGAACGAGAGTTTTGTGATTATCGCTGCAGAAAGAAAAGAAAATGAAGAAGAGGGGGAGGCGGAGAGGGAGGAGGAGGGGGGCTCTAATTAGGAAGCGGGGCGGTGTGGAGGCTGTGGCCGGCAGGCAGGCGACAGGCGCCGGGTCCCGGACAAAAGGCTGTCTGCTGCCCTAAACTCCCCCTGCTTAACCCTTTAAACCGAGACACACATAGACTATACACAGTCTATCACACACAATGCTGCTGCTGCATCATGCTCTCGCACAGACACACACACGCACACACACAGTGGTTCACATTTTGACTTTGGTACCAAACGCTGAAGACGAGAACACCAGGACTGAAAGAACAACAACAACAACAACAACAACAACAACAAAAACAACAACAACAAAACATACATAAAATATTTTCTGAGAAAATCATTGTCAAATCATCTTTATAGTAATAACATGGTTAGTTGTTGCTCCTTACCGCATGTTTAAACTCTGAACATGACATATTTGGCCCATTAAAAAGCCATAATATTAAGTTTATATCCCCAAATAAAAACATATTTAATGTGAAATTTATGTTCCAGAATGTACACGCCTTTATCCCAGCTGTTTTAAAAAGGCAACAGTCAAGAGTTGCTCTCCGGCTGCAGAGGATGTGTGTGAGCGCAGCGGAGAAAGCTCTTCCTATAAATACTTACATTACTCGACTCTTTCTAAAAATACCGCCGGGCACACAATAGTAAAGGAAATACTGATTGACGTGATGTGACTGAGGACCTCTGAAAATAAACCTGGACGGCTGTACACACGAGAGACAGACCCGATTTAACAAATAAATAAAAATGAATAAACAAACTGCTGATGTTACTGCTGCTCATGCCTCTGTACCACCGCTACTAATAATTGTAAAAAATAATATCGAACTTGTTTCCTTTATTGTTTTTGGTCCTTTAAAGCTTGAAATGAGAACTTTATAAAATTCATATGCAAAAAGTTTCATCCACAAATTCCACCATATGATTTAAATGTATTTTTAATAACATGTGAATTATACCCAATATTATTTTCTTAACAAATGTAGCAAACCAAAGGCAGAAGCTGCCTTTTTCCTGTCAAATATTTGGCCGACAGAGGGCGCTCTTGCCCCGTGTGTGTATGTGTGTGCACTATGTGAGTGTGTAAAACCATAGATGACTTCATAAAAAATACTCTATAAATTTCTACAGCTGTTTTACTATAATTAGATTATTATAACAACAATAAAATGAATGATAATAATAATAATAATACCCCTGCAAGCTTTCAGCACAACGATTTTTTATTGAAATTGTGAGACAATCAAAAAAAAAAAAAAAAAAAAAAAGAAAAAAAAGAAAAAGAAAAATACCCGGACAACCAGCATAAACAACATACTTTCATCTTTAAATATATTTATGAATAGATATGAATGATGCGCCCATAGGAGGAATTGCTTTGAATGTCTCCTGGCTGGAGTGAAATAACCTGAGGTGTTTTTGAATCCATGTGGAGCTCTGTCTCTGTTCCTCTGTATTTGTCGGTGGATGCAGACTAAAACATGGCACACACGTTTCCTAAAAATCAGCGATACTTCATACAGTTTTTCAAACCAACAAGCGCTAAATAGCTTTAATTTACAGTATATGGTCATGTAAAATAGAGGAGAGGAGGAGGAGAAAAAAAAGCAACGAGTTAAATTCGAAATATATACACGCTAATATACAGCCTTGAATAAATTAATACCAATTGCATATTCTTGGATCTTAGCTTTATTTACAGATTTTTATCTTTAATTACATAAATATTTCATTTTTCTGGCATGAAATGATTAGCGGTTCTTTCTCTCGCAGACGGAACGTTCACTTTCCATCCCTTTTGAAATAATCAGGCCTGGGAACAAAAAAAAAACAAAACAAAAAAAAAAAACAAAGTTTTTTGGATGCAGCTTGAGACCTGCCTGTCGGCGTGATGAGGCTCCTGTTCAGAGATCGGCTTGGTGTTTAAAAACCAGGCCCGGATGCTCGGATGCTTCAAGTTAACCATACACAACACACACTTTCCACTGTGCGCCGCTCAGTCTGTGGTGCTGCAGGCTCTCAGGCAGGTTAGACCGATATATGGGGCCGATACTGGCCTTGTGTGCTCCACCTCTGGTATGATGGAAATGATAAAGTTTGATTCATTACATTTTTGTAGTGGAAATGATCAGTGTTAGTCTCTATGACATTTCCTTGAACATAAGAGGTTGGAGGGTTTTTAAAATATAAAATATATTTTTTATGATTAGGGTATGTAGTGTTTATTGTTTTTTAGTCTTTGTACATTTATGTACTTAATTTATGTCAATTACTTTTTATTCCATCAATGTAGAAATGTATTTCTCCATATAATTTATATCGTCTCTTGTGTGGTCAGCCTGCTTTCAAGAGATGCTAACTCTAAAACACTGGGACTCATGGAACAGTTTTGGTGTCTAATGAGAAAATGTTGTTAACAGGCTTTCCACTCTTTCTAATTGGTCAGCTCTGGAGGAAACCTTCAATACTTGTGAATTTAGAGTGGTTTAATTATATGAACATTTTCATTCAGTCTGCAGCTTTGTTCTGAAAAATATCAGTTACCAGCCTTCACCGACCCTTATCGGTCAAACCCCTTTCCCACTCTCTGTAATGTGCTGTACAGGACATATGCACTTATAGTCCTCTGGTATTCAAGCCAAGACTTCATCCCAGACAGAGAGTCTTCATCACTTGGGAGAGTCTGCAGTTGGGGAGGGCTCCCTCTGGCTCTCCAGGCCACTCACCAGTCTCTGGATACTTTGCAGCTCATTCACTGAGTCCTTCATGGAGGTTTTGGGGGATGCAGCCCTCCCACTTGACCCTCCTGTCTTGTGGTTACTGTGGTGCTCCGGGGTTGGGCTAGCCTCTCTACTGCCCGGTTTGGAGGATTCAGAGCCTGGGTTGAGGCTGCTGGGCAGGCCAGTGGTGAGCAGACTGGAGCTCTGAGGCAGCGACACTGGGAGCTGGTAAGGGTTGAAGCGGAGCCGAGGCCGGGAAGAGCCCAGGAAGGGATTCCTGGACAGTGGGCTAGAGGTGCTGGTGGTGGGGAGGGCTGAGGCTGAGGCTGCTGCTGCAGCCGCTGCCATGTAGGTGTAAGGGTATGGGAAGAGTCCTCCAAATGGAGGCATTGGGATGCCCTGGAATATAAAAGAGGAAAGATTTGGATTCATAGTTGTACACATCACTGTTTCCAGTCAAGCGGTCAAATATTATATCAGTAACACATCAAACACAATTCCAACACAAAGAGCATCTGAATAGATCAGTTTCCTCAAATCATTTAGAACAGATTTTTAATGAAATTACGTGTTTTAGCACTTTTTAACACTTTTTACGGACACCTGATAAAATGTTTGTGACAAAATGTATCTGATGACTGAATCTCTTATTAAATACTTATGTTTTCATACAAATACACAAAGGTCCCACATGTTTACAGCTGTAGCTAATACATTCTTATTTTCAACCTTAAATTAATCCCAGCTCTGATTCATATAAATGACTGATGTCATACTGTGCAAGGTCAGGTTTCTATTCACAGTTATGGTCTTTAAGACCTGACATCTAATCCTGTCTTAAGTCTCACTCCAGAGCTCCAGCTTTCCTGTCTTGCTCACATCATCTCAGTGCTACAGGTGTACAGGCAAACTAAGTCATTTTCTGACTGGATGACCTTCCTTACCTGAGAGGCGAGCATGTGCTGGGACAGATGGAATGGGAAGGGACTGGGGGTTCCTCCTGTGCCCTGGGCAGAGAGGCTGCCGTTTTCCAAACCACTTGCTCCCGATACAGAGGCCAAAAGATGCCCCATGCCCATAGCAGAAAAGGCTCCAGGGGCCATGGCAAACTGCCCGGGGTGAAACAACAGTGGCGATCCGGTGTTCAGAGGGTTAAAGAACTGCTGACTGTGCAGGCCAGACAGAGCTAAGCTTTGTAAGTGGCCTGGGCTGAAGTGCGAGGGGCTCTCTGTCTGGACCATGAGAGGGGAGAACGCATCTTTAGTGGCACTGATGCCTCCGGCCTCTGAGTCCTTTGTCTGTGCGTCCGTGGTGTCCTTCCTGTGCCTGCCCTCTGCTTTGTCCTTCTCAAGGTTCCTTATACTGAATATGGAGTCGTCCTTCTTTTCTGTGCTAGGCCTGTCACGCATACGGTCTTCACACCTGGAGCTGTAGGGGGACACAGGTTCGGGTCCTGGGCTGTTGGAGGTGGTGCAGTGGTCGTCATGATGCTCCAGCTCCTGCTCGCTGTCAGTGCATGTTTTTTCATCTGTGGCACAGGAATCACATGAGGAAAAAGTACAAGAAGAATGTTAAAGCATTTATCACCTCATTCCCAATCATCACAAAAATCATCACAAAAACTAATAATCTACACACACACTTATACTGTTACAACAGTTTTGAGCATGCAAGCATTAGAAAAAACAGCACATTAAAATAAGCAACAGGGCCAACTAAAACCTACGAGGAGCTTAGATTTTGTTAAATCAATTAGTTAGATAAATTAAGGGCAGTGAAATGTTGGGATCAGACTAAATAAAAACTAAAATTAGATCAAACTTAACAACATTAAGTAAATGAAACCAAAATATCTATAACTCCAGTGGGAGTTTTGTACACTGTATATTCTCAATTATAACATTTAAATTATCATTTGAATATGGTATACCACTTTGGTGAAAAATCAGGTTTACATATGTGGTTGTGTCACACAGATAATAATGTATTTAGCTCCCAAACACTGTTTGATCCTGCATCATAAACTTTAAGGAAAAAATCAGTCTGATAGAATTCAGTGAAATAAAGCGGGCTGATCTTCAGGTGGTCAATTTGATTAACTGATAGATGTGGAACACAAAACAAATCCACTGATAATATGATTCTTAAACATCCACACAGAATGCAGATCAATGTGATATATTTTAAAATCTATCAAACTGGCCCACGTAAATTAGAGTAATAAGAATAGAGAAATAAACAGGCTAATTCCATTTCGACATGACAGTAGTCTGATTATCTTCACGTTGCTTATTATTTCCTCTTTACAGTCACATTTTAGCCAATTTAATAAAGTTGTAATTTAATTTAAATGTAAAAAAAAACCCTGAATATTATGACACTCCAAAAGACTTGATTTAAGCCTGCATAATTTATATACATTTCTATGTATGGACCCAACAGTAAAATCAAACAATAATGTATCTCACCTCGACTGGGTCTGCTGAACCTCAGCGGGCTGGTACCAGCTCCCAACGGGGAGTGGACGGTGTCCCTGCCGGCCGGAGGCTCACTGGAGGAGGCGTCCGAGTCCGCGCCCTCTCGGTCCACCTTGCACTGGTCCTCATACATCCGCAGCGACGGCATGGTCAGCTGCTTCCTGCAAAATAATAATAATAATAATAATGATAATAATAATAATAATAATAATGGTGGTGGTGGTTTGGGATGTCGTTACGTTGTGACACCATGACCTAACAAAATAGAAAAAATGGTTGGCACGCGCGCGCGCACACACACGCACACACAGTAGTTTTTGCAGGTGTTATGCTGTTTGTTACCTTTTCTCCCTTCTTCCGTTCCCCGTGTCTCTGAATCCTTTCGCAAACGGGTTGTTATCAATCTTCAGCTGCGTTATCTGTCGAAAATATCAAAAACATAATACGGACTTAATTTTAGAGGCATGGAACCAGTGTTAGAGTCCTTTGTCTTCACCTGCTCCACATTTAGGAAAACAATGCGTTTCAACAAACACACAAAGAAACGTGTTGGACAGGAGCCACGGAGGGCCTCGGATTTGCATTATTAATAAAAAGCGTAATGATGGGGCGTTATTCTCATAGGCCCCTGGAGAGAAATTCTGCCACGAAATATTTCTCTATGGGGCTACACAAGCCTCCGTTCCCCTAGAAAAAGGCAGGGGGAGCAATACTTGAACAGATGACTATCATATCAATAATTAATACTGCGGTTTGGATCGCTGCTGCTTCACGATATGTCCTGATGTAGAAGAGGCTGGTGCGGCTCCACGAGCAGATACTGAGTCGGTAAGGGCCTGCACGGAGCTTCTGGGCTCCTGGAGGCCCTCAGTGGCCCTTGAACAAGACGCTTCAGGCGTTTGCCACTTGAACAGAGAGAGTTCTCGCAGCATCTGCCCACTGTGGCTGCAGGGTGACCAGCCTTTTAAATGCCCTATAATCGATTGTGACTCTTTGCCATAAACTTTTACAACAAGACCCCCCCCCTCACCCCTCACCCCTCACCCCTCCCTCCTGGACACAAGCTCCAATTAACTTCGTGGAAGAGGATAAAGACTCGGCGCAGGGGCTTAAAATGATGCCATCAAATATACACATATAGAAAACCTTAATTCAAACACTTTATTTTTTACAGGTCAATCCAAAGACGGAGGCCGCTAGTGTATCTTTTTTAAAGAAATCCCAAAATAAAATAATGTCTTCTAGGTCTAATGCCGCACCACAACAAAACATTTATATACGCCTAATTTATCCACTTGTGGTTAAGGTAATAGCTCATTTATCGGCCATGGATAGTAGATAACACACACCACACAACACTGAAGCTGCACATTTGAATTCATAGTCAGACATATCTCCCACAATCACAAATCCAGGCAAAACAGCAATTAAAAAATCAAGTGGGACATGGGAGTCCTCTGCAGGGAAATTAGGCGACCTACAAAATCAGATTAAGTCTTCGCTGGTTGGTGGTGGGGGGAGGGGACGCATGTAGGACATTTATTTTGCAAAGTATAGCAGCCATATTAGAAGCCGTTGGTTGAGTGTGAACAGTGACTCACCTTGTCGTTCTGATACGCTGTCACAGCCACGAACTCGGTCTCCGGGAACACGTAGGTCCTGAAGGTGCTGTAAGGGAGCTTCAGGATGTCGTTGGCCCGCACTATGTGGAATCTGGGCTGGTATTTGTGCATGGAGTTCAGGATGGTCTGGACCAATACACACAAACACACAGCTTTGTAGTGAATACCACGGTATTTTATGTCCCTCTGATGTTTTCTTCACATTAAAACTCGACACTAGACGGAATATGTTGACGCGGATCACCCAGGCTATTGTTATTGATGCTGTTATAATTACTGTGTAAGCAGACTTGTCTGTAATTAGTGCGGGGCAAAGGGAAAAACCTGACCAGGCCACACATGCTGTCATGAGGGCTCAGAACCACAGGGAAAAAAAATGATTTGATCCAGTTTCTTTCGAGACAAAAGCTACGCATTTTAAAATTTACCACACGCACTATAGTTACTTTAACCGCGTGGAGTTATAGCCTCAGGCTGTGTTTTGATACACAGAGCATCAAAGACTCCATACACTTTACCAGAAAACACAGTCTAGTTTTAGAATTCCAAAAAATAATTACAGCATATATTTAAACGCTATAAATAAGCAGATAAATGCTGAAATATTCTAATTCATATACACACACATATATAAATTCTGCTTGCAAGCGATTGCAATTTTTTTTTAACTGACATGTAAATGTTGAATTTGTTTCCAGTCGGAAGCACAGTCTGCCTGTCAGTCAGGTGAACTTTCTCAGACAGGGTATTTTTTATTTTCCTGCTTGATAATACACACACAGGTTCAATAAGGTCAAATACAACCGAGATAGTAATAGTAATAGTTTAGATAAAACTAAAGACATTGCAGCATCTAGGCCAAATAGAACACTACAGACATAATGGTATACAAAACAACAGCATAACCCACTGTACACTATACTATACTATACTATACTATACTATACTATACTATAATATCCTAACATTAATACTATAGTATTAGGTTACAGGCTGGAGGGGATATAAGACACGTCAGTCGGCTCGGTCATTCAAGCTCATTTCATCATTTCTCTCTGACCCGATTTGATGATACGCCACTTAATCCCCCGCCTTGCAATCACTCTGCTCAAATATTATGTTTTTAAATATATATATATATATATATATATGTATATATATATTTTCCCAATACAACCTCGACTAAAAATATAGAATAAAAAGGGCCGGGCAGTGCAGCCAGTTTCTAGGCCTTGAGCTGCTGCAGAGAGCTGAGTCTGGGTTTGAACATTTGAATGGAGGAGAAGAAAATACAAGCTGATAATATTCTGAAGAGCTACAAGGAAACATAAGCTGTGTGTATGTCAGTGGTGGTGGTGGTGGTGGGGGGGGGAGTCAAGAGGCGACAAAGTGTCAACAGCTTTGGACATTAACAGCACCACGATTTACTCATCTATAAACGCAAGCTCTCTGTTTTTAAGGATAGTTTTGGAACACACTGGCCAAAGGCTTGGGGTTATTTGTGGACATGTGTATTCATACTACTTATTTATTTCACTGCAGAAGTTATATAGTTTGAATTCAGCATACGCTACGTGCTCTGATTTATTTCCCTTTTTTTGTATTATTCTTTGACTTCTGTGAGGACCCACTTCTGACATACACTTCATAAAATTTTCATCTGAACTTTTTTTTTTTTTTAAAGAAACACCCTGCCCCTTCAGCAAACATCTCATACAGCACCAAAACACGAAAAAACGTCTCTGCACAGACGAGAAAAAAAATATCTCGCTATACTTACAAATCCGTGTTTGTCTGAGATATTGTTGGTCAGTTTGAGTTTATGGAAAGCAACAGGCTTGGCCATCCACTGCTCGCCGGTGGCCGGGCTGTCCGGATGGATATACATCCTCTTGGGCATCTCCGGGTCGGCCTTGCCCGCCACCATCCAGCGAGAGTTGTGGAACTTGTAGCGGCAGTCGTCTGCCGCCACGATGTCCATCAGCAGGATGTATTTGGCTTTTTTATCAAGCCCATTTATTCGCACTTTGAACGGAGGGAACATCCTCCTGGAGAGAGAAACACACAGGGAGTCAACACGCCGTGATTCAACCAAAACACATCATCAGATTATCATGCAAGACTTGAACAAGTCTGACAAAAGAGGCATTGAAGACGCCGCGGACGCGGAAAAACACGACGCGCTGACAAGTGGAAATATTGTAATTGTCAGATATTATTCTCCAGTGTTGCACGCAATTAGGAGACAGCAAGCAACACTGAAGAACCATAGTGTGTGTGTGTGTGTGTGTGTGTGTGCGTGCGTGTCTGTGGTGTCTCTGTCCGTCTGTGTGTGTGTGTGTGTGTGTGTGTGTTGTCCAAGCCTACACTACAAAGTAGTATATTTATGACCACACCACTTCACGTTCCTGCCTTTTGAAGTGACAGCCTGTTTATAAAATCCAGAAGCCTGCTGCTTTCACAGAATGCAGTTTGGGAGATAAAACCTGATTAAAGCTAAGGCCACATTTTCCCCCAAATATCTCAAATATGTACTGTGATCGGTCTGGAAATATAGGCCATCACACACGTTTCCAAATAAACTGAAGTTTTATTTAATCACTCACTTTCATAAATGAGGCCAGTTTAACTCTGTGTCTGTAGCCTGTGACTGTGGGACTGGAACTCCCTTTAAAAGAATCTATTTAGTGCATAATTCGAGGTAAATAAAACATATCTTTGTAGTGTTATTTAGATTTTTGGTCTATTTTTATTAAGCGTAGAACAGGCTAATAATCGGTGGGAGAATAATTACCGAGTAGCAAAGGCCTGACTCACAGGCTGCTTTTGAATAACGAGAGTAAATGTCTTTTTAGCTGCTTTAAACTTGTCAGCTGTATCTGGTTCTCTGCATATATGCAGACAGCTGTCGGACTTGTTATGGAAAATAAAATCTTCCCGGTATCTCAGCGAGAGGAATTACAGCAATTCTTACCTTCCGGACTTGGTAATAACCATCTCCGTCCCGAGTTTATGAAACTGGTCCCAAAGATCCTTGGCTTCCAGTGTAACTTTGGGGTCGTCGTCCACCTCCTCCTCGGGCTCCAGGCTTTTCATGCTGCGGAGATGAGCCGCCTGATGGTGGCTGAGGGCCGGGTGGAGCCCAGCCTCCGCCGCCCCGGCCAGGCCGTGGTCCGGGATGGGCTTGGTGAGCGCGCCGGGAGGCAGGCTGAGCGCCGGAAAGAAGGAGGGCTGCGCGGCCGCTAGGAAAGCGGACATGGGGAAGTCGGTCGGCCGGTGTGCGTGGAAAGGGTGATAAGCCATTGCAGTCCCTGTAAAAACTGGATCTCTCATCGGTGCATCCACAAAAACCAAGTGAAATAATGGATATTTTTAGTGGTATTTCCTTCAACCTTGAGCCAGTGTAGGTCCGCGCTTCGCGAGCAGTTAATTTCTGTAAAGCTGTACAGAAGAGTACAGCGCCTTGCCACAACGCGTTATCAGGGTGAAGAAAATAGCCCACAGTTGTTGTTGGTGCGCTTTTCCTTTGGTTCCTCCGCCGAGTCCTTCAGTGGAAGCGGCGC
Organism: Lates calcarifer; assembly: GCF_001640805.2. Classification (NCBI taxonomy): domain Eukaryota; kingdom Metazoa; phylum Chordata; class Actinopteri; family Centropomidae; genus Lates; species Lates calcarifer. The sequence continues at coordinate 26,614,456 of NC_066853.1, forward strand.
TGTGGAGGGAGAGCCCGGCTGCGTTGTGTGCCTCTTAGAGAAATAAGCAGTTTCTCTACTTCAGTCATCCCACACTGACTGGAGAGATGTGGCCCCGTTCACTGCAGATCTGTGACTATCTCACATGTCCTTCCTGCCTCCATCCCCAACACTAATGAACCAAGCCCCTTTGATTGCTGATTTTACGCTTTCTGGACCAATTGTGGGCCCCTATAGGCGTGGTTCTGACAGCTCCGGCCAGACTCTAGGAGAGGAGGGGGGGACAAGAAGGTGTCGGAAGCATTAGCAGTAAGAAAACATGTCAACAGAATAAAATATTAACCAATGACAGGAAAGATCGGGAAATCCCACCCCCATTTCCAAGCCAAACACCGGGTCAGCCCTCAGTTCTTGGCCGGTGGAGGCATCACCTCTCTCGGCTTGCGTTTTTACAATGTCGCCTCCGGAGAAACCAACCTGTCCACTGTCTTAATACTCACCTTTATACAGAGGAACAGCTCCAGTTCTCTACGTTTACCACAATCTTTTAGAACAAGTCACAACAGTAAATCCTCGACTCCGGAGATATTTATTTCAAAGAGCTGCTGCTCTTTCGCTCGCTCTCTATTATAACAGACTTGTAATTATTCCAAGTTATCGGCTGCTTTGACGCTTAGGCTGGATTTGCTTCACATTAGCCCAGGCTATGTTAGCTGTGAGTGTACTGACTTCAGACTCATACAGCCCCCAGGTTCCCCACTCGCGAGCCATTTATCTGTGCGTTTTCCTGATCGAGCTGACGGGAAGGCAGCAGCAGCCGCAGTGGCGGCAGCAGCGTAACACAGAGACACAAGGCTGGAAAAAAAACAGACCCAGATGCTGCGTGGAGGAAAAAGAGGAAACCAGATGAATGATGATGAATGAATTTTGAGAGAAAAATCAGGGAGAAGGAAAGCGGTGAGTGCTCACTACACAAACTCTTCCTTGTTTAGCAGCAAATAAAGTTACATTTCTTTGAGACTCCGTTGCATATTTAGAAATTTAATTTAAAAATGCGGCTAAATAATATGCTTGTAATTGCAGCTGTATTATTCCTGCTGTTACAGTGCTGTGTGACTTCGCGGTGATTTTTTTTTCCTGGTGTATAGTTTATACTTCTCGCAGCGATGAGATGATTTAGCACTCAGTCTCAGAGCGGAGGGCAGGCCGTGGTAGCGTGTAATCTCCGACAGGTTGTATTTTGTCAAACCAGAGACAGTGCGGGACTCCGGGAGCCACGGGGGGCCCCCACCAGCCTCCCTGCACTCTGCTCTGCTGAGCTCCTTTAGAAAAATCTAACGCCTCAGCTCTTGATTAACTTGGACTCAGTTCGTTGAAGAGCCGCTCGGCGCCAGTCGGCTGATGCGCCACAATAAGAACAATCTCTTGTCTCTTTATATTTACCCTGAAGTCCTACATGTGTGAGCGCCTCCGGCCCCCTCAGCAGCCTCATCTGCGGCTCCGCTCCGCTTTTCTGCCTCAGCCATGATTCGGTGTCAGATGTGAGTTAAGTTTTTGGGGGTAAACAGCTGCTCTCTGGGCAGGACGGACCGTGATGTCGGCCACAGGCGTCACGTCGCTAAAAACTGAAACAAAAAGTGATAATCCCTCTGAATGACAACTGCGCATTTCCTATTAACCCCTGAAACTAAGCCGCGTCTTTGCGGCTTCCGCCGACAGCCGTACAAAACTCATACTGGCCATAAAAATGTCTAAAATCACATTTGCAAACCCAAGTTACTGAAACATAAAATCCATCGAACACATCTCCTGATCGGCCACTAGAGAAAAAAAGACAGAAGGTGCAGAAAAAAACATATAAACAAACAAAAATAAAAAACAAAACATATCTTAAATGAGACCCACAAAGTTTCAGCAGCTCATGCTTGTGTGTCAGAAACAGCATGTTGTGTGATTTAAGACCATGAAATGTTTGCACATCTCCACCTTGTTACACACTTGTTGCTCGGCTTCCATCAGAGTGATACAGCCATGCGTAAAGAGTCGGCAGCCCAGGCAGGAGCAGTCAGAGCACAACAGAGCGCAGTGTACCTCACTGAGGCCAAAACTGTTCCTACAAACCCAGGAAACACATTAGATCAGACACCAGTCCCTAGAGCATCAACCTCTTCACACAGTGCACACATCAGTAGCAGCCAGTGCTCAGTGACAATGTGAAGAAGTACATTTTCCGCCAGCCAGGTGTTGGAAATAAATGCCAGTGAACGTCAGCTTCACATGAGAATGTAAAATCATCGAGAATGTCTTCCACATACCTCGCCGTTTTCTCCAGAGTTATATTGTGGTGTGCATCTGTTATAATTTGCTTGGACAGCTGACTTGTTTGGAATGCTGCAACGTGAGATTTATGAAATGACAGAGATGTAGGAGCGCCGTGGGAGCGGCGGCGGCTTGTTAGAGTTTTGGAGCTGCATGCATGGAGCTTTACATGGGAGAAAAAAAAGATTAGCAACATATGGAGGTGGATAACGGTTTTTCTGCCGGAATACTCAGCTGGATAATTGTATCAATAATGCTTGTGCAAATTACTCACCATTTATTTGTTCTGTGCCCTCAGCGGTACAGAAATCTCCATTACGCGTGATTTAAAAGTCATTAAGTGGAAGGAGGACTGCTCTGAGCTGCTGGTAGATCTGCATGCAGGGGCACTGCACTGATAGATTAACATATCGTTTGTGTTAGGGGAAACAGACTGTAAATATGTTGCTTAGACTTGTTTGGGAATGTGTGTGTCCTGGTTGTGGAGGAGAAACCATCAACATGCAGAGGAAAGATCTGGCAAAATCAAGTTTGGAGAAATATTTAAAAGGAAGCGCTAAACCTGACGTTTTTGTCCCTCAACCTTCTCCTGTGTTGATAGTTTAATAAAATATACAGATGCTTCTGTTATATTGACAATTTTTAAATGATCTTATCCCCAGATTTTGGTAAAAATGAGAAAGTTGTGAAGCTTCAGTTTGAGATATTTGACGCAGCTGTCAGTCACACTGTACGCTGAGGGTGTATTTAAAGTGAATGAACCGCTTGCTTTACGCTTCCCTTTCACCAGGAAGTTAACTAAAGTTTTTCTGTGTCCTTGATCCGTCCGCTAAATACAATACACTGCAGGTGCAGATGTGAAAATGTGCGTAAAAAGCACATTCTCTCCTGTGTCACTGATCCGAGCCAAAGACGCTCTAATTACAACATAACGGGACAGTTTTCACCATATTCGTCTATAATTGAGTATTGTTATTTTCTTCCTCCCCTCGACATTGTTCTTTTCTTCCTTTCATCGCTCCATCTTCTCCTCCCATCTCCCTGCATCATCTCTCCGGCTATATTTAGCGGCTAGACTGAGGCCTTGGCGCCAGACCGTTTAAGACCTGTCAAAGTCCCTCATATTTCCCCTTGTCACATGGAAACCCGGCGACCAGCGGCCCTCTCCTCCTCCTCTTCTTCTCCTCCTCCTTTTCTCTTTTTCTCTTCCTCCCTCCTCCTTCTCCTGCTGCAACTACTGGCGGCCCTCCTCCTCCTCCCCCTCCTCCTCCTCCTCCTCCTCTCCTTCATCTCCTCCACTTCCTCCAACTCCTCTACAGTTCACTCTGCTAAATTAAACATATCGGTTCTCACTTGTAGGAAAAGCAAAATGTTTCCTCAACCCCTCCCCAACACGCACACACACACACACACACACACACACACACACACACACACACACACACACACACACACACTGAATCGTATTATTTCATATTATTTGGAACAATACTATGATAGAATGAAAGGCTCGGGACCAGAGTAATACCTGATGCATCACAGCTCTGCTATAAAACAAACCTTTTTACTGGACATGACTTCATGACAAACTCAATCATAAACTACAACCGCTCATATCCAGTTACCTGCCAGCCCCAAAGCCTGTTTTACCCTCCTATTCCCCCAGTCATGTATCTGAAAAGGAGCCACGCTGTTGCATCAAGGCTGTAGGTGCGCCTTACTGACAGGTAGACCGCCAGGTGGGGGCGCTATAGTGACCCAGGGGAGCCAGAGGAGAGCGACAGAACTGTCACATCCACAGGGACAGCATCCACCTCTTCGATGCTATAGATTCTTATATTACCACAGTCTGATCAGGTTTAATATCACAGAGACTCAGAGGAAGTTTTGACTCGCTTTAATGTTCTTTACATTTTCGTACAGTCACTGGCACAGTTTTTATTTATTTTTTTATTTTAATAGCAGTGAAATTGTACCACAGGTTCTTGTATTAAGGAGCCACAGGGACCCTTGGGTGATCCTGAGGTACAATCAGTGTCGTCACAGGTGAATGAGTTCATAGTGCACAGCAGACTGTGTGTATTTATCCAGTGATGACAGGTATAACAAACACGAAAGCAGGAGCGCTGGATGTGAATACATCACAGTGACATTAACTACCGTCATTCCTCTCCGTTTTTTTTTTTCATGTAAGCGTCACAAAAATCGTCTCTGTTTTCGGGTTACCGATTGGATGTAACCTTCCAGTTGTGCCCTTGAGCAAACAGGCCCCGCAGAGCCGTCAGGTATGTGCCCCCCCCGGACCTTAAATAATTACCTACTTTTTAAAACCACCAATAGCGATGCTGAGGTGGTGTTGTGCTTTTGTGTACGTTCATCATTCATTTTAAATAAAAGAAAAACAAATCATTTGAATCGTTTTCTTAGAAAATCACTTTCATGCAAACATCATTTCTGAACCGCAGAAAAGTTTTGGTCCCGGAAACGGATACACTGACACTGAAAAATATTTTGATCGTGTAAAAGGCCTCTGCACAAGCGACATTATCTAAAAAGAGATTCCCAATTTACTGACTTAAATACTTGTAATATTTTCGAATTGGTCCTCCTCCCTTGTACATTAAGGTTGTTTGCTTCAGAGATCACTTTTCCATATTCACTCGCAAAAAACACCTATTTTCAAAACAGATTGATTTAATTTGCGCAAATCGCAAATCGCACGATTTAATGGACTTTGTATTTGTACGTTCATGTCTTTAAACAAAAAATGCAGCTGCGCAGTTTTTGAAGATGCCAAGCAAATGAACCAGGAGAAATAGACTTACTCTATGTTGGAATCCAGAGAGCAGCTCTCAACTCATTCTTAATTAGGGAACATTCAAACACCGGGTTTTCATATTATCCGGCTGCCAATATTTAGGACTATTTTTTTGTTCGTTGAGACACCTTTTTTAAACCAGGAAAATGATCTCTTGTGTGTTTTGCAGATGTGTTGACAGCGTGGAGAAACTGAATTAGCAGCTGCGGCGGAGGGAACATTGAATCACATTAGGAGCGCAGCAGAGGAGCAGAGGCTACCTGCAGGCCGGAGGGAGGGAGAAGCTTTTTATTCCTCTGCTTTCATTCACCGAGAGGAAGGGGCTCACACACAACACGGAGGAAACACTACCCAACACATCACAACACAGGCTAACAGAAAACACAATGATAACCTCAAAATCTCTCATCACTCAGTCTCTCAAGACTAAAATGTCAACGGTGAGAAAAAGTTGAAATAGTTTCAAATGTCAGGGTTTTTTTTTTTTTTTGCGCTATTGACAAAAACACCAGTATGAACAATCAGTATGATAACAACGATTATTTACACTAGATTTATTTAAAATCCAGTTTCAACAAGTTTCAAGTTGTCTCCATAAACGATGACTGAAATATCAAAGATTATACTTTCTTTAAAATGAAATTATTTGCAGCTTCGAGACGCTGTAAAAAAAAAAAACAAAAAAAAAAAACTGTAAATGTGTTGTCATGCCATAAATAATGTCGTGTAATTGATCTGAATACAGATGAGTGAAGCCCGACGTCACTGTAATGCACACTCTCACAGCCTATATCTTCTATCACATTATGTTACACATGAATTCATATGGGCTCATTACAATGAACGTGAGTTGGTTGTTAACCGAGTTTAAGTTTGTTCTGCCTCCTCCTTTGTACAGGTAAGTGTTTTATTAGCTGCACCGTCAAATAAACCGGACACTGCTAAATGTGCTTTTTGAAGGATAAATATGGCGGATGACACTGAAGCTGACTCAGAAAAAAAGTGCTGCCCATGTTCCAGGTTCACATCTTATCTCCATCTAACCTGACAGCGGTACACTGAGCTCACATCTGCAGCTTTGTTCAGGACAACTGTTACACTGCACAGGTCCAGTTCTATACACCGATAGTGAGTTTAACGGTGACAATGCTGTCTCTGTGCCAACAGCTCTCAAAATGTGGTTCAAGGATCTCCAGGGGCCCTGTAGATTCATATAGGTGGTCTGATCCAGAATAATGAAACAATTTAATTTCAGAGTCATTTCCTTCACTAGAATTTATCCTGATGGCACAATAAATTATTATCATGCTCGTTCAAAAAAACCAAAACAAAACAAAAACAAAAACAAACAAACAAACAAAAAAAAAAACAATACACAGATCTAGATGGTCGGACAATTCAACAAAATTAAACTGATCACTGGAATCACCTGCTGCAGAATAACAGCTGTTTATGACATAGCCCTCTGAATTACATTATTATCATTCTGAATGATGTAGTTCTCATGTGGAATCCCAGACTCCTCAGAAAAAGCTAATATTATTTCTTTCACTCAAAATGAACCTGATCAGAGAATGCATGAATTCTCCAGCCTTGTCACAGCTCAGGACTCCACCTTATTTTTCACGAAGGCAGTTCAATATTAAAAATGAAACCTTTTCAGGTATTTAAATGATTGAATGTAATTGAGTCCACTTCATGCAAACCAAATTGAGATCCTCCTGCTGTCAGAGTGTTTCTAAACACTTTTTATATTCACAGGGCAGACTGAATGGTGTGTAAGGATTCACTATGAAGACAGTTTGATGACAAAACATAGAGGTATCATCCAGGGTAAGTTTCCTGTTTTGGAATTGTAGCAGTGAGCATTACTAAAACATAATGTTAACATCCTTTAAATCTCTCATCCATCTAAAGATAATTGTTTTTAAATCTAAGTCAAATTACAGAATCAACCCACGTTTGTGTGTTCTGCTGAAGTGCAGGAATGTCTTGGTTTAAGCAAATTCCTGATCACGTATGAATGAAAATTCATGAGAAATCTACCATAATATATACAGTAAAACACCCGACTGTACTATATGGTATAATTTCATTTTATTTTGGATGGTTAAAAGTAAATATTTTGTTATTTCTGAATGGTTTGAGATAACTGGCCTCTATAGAATGATTTTATAGTCGAAGCTGAATGGCAAATGAATCCATAATGAAACATGTCTGAAAGGACATATGACACAAAACGAGAGTGTTGGTTTATACTTAAAAACTAAACAACAACAACAACAACAAAAACAATCTTCACAGGATGTGAGCACAACCCCGTATTGTCACTTGTCATACACAAAAACCAAAGTGTCAATTTGCTGGAGTACAAACAGAACTGCTACCAATGATGTTCTTACTAATTTGACTTTTGACTTACTGTATTTACTGAAGTGCTTCTGGTCTCAGCAGAAGGAACGTCGTGACTGTGAGGGCCACTAGGGCACAAAGTTTGTATAAGAGTAACATGCAACACAATTACACAAATCAGCATCAATTGCTTACACTTAAAAACAACAAATACACATACTCCCTGACGTCCAGAGACACAGCGAGATGTTTCTGCTGGTTGCTGGTTAAGTTAGCAGGTGGTCTGTAAAGTGGTTCAGTCTAGCAAAATCACTAAGCTGCCAACAATGGTTGATGGCAATACTATTCTGTGCACATTTTAAAACTAAAAACTGTTACAAAGAACATGGTCACACTAGTTATATTGCGTGAATGATAACAAATCTCCTAAATCTACAAGGCTAATAAAACACAATGTTTATTATATATAAAGTATCATTCCTCTTACTTTACACTGCAGGCTGCTAATCTGCTGCCATTTAACATAGTCAAGGCTAAACTGTTAACACCAAGCCTACAACCTTTTAGCATAGTAAATGCTAAAGTGAATGGAGCCTGCTGTCATTAAGCATAATGTATACTGAGCTGCTAGCATCATAGTGTATGGATAGCCAAAGTGTTGGCATGCTGTGTTCTACTCAGATATGAAATGTGTCCACTTAAAATGTCTAACCTCTGAAGCTAACGCTGGTGTTTAGTGATGAAGCCATTCTAAAATCAGGAGAATACGTGTAATCGTCACATCCTGCCAATGTGACTGAATGCTAATAACTTCACTTTGTCTCAGGGTGATTCATAAGCATTCACTCTGCTGCCATGTTTCTCTTGTTGAAAGTTGGGACTCAGTACCAAGTAGTGTTCCACCACACATTTCCTAGCAGGAGGCTGGATGCTGGGACCTGGAAACTTTAAAGTTTGTTCCATTTACATTTCAGGGAGCTGATTCTCTTATCCAGAGTGACTTGAATCAGTGAGGGAAGGGATTTACTGTTGGGCTCAATGATTCTAACAGGACACATCTTTCTGAGCTACTGATGGACAACACTGCTGCTAAGTTTTGAAATCAGTATTTTAGAATTTCTTCTTGAAATGAATACTTACTGAACTGTGGCTTTGCCACATTTAGTGTCTTGCCAATGTGTGGTTGTTACAAACTGAGACAATATGTAATAGTTTCAGGTTTCAGTGTGTGTTATTCCTGGTATAATATTTTTTTTAAGTAAAGTGGTACTGATGATCATGAAGAACATTTCCTCCACATTTATAATTTATACTTTTGAAGATATTAAACAATGTAAAATCTTTGCAATAACATGTTGGAATCAAATAAAGATTTTCAACTGCAAACTGTGGTTTTCTTCTTCTAATTGTTGCATAATGCTGAACTTGGCTCTGAATGAAGTGGCAGACACCTCTTGCCAGCTGGAGTTTAGGGCTTCTTTGTTCATGGAGGATATAATCTTAAATTAACACATTTTTTGGTTCCGTTTTTTATGCACTTGTATTGTTCTACAGCTCATATTATAACTGAATTTATTAGTGCATGTGACTAGAAATACGCACACATTGTTTTTAAATTCAAAAATGTTTTAGGCATTCAGTCGTAGTAAGTTATTCATTTAATTGTTTGTGCAAACTTTTTTTTCTGGCCATCTCTTCAAGTTTGGATATGTTCCATTATAGCCGGGCAAGAATCCCTTTTTAATTTTATGACTATTAGCTTATGAACACACTGATGAGATTAAATAAAGCATATGAAGAATAATCCACTGCTAATCTAATTTAATTTGGATTACTTAAAACGCTTTCAGTTAAATATTTTACTACACTGAAAAAAGAAAAACAATGGTACAGAGAGGTTTGTGCTGATTAGTGGAGAAACAAACATGCCCTTTTTGTTTCTTCACTCCCGCAGAACAAAGAGCCAAAGTCGCCCATAAAAAGTCCCTTTAACAACACTTTACTGCCTGTTAAAAAATATGGTACTAATTACCAGTGGTACTATGTGCTGATGGTCACTGCCGTGGTTGAAATCTGAACAGCACAATTAGAAGGAGTCAGAGTGAGAAAAAAAGACAGTTTCATTTCCTTCAGTTTTATTATGTTTTCACTTGCATGAATGCAGGAAAAAAGACGGATTTTACAAATCTATTCTTCCCATTAACAACAGACATTTACTCCAAAGTCAGAACAAGTCATGCCCTCATTATACCAAGCCAGGCCATCATGTCATGTAGCCAGATGTGGGATTGTGCAGTATTACTATCATTGAGGATTTTTTTCTAAGGTGACTCTGTCAATAGTGCATTTCATTTACCAAGTCAAACATTCTAGCAAGGGCAATTAAACAGGCAAAGTGTATTTAGTAAAGATATTTCTGATTATCAATCTTCTTCACTATGGGCAAAGCTAGAGCATTTAAGGAAAATACATTTTTGTAGAGATCTATAACTACAGACAGGAAGAAGATTTTGGTCAAAAGTTGCTAATGTACAAAACACAGCGTGACGGCTTCGCAAGCCTCTATTACTCTGCTCAATCAAAATTTACCATCTGGAAAGGCTGAGTGGGGAATATATCTAAATGATTTCAGAAACATATCTCAATTACACTATAAACATCTAAATTGTTTCAGCCACTTAGTAATAGTGTCATCTCATTACTGCATCTTTTGTCAAATGTAATTACATGAAAATCAAAGGCATGAAAGGACCAAATTTAATCAAAAACATTTAGTCAGAGGCCATGGGAGCAGCAACACACACGGAGGGAAAAGGAGCTGCTACACGTCACTGACTGGAATAAACATTTTTCCTCTGTCTGCGCTCCTTTTCTTATGGCTCATTCAGACAACAGGCACACTGTTAAACTTCAAACACATACAGAGAGTGATGGTGGGCTCAGGAAACAGCAGACATCAGCTGCAGCGAGAGGACGGCTGGTCTCCAACAACGTCTGTGTCAGCTAGTGTATGATTTAACACAGCAAGGTAATAAGCAGGGTTAGGTTGATTTGCTAGGCTGATACAGGTCTGTTATTAAAAATCTAATAATGAAAATAAAGGAAGGACCATTTCAAAATATTCATTTTGCCTGACCTGTCAATTTTCTGCTCTTTAGATTTGGTTAACTTGCAGTTAATCTTAGAAATTAGCTTTCAAGGGCCCATAATAAATCTGTGCAGGCATTTTCACCCAGACATGAATACAATTTGAGGGTAAACACAATCAGTTTCATTTTTGGAATGATTTATTGCATTAAAATGGTCAAATTTAATATTAATGGAAATCTGAAAAAACCACAACCATTGCTAGCTTCAGTAAAAAAAAATATCAGCCTTCAAATCCAACCCAGAAATAAAATGTTAACACTGCATGCAGCTGGGATCACAATGATAACTGTAACCAGCTGTATAAGAGGAGAAAAACATTAAACACACTGTACAGATAAACACAAATCCTAGACATGATTTGGTTTCAGTTGAACACATAAGTGTGTCAGTGTGATGCTGGGTGGACAGATATGCGGGAGGCAGGCAGGTGGACAGGGGTGCTGGATGGTGGTGGTTCTTTCTGGAGCTGAGGCGGGATGCTAGGGGAAGTTGGTGGGGAAGAGGCTGAGCGGCTGGTTCTCATTGGTGGGCAGGGGGGAGCGGTAGCCCTCAAAATTGCGCGGGATGCTGCCGCTGGTGGAACCCGAGCTGTTACTGAGGGTCTCGATGCTGCCCTCCCTCTGCAGCTCTGCAGGGAAAGATACACACAGACACAGAGTGAGAGAGAGAGAGAGAGAGACAGAGAGAGAATAACAAGTTAAATCACAGGCAAATCAAACAATTGACCTGCACGTGTCATCACTGGAGTTACAGCACTTGTTGGCTATCTACTTATTACTGCATATTAACCCTCAGTACTTTGAGTACTGACTAAAATATGTCCGTAGTACTGAAAACTTTACACCAAACGTTGGCAGTGAGTGCTCTGTCATATCTTTTGTGCACATTCTTTGATCCTGTATGTTTCTGATAACCATTGCCAATTCTTTACTATTTTATTTCATATTTGCTGTATGGTTCATGGTATGGTTTTGTACTGATACTTGTGATGAAAAACTGAACAGGATACACAGCCTTACTCATCGATAAAATTAAGGGCAACTACAAGTGTCATGTTAAAGAAGCAGAAGATGTTTTTAACTGAAGCGGTGCCAAGTTTACACAGCTAAACTATTAAGTGTAAAAGCTGAGGGTTTTTATACTTAATATGGATCAGCAATTAATGTTCTTTCAACCTTGAGCCAGTTTTTTTCAGGATTGTTCAGTCAACATAGTTACAGGAGTGGCAGAGATACAGCCCTATACTGTGTGTTGTCAATGTGTTTTTTCTTAGACAATTTTATTTCTTTTAAGAATAAAACAGATTTGGAAAAAAAAAAAAAAAAAAGGTTTTACGGTTGCACCTGAGTCCTGATGTCATATTTCCCAAATAGCTAGTGAGTGCTAGGTGAGATAATGCAGCTTATATTATTGCAAAAATGGCTGATATACAGTCGACAAATGTATGCTTGTATTGCACTATGAGACCTATAATGTAACTGATGGGTTATCCAATTACTCAATATGATATGGCCTGCTTCATTTATGGATGAATGAAAATACTTATGTTGCTATTGCTTTAGACAATTTTTCATGTTCACTGAGGGATCATTAGCATTTCAGGTCCCCTCACTTACAGTTTACTTCTAAACACAGCAGTAGTCATCTGGATAAACTGTAGGCTTGATGACAACCTGTCTGATCACCTGACTGCTTATGTTTCTTATCTTTCTGCTCTTTGTTGTAGAGATGTTGCTGTTGCAACCCACTGTTTGAGCAATGTACACAAACATATTAAAACAATTTCAGACATTACAGGAACTATTAGATCATTTTAAAATCACAGTTTCAAAGTGTACATGTCAAAGGCATCAAAGATACAAAGGACAAAAAAACATTTTACAGCATCAGGTTTAACAGACACAAAACTACTTTACAGATAAAGGTGATCCCAAAATTTCCCTTTGTGTTGTTCTGCCATGAATTACTCATCAGACCATTACGAACCTACATCCCTTGCTGTAGACTGTCCAAGTTGCTCTGGTAAGGATCTCTACATAAGGAATTTATTACTGTTATTACATGTTGTAAACCATATCTGTTGATATATGGACAGAATAGCGTGCATGTAAGTGGCAGCACAGTATTAAGACTATGATGCATGTAGTGATTTGTGACGTCCATCAGGTGCCTAGCTGTATTTAATCTCTTGCTGCTGACTGGCCGGCCTGCAGCAGTGTGCTTATATGACGGGGTATGACTGTTATACACAGATTAAAAGCAGGATTTGATAATGCATGTACAGGAGAACAAACGTGCATATAGTTACTGTTCATTACATTATCAAAGATTATGAAACATTTTCATTAATCAGACCTTCAGTCGCACATTAGGGCCAAAGAGTGATACTTGGTATGACTAAAGCATAACGACTAAAGGGACATGACTCTCTAGGCTGCATGTAGATGAGGGGTCATTCATGTGGCTGTTTCTTTTATACTTACTATACATTCACACTACTTGTACAAGTTAAATGATTTTTTTTCCTGTTTTGAGCCTGCTTCGTGACAGGAGCTGGATCAACCAATCAGTCTGTTTGCCATGTAGGTTTGACCTATAGTCACCCCTAATACCTGACAGCACATACTGTAGAAAGAGTGTGCAGTAGCTGGAATGTGCTGATCTAGTGAGTGAATGTGATGAATCGAGAGGCTGTACTGGTGGTGGCATGTTGTTTCAGGTACCTGTGTGATTATCCAGGAGGGCCAGTCATGTAATAGAGTAATAGATTATTAATAGATTAAGAATAATAATTAGTAATAAATAAAGTAATAGATTCATGACATTCATGAGGGCCTCTCAGATTCCAAAAAACAGCAAATTGGTTTGTAAGACTACAAAGAACTATTGTACAACTGTGGAAAGTTATTATACAGAAATTATTTTATTAGTATCATTGTTGTGATGACTGCCAGGTAAATGGTAGAAATACAGCATTCTCTAAAAAGTTGGCCATTAGGAATGTGAGCTCACTGTGTTTTTATTGTGTTTAATTATTTTCATTAACTATTTTTGCTAATTTAATATTTACAAATATCATAAACATTATTCTCTGTGAGCAGAAACAAGTAACAGGACTGATACAAAAGATGAGATGTATTTTTTGGATTTTTTTTGTCATTGAATATGTGTTGAATCACCAAAGACCCCCTGGGAGAAAATGAAAAGCAGCTACTGACACGATGGCCTGAAACAACATTTAAGAAAAAACAAAAAAGCATAAATACACCACCAAAATGAAAGCAGAGATGTCCTCTGTAGCTGTCTGTAGCTGTAATCTGCTGTGACCCAAAGTTTCTTTCTGGTATCAGTTTAAAACAGTTTCCACTGCCTGAGTTTTTACTGTGCCAGAATACCATGCTATAAATTCTTTCTGCTGTTTGAGGTGACGTTTCACACTGTACTCTATTAAAAAACCAACTGCAGGACCCATCAGTGACCTTGAGATGAACAGGAGGCCTAATTAGCTTAAGAGTCTTTTCAAATTCATACTGTACTGACAGAAAACCACAGTGTGTGTTTAATACGTCCTGCAGATGTTCAGAAGCTAATATGGATTTTGTTTTTGTCATGGAGGGCATGCAGGAAGTGGGAGTTTCTTACTTTAGTCCAGGAAACCTAATACAAACCACACTGTTATTATCCAGGCTAACACGCAATGTGCCACTCTGCAGTGTTATCCCAGCCTGCCACCCACCCTCCCAGCCACCTCCTCCTTAATTCCCCAACACTACAAAAGGCATAAATGCTGCAGTAATCCCAGACAGAGGTGAGGACCAGCGGCTCATTGTGCTCTGTGCTCAGACAGTGTTTTTAATTAATAGGACAAATACTGATTTATTGGATGATGTTGCTAATGGTTTCATGTAGGTTTTTATTTACTTGCATATAGATCTATTTATTATTTCCTTTTCACTATACAATGTCCTAGATATATGTGTGTGTGTATATATATATATATATCTATATATATATATACATAGATATATATATATATATTAACTTTATTCAGGTTATAGGGTTGAGAGTTAGTGCTGTGTGGGGGTAGGGTGGTAATGTAATGATGCCATCAAAGGAATGGGGTTGGAAGAATGGAGATCAGCTCTACACTATGGAGATAAACAATATACACTTTCACAACACTTTATTAGGAACACCTTTACACCTGCTTATCCATGCAATTATCCAATCAGCCAGTCAGTCTATGCATAAGATAATAGAAATACAGATCAGGAACTTCAGTTGATATTCACATCAAACATCAGAATGGGAAAAATGAGATCTCAGTGGCTTTAATGAGCTGGTTTGAGTATTTTTAGAAACTGCTGAACCCCTGGGATTTTCTCACACAACAGTTTTTACTTAAATTGAGCTAAAATCAAAAAGCATCCAGTGAGCTGCAGTTCTGTGGATGGAAACACCTTCTTGATGAGAGAGGTCATCTGGTTGGAGCTGACTGAATGGCTATGGTAACTCAGATAACCACACTTTACAACTGTGGTGAACAGAAAAACATCTCAGAATGCATAACATGTCGAATCTTGAGGTGGATCGGCTACAACAGCAGAAAACCACATCAGATTCTACTCCTGTCAACCAAGAACAGATCTGAGGCTGCAGTGGACACAAGCTCACCAAACCTGGACACTGAACACTGGAAAACACAACCTGGTCTGATAAATCTGGATTTTTGCTAAGGCACATAGATCATAGGGTCAGAATTTAGTGTTAACAGTCCAGGCTGGTGGTGGTGGTGTAATGGTATGGGGAATGTTTTCTTGACATACTTTGGGCCCCTTAATACCATCAATGGCATTCAAGTTTGAATACCACAGTCTATTTGAGCATTGTTGCTTACCATGTGTGTTCCTTTATGCCCATAATTTTTCATTTTCTAATGGCTAATTTCAGGATGATAATCCACAATGTCACAAAGCAAAAGTCTTCACAAACTCACAATGAGTTCAGTAAACTTCAGCAGCCTCGCCAGTCACCAGATCTGAATGCAGCAGAACACCTTTGCGATGTGGTAGAACAGGAGATTGGCAGCATGAATGTGAAAAGGACAAATCTGCAGAAATGAGGTGATGCAGTCATGTCAACATGGAGCACAATCTCCAGGAATGTTGCCAAAGTCTTGCGGAATCCATGGCACAAAGAACTGAGGGTTTCTGAGAACAAAGGGAGGCCCTACCTGGTAGTAGCACTGTGTCACTGATGATGAGCCCAGTGAGTGTAAATGTTGATATATGGCTCTGTAATGTTGCCTTGCTTGCACATAGCCAGCATATATGTTTAAATGATGTTGTAAAAGAACAACAGGAAATGTGATAATCTCAAACTGAGTAGTCTAATTCCATAGTATATAAACATATTTTCTGTCTCCCACATTCATGTACATACAGTATCACTGCGCACACACCACAGTGCTGAGGTTTAACGGGAAGAATATGGGTCATCTGTGATGATATCATTTTTCCAGCCATGACACCAGGCAAGCAGAGACAAGTGCTGAGATTGAGCCTCACCTTTCCTGCCCTGCACTGCACTCCTTGCCTCAATTCCACGGGCTCCCAATGTGACACCCAGGGGTTATTTGGGAGGACATACAACTATGCTTCTTTTTACCCATTAATGGCTTCTTAGCTTAATTCTTCAGCAACATTTGATACCTTGCCTCCCTGCTAACTCTGTTTCTTACACCACAGCCTTTGCTTCCTTCTGCACTGACCATGACTGCTCCCCTGCCTTCCCTGCCTTTTTGCCAACCTCATCTAGCCCAGCTGGATCGGCACTGTTGCAGTGTTATTGTAGGCACTGTAAGCTGCTGAACACCCCAGTAAAGCCCTAAAGGCCCTTTCTAGTGCTGCCTAATCCACCTCATTGTGTGACGACTACCAGCTATTCAACAAGTCTTAACCTCTCACGCCCCCAACACAATCCCCCAGCACTCTAATGTTGGTGATCTTTTCCTCTGGGGCTGATGTCACTAGGTAAAGTAATATGGTTATTTACAAGGTGGTTTTGTCCAACTTGATGTGTAGATAATGCTGTTCTGGAAGGAGGCCAATGAAGAAATGGAAACTACTGTAGAGTTTGACTGATATGGGCTTTTAAAGGATGGCTGGTCTGAGCCGGCTGATAAATATTTTGTGTCAATATATAGTAGCTTATCCTAAAAAATGTCATTTTCAATGCCAAGAATTATACATATTCAAAATATGAAAGCTGATAGCAAGATCTTAAATGTGACTATTTGGAAGTAGTGTGCAGTGTTTTCTCCAGAGCTTGATTCTTCTCAGGGGAAAAGCCTTTCACATAGTATGTTACAGGTCACAAAAATAAGTTGTTCGTCACCAAGAAAGGTTTGTGTCAAGATATTGGCATGTGTATGGCCTAATTTTGGAAGTCATTCTGTTGCTGGTGTGGGACTCTGTATAGCTGCTGACACTAGAGCTGTATTCTAGGTTGACACCAGTGGCCAGATATCAAAAGAAAGTGCAAGTCAACACAAGATACAGACTCAAAAATGCTATCAGTAAAACAGCAGTGGATGTCGCTGCTGGAGATAATGGAGGAGGTTTTTCAGGCCAGAGTCGGGAGGTGGGAGGTGGGAGGTGGACTGGTTCCTGACAGTGTTGAACAAAGGAAAATTTCAGTGTTTTTGGAGACTCATCCTTGCACAGTCCAAGACACATATAACAACACAGTGGCAAGTTAATACCTCATCAGCCAATCAGACATACAGATGGAATGGTCGGAAATGGTCCAGTCAGCACCCTCAGCTGTGAACCAGCCTTAATCCTCTTATACTTTCACACAAATACACACAGACTCGCATTCACACTTTCATTTTCATACAAACACATCGGCTAAATCTACTCTCTAATGCAGAGTACAATTTGAGTCTTTTTTTTTTTTTTGTTTTGTTTTCATAATTTCTGCTGGTTATGCTAAAACTGTACTCACCAATGCTGAGATCTGGCAACACTGCTACAATTGCAAAAGTCCAGCTGTGCAAAAACATGTAGTAAGATGATCATACACATTGTAACCTGTGTGCTCATACAACTATAGTAAGTATAGTCTGTCAAAGTTAAGCCAGAAAGTAATTCTGAAAACTCTGATGAATATTTACAGGGACAGCTTTGCTGTTCACTTTTTGTTTTCTTTTTATAAATTAGATTGACCTAGGGATTTGTTTGTGCCCTGTCTGATTGTCTGACTGCTTCTATTTCCTGTCTTGTCAGACCTCTTTTTGGTGATGTTGTTGCATTCTAAGGTTGATATTATATGTTGTTATAATTAAGCTAAGATCTCCCCATGTCTACACAGGGATGTAGAATGAGTAGCATGTTAGCAGAGCAAACTGCTAAGTGTGCAAGATGGACAACAAAAAAATGCTGAAATCCTTTTTGTGCAGACACACCGTAAGTCTAACATAACATTATTATATGATATGATGTCAAATATACTGTCTCCATGAAAATTGAAGAAATTCTATTCACTGAGGAAAACTGTGAGGTATTGTTAGAAGCTTTGGAAAAACTAAGTGGACCTTGAATAAAGATTTGTTTATCTATCTTAATTCTATGCCTTCACATTAGTCCTGACTGAACAAACATGCACTTTAACCTAATTCTAACCGCAACCAATATATGCACCTCTGCATAGGTTCAAGTGTGTGTATGAGACTAAACTAGTAGTGAGGACAAGGCAACACGACCCAACAATTTTATTTTGTGTTTCTATCTGGCTGCAAATACAGAGCAGTTCCTGTGGCCCTGACTGGCAAAGTGTCAGTGTGTGTGATATGCATGTTGTGTTGAGACTGGACACCCCCACTGACTCCCCAGAGAATACAAGGGAGCTCTTAATCAGGGGCTCTATGTCAGCCAAGTCAGGTAAGAGCCCCATCCATCCATCCATCCATCCATCCATCCATCCATCCATTCAACCCACCAACTAAACCCACCCACCCCTGGGTGGCTGGGATGGGGGCAGTAACCCATAGCTGTGGTATACTTATCCCAGCTGATTGTTTTTGTGTTTTAACTTTAATCACACCACTGGCCCCAGCTGGCTCTGATTAGTGCTCTCACATCACATTCCAACCCCCCAACGGTCTCATACACACACTTGAACTTATGCAGAGGTGCATATATATCCTTGTTTATGTGAGAAATGGTTCACATACATACTGACATTTAACCAAATTTGGGCTCTTTCTGGATGGTACCAGTATTTCAAAGATCAAATTAAACACTATCTAAAGCAACTTATATTTTTGGGGTTCAGCATCTTGCTTAGGGTCACTTCAACACTTGAACAGTAGGAGTTGGGGCAGAACCAGCAAAGCCATGGTAAAGTTACACAAACCAATGGAAAAGGCACATGGGAACCTACAAGTCTACAATGAAATCACAGATAATAATTTTGCACATGGTTAGCTGCTGCCATTTGCTAAGTGCAAACTGCTGATATTGGTGGACCAAGTGAAAGATATTGAGAATTTACTGCATATGCAGAGTGGTTTACTGCACTGTCTTTGTCTTGATTCAATCTTGTATTTTTGTATAATCATTGTAGGCTACAGCATCAACCATGAACTCTGTATACCAAAGTATTCTAGAGTTAAATGTGAGGCCATCTTGTCTGACAGCTAAACCTGGCCAAAATTGGGTCATGCAACAGGACAATGATCACAAGCACATCAGCAAATCTGCTACAGCTGTGTGTAAACAAATGCCCACAAACCTCAATGAACTGAAGCAACATTGTAAAGAAGAGTGGGACAAAGGTCCTCCACAACAATGTGAGAGACTGATAGAGTTGTACAGAAAACCATTACTTCAAGTTATTGCTAAATACTGCTGCTAAAGGTGTTTCTACAAGCTATTAAATCATGGGGTGTACTTAGTTTTTCACACATGGTTTCTCCATTTTGGCCTCACTTTTGTTAAATGAATAATGACACAGTGGATAGGAACTGTTGTGTGTTGTTTTACACCTGGGGTTAGATTTAAATTATTTTAGAACCTGGTAAGGACCAAATTTTTTTATTATGTCCTGATATGTAAAACCATAGAATTCAAAGAGGGTGTACTTTTTTCCCTTATGGCTGTAATAAATAATAGATAAAACTAGAAAACAGCATGATTAAAACCGTGGTTTGTGAGGGGCTGAGTTGGAAATAGAAGTTCAAGAATGAGGAACTTCCAGAAGGTTTCAGAAAATGTTACACATTTCAGAGTATCTAGAACCATATATACTACACTACACAAATAATATATGTAAAAATACCATTAATAATAAGGACATACAGTTGTTTTACACATGAAAGCATGTCAGCTATGTGAGATCTTGCTTTGCACAATCCTTAGAAAGCTGTCCAGTTGGACGACTGAGTTCACATTAGTGGGAAAGCTCATTAACATCTACTGGAGATCATCCTGATGGACTGTGAAAAGCCAGGCTTAACACACCCTACTGTGTAAAGGCCAGCACACATTAATGCAGCTGGCAACACACACACCACATACAGTATATCAGAATAGATGGCATGTGCAGGGTTCAAATGGAGCCATGTGATGAAAGTTGAAACCTCTTTCAGTTTATCACTGCTCAAACGCTGGGGATCAAGCTCAAAGAATCACTCATTTCTATATTCATTGACATTTGTCAGTTAACAGGGAATATTTTCACTTAAGGCACTGGTGTTAAGACTGGTGTTAAGGTTAATGCTGCAATCCTGTATTCATCAGCACCTTGGCTGATGATCCACCAGTCTACATCTCTCTTGACTAATTGCAGAGGCAAAGAGATGCTTACAGCAACTCACTAACAGTGTCAAGCCGATATACTGGCAAGTTCATTGAAAATGCATGACGGCCTAATGCTTGCCCTCCACAGGGTAAACCACAGTCAGCAGCTAGTCCCATGAATCATGATACTCAACAGGTTGTGTGATTAAGGAACAAATGAAAAGAAAGTGATTCATGAGGCTTATTCAGGCCTTTGAGCTGGGACTTTCTCTTCGTCTTCTTTGACCATATATTCTAAGCTACACCAGGTCCATATACACAGCTGGCCACAACTTTCTCAATGGCTGCTCATTAGAGAGTGTTATAAAGGGTACCAACAACAGGCTGGGACACTCCTGACACTCTATGTGGGCTGCTTTGAATTCACCTCCTAATGAAAACCTACTGTCGACCCAGGCTTTGACTGGCCACTTACCCAGAGCAGACTGACAGCTGCCTCAACACTGGACACTGTATGGAACTGCTTTTATAGGGTGACTGCTGCTCTCAGACATGGGCCAAAAGAGAACAACAACATAACCATACTGGTCTGTCAAACTGAGTAACAAATAGTCAATATGGAAAATAATGTTTTATTTTCAGATGAATTTGTTGATTTAACAAACACATTTAACTAACTAAAGGTAATTCAGCTGCAAATTAGAACATCTGAATACCTTCTGAAAGTATGGACATGCATGTTAATGCATGCATGTTAATGGAAAACTATGATTTACCACATCTTGGGTTTTATTTCCAAGTCTCAAAGTCTGTCTGTGAAGGATGTACAGTATGTATAGACTGGTGGCAAATTAAAAACCTGATAAAATGAATGGAGTAAGATAACAAATACAGATACTTCCATAGAAGTCACAGGGTTCTCTGAATGGTTTGCTGAGTGTGGAAATTATGTGAATCATATACTATCACAGCCTTCACAGTCTGTCATCAACTATCTCAACTAGGGATGGGCATTTTGATTAGTTTTTGAAGTTGATTAATCAAGCCAATTTTAATCGATAAGTCGTGACGTCATCATTGAGACGTGCCCTCCACCCAAATGAAAATAATAATATCACTGATCACTTATGGGAGATAGACAGTGCTCTCTGCCACCATCATCAAAACACAAAATGAGAAAATACCTTTTGGAAAAACAGTGCACACCCCTTCAGTAAACTCCAGAGAGTTGGAGAGCAGCACTGAAGCAGGCTTTTATTTAGCCATATGTCATATATATTCAGCCATACTTTCAAGCAGTATCTACCTCTGTTATCTCTGATGTTGCAGAGTGGAGTTTGTGGAAATTCTATCTCTTTTCCACACTTGTCAAAAAAAATGCTTTAGGGCTCACATAAGCATTTTAAAAAGACAATGCATCAACAGTAAGCACATTCAAATAGGTTTACTTGTGTAAGCACTTCATGAACAAACTGCCTAGGGTGGAGAACAGATCCCACTCTGTAGACCATTGAAATATACTAACCTGAGCACATACACACACTCACATACATACGGTTTGATGTCCCTTGACAAGCATGTTGGGAGAACCCTGTTTATGATTTTGGACAGGAGGGCTGGTCTAAGCGGAAAGACGTTGCTGGTGTTGGTGTCCACTGAGGAAACTGATGGACAGCACAGCGTCAGGATACTGTCACTCATCATCACATCACATATCTTACAAGCCCCACAACCATTCCAAGGTAAGTGCTAGATAAAGCTGCTGCTGAACACATAGAAACCTGCCCCTAACTCTACCTTTACTCAAAATAAAACATTATTCATTATGTACAACACTTCATTTAGAGTGACACAAGGGATGTATTTGAAAGTAAATGCCTGCATCTTTGGATTTGAAAAGAGAGTTAATCACAAAGGGCTGAAAACCACTGCTAAGATTGCTCTCTGTGGGTTTAAACATCCACATTATGTTGCACTTCTGGTCACTTCAAGATATTTTATATGCCAAGATTTGGAGGAGTGATGTCCTAATTATAGTACATTGTCTATTCCCAGATTTATTCTGTTCTAGTTGATAGCTTAATTGGTAGGATTGCTGTGCAAGCAATCCCACTATATGTTCCTCCAAGCCCTCTTTATTATTTCTCTGCTCATTTTTGGCACCTAACTAGTCCCACAGCATTTGTTGTAGTAACTCCATTCAGATGTCAAAATGTGTTGGCTCGATTGGGAGGCAATTGGAATTACTTTTTTCAGCAATATGCCTTGTTATGTCTGGAATATTCAGTGTTTTGTTGGCAGTTTCTCCTGCAGAAATGAATGAATGTTCAGAGGCTACAGTGGGTGACATCACAGAGTCTGAGAGGGTGTTTTAATTTGAACTAAAACTAAATTTTCACTTTTTGAAATTAAAAAAAAAAAAAAATCATCCTCCCTCATGGCCTTGATTTTTACACTTCAGACTAAATTTTTTGCTAGAATGTTGTTAAATTTGTCCTCTTTCACACAATGTAACTATCTACACAGACAGACTTATATGCTCCATGAACCTCTGAGTAGCAGGAGTACCATTCAGTTGCCCTGTAGACTGCAACACACATTAAAAACCTGATTTTGAGAGAAAAAGAGAAATGACCCTCCCTTTGCTGAATGCAGAGTCTCCAGTGTCTCACAATAAAAAAGGTATGGTGTACATATTGCGCAACAATGATGTAAACAGTTCAGTCACATCAGAGATGAATGAAATATATGACGTTTTGTTAAAATGTTAACAGTGGCCTAGGGTTAGGGTTAGGGTTAGTTATTTTTTTAGTTATTGGTTAGCTATTATTATTTCTGTCTAAATGTATTCATAGTAGTGATATAGAGACATCAGACACACACATATACACACAAACACGTGTGGGTCTCTGCCAATGTTTTTCTGGGAACAAGTGTGAAACCAGAACAGCAGCAAATGAAAGCAAACTCATGTAGGACTACAGAGCTGGTAAGAAGATGAACAAGGCTCCATTAAGCACAACACCATTGTACTGTGGGTATTTGTGTACAGGTTAACCCTGAGAGCACACACAAACACATTACATGCAAACACACACAAAGAAGTGAAGCAGTCAATGAAGCAGTCAGCAAAGGGTCAAAAGGGAAAAAGTTCAGCTGGTCTGTACAAAAGAGCAGAGTTCTTTGATAGGGTGCTTGAGGACAAGAAGCTGGATACAAAGGGCAACTTCCATTACATATGGAATGCCTTTATATACAGTAGAAAAGCTGTTTTTCAGGGCAACATATCTATCATTCTTGAGTTTGAATAAATAGCAAGTTCGTTGTTGGCTAGAAAAAGGTCAACTTTTAACCTGGGGTTTGACCTTAAAGAAATATGATTTCCTTCATTTGCTTTCATGTGAAGCAATTTAAGTTTCTTTGAACAGGTTAGATATGGGTCAAGAGAGCAGAAAATGGAAGGTTTGCATTGAAAAACAGCAGGCGAACATGAACAGCCTGCTAGGCTGCACAGTCTCGGAGACACAGGTTCTGACATGAATGATCAACCCACCAAATGTGCATAAAAATGAATTTACTGTGAGAAGTGCCATCAAGAGACTAGAAAACCATTCCTGATGTTGTGTCATATCAATTTTCTACTACAAAGGCACAACTGCGATGACCAGCATAAAAGTGCTCGATCATTGGCACAAAGACAGAAAGTCCATGCATAAGGGCTATTTTTGTTTACCGATTCAGGTTTGTAGTGACATGTACACAAGAACAGGTGAAGCAGTTCACAGAGTATAGAGGCCATACGCCTAGTTAACATCCACGACTCACTGAAAACCTCAAAATCACATTTTTGGGCTGTCTCAAAAAGCATGAATGCTCAGCTTATTCATGCTGTTAAGTTTCTTTGCATCATGAAATGTTAGGAGCTGTATAAAACAGCAACAGTGAACAAGCAGCTAATGCATGGTATATCTTGTAGAATACACGTGTTGATATGTAGCGGCTTCAGAATGTACTCAGATACTTAAAATTCTGCACATTTTATTGTGTTGTAAATTTAATAAATGGATAAAATTGCTGAAAATCATTCTATACCAGTTGACTCATAATGACAAAGCAAAAACATGTATTTAGAATTTTTATTTGAAAGTGTGTGAAAAATGTATGAAAACCTGACGATCTCATTTACAAAACCTCCATAATAAAATTGTGGTGAGGCAAAGATCAGGGAAAGGGTATAAAATACATACATATATATAAACATTGTATTAATTGATTTCCTTTAACTAATTTTTACATATGCAAGGACTAATATCTTGACTTATTACCATAAAGCATTTTTGCTTACTTTGAAAGATGAGACAAATTATTACTATTCCAACTGACATACAGTGTTGCTGGATAAACTGACTGGCATGCCTTGAAATGTGACAGAAAATGGACATAATATTTTTATAACTTAGCTCCAGTATTGACCAAACTGACCAAATGAAGAGAAATATCTGCAGGCTGCAATTCACCTCATAAACCAATCCAAAGTCTTTTCTGGGTTTTTAGATTTTTACTAGGGAAATACACAAACCCATCAGAGGCTTGAAACAGCTACCAATATAAAAGGAAGCCCTTGCTATCTTGTGTAATCTTCTTCTCAAAAGATCATCATTAGTATCATTTTGGGTCATTTCCTAATTACCAAATTAGACATCCTTGAATAGCTTTTTTTGCATTTGAATGACGAGAGAATGAA
This sequence comes from Lates calcarifer, assembly GCF_001640805.2. Lineage (NCBI taxonomy): Eukaryota > Metazoa > Chordata > Actinopteri > Centropomidae > Lates > Lates calcarifer. The sequence goes on from NC_066853.1 coordinate 26,639,621, forward strand.
GAGAGATAATATTATCTCTATAGCATCAACATAAAGCCAATGCTTTTCATATATTGGCTCTAATTGTTTAAATGTGGTATAATCGTGGATGAGCTTTCATCTTGGACATATGGATGCACAGATCCCCACTGTACAGCAAGTCCTATTATGATACCAGTCACTATTTGATTATAAACACACATAACACAATATCATGATATAACCTTCATTCTTTACTTGTATTTCAGTTGGTTACTATATATATATATATTCAGTGTAAACACGCAAAGCCAGCATAATGAGGCATCTTCTTATTGCCAATATGGTTGGATGTGTCTCATAAGGATCTAAATGTTTTACAATCAAGTAGTTGAGAACAGGCAGCCACTTGGTTTTGTTGCTTTTCTTGAATGAGATTTGCATATAGCAAATAATCATTTCTTTTTTCTAAAGATGTCATATAGTTATATAACAGTTATATAGTTTCTCTTAATGTGTGTTATACACACACTCTAGGATGGGTTTAAAAGTATTGAGATGTAGGCATCCTGGTGGTCAAGTGGATAAAACGCATGTCATGTGACCATGGGACAGATGTGCTATCTGAAGCATACATTAAAAATGTAATGTCAGTTGTGCATGCAGATAAAATTATATGCAACATATATCTATAGCAGTGAATCTGGTCTGCTCCGATGTGGAAAAGAAGGAAAGATGAGTGGTTGGAGAGTGAAAAGTTGGGAAACAATGCCTGGGCAGTGGTAGGCGTCAAGAAAAAGAGAAGACGAGAGAACAAGTATAAATGAAGACACCTCTCTGAGTGTACACACAGTGTGTATTCAGACAGCATGAAAGATGTGAATGTGTGGTAAAAAATAGCAGTTATGTCTTCTATGGTGCTTAATGTAAAGGTCAGAGAATAATTGTAAAAAATTTGCCTTTTAGTTAGTGCTGGGTGGTTATAATCTACTGTGGCTGCATTGCAATTCTGCCCATCTGTCTGCATTCCATCCTCATTGATTGGAGCCATTCTGGCATACACCAGATCACCTGCTGTTATACACACAAACACACACACACCTGTCCATAGGACATTCTGTTGACAGGAAGTGCCAGTGTTGTGTAAAGCTGTCCTGGCTCAGCTCAGCTTAGCTGCATCTCCACTATGTATCCTATCACTTATTCATGCAACCATATTTTATTGATACACACACAAGCATACAGGGTCATGTCGGGAGAGACCGTGTGTGTGTGTAATATATGTGAGTACATGAAAGTCGATGTGTTTTTAGGAGTGCATGTATACACACACTGTGCTTTCACCCTGTCACACTGTTTGAGGTGTGACTGACTCCTGTGTGAATACACTCTGCCTACATTTAATGTGTTGCCTGAGGCTGTTGGTATCTCATAAAATCATATATGTTCCAGCATATGAAGTCCATCTCTGATATGATGGATGTGATAGTATTCTGGATTGCATAGTGATTGAAAAAAATGATTAATAGCACCACTTTACAAAAATCTGTTGCGCTTCCTTTGAGTGTGCCCTCAAAGTGAGATTTCAGTTATACTGGCACCAAGGACCAAGACACAGTAGTTGGTGTCTGCCTGATACTAAAAACCTTAAGTCTGCATAAAAAGTTCAACTGCTGATTCAACCAAGTAAGATATTAAACATGGATTTTCAACCTGCCCTGAGTAATATCCCCAGCTCATGTTGTCTTGGGTCAAACATAATCTCCTGTATCATTTTCATGTTTAAAATCAGTTGCTTAATATCTCACTAATGCACAAACTTGTAATTTGAGAGGGAAATAGGATGGAAGACTAGCGGCTTTGTACAAAAACCCAAATTGCCATCTAAGAACTAAATAAAGTATTTGTGGCACTAATGCAATTGTTAATGGGCACTGAGCAATATATATGATCACCATGTGTGTTTCTGTATCTTTACACCACAAAATCCAAACTCCAAACCACTCAAGTATCATGTGATGGAAGTCACTAGTATCAGCTGGAGTGACAGTTTGGAGAAAATGGCCTGAATGCAGTTTGAGTGACGGTTCACAGATTATGGCAAGTTCATTGCTCAAGCCACTGGAGTGACAGAAGTAGCAGCGACAACAAGTGTTTTGCTGTGTGCAGCCACCGCCGCCAGTGGTGAAGCAGATTGGGTGAAGTGGATCGCCCTCAGCCACGAGTCCATTTCTGATCCTCTGCACAAAGTGTGTTTCCAGCCCTCTTGTTGTCTCACCGACCCAAAACAGAAGCGGGAGCGGTGCTTTAAAAAGTGCTTCCCACCACTCTCACCATTTCCCTCTTTCTCTTTCTCGCCCTAATTCTCTCTCACTCTGTTCTCGCTCGTCCTCCTTTTCTGTGAACCCTTACAGCCCTGTGTGTGTATGTCTCCCTTGAGCGAGCTGTTAAGTGCAGTCTCCAAAAAACTCCACAAAAGCCCATTTGCAGTCAGCTAGAGCCCCACACACAACACACACACAAATACAGAGTGACACTAACATGCACAGACACAATTACATTCACACATGTAAACACACACACCCTTACACTTGCACACATGCACACTTTTCACACTTCCCTCTGGGCAAACGAGGCAGAGTGGCAGAAGCGAGGCTGGGATAAATGATACAATGATATCCAGGCCTGACTTGTCAGTGGGGTTGAGATAGAGGATGAAGAGGAGGAGGATGAAGGGGAGGAGGGGCGAGCACTGGCAGCTCTGAATACAGGAATTATTCTTCATCGTCTCACACTGTCGCCGCACATTAGGCTCAAACTCTCAACTGGCAACATGGAGAGAGAGAGAGGTTGGGAGGAGAGGTGGGGGTGGGCTGAAGGGCAGATATAATGACCACACTCTGCTTCCTCACTCGCCGTCTCTTCTCTCAGCACCACAGCACCATACTCTCCGGCCTTAGCCAGCCTCGCATTCCCTTCTCTGTTCTTTCATTGGGTCCCTGATGTCTTCTTCCCCCCTCTCTTTCTCCCTGCATTTGTTCTTTCTGTCTGTCACGGCACTGCTGAGTAGCTTTCAGGGAGAGAGTGCACTCATTTGCTCTCCCTCTCTCTCTTTCTTCTTTCTTTGGTTAAAGCGAGGGGACAACATGGCCCTCTGGGCATTTCACAAAATGATTAACTAATAGTTTTGAGTTAGTCAAGTATCCAAATGGTGTGCATGTGTGTGGTCCGTTGCGTGAGTACTTCAGTCTGTACATTAGGCCTGCTATTGAGATCATAGTCACAATTATGCTACATACAATATACATGCAGCTGCACATACATGGAAGCTGCAAGAAAGCTGGCCATATTTATGCCAATTGAAATGTTAGACACTGAACGACTTCAATGGACAGTTGGGCACACGTTTTGAGTAGGGCTTGTCTGATTCATTATTTATCCAGCTAGCTCTTTGAACAGATTGAAAGGACTTAAAACCAGACTGGCATGTTGAAAACCTGAACTATTTTGTTGAGCTCACTTGAGGAAACCAAAAGCAGACACAATCAGCTCTCCCATGTCTTTTCCTCGTTTTCCATTGGCCAGTATTTCTCTCTTTGTTAATTTATGTCTACCACTTGCTGTTTGACCACAGCAGGTCAACGACCTTATGATAGAGCTGCAACCAAGTTCATATCAACCCTGTGAAAGTGTGTTTGTGTACAATACATATCAGTATTGGTGATTAGTCAAAAACTCATCTCATGAACTCATCAACATCTCATGTACACATGGCTGCACTAGAATTTTGTTGTCTTTGACAGTGACAATAAAGCTAATTTAATTAAATTCAGATTACAGGAAAGACCTGTACTGAGATCAGTGGCTCCCATTTATAAAGCCAATCAATGGCTCACTGACAGGTTTAATAAAAATGATGTGAATCACACGTGATGGTGTTCACAGTCATCAAATCAAAACCAAACTGAACAGCTAGAGGACATTGTGGTGATGTGTTTCACAAAACTCTCCACGGCATCCTAAAAACACAAAATTAGAGAACATCTCTTGGAAGAATGCAGAGTACTGAAGCTGTTCTAGAGGCACATGATGGACAACTTAATAAGACACTATACTGTATTGGTGGCAGCTTCATCACTGATGGATAATATGGATCATCCCTGTCTCCTAACAATTATATTTGCTTACAGCTAACTTGCATAAGCAAAAACATTTGTGGGAAACAAAATGTTTCCAAAAAATGCTGCAAACATTTTGTTTGTTTACCTACAAAATCTGCTTTTTGCAGCTAAAGCATGATTAACTTGTTTTTTTTGTTATGTTTATCCAACTCAAAGGACTTTATTAAGGTTTTGGAACAATGGTAAAAAGTAAATACTAGCATCACATGTCTTACTAATGTAAACCTAACAAGAGGTGGGATACAGGATATGAACCTCAGTGTCTGGTTCTGCAACTGCCTTGAAGTACAGGGATGTCACACAAATTGTGACAGTGAACATAATCCTGGCAGTAATTATGGTTCCTTCCAAAATGTATTTGGCAAAGCACATCGGTGGTGCACATATTTTGAAAGGGGTAGGGTTGAAATGTGGAGTACACCAAAAACTGGACCATGTCTCATGTACAGTGAGGAATGAACCAGACAGAAAGCAGCCTGCAAAAACCGAAACCTCATCCTTAACTACCTGAGTTTTCGATGAAATATGAACAAATATCTACCAACAATCTTTTTCAGGCAAATTCTTCACAAGGTTTCAAAACACTTTGTAATCAACATAAATGCATGCCTGTTTGCAAGCTATTGAGTTACTAACTAGCCCATGTAAACAACATGAGGGTGGGAGATAGTAGATAGTCATACAGGGTTGTAGTGAAGCAAGTTGTTCTGGTCATATTATTTATATTTGAGTTGCAGTCACATCCAAACTGTGGCTAATGGTACAAAACTAAACCAGTGGTCTCAGATTGATTAGTGGTTATCAGGAATAATGTGCAGGCACAGCTACACCACTGAAAAGCTTATGATGTATATTTAACATAACTTGGTACAGGTGTCAGTGGTAAGAGCTAAATTAGATATGATTCTTACACAAAACATGGTGCCAGAACAAATAAAAATGTACAACCTCTGTAAAAAATTAGGTGTTCTGACCCTGGTGAATTGATGGAAAATCCTTTATTTTAATCTGAAGAACACTGCATAATTTTACTATTATTTATATTATTTTATTATTATTTATTATTATTATCATTTTTACAGATTATAGGACAACACTGTAACATTGTTAAAACCATAAAGTAGAACAGCAGGTCATCCACACCGGAAGCTTTGTGATAGTAACTGGTGAGATAAATGCTAACGTTCTTGGCGGCCAGGAGACATGCCAGTGCAAGCCATTACCAATAGCTGCCATGAGATGCAAACTTGGGAGTCAAAGTTCATGTAAGTTAAACTCAATGCAAAAGATTTGCAGAGTTTTTCTTTGCCCTTGCAAATGGATGGAATCTGCTCTGAATTTTTGCTATTTTAAATGCTAGGGTGATCAGATCACAAACCTGTCTCAACTAAACACGGATAAAGGGCCTGTAGAATCAGAATTTTGTCAGTGGAATCGGATTTGGTTGTTCAGTTTGAAGATTCAATGATTTGGTTTTGTTTCTAATACAGAAATAAGAGTCACTGTCTTGGTCTCTGAGTAAAATCAGGGTCTTTCTGAGAGATGCATTGAAATCATCAACTTAAAGGGGGCAGCCCCAATGTGTATGTATCAATGACATATCTAAATAATAAAGTTACAATGTATCAAATACCATTTGGATATGGGGTTGGGAGTCAAACCTCAGTATTTATATACTTGCATAAACATGTCTGTCTAGTACCAAAAGGTGGCACTGAATATCTGGTTGGATCCAGAGTCTTGTTTGTTTATTCTCTAACTGGAAGGTCATGAACAAAGTCTTTTGTTTTTTAACCAATTTTGTATTCTATTCACTTCTTGTACATTTGCGTATGTAAATATGACATTTAACATTTTAAAACTATGACTTCTTCTTCTTTGTGGAAAAGACTTCATATTCATCAAAGTGAGACGTCAAAAAAACTATTGCTTGGTATCTGTACCAAAACTAAGGTTTTGCACTGTTACTAGAATTGAAGAATTCCGTACTCAGCCCCATTCGAAACTTAAGTCTTATATAGATACATAAATTATAAACACTTGACAGGAAGTTATATATCAACAGTGCTTGACCAAATGACATTATCTCTGTGACAGTGTTCTTGCCATGTCAACTGTCAGTGGATGTAAGAGAGCTGTAAGAGTCAGCCAGCCAGTCTGACAATCCAAGACACCAGACTAGGTTATATGCAAGGCTTGCTTGCATGTTGCTCTTGTTGGTGTATGTCTGACTGGTTATGTGTGTATGTGTAGAACTGAGGCCAGCACACATCTGTACTGATTGATAGGAAAAGAAGGACCTCCAAGCCTGTACACCACCCCCACCCCACCACCCGTCCCTGTGTGTTGTTGCTCTTATGATAGGTATCAGTGTACTAAAACAAGGCTGAATAGCAAAGAAACCAGTCAGTCGGCAGGATAATAGTGTGGCTTTGTGTGAATGGTGTATGTGGCCAATTCAAATACAGGATGTATTGTACAACCATTAAATCACACAGCTGTCTGAACAGGCGTGCAGTCTAGTTTCCATGTTTCCCTAATAGACCAATTAATGAGGTTTTCTATGGAATGATTTATATAATAGCAAAACTTAAAGAGGCTATTCATTTTTTATATAATAGTAAAAATTAAATGTTTTTTTTTCCCTGTGCAGCTTGTTGACATGGCTTCAGGCTTTGAGACAACTCACAGACACAGATCATCTACTTTACTGTAGAGTGACAAGAGAAGCATATTGACACCATGTTCAAACCTTGCATAATATCACTGCAAGATTGTCTGAAAAACTATAAACTGTGACCTCTTCTTCTTTGTTGATTTGACTTCATTTGCTCAGTTCAATATAAAATTGATAAAATAACTTTATCATTAGATAAAAGTTTAGTCTTCTTACTCTGTACAATGCTAGTGGCTGTCCATCACTCAAATTCCACCCTGAGACACTCTTCATACTGATATACACTCACTGAGCACTTTATTAGGGACACCTGCTCTCCTGCTTATTCATGCAATCAGCCGATCATGTTGCAACACATAAGATCATGCACATACAGGTCAGGAGCTTCAGTTAATGTTCACATCAAACTTTGATAAGCTGGTTTAAGTATTTCAGAAACTGCTGATCTCCTGTGATCTTCACACACCATAGTCTTTAGAATTTACTCAGAATGGAGCCAAAAACAAACAAACAAACAAACAAACAAAAACAACCATCCAGTAAGCAGCAGTTCTGCAGAAGGAAAAGCCTTTGGTCAGACTGGTTGGAGCTGCTTTCTGCTGAGGCACGCAGATGGTAGGGTCAGAATTTAGTGTCAACAGCATGAATCCATACCAACCTCCCTTGTGTCAACAGTCCAGGCTGCTGGTGGTGTAATGGTGTTAGGAATGTTTTCTTGGCACATTTTGAGCCCCCAGTGTCAATCAATAATTTCTTGAATGCCACAGCCTATCTGAATATTGTTGCTGACCATATGAGTGCATCCTTTTAAGGCTATGATTGACCTATCCTCCAATAGCTACTTTCAGCATAATAATGCTCCATGTCACAAAGCAAAATTAAACTCAAACTGGTTTCAGAAACATGAGTTCAGTGAACTTCACTGTTATCCCCAGTCACCAGATCTGAATCCAATAGAACACCCTTGCAATGTGGTAGAACAGGAGATTGGCAGCATGAATGTGCAGAAGAAATGATGTCATCATGTCAACATGGAGCAGAATCTTAATGGAAAGTTTCCAACATCTTGTGGAATCCATGCCACAAAGACCTGAGGCTGTTTAGAGAGTAAAAGGAGGCTCTACCCAGTATTAATACGGTGCTCCTAATGAAGTGGTCAGTGACCATATGTATTGTACTATATGTACCATAAATACAAAGGCTGCTTGATTTTGATTGGCAGGAAGGTGTACATTATTTTCAGATAACCACATGGCTCTGAAGTAGTGGTGTCAACACTGTTCTAACTTCATAGTCAAAGCTGGAAGACTATTAGGCTCTGAGTTGTTTCAGCATGTTGAATAGGTAGACTAATGTTAATTTCAATTAAAGGTGTTGCCAACATAAAGTCTACATTTTAAGTGTGTATTCCACCAAAATGTGAATACCAAATGCTCAGATGTTTGCTGGCAAGTGGCCATGTTATAACTGGGACATTTCAGACAGCCCCATGTGGTTATGAAAAATAATGCAGTTTGCTTCACATTGAGGGATGATTAGCATCTGTACCCTGCATTATTTTTCAGTAACAAGGTGGGTGCCATGCTGGGTGGAAGGCAAGGTCCAAAGCTGATGTTCAAGGCCTTGATCACTGATATGCCTGGACTTGAATATTAGTACAATGTGCACAGCTATTCCAGCTTAAACTCAGTTGTTAGTTAGACCTGCAGTAACATACAAAAGGTAGAAATGGGTGGGTATCTTTTTTTCATACTTCCAGTAATATGTGTGTGTGTGTGTGTGTGTGAACTACATTGGTCTCACAACAGCCATGTAAAACACAGCTTAAACAGAATTACCCATGCATAGGACAATGTTACATACACCAAAAAGTGTTGTGTTCAACCAGCAACATTACGTATGTTGAATGTTTACTGAATGTAGGATGACAGAACAGTGGGCCCCTTTTGAGATATGGCTTTACCTTTCATGTAGAATGAGTGAAGTGATGACAGAAGTAATATTCTGATCATTCACACAGACACTCAGTACATTGGGGAAGAATTCTCCAAGTTGTTTTGAGGACGAGACCAAAATCTAGACAGTCAACAAAAAAATATTGAGTAGATGAACAAATTACTGCCTACAGGGACTAATAACTAAAGCCATTCTGGTGGTTCAGAAATGAGTAACAGTAATGAGTAATGTATTGCATTTTTCCAGTCAGAAGCCCAACACCAGTTAGATGCATACGGTAGATTACAGGCTCTTAGCAGTTGCCAGTGGCATTAAAACAATAAAGCATTACATTTGATAGGTTATTGTAATATACAGTGCACATTCATCAAATGGAAAAGGAACACTTGGTCCAAATGGAAAAATAGCATGCTATTAAAGTGCAATGCTGTCTAGTGTAATATTGATTAGTAAATGGGGTGAGATAGATAAGTAACATTGTGCTGTTTCTTTGAGATAGTTTTAGGCCAAGTGCTAAAACCAACATAATCACATATGTTCGCAAATACATGCACACGATTCCATGTTAGAGAGGAAACCCTCAATCTACGCTGAGAAATTACATCAACAGAGATTTCCTATTTCAAACTTTCTTTATCTTTTATACATTTTACACACACACACACACACAGACACACACACACACACACACACACACACACACACACACACACACACAGAGCTGCATATGGCCAGAGAGCTAATGTTTTCTCTGAGGTGATAACATCAGAAGTACAGTGGAACTCTCCCAAAGCATACATACAGTGTGTCACCAAGCCAGAGGCCTACAGTCAAGTTTCCAACAGCAAACACACACACACACACACACACACACACACACACACACACACACACACACACACTTAAGTATATATTTGACCAAATAATATTAGGTAGTTGATAGAAACACATTTCCAACCACACATGTTGATTGCGTACACACAGACTCTAATAATTGCAAACACATGTACATAAACACACGCAAGTATAGACTCTGCATGCATATCCTGCTGAAACTGTACTGTACTGTATGTATGTGAAGATGTGAAGGGTGTAGCTAATTAAATACAGGCCCACACATACACTGACAAACGTGTATATACTTTTAGTGCACACATACACGCGAACACACACACACACAGATACACACACACACACTCCATGTTGATCTCAGTCACTTTTGAGGACATTAGACCATACCATAACCACTACTTACCTAACCCTTAACCACTGACCCAAATATCAGCTTTTCCCCAGTGGGGACATGTGTTTCGTCCCCAACTGGACAAGCCATCCACAATTGGTCATTAGTCTTCAGTCTGACTCACACACAAACACACACACATGCATATGACACAAACATATGTACAAAACCTTAATAAAAATAACATGTGTCCACACTCTTTTACACACATGTATGCACACACACAGATATTTTCAGATCTTAGAGAATACTTAATATTTTTTTATTCCGAGAAAGCCCCCCTCCCAAATATTTGTGTCGAGTCAGGTGTTGAGAGAGCCTGCTGACTTTCGTGCTGTTACTATTACTATTAGTATTACTCCCAAGTTTCTTTGAGCTGGGATCTAACAAACAAGAGATGGTTATGACCCACTGGGTGTGGGTGGTCCCCTGCACTCTCACCTCATCAATCAACGAAACTAAACCCAGCATACACATACTGCAGCACAGTATCATGAAACACAAACGAAGCACTGTTGGCACCATAAGTACAGATATTTAACTTAAACCTCAAATTATCCAGTTTCACTGTATGAGGTGTGATGATACTGTGAGTCATAAATATAGCCATCATAGACTTGTATCAGTAAGAACCAAAATAAACAAATCTCAAAACACTGGCTCGTTTTTAAGCCAGCTTTTGAAAATCAAACAATAGACTGATTAAATAATTTACAAACAGCTCTGTTTAGTTAAAGTTGATAGGATGTATATTGTTCTGCTAACCCTATTCTGGATCAATGGAGTTAAAAGGCAACAAAAAGAAACACTGTACTTCCAGTTTGTGTTCTGTCCAAAGAGAAACAGTTCATCTTTACCATCTTAGCTAGGTTAATAATAAAACTCAGTGAAGAAAATGGGAAATTTCCTACCTAAAGTCAGAAAATGTCCGATTCATCAACCAGACACAGTGAGTTAACTGATTGAATGATTGACTGCACACACTACACATTTTGGCCTCATCTGTAATGATTTAAAATTATTTTGTAGTGCTTGTAGCATTGAAAATGGCACATGCAAATTCAACAGTAATGATGTTCTGTAAAACATTTTTTTTTTTTTTTTTACTTGATTTTTTTACTTTGATTTTTAACAAATAATCTGTGGTCCTGCCTTAAACCAGTGAGCAATGTACTGGTCTATGTCAGTGATATGACTATGCATTCATAGTTCTGCATTTTGAACCTCAACTGAACTTGTACATACTTACTTGTAACATTTGTGATATGGAAATGAAAACTGGTGGATGTTGGATTTAAAAATCAGCTAATGGCAAAATAACAGATACTGAACCACATTAAAAATTAAAATGTCTCAGTGTAATCATAAAGCTTGTAATTTTGTACGTACAATGTGGAAATGTGGAATAACTGGAATAACTGGAGACAAATTAGAGACAAATCTCAATTTAGCTGTTCACTATGGCTGACTGACATGACACCAGAGTGATTCAACTTGTTATGAAACAGTTTACATTTTGTGCTGCAAACACACAGTGTCTGGTATCTCTTTCCTTGGAAAGCTCTTCTGATGCACATGAAGTGACACCATGACAATAAGCATTCAACACCAAAGATGGAGACAGAGTAAAAATATCCTTCCACTTAAAATATTGTATATTGTGAAATGACAAGATGCAAGTAAACGGACATAAAAAGTGCCATTGTTGCTGAGCTGCATCTGGTCTCAGCTGAGATACACCAGGTTGTGTTGAGTAGTAGCTCACTCTCCATATGGCTTCAATGGAATTTATGTTGGGCAGGCACCAATAAGCCAAATCTAGTTAGCAACATTATATCATTGGAGGCAAATCTAATTTCAGCCCTAGTGTGTTTTAGTCGTCAGTGACTCTCTCTCTCTTCCCTCCTCTTCTTCATCTTCTGTTCTCTCTCTCTCCCTCTGTCCGTCCGTCCATCTTTCTATGTGAGTGTCACCTGCCCTCCGAGCTGGCGACGCTGGGTCTCGGCCTTAGCGTGAGAGCCCCATTACCCTGACTGGAGGCTTTGTTTTCCCTGTGAATCTGCGAGAGAGTGTGTCTGTGTGTGTGTGTGTGTGTGTGTGTGTGAGCTGGAGGAGAATGTCAGAGAGACAGTGATTTGTTACATCAGCGAGCATTCCAGCTCTGAGATCCTTTGAGTGTATGAGGAGACACACAGATAGAGAAAAATGTCTTGTTTGTTGTTATGTTTCCATCTACATCTATTTTTGTAAATTAGTGTTTGCTGAATTGTTTCTATGGATGAGCAAAAATGTGCAGTAGAATTGTTCAGATAATGACAGACTCAGTTGAAATTACCTGTATGTAGACATTTAAAAAGTTTGCAGAAAATTTACTCAACAGTTACATGGAAACATGACAGAGAAATAGAGGTGAGTGAGTGTGTGAGTGTGCTTGCAATCTGGTTCAAGGTCTATGTTAGCAGCTCCACTGCGCTGTGTGTCTAAGCACTGGGGCCACAGCTCCTGGCAAATAGAGCCACTGAGCAAGATACCATCTGCCTCTGCCCATCTCAGTCTCACGCCAAGAGACACACACATGTACATTCACAAAGCCTTTAAACACACCAAATACAGCTCATCTAACAACGGAAACACTTTCAGTGCACATACTATATTAACATGGAGATGTAAACAATTAATTGAATGCCACAACTCTCCTGCTTAAATCCAGGGGGGAGTGTATTGTGTGTCAATCATAGGTGGTTCATAGGACATGTCAACTGTTGTCTTGTTTCTACAGAAGGACAGGGGAAATCAGATCTTTGGTGTCAGGGTCAAGGGGATGTTTTTAACGTTATTTGTAATGCGTGTGTAGAAACACCATAATAAAGAAAAGGAATGAAATGCCTGGTGCTCCACATTCCTGTGTGCTTCATTTATTCATCTATAGCTTGAGGACTAGGGCCTGAAAATGGATGGTGCTCTCATGTACGCAAGACTAGGATCTGACAAAGGTTTCATCAACTGTATTGTTTTGGAGTATGAATTCTTTTCATGGTGAGTTTCAGTTTCATCTTGGATTATTTAGATGAATGTGACTGTTGGAGAGTTTTTGGTGTCTGTCTTTTTTGGCTACAGACAGCAAACTTGACAGGTTCTCTGTCACAGACTACACATCTGTGTGACAATCCATACTCAGACACCAAAGACAAAACCTCATTTATCTATCTTTCCTCCCAATCCATTTTCTCTTGGCTCCTGTCTGCTCCTGGGTGGAGGCAGACAGCTTGTGGTGATGATGATGATGAAGCTTTTCACTCAAGATGAAAGTTTTTAAACTTAAACAAATGTCTTTTCTTTTGCTTTTGATTTGAAGCAAATTATTAAAATACATTTACATATATTTGTATATTTACTTACACATTTCTGCAATTACTACATGACTCTAGTTAAATCACCATCTTCAAAACATAAATTCAACAAAAGGTTATATAAAGCATTTGAGTACTTTACTTTTATGTAGGACATGTTCATGTACTCTGAATTATCTATAAATCTCTTCTTATTTCTGCTGCTATGGCACTTCAGTTTACTTGTGTGGCTTATCATACCTCATCATATCTTATGTGGTAATGTTTTTATTTTTGTAACAATGACTTTTTCACTGTTTTTCTTTCTTTTTTTGGTGTCCTTGTTACTGTCATTAATCCATAAAAAACACTGTTGGTGGTTTTCATAGGAACTACTTGTTTGATTAGTAGTTCCAATGAAAACTGTTGCAAAATGTAACCATCAGTTATTTTGCGATGGACAACACTGACAGCAGAGTCCTTTTTCCTCATAAAATGACAACTCCTGACCATCTGTGTCACTCTCCTCCTTACAGCAGACAGGAACATTTCCTATATGTTACAGCGCAGAAGTGCCATGCTATTAGATTAGCCTACAGAGACTGAAGCCTCTCTGTCTGTATGAATGGATGGAGGAACCAGCAAGTCCATCACATTCCCTGTGGATGATGTCTTCAGCACAGCTCAAGGCGCAGGAAAGTGTGTGTGTGTGTGTATGTATCATGGGTGTATTTTGATGTAATGTGATCAGTAATGAATTTTGTGTTGCATTAAAGGGGTGGAGGGGGTGATGGGGGTTGAGATGTTAGGCAATGGAGGGAACAAGAACAAGAGGAGACTGACTGCTAGTGTCCGGGAGTCTCCAACATCTAATCTAATGAAGAAACACGGGGTGGGGGTGGAGGGTGGGGGGGAGTGATGAGAAGAAAGAGAGAGAGAGAGAGAGAGCTACAAATGAGGTTAAGGCCTAACAGGGGGTGGAGGGGTGGGGTGGGGGGGCTGGATATGGCTGGGGATAGTTGGGGGGGTGATAGTCGATGCTAAATCCATTAGGGCCTTGTGAGCCCCCCACTCCCCTACCCTATCCATCCACTCCACCCCAACCCCAACCCACCCCCCCCACCCACCCCCGCCCCACACACACATTTAAATCAAAGGAACTCTTGTTCACTTAAGGAGGGGGGGAAGAGAAAGAGAAAGAGCACTGGCGCTTCCTAAATGAGTTAACCATTTGGACTGTCAGGGCCAACGGCATGTCTGCTGCACGCGCACACACACACACACACACACACACACAAGGATGCACACACACATGCAGGCAGGAAGCCTCAAAGTAAAGCAAGGTGTGTACAGATATGCTAAAATCTAGTGCGCACACACATCCATGTATGTGTATATACACACACACACAGAGACAACCTGAACATCCTACTAGAGTGGTGAGCTAATCCATCATGGGACCTTGACCTGGCAGCACTGTATACTGGGTAATGCAGTGAGGAAGTCAAAGTGCCTAAAAAATATTAGCTGGATTGGACACATTTATAAAGGGATCCATAATAACTTAGAACCAAAAACAGTGAATCAGATCAGCAATGAGGAGCCTTTTGTGTGTGAAACATTGCCACAAGATCGACCACTATCATCTGTAAAATCTACACGCTCAGGCATATGAAACATTTTAGACAATATTTTGCTTAAAGTTGCAGATAGTAGCCATAAAATTCCTCCATGGGGTTGAGGAATGGAGAGTTAAAGCCAAAGAAGTATACTTTAAGTTTATTTTATTAAGTAAAGTAATGGAAAATGTAATGGAAGTAAACACTGCAACTACACTGTCAAATATACTACAGGGGAACTTTGAAGTATACTGTTTACTAGTTACTAGGGATGCAGGTATTATACCACAGAGTCCCATAAAACTAAATCATGTTCTAGATTCAGCATCTTTTGCCCACTTTCCTAAACTGGTAATTTGGAGTTTATGAAATTCAATTTATACAGAGTGTTGGTGGTTTGTTGGCTGAGTTTGGTTGAGTCAGAGTGGTAAGACAGTGCATCAATTTTGAAGGATGTGATCACTGAGAGCATTATCAATCAAAACAATGAAAAATGATTAACAGTTAAGTCCACACTGATTGCTGGTGTGCTGACTGTGTGGAGATTTTTGAAAAAGTAAACTTATCATAGAGAGCTGTGCGTTACCAACTGTAAAACAAACTCTTAGGCATTAACAAACTCCTTCAAGTCTGATTTCTCTTGCACAAACATCCATAGCCAAAAAAAAAAAGATTTCTTGAGGTGAGAGTGTTTTTTATGAATGTCCACAGTGACAAAAATGATCAAGAGCAGTGCGTAAAGACTTGATCCTTTAACTTGTCTATTTGTTGTTGTTTCAGACTTAGATCAGATTTACTTTGCAATACCACTTTTTTTGGCATTCATACAACAGGGAAAAAAGGGTCAGCTCTCCCTTTTTCAGATCTTCACTTGTCATTGTAATACCCACACTGTAAAACCACAGTTTGGATTTAAATCTAGACTGGAAAAACCAGAGCCGAAACAATGTCACTGTGATGGCACCGCCATCATCAGTATTCCCTCTGGATCGTAATCACTGAGTAACTAACCTGAAGTTATGATCTATTTGAAATTCTTCCTCCAGTGGTAAAATAAACAGAAAATAGAACAGAACTTCTATGCTTGTAGATACGTTTCCATGTTAAATGTTAATACATATTCAGGTGTGTGTGTGTTGTCAATTCTCCACTGACCTGTAGCAGATCCTACTATATCCCTGGAGGGGGACTCAGACATGGCGTCGGCCAGTCTCTCCCGCAGACCCTCGTCGCTGGCATCCGCTGATCCGATGTTGTGCCGTGGCACGCCAAAGTTTTCTGGCCAGCTACCACACACCTCGAGCAGGGTTACACCACGTCCATCAAATGGACCTACAAACACAAACAAATATACACACAGGGTTAGCTGATCAGCAAGATGAGGATTGGGCCTAATCCTGATATTTTCTAATCAATGACTCAATTTGATTTCATCAATTCATTTCTGACCCTGTTTTAAACTCTTCACATAAGAGACTGGAACTCAGTGAATTATAATTTTACATGTATTTTAGCAAAATTAAAATCTTGTCCAAAGCTCACAGATCCACACTAACCCTCCTCCCCACAGGTGGAATATAAAAGGTTTTCTTTTGCATTAAGGTGAGTTACAGTGGGTTGGAAACTATGCGTCAGCAGTAATGGCAGTTGTTTAATTTTTGGAAATGTCAGAGCAGGTAATCATCATTTCACTGTTGTTTTCTAATTCTAATTCAAATGTATTTTTTCTAATAAAAATTCAAAATGTATTCCCTTTATAAAGAGGGCCTCCTCTTTTACAGTAATGAATATATCAGCAAAACATTTCTCTCCCAGTACAACATAAATGAATTTACTACACTCTAGTTCCACTGGAGTCCAGCCGATCAGCTGCTTTAGAGTCACAAACTCACACACCTAACAAACAACTTGTAAGCACAACACAATCTTCATGCCTGTCAAACCAAATCCACACAGGCCTACTCTGCATCTTAATCTTTTCTCCTTTCTGTCTGCCATAATTTCTGCAATCAGAGAGATCTTGTGCTTTGGAGCCAGAGAGTCTGCAACCTGTCTCTCTCTCTGTCCCTCTCTCTCTCTCTCTCTCTCTCTCTCTCTCTCGCTCTGTGTGTATTTGTGTGTGTGCGTGTGCATGTTTTTGTTTGTGGGTGATAAGTTAGCCAGCCAGGGAAGCAGGCATGCAGACACTAAAACTGGTTTATTCTGTTTCACTGTGCCTGCAAACACTAAACGATGAAAAGTCAGAGAATGATGATTTTGTAGTGGTGTTAGTGAGGTTCCCCTGTGACTTACTGTTCTCACAGCTTCAGTTTTAGCTTATCATCACCATCATCAGGTTAATTCTGCATATCAGCATTTCTCTCCTTGTTAACACCCAGGAAATATGTGACAGACAGTGACGCGCAAGAAAAGGCTGAGCCAAACAAGCGCACTATCTTCATAATACAATTTTAATGGTTACTGTTCACTGGTGGGAAAATCTACAGAAGAGGTCTAATCTAAATCTAAAAAGGAACAGTCAAGCATTTATGGGACTGTACAGTCAGTGTATCTAGTTCAGATGTAAAAATGGGGCATACTTAGCCTAGCTCAGCACAAAGACTAGAAACTGGGGGAAACTGTTAGCCTCACTCCTTCTATTCTAACTTCAAAATGAAGTCACACAGGGAAGAAATGTGTGATTGGGCAAGAGGTGGGGTACGTCCCGTACGGATCACCAGTCCATCACACGTAGACAAACAACCATTAACATGCGGGCAAGTCAACATGCATGTTTTTGGACTGTGGGTGGAAGCTGGAGTACCCAAAGAGAACCCATGCAGGGACAGGGAGAACATGTAAACTCCACACAGAAAAGCCCCAGGTAAACCGGGGCTCGAACCTGGAACCTTCTTGCTGTGAGGCGACAGCGCTGCTGTTTGCACCACCGTGCTGCCTAGTGGCCTTACAGATATCAGCAAAACCCCAGTGAGAGGGCAGACAGGACAACATGAAGGTAAAAAGTGAAGACAAAGACAGAAGAGATGCTCTCTTCCTGGAGAGACCAGCATGTATTATACACAATCTGTCTCTGCATGTGTATCTCTGTGTACATGCTAGAAGAACAGTGTGGAAAACATAGATGGAAATAGTGGGTGAGTGGTAAATTTGAAGGTAGAGGCAACTCAACAAAACCAATATTTTCTAGCTAAACTAAAATATCAGAAATAAAATGAATTATTTATTCACTAGATGTTAAATTAGAGACTGTATCAAATTACTGCCATTCATATCACATATTGCCATGAATGCCATGGGGGCCTGGGCAGAGTGTGCTGAAATCCCACCATCTACCCACACACTAAGACTTGTGTGAACAGCTTTGAAAGGGCTGATTTAATGTAGGCATGTAAAACCTCTGCCAAATGGTCAGCTGGAGGTATTAGTGGGTTGTACCTTTATAAGCAATGAGCCACACTTCACCCAGTAACACTAAGCTGTCTTGTACAGATCGGCCTTTACAGCTACAAAATTCAATTCAGCCTCCTCAAACACACACACACACACACATCCCAGTTATCCAGCATTAAATCAACCACTGTGCAGGACATAACAACATCATATCACCTCTAAGGCAAAACAGTGTTGTTTGACATACACACACACACACAGAGAGAGAGAGAGAGAGAGAGAGAGATCCACCATGCTCTCATGGCTGGCTTTGATGGAAGGCCTGCTGGCACTAAAGGGGAATCCTTTGAAAAATCAATCCAACACACACACACACTGGTGGCTTCTGAAGTGCAGCAAAGTTATCAGGAAGCTAAGCCATTGTGTGTGTGAGAGTGAGTGTGTTAGTGTTTGTATGCTTTTGGAGGCCAGTCAGTGTTATCACAGCAGGGAGCATGGAGGCCCGTGCAGCCTCTCGCCCCAGCATTAGCACCTGTCACTGGCCTGCAGCGGAGCTGAGACTGGCCAGGCCTCAGGATACACACACACGCTGTAGTCTGCTCCCTGATAGCCAGTAAGCCAGGCAGATCAAAGGTTTTGACTGCAGTGGCTTTTCTGGATGATAAGAGCTTGGCAGAAGGTTAGGAAGAGCTTTAGGTTTATCAGACCAGACTTTGACCAATATGGATATTTGAGGGCCGATACTGATTGCTTTAAACTACAGATTGCTGATAGCTGGTGGTGATGATCAGTAGTTTCAGCAAAGCTTCTAAAACAAAAATTAACCCAATGAGTGACAAGGGAGCGTCTTCAATGAAATCCTGGAAAAACAGTAATAATACCAAAAGCTGTCAGATTTGATTAGTCAGGCTAATATTAATGAATGAAAGCTCTACTAATATTGGCATGTAGGGCTTATATGGCATTTGCTACATGACAATGAAGTATTCACTCTGTAGAGTCATTTAACCAAATAATGCTTGAAACACTTTTCTTCATTTTGCTTCTGAATGAATGAAATCTTGATATATCATTGGTGACAGAGTGTTTTAAATTCTATGTCAATATAATTTTCATATGCCCATATGTTCATTGAAAAACTTTCCCAGCATAGTGTTTCCTTAATTTTAAATGGCTTTCTAGGCTGATTTTTTTATTTCCTATGGTAATAGTTTTGTAAAACAGACACTGCGAGTCTATTTTCTTCTTTCTTTTTATGCCAATATCTACACAAACATACAATACAGTGCCTGAACGCATACTGCAGAGACCATGGAAGAGTCAAGCTGTTATGCAGTATATACAGATAGACAACAGTAGAAGAAATGATTAAATTACTACAGAAACACGTAGTAATGACCATGCTTACTTAAGTGTATTCTCATCAAACATTTGAAAATGTTGCAATGGACTTAAATCAGCCTTGTCAGTCCAGTGTATTGGTGTGAAAGGGCATGTGCTGTATCTCTCCTTGGCATCCGAATGTATTTGGTGACCTCTCCTTTTATTCTTTTTCATTTCTGTCTAAGCCTTTGGAAATGTGAGAGTGTGTTGCTGGCAGGAGGTGGGGGATTCAAAACACTCACTCTGGATTGTTGTTTTTCCCTCCGTCATATTAAAACCCAGCTGGATTAAAAGCCACTCTCCACCCAGCTGTTAGCCCCCACATACTGGCCCTACTTATCCCTCCAGCCAGTGCTACTTTCCTTAAAGATTTAATCACACTGCAGCAGGATGTGTGTGTGTGTGTGTGTGTGTGTGTGTGTGTGTGTGTGTGTGTGTATACCTTTACAGCAGGGGCTTAGGATGGCACAGTTGGATGTTACATCAACCGTGCACATCACAATCGCCTCTGTCACACATATATGCATATTCATTATGATGATTGTAACTGTTCTTCTGTTTCTTTGAAAGAAGGTTCCAATAAAAAGTAGGCAGCAAACTAAAAGCTAAAACAAAATTTAAAAACCTAAAATAAACTTGGCCACATTAATTCAAACATGTCCTCACCTAGGACTGAAATCTAACAACACACACACACACACACAAACACACACACATTAATTTAGGTCAGTTTTAGGGACATTACATAGACTTGCAGTCATTTGTTAACCTAACCATTTAACCACAGGCTGAAAAAGGGCCACACACACACACACACACACACAGGTGAAGGTAAGGCAATGTTCTGTGGTCTCATGCCGCTGTTTCTGGGTTACCTGTGCAGTTAGACGCTAATGCCTGGTTCATGCTAATTCAATTAGGCTTTAGTGCGAGGGGGCTGATCAAACAAATTCCTTTATTATGGGTGCTGTATAATCTGTAATGGTGCGTGTGTGTGAGAGTATACTTGAGTGGTGTTACTGGGAAGTCAGGCACTGGGAAAACAGGAACAGTCTGTTACTAACAAACAGATCATAAATCAGGTGGTACAGTAATTCAGGTGGGAACTACACTGAGTTTCAAGTTTATCAGGCACACCTCTAAAAGCTGTGATCCAACAGAAAAGCTTTGTAATCTTTGTGAAGTTTAAAATGTTCAGTTTTTGTGAAGACTTTAGTTAAGAACTTTGGAGTGAACTCAGTGGTCATTTGGTAGTGTTGCATTGGACTAAAGGTAGAGGTTATACTAGAACCTTGTGTTATTTGCTACTCTGCAATGGTCAAATGTAAAATTGATTACCATAATAACAAGCTGGAAACAACTGTGACAAATGGGTGCATAGAAGGAAATCTAACAAAGGACCTTAAAATCAAATATTGATACATTTCCACAAGGAAGTGCAATTGTGACATTTTTGACCAATGGTTCATTATCAGGAGGTTTGTTTGTAAAGAATTTGTCAGCTACCTACTGGCATGTTGTGTGAACAAAAAATGTTTTTACATCCAACAGTGTGATGTGTGATGTTAATGTAAAACACAAAGGGCGTAAGGAGCAAGTGGGTGGCATGATTAAAATCCTCCTTTTGGTTTCACACTATTCAGCTCATTTCCAGTTGCTGGCTGTATGACGGCAACAATTGGGCTAATGTGCCGACAAAGGCAGTGAAGAAGAGGACTCATCAAGCAAACATGGACGTAAACAATGTATCATTCAAAATATATTTAAAAAAATCAGTTTTTATGGGTAGTTTCATGGGGAAGGAAAATGCTTCAACATGTTTCTTAGCATTAATTTTTTTGCTGATGTAAATTAGTTGTAGATAAATGCAGTTTATTGTACATGGGGTTGGATGAGAATACATTAAATATATATAAAAAAATACATATATTTTTTTATCAGCCTGTTTTTATGCAGCTGTGGGCAGGGAGGAAACATCCAGCATGTCAGAGTCATATGGCCTTGAAGGGTCAGTGTAAGCTCCATACACCAGTTTAATGCTATATTGCACATATACAGTGCATTCATAAAGAATCAAGTTTTTCATACTTTGTTGTTTGCAAATTTACCAAAAAGTAAAAAATGAAATATCAACACATATGTATTCAGACCCTTTGACACTTGAATTTTAGGTCAGGTTCCTCTCATTTCTCATGATCATCTTTGAGATGTTTCATATCTGGGGAGACATGACGCTTAGAGCTGGTTGCCCCTCTGGAAAGTTCTCCCATCTCCACACAGGATCTTTGGAGCTCAGTGAGGATCTTGGCCACCTCTCTTACCAAGGCCATCTCCCCTGATTTTCTCAGTATGGCTGAACAGCCAGCTCTTGGAAAACTCCTGGTTGTTTCAAACTTATTCCATGCAAGAATTATGGAGGCCACTGTGCTCTTGGGAACCTTCAATGCAGCAGAATCCTGTCTTTGAGCTCAGCAGGTAGTTCCTTTGACTTCATGGCTTGGTTTTGCTGATATGCATTGTCAGCTGAGACCTTATATAGACAGGAGGGTGCCTTTCCAAATCATGTCCAATCCACTGAATTTAACACAGGTGGATTCCAATCAAGGTGCAGAAACATGGATCCAGTGAAATAGGAGGAACTTGAGCTAAAGTTGAAGTGTCATAGTAAAAGGTCTGAATACTTATGTCAATGTGATAATAATTTTGCAGTCATTTCTAAAATTCTATTTTGGGGTGCCCCTATAGCTGAATGGTTAGGGCATGTACTGCATGGGCCTTAGCACCCTGACCAGCTGGAGCCCGGTTTGACTGCCAATCTGGCTGGAAGTTTGCTGCATGTCACTCTCCTATTCTCCCCATTTCCTGTCTCTTTCTCACTATTTTATCCAATAAAAGCCCCCAAATATTTTTAAAAGATGTGTTTTGGCTTTGTCATTATAGGATATTGATTGTAGATTGGTGAAGGAAAGAAAAAATGTTGTTTTGTTTAATTTTAGCATAAAACTGCAACACTACAGAGTGTGAAAAAGTGAGGGGGTCTGAATACTTTCTGAATATACCATATATCTGTATATTCAGTTAATGTACATGTACAATAAAACCATGTTATATAGATAACTTTACAAAACACACTTTTAATAGACTTTCACTCACACACAAACACACACATCTGTGACTATACTGTGAACCCATACTGACATCCCTTCAGGCTGTGTGTGTCTGTATGTGTGTGTCAGAGAGACAGAGAGTGAAAGAGAGTGTCTCTGATATCCTCAGGGAAACACTGAGAGTGCTAGCTATCTTGTGGACTAGGTTTGTGGTGCAGGGTTAGTGTTAATGGAGATGTAAGCTCACAGGATTAGCACACATAGGTAGGTGTGTGTATGTGTGTGTGTGTGTTCTTGACAGGCAGGGCCTTTCTTTCATTACATTAAGGCCAATGCTTCTAAATCATTTACTCCCTTTGCAGTCTCAGTGGTGTCAGCTAAGTGTTAGTAATCCCCATCAATACCAGGGTCTGCCTCAAGGCACTCTACTCACTACCACACACACTCACACATGTGTATGTACACACACTCAAGCACCAAACGCCAAAACATATGGCATTCAGATATGAAGACGCATTAACCTGTATACAGTTAATTGCAGACAAGTCCGAGACTAGCCTAAAACACACACACACACACACACAAAGCTAATTCGAAGCATGTCACATTAGACAGCAGCCGTGCTTTGCTCACAATTAGGCTTAACAGTTTAGCAGGAAGCTATGGCTTGTATGTGTCTGTCTCAGCACTATGTCATCTCTTATTCACAAACACGTACGCTCTCTCCCACACAGACAAACAGAAGTTCCCTTAAAATGAAGGCCTAAACCTAAAAATGGACTTCCATGTATTCCCAAAGACTATAATGTAGTTTTCCCACATCCACCAATAAAATTTAAGTTACTACTGACACTAGGATGGAACAATGTTGTTGACATTACTTGTCAGAGACTGAGATAAGACAAGACCTAACAAAAAAAACAACGAAACTGCTGTAAGAAGATCTCAGATGAAGACATTTACAAAGGGATGAGTAGCAACAATGTAGTTATACAGATCAAGTATTATGTATTGACATCTGTATTGCTAGGGCCACACTCTTGGATGGTATCAACGTTGTATTCAGAAGCTTCAAGACAGTCTTCACTAACGAAAGAAATCTGGTCAGCCAGAGAAAGTTTAGAAATGGTACAATAACAACCTAGAAACAAGTTTTTCAGGGGTGAAGTCCAAGATGGGGCTCATGACAGGAGCAAATAGCAAGCAACCCATTAAAGGGGGTAATAAAGTGACTGAGAATCTGAGTACATTTGAAGCAGAGGACATTCACGTAATCTACATTTATATATCAGATAATGTTTAGTGTATGTAAGAAAGACTGTCACTCATTCAGGCTGACCACAAATTTACACAGTTGCAGAGGAGGAAATTCAATATGTTTATAGGAAACAGCTGACATTGATTAGGAAACTTACTGTATTGACATGCTTGTTTTGACAATAGCACATACAGAGTGAACCAAGAGCCTGATCTTCTTAACCATTTGAGCCCATCTGTAAAGAGCTTTGTGCCCAAATGAACGGGCCACCAGTCATTCTGGCATGGTTTGTCCCTCTAGATGTCTTTTGATGGTTATGCTGCACTAATGAACTTTGCAGGAAAAGAGGGTGTGGAGGTGTAAAGAGAAGGGAAATGAAAGTTGCCTTGGAAAAGACCTCTCCCTGGTCCTGTTGTTGGTATCCAGAGGGCATTCATAATGAGCTGAAGGGCTGACTGATTAGAGGGTGCCCATATGTGTAATACTAAGCAGATCCCTGAAAGGGTGTGTTAGCTGACAAATGAGCAGGCCTCCACTGACAGCCTATATGTATGACCTATGTGGTGTATGTACAATCCTTATGAGTGTGATGTGTTTTTGTGGACATGATTAGTTAAATTAATTTTTGGTTTGGTTGGTACCACACTTACAACTACCTATGTCACATCCAAAATTTAAATGCAGCCACATGCAGTTAACTTCTCCCTCAGCCTTTCTGATGCTCATAAGTTGAGTTTGAAAATATAATTTACTTTAATCAAGGGTTGCTCTGTCTGGTGTGTGGAAAAATAAAATGGGGCTGTAGGCTGCAACCGGTTTGAAACACTAAATGGTGGGCTTTGTCCTCCTTTGACAAGGAGATGCATGTCATTTGCTTGACATAACTGTATTCCCATCATCAGCAAGTGCCTGGTAACAACAGAAAATGACAATGACACAAAATGAATTTGTTTGATGGCGACTCTCTGCACCTCTATGGACACTCAGTCAGGAGCACTGACAAGACAGCTTTAAATGGCAAACTTCACTGAAGCTGAAATCTATGTGAAATAACTGTGCACAAGTGATTCCACTAATCAAAAATCAAGAACTGGCTAATTAGCTTTCAACAACCATGGCTGTGTAGATTTTTTTTAATGCCAAAAGTGTTCTGAAATATTTCAGTTCAATTATTTTATTTTTTTAAATTGATCTGGAAGCTAGAATCTACAGGGTTTTACATTTCAGCAGCTAAATGGCTGCATAATATCTGTTTTTGATTCTTGTCTGTTGATGATATCATACTGGGGACCATATCAGCATTAGGAATATAATCCATTTGTTAAACTGTTACTTGAAATGTTTAATACATTTCTAAAACTATAACTCAAATAAATAAACAGCCAAAGCCAGCATCATAATTTTCCTATATTCAGAGTCATCACAGAACCGGTACAAAGCATCTTTCATCTGGTCAGAGACGTGGCACCCACACAACTAAAACTCCCTTCTGGGCGCAAGACATTGTTTTCCGTCAAACCAAAACAAAGAATGGGGAGTGTACACTTCACGGTGCTAGCATGGCTAGCTAATTGATTTCAGGCCGGATCATATTGCTGTGTAATGGAGCAGGCTAACGTGATGATGAAGCTGGGATGGTCATGGTGATGACTTTCACAGGGACTCTGGCTTCATTTGTTTGTTTGACAGGCTGCAGGGGTGTGTGTGTGTGCGCGTGTGTGTCTCCATTTGGCATAAAGGATATGGATTAAGCTATAGAGGTGACAGATGATATGTTTACAGGAGAATGTTTGCTTTCTGCACGATATTCAATTACAGGGTTTCTGTGTGTCGCCGCCTGTGTATATACGCGTTTGTGTGTGTGAGAAAGAGGCAGTGTGTATATGCCTCGTCATCTGCATGTTACAGACTGTGTGTGAAAGGGTCGCAGGCCTTTATCAATCACGCAGAATTTGCTCACTTCCTTCCTTGCTGTCTGTCTCTCGCCTTGCCTCAATCTAACTCCTACACTCCTTCACTTCTGATTTTTTCTGGGAAGTGGTCCAATCCAAATCTAAACTGGTCCTGTCCACTGTTTACTGGAGTTGCGACACAGCACAAATAAATACCTTAGTGTTATTTACAAAACAGACCTACTCATATACAATGCTGCCCCCCACCCCATCCCCAGTAAAAGCCAGGATTGGGTGATGCGTGGGGTGGGGTGGGAGGGGGTGGTATGTTGGCAGCACAGTTAGTAATAGTGTACACTGAAGGGATAGCATTATATGGCATGGCAGCCTGTCATGTCATAAGATTATTTATAAAAAACATTTCTCATATATTCAAAATGAAAACCTAAAAGGAGCAATTATTACATTTAGGGAGCGTTCAGACAGAAAACAACCCTGTCCTAAAACAGCACAAGGGGTTGCATTGGTGGGAGCGGAATAGGATCCAGGAAGGCCAGTTTGAGTAGAAGATCGAGTTTGAAGGCTTATGTGAGAGCAAAACACTGCCCAGCTGTTTACTACACTATGGGACAGGATTTATTGGGAATCATTTTATCTTTCTTCTTAATTCTTACAAGGCAAAACAGTAGAAATACAGCAGTCATGTTACAGAAGAGAGAAGCTTCCATACTATCCTGAATAAGCCTTCTCTTGTCTGATTGTGCCCTTGCACGTATTTGATTGGCCAGTGTTGTGCTTTTGATGAAGCTGCGTTATAAAACTTATACAAATTGTCAGATGCCATACCAAGGTGTAGAGGGAGGGGGTTTTCCGAGGCTATTTGATCATCTGACAGGCAGTTCTAATTGAGTGTTAACCCTGGCTACAATCAATGTCATTTTTCTGTTGAAACCTGATTTTGACACAGTAGACAACTGTTCACTATCTCTTTCCCTCTGCCCTGGCTGCTAGGCTGGACAGAGGTGTCGAGCTGCATGCTGTGGTGTGCTGTGAACAGTGGTGATGAATACTGTACTGTGCCTTGCTTCCTCTCTGGGGGGCGGGGGTGGGGGTGGGGGGCAAATGAAGAGGATTCCCAGCACCAAAGCCACAGCCCTGTGTTCCTGGAAATCCTCCACAATCCCATTTGATCTTAACGCCCTGCCTCGCCTAATGTGTCCCTAAGCTGGCCTTATCACACCACAGAGAGGGCCAGCGGGGATAGACTGAGAGATGTACAGTTGCATTACCAGCAGGTTAAGGTATTCTTCAACTCACAGACAACACTTCAGACAACTTGTACTCCATCTAACCAGTTATACAATAAACCCATGTCTCATGTGCTCAGTCCTTCATGGCAACCACAGGCAGCAAGACAAGAAAGCGAATAACTGAGTGGCAGGAAAGCGGGGGTGGACATAGAGATGGAGAGAAAGAGACAAACAGCCAGCTGAGGTGGAGAGAAAAGCATTATGAAACAGCCAACCCTACTCCACTAGCCTCTTCATTCTAAGCGAATAAATCCTCCATTATCGTGTCTCTCTCTTGGGTCTAAAAGCAAGCATCTTACAGGGAATTAATCGTATTGGATGGAGAGGAGGGTTAGCCCATTTCATTTCCTCATCAAGTTTGGGGAAAATTGTATTGGAAGCCAAGCAGCCACCTGGGAATGGCCTCCTCTCCTCTTTCCTCTCATCTCCTTGTTGTTGCCTTTTGTCTGCTCTGTGTGTCACAGACTGGAGCTTGCTCCTCTTGACTTTGTTCAAACACCTCTGTGTCCTTCTGGCATCATGTTTCATTGCAACATAATCCTATGTCTTGCTTTATGTCTAACATTTTGTGTCACCTGCAGTTTAAAAGTTGCTTAGCTCTACAAGTGAAGTGTGTTCTGCTGCTTGGAAGTCATCAGCCTGAATCCTTGGACCAACTTGACCAATGAGGAGCAGAAGTAGTCCACTGGTAGGAGAGTGTGGTTTCAGCTCTGTGTAAGAACTTGTCAGACTGCATGAATATGAATCTGACTAGAGCTGGAAAAGTCAACTTAAAAAAAGTGTGTGTGAGTAAGTGTGCGTGCATGAGTGTGTGTGTCCAGCTCGTGGCCAACCAAGCCTCCTTAGGCCTCTAAACAAGCACCATAAATTCACCCTCCACTTACCTGCAGTAAAAATGTCAGGCTTTTATTGGGCCACACACACACATACACACACTGAACTCAGTTAGAAGTCACTAAATACATACACCCTCACTCTCCTAAATACACACACCAAAGCCTTTTACTCCCTGTCTATCCTACCATCTTCTATAGCAGTCAAGCAGCTTTGCATTGATATTGACATGACATGCTGGTAGGAGGCAGGGACTCCATGCTAACAACATTAGCCAGATAGATGCTGTCACAACCACTCTGTCACCTCCATACACACCCACCGCCTGATATACGGAAAAGCTTCAATTAAATAAAAATGAAATAATGAGAACATAATTTCAGGTAGAAACGTAACAACTAATGTCAAAAATACAATTCTCTGAGGGATATTTCCAAATATAGACCAAGAATTTAGTCATTAACCCAAATCTCAAAAATAAAACCACTGGGTTCAACATCCTTTTATCTCTATTAACAATGTGGACGTGTTGAATTTTTACCTTTTATTTCATTTTTGGAGTCAAGTAAGGTTAGTTTTTAGTTGTGTTAGCTTTCATGTTATACAAGTTATACTAAGTAATAATAGTCACAGATATCAGATTTCAGATTTAAGTTAAGAACAGGGGAAGATTTTGGTAATGGTTTCTTTAATGCACTGAAGGTTATTATTGGGGGGGGTTTATGTTTAAGGTAAATTAATGATTATGTTTAACATTTTAATAAATTAGAATAATTATTAGTCATTATTGTGGTTAAGAATAGATTTAAGAGTTGGTAATAGTTTTGATTACTTTACCGTACTGTAAAAACAATGACACAGACTGAGAAATATAATTTTGTTTTTGTAAAAATAAGGATGGCTCATGCTAACATCATCCTAAAACTAGACTATTTCCCAGGCTTTTCCAAACATTTTGCACAATTTATTAAGATCCATAAAAGTTTGTGCCTCACTTTTCATCTTCAGGCTTTCTAAACCTCTGTAGTAACCTCTGTACTTATCCTGCCGTGATACACTCTTCAATCAAATGGATGAGAGAACAAGCAAAGCAAAAATAAATGTCTTTTAGAGTTTCAGATTGTCATCCACACAAAAACACCAAAAAACCTGAGATGAACCAAGTGTCACAATATTTACTGGAAAGATATATTAAAACTTCTATGTATTTCACTGTGTGTGTGTGTGTGTGTGTGTGTGTGTGTGTATGTGTGTGTGTGAGAGAGAGAGAGAGAGAGAGAGAGAGAGAGAGACCTTGTGAAGATGTAACCTGCCAAAGCACAAAAGGTTAAAGGATGGTAAGTATGTATGTTCCCCTCCTCCTCAACATACACATAGACAGACATGAAAGCAAGCAGCAGTGAACAGTGGTGTGTGTGTGTGTGTGTGTGTGTGTGTGTGTACGTGTACGTGTGTGTGTGTGTATGACACATCTGGGAGTGTAATCAGTGGGCTTCTTTCAAGAGCTGCCAAAGCAAACAGGCCAATAAGGAATCCACTTTACAGACCATCGATCTCCGCTGGCCACAGCCAACACAAACACACACACACACACACACATACACACACACAGTGGGATGAGCAGTCACATGCAAACACAGACACACACACACATAGAAGAATGGCTAGATTCATATTCAGTACAATACCGACCTACACTTAAGCTTATAGAATTATACTTTCCGAATCCAAGAGTGGATTGCGGCTCCACTAGGGTGCGAGTGATGTAAATTTCATCATCAGAGGGTGTGTGTGAGGCTCTTTGTGGACGCCTGTGTACCCTCCAATTTGTTGTGACCCAGTCCAAGTGGCCACAACACTACAAGGACACAAACTGCGCATGTGCTCCTCTAAGCAGACCCCAAGCAGACTACAAAGAAGTGTAATAAGAACTATGCATCAGTGGTGTCCGCAGCTGTCTGTGTGCGTGTCCACAATAACTGAGTCTTTGCACTACTATACAAATGTACATACACAGCATGAAGTCACTGATGAGAACCCATAGACAGTATATGCAGGATCCCCAAAATCCTGGTGCGCGCATGCGTGCGCACACACACACACACACACACACACATTGCATTCTAAATTTGAACTGAACTGATTAAAGCACAATTACCATTCTCATTAGAACAGATTTTCCTGAAAAAAGGTTTACATTTTAAAAATAGGTTTGATATTTTTATATTTCTATTCTACACCTGCTCTCTGTTTTTAAACTTCATAAATAAAAGCTAATGAATCCCAAGATGTTAATTAAAGACAAAACAAACAAACAAACAAGCAAACATCCATGATATTCCACTGACCAGTGGAGACTTAGGACAGTTTCTCCAACAATTTTATTCTTGTGGAAACTAATCTTCTGCTTTTTTCGATCTCCCTTTTGTTTTTCCTCCAACCAGACGACAGGAAAACACAGAAAAAGAGAAAACAAAT
The DNA here is from genome assembly GCF_001640805.2 of Lates calcarifer. Taxonomy (NCBI): domain Eukaryota; kingdom Metazoa; phylum Chordata; class Actinopteri; family Centropomidae; genus Lates; species Lates calcarifer. The sequence continues at coordinate 26,670,236 of NC_066853.1, forward strand.
AAACAATGGAAATATTGTTATGGGGAGTCTCTGAATGATTCACAGCATCCCGCACTAAGGAGCCATCGGCGTCTAAAACACTTCCAGATGATCCTCAGACAATGGAAGGAGAAAAAACAAGGCTGATACGTCATCCATTTACTTTGGGCCACAGTGGTGAGCAACAATAAATCCTGGAGGGGCAGCATGCATGCACACACACACATACACACATACACACACACAAGTAAGTATGTTTTTTCATGTGCATGTGTAGCGATCTGGAAAAGGAAACTAGATAGATTGAGCTGATAGGAAACTGCATATACTTGAAAGCCAAGATATAATGCAACCCACCAACAGGTTGTTTTCACAGTGCGTATGCATACACAACACTAACTGCTACATGCACTCATGTGGACACACACACACACACACACACACACAGAAAATGCAGGAGACAGCCTCCATTAAGAAGCCAACGAGCTGTGCCTCTCCTGAGACCAGAGCACACATACATACAGTGCATGCTGTACAACAAACACACAAAAACAGAAACACACCAGCGCTATCACTGGCAGCATCAGAGTGGAAGGCAGAGCTGTGAAGCTGTGCTGGCAAACACCAGGAGTTTGCTGCAGATTCATGATATTTACTTCCCTTCATAGACACTGAATAGAGTGAAAACCTATGGCACTGTGAGTGTGCGTCTGTGTAAAGTTTACCCAATTAACTATGGTGAAACTGATCAATACTACTTTACACTGTTTGTCTATGAAAAGTGCTTGATTCAAATGAGATATGTTGATTGCACCAGCAAGCATGCATTCATGGTTATTGTTATATACAGGGGTTTTAGAGCAGAGACTTTGACTCGGTGGAAGAAAAAGGATTAAATCAGGCAGTTTAGATAATCAAATATTTGTTGATCATAGTTTTTAAAAAATCTATTTTAGGTATGCTGCACAGTTAATATTCAACTGTATAATCAAGAAAACTGTTGATGCTGACATTTACATCAGCCTGTTGTTAAGATAATGAAAGTTCAAAACAGTGAGTCATATACCTTAACTGTCCACTGCTAAGATAATACTGAGCATTAAAAACTGATCAACTTGGTGGGCTCTGCAAGATACCCAGTTATGTAAGAAACTATGACCAACTTATTAAAATCTCATCTAAAAGTAGACAAATACAAGCAGCTCTGTGATATGTTGTGATGGCACCATTCTGATGGTCTTTTTTTCTAACAGGGGTGTAACACTTTCTGTTTAGCTATTTCCTTGTTTCATGCTGATCTCCTTGACTGTTGTTATGACACTCATATTATTGGTCTCTTATTGATGTCCAGCACGATGGGACTGCTACTACTCTGTGTCGCTGGGATTGGGAAGGAACAGACCTAATGACATCATGCACCTACACATGGGTCATTGCCTATGATTATTTGTTGACCATGTGTAGATTTATATTGGCCTGTTTTCATAAATTCAAGGCAGATCAATACGTGAAAGGGAGAAGCCTCAAAAATACTGTCTGGCCTATTTACACTCACTGATTTTTTTGGGTAGATGCTTCATAATGCTCAATATTTCATTAATACTCATGTTCCAAAACCTTAATGCCATGAAAAGTATTACCAGTTCTATCTCTGTTCACCCAGGTGTACTAAATTAACTCTGTAATACTGAACATGGGAGGTGACTGAAATAAGAGGAAAAGTAACAGGGACTGGGACAACAAAAGTTGCAAAAGGGTGTAAAAAAATAAATCACCATAAAATTGAACTCTAGAGATGTTTTGTCTCTGCTCTCTAGCAACCAGCCTTACCTTGATGGCAGCCACCATCTCACCACTGACCAACACTAGACACAAGAGATGGTAGACTTGGACTTGTACCAAACAAAATCTACTCTACTTGCATAATTCAATTTCAAAGTGTGTTTGTTGTGAACTTATCTGGAAAACACATGTAAAATGTTGTTGTTCTGTAGTATGAATGAAAAAAGGCACATGTGCTTCCGTTTTTCCCCCTTCCACTGAACACTACAGGCACTGCAGGGTCACCCTGTCTCAAAGAGCTGTGAATGCAGACAAATTTCAATCCACTCATTAGTCACTAGTCTGGGTTTAATATTTTTTTGTGTCCCATGGTGGTCTAAATGTGTTTCTGAGGGCTTTTCCACCCTGATGAGAATACAATTTGTGGGGTGGATACTTGGAATTTTTTATGGCATTGTAATAGTTTAATATGAAGGAATCATATTTAATATACTGAAAATTAGTACAAAAATTTCCCAAGGGAGGGATCTTTGGTTTATAGCATATGTTGAATTTTAAGACACATTTAAAGCCACTTAAATGACACTTGTAGTGTAAGGTTAAGACAAAGAAATCATATGGAGTGATGTCATTTCCTCATAGAAAGCACAGGACAGAAAGAGAGAATGGAGAGACAAGAGAAGATGAAAAAGGCCAGCAGGGTGAGGTAACCATGTGCAGATGGACCCTGTGTGTGTGCGTGTGTGTGCAGGCAGCTGCAGGAAGGATCCTGCTGAGAAAGAGCAGGACGTCCTGTCATCCACTGTGGCCGCAACATCAAGACACACTCACGCACACACACACACACACACATCAAAGGGTGTGTGGCCAGTGCCGTTCCAGAACTGTGGTGGTGTGGGGAGACAAACAACAACAGCATCACACACACACACATATACAGAGACACACACAAAGTCAGACATACACACATTCGCACACAATTCTCTGACTCACTCTCACAGACACACACACTAACACACATATACAGTATAATCAGTCACATTCATGCAAACAGACACACGCACACATATTCTCACACGCACATATACATACACACTCACAGAGCCCACATAATGGGCCATTTCAGCACCAAGACCACAGCTAATACAGTAAATGACAGGGAAGGACTGGGAGAGAGCCAACCTAAATGTGACACTGATTTTCTGTAGTGTGCATGTTTGAGTGTGTGTATGTGTGTGTTTACCGCCCTGACACCATGACTCTACAGGCTGGGGCCCAGATGCTGGTGTGGCTGCTATGTTGTTTGGTTCACCGTCCTGACCTACTACGGCACACACAGACACACACACTTTCAGTCTAACACACACAGATATATGCACGCACGCAAGGAGTGTTGTCCTTAAACAACATGGCTGTGGTGTTGGAAACTTTAACCAAAGTGTCAGCAGAAGCATCAAAGCAGTGTAATGAGAGAGCAGAGAAAAACCAGTCAACAAGGCAGCTCACACCAGTGCAACAGTTTACGGCACTGGGGGGGTCACTGGGCTGAGTATGTAGCATGATATGACTGTGTTTAGGTGGGAAAGATAGGGTTAGAATGTTAGATAATCTGTCTTGTGTATCTTAACTACTGGTCATGGTGCAGGAATAAAATGGCTCCTATTGAAATGCTTTCAGTAGTATGTCCATATTCTCTGAGTAAGTCAATACTGATGGCTACTAAATGTAATTTTGAAGTAAATCTTCAAATTTGAATTTTTCATGTTTATGCCTATGTTTTATATTTTGTCTTTTAACATGAAGCACATTGAGTTTACATGTAATTAAATATCTTATATTAATAAAATTGCCATTTCCATTACCATAGCTAATGTCTACAACTGGTTCTAAAACAAAGGATAGAAACAATGGATTGATTGCTAAAATGATACTGAGTAACTATGTGGGAGATGTCTATTATCACAGAATCCTATGGTCAGTCTACCTTGTATTTACAGCACAAATAAGTTGCGACAAAGATCACTTTGAAGAATCTAAAAGTTTTCAAGCGGCCTATGTGGTCAGGTGGGACCACAGAGGAAACTCAGAACACTAGAATATAGTACATTGCAACTGAATGAAAGTGTTCTAAAAAACAGGAATAGAATTGTCCTGTGGTAGTGTGAGGGGCTAGGTGGAGGTGTGTTAGGTGGCAGTGGGGTGAACATAAATGAAACTCTCTCCAGCATGTTCTCAAGGCTGATAATTCATGTTGTAGATCAGAATATTCTTGTATTTGATGGTTAAAAAAAATAATGGTGGACAATATCTGTATAATATCTCATAACAAATGCAGACAATACGTATTGAATATTTATTAATATATATGTGTGCCATCGTTTTACATGTATGTGTGTGTACTTAGCCCCAGTGCCTATAAATCAAATCTCCTGCTGTGCATGTGCCTCTACCCCTGCTGTGCAAATTTGTCCAATTAGTCATGGCCCCCAGGGAGTGTGAGTGCACAAACTCTGTCTGTCTCTGTCTCTCTCTCTCTCTCTCTCTCTCTCTCTCTCTCACACACACACACACACACACACACACACACACACACACACGGGCCCCAGAATCCAGTGTGAAATGGGGCTCTGCCACAGTGTGAGGATTAAGCAACAATAAAATGCATTTCATGGCCATGGCACTTTATAGGACTGGCCTCCATAGAGCTCTGGCCAAAACACAGCAGCTACCCCGCCCCTTTAATCTCTGCCTTCTCCACCCAAACACACACACACACACACACACACACACACACACAATAAATCCACACCCTGGGAGAGAGAAAGAGAGAAAGCTTGAATCAGTCAACACCCTCTCCAGTGACTCTCTGGACTGACCAAGAGGGTTTTCCTAAATTAAGTTTTACACTTCCTTCTCTGACAGCAGATTACTAGTTGCCTGTCATGAATGTACCAAAAACTGATGACAAAGTCATGTTCCTATTACTGTTTCTCCATCATAACACTGACAAGAATAAAATCTAATTCTCAAATAATTTGTCCAAAAAGATAAATCAAAAATAGATTATGCTTAAGTGGCCACATTTAAACAATGTAGAAATGAAGTATGGTGTAATTGGACAGTACAGTTTCACATGAAATAGTATAGTATAGTATTAGGTAAAATCAGTAAATACAAACAGAAATCTTGTATGCAAGGCCAAACTTGTACACATAATGACATATTTTCACTATCTAAAAAATTACACACTTCTGTAATTAGAAAAGCAAACATATTCAGCATGGAAGTGAAAATAAAAGTGAAAATTCAGAGTGGAAGAAATGTCACTGAGTGCCACTCAACATGATGACCACTTGGGTTATAAACAATGAAATCATATAAATTATACTGACTTAAAATACTACTTATGTATTGTGGAGCTCTGCAGGTGGTTGTGAGAAGAACAAAGTCTGAGGAGGGGTGGTAGAGTTGCCTCCAGGCTTTAGGGCCCCAGGATTCAATATCATCATTCTATTTATTACGGTGTTTTTTCATGCAGCATGATCATGTGCATTACTGAGCTGACACTTTGCTAAGCCACAGTGTAAACAAAGGTTTTCATTAATAAAGTAGGTCTACTTTATTGTGACAAAATATGTACTTGTATGTATAACTTGTATAGATAGATATACAGCCATATTCTTGCTATGTGACAGTTAAAAAAAATGCAATGCAATATTTTCCATGGACGTATAATTATCTTTTTGCACCATGACTGTACTTACTAAAATTATTTTCATTAGAGATCATTTTGTCAGTTACTTGAGGATTAAAGAGTACATTTCTTTAATCTATAAAAAGTCTATAAAAATACTGTAAAATGCCATCAGAATTATTCAGAGCCAACAATGACTACTGTCCAACCAATAGTCCAAATCCCAGTGTTCACTTTACAGTGATATTTTACAGAAAATACAACTCCCCACATTTGGTAAGCTGGAACCAAAAAAATATTTGTCATTTTTGCACGATAAATAATTTAATCCATTAATGAATTCTTTAAAACCGTTACTTTTGCATTACTTTTTTGTTTATTGACTAATCTATTAATTGAGTAATAGCTTCCACATTAATCATAAGTATGAAATTCCACACAAGCATGCAGCCTTTTTTCTGTTTCTGCTCTATCACTGAGCTGCTTGCTTGTTGCCCTGCCCCTTCCTTTGAGGTTAGCATATGATTGCATTTTGTGTCTGGGAGACTGTGTGAATGATGTGTGTGTTGATGTGGATGCACACAGTAGTCCTGCAGTGCTGACCAGGGTTAAGGCTCTTATATGGAGGATGATCCAGGATAGCCAGGGGGTCTTAACTCACCCCACTAACACACAGGGTGTCACTGATTGGGGGGGTGGGGTGGGGGTGACGGGGAGGTGTGAAAGGGAGTGCAAAATCTCTCTCTCCCTCTATCTCTGCCTATCTCATCATTCCACCTCTGAAAGGTGGAATAAAAAGAACGAAAGTTTAGCTTATTCATAAAAAGTGAAGTGAGGTTAGATAGTGGCAAATAATCATTTGATATGTGGTCATAAGAAGGAAAAAGGGAAGAAAGAAATGAAACAATAAATGAAAGAGAGCAAGAAATAAAAGATAAGGAGGAACAGAGGTCATTTGATAAATTAAAAAGAGAAATGAAAGAAAGTGGTACAAAAGAATGAAAATGAATAGTGAAGAAAGTCAAAAAACAAAACTCACATTTGTATGAACAGGAAGAAGGAGGAGGAGGAAGGAGGGAAAGAAAGACCAAAATAGAGGAAGAAGAAAAATTAGGAATAAAGGAGTATATTGAGAAGCAAAGATGGAAACTACAGAGAGAAAAAGGGGAAAAAATGGAAGAAAAAGAAAAGCTTAAATGATGAAAAGTATCTGAATCTGTGCTCTTGTCTGTGATTGTAGATGAAAAATGGTTTACTGTGTGTTTGTGTGTGCATGTATGTTTGTGATTTGACAAATCTAGCGGGGGCGTTATCAGGCGAGGTAAATCTGCCTAAACCTGGTGCTAATGTCTTGGTGGGGGTGTGGGAGAGATTAATAAGGATCTGCTCCAAAAGGCTTTAGCTGGCCCGCTAAGATTCTTAACCCGCCTAACCTCCCCTGGCGCCTCTGGAATCCAAAATGTCCCTGAATGTAGACTCAGAATCACTCACATGAGTTTAATTTTCCACTGCATAATCAATTAGACCTTCTTGGGTTGGATTTTTGACTTTTGAGTCTGGGTAGTAGCACTCGTTATTCAGTGGGCAAAGCTGTAAATACACTTAAGTCAAACAATAAATAAGTTCTTGTACACATTATATTGTGTGGAAACTGTGGACGTACAGTGGAGAGTGGATACATTGTTTTGTGACTAAAAATGTTTTGGTGTCCAAAAAAATGTAGCCTTATATTAATATGGTGGCAGACAGTCACTCATCCTGCAAAATTTGGATTGTAATGAGGTGTAGCACAGTTAAATGTATATGTCGTTTCTTGCAATGTACCGAGTTCTAACATTGGGTTTTGGTATATTCTGTACCACTGATATGTCCGCTTACTTTACAAGAACAGTAGGGCATTCTTAGTCACATCTCAGAAGAAGGGAGAAAACAACTGACAAGTGATTTCTTGCAGCTGCAAGATTAATTACTTCTGTTGCTAAACTGCAAATGCAGAGGTGTGATGTTTTTATGCCACTGGATAGCATGCAAATGTCTGAGTTTGACACCAACACCCCAGTTTGCATCATGTCTCATAATTCAATTTAACCTTAGTTTTATGGCTACATGTAATCATGACTTTTTTGTACAGTGATGGTAGAACCTTCAGCAAGAAAATTGCTTACTAACTTTATCTGACAACTCAAAACTCCAGCTACAGTTAATATTGGTGCCAGTCATGCTGATATACAGTAACTTCCTAGCTTTTTAAGAGAAAGAAAATGTCACTACACTTCTTATTGGAACGTGTTACAGTTGATTGAAACTGAAGGTTTCTGTCCTGTTGACTCATGACCTATTTCACTAATGATGGAGGACTAAGATCTTGTTTTCAGCCATCAATCTAGAAACCGCAAAATGAAAACCAAAACCAATTTAGGTAATGCTCATCGCCTGCAATGACTCACAGTCTATGATTGCTGTACAGTGCTACACTGTTTCAATAGGGTCATCATGATTTAATACCAATTGGCCTGCATTCACCGTGGAACATTTAAACTTAAGTATGTGCACCAACCAGAGCTGTCTACAGGAGGCTTAGACACAATTTTGATATTAGTCTGTAAAAAATATATTTAATGTATAACCACAAAAGCCTATACCATTACCACATTATTAACCGAGGTGTGCTGTAGATATAGTAGTGAGGCTGCAGAAGCTAAAAGCACAAATTTTATATAATTTTATCTGTTTAAAACTGTTTGAATGCTGTGTTTGTAATATGTTGTGGTGGAAATGCTGAAGAAATGTACCCATTGTCTAGCCATTTTTAAGTTTCTAGCAAATTCAAATTCCAGACAAGATTCTTTAGAAATGTTTGAAACAAAACCAGTTTCAAAAGGGGAAATGTAATGTTGTTTAGCTTAGCAGCCACACTTCTATGCTGATGATATAGCTTTGTTTTTTTACATCTAATTTTGGTTTCTTTTTGGTTCAACCAAAATTATATATGTTTTCAGTGAAGATAGTGAGCAATGAATTGATATTAAGAGAATATTGACAGGTGACTAAATTCATTTCACAGTAATTTAACAAAGCTGTGGAAAATACTACAGAAACTTAGAGGCTGGCTACAGATCAGATAATTCACAAATTTTGGTATTACTATAGTCCCATATTATCTCTCATTACCATTCTGTTAACAGAGACTGTTTTGTCTGAAATTTTTTATTTGAGCTATTCTAGTTATTATTCTAGTCTTTTAAATCCTGTGATCATTTTGTCCACCATGTGCTGATTTCACTATGAGATTCATTAAAGTTTAATCTAATCCCATTTCATGTGAAGGACCTGTCATGGGATAAGTGCAGTTTGGTGTAATTTGGTTGTGTCCTGTGTGTTGTAATCGTGGGACAGGCCTCAACCTCATCAGTGGTGGGTGGGATTGAGACACAAATCTGGATCATTACTGATTCACAACAACAGCTTGCTGCCTTCACCCCCTGGTAAGGAGTGATAATCTTTGTTTTTGGCTTTCTGTTGCTGTTTTTTTCTCTATGGCTGCACAAGGGCTTGACAAATGAAGGATGACACCTAAGATATAGAATCACAACTGTTAACACACAATATTTTGTGAAATTATTTGCTATCTGACTATTTTAATGCAACAAAGTTCAGTTGCTTTTCTTGCAGTCAGTCAGTTCCCTAGAATTTTATTCTTGGCTTTGGAACAGAGTCCAGAAATAAAATAAGACAGAAATTATGGGATCATTATATGTCATATCAGATGTTGATATGTAATTGTATCATAAATCATATGTTAATTTATCAGCAGACTGGCATTTTCTGAATTTCACCTTATATCTCTGCCTCATACTTCCTTTTCCTTCCCTTTTACTACAGCCAGTAATTTTTCTCCCTCCACTGACTCTATTTTAATGCTGATTCATTACACCAGTCCATTCAAGCTTTACGTATGCCATGCTCTCTCTCTCTTTGTTGGTGATGTGACTTGTATGTTTTGGTTGCCCCCTAATGAGGGATCAAAGCGTTGAGGTCCTGACCTCACGAGGAGGTGCTGGGAGAGGAGCTTTAAATCTTTGCACTTCCCATAAACTCCCCTACTCCCACTCCCTCATGGACCAAGGAACAAGTATCATGCTAATCCAGAACCAGGAGTGAGATGCACGAACCTGTGTTTAGATATACAACTAAAACTGTGTGTTCTGTAAGAACTGGGTGCACATGAAAAACCATCTTTATGCATGGTCTAGAGTATGTGTCCAAATTCCTTTCTATTTTAATAAATACTGGTCCATGTGAGGGAAATGCACAGTCTTTGTAGTTCCTATGTCTGGACCTAGATGCATGTTTTTGAAGTCTATTTGATGCAGAATGCGTTCTGGTTAGTATTACAAATGTGATCATTTATTCAGCTCAGCTCAGTTGACTATGGGAATCTGAACATAAAATTTTAAATTCACTCAAGTTGTCTATTGTTAAAACCATCAAAAATAGAATCCGGAGGGGTCACTCTGATTAATGTAAAGTAATGAAATTCTCAATTCAACCTTGCTTAACAAAAATATTGTAAACTCATGCTACAATTAGCTGCTTCAGTCCAGAAATATTGGTATTAGAAACCTTCACAAGCTCTATATTGTGGGTGCTGATTATGAAACAACCCAATTAGACATGAAAGAAAGGTCATTTTAATTCAAAAGAACCTGGTCTTGATTTAATTTCCTTCACTGTGACAATTGATGAAGATTTAACAGTGTCTGGAAATGTTCTGTGGTGGTGTGGCAAAGAGACATCAAGCGTTCACATACTACAATATCCTCCCTGTAGGATGGGGATCGATGAGGAGGCCTGCATTTAGAGAGTAGACACAGACAGTGTATTGTGAAGGGTCTGTCAAGACACTGACAACAGCGTGCGTAAACACACATAGGCTACACATGCGCATGTTCACTCACTTATGTGTGTGTATGAAGATTCACACACACCTTAATGTATGCACTCACACACACCTTTGACATGCAGACACATCAACTGGGTGCAGACTCTTGGCTGGAGGAGGTGTAATATTTCAGTAATGTGATGGAGTTTGATCCAGGGTGTCCAGTGTCCCACAGAGCTGCTGTTTTATTAGCACAAAGAGCACTCAGGGGCTCTCCAGTTCTCTCTTGCTCTCTCTCACTCTGTCTCTGTCTCTCTTTCACTCACACACACACAAACACACACTTACTTACATACAAACTTGTCTGTACAGTCCAATAACCACAGTGGACTGTATAGACTATACACGTACACAGAGTGTGTTAAACTGTAAAGCCAAATAGCATCTTTCAATTGGAGACTGCTGTCAAGAGCTGACATCACTAGCCATCTATCAAAGCCACATCCTGCTAGGATCCATTTATGAGTTAAAGCTGATATGTCCTCAACCTTTTTCTTGTAGCTTTAACCAAAACACTTACACAGGACTGCATGACAATGATGACAATGAGTTTTTGAGCAGCTATGAAACCAAGGATGGTTCAGGAGGCTATACAGCACACTTGTCCAGTATCCAAAGGACATACATTCATATTGGATAATTCTGCACCTAACAATTTACACCCAGTGCAAACATTTAATTCCAATGCATGAGGTAAAGTGTTCTTTATGTGGAAAGATAGATAGTATGGTGACAGCTGGGTGATAAATGGGTGATTGCACTGAATGAAATTCCCAGGTTTTGCGATTTCATCCAATAGCAACTTTCAGTCTGGTAATAGGTTTGGGTATTTATATGTGATGTGAATTCAAGCAAAATGTGTAACAGAAAGTGGTGAAAAATTTATACAGATCCTTAAGAAAATAGCAAAAATGTACCAGTCCAGCTCTCAAAATGACCTTTTTCAAAAATACTGATGCAAAACAATTTTAATAAAAATTCAAATGTTGGTTGGTTTGGGTGGAGCTAATTATAATATACATTATACATTATATACAGTTGGATAATTTAATGTTTAACATATGTCAGTTCGTACACTGATGATATGTGGCATACATATGTAAACTGAAACAGCAAAGTAACTCCAGATATTAGACAAATGTAGCTGAGCAAATATTTCACTTTGAGATGCAGTGCGGTAGAAAACATGCACTAACATACACAGTAACATAATGTCAACCTGAAATACTCAAGTAAAGGACAAGTATCTAAACACTGCCCACATGAATACTTAATGCTTAAAGTATACTTGGGAACTAAACATGAAAGAGGTTTTTATCTACAGCAGCAGCAGCAGCAGCAGAGGAAGAAGAAGAAGAATAACTACAAGTCAGCCCAAGGATCTTCAACATTTACACATCACAGTTAAAGGCCTAAGGATCCCCTGCATATTTTCATGACATGGACTAATCTTTTAAACTTTATATTTTATACAGTCAGCATATGAGCTTTGTGTACCATCAAATCTCATAGACTCTTGAAGTGAAACAGTAGTACAAACAGCACATAAAGATATATATTCTCCTCAGGAATCATTTTACTGTACATTAATGTCTCTACAAGTAGCTGATTTATTTCTGGTGGTGTTAAAGGTTCAAAAGAATGTTTTGATGTGATGCCAACCAATAGCTAATTCAGTATTTCTTTATCAGGAGTGAAAATATGTCAGTTATTGAATAAATAACCCTAACCCTAACCTAATTTAGATATTTGCCAGTGTATTATATGGACCTCTTGAACCACTTGAACTCTTTCTTGTGTTCATGTTGTTTGTTTTAGACATTGTAAATAGCCCAAACTTGGGCTTAGACCAATATTAGAGTTTGATGGGATATAGGGCCATTATTAGTGCTTTGAAAAACCCTCAGCCAGCTGATGTTCCCACCAATAGGTTATGATATAATTTGACTATACTACTATACTTACTATAATTAGTTTCTTAAACAGCAAAATCTGGCTGAATTAGCTGTGAAAACAGTTCATTGGTCTAGGTATTAATGAAGTGTTAATGCTCTGTGATGGTCTACATTGTTGTCTCAGAGGCTCTTTGACCCTGACACGACTTAACTCCAGGGAGAAACATATTATACTTATCATTCCATATATTCTTGGGCTAATTGCCTATGATTGTCAAACTGCATTGATTATATGGAGACTAGCCATATGGGCTAAAAGCACTGATACTGGATCAACTTCCACTTCTCGAGGGGGCTAGTTAAGTCACTACAGCTTGGCTACATTCAGAAAAAAGTCAATGTGAAATTTGAACAACTTCATTTGAGTATATGTTTTTTCTCTTTTTTCAGTATCGATATTGTAAGCTTCCTTTCCTCTTTTATAGCAAACACTATCAGGGGAGCATCACTAGCTGTGGTATCGACAGAGAAAGGAGGATCTGGATAATGCACAGACTGTGACTGCAGAGTGGATCATATTAACACATCTCATTGATGTGGCTTTTAACAGATATCATATTCATACAGAGCATGATGTGTGGAAATGGTCCACATGAACTGGTGATGTAGCTCAGAGTTTCATCTTGTGATCACATAATAGACTAACAACATTATGAAATCATCATATTATGTGAATCATCCTCATAAGACTTGCATTTGCTTTTCACTGACACCCATACAGAAAGGGCTGTCCAACTGGCAGTTGGCCTTTCCTGGGAAGCAAAACAAATCAAAGGGATTCACCTCTAACAGCTCACTTTTTCTACACTTTCATAGACTCAGTATGAGAGTAATCTTAAGCAAAAAACATATAACAGCTCTCAGTTTAGATAAGGTCTGTGTAAATTGTCTCAACCACAACTTTTGCCACAAATTTTCATCTTGTGATCATGTATGACATGAAACTAATGAATTATATGAGTCATCATAAGACCTGCTGCATTTTTATTTTTTTTTACAGACACCCATGTTACAAAACTATTACCAGCCACAGTGTACACTGCATGCAAGAGAGAAGCTGTATTCTTGTCACAAAGAAAAAGCCTCCCAAACAACATTTAGATTACGCTCAGTCTCCTCCTGAGAGCCAAGCTGATGAAATTAGTTTAGGGGGGTTAGCAGCTTCTTGTGGTAATCTGCTAGATCCTTGATTTTGTGTTTCTCATCTCCATATTTGGTGCTGTTGCTGGTAAGAGCTCATTAATGTGTTTTTGACTGCACAACAGACAATCTGTCAGTCTGTGTGTCCTGTAAAGTGATGTCATTCTTTTGGATGTTCTGTGGATGAAATGAGAGTGTGTGTAGGTTGAAATCTTATTTATCTGTTGACAACAACAGACAAACCAAAACTGTCCAAGTAACAATTTACTGTGAAAGCCATCCTGGAAAAGAGATATAATACACAGCAAAGGTTAACATCCGATCTGAGAGCAAAAGTAGTAAGCATGATAACATAATGATCATATTAATGCATTCATTTACAATACCAATTTAAGGTAAATCTTTGTTTAAGCTGCTTATGAATGAGCCTTTTCTTGCCCTGAAGTCCAAAAAGTTTGTTTTTAATCTTATGCACAGCAAAATGTAACTGAAATTATACTGAAATCCCTGTGGTGGTAATAATAACTAGTCAGTATAAATCAACTAGGAGACCCGGGGGGCAATAATGACCTGAAAATGAACCTATTTCCTCCCACTCTCTGTACCTTAGTGTACACAGGAATTGTTTAAGCATTGTGCACACAATAAAAAACACATGACATCCTATTTATATTTTGCATTGATTTCCAAAGCGGTGCATAATGGTAGTCCTGTCGAGGGTGTGCCCAGAGTGCCCAGAGTACAGTTCAAAATCCAACATATATGGAGCATTGATGGCAAACACATGTTGAGTAGCTACCATGTGAGAAATAGCAGAAGAGTAACTGGTGTATCTGTTTACAGCACAGCCACACAAATTATTGGCTGAGAAGATATGTCGTGTCACGTTGTTTTAATAAAAGACTTAAGTCAAGAATGTCATCTAAGATGGCAATACTAAACTTGTGCTCTAGTTGTCTTTTGCAAAATGCATGCATGCACTGGCCTTTGATGAAGGGAAGCCAAATTTTGTTACAGTGAAAGCTATGATATAGAGAAGCTTTTACAGGATGAAACTAATCACTGTTGCTGGACAAACTCCTGCCATAAATTGCACCAAACATTTTATTTTATTTTTTTATATGATGAAAATTTTAAGGATTATAAATCTGAGAAAATACCAATATTAGGCTGTTTGTGTGACATCAGCCTGGGCATTTATAATGTTTTGCTTTTGGCTGTTTGAGTGTTTGGGGATAACCTCAGTTCCATCCAGCAATAATCTGCTGAATGTTGAGAATCCCCAGCGATGACATGAGCCATGAACTGGCAGCGATACACCCTGACAGCAAACACAACGCACTCCATAACCCTTACCAAAACACCCCCACCCCGTGCTCCTGATGGATTAGCTGGTGTCTATAGGGTCACACAGGGATGTGGATGGGGAGGAGTTGGGGGGGGTGGGGGTTTGAGGACAGAGGAGAGTCTGCCCCAGTTCACCTCTGGTGGCCTTTGGGGTTGACTGTGATAGGATTGGGCCTATCTCAGCCAGGGGGAAGATAATGAATGAGGGTGTATTATTTGCGTGTGTGTGTGTGTGTGCATGCTGACAGTGCCAGGGGAACATGTGTTATGAATCTATCAGGCTGGGCCGTCATCGGGTGGTCAGAGGTCTGGTCCCAAGCTCTCTGGACTGCTAGGACGACTGGCATGTGTGGCAGCTACCTGACCCCCCCACACCCCTCCCCTAAAACTGACACACACACACACACACACACACACACACACACACACACACCAACAAGCTTCCCCAGCGCTCGACACTTTAGACTGATTGGGCTAGCAACTGCAACAGCTGGCTGAGGATTAAGGCATAGCCACATTCAGTGTGTATGTATTTCTCTGTGTGCTGGCGTGTGTGTGTTGCTGTGAAGGGACTGGCTAGTCCCTCTGGCACCTGTCGCCTAAACCCAATCCCTGCCCTCCTAAGCTGGGTGGATGAGCAGAGCCTGGTCCTCCTCTGGGACCCTGTACTCCTGCTCTAAAGCAGAGGTGGGCTGAGCTGATGAGTTCAGTAGGGTAGCAGGGGCATGCTGGGGGCAACTGGGGGGCAACTAGGGGCGGGAATGAGAGTGCATGTGCGGGTGGGAGTTGGTAGGGGCGGAGAAAGGTTGTGGCAGTGGGGACAAACAGATGCAGGGATATATTTCCTCTTCAAAACATTGAAAACACACACAAACAAGCTAATGAGAGACAAATTAAAATGAAAACAAACATACATGATACACAAGTAACACCTCGTCACTGCTGCTGTCAGCATCATCCGCCAGGGAGAACAGAGTGAGGGCAAAACAGATTGTTTGGATCAGTGTAATATTAATGGTACTTATGACACATGAGGGTGAGAAGGGTCTGACAATTTTACACGCTCATCTGCAAAACAGTGTACTGGGGAACACACAAGTGCACACACACACACACACATTAGAGGCTTGTTCTGGTAAGAGAGGGCAGTACTCAGCTCTCAGCACCCTGCCTCCAACTTATGTGATGGCTCTATTTCCTGCAGACACATTCACACACATGTACACACCCTCCACATATCTTCATCTGCTCTCGATAGACAGAGCTGCTGCATGCTTACACCAAAAACAACACAGACTAAGACCACTGCTGCCCAGGGTATGTGTTGTTTGTTTATACTCAGCATGGGTGAAAAAATGTGACCATGATATAAAAATATTGCAGAATTTGATTTGAATAGTTTTGTGTAAGTAAAAATATTTCTGCTGTAAACATTTTTAGCACAGTATTTCATTATGTGGATTTGGGGGAGGCTCATTTTCCTGATTAGTGACATTAATTTTAAAAGATACTTTGCATTAAATAATATCACTGAGAAAAAAAATATAGTAACAAAACAGTACTGAACTGTGTTCTATGGGTTTTTGATGATGTAACTGCAGTTGTGTTGCTTTAAATGACTCATGAAAAACACCTGCTGTGACATCACTGATTAGCGTGCGGCTATAAGTAAGACAGGCCCTTTCTAATCTATATGAATTGGTTTTAATTTGCCCTTTAATTACATCTCTTTTACTTAAGTTTAACCAACAGTTGTATGGCAACCACAAGTGTATAGATCATAGAGTTCTTTGAACTGTCTATGTTAAAAGTGATCATATGTTAGCCTTACAGTAGAGCAGGAGAAACTGCAACTGAAACTGAAGCTACTACTTATTACGTGATCATGGCTTCAAGATTATATTATTATATATATTATAGTTTTTTTGTATTATAGCTGGTACAACTCTACATACTGTCAGTGGTATGTGTAGTAGTATATAAAGCATGCCACGACATGTTTATTACAGGGTGCATGCCCCTGGCTGATCTAAGTTGTCAAGACAGAGTTAAGTACAATAAGTCTGTATAATTGAGACTGCTTTATTCCACCATAATGCACACTGCTTCAAATAAAGTGTTGCCAAAGTTTTAACACTTACTTTTTGTGTTCTTAGAGCTGTCCACACCATCACCTACAGGTCCTCAAAAAATGGCTCTTTTATCTCTTCTGTGCATTACACTGGGACAATAATCTCATCAACAGCACACTCATAAATCACCAAATGGATTTAGTCTGCATGCTGACCTTTTTGACTGTATTTATTTTTGTCACTTGGCTCAAAACCTAGATGTAGGATACAGTGTGGAACTGAGACATAACCTCAGTGTGTATAGAAGAGAAAATGTTACAGCTTTCATGAGCTGCATGTACACTGACACATGAGTGTGAGACAGAGTTGCAGACATAAAGTTTTATGATTTTTTTTTAGGATTATCACGGATTACAAAACAACATTACATGAAATCTATTTTTAGTGAGTTTGTGCTTTTGTGTTTTACATGTGCAACCCTGCAAGGTTTAGTCATGTTTGGCCTTTTTCTGAAGTGTGCTTCTGTTTTGCTATTGGCTGGTTTAATCCACTGTGTATGACTATGTGTGTGTGTGTGTGTGTGTGTGTGTGTGTGTGTGTTCTTATGTGTGCGAAGTCGGGTCTTTTCTGGCCCTGGGCAGCTCAGTGTGATGGAAAGCAGATCCAGGCTCTGCTTCTTCTCACCCAGTGCTCACAACATCCTCAAACAAGAAACACACACACACACGCAGGTAAGCAGAAAAACACAATGCAACACACATATATGGACTCACAGCAGTGCAACCCAGACTGACACACATATGGACAGATACATACTGTGTTCAGTCACACATAGGGCCAGGCAACAGTCCCTATTGTACACATATGCACATACACATTAGTGTCTCCAATTCTGTCAGGCTCTTTGACCAGGTTTAGATTTTGTTACACCACAGAGGAGCACTTACTTTTAATACAATGTATGATTGTGGTGTCAAGAGGAATAGTCATTAAATTAAGAAGGATAACTCAGGAAAGATAAAACATTCCCATGTCTGACACGCAGACACTCACACAGGAATTTCATAAGATCGGCAGGAGTGCGAGGCGAAACTGTAAAAGAAAAACAGGGGCTTTTTCAAAGTGGGGTTGCTCTGAACACACTGGTACAATAATATCAGAGCATGGCTATAAATGTCACAAGTTCAATTTTCACTCTGAGGAGTGAAAAAGTACATGGGGGCAGACAGGGGAGGGGAATCTCTGTAAAATGTTAAAGCAAGGCCATGAATCAACACTTAGACTGTGGTCAGAATATTTTAGTGATAATCTCTTATGGCAAGGTGAAATTAAAGATGTTTTGTTATTTTGGGGAATTTCATATGATAATTAAATGGAAAAAAATGTAATAAATGATTAAATATATGAGCTTAAAAGCTCCTTCTTGACCTTGATAGTTGGTAATGACTTTGTAGTTTTGACTCCACTTTTTGCTAAAATAAAATTACCCTAAATTTACGGAAACAAATTCAGGTGTGCCCACTTACACTGAAAATTGTAGGCACAAAAACGGTTTGCAGGTTAAAATGCTTTAGAAATTTAATTGCATGTATAAAAATATTGTACAGGAGTTTGAGTTTAATTTAGGCAGTAAAAATTCCAGGTAAAGCTGAAACCCTGAAGCCCTGGTGTGTTTGGTGTGTTTTACTTTCAGGTTAGTTGAATTGTCAGTTTGCATTTTAGAACTGAAAGTAGTTGACCAGTAAGCTGCTGAAAAGTAAGGTATGGTGGCAGGCCACATATCAGTTCATGTCTATGCCATGAGAGCAGTTGGACTGTGAGTTGAAGTGTAAAGGATGAAAGCCAGTGAAATACCAGTTGAATAGTTTGGCAAGTAATTATATAAATATAAAAACAATCACAGTCCGTGCTCATTGGAATGAAATGACTAAATGTGCTCTGGCATGACAGCAGTGGGTAAACTAATATCTGATATATTTGTATGTTCAAATTTTATATAAAACATTAGCTAATCTATTAGTGTGAACCAATAAAAACATTTAGCTAAATGCTTGTAAAAGGGCAACTAATAAAATATTCTGTTTTACAGGATGAAAGGATATTTTTCTCGTCAACCTGTAGCGCCTCGCTTTAAACATCAGCAGACCTAATGGTTTTATTCAGCTTCAACAGCAAGAGCCAGAGAGAATGTGATGAATCTGCCTTATCAGGACTTCAAAGTCCAATATTTTCCAGCATTTGAGGACGAGTGTGAGAGAAAAGCAGCCAGGCTTTTCTGGCAAAGTGTTGCTGTGATGCCTCCACTTGATATGAGCACACAAGTCTGACTCATTCTGCCGGCCCTGAGAGTTCACCACTTTAAGGAAATGATTTACTTGTCCAAATCCTCCCTCTTGTTTGATCCCATGGGGAGCTGGAGCAGAAGTGGGGGTGATGCTAGGTTACCAAAGTGTGTTTTTGCCATCCTTCCCCTCCCTTTTCTTCCTTTCTCGCTCCTCTGTTTAGGTCGGCCATTTTGTAATTTACGGCTGTCATAGGGCTCGCCGTCGGCTACGAACAGTATGGGATTATATGAAATGCCTCTCTGACTGCATATTTCATGATGAAGATCAAACACAACTAAGTGATTTCTTTCTCTGAAGGCAATAACTTTTAGTGGAGCTCCTTTTCACGGCCTTGGAAGGGATGACTTTGCAAGACCTTAACCTGAAGTATTCATTGCACCTCTACATAGAATTTCAAAGAAGAAAAAGCCCAGTAGCTTCACAAAAAAGAGCCAAAATCTTCTCATGGAAAGCACACAAAGCATATAAGACTTGAAACTTCTCAGATATTTAAAAAAAAAATAATAATAATTGTGCAGGCATTTCCACCTCATCTGTCAAAAAGGCATTCCAGACTCCTCCACATACACACACATAACTACAATTTGTAGATCTGTATTTTGCTAAATCCACACAGAAGTGGGGAAGAGTCCAGTCAGAAAAAGAGAGACAGAGAGAAGAGTTGTATTACTTGCAGAGGTGATCTCACTTCACACATAGAATAAACAAGACAACAAATATAGCCATGCCAGAGGCTCTGTGAGGTTGTAATGTTCTCTGTAAAGAAAACCAAATTGTAATATGGATAAAAACTTAGACCCAGAGTTTGTTTTATTATCCTTAACAGTGAAGTAAATATAAAAATGCTAAAATATGCTTGTATATAGTCATCATACTCAATATGCTGACGGTTAGCAAGAAATGTGAACCATGCTCAGCATATTAGTTTAGTGTGGTAGCATGCTAACATTGCTAACATGCAAATGAATGCAAAATGCAGCTAAGGCTGATGGGAATGTAATTGTTATAGAAGTATTTGGTCATAAATCAAAGTACTGGACAGGCAAAAACTTTGACCTAGTCCTCGATGGCAGTGAGTAGAAAATCACCAAAAAGATTCACCAAGTTGTTAAATGTCAACCTGGTGGTGGAACCAGATCATCAGTCACTCAGATTCAATGTCTGTTCACCATAAATGTTTGAAACAGGATCACTGAAAACTTTGACCTTCTTATGTTGTGGAGGTGAGAAATCAGAGGTGATGATTCATCCTGTCGGGAGCAAGAATGTCTGTTCCAAATTTCATGGCAGCCATCTGATAGGCTTTGAGCGGAATTTCCCTGTAAACCAAAAATGTCAAATTGTTGGCGGCACTAGATGAAGTGTGAGATCACCAAAGTCATTTTGAGTGATTCTCTGAAAACAATCTTTGTGCTGAACTTTCAAGTTAATGCCAGATATTTTAAACCTGCAGGGGAGCTTGGTGGAACGTTAGGGGATCAACAAAGACATTAGGGTTCATCCTGGTGGTACCCTAAACTTTTTTTGGCTTGTGATGCTTTAAATCAAAGCGGTGTTGACTTCAGACAAATTGTTAGAGCTTTTATATATTAATGAGCTGCAAACAGTGAGTCCAAAGATTGATTTTCCAGATTGGTTCATTTGAATCCTTTTCAGAGGCCTGAAAAAGGTAAAACTATAGGCAGTCCTTCACAATAAATGCCAGACCCCTGAGATTTATCTTGCAACCCTTTGTGCTGAAAACTCTTGCCCAATATGAAAAGTCAGGTGATCACCAAAGGCATTAAGATTAATCCTCTGGGGAGCATTAATGTCTGATATTTCAGTCTAAACCAAAGTGTTGTACTGACTGACCTATACAGTCAGCCCTGAAACCACTCTGCTAGTGTGGTTAAAAAAAATGTTTCAGTCGTTGCATATCTGCAGAAAGTTGTGCAGCCAGAGTCAGTCTGGCTAATAGCAAGCACAAACACACACACACACACACACACACACACACACACATACATTACAGGGGACCGCCAACATGTGCACTCATGCAAAACAAATACAGATGAAAATGCAGGCCAACACACACAGACTTTAAGCAGCCATTTGTGCACCTACTGACACACACAAACAGCAAAACGAGGGTGATGAGAAACTCCAGTAGCAGTTCGGCTGTGCCGGTGTCAGCACTGAGCAAACAGAGGCCAGTTGTTGACGCGCCAGATATATGAGTGTTATTCTTCCTCTGTGCATGTGTGTGTGTGTATTCCTGCTGGGACTCCCCTTGGCTAAACCAAGCCTCCTACACCTTCACTTCCTCAGAACTCAATCGCTCTCTCTCTCTCTCCCCATGGAAGGATTGATGGGTAGCCTGACTTCCCTCCATCCTCCCTGACTTTCTCACGGAAAAGAGGGAGAAGAGGAAGAATGAAGAAAGCCGAGTCAGTTGGCTATCATTCATCCCTCCTCACCTTGGGAGTGAGAAAAAAACCTGAAATGCTGGCAGTGACAAATAGAGCAATAAAGCTATATGGGCCGGCAGAACACGCAACCCTGCTCGTGCTGTGGGAAGTTATGCAGAAATGACATCATCTGTGCAGGGATTTACCTGGTGACTTACAACTAAGATTTACACACCATCAGTTTGACCAAAGCTGCCACTGGAAACAATTAAACATCTTAAATTTTAACCAGGATTATTTAATACAATTACTAGGTGGTTATTGCATAATTAAACAATGAACATTATGTGCAGCAGGACCTTCGCTACCACTGAGGACACTGAGGTCAGGTCGTTTTTGTTGACATTCTACTTTAAATATTTAAAGAAAGAAAAAATTTGATTACCTTTAGGTAAACAAACAAACAAAAAAGATAGGGTTGGGTTGCAATGGGGAAACTGAGTTTTTTTGTACTGTAAACTGTGATGTGCTTCAATTGTTGACAGACTGGCTAGTTATTTTGGACAGACACTGCAAATAAAAATATTTGCATCATGAGACTCTGAAACAGAATCAGATATCAGATAGGAGTAACTATAAAACAGTGAGTGGCCATTGCCAATTTCATCTGTCTCTCTGGTATAAGCTAGGCCTAGGCCATGTTTAGCCTTGCTTAGGACAAACTCTGGAGACAGGTGGAGAGCTACAGTATAGCTTTCCAGCAGTTACAAAATGTTCTTTTTTACATAATGTATCCTGTGCATGTAGAAATGAAAAGGTAAAAATGTATGTACTTCTTGAGGAACGCCACTTGGATGGAGTTATGAGACATAATATCTCAAAAAGGTCAGTTTAAAGTAGTGGTGTTGCAAGGTTTGCACACTGTTCTATCAACAAAAACCTGGTAACTAGCTGCCATACAACACCTGCTGCAGCTGCAGATGCTCTGCTGCAGTGCTGGAGGGGTAAATAAATGGTTGCAAATATCATTCTACAATGTCTATGTCAACAACAACAACAACAACAACAACAAAATAATATCCTTAATATGATGCATTTTCTTCTGAAATGAAATATTATGACAGCTTATAACACATTAAAGGGTCATTCCAAAATGTGAGCCAGAGAAAAGTGTTTGTTTTTTTGACAGCAGTATTGGAGGGACAGGGCTGTTTGAAATTCTGTGATGGTTTTATTGGCAGGAGCCTTTATTTACACTCATGCAGCAAGAGGTCACCATTAAATACACAATTAAAGGGTGACCTCACGACCCCTCCATTTCATGGGGATTACATGCAGTCCTCACTGTCAGCAATTTTCATTTGAAACTGTTGTGGTAGGTAGGAAATAGTGACTGTCACAGAAAATTTTAGTGGATTATCCTAAATAACCACAACACTGCTTGAAAGAGACAATGGGTACCTAGCATCATAAAAAATTCTATTAATTTTAATTTTAAAATTATAAATTTCCATTGTGTTGGGGCAGCAGAATTCTCAAATCATCTGCAAATAAAACTGAAACTACTTGAGTGGTGTGCCTGGAATAAAGGGTAAGTGGTAATATTGGTGGTTTGGGTTAATGGGTCTTTAATGTGGCTTTTTAAGCATAGACATCATTAAAATATGAATATATGATGATATAATGGTAAGGGAAAGCTGACATACTGATCACAGAGAAGAGGAACACTCACCTGTTAGGATCCATTAGATGGCACCATGATGTGCAACATGGAAAAGACAAACACAACAGACTGGTTAGAGGACAGTTTGAACACATTTTCACCATGCTGGACACACATACACACACACTCACACTAACACAAGCAGAGTGTGTTACACAAATCAAAAGCTAATTAGTCCTCCACTCCAGGTGGTGACAGTTTCACTCTGTGGGGAGCCAGGGCAGCGACCGTGTGTGTGTCAAGTGTCAAAGACCTCCTTAGCACCTCATCACCTTTGACCTCATGGGGGCTTTAACACTGTGAATAACATTATCATTGCCTTGTATGAACACACATAGACACTGGGGTAGTGTATGACGACTAAGTTTGGTAGTTTCACTTTACATGCTGTTGTCTCTTGTATTGTCACTTGTACTTTGCAGTCAACTGTCACTTTGCTTTGATTATAAAAATAATTTACTGGATTTAATTATTACACTAAAAAGTATACATAAGGTTAGAAGTTTATTCTTTACATTATAATATACACCGCATTCATATACTGAACACAACAGACCTGAAATGTATTTTATACCAATATATCAGTGATATATTTTGTTGAATTTTATAAGAGGTCCTGCTTGTTTTTATGTTCCTCTGGTCTTGGTTATGTGATTAACAATGTGTTCCAGAAGGAGGCAGAAAAGGAAGTGATTGGGTCGGAGTTCTCACTGACCAATGAGAAAATTATCTATAGGGATCTGTGCCTATTTGTGGAGCCTGCCACAAGATGTTATAAACAAGATGTACATGTTGTAAGTACCAGGCACACATTGCATACACCACTGCCACTTTCCACGTTCATGTTCATTTCAATTGAACATTTATGTCACTAAAATGAATAATTTGGATATATTTTAACACAATATTGTAACTCAGTAGCTGGCCAGGTCTTGATGAGAACACTTCTCTTCAGTCTCATTGGTTCCGTCACAAAACCTGTGTTATTTGACTAGTTGACATCCACAATCCATGAATCATTCATTCATTCATTTTTCTAAATAAAACCAAAACTAAAAACACAAAATAATGACTCGTTTTTTCAATATTTGTTTCTAGAACCAAAATGAAAAAAACGGATAACGACTCGTTATTCCGATTTCTGATTCTGTGCACAAATGGAAAATGGAAAAAATGGATAATGGGCGTTTTATCCAATTTTGATATTTTTGATCTGATGAAAGGCGTGTGACCCGGAAGTGAACTCTGACCTTATATGCAGGAAGAGATGAGCTGCAAAAAAATGAACATCTTTGTAAAAATATTGAAAAAAGTGAGTCATTATTTTGTTTTTTTAGTTTTGGTTTTATTTAGAAAAACGAATGAACGAATGATGCACGGATTATTCACACTCATCTTAATTATCAGTTCCTATAAAGTCCTTCAGACTGGACTTGCAACCTCCACAAAAGAGGTAAAATTGACCCCAGTCCAAAACTATCCCAGCTTTAACCCAGCACAAGCTAAGCTCCATTCCTGTGCTTTTCCATGCGCTTCAGAGGCGTCAATTATACTAGCTAGCTTTCATGTGCTGAAGATGTTAAGGAAAAAGAATTACAGGTCCCAATTGTGCCAGTGTGCAAAAAAGGAAACATGTCTTCCACTGGGTGAGAGTTTCCCTCCAGAACAACCAGACCACCTAGCACTGGGAGCCTGGTGACAAGAGCTTTGATTATTATGCCTGCACTCCCTGCCAGGGCTAAATTTAAGTGTTCCCATAAAGTCCAGAAGAAATAAGACTTGGGAATGGCCTGGCCTGTGTCTGTGTGAGAGAGGGGAGAACTCTGACTGTGTGTATGTGTATGTGTGTGTGTGTGTTTAGGGTCTCTTCTGGTCAGTGTTGTTGCATAGTCCGAGGGATAATAATAGGATGTGCTACAACTAACTGAGACTAAAGCCGGACTTCCCACGTCTCCCACTCGCTGGTGGCACTTGTGTTATTCTCTAAACACCCGCTGGACCCAACCCCCCCTTATGCAACACAGCCCTCGTGCTCACATCTCTTGCTTCATCTCTCCCATTCAGCGCCTCCCTCGAGCATAAAGAAAACTGTAAAAGAGAGCAAGACACTTTGGGCAACCCCACATCTCCCAAGGAAATGTGGATTCCTTGTTTATCTTTGATTAAAAATAACTTTGGGAAGAGGCCGATCAATACTTTCCCTACAACGAGAGAAACAGGGGAAAAAGGAGGCAAAAGAGGAGGAGGAGAAGCAAGCGGAAGGGAAGGAAAAAAGCGTGAGAAATTTGACGACATTTAGAAATGTGTGTCTGTGTGTGACAGCTCGCTCGGAGTCATTCCCATGGCCTCATACAGTAGCTCTGACGCTGCTCTGATGTTTTAACACTGACAAAAAACTGACATACACACATAATAGGATAGTAAAGGCCCTGGAGGAGACGCTGGGAGCCATGTATGCTATATAAAGGCCTTCAGAGAACGGGAGCACAGCGAGGTCATTCCTGCCCGTGCTTTCCTTGGCTCCCACCTCTCCTTTCAAAGGATCTGCTTATGGTTTCTGTCAGAGATGCACGTCCATTTTTCACCCCATTAACAACTATCATTACCAGCCCAACTGGAGGCTATAATTGGGCCAGCCATGGAAAAGAGTTGTCAAAACACAATTAAATTCCAAACTATGGTGAGAGAGAACAGAGAGAAAGTGCTGGATGGCCATAACATCATATTGCCGGCTTTCCTTGCCCAAAAATAGGAAAGAAAAACATGAAAACCATTATTTGACATTGGAAGGTTTTGGAAAGGGATTATATAGACGGGTGATCTGAGCTGCCCAAACGATAGGGCTACTGAAAACATAACAAATAATCACTCTCGGTGTCAGAGATGAAGAATGGGCACATTAAAAGCCCTATCCGAGGATAAAAAGCCAAGATTTTGTGAGAGCATTGATTCAGAAAAACTTCAAATACAGTCATGACTGTGAAGTGGCTTTAAAGACAAATTATTATTGCAGAATAAAGATATCCGTGATGAATAAACTGCTTATTCTGTGTGTCAGGAGCTAGCATGCGCTGCTTGTAAAAAGCTCCATCAAGGCTTTCATAAGGGCTACGGGACAGGGAAAAGAGTAGCTTCACATATTGAACCAGCACTGATTTAACTTCTGTTGAGGAGTTGTTAAAGTTGTTGTAGTAGGTCTGTAGCATACTGCTGCAAATCATGTGAAGGTTATGTATAGTGGATTTTCACATAGCCTTAGCATTGCAGCATATTAGCGTCAACTGTTAAAAGAATAGTAGCGGTATTGCATGAGACATAATTGTGAGTGTTAAAGTTTAGTCTTGATCTTTAATAGCAGTTTGACAAAACAATGCTAACTAAAAGTTGCCTCACTCGCTCAGTTTTTTTAACATCTAACAACTTTCATCAGCAATTGGAGATAGCTCAGTCATCACACTGGTCATGTGATAAAAGTATATGGGGGAATAATGTAACTCCTAACTCTATTCAACTGAGTCAACTCCATGAAAAAGGAGCAAACTTCAATTTGCCGATGAAGCCTGTGATGTGTAGTTGATAGGAGAGTAACACAATGGCTGTGGGACAGAAGACTACAATCCTAAGGCAGTTGGTGCAATAAACACATTTTTAGATATTTAAATGCTATCTCTTAGAAGGATTTGGTCCAACTGACACTCAGTTTTGTAATGTGATAACCATCATGTCTACCATCATGAAGAATGTTAGCAAACATTTTTTACATTTAGATTTTTTAAAATCTTAATCTGAATACATAATATGGCTACAATACAATGGTGATTATAATTACGGCTGTAACATAAAGCTAAAATAGGCAACTGTCTGACTTTTCCAATCAATGCAAAATTACCTACACACTTAGCTAAACTGTTTCTGCAAAACAATTTCTTCAAACAAATTCTTTCTCAAAGTGCTTATGCACCACTAATGTCAATTACTGTTTCCAATGGTGAATAAAATCTCAAAATCTGGTCCACTTGCTCTAGCTACAAGCCTTAGTCAGTATGTTAAGTTAGGTTACAGTTAGTGCATGCATATATAGGCCACATACAGTTCATATTAGCCATAAGAACCCACTAGGGCCCAACCCACAGAATTGCTGTATTTCATATTTGCTGACACTCAAATTGTAGTTAAGTAACACACTATGTTCAGTGCATTCCACATTCTATTTTGTGATGTGATTTCTGTACCTAATCCCTTAACTTGCCTCAGTGATTGCCAATGTTTTCCAGAGTCACTGTCAGCAACTTTTTGCTTTCATTCAAAGCTGGAAGCAAGTGCATATAAATATACTGGAGCTGTATTTAAACTAAGTTATGAAGAGGGGGAAATGAAATGTGTGTGATTGTGGCTTCCACCCTTAATCAAAATGCAATATGTCTTGTGGCTGCATTCAGCTTGTGAGCTGTGAGATACTGTCAGTAGAGGAATTGATTCATCTCCCTCTTTTGCTCTGGGTTTCTCCTATCATGACTAAAAATCTGAAAGCTCCAGAAAGATTTTTTTAAATTTAGAGAAACCTGACATTATCACTGTTCCTTTATTAAATGAAATACGGTGCAAACATGTCAACATGGCAAAAAGTAGGACTGTGCTAAGAGAGTTTTTACAGTAGAAAACTATTACTGTACTCTAGAGTGAAGGCCCGGGACAGTGTAAACCAACCTATCTAGTGCTGGGATAGTGTCTACGAAATCATCAGTTCAAACGGTGTGTGTGTCAGCTGACATAAAGCAGAGGGGGCTGGGCAGTGGAAGGGAGTAGCAGGCCTCTCTACCTCTATAATCTGGCCTGATTTATAGAGGCTAGCCCTGCTCTCCCCTTCCACCTCCACACTGACACACTGGGCCTCCTCCACTGGAGACAGTCTGGCGTCCACAAACACACATGCACGCAAATACACACACACACACACACACACACACACACACATAGACACACACACTTAGCACAGAAACAGCTATGCACACAGACACATGAACATACCCCGGCAGGATCGTCTCAGTTGCACAGTAGTGCATGCAACCAAACCACATGGGCCCATTGCTTAACCAAATGAACACCAGATCCAGAAACAAAAGGTACAAAGGGTATTTAAATGTCTGCATGCTGTCAGCACAGAACAGATCTACACCAGGAATCATACTGCCTTGAAGTGACTTAAGACTATTTTATTAATCCCTTTGCAAAAACAAAGTTGTTATATCATCAAAACAACAAAAAAGACAACAACATACAGAAAATGTAAAAATAGTTTTACCCACACTACACTATGGTTAGTCTCAAAAATGCATGGCGCACATCAAACAAGTTGGTTTATTCAACCTCCTGTTGGGAGGTGGGTTCAAAGCAGAATACTAAAATGTAACTGGACATGTTAATGTTATACTTATAAAAGTAAATGCATAAAATGGAAGATCCACATGAATGTCCCAAAAAATTTAATTTCAATGTTTTTAACAGTACACTTTTTAAAACTGTACTCCAACACATATTTACTTGGTTTTGTAATTAGTCAGTCACTAGTATTTCCAGTATTTAGAGAGTCTTGATTGGTGTAAAAGCATAAATTAAACAGTTTATACTAAGCTGCCAAATCCAAAGGCCAAAACCTTTACCAGACAGAAAATAAATTGAAGCAACGCAGTAAGGGATAAAAGTTAGGCACAATATTCATACACATTAAGCTAGCAGACTACAACACCTTCATATGTGTGCGTGTGTGTCTAAATGTGTGTATACTATGAATCAGCCTGTATGGACAGGTGTTTACAGTGAAGCTGGGTTATCTGTCTCCATTACACCACCATGTCTCAGCCTCCGAGGGCCATTATCTACTCAGACCTGCCTAAACACAAACACCCAGAGACAGGAATCCCCACATACTAAAGGCAAGACCCCTTACAAAAAGCCAAGACATGAGCACGTAATGGACCTTTCTGGGGTCTGGGAGCTCTTGACGCAATCCAACACCCAAACAGAGAAGACCCAGAAAAAGTACTCTTGACACCCACTGCTTTTCTTTGATCTGCATTAACGTCAACACACATTCATATACAGATGTTCATCATGACTCATGAACATGTGATCGTGCGACAGACACTTTGACCCAGGGTCAATTTAACATCCTCATACAGCAGTCTAATGCTGTGATGAAGCACAGTGAACTACATCCTTATCAGTTTTTACAAACAACGTTCACTGAAACTCAAGTTAATACTGTGTGACGTGCTCTGAGTAAGATATATACTACACATATGTGCCTATGCTAAATTTGAAGTACGCAGGCATTTATAGTTTATTTACATTTATTTGAATTTAGGCATCACTGGAAGTTATTTACTAATCACAGCGAAGAAACACCAACCTTCAGATACTTACACTTTGAGATATTTATCTAATTGTGATTGTCCAGTATTTACTTCTTGATAAAGTAGTATAGTTCTATATGTCTCCTGCACTGTGCCATATTCTTGACCGCGCTGGTTCAGTATTTCCTTCACTTGACACAATATATTTTAACAAAGAGCAAAGAGGGCGTGATCTTAGTGCCTTCAATCAAAGCTAATGATTTAACAGTCCTGTCACCAAAACTTCATATTTATAGAGTTTTACAGAGATGACAAAATCACATGGTCATGAAATGCAGGACAGGAGTTGTACTTGTGCAGTCTGTCAACAGAATGAGCAATTTTTACTTTCATGCAAAGGTCTGGCACAGGTCTAACAAGAAAACCACTTTTTCAAGCATATATATGAACACAGAAATAAGTTAAATTATATCTTAATCTTAATTCCTGAAACATTTCATAGATAACAGATTACAGGATGGTGATTCTACTGTCACTACTGTCTACTGTTATTTTTTAATACATTCAGAAATGACTGTAGTTAATGTACTCTCTGCTCACATCATAGCATTCAGGGTTGGAAGATGTCAGTAAGGAAACACTTCAGGCTGCTCTTGGCATTTCTTGACATCTCGGTGCATTTTTATGTCTTGAGAAATCAAAAAAGCCTGCATGTATGACTCAGAAATCCAGTCTGCACACACTGCAGGAATCATTTTTGAATATCCTATATATGTATGTATATACATACATATTATATACACACACACACACACACACACACACACACACACACACATATATATATATATATATATATATATATAAAATATCTTGCAAGACTGTACTCAATGTACTGTTGCACTCTTTAGACTTTACCAACAGTGACGAACAAGGAAAAATAATCGCAAAATAATAATGTGCCCAGAAATGCAAACATCATCAATAGCTGCTTTCACACTGTTGTACACTGGACAGAGATTTGTCTGAAAGAATCTGACTTTAAAATACCAATAAGTTGATATTAACTAACTGTGACATTCATTCAGTATCCAGAGGAAATCGTTTGGAACAAAAATGTCATGTCAAAATGTATTGACTATCAGCTTGTAATATTGTCCATAGGCTGTTTCAATCCAAAATTATGAATATCACTCTTCTAAAAGTCATTGTTTGAACCCCTGCCTGTGTGGTAACTATGTGGGTGTGTAAACATTATGGTAACCCCCAGGCCAGGTACTGTCTGGTCTGGTATATGAGGTGGTACCACCAGTCTCCCACTGCCTTTTAATTACGAATGAAGGTGGGGGGAGCCATTTTAATGAAAATGGGCCACATCATAAAAACAGATTTGACCAGGTTCATCCACAGTTCAGGCTCAAGGACAGTAAACACACAGATAATACAGACCGTACCATTCACAAGTGCAAACACATTAGATAAGATTAGATTGCCTGAAACTGCTGTGATCCCAGTGGGGAATGTGGGAAGAGTAGCATCAAATATTAGGGTACAGTGAAGAAGTACACAATAGTTGTGGGAAAAAAACAGTGGGAAAAAAGAAACAGATATGATTTCAGCCCTATATGTTTGGTAAAAATCTACAGAATAAAAGAAAAGAAGCCAGTGTGTGCATATGTGACGTATATATTTTAAAGCTTTCTACCTCTAACCTTAATAACAACCACAGTTCATTCTTCTGACCACTGAGCAGTGGTACTAAAGGGCAACTTGATGGTGGTAAAAACAGAGAGGTTTTGAAAGGGGGGTGGGAAATTTCAGCAGCACCAGTATAGTTCACAGACTTGGAACAAGGAACGCAGAAGCAGTTGACTTAACACCTTACTTAGATACTGTACATTGGTTTTTCTTGTCATTTGTAACCATTCCCTCACACTGACATTATGATTAAAATATGCTGAGAACAAAACTATACAGACACAAACAAATGATTTCTCCTTTTGGTGAGTGAAAAGAACCAACAATTTTCCTGGATGCCACACACTAGTGAGTGTGATTATGGCCTTGTGCAGAGAACCCTAGTATTTCTCAAAAAGATCAAGATGGATGGAGGGAAGAAGGATGGAGAGATGTGGGTTGGAGAGTTACAGCTAGAGTTCAGCCACTGACTAATTTTAACATCCATTGATCTCCATCCCTCTCTTCTGTTGGTTCTCTGATGGAGGGAAGAAAAGAAGGGAACCTTATCGGTGGGAAGTTGCCCAGAGGCCCCTGACCTGAAGCAGGATGAGGGCTACAGTGCGTGTGTCCAGAGTGGGTCAGGGGAGAAGGCAGCATCCTGGCAGGACATTAGGGACTCGGTTCCCAGCAGTGCTCGCTACTCTCCTGCTCAGACTCCATAAGTCTCTCCCTGCTGGGTCAATGCTGCCTTCCTCCGGGGGATTCCCACTTTTTCCCAAGACTATGCCCAACTAGCTCTGACTCTCACTTCTTGCCAAATGACCCAGAGTTCGGCCACTTGCTTCCCTTATCTGTTCTTTCCCAGGGTTGTGGTACTCTATCCATGTCCCCTGTCTCTGTCTGTCACCCTCTCTGCTGTCTGATGTACAGTAGTCACTAAAGGATCAGCTTAATAGCAGCCTGTCTTGCTGAAATTAGCAACAGCACATGGTGCTGCATGCAAGGAACAGTGTACTTGTTTGACCACACAAATAAGCATACAGTATATATAGATGATAATCTGAGTGTAATTCTATTCAAATTATGATAGCATTGGTCTTCATACTGTACTGTACTACATACTGTAAATAATAAAGGAGGTGTGTATTTGGTTGTGTGTGTTAATACATTTATTTGCTATGGTCTGTGTAGCTAAATGCATAATGTGCCAAATAAGCTGTGAAAGCTATCACATACACCGATCAGCCATAACATTATGTTTACTAGTGGATGAAGTGAATAACATCGATCATCTGGTTATAACACAATGTTCTGCTGAGGAACCTTTGGTCCTTACATTCATCTGGACGTTACTTTGTTACGTACCACCCACCTAAATATTGTCACAAACCAAGTAAACACCCCTCCAATGGCAACAACACTCCCCAATGTCAGGGGCCTCCTCCAGCAGGATAATGTTCCCACCACACCACAAAACCTGCTCAGAAATGTCTCCAGGAACACGACAAAGAGCCAAAGCTGTTGACCTGGGCTTCAAACTCCCCAGATCCCAATCTGATTCAGTGCCTGTGGAATTGGAATTTATTCCTTGTTTTATTGTTGTTATTTAGCCTGCTCATGCATCATAAGCACCTGCTTTGTGTTTCATCACTTTCAGTGCTTTTTCTATTGTGGAATAATGGACTAAAATTAAAGCTGTGAAATTTACTGTAACACTGAATTTCTGCTATTAATCATATTATCCCTGCACATGGCTTGTCATTGTACTGTTATTTACAGGTATAGATGAGTAAATCAAATAACATAACCAATCCTCAGAGGGATACAGATTTTTTTCTCTTGTAACCTCTACATGTGACTTCTATCAGCAACTGCTTCTATCAGCTCTATCTATCAGTTTTTTTTTTGCTCAAGTAATACTATGATTTGTCAGCTAGCAGTAAAAATATAGCAAACAAACAAATAAAAAAAACAAACAACTGTACATTTAGAAGTGTACTAGAAAGCAGGTATTGCTCACCAAAAGATTACATATCCAATATAGCAGCAACTACCAATCGTAATAAATATTAAATGTCAGTATTGAGTGAGAAAGTTGGATTTTATGTTCCTGGAAATAACATAAAGTTAGATTTTTTTTTTCAGAAACTTTCAACTGCATCTTATAGTCTTTATCAGCAGATGGAGACTGCTCAGTCACACAAACTAAAGCCAAAAGCTCCAGAAACAGCTTTTAAGCAGAAGGTAAATTGTGCCATCAGAATTCAGTTGTATTAGGCACTATGGGACATGAGAGTTGCCATCGTCGTAGCCTGAACCATGGTATATAGGTTATATCATAATAATACCATTGTACAGCTGGAAAAAAGCCCTATTATGCCACATTAGTAACATTAGCACTGAGAGAATGAGAGGATGAGGGGAAAAAAGAGGGAATGTGAAGAGAGGTGGTGGGGCTCTTTGACAGTGGCACAGTGCTAAGATGGTTAAGTTCCCATGCTAGCTTGTGTTTACCCTGGGCTATTTCTGCACACTCACACATACACACAGTCTGCCCTATCGTACCCCCTCCTTGTAATTTCTCATCCCTCCCCTCCCCTCTCATCCCCCTTTTCTTTCCCCTCTGGAGTCCGAGAGGGTTATGTGAACGGCCAGGGAGGAGGGCTGAGAAAAAGACAAGAGGAGTGTGAAAGAGGAGAGAGATGTTGTGGGGTCATCACTGAGTCATCATATTCCCTGGTAAGACCGGGTGCATGGTCCGTGTGTGTATGGGTGTGTGTGTGTTCAGCTGCTTTCCTAAAACTGTGTGCATATGTCTGAGTGGGTGGTGAAGTTTGCACATTCCAGTGTACGTAATGTGTGCGGGCATAAGTGTGTGTTTCTACATCCCTGTGTGTTTTTAGATGTGTTAATGGTTCATCCGGTTTATGTCTTACTTCCAACTGAGAAACACTCCAATTATAACTATACTGACAACATAGTCTCTCTTTAGTTTCTTTCACATGTATTTAGTTTCTCAGCTACTGTTTGTGCCTCTCTCTAATCCTGTCATCTGCACTTACACATTTTTACAAATTCAGGATGAATGACATGATTATACTACACAGAGGTCATGGGGAATAGTTTTCTGCTCTTGTGCCTGCCCATGGAAGGACGAAGCAGTAATAAATGCATATGTAACATAACAGCATCAACTCTACAACCATAAAAATTGTGCCTTAGAGTTCAGCTGAGTGAAAGAAAAATCATTCAGAATAACAATGATGTGGTGTGAATCAGACATGCCAAAATTGTTCCCAGTGCGCATAGCAGCATTCAATAGGTGGAGAATCTTGTACAAGATAGAACTTAAAATCCAAGAAGACAATCGAAACAATCAAAAAACATCTGAGATGGCTGTATGCAACTGTTTTCTCTCTTTCACCGCCAGTGTGTGCAGTATATCCTCCAGTTTGCAGTATAAAGATGGTGTTTGCTGCCACACAGCTTAGAAGTAAGAGGATATTCTGTAAACCAGGGCATCAAATGGCTCTGCACAGCTGCTGTGTATTTTCTTTCAACTCAAAGATATTGTACTCTTCGGAGGGATAGTTGCTGTACTAGAAATATTAGATCCATAATACCTACCACCAAAAGGCAAGAGATACTTTCAAGCTCAAATTAGGGAAGAATAAACACCAAGTAATTATCTGAGGTTCTCTGATTATAATCAAATATGTACAGTGAGATATTATTTTTTTCCAAATAAAAACTGCTATTTTCTCAAAAGGTGACTATTTTGAAATCATATATACAACCTTCAGCCTTAAGTTAGTATGAAATATTGTGCTGGCAGCAGACAGTTTGCAGAAAGTACAGTACAGTACAGTACAGTACAGTACAGTACAGTACAGTACAATCCAGGAGGCATCAGCTTTCTACAAAACATACTTTTGAATGCAAATTACTTGTATATGAACTTCGTTTTAACAGACAAGGTTGGTTTTATCCAAGTGACTATACTGCTCCAAACATGCCTCTTGTACTGCCTTTCCTAAACACTCTGGTTGCTATCGCCCCCATCACATCCCTGTCCTCTCTCTCTCCCTTTCTCAGCCTCTTTTCCTTTCATCTCTTCGCCTTCTCCTCCTCTCCGCCTGCCCAAATATCTGTGTGGCCTGGCTTTGCCTCTCAACAGTAACTCAACCCATAAACAAACTGCCGTACATGCTGTAATCACAAACCCCAAACTGCCTGACATTAAAAGGGCCACGTTTCATCCTGCTACAAAAAAAAAAGAGAGGGGGAAAAAAAGAAAGAGAGCTCCAGTGTTTGAGCCTCCTCCTCTTAACAGATGCAGTGTGTAGTATCAGTTTGCTAAAGTGCGACTGGGAGGAGAGATAGATAGCGATGGAAGAGGAGCATATCTTTGAGGAGTTCCACATTGCCCTGTGCTGATCAAAGTGCTCTGCAGCCTTTGTGGCTAATTGTGGGGATTATCTGTAAGTGCTTGGAAAAGACCAGCCTGGTTTTATGGGTGTCACACACACACACACACATGCGCGCGCGCGCACACACACACACACACACACACACACACACAGTGTCTACATACGCTACTGCATCTGGTAATCGCAGAGGAAATGCTCAACTGACCTCAGATGAATAACTCAAGTTTTTTTTGTATTTGTGCAGTGAGACAATGGTAGAAAATAGGACGGAGAGCAGACTGAAGAGTGAAATACTGGTTTAAAAAGAGGAGGTGATCCAGGAGACATGAAAAATCTGACACGAGACGCATGCACATAACACACACACACACACACAGAGGCAGACATATCCTGTCGTGTTGATCCAATTTCAAGGACAGTGGCGAGACTGGAAGGTTTGGAGTGCCAAACGACTTGTCAGTGTCAGTTGTAAAGCTGCCTCCCCAAAAGCCACTTCCCCCTGCTGACACACACACAGATACACACACACACACACACTCAAAACTCTGGTCAGCTGAGTGGATCCTAAGTGAGGTCAGGAGTAGTTTGGAAACACGCACACAGCTCACAAAGAGACTTTCTTTCTAGGGTTTATGAGTCTTCTCTATAGTTTGCCTGACCACAAACACACACACACATGCTCACTCACACATGTACATTTACACTTAGGCAGAAGCACAAAAAAACTCACATAAAGCTGATATAGCGGATATGGTTTTGTGAGGGGGAGAAGGGTGTATGGTCGGCGTCAGGTCCAAGCAATTATCCAAGTGTCCAAACCTCTTTCAGGCAGCCACGGTGGAGCCAGACAGAGCTCTCTCTCTCACACACACACACACACAGAAAGACACCAACACAACTCACAACTCCAACCTAGGGATTTGCCCAACATAATTCCACTTCTATTCACCATGAGAGGTTTTACAAGGTTAGGTCCAAAATCTCTGAGCCACTGCTAACTACAAGCGGACTACCAGCTGGCCCTTGGCCTCCAGTCTTAAAGCTCAAGTGCTTGATTCTGGCCCACTGAAGGGCCTTTTGGGCTCGGACCCTAAAGGACCTTTCAAATAAGACGAGCAGAGAGGACAATGGCAAGCAGCTAATCTTGTCTTTATGCAGCCTTTGTCTGTCAGCGGGGGGCACTTGTAGAGGCGGTGCTCAGGTAAGGCAGTGTGTCAAAGGTTAAGCTGGGAGATTCAGACTTGCTCACACAAGTTAATTAAAGTTTGTCTAAGGGGGTGAGAGTGTCTCTCGAGGAGGCTGCCAGTGTCTGAAGGCTTGTCTCACAAAGGAATGCCATCGACTTCAAAGTTGGCTGACTGCTGCCGAGTTGTTTCTAGACAGCAACTGCACACATAACACTGGAGCATATATCTGAACAGTTAATGAACAAATTTCACTACTCTGCATGGTGAGTGTGTTTTGTTTGGGTAGGTTTGAGGCTACATTGATCTTTTTTAAACTACTAGCAAATAAACACAATTATAGTCTGTGAATCAGGTAAAACAAGAATAAAATTAAATCACACTTTTCTATAAATAAAATTCACTGCACACCAATGTTCCGTCTAAGCTGCGCATCTGCACAATCGCGCACTGCTCCTGCTTTCTCCGCACACAGCAAAACTATGTAGCGCATAAAATTATTGAACATCTTTTTTATCCCTCTGGACAATAATAAATACTTTATACTATAGTCAGTCAAGAAATTCAATAAGAAATTATTTTGATAAGTAATAGTTTTAGCAATTTTCCAAGCAAAAATGCCAAACTTTACCCTGTTCACTGGTTCCAGTTTCTCAGGACTTGAACTGAAAATACTTGGGTTTTGCACTGGACACTGAATAAAACTACACATCCGAATGCATCTCCTTGGGCTGCACAATATCATAACAAGCATTTTTCATTCTATAGACCAAACACTTGATCATAAACATAATATACAGATAAAAGCAATAATTAAAATGATAATTTGTTGCATCCCTACTTTGTGCTAATTAAACATTAATATTTTTGTCACCTTCTCTT
This sequence comes from Lates calcarifer, assembly GCF_001640805.2. Classification (NCBI taxonomy): domain Eukaryota; kingdom Metazoa; phylum Chordata; class Actinopteri; family Centropomidae; genus Lates; species Lates calcarifer. The sequence continues at coordinate 26,708,134 of NC_066853.1, forward strand.
TAAGAAACTCCACCACTTGGAAGGGCACCAAAGAGCAGGAGTGATTTTTTAGAATATATATCGATGAACAGTGTGATGATCTACACCTTGAAATGAAAATGAAAGTATGGATGTCTCAGATCACTTAGTTGAACCGAGATTGGGGCCAATCCAGGAAAAGACAGATATTGGCTATAAAGTCAGATGTTGTGATAGAGTGACCTGCAGAGTCAAAAATACTGAAACAGCAGGTAGTAGTTTCAATTAATTATATGACAACTAGCAACGCAGGAGGAGGTGATTTATGTTAAAAAAGACACAAAATATTTTGTGCCAGTCGCTGAGAACTGTAGTATTTCGCTCAATATGCAGTTGAAGAGGATGTCTACATTCTGTCTAAAGGTTCTTGCCACAACAGGACCACACTGACACGCTTTCATTAAAGTTTAAAAAACAGTAGGGACAGGATTTGGGGGAGTCAAAAAAATTCCTGCACGTACAGGAAAAAACTTGATTTATATTACAATCAAACAAGGATATGAATTATCAGGTGACTTCCATGTAAACATCATATCATATGCATTTCATATGTAAGATACTCATTGACACTGACACTGACATGAGACAAAATAAAGTTGGAGCCAAACCTAGGGTCACCAATGGTTGTCTACCCTCTGATACCAAAATGCCAGAAATGGCCTTACATACAGTATCCAACCACACACCTACAATCAACTGAACAATGAAAAAAAAGGTTACCTGATATCTTATTCATTTGTGTTTTTATTGAAATTGAACTTCGTTCTATGAATATAGATATAGGCTAGGTCTTCAAAGGATTTCAGGGATGTTTTTTCGCTTACACTATTCACCTGTTCACCAACCTTTGATGCCACTTTCAGCATTTAGTGTCAGTATTTTGGGTTTAGTATAAAAAAAACTAGGTTGAGTCCCTTGAAAAGAAAAAAAGAAAAAGAAAAACCTGAACAAAAGAGTGAATGAAGAAACAGACAGCAGACGTGTAGAAGAGGAAGAGAATAACCTCGGGAGGAACATAAAAAGAAAGTAGTCTGGAGAAAGGGATGAAGAGGAAGGAAGGAGGAAGAGGAGGAGAGAAGATGAGCAGACAGTGCCCTTTATGTATTTGCTGAGTGTCTCCCAGGGCTTTTGTAATGCTTTATACAGACCCACTTTCCAAGGTCGCCATACGGCTGCCTGTCCAGCTGTTTTCATATTCAGGTTCAGCCTCGTTTCTCTCCCTACTGTGTGATTTTTTTTTTTTTTTTTTTTTTTTTTATCTGTGACTGTAGGGCAGATTATTACTGGGGGCAACAGATTAACTACAGAAAAAGACAACAAAAAAGACAAAATAAATGAGGGCCTGCCAAGATTTTAATCCTGATTAGTATGGGGGAGGTGGGCATGAATTTGTGCAAATGTACAACCATACAAACCAAAAACAAATGCTCTAGACACACAGGCCCCCGCTGACAGTGTAGCCTGGACCGGTGGTCTGAGAGCCAAGCCAGAGAGTTGATCAGCCCCCCAGTACCCTGTAGGTTAGCCCGTAGCGCTAACAGCAGGGTTAATGAGGAGTAGTGTTAGCTTAGCGGGAGGTGAAAAGAGGAGGCCTGACAGGAAAGGCCACATGAAAGCTTGTTGGCTGCAAAGGAACAATCTACCTCCACAGCCACACTCTGTAAATGCCACATTCAACTTTGCTATTTGATCGCAGCACATCAACAACAAATACAAGCAACAAAGCTGTTTTAACCTGTACAACAACAAATACAACAACAATGCTGTGCTTGAGATATCTCCCACAGTACAAAAAACTTTCTGACATCCTCCTGATCTTCTTTGACACAGGATCGTTCACATCGGGCTGTAGACACTTTCTCTAAAACTATCTTGCTTTTATCCAATTGAAAATAGAACTACATTGGTAGCATACAATGAACGGTCGTGTTTTATTGTTCTGTTTGAAGTGTACTTATTGCATGATGAGTCTAGTCAACCTAGAGTTAAGTACATTTTGGACAGCTTTCTGAGAGTAGTCTGTCGTATGTGTAGTCAGGGAAAAAGTAAAGATGTGTTCCAAAATGGACAAAGACATGTTGACACATTTGCCTGTGCAGCAAAGATATCTGTATAGACTCTTGTACATATGCAGATGCAGAAATTAATGGCATGCTGAAAAGTATAGTTTGGGCTTACAAGTGTGGGGGTTAACGTGGTGGACACTCATGCAGAAAGTCTGAGTTCATGTCCCATCACGGTCCAGGACATAATGTTGGCTTTTAAGCTCAACAACAACATTTCAGTAACTTTAATAATCAGTTACCATGGCAAGTTAAGTTAGTTTCACTTCTATAGGCTAAAATATCACTGGGGAACTGGATGTAAAAGAAATACTGTCATCAACAGAATTGTGTTCAGTGATGGTTTTTATGTTCTCACCTCTACATGTTTTTAAAAACACTGATAACACAGTGATAATTACCACCATGCCCCCGTTCTACTTCTTTCTTTCCTCCACAGAAAATCACACTGCTGACCTTAGTGTTTCATTAACATTTGGGTTCTATGAGTGCAAGACAAAAACACTTCAGTGTTCAGCACCAAAGATGGACACAGTGTCAAGAATAGACAAAAACATCTTCCTATTTGTCCTATCCATTGCCTGTAGGAGCTGAACACCTATAGATCTGCCTTTGCTGTCAGAATGTCATGTACATGTGGCATAGATAACACAGGAATGGCCCCACTGTGACCCCTCCTACCATCTGCTTTGGCTGGGCTACACCAGCCGCTCGGCTCGCCTGCCTACGCAGTTACTGACCCATTCCATATGCCAAAAATAAGACAGATGCCCCTGATACCCCAACTCCAGCCTTACACCCCCCACCTCCCGACAGTATTTCAGCACCTCTCTCTGTTGTCCAGACGCCTTGACTGCTTCCATCTCTCTCCTCTTCACCACTGCTAGCAGCTAGTCTCAGTCCGTGAACGACTTATGCTATGTAATGACGGCAGGGATATATTTGTATGTCACACACAGGTGGGGTTTACAGGTTGTGGACATACAAATGTGCACATACACACAAAAAACTATATGGTATAGTGGGTGAAACACCATGACACACTTAAGTTACATTCATAAAAGAACATGCCACGCACGCGAAACAGAAGGAAAAACCTTCAAACAGATTGGGACACACACTCATGCACGCATGCCTGCTTGTGCGTGCAGCCACGGACACACATACAGAAACACATACACACACAGAAGGCCATGGTCCATCCTCTGACCGTTGGGTGACCTGACAGCCCAGCAGCTGCTAGCTGTTTGATGTTTCACTCTGAGGATCGCATTTCATTTCCAGACTCCTCAGCCAATTGGAGAAAAACAGAGAGACGGGGGGAGGCTCCTCTTCCTCTTTTTACCCTTTGCCATAGTGCCACCAACCAGACACCGCAAAGAACATCCTCAAACACGCATACTGTACTTACCACTGTGTTGATGTACTGTATCTAAACGTATGTAAAGTTACACAACATGTGCAGGACAAACATACACTTCACAGCAAACTAGTGCTGTACCACAGTGACATAGAGGTTAGTTCATAATATCAAAATGTATCCACACACTAAAAAAGTTGACTGACAACTGCATTAGAGGGAAGTGTGTGTGTCTGTGTTTGGTTGTGTATGTGTGCGTGTGTAACAGATGGAGACAGGCTGGACATTAGACCCTCTGGCCTGATGACATGAAGTCATCACATGACAGCAAAGTTGAACACTGCCTTCAGACAGACACACACACACACACACACACACACACACACACACACACACACACACAGGCTAGTTAAATCATCATATTCAGGCATACATGAGTCAATGTCTTATTTTAAGTACTCAAATTAGTATATATGTTATCTTTTACTGCTTTTACATATACCTTACCTTATCTCTAAACTGTTTTCATTTTTAGTTCTTTTAATCATATGCTGTGTTTATGACAACATTACCCCGCATTAACTGGTACTTATTTCAGCAGCAACACAGAAGCATATAATTCAGAGTGAGCAGCAAATAACCACAAGGCAAGTTTGTCCACTGGTTACCACTGATTTTCATCTGATGAAAGATGCAAAATATTAAAATTTGTTTAAGTTAATGTATTGTCACTTCTCAATGACCAATAATTCAGCTTTTATTTGTGTAAAAAATACATTGTCTTTGAGTAGTAATGCAGTTTAATTGTAACAAACTGTTACAAAAGGTTAATGTAGCAACTTGTATGAAAACACAGCTAATGTAAAAGAAGAGGGCTGTTGTGTCTTCACTCATGTCCTTGTCTTTCCCTGTGCTGTTATGAGTGGATCTGGCCTCTTAGTGTGTGGCCACTCAAGAGTGAGAAGACGAAGAGAGACTGCCACGGGCTAAAGGGCAGCTTTAGTCAGTTCACTCAGAATGAATACACACACAAACACACACATGTGAAGAGGGGCTCAAATAAGCATCTTTACCAGGAATTCAAGAATAAGGAGGCTTCGGCGCCATGCATGGCTGCTCACCCTCGACTGAACACACACACACTCACACACACATACACATACAGAAACACATGTAGACGCAATGTACTTGAGAAGCAGTCACAAACATAAAAAATGCACACACCCTCTTATACGCATTCCACAATCACATAACAACAACTTATCCTGACCCTTTTTCTGCTGAATGGTTGTGTACAGGAAAGTGCATTCCAGCCTTCCTGTTAAAAAGTGGGATAATCACTCTTTGTTTGACGAGAAGGAGCTAACCAGTGGGCCTGACATGTAAGCCTATTACCTCCTTTAGCCTTCAGCCAACATCACATACAGTACAGTTTTCTACACTAAAACTGCTCACTGAAGGTGTTGTGTCACATTGTGTCTGGAGGGAGGGGAGTTTTAGTACTCAAGCTTTTTATGTTACGTCCATGTCCATTTGAATAGTGCCTGGCTCATAACAGTGGCAGTAATGACATGAGGCTGTAGTAAGGGACAAGCCATTTTAAATTTTAAAACCTCCAAACCTGATTTGTTACTTCTATTGAGCCCCTTTTGTATAAGCTAATTTACTGCTATAGCCATATCCATATTTATTGCACAGCCAGGTATGTAATTCTGGTGTAGGATACTAAATCCCTTTAACTGTAATTAGTTTTGCCTGAAAGGAAAGGATATTCATACTAAAATCTATCTAAATGTCATCTCAAACTCCTTGGGGAATTGTGGGTTGACAAAATTCTCAGAAATTCCCAGAAATATTATCAAGGTTCTGTTTACATGACAACAGTTTTTGCATAAAACAGTAAACCTTTGTTGCAGTTTCATTCACACAACAACAGCGCTTTGGGGGCCTGAAAATGCTAACTTTTGAGACTGGGTTCCACAGTGTAATCTTTTGAAAACGCCACCCTTACCGTTGCCGTTATATTGAAAACTGTGATGACACAGCCCCATCTCGCATGGTTATTAGGCTGAAAACGTAATAACCATGTGACAGTAGAAGAAGAAAAACAACAGCAGACTATCGAGCCGTGTTTGTGCTGCAGACTCACCAAGTTGCATCGCCATCTACAGGCTTGGCATACATACTACTGCATTTTCAATGGTTTTCACAGATCAGTGCACATGAAAATCGTTTTCACAACGTTGGCATGTGAACGTGGAACTTTTTTAAAATGAACCGTTGGAAATAACTTTGGTATCCTCTGTACAGCTATAGCCCTGTTTACTGTGAAGGTGATTTTTTTCTTTTACTCTGCCTCACATTATTTGCACAGATTTCACAACTGGGGAGTTGCTGCTGTCCATGCTTATTAATTCAAACTAAAAAATATATACCAACTGTACAGACACAGGCTTGCACATAGTGTATTTACCTCAATTTGTGATATCTCAAATCAATGTCCTGAAGTTAATTTTGAATACTCTAATAAATCTAGGTAGAAATTATAGAGCAACTGTCTCCTCCAAGGCAAGTTTTTGTTAATCAGGCTGTTTGGAGATGACCTACAATGATTTGGTTTAGATTCAAAAAGTTTAAAAGCCTTTTGAAGATTTCTGAAAACATTCTGACTAATGATTGTGTGTGTGAGTACAAGCATGTACAAGAGGCAATAAAGACAACCAAGGATGCATGGACACACACACATACTATTAACCTTACACACATGTTGCCTTGATAGTCTGTGACCTGTTCCTTTGGCCTGGCTTACCCTTCTCAACACCCTCATAAACATGACAAGGCCTTGGGATCAAAGCTGTCTAGACCATCAGCAGCCCTCTTACACACACACACACACACACACACTCTCTCTCAGATGCTGCTTTGACTCAGAGAAGGTTCTGTGTCTTTAATCGTCATCAGTCTGATTCCAGGAGTGTTTTCACATCACATGGCTCTTCTTGGCAGAACTCGGCTCTGCTAAGAGGCACTGAACGTTGTGCCGCAAGCTTGCCACTGAGGGGAAACACTGAAGATTAGTGTCTTTGTCCCAATTCTGTGAATCCAGAGCTGCTCCACTACTCCTCTGAAATGAGCAGTGAAAGGAAGTATTTCGTTTTCACAGCACTGTCTAATACTAAAAGTCCCTTGTGCAAGTCAGTTGAAAAACTTTACATTTCCATGATTCAATAGAAAGACAGAGAAGCTAGAGCAAACTTTTCTTTACTGGGTCAACAGAGGCAAAAGTGATAGTAAGTGTACGCATAACATATACAGCCTTAACTTTCACGATCATGTAACAGTGAGTTTTTTGATGTAGTACAGCATAAAACAGTCACACGCACCTGCAATGTCAGAAAAATAGGTATGGTAACCACACATTTTCCTATGTGTCCAAAATTCTGTATGCCTGTCCAATGTCATATTGGCTAGTACATGATAATTTCCATATTTAATGTTTTCCTGAACATGACTTGCTAATAAGTTTGAAAAACAGGCAGTAGACATGTTTTTTAAACCTATTATGGTTAGCGCTGCTGATATAATGCACAGTAACCTCTTTTATCCATAATAGGATTAAAAGAAAAACAACCGGATATAATTAGTACAGAATATGTAAAGGTGGAGCCAACTTTGGCAGCGTGAAGAAGTGTGAAAGGGAAAAAAGAAAGAAAAAGATTTTGGCACTTAAGTAGAAGGGAAGACATAATGGAGAAGACATGCTACCTGATTGCAACTCCTCCTGTGAAAGCCATTAGCCTACACTGCAGCGCTCCATGACAAGCCATCCTCAACTTTGCGTGCAAACTTATGTGTGTGTGTGTGTGTGTTTGAATGTGCATGAGAGTGCTTTTACAGCCCCTGCTTACCAGTGAACCAGCTCAGCTGTATGACTGTGTTTGCCATAAGACTGAGAACCTAGGCCTTTTGTACATGACCAACATCTGACCTTCAACTTCTGAACTCTTTCTTCACTTCGAGGAAAGATTTTTTTTTTTGAGGAAACAAAGACTTTTCTGTACATGCTAATAAACAAATTGAGGTGGGAAGAGAATAACATCAAATCCTCTTAGAGTACATATTCTTTGAGTATAGGTGTTGCTCTGTATCTTATTTACAGGAAAGTCTGCAGTTTTTTAAAGACCAGATCAGTTGTGAGGTCACCTGGAAAAGTCATGAGAGCAAATTGAAACATTACACTGCAAAGGTTGTGAAATTACAATGAATTTAAAAAATTAAATCAATACATGTTGAGGTAATTTGGCTCTGTCACCTCTAACACTGTGATGCAGTTTGTTTGAACACATATGTAACACAGGATTATTATCAATAATGTCCTCAATCGGGACAGACTGTGATAGGCAGGCGGTTTAGTATATGAAATTAATTTATACTAGAGGTCTTCACAGGTTCACACAGATCCTTTAGTGGCAGGGTACCACTGTATTAAAACCGCACAGTCTTTTCTCTTTAGGTCTGTTCAGAGTCAACAGCTTTGGTCTGGGCCTTGGAAAACTTCTCTTTGATTACACTTTTACTCTTTCAGCTCAGTCCATCTTTTGAAAATGAATTTATGCACATTAGGTTTCAGGGAGGTTTTCCACAGGTCGACAGGTTTTGGAAGACAGCTAATTTTTACAGCACCTTCTTGAGCAGACATTGAGTGCTTCACAGTAATACACTAATAATAATCTGTATGCAATAGAAGTACAAAATGTAAAAAATAATCTGAATAAGGCAAGACACTCAACTTTGATGCACCATACAGCTCAGAAAAACTGTAATTAGTCCTCAGTACAATGAGGACTAATTACTGACATTTTGGGTGTGCTCACTTTCAGCTTTACCTCCAAATGAGGTGGTTTAGATACTGTATTCTACTGGCTTACAACATGCTTGCCTCTAGTCCTGTCAGACATTGTTGTAGCAATGTTGTTATGTTCAAGTTCCCAGATTTCAGAAGATTTTTTGAATATTATTTAGTCAAAGAAATGATGGCCAAAACTACAAGACAGGAGTTTTTAAAAGTTGCTACAGAGGATGTTCCAACAGAAAAATATTCTGTGGAAAACATAGACTAATTGATTTTTTTAAGGAAATACTCTATGTGGCATTTATTGTTAAACCATACCAGATATGGGCAAAACTACCACAGCAGTAGATGAATAAAATGAAACCCCTACATGTATTAAAGCAACACATACACACTGGAACACACACTCTAAGGCTGTGGACAGGTCCAGCAACACCTCTGAGACTGTGATCCCACCTCTTCTTCCAGTGCGATGCCACTTGGATAAAGGGTGAGAAAGGCAGAGGGAGAGATGCTATGGAGCTAAGTGCCTAGGTGTTAGCTCTCTGCCTTTAGACATAAAGTAGCACTCTGGGAGTCTGGGACTCCAACTCCCAAGTGCTTCTGACACAAAATGATCGCCTCAGTCTCAGAATGCCACCCTGCATTTAGAGGGAAAAAGGTCAGTCATCGCTGTCCGCAGCACTCCTTTCACAGAAAAAATTCAATCTTGACATACTAAGTCTTGATAGCTTATTTTCCTTTAGTGTGCATCATGGTAGTGGTTTTGGAATGATCCTCCTTGGCTACTGTAGTAACCAATTGCTTGTCTTACTCAAGTTTTTATCAAATTTCTACCATCTTTGATCAAACATGAATTTTGTTGCCTAAATGATGGTGAACAAAATGGCAGAACAAAATCTAGGCTTGGATTCATCTCCTCAGATATCTATGGGTGACTTGTAGCATCATCAAAAAACTAATGTGCTGTTTACACTTTGTCATTATGGGGTACGTAGACTGATTGGCAGTGAGGGCCTGTATCTACACTCAAGTCAATCACAGTAATTCCATTTCCCTGTCAATCGAACACCATGCTATTAGTTTCAAATACTGCCCATCAGAGTGTATTTGAGAGGCTGAACAATTCTCAAGTGCTATAGACCTGAATTTTAAGATTCAGAAAACATTAGCCAGGTTTCACACTCTAGGCTTAACACATATCTGCTATTAGTAATAAATGATTCACACATCAAAGAACTTTTGCTGACGGAGAGAAAGCAAACATCAGTGATTTCTTGTTTGGGAACATTGCTAAATAGCCACCACAGTCCTGGACTTCTTTCTCCCTCATAGCTAATGCTGTGGCTGGATTCATTAGCTCACTAGCACAAATGCTGCAGATTAACAGAGGATCATAATCACTGGGTAAGCTTGGGCCAAGCAATGTACACACCTTATCCCATAGTGCCCACTGGGCTAGTTAGGGTGGCCCTCTTGATAATCCACACAGTCTTTGGCTTTCTTAACACACACACACACATACACCCCTGACTTCATGGTGCTGTAAATCTGGCCAGCAGGCCATGGAGGGCCAGCGGGGAGTTAATGGCTGCCTCATAAAACCCTGAGGAGTGAGGTCAGGACCGCAGTCGAGATGCATGATTCCCTAAATGAGAAGCATGTGGGGGGGTTGAAGGGGAGAAGGTGCTCCCATGCATATAGTCAAATCTTCCACCCAGGGGAAGGGTGACATGTTTCATTCATGTCTTCTGGAAATGACCCATGAAACAACTTGACGGCTAGGGCCAACAACTGTGGTCATCTGTCTGTTGTCTCTGACCACTGAAAGTTTTTGGTGGAACTTTGCTGCTCCTTATCTTATCTCCTTATTTAAGTTTTTAATACATATGCATTCAGCAAAGACACATTCATCTTTTACAGCAACCAATGAATTGCAAAGTCAACTACAAGTAAGCTGCACTACTACAACTACAGCTAGCGTTCCTGCCATGGTATTTGTTGAGTTGGTGTGGTGTGTTGATGCTCACTGTTAAATTTACAAATTAATTCAAATATTCTTCAAGATGGAAAGAGACTGTAACGTTTGTCTTGGTTCAAAGATGGTCACTGTTGTCAGATATGAATGGCATTCTTGATCTATAAAATGCAGTTGAAATTTTTGAGAGCCGATAAATTCACCTCTAAGCCATGATCATTTTTTATATACTGAATTCTGTTTGTTAAGGTTACAGATGAACTTCCATAGAGTCCAAGCTGAATGAACTGATGATATGTTGACAGGTGACAGATTAAGTCAAATACATTTTCTGTTTTCTACTACATAGTTCTATTTATCACCTGAAAGTTCAGGGTGAACAGTAGTTTCAAATAATTAAAAGAAAACGCAAATATTAACATTCTTTTAAGTCAAAGCGTTTGGTCAGTCAAACTGTATCTGGTCTGGATGTAAGATAATAGCCCAGCTTTTTAGGAGGCCCATCACTGCCACTGTAGAGCTGTGGTAACTCTCACCTTATCAGCTGAAGGCCCTTGCTGCTTTAACACTAGCCTCTGTCATACACAGTTCTTCAGTTCAAAGACACTGCATTGGAGATCAAAGCACGGCCAATCTGGTATGCACACAAACACGCTCGCCACACTAACACACAGTACACATGATAACACGTCCATAATCTCAGTCACACGCTCGCAAACACACATCCGAACACACTGGCTCCGACCACACATGCCCCTGGCATTGATCAAAGGGAGGAATGTGATAGATAGAGAGGAGATAAGAGAGAGAGAGGGAGAGAGGGAGGGTGGTTGTCTCACTTCAGTAATCAGACTGCGGTGTATGACCAGGACACACAGTTCGAGTTTACAGACATTTAACAACATTCCATGCAGTGCTAGAGCAGTACACATTCAAGTACACTAATCATGAGCACAAACCACATTTTTGTAGTGCTTTACTTGTTGGGGCATTTTTCAAAATCAGAGGGAATACTCATCATGAGCAACAGCAACTAATTTTCCATATCACTTGAAAGGCTTGGTAAAACGTGTTGATGAGGTGTTGCATGATGTGCTGGTTCCAGCAAGTGCTTCAAATTAAGTGACAATATACTGTACAATATATACTTTATTTGTTAGTAGCTTTAAAAATGACACGTAAGCATTTTCTGATCTGATGACATGATCGACATGATAATCTGTCACTGCCTTCCAAAACTTTTGCATGCCATCGATCCCGCAGACAGTACACGTGGCCAGTACATCCTGACAATGCAGACATCCCATGTAGTGAAAACAGATCCAAACGTGTATCCATTGTCTGTGCACATTTTGGAGTAAATCCAGCTCTTAAATATTGAGGTGGGTATCCCTCAGGTTAAAGTCATGGCTTGGTTACCAGGAGGAGATCATCATGGGCTACAAGCAGGACCAGGTGCTTTCAGACAGCGAGTGGTTTAGGAGAGTGAAGGTGGCTGCTGCTCTCATGAATGTGCACAGCTCTTTGTCACTGCATTCTGAATTAATGATGGATCAACTTTTTCAACTTCAACCACAGAAATGACAGCGAGGGAGACAGTAGCAGAGCTGATTTTACCAAGTTCTCTGAATTATACACCTATTGACCAGCAGAGAACAGACAGATCAATCAGTCTAATTATTGTCTGTGATAATTAACATTACTATTTGGTAAAACGTGGGCCCTTTTTACTAACTTTTTCATCTACACTCACAGACCACTATATTAGGAACTGTACACCTGTACACCTGCTTATTAATGCAATTATCCAATCAGTCAATCATGTGGCAGCAGTGCAATGCATAAAATACTGTAAATGATGAAGTGAGGTGCTTCAATTAATGTTCACATCAAACAACAGAATGGAAAAACTGTGATCTCTGTGATTTTGACCGTGACATGATTATTGGTGCCAGACAGGCCGGTTTCAGAATTTCTGAAGCTGCTGATCTCCTGGGATTTTCACACACAACAGTCTCAAGAGTTCACTCAAAATGGCACAAAAACATCCAGTGAGTGGCAGGTCTGCGGACGGACACGCCTTGTTGATGAGAGAGGTCAGAGGAGAATGGCCAGAATGGTTGGAGCTGACAGAGATATTATGGTAACTCAGAAAGTATATGAGAATACAAAATGCATTTAACTTTCAGGCAACTGGACTGCAACAGCAGAAGACCATGTTTGGTTCCACTCCTGTTAGCCAAGAGCAGAAATCTGAGGCTTTATGCGTCTGTGCTGGATTGACGCGATAGGTACGGTGCAGCTGCGGCTGCATACCTTACACTGTAGCCTGATGCGTACCTTCCTAGAAATGTAACAACTATCTGTTTGGTCAGTCGTACATGTCTCTCAGTGACTGGACAAACACATAAAACTCACTCCTGTCTGCCTCACAGTAATTTCAGCAAAAGTAACACACCAGCACACAAGTATAAATGGTCACTATGGCGTAGGCCACTGAAGGCTCTGCGTCAATCCTACACAGGACCACATAATGAGGGGAAACCCCCCGCCCCCCCGCAGATTTGCTCTTTATTTGTTTACTGACATTACACCAGTGGGTGCAAACACAGGTTACAGAGGTAACTGAACTTAGTGAAATCAGATCAGAAACTGGGGTGATCAAAACTCAGAGAGCAAAAATAACATCTGTGGTTTCAGAGAAAAAGGCAACTGTGGGATGCCAGAGGCCCTGATTACATAGTAGTTTTGTGCACCAAGCTTTTAACTGGCAGATTGTGTGTTTCTTTGCTGCTTTGGTGTTGTATTTCACAAAGAAGAGGATTAAGACCACAGGAAAAAAGACAAAAACAAAAAAACAATATTTCCAATATTAAAACCAGTCAGAGAAACCAAAAAGTCCGAATTCTAGAGTAAACTCAGACTTCTGAGAATTAAGTTAAAAACATGACATTCACAGTACTCTGGCATTTAAGTCACACTTCTGATGTTATTCTCAGAATTTAGACTTTGATCTCACAACACTAGCTTTATTGTGAGAAATACAGGACTACCCCCAAAATCTGCGAATTTCCTTGCTCTCAGAGTTGACATTAATGGTGGGTCGATGTTTACTTTCTCCACAAGAAAGCCCATGAAAATGATTCCTCTTGTGACTTCCAACTGACAAGGTCAGCAGGATTAAAGTGTCTTGTATTGTATATGTATATTTAGCATTATGGTTTTAATTTAATTTAATTATCATTCATCATTCAATTCTGTTTTTTTTCCAGACAAAAAAGCCAAATATCATCTAGCGAAAGCTTCTCAGTTATGAAAATTTGCTGTTTTTCATTGTCAAAATATCTTTCTGTTTTAGATTGTTGGTTGGAGAAAACACAACATTTAAAGATGGGACATTATGATGGACATTTTGTAGACCAAACAATTACTCAGGGAAATAATCTGCAAATCAATGAAGTCAATTGTGTAAAGAGTTGGACTAGTTGAACCAGCGAGTGTGTGCTCTGTGGAAGCCAAAGCACTTGGATAAGAATGTAACTGCGTGTAGCAATCTTGTCCAATTTTTCTTATGAATGAGCCATATTTTCTTTCGTCTGTGCTTTAGTATTATTTTGACAGGGTAACCTTCATCTTCATAAGTGTGTACTTTCAAACTACAACACACACACACTCATGATCACAAACACACAAAATGTGTCCTTATGTTCCCCCATTTTCTCCATTTAACTCATACAAACACAGCACTCCTCTCTCTATATTCCCTGTCCGTGGGAGCCTGAACTTATCTCCCATCTGCCCTAGCTCCTGGTACACAGACTGCTTTCATTCCTAACGAGGGCCTGATGAATTTTCTTAAAGGCGGCGATGGGCCAAATTGGAGCTGATATGTCCCATCCGGCAGGGTAGATGGGACCATAAGACAGAGCCTTGTCCTGTTGCCATGTGACAGCCAAACCGGGCCAAAGTGAAAGAACCTATTAGCACTAACTGGTCAGTTTACTGTGTATTAGGGTTGCTTATTCCATTACCAAGCACGTGTGTGTGTGTGTGTGTGTGTGTGTGTATATGTGTACCCTGTGTGTGTGTGTGTGTGTGTATATGTGTACCCTGTGTGTGTGTGTGTGTGTGTGTGTGTGTGTGTGTGTGGGGCTGGGGATGATATAACCCTTGAGGAGACAACTTCACTCTCGACACTGAAATCTGTGAGGGACAATTGTGGTTGTTGCCACTAAGAGACAATAGATGTATTGTGCTCCAAAAGAGTGTGTGTGTGTGTGTGTGTGTATAAGCTTCCCAGAAATGTGTGTGCATAATGTGGAATAGGTAACTAAGAGTATAAATGTAGAATTTATCTGAAAATCTATGTGTGGGTGCAGGGTGCATGCGCAAGGACATGTGTGCCATGTGACTGTGTGTTTGAATATGACAGTGTAAGGTGAGGGAAAGAGGGCATCAGATGAGCTAACTGGATGGGTTGTTCTGACACACACATACACACACAAGCACAGTTTGAAGAGGGTAAGAGAGGGGGGCATGACGCGTCAAGCTGGAGCCATGACTCAGTTGTGTGTGTGTGTTGTGTGAGAGTGAGGGAGCTGATCCCATTGTGTGTCAACAAGCCGTCCCATTCAGTGCCTGTGTGGCTAAACTCTGTTAATGAGCGTTGCCTCTGGCTGGGCCTAGCTAGCACAGAGCTCATCACAGCTAAGCCCCTCAACACACACAAACACACACTCCAACCCTGGACCAAAGTATGGGGGTGGGGGGTGGGGGGTGGGGGATGGTATGGTGAAGACAGGGAGGCAGGAGAGTGTGTGAACAACAGAGGAAAAAAGAAAGAAAAGGAAAAAATGAGTCAGGATGTGACCCCATCAAAAGATGACAAATTGCAGCTACAGTAAATGTGACTGTTTTCATGGAAAACACTCAAAAACAAAAGAACTTCTGGAGTTTCAGCTAGAATGCTGCTCATGTCAGAGTGGAAAATCCTCAGAGACAAAAACTCCCCACTACTACTACAAAATGAATGCATACTCATACTACATGACCAACTGTATCAACCAAACTATATAATATCCATTGTATCCAAGGTGGTGGAGACAAGAATACACCATGATAGGATCCTTCTATCATTCTACCGAAACAACTGATGACTCTACATACAGTCTAAGTCTACGATTACAGAGAAATTATGTAGTTTGATAGATAAAGTACAGCTATAGTGATACGGTCCGACCCTATCACCAAACAGAATGTCACATTCTCTGTTGCAATGAGATGTCAGAATAGCAAAACAAAAATGTAATAAAAAATGACAACCGATTACTTCTATATATTCTTCCCAAATTTCACTGATGAGGGTGTGGAGTATATATTTAGTTTCATGGTTCATATTAGTTCAGTCACCAATGATACTTGCAACCAGTGCACTTTGTGGTTCTTAAGGGGGACTTAGGACTCGACTGATGGATAAAGAAAAATAGGTAAATCAAAAGATCCCAAATCATCGTAAGTGTGATAGATGGACTGTTGTAAAGACAACAAGAAAAACAACAGGAAGAAACCAAAAGAGTAAAATACAGGTAGGTTGGTCATATGAGCCAGTAGGCAGAAGGAAGATGGGAGCTGGGGGTGAGAAAAGGAGGGCATGTCATCCTCCATCAGCACAACAAGCTCTCTCTCTTTTTTTCTGTTCAACACTTTTTTCCACCACCAGCAAGCTATTTCCAACCCACAGTGTGCGTGTGTGTATGTGTGTTTGAGTGAGCGTGTGCTGGAGGTGAGGCTTGGGGCTGAGGCCATTAAAGCTCTGTTAAAACACTCCTGACGCTGTTGGCTGATGCTGAAGCAAAAGGAGAGAGAGGAAAAGAGAGGAAGTGAGACAGTGAGGGAGGGAGTACACTCTCAGTGGCTGTCTCAGCCCGCCCAGCAGTCCACTGGCAGCCTGTCAATACTATGAGCACAGAGGTGCGAGATGAGTCAACAACCTAATTCTAACATCAAACTTTCATGGGCAACAGAGGGGAAGAGCAGGATGGAGAGATGTGGCGAGAGAGGAGAGAGGTTTGATGTTAACGCTTTCTCCATCACCTGACCTTCACTCCTCTAAACCTTTTAAAAACCCTTTAAAAACCAACCCCTTTTACACACTCTTATACACATAGTGTGCCACTATACACACCCTAGGACGCACACTGGGTTGCACTTTTAAAGTTCTGACCTGCGGCTGAATTACATTTGAGTGTTTTAGCAAGATATAATAGTGACCCTCTCACTCTCTCTCTCTCTCACTGCCCCCCACACTTTGCAGAAGCTCTCTCGCCCAGACAGAGAGAGTGCCAGTGACTTTATTTATTAAATATGGCCTGAGAGAAGAAGCAACATGGGTGAGCTGAGAATCCATTTTAGGAGGCCAGCTTTTAATGGCTTTCTGACACACTGGGATGGTAGTGGTTCCGTGGCAGCTTGGATGGGACACCTCTTGAGTGGCGAATGGTGTTTGTCCAAGCTTGTTGTCCCACGGAGTGTATGGAAATGTGCTGTGGTCATGGGAAGGACAGGAACGTTAAGATCGTAGAGTGAAGTAAAAAGTGCCATAGTGAGCGTCAATGCAATTAGCAGAAAGGGAATTTTACCATGTGAGACTCAAGCACACAGCTCTACTTGGATCATACTAGTTTGTTGCATCAGTAGCATACATATTTTTTGTTTGTTGCTAATTTGTTATGTCCCACATGCAGATTTTCATTAAACTAAATGTTTCAACCAACAAGTCCTCCAACCTAAATGACCATACAGGTCATTTGCACTTGTCCTGCTGTTGGGTATGACCCATGACAGCGAATTTAATAGTGATATCACTTAGAAAATTATATTCTAAAGATGAACATCTATACCAAAATTCATGGCAGTCCATCCAGTAATTTTTCAGATAGACCAACCAACCGACCTACCAACTGACATTACCTTCCCTAGAGCCATGTAGCAAGCATGCCAAAAAAAACCCCAAAAAACAACAACAACAACAAAAAACAAAACAAAACAAACAAAAAAACAATTAAGGTTAAAACTTAAGATTATCATTTGTCAAATATTTTTTACATGAACTGATTTAAGGGATGGTGTCAGAATTTTGATGCATCTCTATCAAGTTAGAAGACTCACAAGACTCAGCTTTGATGCAGTGGAGGCTTAGATTTCCTGACTCACATCCCCATAGTATGGCTCAAGCTTCTTATGGATTTTACACCCTCATATTGCAACTTGATAGTGTCTCTTTGTTAGACCCTCCCTGCCTGGTTATTGCGGACATCTTTCAAATTCCACATCCCCAATCTGTAATCTAGGTTACCTCATCTAGGCGATTTTCTCAGACTAAGAGGATGAAAATGAAAAATTTGGCAATTTTACTTGATAAATAACTGATGCATTTAAGTGAGTATTAAATTTGTCTGAGTAATGCATTCATCAGCTGTTTCACCTCTAAATAAATTTCTAAAGAAATTTGGCCAATCTTATTCCAACTTTCATATGAGGTGATGATGTAAATGATAATTTGAATGTTGGCTATGTTGACAAAAACACGAGAAGGAAAGATCAGGTCAGAGATAAAGACAGAAAGTAAACAGTGATGGCATCACTCACTGACACAAACAGCAATGCAACATTGTCAGGCTAATGCTCATCGTGTCTGCTGACAGCTCAAGACCTACTAGTGCTGCTTCTGGTGACTTAGTCTGTGCACTGTGGGCAGTGGAAGGACTGGGGGCTGTAGCAGTGGTGTGGAGGCATGTAATAGTGAGAGGGTTGATTAGCATGGCAGGGTGTGGATGGACAGTGATAAGGCAGTAGAGCACCACTGGCACTTTACTGACCTACTGAGACTTGCTGTAAGCAGGGATTTACAGAGGGAGGGAAAGAAGACAATTTAGACAGCTGTTCTCACATATGAACTCTGGACCATGCCCAGAGAATCAGGTCCAGACAATCTCTGGAGTTGCTTTTTCACACATAAAGCACACAACAGGAGACTGTCCATGTGAGATGCATTCTCACCTACTGAAAATATTTTATTCAGTCTAGGCTTGGGGTGGTGCCTGCAGGTAGAGCGTGCAGAGGAACATCATCAGTTCATTTAATGTATTGCCCAGCTGATGCAGACATTTGTGTTCACACATGGAGCTCTGCCGCTTAATGTCTAGAAAAGTTGAGGTTTGCAGTGCATGTATGAAAGCACCCCTGAGGTAGCATCACCAGTCTTAGAGTAATAAACAAAAGTTTAATGATGAAATTTGAAATTGACCCATACTATATCCCACTTAAGCCATTATATGATCTGTTTATTATTGATCAGATAGCTTCAGAAACCCCTTGCACACACACCTTTTTGATGTCAGGCCTGTGTCTGATCAATTCAGAAAGTTTCTAAAACACACCCTCATGTCACCATAATTGGCTAACTTTGTGGAATTGAGAAAAGAGCCAGTACTGTATCTGTCTCTTGAGCTCTCTGTATTCATTTCTGACACAGTTTTAATGTAACCAAGTGCAACGTTATGAATGTCTTCCAGGAGAGGGTGTCGACTAATGTGTTCAGCTTGTCACCCCACCTTTGAGTGTTGCTGTTTGGAACATCCATTAACACTTTTGATTTCCAATGTTTTCCAATTTTCCAATGAACTAACACAACTTTCTTAAATTATCAGGTTTGAAAAAACAGGCTTGTCTGCATCACGTCAGCAGTCAGATCTTAGATTGACTGCAAGGATCTCTGCTTAGAGGGTGAACCTTTTCAGTTAACACCCAGGGTGACCTTCAGCTGGCCTGTTGTACCTGGATTATGTGTGGCAAAGCATAAAAGACCTTGCTTCCAGTGTAAATTAATTAAACTAAGCAAATTAGAATCTGTGTTTTTCTGGAAATAATTCAACATTTTTTGGATACAAAAAATATATAATTTAAAATAACTGTTATTCAAAATAAGAAGGTGTTCAGTCAAGCACCCAACTCAAAAGCCCCTTTCACCCTCTTATGGGCATTAATCCTCTATGCTGCTTTCGCCTTTCTAGGGTTCCCTGTGTTAAAGAAAAGAAAAAAAAAAAACAAAAAAAACAGCATACATGCTAATTTTGGCAAAAAAAAAGGTATCATTGTTTAATTTTTTGATATACCCTAACATACTCTGTACATTCATTAATCTACATTAATCTGTCTATGGTACAATCACACCAATAGATGCACAGAATTGATTATGATTGATTGATTATTCCCCTTGTTTCTCTCCTTTCTCTTGGATTTACTCTCTTGACACCACTGCTCTCTACTCCATAAAAAGATGAAACTGCATAAAAAATACAATAACTTAAATAACCAATGAGTTACATTAATCACACACCACACATACTATATGTACATGCCAAATAGTGATAATACAAAGAAAAAGAACTGAGGTTAAGTGGTGAATTCAATTATTTATTCCCACATAAAAATATCTCCAAGCCCCATTTCATTGTTGCTGGTCTTGAGCAGGGCTGCACTGAGTCAGAGTCATTCAGTGCCAGTCAGTCTCATCTAGTATTTATTAGAGGTGTCACAATGCACCATGACAGGATGCATCACGATTCAGAAAACATGACAATACGCATTGTGACGCTGAAAAACTGTATCATGATGTGACTGATGAAGTGAGCACTGTGTCCTGAAGTAATCGTGACTGCTTGCACTGTACACCATACGAAATAACACTGGTAAAAGAACACTCCTAATTACATATTACATATTAACTGATATTCTTTTTAAATGGAGCATGTATTAGTGTATCTACGGTATTTTAGAGTTTTGCATTGCAGATTGTTTAGCCTAATTATGTTGAGTTTTTCAGAGTAAATCAGCCCTGAAAGTCTTTGGTTAGTTCAGTTTAAGCTGCAGGAGTTCGTGAAGCTGCTGTAACATGTTCTGCTGCCACAAAGGAAATAAATTAATGACGAATGAAAATGAGATGATAGCAGCTCCTGATGTTTTTTCTGCAGAAATTAAATATGGGGTAAATCCACTGTTACAGATGATGACTCTGAAAAATATTAACTGTCAGAGAAAATAATTATATAAGAGGAATAAGAGTGATAGAGGGATCGACTTGCTACAGTCACTCAGTCAGCTGATGAGTGGTCACCAGGACAGTGAGCGGTCTACAGACGTCCGACTGAACAGAACCTGGAGCAGCCAGATACCTTACATTGTCAGAGGCTGAGGGAAGATGAGAAATTGAGGTTCAAATCTGTTCACTTTAATTCTTCTCATACCATTATCTCATAAGGCACACAGGGGGATCATTCACAGAAGTGTGAAGGATTACTTCAGGACACAGCACTTACTTCATCAGTCACATCACGCTATAGTTTTACAGCGTCATGATGCAAATCATGACGTTTTCTGAATCGCAATGCATCGTGTCACGGTGCATCGTTACACCCCTAGTTGCAATGAATGGAAACGTAATTGTACCAAGGGAAAAATATTGTCTTATATTATGGCCAATACGGTATCCTTTCTTTTGCACTGTAATCTGCAGAATAAGAGAATAACTGCAAGAAAGATTTCATTTTTATATTAGAACTGGAAATTAGTTACAACAAGGAAAACACTATAAGAAACTGGGTTTTGTGGCAACAAGAGATTTGAGATAAGAGATTCTATTTTTGCAGTTCACACTATAAGGAAGTAAATACGAACTCTAAGGTCTTAGTTTGTTTTCACTCTTTCTTCATACATCCTTAGAGGTATTGTGAGTGCATCAAATCGTAAGCACTGTATCGAGTATCATACCGAATTGTGAGTTAACTGAATCGTTACACCCCTAATATTCATTTGATTACTTGAACACAGCTTGTGATTGTTTTTATTGTAACGATGATCATTTCACATATCTGACCACTGCAGTGTTAAATGAACCAGTAAAACTTGACTCAAATTATAATTGCTGACTTAAATTTTCATTAGTCTGGATTTTGAGTTTTTCTGTCCTATAATGGTCTAAGTGCTGCATTACATTTATCTATTTTGGAAAAATATATATTTCTGAGAAAGAACACATTTATGCAAGTAAAAGCCACATTTAAATATGCTAAGTATAAGCAACTAATCAATGCACACATTTCCAGATATCCAGCAGGCCTCAGAAAACTACTGCACTGCTCTAAACCTATTCCATGGTGATATGTGAAGTTGAGTCACACTTAACTCTGATTTATGGCAGTCGAGCTCTTCCCACTTTTCCACAACCAAGCTCAGACAACTAAGCCACCACAACACTGTCAAAACTGTCACATTGCCAAGTAGAGGAGCACACCCTGTTTGGTAAATCACATTCTCTGTGGCTGCAAATGTGCGGGAAAAAAGCTGACAGCCAACTCTGTCTTGAATCTCTAGAAGTAACTTTCCTTTGAAGGGCCAACTGTAAAACATCTCATTGGGGCTCAGTGGTTGGGGTTTTTGGCAAATGAGAACAACAGCAAGAAAACAAACAAGTTTGGAGGTTTCTCAAAATGTTCTCTGACAGCTGTGTGATGGACAGGGTGGGAGAGCAAAGAGGAGGAAGGGAAGATTGAGGCAGACAGGGAGGGACAACATGGTAGGAAAGTCTGGGAGTGCTGACAGGGACAAGGATGGAGCAGAGTGGAAGTGAAAGTGTGAGGTAGAGAGATGAAGAGGTGGAAAGATTACAAGAGGACATTGATGGAATTGAGGTTTGGCCGATGAGAAATTTTGTAAGCCAACTCTGAGACTGTTTTTCAACAAGGCCAGCTGACAATCTATATTTTCTGTTAGCATCCAGTGTATATATTTGGGCATTTTACATTCATAAACAATAGAACATACCCATATTCAATTCTGTATACTCAGATGTTATAAGAGAATATTGGGGAAATGTTTTATGATTCAAATTTATTATTATATTGGGGGGTTAAATGCTTCAAACAAAGCACTTATTGGATTTTTTTTTATCCAACAGCGTCAAAAAAAAAAAAAAAAAAAAACAAAAAAAAAACACTCCATCCATACCATTCCAATGGTGGAATCAGGAGTACCACATCCAGAAATTATGTAACGTTCCCACACTGACAAACTGACATGGTCACGTCACACACAAAGTGCAAGAATTTATTTGAGCAGGGACTGTCAAAAATTGTGTGCCATGATTCCCATTTGAATTATTCACTGGCTTAGCCCTTTCTATGGTGGCAGGCTTTTCAGCTCATGTTCGAATGTGGCCATTAGGCTATAAACAACTTTGCCTTAAGATGTGGACCACAAACTTGCAATTATTGAATCTAAATTCTAAAATGTATCTGCCTTTTTTCCTACACCACTAAGAAAATCTTATCAAATAGCTCCACAAAACCCTTCACCCAACCTGACCTCAATCATACTCTTCCAGCCAGATCTTAAGCCCTCCATCTACATCAAACTCCCAATTTCTTTCCAAGGTCATACTCCTCCCACACATCAGTAATAAAAACAACAATGCATGTTAAGTTCCACAGCAAGCAATATAGAAATGAATTAAGCAATTTCCCACTCTAAAAACAGGTTTTGCTCATTTAATGTGATCTGAAAAGAGAAATGACCATTTAAAAGTAGTTTAGAAAGTAAAGGCCTCAAGTAAAAAGAATCCAGTCACGTCATGGGTGGTGCTGCTGGATTCCTCAAATTTTTATTCCAGGCTCAATAATATCTGTACTAACTTGTTTCACCATCAAGTTGGGTGGTGATAAGGGTATGCTAAAGAATAAACAAAAAGAAGGCTGGGGAGGGTTGAAAATGCAACATGGGGCTGGAGAGTGACACATTTTCATCATCAACAGAAGTGAGCACAGTGCTCCAATGACGTTGCCGTTTGTCAACTCATTGGCCTAAAATTCTGAGTGACCCTAATACACGGTCATTTTTTTCTGGGCCCTGCTGTCCTCCTGGGTCAACGCTACACTGTCCTGGGGAGAGGCCAGCGCTTGCATGAATAAGTTAAGACCGTTAGGGGACCAAAGTCCGTTGGCTGACGTTTCCACCCCACTGAGTTTTAACACATTAGGAAGCCCCACTGCCAGTAATGAGCCAGAGACAGAGGGATGGGGATGGGGGGTGCTGAGGGGTGAGAGAGTGTACTCATATCCTCAGAGCAGAACTCCCTGAGCACACTAGACTGTGTCACTCTCAACCTGTTACTGTTGTGCAAAGTTACTCACATGTCATGTAAAAAGATGGCACTACTGATTGACAACCTTTTACTTAAAGCACACTGGTATAGTTCATTACTACAGTGTAAGCCCATAGAAAACACCAAATCTTGTTAACAACACAATCGTGAGACAAGAATAACAAATAACATTCAACATCATGATTTTATGCACATTACCATATCATTATATAATTATGTGGCTGTCATGCCTTCAAATGTGAGTATAATCAGCATATGATTCCTTGTAAGACTTTCTGAGCACCACTTATAGCAAGATATTACCCAGCAGTTTGCCATAAATGATATTGACTGAAATTGCTATATTAAGAAAATTGAGTCTGTTGTCAATCATTTTTCATTAACAACTTAAGTATTTTAATATTATAGTTAGCATGTAGTTATTAGACCTTCTAATTCCAAATGTGCCTCAAGTACTGACATAGTATTATATCACCTAACTGTAGTCAAACAAAAGTTGTTTTTATTTATTTGTTTTCTTATTTATTTATGTCTGAACACTGGGGGTCAGAGAGAAATAGTATTTTGATCCTCTGTATGTTCTGCGCATATGGCAGGTTTGACAATAAAGCCTTGTGGCCATGCCTGGTCAGTCCTTTCGGAGGCAAAAGTGTTGGTAGCATGATGACATGATACTACTGCAAAACCTTTACAAAGGGGGTCAGGTGGATGGTTTGGCATACAAAATGGCGGACCTTGATATTAGAGGCTGTGTTTTGCATCCCATCTCCTACCAACAGTCAACCTTAGGTCCATTATACCAAGACTACAGTCTTATCTCTAACTGTAATGAGGCAGTTTTAGTTGCCTAAATATGATCAAACCTTAGCCCAAGAGGTGGCAGATCAAATTATACTCATATAAACAACTGATGCTGGGTGGGTTTAAAAGACACTGATGAACCATATTTTGTCATTTTGATATTAGGTCTTGTTGGGTATGTTGCCCTGCCAGTTGGTGCCAAAGATCAGAAAATGCATGTACGGGTTACTTTGGAAGCCAGTGACAATCTACTGTATCTATTTTGTCATTAAGGTATGAACACTCGTTTAATTATTCGTCATGTTCCTATCTAATTACAGTGGGCCACAGTGGGTTTGGCCTGTCTTGGTGCAGCAAACTTTACAGTCAGTGAAGCTGTAATTAAAATAGAGGTTTCAGGTCGTTTCAATTCACTGGGTGCTTTCAGAGGATTCATCAGGCTCTGACCAAGGGAGTTCACACTGTAGCCAGGGTTGTGTGTGTTGTTCTTCAGAGAAAGAATGTATGTGTGTGTGTGTGTGTGTTTTCTCCTCATCTCAGCCCCAGTGCCCCTGTGCCCTGGCCTCTCTTCCTCCCCCACTGTGTGCGAGTTTATTCACAGGAAATGCAGGGGAGCCTCACGGGTGGCTGGGCTGATGCAAAGCGACGTGGCGTCTCCAGCGAGCCGGGAACTTAGCATGTCAGGCAGGTCAGCACCGGGCAAGCAGACAGTCGATAAAATATTCAATACAGCACTCCCAGTTCATGGATCTAATACCTCAGAAAAGCCCCCCCCCTCCAAAATCAAAAGGAAAAAATCATCATTTATCCAACCTCCTCCCTTCACATAACCTAGTGGGGTGGGTTTATCAAACTGAGGGTGCAAAGGCCTCTTGTCAGTGAAGATCTGAATCTGGTGGCAGAGCTAGAGTGGATTCATTTTTGCAGGATGTCTTATGGATGTCTTATGGAAACTCTTCCTTCCCTCACTCTAAGGCGAGACAGCTAGAGTGAAAGTTCATAAGGTCATTGAGACCTTTGCAAGCCTATGCGGTGGTACTGTAACACAGAAGCCAGTCTTTTTGTCCTTCACTTTCGTTTCAGGAAAAAAACAAAAAACAAAAAAACCCTCACTAATTTCTTTCATGGTTCCACTTTTCTTTGGCTTTTATTTTCTGTGCCCTCCATCTTTCCAGAGCACTGGGGGCAAGAAAAAAAAGAAGAAAAAAAAAAAAACATACGGCAGAGTTTGACAGTGTGGTGAATGGAGTCTGGAAGGGCTGGCCTTGGAATGTCTTCTGTCACTTTAGCGCAATGGGCGCTAATCCCAATTAGCATCATTCAGCTGCACTGAGGGAGCATCACATCGACTCAACCTCTGCTGAGACAGGCGCCCTCCGTGGACTGGGCGGATACAGAGAAACACCAGCTGCTATCGGCCTGTTTTGCTGATTAACCTAGACACTAAGATGTCGTTGCTGTGTCTTTTGACTCCCGAGCCACTGCGTCCTCCTCCCTTTGTTGTCTTCGGGTAGCTTCCGTCTACTTACATTTTTAACAAGCATCTCCTCTGTCTCCATCTCTTTTATTGTGTCGTCTGAGTGTGTGGTATTTTATTACTTACACTGCATAGATTGGTTGAGTACACTGGATCAGTGTTACCCACTCAAACGGTTTTCCTTTCTCCCCCTGAATAATTAATGGAAATGGATGGTTAAGGACAAAGGCAGTGAAGACTCCATTAGGGGGTGAAATGTTGAGAGGTGCTGACTTCATCATTGGAGTTGTTAGCACCAGGGGTGGTGATCCGATTTAGACAATATTCTACAACAGACATGGACCCAGGAACTACCAGCTTCTGCACTAAAGCATTGTCACTAACAAGTACTGTACATTTCTGATGAAAGTAGCAGCACTGAAAGCAGGGGTTGTTCACTCCATAACTTGATATTGTCTTCTTGTCACGCAGGGCTGAGATTCCTGGCATACATGCCTTCATTGGACACCTGCATGGATTTTGAGCTTACTAAAAACACACAGTTTGTACTAACAAGGTAATGTGGGTGAAGGGGGTGGGGTGGAAACATAGCTTTTATGGAGTACAATTGGGAGCTAACCTAAGTGATAAAAATAGCTGGATCTGGTTGTAAGGGTTTTGTTTTTGCATTTCCAAAGGCACGTCATAATACATCCCAGAGTTTCAGGATCCAGCAGCTTTCAGATACCTATAAATAAATGCTTTCCTGAGCTTTGCTTCTCTCTTTTACTTGCAGACACACTCATGCAGGGGCTGGAGCCAAGTAAATAGCCCCCCTCTGATGAAAAACATTCCAATACTACCAACACAGGGAAAGGGGAGTGGATGGGGTGCCGGTGGTAGGGCTTTTAAAATGGACTCAATCGCCTGTTTTCCCCTAGTACCATTTTCACTGCCACCATTTTCATAGAGAAAGAAGCCCTCAGCGCTCTCTAAGGGTTTACTGTGCTTATTTGCAGACAGAGATGAGCTAAGTCTCTTCTTGAGGACTGCGTGTTCCAGACTGAGAGAAGAAACAGACTTTAACCCTCTCCAACCTCTCAGTTTTTGTGCCAGATGACACTGCCAAAGACAGGTCTTCACTAGAAGGCAATCTTTCTGTTAGGGTTCAGGACCTAATAAGAGGGACCACCACCACAGTACCACCACAGTAAGAAACATGGAAACTTTAACTGAATGAGACACAACCAAAATACAAAACTGTTCAACACAAACAAAATTTTAAGTAATTTTAAGTAACTAATTTAAAATCTTCAAACTTCAGCAACACATACTGTTACTAAGCAGCTCTGGTGAAAGGAGGAATCCAGTACAGATGAGCCTAAAAATGACATCCCTTGATGAGAACCAGATTCATCCATCCATCCATCCATCCATCCATTCATCCATTAATCAACTACATCACTTATCCTTTAAAGGTCGCAAGGGGCTGGTGCCAATCCCAGCTGACACTGGGCAAGAGGCAGGGTACACCCAGTACAGAGCACCAGTCTATCACAAGGCTGATGTACAGAGACCTAAGGGCAATTTAGAGTGACCAATTAACCTAAGCATGTCTTTAGACTTCACTGACAAGTCTGGAAAAAAACAACTTCTACAATTTTTTTTCTTTTTTTTCTTAACAAGTAATTTGACTTCCATTGGCTAATTTTAGTTCTTCTACACTGAGTCATAAAAGTAATTTTGAAAACTGTTGGTGGATGCTGCTTGCTTGTCACAACTGGACTGCATCCTCTTTTGCGCTCTCTAGATTTTCTGGGTCCAGAAAGTGACTGAGTTGGCAGTATAACATAAAATCAAACTCTAAGCTTCAAAATATTAGAATGTGTCTTCAGAAAACATGACATGCCTATATTTTTCAAATCTGTGGCTGTTACATGCAGTCCTTTTGAAACATTATAGGGATCTCTCTAAACCAGACCCTTTAAAGATAACAATGACATGACAAAATACACAACTACAGTACAACACTTCGGTGTCATTCTAGTGTTTTTTTTCTGTTCTACCAATCCATCCTCACTTCAGATAGTCAGTGTTTTCAGACCAAAGTCACGGATGAAATCTGGGCAAACAATTTGGATCTGCTAACATTTACTGATCTTCTTTGAGTGTTCTAAATCACTATAAACTAAATGTTCTCTTTCTTTTCTGGCACATGTGGGGTGCCAGGAAAAACTGTACTCTCGAAAATGATATATTACAATAGCCACATAGAGTAAAATATTCAAGTTACAGAGCACTCAAATAAGAGATTACAAAAAAAGTCAAAAGAACTGCCACACCAAAAATAATTTCCAGAAAAGTACAATTACACAAAAAAAGATATCAAATGACGAGGGAAAGTAATTGTAATCCAGTGCAAGCAGTATCGGAAGTTATAGGAGGAGGGGTTGGTGTTGCTGACTTCAGGAATGCTGTCAGTTCAGAGTTGTAAACGGAGTTGGCCTTCACCAACAATGGGGCATATTTTGCGAGATGCTGGGAGTCGATAGCAGGCGTCCGTTGTGACAAAGGGCCACTTCTCCAGCTCCGTGAGAAAGGCATGTTAGCTCAGCTCTTTGATACAGGACACTGTTTCTCTGACCACCATTCATTACCATCTATAACAGACGACTCAATGGACATTGCGCATTAGGCATAACTTGGCCCTCCTACACACTCTCAGAGGCTGCATTATGGAGGCCTGAGAGCCAGTCTTCTCTAAACACTCCTAGGTGTCTCATGAAACAAGCTTGGAGCGGAGCTCTGCCTCACTTTTACTCAGTAGTTGAGACATGAGCTGTCTTGAAACCTTGGGCTTTGGTGGAGCATCGGAAGAATAACATGGCAGAGACATCCACATTTGTTTCCACTTACGTTACATGATCTTTAAGAGCCTAATTTGAACAAATCCCTTGCCTTGACCACACACTGTACTTTCTGAGGGCTCGTAACATATGTATGCTGGGTGTTAATGTCATTCTTAAAGTAAACAGTGCCAATACCCAGGGCTGAGTAGAGTGCACCCCATTTTTGGCCTGAGCTTCCTCTAGTCTTTTATTAAGAAACCAAATGAAATAAAGCAAGGGCTGCTATTTATTTACTGTACCACTGTAACATTTTTCCAGCTAGGACTCTTTTTTGCATGTTGTCAATGCAACCATCCCCAGCATTTAGGCTATTAAAGGAAAAGTGAAAGGGGGGGTAAAAATCTAATGACATTGATTAAAATTCCATCTAAACTTGTTTACCCTTCATCATTGCATGTAAATTACAGCCTAACAACACAAACCAACAATACTAACAGCTGGAACACAAGGTATTGTAAATATTCAAACCACACCCAAACAGATAAGACAATCACAATTTTTACACGTAAAGCTCAAAGAAAACCATGAGGAGGAACCATAAATGTGTGTATTTAAATGGATGCATGTGGTTCACATGTTACAATCTAGGCTATGAAAAAATAAAAGTAAGTGTGTGTGTGTGGGGGGGGCTTTATGTATGTATGTATCACATAAAGCTGGTGTAATGCTGTCCCGGTGTGATTTTATACAGCATGCCAGCATCATGGAATCAGAGGCCTAAGTGTGCATTAAGTCCCCTGATTCCACCTCTGTACCTTTTATACAGAACGGCGAGGCGGAATAAAGTTGCAATATTTCTGCCTTGAAAAAGCTGTGAAAAGGGGCTTATATATTAAAGGCTGTCAGAGAGGCAAGTACCTGGGGTTAAAGCAGGCTGCCCAAGGCTCTTCTACCACATGAAGCACAATTTGTGTTGCTGAAATACCTCTCCTAAGCTCACTTTGCTCTATCTCCCATTGCTCTGTGGCTCTGCCGCTGGCTCGTGGCACCTCCCCCAGCACACTGTGAGTGTGCTATAGCTCTGGGGAACGCCAACACCATGTCAAAAGAAAGAAGAGAGAGGGTGAGAAAGAGAAGAGGGGAGGAAAGGTGCTGGTAAAATGTTAATGCGTTGTCCTGTTCAATACCTGCATCTTTGGTCAGGGGATGGCAACCGCCCTCCCTGCTACTCTGTGATGCAAGGATACATGAAATGGTGGAAGAAAATACAAGTGGAGTCAATCCTGTCCCTTGTTTTTCTCAAGTGTGCATATCCACACACCCTCCCACACACAAGACAACATAAACATTTCATGTTTGGTTAGTAGCCATGCATGAGGAATTCCCCCACCCTGTTGGTGTGTCTTGTTTATATTGCCTTCTTGTTGGAGGTTCATTGTACAGGGCGAGAATCCTCTCACTGCTCCTTGGCTTATAACCTGACCTCTTTCTGTTTTACACATACTTGCAGTCTACCTGAAGGCTAGTCATAAGTTTCTGAGATGCTGGCTAACTCTTCTCACACAAGGAGGGGGTTGCTGGGGGATCTGCTAGGTTATTGTGTGTCTGGTCTGGGGTGGAGGTCACCCAAAGTTACAGGAAGGAATCCTGAGGATTGCTGGTGGAAGAACAGGGATGTGTATATGTGTGTGTGTCTGTTTGTGTGTGTGTGGGTCTGGCAGATGACAGATCTGTGAAGTCTTTCCTAGTGCCCCCAAGGCAAAAGAAGCAGTGGTGTGGTGGTCACATCTTCAGAACACTTACAGTCTTTATCCCGCTCTCGTTCCCCCATCCTGGGGGGGCTCAGCCTGCTGATTACTACACAGGAGGCTATTCAGCAGCTGAATCCCCCACCCTCCCGTCCCTCCCCCTTCCCCCCCTCCTGCGGCGCACACACAAACACAGACACAACCGCTCTCCACCCTTTACCAATCTTCCCTTTTATTCTGGGATGTTCCAAAATCATATTTTGCAGTCATGCAAACATAATGGGAAGGGCAAGGACAAAGGCAGGCTTGGGTTTTGCGCGAACATCTTTTTGACACTCAGCACAAAAGCGGTCAGTTCAACACCTCATCCCACAAAGGCATCACATGGTCTTTTAACCCCCTACCCACCCCAGCCTCGCCCACCTCTCAACCAAAAGAACGCCTCGATGATACGCTAAAACCACACAGACACACACACACACACACTCTCTGCATTGGGCCCTGACACAACACAAGTCTCCCTTAACACTTCAATCAAATTCTCCACCCCTGCAATGAAACAAACCCCCTTCCTTAAGACTGAAATGGAGCTGGTGAATCATGGACAGTACAATGTGTGTTTTCAATCCCTGACCCTCTATGTCCTCTCTAGCCCACATGCCTGCCTGACTTTTAGACTTTTAACTCTGGTCTTGGACAGTTGTTCTGTATGTGTGTTGTGGTGGGCTCAGGGGGCAGACTGGGGCAGGGACAAGGGGTAACAGAAAAAGGGCAGTCAACAAAACTCAATTGTCCTCAGAATGGTGGTAATTGCATTTGATTAAAATAATGACAGGGTGTCAGGACAGAATGGCGGGTCCCTTGGTGGGAGTGTTGAGGGCCTGACACAGAAACTGAGGGGGGGCCGAAACAGAGACAGAGAGAATGTGACAGAGACAGAGCACTGTGTGGTTCATGTGTTGAAGCTCAAAGTGTGACACTCACCTATATCACCATGAGACCAGGGCATGAGGACAACACCACATGGAAAAGAGAACGAAAAAGAAAGTGATTACATGAATTAAAAAAAAAAAAAAAAAAAAAAAAACACAAAAAGAAGAAAGTCTAGCAGTACCTCAGCTATAAAAATTCAGTTTGATATCTGGTGCCCCATAACATGCATTGTTTTCTTTGCTCTTAGTAATAAAATGGTTCTGACCACAAATATATCTGAGCCCAAACTGCAGCATTCAGAATTGTCATCATATTTTTTTTGTTGTTTTCTTGTTTTTGTCCTATTGTTTTTGTTGTCTTTGTTGTCTTGCACAGCAGTACAATGACAAGTTTATATATCTTATGTTTGTATACGTGTATCAAAGAATGACATGTGATGAACCTTACAATAACATACAGGAATACTGTATTTCTGTATGTATCAAAGACACACGTGAAACAGACTTTACAACATCGAGAGATATTATGGCTTTAATGTAAAGTTTAAAACAATATAGAGGTAGAAGTATAATTACACATTAAATAGAACAACTAAGGCAAAGCAGCTCACATTTGCAGTTAGTTTCCTTCAGTGGTTGAAAGTAAGTTTTATTACAAAGGCACTGGGCAGCACTGTAAAGTAAATTAAGCCATCTGAAAGAATATCAAATGAGTTAAATTAACTCTACTGCAGGCACAGCATTAAAATGCTACGTACATGTTAATGCATTAACAATAATAATGCTAAACCAATAGTATGTCATATAAAAATGCAAGACTGACAGAACCCATTTTGGCTGTATAGTAAGTACTTTTATGTTTATACTTTCAGTTAATTTTGCTGAGAATATTTACATATTATTGTTAGAGATCTGAATACTTCCTCTACTACCTTCAACTACTAACAATACACTGAGTAGGACACATTCAAACATACATGCGTAACTAGTTATACTATACATCACAAGTATCTTGTGACAATCACATTTACCATAAGCCCTGTTTCTAAACCCTGTTTCTTTCTCTTGATTAGATATTATTATGGCTTGTACAAGTCGAGGGGAATGATACATCAATCTAGCATGACATGAAAATTAAGTGACATAATCATGGCAGGTGGATGAAATAACAAGCCCTCATGTCTTATACACATAAAAACAAAAAAAAAAAACCAAAAAAAAAAACAGTCAAACTGTTTTAAAACTTAAAAAAATAATTCATGTGAAATTAAGGTCTTGTTAAGTTTAGATAACTAAATCTACTCGGTTAAAGTTAGGTCATTGTTGTGGTTGTTGTTCAGATGAGGAAAAACACTGCTGTCATGGTTAATGGAAACCACCAGTATGAGACAGGGTACGAACAGCAGTCGTCACACAGTACATTCACCCAGCCATCAATCCCCTTCTATGACGTTACACTTCTGCCTTCCCTACACAGAGAGAAAAGTAATTATTCTGAAGACTGCAAGAGGGCACACAGACAGTGTTTTAAGAGTCTGAATGACCAATGTTCAAACAGTGATAGTAGAAGAAATTTAACTCCTGTTGTGGAGACCTCATAATATCACTCTCTCCCTATATCAAAATCCAACTGTTCTCAGGCAGTGTACTCAAATACAGAGTAGTATGAACTTCCTCACTTAGCCAGCCTGTCCTTTGCCATGACCCACAGCGGCCTGCGGCGCTGTTAAACAACCTCTGCTTTTGATGCACGCTGAAGCCAGAGAGAATGAAAGGGATAGAAGCTTTTACAAGTGGTCTGACAACAGTGTCTCTGCTCTCTGTAAAAGCAGCAGCGCTCAGGGTTGGAACAAGGGACATAGAGAAGAGCAAGACAAGGTGTGTGTGAGAGAGAGAAAGAGAAAGAGAGAGAGAGGGGGAGAGAGAGAGAGAGAGAGAGAGAGAGAGAGAGAGAGAGAGAGAGTTTTGTGTTAAGGCTATGGAGAATATGATAGCCGGTAGGGATGTGAAGCCTCTGAAAGGAGGATGTCTAAGCTGGGCTCAGACTCTCATCTCCTCACACAGCCGCGCCCTTTCCCAGCATCCCTCTCTTTGTTTATCCCTTACACCTTAACAGGAAGTTCATCCTGGCCCTGGAGCAAACCCCCCCACCCCCCAGCACTGCCAAAGCACTGGTTCACACAAAAGGAGAGGCAGTGAGTGTGTTGTTGCATTAAGGGTCACAGAAATGTCATGAACCTATGAGGTTTTTCTTGTCATACAAACCGTATGAACTACAACTGTAATTGAGATGTCACTATACATAGCATGTAAAGTAAAACTAAAGGTGCTTGTGCTCCCCTGTATCAATATGTAACCATGTTTAAATGTAAGAAACAAACAAATAAACGACCAAATACTGTAGTCCTGTAGAGAATAGGTTTTCCTGTTTTCCTCCACATAATAAGATGGTGTAAATAATAGTTTATTCATAATGCAGTGTTAATGGGGTATTTAATCATACTGGTTGTCAATGGAGAGATTTTCACATGAATTTGAATGCAGCAGTTTTACTGGATTATACAGAAATATTCTAATTCTGTTTATTCTTATTCTTGGTATTGTAACTATCTTTGATTTCAGTAGTATAAAGGCAGTTTTAAAAGCTTTTCAAACAAACAAGACATGAATGAAACAATATCTGGAGGTTATGAGCATGAAAACTGAATTGTAATTGAGTTATTGCATCAATAGCACATGTTATAGCTAAATTCAGTCCAAAGCTATTATCGTTCACTTTCAAAAAAACCTGATGACAAGTGGTCAGTAACACTTTAACCCATTTAGCATTTAAAAGCAGAATATAAATGTAATTAGTGGCTTATAACACACTATAATGTAGTTGTAAGAAGACCGTGTGTATGGTCATTTTAAGTGTTTATTAGTATATAGTATTTACCAACAATTGTAACTTTTCCTATGAAGACATATTTTATAACATTACAACTGTATTTGTGTACAATGTTGTCTGTTCATATAGCAGATTTATATTTGTACGCAAGTCCTTTAATAAACACTAACTGTCAAACACACACAGAGACTAAAACTTGTATAACACAGTAACAGTAATAAATTACTATAAATGCATCCCTGGAATATAAACTTAAAACTGGAATTATAGCTCTGTATTATGGAGTTATGGCATAGTCTATAATCTTCCCCTCAAAATTACCTATGTAACAGGGCTACATCAGCTACAGAAACACCATATAAAGACTGCAGTGATTGGTCGTCAAATTTTTGACAGCAGAGCCATAGATTACAACAGGTAAGATTAAAGCAGGAGAGTAGAGTCTGTGGATAAAATGGATAAGAAAAAAAACAACAGTTACAATGATATGCCACACACTCAAAAATTCAATGGATACTTAAACTTTTCTTTAAAGTGTTAAATTGTGAGGTATCTAAATTTTGGAAGGAAGTTCTGTATAGGGGTACGGACTACTTTAAACTGTAGCAATATGTTTCACTTTTTCTGGAAGACCTGTGAAAGTATCACTGAGTGAGAAACTGAGCACTGAGTTACGGAAACTGTTGGAACAGCGAAAACACAGTTCATGAAATGTCACTTTGATAATGACAAAGAATATATTTTTTGCACCTGGAGAGTGCTTGTGTTTACATGGATGTGTTCAGCCATGTGTGGTGGCTGGTCTTCCCCCCTCTGTCTCCAGCTCTAAAGTCCTGTGTGGGAGAACTAAAAGTTCAAGGTCCTGTGCAATGGGCTTGTATCACCCTCAGTGTCCAAATATTTACTGTCCAGCAAGTCCAGGCTGGAGAGTACCGAGAAAAGCTGCTGTCTATCTATTAACACTTGGCTAAGATCACTCACATTGTGCAATGTGATCGATTGCAAGCATTATGAGGCATGAAAAATTAATTATGAAAATATTTAGAATGAATGGTAACTGCAAGTGAGGCACGATGTAATAAATATGAAATCTCTTTTTGGTTGAAAACTTTAATGATGTCATCAGTCATTTTTGATAAGGCTTAAGACCTAAAATGTTGAACTGGAAGTGTGGCGTTTTAGGAACTGCATTTAAGGAGACAGTGTTAAGTCTAATAACGGATCCTGTTTAACTGCATTATGGGGAAATTCTTGTTTCATCTCGTCTATGATTTGTTTACTCAGCAGGATTAATAAATAAAAAAATGTGCTGCTTTATCCTTCTTGGGATTTCAGATCCTTTTCAGGTTTGGTACATTGTATCTATTGATGATAATCAGATACTGTCATACAATTGAGCCCTTCAAAATAATGTTTCAGTTGTAATATCTATTATATTCTCACTGTACTTAGTATATAATGTGCAGAACTGTTAAGATGAAACTGAAGAAATAGTGTCTGAAAACACTGAAATTGATGTTCACAACAAACATGACATGCATCAGGGAACATTTGTTGTTCCTCTTAGGCACTTCTTCCTCCCAGCTGGGATGGTGTCACCACTCCAGCAAAGGCTACATTAAGAATAACATAACAACAAAAATATGAGCCCTGAAGTACAACCTCGGTGCAACAAAAGTGAGTATCCTATAATGACTGCAACAAGAGTCAGTCTACCTGTTATCACAGCAACAAAAGTGAGGACACCTGTCATTTCCAATCAAGGCTGATTATTGCATTATGTCTAATGCAATATGACTATACATGGTAAGGAACTGCCTGAATGAGTAAAAAAGTGAAAGATTATACGATTATCAGTAGGTTACCGAACATAGACTGAAACACAGCAGCAGTGGCTAGGAAGTATAGGAAGAGTCATAGTACCAATAACAGGAGGCACAGCGGTCGTCCTTGAAAAATGACGCCATGTACAGGTCACTATTTATGCAAACCTGTACTGAAAAACAGACAGGTAAGTGCTTCTGACTTGGTACAAAGATTATTTGTGGAAATTGGTGTTTCAGTGTCTCCTCTAACAATGCAAAAGACAGTGACTGAAGTCAAATTCTGTGGGATCCAGGAAGAAAATCAATGCTCATAAAACAAAACTGTAAGATTTACCAAAGAACATGATAAGAAGGCTGATGAATGTTGGCAGCACATTCACAAATGAACCCCAAATAAATTTGTCAAAAATTAGATGGGGTCTAGCATGTTCAGTGTGGACCTGGCCAGGACTACCACAGTGACAACATAGAGCTACCTGTGAAACATGGGTAGGAGTGTGTGGATATGGTGCTGCATGGGTGCAAAAGGTGTAAGGGAGACACATCCACCCACCCACCCACACACACACACACACACATACACACACATACACATATACGTACGTGTGTGTGTGTGTGTGTGTGTATGTATATATATATATATATATATATATATACCATTTAAAGTAAATTCCACAAATACACATGTATACACAAACATTCTCTGACTCTTTTTCTTTGATGTGCAGTGATGAAAATTTCCAACTAGCAGTGAACTGGGAGTGTTATTATGGAGAGTGCTGTTGGTGCTGATGGGAATAATGAACGGGTTTTTGTTGTCAGAAAATAAAGAAAGACTTTGTTCAAGAGTAATGAAAAAGGACTGGTGAGAAGGGAGGGACTAAGAACGAGGGTGTGTGAAATAGGAGAGGAGAAGAGAGTGGCAGAGGAAGAGAGAGAGGAGTGAGAAGAGGCATGTGCAGAGAATTAGTAGTTCCTAACCATCAACAGCAGCAGGACACTGTGTACATGACGTGTGTGTATGTGGAGGACAGTCAGTATGTGTTACTGTGTCTTTTGATATGGACATGTGCCATAACTTCCCTGAGTTAAAAGACTGTTGATGTGGAATAACCTTTAACTTAAATTCACTTTTTTGAGGGGAAACATTTCAGCCACATTATTATTTAATGCAGAGTAGTTTTAATATGTCTTACAGTCTGGAGATATCTTTAAGTTATTTATTCATTAAAAACATATCAGTGAGAAAGCAATTCTAATACATCACAACTGGCTAAAGAAACTTGTGATGGGCATTCATTATTATTTTCACATTTTGCAGAATAGAATAGTTATCATTAACTTGTATAACTGAAAATATTACTTTTTCTATTACTAGTTTTAACCTTCAACATTCAAGAAAAATATGAAGGAATGTAATTTGCAATACTGATCAGAGCACTTATTTCTCAGTGTAAAAAGGCATGTGTAATTTTTTTTCAAAATGTCCACTGGGGCTCTGTCATATGTAGTTGAGGTATTTTTGAATGTCAGACAGTTGCTTTCCTTCTATTCATTTCCTCTAAATTCAGTCTAATTACAAATGTTTTAAGGACTGGTTCATTTATAAAACTACACTTGTTATTATTTGTCAAGTAGGGAAAATTATTAGTACTCCTGGCCCCAGGGAACCATCCTATTCTTCCTGCTCTGTTCACAGTGAATCATCAGATCCACTGAATCACCCCAACCCTCCTCTGACTGTGTGAAGGCCAGGACAAGCCGCCTCTTGAGGGAGAGACAGAGTGGACGACAGTGTTTGGAAGCTTCTGGAGTGTTTTCCTGGCTGAAGCTCCAGCCAGACTCCTCTGTGTCCTTCAGAGTAAAAACAAAAACATTTGGAGTGTACGGCTCACAGCTAGAGCACATCTCTTATTTGTTATCACTTATGCTCCAAGCCCAGTTTACATTCTCCTGAGTGTGTCCACTGGCGTGTTCATCCGGAAATTTGTCCACTTCGCCCCCTCCTGATTTAGATTTTGAGAGCAATAAAACTTGCTGAGCTGTTGCCTTGGACAAATAAACTGACCAAAGTGTTGATGTAGAGATGTCTGAAAAAAACTAAAAAAGTTTGGAAAAGAAAGAGAGAGAGAGAGAGAGAGAGAGAGAGAGAGAGAGAGAGAGAGAGAGAGAGAGAATGATAGGTGCTGGTCTCTTGCTCCTTCCTGTGAAAGTTTCCGGCGAGGCAGTAAACATGGCAGCGTCTGTCTCCTGTGGGAGCTGAGGGAAATGTGTTTGTGTGAGAGTGAGATGTCAAGTGGATCTGTGTGTTTATGGATGTTTGTGTGTCTGTGTGTGGCAATGTACCGCTTGTTGGTGCATGCATATTTGGTCTGGGTATGTGTGTGTGTGTGTGTGTGTGCGTGTTTGGAGGCCAACAGTTCCTCTCCTCTCTGTGAGGGAGTCGCTGGAGCCAAGTGCCCAGCTGCTCATAGGTGTCTGTTTACAGGCTGATTCACAGAGCAAACAGGGAAGACACACAAACATACACACATGCATGACTTGCATCACTCTACAAGAATTCTCACAAAACACGCAATGTATAAGGTTTGCCTTAACAGCTTGTGAAGTAATTTCATTTGCTTCATTTGTTAGCATCTGCATTAGGTATTTACCACAATGTTACATAATTATATCTCTTGAAACAATGACAATGTGGACTGACTTAATTACAGTGATTTCAGGATTTACCTGCTTGACCACCAAGCACATGTTTGGTAGATAAATGGTGTGTTCACTTACTCTCAATAAGGTCTTATTGTGAACAACATTTGAGGCCTGTGATCCAAGAAAAACACATGACAGCACAAGAGGTGGAAGAAGTACAAAGATCATTGACTCAAGTAAAATTACTGATACAATGATGTAAAACGTTATTACTAACATTTCTACGCTACCATGATTTTATCATGTTAAGTTATCATGTTTTTAATTGTTATGCAATTCATAATATATTTATGGTATCTTTCAGTTATTCTTTAGGTGATAATCTGTAACATTATATGACTGTATGATATTATATGACTGTTTTTAACATTATATGACATGTAAAGGTGGTTACTATTTTATATCTGATACTCTTATGGTTTTTAATGTGTATTTTTCATTAAATGACAACTAAATGTAATTTCCTTGCTAGGGAAGAGCGCTCACTGTAAAATAACAGCTATATACTGAATTTGTAGCACAACCAGTAATAATTGTTTTACAGTTTTTGAACATCACAGTATTCCACTGTATTTTTAGTATACAAAACTAGAACATCAAAATTATTATCACTGATAATCACAGATGAGAATATGTGAGGCTTAAAAGAGCCAGTGTCAACAGAAACAGATATGCAGTGAAGTACTGAGTGAATGTCTTTCTAACTTTGTTTGTTTATAATTAAGTGCTGTACTATTATGTCTTCCCATATTTATATGGCTGATGAAATTCAGTATGAAATTAAGTAGCAAATGATAAACTGCTGAACATGCCTATCAAATTGGCATGGTTTAATATTTACTTTCAGTAAAGGTGACAAAACATACGTATGAGAGAAAATTTAAACTAATGATGATGAAACTGCTCTTTAACAAAGTTAGAACAGATAATCAACTATGACTTAGATGCTTGCTCTTCACATGAAAGATACAGCAAGAATTACCGTTTCTTTCCTTTCCGTCTTTTTTTTCTTTTTTGTTAATACAATTTCCGAGAGGACATGGATGTGATCCCAAGTGATAATGAGCAGAATTTTGTCTTGTTTAGTGGGCTCTTCTTGCCAACACCAAACCGCATGATTCCTGTCTGGATTTTCGATTAGAGTGATGTAGAATGATGATTTGTGTTCTGTAAAACAGTAGCCTGTGTTGAACCAGCCTCAGACTGAAAAATGATCAACTGCTGTATGTCTGCAATATAGACAGGTTGGACTCCCACTCAGTTAAATTTTTCAAATGCCATGAAATTGCTTCATGGTACTTGTGACTTGAAAATTTTAATGTAATTAAAATTTACTGCTGTGTTAGTAGTATCTGATATAACAGCACAACAATCAAAAGTTAGAGACTATTATTGTAAAGCTCCCCTCCAGACATGGTTTGAACCATATAAAAAACAAAACAAACATAAAAACAACAACTGGAAACTTACATTTACATTTATGTTTACTTCCCCATTGAGAAATTCTGGCTCTGTGAAAGTGTCCTGCTCATCACCACTGCTTGTGCCAGGTTGACTGGTTTAAGAGCAGTGCACATCAATTTGGCTAGCTTTACAGGGAACTGCACAGTACATGTCTGAGCCTCAGTTGGACCCAAACTCAGATGAGGAGTCACCAAAATCGCAGTCTAGCAGGCATACCAGAATAGAGGTGTAATTAGTATCCTTTATTTGCTTATGTTGTTTGTTAGCTTGTTGGCTTTTAACTGGCAGTGACTGACACAGTGTTCGGGGTAATGCTCATGCTAACCCTCACACTCTGTACTGACAAGTCTGCTCTGTGCTGGGGGTTTCAAGTTTCTTTTGCCCCATCCCAAGTTAATGAGTTTGGATCCTTCGGTATGTGATGTATGAAGACCAGGCTGTCTGAATCCCTGTTTTTGAAGCGGTCATTGGTACACTACAGGTCCAAAATGGAAATGCTCAGCCATGGCATGGACTGCTTATTTCACTCATTACATGTCTTTCATCATATACAAAACATCACGGACATGTTAATAAAGTTTAACAAATGCATTGGATTAGAATCAGTGTTATATTAATTATTAGTTTGTAATATTAGTTCAGAATAATTTGCAATATCACTTTCTTTGAAATAGAAGTTTTGAAACTGTTTAAAGTTATTGTACTGTGGATAACTTGGAAAACTACTTCTAGTCACAGTAATGACCACAAGAATCTGTTACTTAATATTTG
Organism: Lates calcarifer; assembly: GCF_001640805.2. Classification (NCBI taxonomy): domain Eukaryota; kingdom Metazoa; phylum Chordata; class Actinopteri; family Centropomidae; genus Lates; species Lates calcarifer. The sequence continues at coordinate 26,749,064 of NC_066853.1, forward strand.
GTAATGCTAATCCCCCTAATCAACACTATATCCATAAAGTCACTACTTGCAAAGAAGACTGTGTTATCTGCTGAGACGGCAGCAACCATCAAATGAGCAGCATGCTGACTGTTGGTTAGCAGTGTAAGAAAGCACAGGGATGCATTGTATCTAATTCAACACGGCTGAAGGCTAATGAACTCGCGGGGCAGCCTGGCTTTTCTCATTAAAGGTGAGACCTTGTCACGCTTACATATGTTAATAGGTGACAGGATTGTAGGAGTGCAAGCTTAGGGGGGACCTGGAGGGCTTGAATTACACCTGTCTGTGTGTGTGTGTGTGTGTGTGTGTATGTTGTAAAATGACACACAGCTGGGGTTCCAGGGAGGCTGGTTCAGGGTAATATGAAGTGATGTCCAAATTGCAAAACTACCTTTTTTTCTCTCAGTTTTTGTAGAAACCAGGAGGTGTGTATGTGTGTGTGTTCTTAGTGGTGAACTGCTGGAAATACCTCAATATATTTCTGGAACAAAACAGGAACCCTTACGTTGTTAACAAATGCCTGGATGACTTTACTATTCTTATTTTTTACACACGTTGTTATGTATACATACTGTACATGACATGACTCTGGTTGATAGCTGCTAGCTGAGGCCTCTCCAACACACACTCCTGACCTTTCACCTGTTACTCCTCTCAGACCAACTTCCATCACCTCACAATTACATCCTACAAATGTTTTTCTCCAGAACATGTGTGTGTCCGTGTGTGCGTCTTAATGTTTTAAGATGCTTGTGGATGATTACAGGTCAAAAGCAACAATCATATTTGCAGTATATATAATGAGGAAGGAGTTTTCATACCTTTTTCCCTTCTTTAGTTCCTTATTTGTTTCCCTCTCCATATCATTCTTGCCTCCTTTATTCCTTTCTTTCATCCCTCCTCCATTTCTTTTTTCTCCCTAGCTTTTATTCCTTCTTTTAACCCTCTCCCTTTCATTCTATTCATCCTTTCATTCTTCCTTTTATTTCTTACACTTTCTTCCTTTCAGTGTTTCTTTTACTGCTCCTTTCTTTCAAGCCCTCATTCCTTTCATTCTTGCTTTCATCTCTCTCTTTTCTTCATATTATTTTTTATTTCTTTCATTGTTCTTTTTTTTTCATTCATTCTTTTTCTTCCCTTCTTTAATCTTCTTTCTTTTATTCTTCCTCTCAGTCTTTCTTTCATCCTTTCTTCCTTTTTCTCTCCCACTTTTCTTCTTCCCTTTACTACTTCCTTCCCTTCCATTTATGATACTTGTAATTATCTTTCTGCTCCTCCCACATTTTATATCCCTCACAGTATGTAACTCATACCGTAACACCTTGTATTTTGATGTACTTACATAGGAATTGGGGTTAGATGCTTTGGTGTTTTAGTTAAAGTCTAGTATATGTCAATTCTACAATACATACATGCATATCATCGGTGTCACTGGGAGATCACACTGGTTACACCAGATACCACTTAAAATGTAGTTTTAAATAACAGGAAGAGGTGAGGTTAGATCCAAGTGTTCGTCCTCTCAGCACTGTGTTTCAGATTTTCACTATACACTCTAACCTGTTAGCAGACACCCCTATTTTTGTGCACAAGCCTGAAAACAACATGCCCCGAAAAAAAAAAGTAACTGTTATTCAGCCTTTTTGATTACAATCAAACCAGATCTACTTTGAAAGGTAATTCTTTAAATTTCAAACCAAAAAAGTCAATGTGAGTATACGAGATACAGAACCAATGATACAGAGGCATAAACACAGTAGAAATACAAGTTGTAGGCCTGTAGCAGAACTTTTAGTGTGAAAAACACTTTGGAGCCATAGCCATAAGTCTCAATCAACTCTGTCAACAGCTGTTACAGTGATATCATATATACAGTGATATATATGATGCCATGCACAGATAGGATCAGGCGACATATAGGTTCCAAACAATGTTTCATTTGTCAAGGATGTGTGAAGATTGAGTGTAGTACAAACCAAGACAGACCTAAAGTAGCACCAAGTGTTTTACAGGTAGGGTGTTATATTATAAAAGGTTAAACTATATAATTCTAAGAAGACAAATTCTTGTTCATCCATTTATGTATGGATGCAACCCCTTAAGTGTGTGTGTGTGTATATTTGGGATGTGCATACATCATGTTTCCTTGCCTAATAGCCTTGTAGTAAGTGTGTGTGTGATATGTACATCAGGCTGGTTTCAGGACAACAGCACCCCAGGACACTGATCTGCTCTGGACCCCAGAGGTCATGAGTTTTGACCTTTAGGGAGCAGTCAGCAGTGAGCCCACAGGGTTGCAGGTAGGCTTGGATTACTGCCCTCTTCCCACAAACACACACTCACAATGGTATAACGAGTGATATGTCAGAGAGCAGCAGCACGTGCACACACACTCACACACACATGGTTGGCTTGAGGGGAAATGAAGCGGTCGCCTTTCAATGACCTCTAACAAAAGGACCATTGAAAATAACAAGACAGGCTCTCACAGTGGCAGTTCAAGAAAAAGTTTCCCTTTGTTTCTCAAGGCAACTTCTCACCACCGTGCCATTCAAACACCAGATCCTCTGAGCAGAGCTAAACTGGTTTTATTAGGGTTGACGACTGGGTACTGATTTCGGAAAAAACTTACATTCGACTTTGGCATCATAACCTACAATCTGTTTCGACAGTGTGTGTCACAACAATAAAGAGTGTGAAAAAATATAATGCTTTAAAATTAATATGGTTTCCTTTCAAACGGTTGTGCAGATGATTTTTACAGCAGGGAAACTACCCAGTGGTTATTCTCGGGTTTTACATGGCATTATAAAAGTCTGTAACTAGCTGGAGTCTATGCTCATGTTCTTACATAGGAAGTGTAGGGAGTTTGGCATGGGTTCAATACACTACCACAATATTTATTATTTCAATACTGCTCAGAGAGTTACAAAATGTAAGACAAAGGGCTAAGACATGTATGGGGATAATCGTTTTCAGATCCAGTTGAACTTGTACTGGTATGAAATGATGCTGGATGATGAGCTTCTCTCTTGGAACTGTTCTCCATAAGATCTGCATTATGATCTCCATCCTGTTCTTAGCAGTTTTCCACTTAAAGGACACTTCTGAGTTGAGTCTGTGAGCTACTTAAAAGATGTGATTTCAACTTTTTAAGCACTAAAAGGTAAGCAGTGGTAACACAATACTCTCAGCAGGCTGTTCTTGGCTCCAGTATGAGTGGCGTGCAAGCCTTTATGCCCGACCAATGATATAGATGGAGAGGGTCATCAATTCTTATTTAAGACCATTTCATTTCATATGACACCCTCTTATTACAATAAATGGACTGGTCATAGCCATTTTGCAACAGATGTCGGGTTGGTGTGTAATTTCCCAGAGGCTCAATTTAAGATAATGGTATATTGTAAAAAGCTGAAAGAAACATAACCTTTTTGCCTCAGTAGTTTTCAAACATTCAGTTAGGGATGTATATGAGCTGAAAACATTGACAATATCAGTATTTTCAAAAGTGGTGGATAGAAAATAAACAGCAGGGACAGGACAGGGGGTGAAGGAGCTCAAGCAAATATCAATAAACAGTCCTCTTCCGTCTCGGAAGCTTCCTGCTTTATTTGATTAGGCTGAAGACAGAGGGAGGGTTGGGGGTGAAAAACAGAGCAGTCATGCTCTTTTGCTTTTCTTCCTCCTTTCCCTTCCTCCGCAATCTTCAGCCTCCCCTTAATGGGAATGGGAAGTTTGGGAAGTGGGGAGAATGGGGAGGGGTAGGGTGGGCTGCAGCTAGCCTCAGCCTAACCTCCCCCATCTGGACTGGGGAGGGGGCGACTTGCCAGCCTCCAGGCTACTCCCAACCCTTCCCAGCTGTTGGCTGTTCAGGGGCAGAGGGTTTCTCCCCCCCTAAATGTGTGTTTTTGGTGGGCTTGAGAAGGCATTTTTTCATAAACAATTGCCATATCCTCCACCAGCTGCTGACCCCACGGCTCCTGTCCCTGAGCAAAACTCGGAAAGCAGGCAGAGGGGAATGGTTTTCATTTAGGAGACTCTGCTTTGCAGGGGAGACTTGCTAAAGGGTGCTTGGCCTCATTGCAGTTAGCACGATAACTATAATGCAGAAGCTACATAGGTCACTATCTGAGAGCAAGAGATGTTGGCTGATAGCAGCCACAGTGACAGCTATGACAGCTATGTCAGAAGGCTAAGATACTATTCAAGTGAAAACTATTGTTTATTTGTTTGACTTATATATATATATATATCCATACAGTATCTGGGTGATTTGATATATACACACACACACTTCAACAAGCCTGAAGTGGAGTGCCAGATGGAGATAACAAAGGACAAGAACAACCAACAAACAAATAAACAAAAGAAAACACACATTCACCCCCTCCCCACCCCCTGTCTACTTTCCTGTCCTAAAACAGCCGTCCCACTGCATGTGTTGGTGAAAAATGGATTGGATGCTTGTTAGTGAAGGCGGATGCAGGTGCCAATGCAGTATGTATATCATCTGATGGCATGTTTGTGCTGATGAACTATGTATGAGGCGGCCGGGCATCATGCAACATTTAGCAGGCCAGGGAGGCCGTAGGTGAGGCCAGCACAGCCTGCAGCCAAAGACGCCTGCACCTCTGAGTGTGTGTGTGTGTGTGTGTGTGAGCTCAAACTGAGCTTTGTCACAGCTGACTGGTGGATCCACACATTTGGAAACACAACTGGGAGGATGCTCACGCAACTGCAAGTCAGAGTCATACGCATTGTTACACACACAAACACTTGCCTTGGCACAGTGGGGCTGCATCACGCACAAAAGCTATTTTTCTACTTGCATCATAAAACACAATAAACACACACAAGAATACCCACACGCGCAGACACGTATGCACTTTGGCTGGGCAGAGGCTTTATGCTCGGGCATCTCATTTGAACTTTCACTTCAAGTGTCCAGAGCTCACATGCCCTCACACACATCCACACTCTTTGTACTGGTCTGCCTTGGAATTGCATGGTAATACTTCATTATGGCAGCACTGTAATTTGGGGGGAATGAGCACTTCAAACGAACAGCAACCCACACAAACACACACAGACGGGGTTACTGTAAATGTGTGTAACCTAGAGTTCTGCTGGGACCAGTATCAGTTTTTTCTGTATTCCCAGAACAGTCCAAAATACACCCGGACAGTAATCAGAGGCACACTGCGAGGTTATAATTGTTGGAGCTGATTACAAAGTGGAGAGTAATGGTTCAAACTGGGAGAGGAATGCAATGCCAACTTGTACACTCTGAAATGTGAACTCAAGGACACTGGGTGTCTGCAAGGTTCAGGTTTTAAGGTCTCCTGAATCCTCAATATTTCCTGTACTGAAGCTGCACTAAAAAAATCTGTATATTGACAAAATTGTGGTGTATCTCAGAATTGTCTGCGGTGCCCCATCTTTTAGGAATGCAGGTGGGATTCATCACGTGTTTTACACCCACACATACTTGATCTAATGACTAAATCAACAACTTGTTCTTGTGGCAGACTCCAAACTCCACTTCACAAAGTCTATTAGCTTTAAAAAAGTATATGTGTCTAGTATATGTGTCTCTTTTCAGTTGTTAAATGAAAAAATAATTCTGGGTGTCTTCCACACATGAATTTTACAAAAGTATGTGTTTTAATGACGTGCCACCTCTTTGGTTAAAGTTTTGTTTAAGGTTGCACACCTAAAAATGATATGGTTAAGGTTAGGCAAAGCAGAGTTCTGCATGGTTCTATTGTTGCAAACCTGCCCCTGATCCACACCTGCAAAGTTCAGTACCAGACCTATTACCTGTAATTATCTCAAAATCAAATCCGGACCCAATCAGACCTGTCAATGTAACTCCCACAACATGAATTAACACAATCCATCCCAACTGCCTTCCTGAGGTTTTTAGGAACAATAACAAGGTGACTTCAGCCTTTGCATCTGCAAGAGGGTTGTCATTATTTACAGGGCACTAAACATTGTGTCTCGTTTTATCCAGTGAAGAAAGTCTTCTCTTTCAGCGTAGCATACATGATTGTTCTATGCTGCCCTTCAAAGAACAAAGTGTCCTCTGTTTATCAATGTAAAAACTCTTTACACTGTATACAATTAACTTTTATAGAGATGTAGAGTACCACTTGTCAGTGATATGACATCTATTCTAGAAAACAGAAATGAGAATTTGAATAAGAACGGACTGCAAAAAAGAACAGAGTGTAAAGAAATAAAGCAAATGGGGCTGCTAAACAGAGTCTAGCTTCCAATTCAAGGACAAATCCACTGGAGAGGTAAGGATGAACACTATGAGTCATGATACAATATTACTGGGGCATGCACAGTGTTGGTCTCTGAAAACACTGAAACAATGACAGTACAGTGAAAATTTGAACAATGTGAATATATTATAAAAAATTCAAAATACACTGTATGAAATAAACAGAAAATCAAATTCTACTGGGTATGTATATGTGTGTGTACACCCCACAACACGTTATTTATTTAGTTTAAACAAAGACCCCAAAGACCCCCTTCAAACACTACTTCATCCAAATGCATAAATAATACAAAACACACAAGCACACAAACACCATTCTTGGCTCTCATTATGTGGACACTGTCACACAAACACACTGTGCCATGATGTGAGGTTGTCTTTTGTCCTCACACACAAGTTTGCCATACTGCTAAAATACACTGGAAGTGAGAAAATGTAGCGATAGTGTAATGTGGGTGGCTGCATGCGAGTCTAGGCACATACTTAAAAACTTTAAGGTAAAACGTACACTGTTTAATATATGATGGGAACTGGTAAAACCATGCAAATGGCATACAGTAAACTTACAAATGAAATTATGTTTTATACATATTCACAAAAATACAACTTTAAAGACTTTAACTGGTTATTAGACACAGGATAAATGTATTGGTAATTGAAAACCATCAAACTAGACCTCACAATACAGAGTGGTATAAACATACATTCATTTTATTTGACACATATGTGCAATGACAGGTGATAGAAGATGAAAATAAAGACTGTTAAATCCCCTTTGTGCTTGTGCTCCATGCTAAAAGTTTAGCCTAAACTATGCTAAATGATAGTAAGTTCCGTGACATATGCGATGAGAGCAAATTGGTTCTGAAAAAGCAGAATACACAGGTTTAATTTTGCCAATGATCATAGGCCTAGGATGTGTCATGTACTATTTCTTTTCAAAAAGAACTGTAATTGTTTGACTTTTGCATTTTGTTCAATGTGAGTGGGACATATTCTAAATTTTGAAATTTTGAGGGTGCGCACCTTTTGTAATGGCAGTCATCCGACAGATGAGTAACACAATTACTGTGAATGTCAGAACCCAAGTACTGTGAAAAATAAATAATAAATAATACTCTATTTTCCAAAGCACTAGTTGATGCTATGACAACTGAATGAGTCAATATATATAAGTAATTATATATTAGATGGCTTCTTGAAAAATGGTTTAAGATGGTTCAAAATATTTATTTTACACTTCTTCATAGACAGATAATCAGATAATTTTGCTCAGAGCAGGCATAAAATCAAAACCATGAGCTGAAAGAAACTCCAGAGTTGGTAGCAATTCTCTATGGGTTTACATTACACATAGTCATCTGACAAATATCACAATATATTGATCAGTGCAGCTTTAAAGTTGGGATAGGAAAGTAAAACATACATAAAATATCAACCTAGGAAACTATATTCAGTGATATGAAAGATTAAATTATGTTGTGTGTTGTGATGACAATGCTATTCTATCTCTCAACATAGTGTCCAGTATGTAAGATTCAAGAGTCAGAATGAAGTAGCAGATCAGACAATCAACTGGGAAAACATGGATTTTCATGTATTAGATATTTCCATTCTTATCACTTACTAGAGAAGCTCTCCGACAGGACAATCAACCTAAAACTTGTACATGTGCTTGTGCATTTCTTTTAAGTGGTACTGTATGTACAAACTGTTTGGGGAGAACAAAGGGAACACTAGAGGAGCCTCATTCATACATTTAGCTGCCTGGACCACTGCATACACAAGTGCACTCATGCACTTCCTCCTTCACAGTGTGACCCTCCTTTCCATCTCATCTTGAACTGGGTGTATAATAATAACTGTATTTGATGCCTAAAGGGCAAATGCTGCTGAGAGTGTGCTGAATATGTGCTTGTGCTAGCTGCTCCATAGAAAAACTGTACTGCTATACATGAGGCAGCTGAGCCACTCAGTACACTTTGCTTAAATCTCTGTAGCAAACAGAGGGCTGGGAGGACTGTGTAACTGCTTCTGATGAGGCAGAATTTTGGCTCTGGGTATAATACTAAATTTTACTGCACAAATAATTGGTATAGCACAATTTATGTATAAATATTTTATTTACTTGTGTACTTCATCTGTTCTTTATGAATACAATCTAAAATTCAACATATCTTTCTCTTGCTCTTCACTTTTTAGTAGTGGCTTTACAGTTGGTTGTTTCAATCACATAAAATAAATTGTATTACTCAGCTCAAAGACACACCATCTGCTTCTTACCTGAACAGTTTCAATGATCTGTCAATCACCTTTCTCAGGACACAAATTGTGATATAATATACAGACTCAGTGGCAACTATAGTAATGCTAACACAAAACTCCTTCAAACAGCAAATGTGGTTGCAAGTCAGTATATGAAACATGCAGACCAGGTCAATAGGTTCAGTTACTGTTGAATGGGAAAGATGCCTCATTTAAGCAGTTTAATGTGGTTTGATTATTGTTTCCAGAGGTGCTGGGCAGAGTATTTCAGAAACATTCAAACACCAGGATTTTTGTCCACCTCTGTTTCCAAAGTTCAAGATAATGGTGAATCATGTGATGAACATATTGGATTCACATCATCCTGTGAGTCAGTGCTGTAAATTTTAAAGTGATTTCACAAAATACTGTCAGTTCAATGTGTAATGCTTAGTGGAGAGGCAAAGTTAATAATAGCATGAATCAAACAGCAAATTTTGGAAAAGGCTCTTTTTAAAAATAACTTTCTTTGGCTCATTATCATTATCAGTTTTGACAAGTGACCTCAAATTTGAACTTTCGGGCTCAAGTAGCATTTTCTCTAACAGAGATCTGCAATGCAGAAAGGGGAGGGAGAAAACTGATATGGCTATAGTTAATGATAATGAAAATGATAAAGTAATGTATTCACTGAGGGAGCACTTGCTCAGTCAAATTTTTATTCCCTGTTGAAATTTATAAAAAACAGCAATGATGGGTAAATAATGAAAATGAAAAGTCTCTTATATTTCCTCCTCTTTCAGTTGTTAAACAACAAAATAGATAATTATGAAAATTACTTTGTACATTACCAAGTATTCATAATAACACAGATACTATTTGTGCTCCCCTTGAAACAACTTTCTGATGATAGCAAGACCATAATAGAAAGGAATTACTGTGAGTCAAACTATTGGTTTCATTTCAAATTAAGATGTCAGTTGTCACAGTCACGTGGTTGTCATTGTCCTATTGATTGGTTTGCTGAGGGTCAAGAAAGCAGGTCTTATCTAAAATGAGCCTATCAGAGGCAGATGTTGAAAGAAGGATGAAGAAAGCACAGACACCGCAATAAGTAATAGTAACCTTCTTCCCTGGAGTATTAGCTGATTTTCTGTCTACATTTACACGTTACCCAAAATGAACTGAAATCATCCCCCATTGGTGCAGGGCTGGTAACACACCAGAGGATGCCAGGAACAGCTTCTCTCAATCAGCTTGAATGAGGAGACACAGTGGGAACATTGTGGGAACTGAGTCTGATTCACTGGGGTTCAGGTAGTTCCACATCCTTTTGTTTGCCTTTCTATGGCACTCACTATATACTGCGGCCTGTAAATAGCATATATAACTGCAAAGCTTAGTGTTAATTAATTCTCCTAGATGAAACAACAACAAATCATTTCTCCAGCACCTTCTGTGCTGTGACACAGTGACAACACTGGTATTGTGTGTGTATCACCTACATTAACATACACAATGAGCAGTAACAGAGACTAGGCTGGGAAACTATGTACAGAGCTTGAGTTTCTTGGTCACCCTAGAGGACAGTATGCTAACAAGATGATCATACTGCAGTGGGAAGGTGATCACCAAAAATGGATGACAGGCTTTGGGATTAACAGCACTGAATCGTTTGATAATATTACCTCCTGGTAACAGTTAGTTTAAAGACATCAGTGATGCCAGGCTTTTATGAAGTGCATCCTAAGGACAGCAATTGAGGTAGAAAAAAAAACTGGTTTGGCCTTGGGGAATGACTCACTTGTCTTTACACAATTATTAAACTATTCTATGGTTAACAGTTGGTAAACGTTAGGGAAAGACTGTGGTCTGGTTTAATACAGAAAAAGTTGATAGTAACTTCAGACACAGTGTGTTTACTTGTGTTCTTGTTTCTGAACATAATCCAGCCAGTGATCAGATTTCCCTCATAACGTTGTTGTTGCAATTTAGTTGTATATAAACATTACTTCAAGAAGACATGGTTGTGCTATTTAATCTTTAAGAACTGCCATATGGTACTACATATTATTATCATGGACTTGAGCTATGTATGGCTTCTTTCTGAAGCCATATCTAGACAAAAATGAACAGACAGACAAAGAGAAAGACAGACAAGTAGAAAAAAGCTGGCCATCTTCCTCTCTTCCTCCTTCTCCTCCTCCTCTCGCCTGTCCTCTTCTCTCTCTCACACCAATGATAAAACAATGACTGGGTAGTGAGGGAGAGAGGGAAGGGTGAATGGATGGATGAAGGGGCAATGAAAATGACAGGCGTGTTTACGAGGAAAAAAGCAACAAAAATAACAAAAAGTCAATTGAAATGGTAATTTGCAGGGCGAGGAGCGTCTTTTTTAGGAATAACCTGCAAGAGACAAACAGGAAATAAAAACAAAAAGTGTTGGGTTTTAAATCTCAGGTGGTATAGAAGATATCTGTGTGTCCTTTTGTTAACATATTGTGTTTGTTTTTTTGTCAGCATGCATATTCATGGTTTGAGAGGGCAAATGAGTGAGTGAGACATGGAAGGTATGTCTGAACAGACTTTTCATCTCTAAGATCAAGAGGAGTATATTCATCTTTCCACTGGCTCCTTTTTTTTAAATATGCAAGTCATGTTGTTCTTTTTCTGCTTCTGGTTATCAAAAAGTGTTAGGCCCCTTTGCCATATTCATCACTGTGTAAATATCCTGGCAGCTTCACGTTGCCGTCAGGTCTGAAAATTAGCCAAAGATGAAAAAACACTACTTAGTAACTGAAACAGTTCTTAGTTGCAGACTACATATTCTTCATGTAGTATTTTCCTCATGCACAAAATACCCTGTTCATTATCAGCCATGAAACTTTAAACTTGCAGCTTCGCAGCATTGTTAAAAAAGGAAATAAAAGAGAGACAAAACTTAAGTTTAATGTGCTGTCTTCTTTTGTATTAACGACCGCACCTTGGGGGCTATTGGACAGTGTAAAATAATATGTGATAAATTGTGTGAAATCATATTTCACATAGCCTTCCTTGTGTGACTTCTGCTGGTCAGAAGTCAAGCTAATATAAATTCATGCTAATATAAATTTTTAAAATCATCATGTTGGCACTGTGAATGAAACACAGCAATTCTTTCTCAGTGTTATTCTTTTCGAACTTGCTACTTTGCTGACATCAATGCAGATCTGTCGAATGGTGTGTGAAAAGAATCAACATGTAACTGTTAGTGATTGGCCTAAGAGTTAAAGCCAAAAACCACCTTACACCGAGATTTAGAGCCAGCAACATTCCATCTTCCATGTGTGGCGAGGACTTCAGGAAGCTTGCAAGAAGTCAATTAAACTCTCTATTGCAAAGCAACAACACAATCTCCTCTCTGATCACAACTTTGGCATGAAGCACAACTAAACCAAGGTGGACATTATGCAGCAAGGTGACCAAAAAGATTACTAATAGTGAGCGAGCTCTGGCAGGACTGCTGGCGGCTGGAAGGCAGCAGTGCTGACTGGGAAAACACAACCCTCTCATTTAGTCTGATGGAACTGTAAAGTAGCTAACACACGCAGGAGCAATTGTGGCTGTGTGTGTGTCAGTACATGTGCTTCATTAGTGTGCATCTTGGCGTTGTGCGTTTCTTGTGTGTGAGTGTAATGGGTACCGTGTGCTTGCTGAGGTCTTGTTTGCCCATCTTAAGTCAATTAAAAGGAAATAAGGCGGCTCTGACCGGCCCGTGAACCAGCTCCCTCAGCTGAGAGCATGTCTGCACAAAAACACACAAGCTAACACAGGGAGGCTGATAATGCTCTACAACTGGCAATCGACCCTGTGCCCTGCTGTGTGAGAAACAATGGCTCTGAGGCTCTCTGAGTGTATGTGTGTGAGTCTGACGAGGCTTCAGAGGGAAACTTTTAAAGACAACACAGACACGTGAACACAGAGCCAAAGAACACATTTTTGTCCTACAGACATGAACACTGACACATTACACACACACATACACTGACACACACTACACCTTGCCAATGATAAAATGGCACCTTTGGCATGGGACAACACTGTCATAAAGCTTGAGCAGTGCCTCCAAGCTTCCGCAGCCATGAAACATATTAATATATCAAAATTCTTAAATTATTTCCATTTTACAGATATATTCCAATGAGTCAGCCCACCAATAACTGACCTACTATTTCACAGATCAACACACTGAAGTTCTAGTGATCTGAAAGTTGTGACAAACATTTTAAAGTTTCCTTATCATCACAGAATGACACCATTTGGCAGGTACATTTACTCTTCCTCCCACAGTCCAAAGACATGCAGGTTAATTAGTGACTCTAAATTGCCCATAGGTGTGAGTGTGAATGTGAATGGTTGGTTGTCTCTGACTGGCAATCTGTCCAGGGTGTACCCAAAGTCAGCTGGGATTGGCCCCTGCCCCTTTGTGACTCTTAAGGTTAAGCGATATGGATAATGGATGGATGGATTTTTATCATTATTACCATTTTTATTACTAGTATTATTTTAACTGCTCAATCTTTCAAAGTAGGAATGTATAAAACATTCAGATACATTTGCAGGTTTCTTAGTTCTGGATGGCACCATTGCTTTGCTTAATTCAAAGCAATCACTGTATGTGATTTATGAGAAGAAGCACTGCTCTTACTCATCAAGACTGGGAGTAAACAGTGCGTTGCTGCAGTTCAGTAAGACCAAATGAGTGGTTCCACCTTATATGAAGTTAACTAAACTAAAATGATCTAGCTGCATCACCTTTATTTAGTTTAGTTTAGTTTAATTAAGTCGCAGATATTGAACGATGTTGGATTTGACAGGGGATATACTGTAGGGGGAAGTATTGGATTAGTGAAAATTAATGAAAATGCTGAGGAAAACCAACCTTACAAATGTCATTTTTAAAGTTATCTGCTAAACAACCCATTGACAGAGTTTCAGAAGTTGTGTTTAATCTTGTTGGATGACACTTAATTTGGAGAGTAGATTACTTGAGAGTAGCTTTACTGAGTTTAAGGAAAGCTAAGGGTATGATATAGTAAAGAATGGACAGACAGCAGATAATCCTGTTCTGAAGTTTGCGTAAGTTGAACTGATTATAAAAACATGACAAAACAATTAATCCAATTGGAATTCCACAGGTGTGCCAGAAACAGTTTAAAAATATTTCCCAAGCCACATGTTCATATGTTAAGACTTTGGAAAAAATAACTTTGAACAAATGTTCTTTGATAACATAAATAACTTCTATTTCCACAGTATCTCATGGAACACAAATCTGTGTCCAACACAGTGCAGCCTTGTCAGGCATTGGTCTGTCAGTCACTTAGTTCTCTGTTCGTGATCATGCTTTCTAGTAAACACAAATAAAGTGAGTAAATGTTATAGACATCAAATATTTCTGCACAGACACCTGAAGGAAAAGCGTAACAGAATAATATTTGTCATGTTCTTTGCCTAAAGTTTTGGTCTCTGATGTGTTGATTAATGGTTAAGATATAAACGCATGAAGAGAAAACACTGTTGGCTGTGATTGTTTCAGATGTTTCACAGTCACAGTGTTAGACTGTTAGCTTGATTTTACAGGGGATATATCAAAAATTAGATTCATGAAAATGCTAAGGGAAACCAACCTTACAAATGTTACTTCAAAGACATCCACCTACTGTAGAGTTTCAGAACACATACCAATTTAATTTTCTGGGATGGTACTAAATTTGGAGGGTAACTGAGTTTTGCTCTAAATTTGAAACCTCTGTTGAATTGTTCTGCTTTATAAAGCTATAAAATTCTTGCTCTCTCAAACTGCTTCCTGTAGCACCTCCATTTACATTCATACCACTAGTATAAACTACTATAGTTTGCAATAATTTGTCTGTCTATTCAGTATAATGTCTGTCTCACTTTGTTTGAGGCTTAACCAGCCATGGACTACCTATAGTCACCAATCAGTATTAAAAAAAAAAAAAAAAAAAAAAAACTTTTTGCAGGAGACACAGTGACTCAGGATGTCTGTAAATCAGACCAGGTCTTCTTTTTTAAGCCTTTGGCCAAATTTAACCTTCCTGAAATTCTAGTTAAAGGGAAGGTCAAGATGTTCAGTGATCACATTCTCTGTGCCCCCACTGTGAACAGCATGGTAAGAACCAGGTCCTAATGCATCGGCTATATCCCATGACAATCCCAGAGCTGTTCTTATAGAGGTGAGGGACCACTTAATCCTCTATCCCCAAACCCAGCTCGGACTAGACAAGCTACATTTAATCCACAAAACAGAGGAGCAAGGGTTAAGTCTTTACCACTTGCCATGCCAATGTTCTCCCTTTTAGTTGCTTTCACATTCTATCCCTTTGTAAGCATCATTATAATACTGCTGTTGTAAAATCACTGGATTAAATCTGGACAAGCAGTCTGCATTAGGTTAGAGGAAATGAATCACAACTGCTGCTGAGGCAGAAAATACCAGCAATTTATTAAACAGATGTAAAATAAAATAACAGGGACTGAAAAATTAGTCGGTGAGTGAGTCAAATGTGCAAAAATCCTGAGGGGAAATATTCTTCTGTGAATTATCTTTATGTCATTATCACTCAAACTTCAGCTTCCAACGAAGCAAACGGTGTCATGGTTAATCTTTTTTTTTTTTCAGTTATACAAAACTGCATTAAAAACAACCTCCAAACTGGCCTTAATTTGTCAAAATTGACAAAACTGATTATTCCTACTAAAAATGCACATAGGTTTAAACCACTGGAATACAACAAGAGACATAGCTACCTGTATGGGTATACTTATTAAAAATATGTCTTTTAAAAGATCTACATACTAACCAAACCCTAACCCTAACCCAAGCAATGTTCAGTCGGGTGCATATTTTCTGTTGTTGATGCTGGAATCACAGGCTAACTGTAGCTACATGGCTTGTATACAACTTACAATGTACCAAAATTTACCAAAACTTAAAGTCCAATGTCAGTTGGGAATGTCATCTGGTCTTTTACAGAATTGCCAATATCAACGTTCCCTCTTAGTACAATGAATGTGTACTAATCCTGTGAATCCAAACTAGAGATGGTGGGTTCCAAGCCCTGGTACACAAGCTTCAATGGGCACCATACTCAGAGTCAACACCACAATGGAGCTCACAACAGCAGCTGGCATTAGTAATGGTTGGGGTCTTCATGTTCATATCTCTGTTCAAGAGAAAAAAAACACGATGGGCTGCATTGGGTAATCACTGATGATCAGTGGCTAACCATTGGCCACAGTTGTTATAATGTGTTTCTGGTTATGTTGGAAATTGGTAGCCAGTCAAGTTGACTAATCACTCTGTTGGGCATGCTGAATAGGCACTGAGAGTCAAAACTTTTTAGTTTTTCTTTACCTTGGCGCAGTCATTACACAATGATTATAGAAACACAGCATGTGGTGAATGTTTAAGCCTAAGTCTGTAATATCAGTCTTTGGAATTATAGTTGGGCTTTTTTTCAGTAAGGGCAGCACAGAAAGAGATAGATCATGCATGCAGTCCATTAGGTAAAGACTCAGCATCCATACATTGTGGGAAAACACACACCATAGAGTCACTCAATCAGTCTACATGAATAAATAATGAAAGGAAAGCAAGGAACATTGTTGGTGTATCTTATACCATGGATCCCACACCGATGAACATTAGATTCCAGAAAGAATCACACTCTGCCTCCCTCTGTCTGGAAACAGACAATTGTCTGAAAGTTACAAAAACTGTTAGATTCCAATCTCAAAATTGTGTTTTTGGGGAGAAGAAAACTTGAAGGCATCTGAGGAGGACTGAACGATTTTGGGAAAATATCTAAATGCGATTTCTCTCACTCCTTCTCAGCTCAACTGGGTATTTTGCAACTTTAATAACTTTGCAATAACTTTCCCGCTGCAGGCCACCGCTACAAAATACAGTATATACAGTGGAAACACTGCAGACATTAAGTTAGCATCTTGGCCATAGCTCAGTTATCTCTCTTGTCAGTCTGCTGACTCAGTTTTAACTCTTCATAACACTGGTAGTTTCCGTTTTATCTGTGTTTGTTCCTGCAATGGACATGCAGCTCTCAGCAGGTAGAACTCACCTGACACTGGAGTGAAGAGAATCGGAGTGACTCACACTGTCAGCATCGTGCTGTTGCTCTGCCCTCAGTTTTCATCAAGTATCTAACTCCACAGTTTGTTTTGTGGTTTGGTCATTTTAAGACAAGATCTTGTTGTAAAGTTTACAGTCTGTTGCTCCTGCAGTGCTCTGTGTGTGAACTGTGAGACAGCTAAAAAAGTGTAACAACACTGAATCTGTTGTTAAAAAAAAAAACAAAACAAACACAATCACAGTCTTAACAGTTTGCATATCACATTAGTTCAAATTGTGATTTCAGTTTAAATTCAATAAATCGTTCAGCCCTACCTAATGCTTTATCCAGGTTATGGTTGTATATTGATAGTTTTATGGAGAGGAAGGAGAGCAACTTTAGTGTTCTTCCAAGCTGACACTGTACAACCTACCTGCTGGGAGGAGTTGGTATTGGCAACTCAAAATGGGGGCAGACCAAGAAGACTTCAGCAAACCCCATTAGCATTCTAAACAGACAACTCCTCCCACGCTTTGTACACAGATGTTACGGTGGTGCTGGCGCTGATGACAGTACTTGGTAAGCAGGGAGGGGGAGGCAGAGAAAGAGAGAAATGGGTGTTTGGAACTTCACTTGATGAGGTACATATGCAATGTTGGCACGTCAGTATCTGTACAGCCATGTGCACTAGCCCCTGTCCGTTCTGTTTGCTATCCTGTATTCCTGCATGCCACAGCACCCCAGGACATGGCCATATGCCATTGGCTTGGCCCGTTGATCAACACGGCTCCAGCCTTGCATGACAGCTCACAACGCACACACTCATACACAATAGTTCCGACAGATGGGTTAAAAGGTGGGCCACGTCATGTGTGAATTGAACAGAGGGCAGGGGGGTGTTAGCAATTATGGTGAAACAGACTGCAAAGACAGACAGACAGACAGACACGTGTGTATATTTGTGTGTCTGTACAACAATAAGGTGCACATGGGCATGCACAGAAATACGAGCATAGCATCAGCCAAAACAGCCCTACACTCCAGATAGGAGAGCCATTTACACAACCAGCCTGATCTGAAGTTGAGACACATCAACTGTTTGTTGTATGATTGAATAAGCACTTAGAAGCTATATATTGATTCAACACTAACATGCAGTGGCTACGCTGCTTTTAAAGAGACATCACAAAGAAAAAAGAACAAAAAAACATATCCAAACCAGCTGGGGAGTACAAACAATACACAGACCACAATTTAATCTCTGAAGAGCAATGTTTGCATTGGTTCTCTGATTTCTGAATCACCACGTCTAGGGAACGTGCAAAGAAAGACAGAGTTACTCCTGCATCAAGACAGTGGGTCAACCAACATGTTTTTCAAGACAGTTACAATTGCCAGTAGCCATTCCAGCAATTCCAGCAAGTACAAAATGACTGTATTTTTCAAATGTTCATAATGAAATGTGCCAATGATATGAATGAATATGAATTTATGGTGCCCCCCCTCTTACCCCCCATTCAAATTGGAAATATTCACTTTAAACACTTCCACACACCAAATAATAACCAGTACAATTCTGACTTATTGATATGTAATCAAACATCACAATGATACTGACTAGCTTATATGCCGATATAATTATAATGATGTAGATAGACAGGGCAAGGATACAGAGAATGGTCAAAACAATGACCATTACAATGGTAACAGCTGTCTGAACAAGTCATTTTAAAATCTACTTCTGAGAATTTATTCTGAGCCACTTGGAAATATGATACACATTTGCCTGTCTATGGACACATTCATATTGGTTTATATTGTATATAAATATTTACAGATTGTGAAACTGTTAAAGTCCTTAAAGGCAAGTCTAGCCACTTGGCAACGCCCCAAGGCAGTTATTTCCAAACAGCAAGACTATCTAAAAGAATGGAGAGGGAGCATTAACTGTGCTTTCAGTGGTCACCAGAAAATAAAAAAAAACTATATGTATAAAATCATCAGTCAAATCTAAAAATGACCCATTAATAAATAACACTTGAACTATTTTTGTGAATTATAATGGTCATCCAAAAATAAGTCTCCATTGAAATTAAGATTTTGTGTGTTCAACAAGCAGCAGAATGCCGAATGTGTATAGTTCTGGTGGCAGAGAGTGGGAGAGGGTTGAGAGTGAAAGTGGTGCTGAGAGTGATGAGAATAATCCTCTGCCCATGTAACAGAGATAAAGACACACAGTGGTTTTAGCTTCACACGGGAGATTGACCTCATTACTGGCAACAAGCTCACAAACCAACAGACTCACACACAAACACACAAGCATGCAGCAGAAATGTAGACAAGTGGCAAAATATGAAGTGCTTTACCAGTATTCTTATTGTCAGTGACTCAGTCTATAAAAGGAGTGTGGTGTGTGTGTATGTGTGTGTGTGTGCATGCATGTGTGTAATGAACAGAGAACACCCTAACCTTGATCAGAAGTGGAGAAAAAGAGTACTGCCCCCTCCACTCTCACATTCATCAAGAATGTGTGTTTGATTTCTCAGCCACATCACACATGTGCCCTCCAATCAACTGCTGCTGCCTCAAAAGCCCCTTTGGCCTGTCACTACACAAACACACAAACACAAACACACACACACACACACACACACACACACACACAGAAGGGAGCGTTCCTCACAGAACCCATTAGGACTTTTGATTAAATTTGAGTATGAGCATGTGTAAAGCCATGGACAGTGCAGCTTCATTCAAGTGTGCGTGCATGCATGTATGTGTACATGCATGCACGAGAAGAAAAAGAGAGCAAAAACGAGTCTGTAAAGCCTTCTAACCTTTGTAATATAGATCCTAACTGCTGCCAAGGGAGGTTAAAACCTAAAAGGGCTCAATAACACTTCATAACTCTGACTTAAATGAAAGAACTACAAGACACGCCATTAGTGTGACACACAGACATGCACACACACACACATACACACACACAAACACACACAGTGTCTTTAGAAGTTGGCAAGGCAACCAAGGTCATTAGGTTTATTTCCATTGGCAGAGCAGGGATTTTGGTAGCCACAATCTGCCCAGCAACGCTCAGGTTTGTCAGAATAAACAAATATGATTAGAGATGAGTGTCCCCCACATTAATGAATCGCTTCAGTGAAATGGAAGAGTGAGGGAAACAGAAAGAGTGACATTAAGGCAAACCATACAACATGTAATTTTGGGGAATCAGTGACCACTATTAAAGGCCAAGTGTAAAAGAACACAGATCAACAGAGGGAACAGGCCTTTTCTAAAAACAGACATTTTGACTCGTCAAAGTAGGAGAAGCACGTCATGATATCTCCATTCCATTTAGGTGTGCTAGTGAGCCAGTATGCACAATAACATGGCCCTGAAACAGGCACACAAAATAGAAAGCAGCCAGTATTTATGTAATTATTGCACCAGTGGATTTCCCACCATAACATAATACTGTTAATTCGCCATTGGTATCTGTGTCACTAAAATCATCAATGGGACTGAAGCAGATCAGTGCCTCTGGTGTTCCATGATGA
Source organism: Lates calcarifer (assembly GCF_001640805.2). Taxonomy (NCBI): domain Eukaryota; kingdom Metazoa; phylum Chordata; class Actinopteri; family Centropomidae; genus Lates; species Lates calcarifer. Next base: position 26,769,319 of record NC_066853.1, read on the forward strand.
CACTTTAGCATACAGTATGTTAAGCAACATCAGATTTTAATGATGTAAATCTATTGAGCTATGGTATAGATATAATCGCTAGGATTATCCAGAGTGAGATGGCTGACCTCTTAATACGGAGAATGGACTCAATATAAGCAACACCTGTGCAATTGTTATTCTTTGTAAGAGGTAAGGTAAAGACACAGACATTTAACAGACCAGTTACTCAATGTTTAAAAATAATCTCATACATTTAACGGTTGGCTAGATTTGGGTATTTGGCCAGGTTTTAAGATGTAAATGTTCACTGTCATTTTGCAATGTTCTGAGCTCCACAAACTAAACTTCATTCATCTCTACTGTTTTGGGATGGAGGCAGAGACAAAGTTTTATATAATAATAATAATAATAATACATACATACATACATACATACTATTATAATAACAAACAGTGATTTTGAATGTATTATTAAAATATTCATGAATTAAGTTTACTGGGGAAAAAAAAAAAAAAAAAAAAAAAAAAATATATATATATATATATATATATATACACTGAGTGAAGACTAAAGAACATGAAGAACACACACATTACTATCACTCCTTCCTCCTGTCCTCTGTCCTCCTTCCTCTGCTACTGTGATTCACTACCTGCAGGTACGGTGGGTAGAGAGGGGGGATGGGTTTGTCTCAGCCAGGAAAGTTTACAAAAATTTGCCAGATTTTAAGATTAGTGGCGAACAAAGCTAATCAGTTAGACTACATACAGATATCTTTCATTTTAGCTTTTTAGTAACAATTCACTATTACCTTAACCAGCACACTGTAGTTGCATTTAAAATGCCAGCAGACTGTGGTTAAAACAGTTGAAAAGCTCACTTTTCTACAGCTTTTTTAACAGGTGGTTTGATGAAGTACTTTTTATTGCACTTGTGTGGCAGGCCACCCCAAATAAAACAGTGTATAAGAAACACTGAACCGGACCCTAGAACGGATGGCATATTTGCATATGTCCATAGATACTGTATCCACCAATAAAAAAAGTTCATGTTGGAGCCTTTAAATGATGAGCCCTAGCTCTGAACTGTTGCTGCTGGAGCATGTAACAGGGAGAGAAATTACCTGCTTCCTGTTCAATTCATGTGGTTCAGAAATGTCCAGCAAATATAAATGAGCTAATTGTGGCTTTTTGATGTCAAAACTTTTTCAGTGTGTGTGTGTGTGTGTGTTGTGCTTGTATGTTATTCTTCTGAGCTCATAAAGCATTTCTTGTAGTCGTTAGCTGGGGTTAGATAAAGGCAAGCAAATGCAAGACGAGTGGAAAGGCAGGGTATTAATTATACTAAATGGAGAAAGATGGTGCTAAGTTCCCAATAGTGAACAGTAACAGTACACATGTGCACCAGACACAGAATGCACAGTCAAACATAACCTTATGTTTGCATATTCATTTAATATTCTCCTGTGTGTATTTCTGTCATTATATCAGACTGTATCGGACCATACACACATACACTGGAACAATGCTGCGGCTGTGATGTCAGACAAATGTCCTACTGAAGATTGGACTAATGTTCCCAGCTTAGCACCCTCCACAGCAGATGTCCAATCATCCTAATATAACAGCAGGAACAGAACAACACAGTGGCTAAGGCCTCAGATTAAAACTATCTGCATCCCAGAGGATAAAGCACAGCAGCAATGCAGCAAACTAATTCAAGCAAGATGATTTAGTGATGTCTAGCAGTTTAAAAGAAGTTATACAGCTGGTACCTACAATGGTGGATGAGAAGAATGCAAAAGTACTAACACAAGCACAGAATTTATGTAACTAAAAAAATAAATAAGAGACACACATACTGTTGGACTACAGATTATTAAGTATAGATGGATCTTTTTAGTGGCACTTTACAGTTATTCTGTAGATGGGCTATTGTTCCCACCATATTTCTTACAAGTTCCCTCTCACATATTTTAAAATTAAATTCTTGAAAAATTACTACAGCTTAATACATGACAGTTGGTTTCAACACACTGACTTCTTGGTTAGCTACATGAGTTGCTTTGGGTCAGTATTTCTTACAAATCAAATAAGAGCCAGTGGATCTGAGAGAAAACTGTATCCTGTGTCTGGAAGTAGCTAGATCATACATGGTAACTGATTCATAACAGTATCATCTGCACCTCTAGGTAAAACTAGTGACTAGTGTTTAAAGTCACCATTGTAGTGTATGAACCAGCATTTGGTTGCAGATTCTGACCAGGACTTTGTCCACCACCGTATGGGAGCTTGAAAACTGTTTATATGTGTATGAATGATTTGTAATTATTTACATGCACGTGTCTAAGTTTTTTATTGCACAAAAGTAGTTTTTCAAACTATGGAAGTTTTAAGAGAAGTTTTTAATCTTTTCCACTGTACCGATCATTATCCTCAAACAACAGTATGTATTGAACCATGAAATTTATATACCATGGCATTACAAATATACTAGTGATTTTGGAAGCGCTTTACTGCAGCCTATAACCTCCTGAACAACAGAGGGAAAGGGAAGCTGTTCATTTTTACAGAGGGCGGTTTAAAAGATTTCAGAATACTTTCTAGTTACTGAGTTAAAAGAAAAATATCTGTACACCTTAAACTGTCTCCTTTCTTGTTGGGAGTATTTTCTTGAAATTCACTTTACATCTAAGAAGAATGTCTACATGAATTTGATCCTAACCTTCATTGTTTCTTTACAGATCTACAGACTTCTCTTGTTGCACTTTGGAAATAATTTGACAGTGATATGTTTTCTGCAGTCAGTTGTAAATGAAGCAGTTTTTTTTTTTTTTTTTTTTTTTTTTTTGTAAGGTAATTTTAGTTCCACAAACACATACACATCATTTGAGAGGAACATTTTAATCAAAACCAACAGTACTATAAATCCTATTCCAGCTCTACTGTATGCACACTCAGCTGACAGCAGCTTACTTTTGTTGGTCATGTTAGCTTCCAAGGTCACTATCCAATTGACAGTCATGTCCACTGCAAAGCAAAATGACTAGCTAAAGAGAAACATTATCTTTTCCTCCTCCTACTCTTGTTCGGTCTCTGACCTTCTGTGAGGAAGGATCATCCCACCGTCTGGCACAGTTTGCCAAAGAAGTAGGATTTATGAAGGGGAAATTGCAACTGGCAAATAGGCAGGGTGAAAAAGAAAAAAAAAGCCACCCCCCCGCGGGCAGAGGTGGATGGATGGAGAGAGAGAGGGGGACAAAGGCATATATACAGGGACATAGGAGGAATACTAGTTGGATTTGACCTCCTAGTGAACCTTCATTGTCTTTGGAAGGCAGCAGCGTCTATGATGAGAAGGCCTCTTACCCCCCAACAAATAGGTAATGAGTGGTAATGAGAGACAATGAGTAAGAGAGGGAGAGAAAGGGGAGGGGAGGAAGATGCAGATAATGTAAGCCAGACGCAGACAGAGAAATTACAGAGAAACAGAGAGGGGAAGAGAGAGCGAGAGCAGCTGCAGTGGGGCTGAAAGTGAAGCTGAGAAGGTGCCGGGCTGCGGAGGGAGCATCCAGGGAGTTGGGTGACGAGAAACACTGTCCGTTTGTGGCCACTGATAATACTTTCCATTCTAGTTGGCTCTATGTGGGGGTCTGCTGTGTGTATGAGTGTGTGTGTGTGTGTGTTTGCAGGCCCTGTGTGAGCTGCTGATTCCCCTGATTGCAGGCTGGCGCCCTGCTGGCGAGCCCCCGCGCTCTGAAATTAAATCCACTCTGCTCCGTTATAAATTATAATGCTTTACAAACAACACACCCAATGGGGAACCCAGGAGGGAGAAGAATGAGAGAGAGGGAGAGAGAGAGAGAGAGAGAGAGAGAGAGAGAATGGTGGTTGATGTTAGAGAGGAGGAAGGGGTAGGGGGATTGAAGGTGTAAAGAAGAAAAAGGATAAGGGAGACAAAAACAGAAGATGGCAACTAGAAGAAAAAAGGATGACCTTTTAAATGCTACCTAATGCTACCCTAAGTAATATAAAATGCAGCTGGCTATATAGGCTTTCAAGCAACTGAACACTCAACAATAAAGTAGTGGTGTACAAAAAAAACATAAAAGATAATTAAATCAGGAAGGTCAGGAAAGAGACAGATTTGCTCTGAAGTCTTAATTAATCTGTCAGTGAACCAGCCTTAAATTTAGATTACAGACCTTAACATTTTGAAAAGCCTTACCTTAAAAACAAAGAAGGAAAATGAGAAACATGAGAATGAAATAAACAGGAAGAAAGAAGATACAGTAGGGATGTGTGCAGAGGAGATAAAAAAGTGAAAGAAAGGCTCTGATACTATTGGGTTGGGTGGGGAGGGGGATGAAAGCCTCGGTTAAATGGACCTTGTGGTGCCAGAGAGGCAGTGTGTCATGCTGATATCCAGCTAGACTCACACCATATGACCCGGTCAGGGCTCTGGTAGCAAACATAGAGCTAATATATCTTGGCTACAGCTTGTGTGGACAATGATAGCTCGTTAGCATTTGGCTCCTCCAAGTCAAATGGAGAACATATGGAAAGACAATGATAGCAGGTGTCATCACTCGTTTATGTATTAAGTTTATGTGAGATTTTTGTTTTTTTCAAGGCTTGTAATATATGTTTGGACTGGTTCCACACTGGCTAATATTCTGAACTGCTATTCCACATAGTGCAGAAATCATGAGACAATTAGTCAACCACCAAGATAGAATTGATTATCTGTTGAAGTTCTAGCAGGTCATCTCATTATACTACATATACTGTTGCTGTATTGTAGAAGTGTTGTTTCCAGTCTTGTACTAAATGCAGTCAAAATGAAGGCTTCCAATCAAACCAGTGGAATAATGAATTGCCATTTAATTAAAAAAAAAAAAAATAGTGTCATGAAAACCTGCACTATATAATGCAATTGCATTACTATAATGATACACTAATCCTAGAACAAATACTCCCTTTTTCTTTGCAGGTATGTTTTACTGGCTCGAATTAGACTGTTCAGTGTTCATGATATTGTATTCACATACTGTAATCAAACTAACTGTACCATATCCATCACATTAAACGTGTAAAAAAATGACAGACTAACACATTACTTTTAAGTAAGAGCCAATACTGGGGCCATATCTTGGTCTAGCTGTAGCCGGCAGACTGTTTTAGAAACTACAGGTCTGTTCTCCATCCCAGCGGGAGGGCTGGGTCATGTGTGGCTACCTACATTGTCTGACAATCAAACCTGCAGCTTGGATGCTTTATCCAAAACTCACTGCCATTAACACCTTAACACAAAGCCTGGACCAGTGATAGTGTCCCTACCACCAAAGGCTGCAGAAACATGGCCACATACATTTACCGTCATCACTGTTAATCAGGTTACCAGAGCGGATGGCCATAGAGTCATAGAAAGTGACCTGCTCACAATGTGAACTTATTAATTGATGGATCATTGCCTAATTGTGTGAAAAGCGCTGAATCACTGTAACTGCATTTGTAACTCTTTATTAATCATAGTTAATGTGTGTAGTTTTGGTATAATATGACAGAGGCAGCAATCTTTAAAAATAAACCCTTAACTGAAACTAGTTCTGTGCTTACTATCATCACCTGCAATGAATAGAACTGTGTTCCAGTCATGTTTATTTTAGCCCAGTATCCTTAGAGATTATGTTCATATTGAACTGTCCAATGCCAATGCTGAATGCCAGTGCAGAAAGTGGTGTGACCTTGATTAAGATGAAAAGGTGGAGGTTGAGGTGGTGAATGAGCATTAAGCATCGGCAACCTTCATGTGGAAAATCAGAGTTCGATTCAATGCTGTTGTTTTATTAGTCCATAAAGTCTAGAATCATGGTCTTTCCCCATCCTCAGTGTTTTGTTTTCTACACTTAACTGTACTTAAATCATGGCTGCCATTCAAAGACATCGTAAAAATAAATACATTTAAAAATATTGGCACTAAAAAAAATGAGATGAACCTAATCTAAGTTCAAATATGAAAGTTCATTTATTCTTCAGTCTTTAAAATAAAAGAGAAGTGGGAAATAGGCTGTGGCTATAGATGCACATAATCAACTTTTTGTAAAACTACTGACAATGAGCAACTTTCCTCAACTCACAAGGTTAATGTTTTATATTTGCAGATTTATTTCTTGTCACTCTGCTATGTAGACAATAAATGGACTGTTGCTCAAAATATGGATCCATAATAATTTTCATGCTATCTTTGCCCCAAAAAACTTCCTAAGGACACTAAAAAGAACAGCACTTGTCCATGGAATACACCAAAGTCTTATGTCTTCAAGTTCTAAATCGCAAACTCAGCTCCAGATCAAAAATGGCCAGTTTCACCTTAAGAGAACAGACTCACCAGTAAGTCACAAACACACCACAGCCAGACAGTCAGGCAGTTACGGCAGACCAAAAGAAATAAACAGTGAGGGACATTTCATAGAGCTTGTCAGTAATATGAGAGAAAACTGGAGACAGCAAAATGAATTTTACAGTATTTTTTAAAGCTTTTTCGTACTTTTCAGTTGTCTGTCATTTCTCATTCATGCAGTGCAGATAAGCTTCAATTTCTACTAATATATCACTTTGACATGTCATCATGTAGTCTCCTACCTTAAATAAGTTGTAACACATTACCTATGTAGATTGTGGTCAGTTAAGACCCCAAATGTATGACCTCTGCAGTTTCTTTATGGGCATACAAAGATTCAGTAACAGTGGTGGAAATAAAAGTAATGAATAAATGGCATTTATATATTTCTCACAAAGCCATCTGAAAACCATATTTGTCCACTGAATTCCTGATAGATTTGGCCAGCTGCTGACCTTTTAACTTCTAAGGAGTTATTCTGATTTTGAAGACACTGACATTCATAACAGAAATTGGCAACACTGTGGACTGAACAAATGGATGCGTCAGTTCTGCTTCCCTGCTCCTAATGTGTGCCATCTGGTAAGAATTTAGGGCAACACTGCTCGACGGGAAAGAAGTGTGATGAATGTGATGACCATGTGGGTTTTTGCAATCTGATGGCCTTAATATTTCTTGATTGAAGCTGTATTTGAAATTCTTGCTAAAATATAGCATCTTGAGAACTGGAAAAATGACATTCCTGCAGCATCAACAGGACACTGAGGACAAAGTGAGTAAAGCAAAGATGGAGAAATCCATATCCACTGCTTCTTTTAGAATGTTTTCCTTGGCAATTGAGGACCTTGTCCATCAAGATCTTGATCAGTGCACAGGAATGGAAATAGTCAAGTTTTCATCGTGAGGGGAAACAGAGTGAAGTGCCATTGGCACAGGCCAGCATACCATCCAAAATAGTAACAGTTAAGTGCACCAGCTGTCCAATCAGCTGGCTGCTGTTCCCCCTCCCATCCAATTACAATGTGATGGAGGCTTGAGCAAACAAAGCATTATGGGTTGGTTAAGTGTTCCTCTCATATCCAGGAGTTTGCTCCTGCTTTTCCTGAGGCACACACAACATCTGCAAACACCTGATAGGCCTGAACAGTGGCCTTCAGCCCTCTTGTTGCCCGGGTTAAATTGTTACCACCTTTCTCTAATCCTGACTCTGACAATTAACTGTATGGCTGAGCACTTCAAAGCCGTCAACGGCCAAAGGGGTTAACCCCGACGCTCCCAGAGATTTGTTTTTGATTTTGCCAGGATCCCTAGACACTTTCATCTTTGGCCCTCACTCCTCCTTCCTCTCTAAATCCCACAGGGCCAAGCCAAGGGCAGGGGGAGGTGCTGCTAATTTTGGTAAATTCAGTGTGATATTTGAAGACTAATTCTTGAGTTCCCACAAGGTTATCAATACAAACACAAGTATGATATGCAGTCACGTGAAAAAAGACATTTGTGCCATAGAGCAGACAGTATATGGATTGGTGGGAAAGAACATTTTAGTTTCAGTTTTGAGTGTTAATTCCTGGGTATGTGTTTCATATTTCTGAAATGCTTTTATTTTTGTTGATCATAATCTACATAAATTGTTGGTGTTGTTGGGAACAAAATGCGGTGCCTAGCCAAGGCTCGTGAGTGCTCCTCGTAGTGTATCTGGAAAAAGCATGAACAGGACTCCTTGTTTTCCAATATTTTTAATAAATATTGGTAATTGTTTAGCATGTGGTGACCTACAGTACTTCTGTATGATCTGTGGTATTTGCAGGCTTGGGAAAAAAAAAAAGAAATCACAGTTTTCAGTTTCTCATCCAGTTCCTTTGAGTTTGCAGGTGGGGATATCCCTCCTTTAGTCCCCCAGTCAGTCTTTTGAAAACACCCAATTCTGTACATGCCGGCAGTGGACATCGGGCATTGCCATGTCTCCCACCTCTTTGCCAGTGGGTGTGTGTCGGTTATACTTCCAACCTGTTCCAGCCCAGTCCCTTCAGCTCTGTCAACTTTAACTGTGTGTCGGGGATAGGAGATAATTCTATGTTTGTGTGTGTGTTAGGAGTAATAGTGTGTGAAGAGCTAGTCCTCCATGCATCCTGCCCCACCTCTGTCCCCCAACAGTCTTCCCTGCAGCAACTCAGCAGGAACTGGAGCAAATGTGTTTAAGAATTAAGACTGAGGAATGGCCTGAGGTATGTGTGTGTGCGCGTGTGTGTGTGTGTGTGTCTGTTTTCATGGAGTTGTGCTGCTCTTTTGCAGTGCGCCAGCTCCTGCCAGCTGCCCCAGGATGTGGCCTGTCACTTCACATAGGCACTGATGAGCCACACAAGTGTCAGGAAAGGTGAAGATGGAGATAACACCATCACTCACTCACACACACTCACTCACACACACACACACACACACATATACACACACAAGTGAGATAGGTGAGGAAAAAGCCGGACAGTGCTGCCTACATGTGGAGTGAAGATGTTAGTAGTCCTCACATGATTCATATCATTCTAGGTCTGGCTGGCTCTAGTCCCAGTTCTTCAGTGTTTTCTGCTACTGTTTACTGTTCAGTGACATTACAATACCATCAGTGGAGGGAAAAAAAGTAAAATAACAGGAGGCAAGTGTTTCCGATCAATCCTGTGACTATTTGCTGATATCAGAGTGAAAACTGCCTGAATGAACCAACTGGTAAGAAAACCACCTGCATCTAATTTGCAGTCAACCTCAATGCTTAGTGTAAGACTATTTCAGACCCACAATCCAAATGACTCTGCTTTTTTTTTTTTTTTTTTGTTGTTGTTGTTGTTGTTGTTGTTGTTTTTTCTCATCTTTCTCTATTCTACGTTCTTCTCTTGGCCAACTGAACAATGAAGCACAGACAATGTTAAGTGCCATGAAGTTAGGTATAGCAGCAGTTTTGTTTGTTTGTTTTTTGGTATAAAAGCCAGGATCAGACCAGACTACACAATATGTTTGCCTTAGAAGGTCATAGGGCCCCACTGCACACTCGCCGCAAAGTAGTGGCAAGCATGAGTGTGTTTTTGCTAGTTTCAGACTGGTAAAGTTTTCATTTTCCTTCTAGCACCCACATTGTTTAAATAGCAAATGCACTGGTCTTAAAATGAAGCGTGGTCGGATACATTATTGGTGCATTACTATGTTGAGGCAATGGAAAGTGATTGCATGACTGACAAACAAAAACCTGGTCTGAAGTCAAAGGGGCAGATTTTCACTTAAAGGTATGGAGAAATCCAAAAAGCCTTGTCATTACTGACACCTGTGGCTGCAGTGAACTGAAGTGAACCGCAGCCTGTGCCCTGTTGCTTGCACGTGTACTTGCACTCCGTAAGCAGGCTAGCACAAGCATTCATTAAATTCACAGACCCCATCAGTCGCTTTACCAACCCTTAGTGCGTCCTTGCACGAGTCACAGTCCAACCATGGCAATAACATTACCAAGCAAACAATCAAAGGTTAGCAGGGTAGCTGTAACTTAGCTACACTGCAGGGATCCAGTGGTGGTTTGTTAGCCAGTGACGTTATTATCAAACAGCAAGCTTGGCAATTTACCAGACAGATCAGCCCCAGGAGTTTGGATGAATTAGCAGACGTTATCTACTCAACACAACAATTTGCTACCAATCAGAAACCATTAGCCAAACCAAAGTATCAAAATAAATTTCACACGTTTTGTAGTACTGTTAGCTCACCTGTGTGCTTGCTGGTGGACCTTTTTTGTGACATTAAACTGGCAAAAGTGGATTCTGACATTGCTCCACATGCTTAGACTGTTGAAAACAAAACCCACAGAGTTGTGCTGTGACTTGAGGGAGGAATGTGATGAGACTCTGCCTCTGACAATGTCCAATCATAGCAAGCCATCGTTCTCAACTTGTACAGTGTACATAGGTGACAAGTAAGGTGTCAAGAAAAAACTGACAGCGCCAACAACCTAATTCTAGGGCCGCAACTAATGATTATTTTCATTAATGATTAGTAAGTTAGTTATTTTCTCAAGTACAAAAAATAACACAATTTTCCATATTCATATTTCTTGTTTTGTCTAACAATCCAAAGCACAAAGATCAGTTTACAATCATATGTGAGAAAGAAAAGCATCAAATCCTCACCTTTGAGAGGCATGAACTGGACAATATTTGGCATTTCTGCATAATAAAATCTAGGAAAAGATTAATCCATTATCATTAAGCTCTACATCCTTCCTCTCTCCCTTTGTCATATTTACAGGAATGTCTGGAAGAATTCTCAATGCTTGGACAGTAGCACATAACAGAAAGGGTTACAGGTACAGATAAATGTGAAGTGGGACAAAACCCATGTCGTTTGATCCAGGACTAAGTCATCAGCCAGAGAAAAAATACCAAGCATCAGCTGTTTCATTCAGCTTCTGCATTTGCTTTCCTCTGTTTTATACAGAAGTAAAGTAAATATCTTAGATTTTTGGATTGTTGATCACACAAAACAATGACTTTGCCACCTTGGGCTCTGGGAAATTGTGATGGGCATTTTTCACATTTTTCACTAAACCTAACTTTCATTAATACATCATTTGATTGTGCTTCTATCACTCTCTGTAGTTCAAAATAATTTGTAAACCCATTCAAATAGAGACTAAATGTATAACCCTGTGGTACAAACTCCTAGTTAACTATTACCACCAAGTGACTGATGAATGCAGCAGTCCTGCCTCTTATCATGCACCATTATATAGATATTCTCTAAGATGAGCTCTTACTATATGAACATGATCTCCAGTACAATAATCTGTGTTTTCATCAAATTACCAACCTCCGTCCATAGCATGCAGTCAAAGGGCTTGAGAGCGACCCACAGATCCTGATGTAATTACACACTATGCCTCTTCCCGGCCCACATACCACTCTGTCCCAATTCCCTGCTGTTTGGAAATCAGGGCTATGCTGGTGACAAGTTACAGTACACATGCCCCAGTTAACCTTTGATGTGAACATGTTCTTTTTTGAGGGAATGATATGGAGGCCAAAACCACGAGGGGCTACAGACTATCCCTGCAAATCGTATGGCTTCAAAGTCCTGTCTCTAATTTGAACCTTTTGTGCCACTTAAAAAGCCCATGGACTAATTTGACTCTGGCATGTAACAACCGTTTGGAGGAATGTTTGTGTGTCGTGTGTGTGTGAGTGAGTGTGTGACCACAGGCCTACCTGCTTTGATCATGGCACTGGAAGATTATGACAACACACACACGCACACACAGGAGATTAATCAAAACTACATGCAGCACCATGTCTGCATCATTGCAAAGACAGTAGACACAGACACATGAACGTTGGGAAACTGACAGATCACATTTTATCTACTTAACAGCGGAACTTCTTTCACTTCTTGCCTCCAAATAATGGTTGGGCAAGTGTTTAGAGCATTTCAAATGTAATAGCTTAATAACTAACAGGATGAACATAAAGTGTTGTGCAAAGACATTACACAACATCACCCAGGGTCTAGCATTAGCAAAAAAAAAAAAACAGACCAGCCAACTGTTGTACACTGCAGCACTTTAAAAAAGTTCCAGCTAACTCTGATCGGCAGAAGAAAATAATTTGGTCCACAGCGACCTTCCTCAAGGCCAGTCATGCTTCATATTGCAATTCGGGGACTAAAAGCATGAATGGATGATTTAGCACAAGCCATATGGGAATAAGCAACTAAAATTAGCACCCTATTTATTTGTATTAAAAGAGTACTAAGAGATATTGTCTTTTTTTTACTTAATGCATTCTTCCTCCTTGTCAAAATCTGCTGCCTATTATGCATGCACCCTATTATCAATTGGTGATTCAGGTGTTTTATGTTAGTAGCAGCTAAGATATGTTAGTACTACTAGGAATGTGTAAAATGGGTGGAGTTTCCCTTTCATAAAAATAAAAACTGGAATGTGGGATTCACCAAAAAAAAAAAAAAGAAAAAAACAAAAAACAATTTTACTACCTAATCCATATATTTCTTGACAAAAGGGAAACTGAGGGTGAATGCAGAAAGATGGTATCCAATGGTTTTAAGGATGATATTTGGATAAGCAAATACACAGAAACATAAACATTCACAACTCATCTTTGACAACGTTTTATGCATAAGAAAAAGCAAAACAGATCATTAAAGGCTCCTATAAAAAGAAAAAAAAGTGAGGAATTCCCTTCCTGCCTCTTTAGCTCCCAAGTTGACAGACGGGCGCTTGATTCTAGCCAACTGCAGCCACAACGGCCATGACATCAGCAAGGGGGGGCTACCTCTGGGGACCAATGATTAATTAACATGGCTTCAGCCGGCAGTGCTGCACAGGATGTGATCTAATTGACAGTGGGTAATTATGTAATGGCCTTGCCTTGTAAAAGGAGATGATTTGGAAGTACTGTAACCTAGAGTGGAAATGCAGAAACACCATGCATGCTCGAAAAAACATACGCACACGCACACACAAACAGACATGTATATACACACAAAGACAAACTAAATGAGACTGGTTTGTTTTCCTGTCATTGCCCTCTTACCCTGCTGATGTAGGGGTGGTTTGCTGGGCGTCAAGGGGGTGGTGGAGGTAGTCATCCCTCGCTCTGCTTGCTCGGTAATAGCCCTGTCTGTGTTTGTTTACCCCAGCTGAAATGTCATGAACCAGTTGGCCCTTTGATCCAGCATTAATGTCACCACAATATGTGTCATTATCTGGGAGCCGGGCACCACTTCACATCCTGCTTATTGGACAAAGAAACGTGACTAAGATGCTGCTCACTTAATATTTTGTATGAGGCGGGGAGGCATTGCATGCCAGGGGAGGCCTGTGATTGGCCTGAGTGTGGGGGAAATATATCACAAATGCAGTCGCTAGCAACAGGGTGACGCCTGTGAACCTCTTTACTGTTTCATGAAGAAATAATTCTGATAAAGTAAAAGAAACTAAATATGCCAAATTAAATTCAACACTGTGTTGCTGACAAATGAAGGGCAAATATGTTAAAATGTGTACGCAGAGCACTTAACAGTAAGACAATGGCAAAAACCATAGGTTCAGTTTTTAACTACACATAGACTTAGATGGGAGTTCATTAGGATCACATAGCCAAAACTAAAGCAGTATAATACAACAGCAGTCCTGCAATAGAGAAGTGTTGATATGAGTTAATATCACTAGGTGGCCAGATCTGTAATTATAGTACAATAAACAATAACAATATCACAACTAGAACCCCCAGAAAGGCACGTTAAATTGATCCTCCTCAAGTTTAACAGTCTCGTGCTCTTTCTGCCCCTTTAGTTCATATAGGACAATAAATAGTATTTGGCAGCATCTGTTTGGCAAAGTTGCAGGAAAGACTGAACAGACTGTCACTATAAAGATGAAGAAGGTAAAAGTTGCTATTAAGAGCCCACCTGGAATCAGACTAGAAATTCCTTTGATCTTAATCTTGACGCTGAAGGAAATGAAGGAAAAGTTGATCCAGTGTCAGTGGTTTTTGGGCACCCTTTGATGTCAAAATGAGATGTAGGCTTGAGCACGAGGAGTGACCAAATGACTGCAACTGCTCCTATTTCCCATGATGTAATTCTCTTTCTCACAATGACAGCTACACACTGCAGCCACATTAATATCTCCTTCGGTGTGTTTTTTGAAAACAAGAAGTACCTCAACTTGTAGTGATCACTGTAACATATTCAAATATTAAGGCTGTCGTGTTGTGTTAAGGTCAGGAATTAGTGTCTGAATATGGAATACAGGCCTGAGAGGAAAAGAGAGGGCATAAAAGTGGCTGTGCAGAGGGCTAAAATAACAGGCTGACTACACTAGTCTCAGCTCCATCTGCTTCTAATTACTCACTATCCTTGAGATGGGGGGGGGGGTACAACAGGAACTCATGTCAGCACTGGGTTACATGACAGACAGAGGCTGGGAATAAACTTGTTTCATTTCAGGATAGTAAGCCCTGTTACCTGGGAGCTGTGTTTTCATGTGCGTCTCTATTTGTGAATGTGTGTGTTTGCTTACATGTGCATGTATTTCAGCATTTCTCTTGCACTGCTATCACTAATTTAATGCCACAGTGTTTGAGGCGGACTTCAAACGGCCCTTGCATGCACCACAGATTTTCAATTTGGCCAAGTGAGCAGACACAACAACAGGCTGGGCCAATGCTTCTCTGCTGTGTGTGTGTGTGTGTGTGTGTGTGTGTGGGCAGGGTGAATGAATGTCAGAACTGATATGTACAGTATGTAAGCGCTAACTTGAGCAGGATGCTAATGACTGAGCCAGTGATCCAGCACTGGTGCACCAGGCTAGCAGGCTAACACATGCAGCTGTGACTCACTGATCACAATTCATTTACTTATTAGCATTCGGGACTTGCCACCATAGCCCCACTTACTATGCAGAGATTATGCTATACTTGGCTAACACTAATCAGTTGAGGCACAGTGCAGTAAGCCACTGCCTGATTAGCATCATTGCTCTGTCAAAATAAGCAAGAGGGTGAGGCACTGTGCTAAGGTAGTTTTGGCTAAAAAATGGCTATGACTCAAGATTAGCATTGGCTACCTAAACTGTATTCCATCCACATCATAGAGAAAGAACTGTCTGTACCACATGACAAAGACAAACAATGACTGTGAAGGTTAGTTCTTCAGACTCCTTGAATTCAGTCACGATTATTGTGGATAATAATTTATATATTTTAATAATCATATAAACATATCAGATACAACTATGTCAAACGCAAGCCATGATAGCTGTATCCTGCTGCACATTCAGAATAACACTTGGTGTTTTGATGATGGTGGGATTGAACATGTCACTCCCACAGGTCATAGCATATGATTCAAATCCATCCAACTGCTTATCCTTAAGGTTTGCGGGAGGGCTGGAACCTATCCTGTCTGACATTGGACAGATAGCCAGTCCATCGCACTGCATAATTCAAATCTTTTTCATCAAACCATTCAGTGAGTCCTTAGTGCAATATGGAAACATTTGTATTACTCTAACCCCCACCTGTATCGTATAATTTCCAGTATTCATGCTCATCATGGAGGTGTGTTTTTAACCTCTCACTGTAAGCAGCTTTGCATATGTACAGACTAGGGCTGGGTACCAAACTTCGGTTCTTTTATGGTACCGACCGAAATGCTTCGATACTACCCAGTATCGAAATATGCCATGTCTTTCGGTGCCAAGGTTCGATACCAAGGAGCTAATCACATGATCAAGATCTGATAATGCTGCCAGTGATTGGCTGTAACGTTACACATGGTAGAGGCATGCAGGAAGAATACTTACTTGGTTATGCCCACAGATGGGGTTCACATGTATTTGTGTTGTGAACTACAGTGTGTGTGTGTGTGTGTGTGTGTGTGTGTCAAAGTGGTTAAAAAAATGCAACCGAAGACAAAAGTGTGGTTCCATTTTAGTTAGATTGATGCCAAAAGTGTGCGACGCAGTACTTGCAAACGGGACATCGTTGCAAAGCCCTTAAGGTTTAAAGGTCCTTAGTGTGCAGCAGTGAGCATTAGACACTGACTGTCACTTGTTCTTTTGCACTGAAAATAATTTTTTTTGGGTTGGAAAACTGAGTGGAAAAATGCCAAAGCTGAAAAATAAAACTCAAGATTTGTACCATAATATGTAATGTCATTTTCTTTGATAGAACTGATTTGATAAAATTGGTATTGAAAAAAGTATCATTCAGGAACCGGTATTGAAGTCAAGGTGTCAGTATTGGTACCGGTATATACTTTTTTTTTTTTTTTTTTTTTACCTCCTGAGCTTTGATTATCCTCATACATTTCCTTTTAAGCAGCTCTAAAATTAGAAAGTAATATGTTCTCTACACTGTATGACAATCTAAAATGTATATTCTTTCTCTGACTATCCCAGCCATTTCTTGAGCACATTTATAAAAGCAAATATGCTCGACTCAAAAAAACAAGCCTATAGTTCATCTGTGAAAGCAGCTTATTACGAATCATAGGTAAGTCTTATTATTAGGTGACCTCTAGCAGATGTAGTAATTATGACAGCAGCAAAAGAGGTGGTTAGGGCACATAATAGCCTATATAGAGCAACACGTTTCTGTGTCGGGAGGAAGTTGAGGTGAATGGGGTGTGCCGATGAAACACAGGACTTTCACACATGAGACTTGTCTGTTTCCCATGTGAAACTGATGGTCTGCATTGTTTCTTTTATCCATGACTGTTCCACAATCTTAACCAGATGTTTATCATTGTTAGCTTGACAATGAAGGTCCAGTACATCTGCCACTGGTATATTCCTACAGGTCATATTATTGTTACCATGACAATTTATGACTCTCTATGAGTCACATCCAAGGATAGAGACCTATATGGAGAGTTGAGTTGGAGGTCTTGTTGAAAATACGCCAACCTAAGCCTAAAGTTAGCATCTTGGTCATAGCCCAGTTATCTCTCCTGCTGGGCTGCTGACACTGTCAGCCAGTTTTAACTCATCATAGTAGTTGTAACTGCTTTAGCTATGCATGTTCTTGTGACTGGCATGCAACTCTCAGCAAGCAGGTAGAACTTACCTGACACTGGAGTGGAGAGTATTGGAGCTAGTGACGCTGCCTACATTTTGTCATTGCTGTCATTCTGCCCTCTGTTTTCAGCAAGTATCTAACTCCACACAGCGCTCTGTATCTGAACTGGAAGCGGCTAGAAAAGGCAGAACGATCAGGGTCTTCCCGACCGACACATCAAATAGTTGACTCTTAGGGGGCAGCCCTATTAAAAATCCAATGTTGGCCCTGTCTATTATCTAATTCAAGGTTAAATACACACACACACACACACACACACACACAAAAGAGCAACTGTAGAGATTGTAATGGAGAAATAACACGTGAGCGAGAGGCAGAGACAAATGTCATGTCAATGTACCCAGGGCTCTCACCAGTCAATGAGTAACACACACACACACACACACACACACACACATACACAGGATGAGTCACAGTGACAGAGGCGTGAGAGTAGCACAACATTCTGAGAGGATTTGGGTTAGTCACTCTCACTCTCTCACACACACACACACACACCCTAATCCTAACCTAAACCTAATTCTAACCTTAACCCTAAAACCAAGACTAAAGTCCTTACTTTCCTTTTGTCACTCCCAAGGTAAAACCTTGTCCTCACACAGTTAGCCAAACAACTACACACACACACACAGACACACACACACACACACACACACACTTGGCCTGGAGTGGATTAAAGTCTGAAACCTCAGCAGTGACCCTTGTCTCTCTTCAGCCGATCCTTTCACATCAGTTCTCTTGTTTGCTTTCAAATACACAAAGACATACACATACATGCTCATCTGCGAGTATCTCTGTGTATGTTTGAGTGATTGCTCTCCCAGCTGCAACTGAAGGTGCTTGGGATGCAAAAATCACACTCGGTGAAATTGCTAACATACTATTAGTTAAAGTAATTTAGTAATTAAGTGAACCAAATACCTGGTTGGTTTTAGTTTGCTGGTTAGATGAAAACAAGCAATTTTAACATGTCCACATGGGCTCAAGGAAACTGTTACTTCTAATCTTTAATTTTATTTTTTTTATTTATTAACTAAATATTTAAATAAATCAGTTGGGCAACAATTATTTCCCATGCCCATAGTATAAAGAAAAGAAATAACAGATAAAGAAAAGAAAATGCACACAAATTTTTCCTGAATTGTCTTCAAATGGTGGTAATGTTTAAGTATTGACCTCACTGCTACAATTTTGCAGAGGCACAGCAAACTGCTAAGACTTCATTCTGATTTTGGAAATTTGGCCAAACTGGGAAATTGCTTCAAGTTTTACCCACTGTAAAGTCGGCACAAAGGACTGAAAATACAGCTACAAGAAGTGCAAGGAGTATGTGTGTATGTGTGTGTAGTGACATTTCCCTAATGTAGCAGTAAATGTGCCCCTCATTAACAGCTCTCTGACAGTGATGTGGGCTGACGAGAGCCGAAATGCCTGACTCCTGGACTGGTGCCCTGATGGGGCATTCACACGCACAGACGCATGCATGCACACACGCGTACACGCACACACGCGCACACACACACACACACACACACACAAAACAAGCTTAGCATCTCCATCTCCATCCAGTCCCACACAAACATTTTGCTTCTATGGGAAACACTAGGCTTGAATTGAATCTACTGTAATGAGGTATCCTGAGAAGACTTCACACACTGTATCATGTTCTTCTTGACTGACTTTATCCTGTGATGATCTCCTTTACAGAATTTACAGAGGCAAGTCAGTAAAACATATATATATATGATATAAAAGAAAAATCATTAAATATAATAGTACAATAATATATACATTTAATATCAGTCAAATGTAAAATATGACCTGTCAGTGTTTATTTATTTTTTTATTTGACTTGGGATCAAATACTGTGCGTAAGAAATGTATTGCTACAGACATGAAATGCAAGTATGTGTGTATATTGTGCATATATGTGTGTACATGTGCGTCTGTGTGATAGAATTGACATGGTATTTGGGTCAAATGAGGGTCTGGAAGCATGGAGGCACATCTGTTGCAAAAAAACTGGCTTTTTGGGCTAACACCATTAACACAATGGTGGCTGCGGGACAAAAATGTATCTACAGTGTGTGTATGTGTGTCTTTATGAAGCCATTAGTCATGCTCCATATGTTTTCTAGCGAGGGACAGTGAAAGGGCGGTGTATGTGTATGTGTGTGTGTGTGTGTGTGTGTGTAGGATGTGTCAGACTCAATGTCTACTTGGGGTGTGAGGTGGAGCGACCGACTGACCCCACTGACTGGCTTTTTATGCCTCTAAAATATGACTGACATGCACACACACACACAGACACACATGCACACAAGCACACACAGAGAATAATGGAGGGTATGATTGTGGATCGACAAAGACCAGACACAGCCAAGAGAGTGAGCAGCCTATTCACACAAGCAGGGTCACATGAACAATAAGGTTTGGTCATAAAGAGGTCAGTTTGCCTTATGCCTGCTTCACTGAAGAGAAGGAGAAAGACCAGTTCCATCATGCCACCCTGACAGAATCCCTGACCTGACAGCAGTATCATTAGTCTGGGTTTCATATGGCGTTGATGATCTAAATGCTATCTGTGAGATTTCACCTACCTGAAAATATTATAAATCTGGTTAATGTTATTGCTAAAAAAAAGATTAAGTTTTATCAAAATGCAGAGTCAGCATAATGAGTGTGAAGTGGCCCCTAGGGACACTAAGATTCACTGTAACTGGCAGTTAATTGTGAAGGCGATGAGAATTAAATGTATATAACTCTTGAGGAGCATAACCACATTAAGCAAATGTCACAACAAACTATTAATTAGACTGCGAGAGATTCTGTTTATCTGCTGGGAGTATGTATGTGCTCAGCAGTCTCACTGCCTGTCTGACTTCACTGTCCTCAGCTCCAGCTGGCAAAGGAACCAAAAATTGTCAGGAGTAATAGCTCATATCAGATGAACTGTATCATAACGAAAACATAAATCTCTTCAGGGATTTGTAATCACGTGAACACAAAAATCAACAAACAAAAAGGAACATTTACAAGAACCTAAAACTGCTCAATCCACACAATTTATTTTAACAAAAAATGGTTAAATGGGAAGATTGCCCCATAAAGCTACTAAATTCCAGTTAATTATAATAAAACAAATCCTAAACATCAACAATCTCTTGCAGATATGGTATTGCCTTTTGGAATTTATTTCCCCTGAAGTTGTCTTCTAAGGTAGAGTTTACTCCCAAGTTTTGCATCACTTGTATTTCCAGAATGACGTGTCATTTTGGGACACAAAATCACAGTGAAATATCTACAGTAGATCCTGGTGGAACTGAAACACAAACATGGAGATACTGCTCATGGTAATACAAACAAGTGGATGTACAAGAGTGTTGTCTAGACAGGCAATGTGCATTGACTATGAATGCACTGGAAGGCCTTTGGCTTGCTAGAGTCGATTCAGTTCTTATAAATATAAGGATTAGAGCTGTGGCTGTAAAATGTGCTGTGTGTGTCTTTGTGAATGTGTGTGTGTGTGTGTGTGTGTGTGTGTGTCTGGGTAGCCAGGGGGGTAAGGGTTAATTGGTGTTGCGTGTTAAAAGGTGTTAACAAGGCAGGCGAACACCCAAGGAGCAGTTGTGAGAGGCACAAACACACAAACACACACCCACAGTCACATTAGATGTAGTCAGACAGACATACTGTGCAGCATCACTCTAATGATGCTTCTTTTTGTTAAAAACTAATATCAGCCAGTGAGTTTTTGTCTACCTCTGATGTGACTGGCTCTTCTCCATATGCTGCCATCATTATTATTTATTCATATCACATGTCTGACCTGAGAAACCACTGGTGTGAAGTACAGCAGAGGGATTTTACCTCTATAAAACCTGCAAAATAAAACCTGCCCCATCCTGTCTTATGGGATAATTCTGCTCCAGGCCCATCTCCTGGTTTGACTTTGGCCTGCTGTCGTTACTTACTACTTCCACATTGGATAGCAAAGTTGCTGTGCAGTTCTTGGCATTTACTTTGATAAGTGCAATTTTATCATAGCCAATAAAACTATATTACCCAAGCCGGAATAAATCAAAATGATCCTTTAAAGGATTTGTTTTCTGTTTTCGGTCTCCATCTTATTTTGCATTTTTGTCCATTTATTCACACCTCACTTCACGGACCCAAAGCTGAACTGAAATATTTATAGAAATGGCGGAGAGCACAATATCATCACCACTAGACAGAATTCAAAATATGTAATAAGTAATATAAAGCCTTAGGCATAAACAGACCTGCAGTATGTATACATGGATTTTGGGCATTAAAAAATGGGGGATCTGATGTCAAAGTGTCAAACAACCAAAAATGCTAGTTGTCACCTTTTTCTTTTGCAACCAAAACTTGGATCTTAAAATGCTAAATGTTGGAACACTGAATTATCCATTTTTGGTATGAAGGCATATTTTAAGAAACTGAAAAACTTTGACAGAATACCACCTAAAATAAGGCCTTCAAAGATGTATTTGAGCTGAATGATAACACACTCCTGTGCTATATGTGACAGTGTTGGCTAAGTGGCACTCCTAGAGCCTCTGGCCAAGCTTGTGGAGATGACGGAAGAAAAAAGAAATCAAGGAAACAATGAGACAGAGAGAAAAAGAAAGAGATGGTTTCAGCTAAAAGGCCCTTGCTGCCTGGAGGCACTCCATATACTCTAATGATTGCCAGCAGCATGTGTGTGTATGTGTGTGTCAGTCTCTTGACAAAGACCCTTTAATCAAATGGAAGTGTAAAGAGAAGGAGCACTGTTAGGTTATACATGTGTATGGCTTTTTTGTGTTTTATGTTTATTCAGTCCACGTCTGATTCATCTTTGCTGTCAAATGTTCCATCGACACATAAAGGCCACTACACACACACACACACACACACACACACACACACACACTTCAAAATCTTGATGCTGGCACTTATGCAGACTTTTTTTTTTTTCTTCAAATACACAAGCTGGCTGACACACACACACACACACACACAGCTGTAGAAGCAGATTAGCAGGCATTGCTGACTGGGTGTCTATGGAGGTGACACATCATCACATCGACCTGCCAACAGAGTACACTGCAAAGGGTGATGCTGATCGCACACACACAAATATACAAGCATGCACATTCACACATGCTCTCTCTCTGACAGACATATAGGTGAATAGGGTGTGAAGAACCTAACACACACTTGCATCCACGAAACCACTTACAGGAGCGGGCTGGATGCACAAAGACAACAGGAATCAAATAAATTGCATGAAAAGTGCATGAAAAAGGTGTGGGCACAAGCTGACATACAAACACTCAGAGTCAGTCTCACACACACACCTAAGTGAGCATGAGTGGAGGCGACAGAGCGTTCACATGGGGTCGAGCTGGTCCTGGATGTGCCAGAGCCAGCAGCTGAACGCTAGTCTGGATGTGAAGGTGTCAAACTAGCTTGGTTATAGAGCTAATGTGGAGCTGCTAGACTGGCGCACCTGGGGCTCACTCACACACAGACACACATATACTCATATGTACGCATAGGTGCACAAAGATACACACGTATTCACACATGTCAGGAGGAGTGTAAACACGCATGCATAAACATATCACATAGGCATAAAATGTCAAGACACATGCTGGCCATGTATAAACACACAAATGGACATGCACATGTTCATGGCTGCAAACCCACAATCACACACAGACTTGTACGTGCACCCACTTTTCTCACACGTGAGTGAAGTACAAACATGTTGGCTAAAGTGTAAACACTGACAAGAAGGAGCAGAATCACAGAAGAGCAAACACTTGCATACATGCAGTATGTAAATAGCCACACACACTGATAAACACTCACACACACACACACACAGTCACAGACATGAATGATGTGTGCAGCCATCCTCTGCTTCATACCAGGCCACTGCTAGTGTGACAAATAAACTTGCTTACACATGGCACTGCTTCACACAGTGATGGGCTAAATAGGGCATGAAAAGGTATGCACACACGCAGACACGCTCAACATCAGGTGTGTGAGGTGAATGTTAACAGAGACACATGTGGCTCTGATGCCCGGTGGGATCTGTCCTTGTCCTCTCTGTGCCCTCTGAAAAAGCACTCTACAGTAAGGCCCTGACTGCAGCTATATTCACATACTTCACAGCACTACAGTTACAATTATATTATACAGCTGATACTGGTATATTGTTTCCTAACAACTCCTGAGACAGTTTATAGCCTCACTAGTGCATTTCATTATTTACTAGCATTCACAGAACTTGATATGTATCTTAATGACTAGCATTAGCTTCCCAGGTTTAAATGGAGAGTTTTACAAAAGGATCCTAATTCTATTTTGAATACAACTGGGTAGTTTTAATCTCTTTCAATGGATTGGTATCAGCTAAAATGATATAGATGAAAATCTGATCCTTCTATTACTGTAGTCTACTGTGATTTGTCTACCTCATCTTTAAGTTAGCCAGGCTCTACACTACAGCATCCCGCTGCATAAGCCAGTGAAAATGTGTGTGTGAAAGCAGAGTATCATTTGGGTGTAGTTTGTCTGAGTCAGTCTGACACTGAGGTTGGAAAGATACACAGGTTCACTGAGCTCTGATGCTAATCATCATTAGTAAAGCAGCGTGGAAAACATTCAGCTGCAGCTTCTCATTTTAGCCAGTGCTGAGCATCGCTTTAGCTAGCTAAAATAATGTTGCTGGCAGGATATCTCACATCAAATGAATGTTAATTCTGTCAGTTAACTGATGTTAACAGGCCTAAATTTAACTTTTTGAGAGGGAAGAACCTCCAAAACCACAAGTGAAAATCCAACTCTCATATACAATGATGATGCCATCAGTGTTATCTCGGCTTGGGTTTGGAAACTACAGATTTCAGCTTGCGTTAGGAACTGGTGTGCAGTTTGAGAGAGATGGCATTAACTAAGCAGGGATGGTATTATATAGAAAATAAAATGACTTCTATAACTTACATTTTTAACTATAGGCTCATCATGACAACACCCTGCTTCCTGATTTGTTAACATCCTCAGTCTGATGTCCAGTGAGTGCATGTTTTTACTTGAACAACACACCGCTCTATTCTTTGTGTTACATACTGACTTGCGAAATTCCCAGAAATTTCCTAAACTCTCTGGTGATTTTATTACATTTTCTCGACTTTCCCTCTCTGGAATACACTACCTACAAGTCTTCATATTCCAGGAATGCCATGATCAGCAGTAACCGTCTGCAGGGATAAAAAGTCTCCTCAGTGTGTGCGTATGTTTTGAGTGTGTCGACATGAGCTAAGTGTAAAGCCTCAGAAAAAACAAAGCTCCAAGCGAGGTTTTTCTCTCATCTGTTGTGTTTTCTTTTTGGTGAATCACACTGTCTCTGCTTCAGGAATCTGCATCAAACTACAGACACTCCTCCTCTTCCTCAATCCTCTCATCTCCCTCTAAGCTAAATGATCCTTTCATTTCCTGATGACCAACCAAGCCCTTAGGTGTCTGTGCATGGGTACGTGTTTATGTGTGCGTATGTGTATGTTTTGGGAGTGCGTGAGCAGCTCTGAGGCCACAGTTGCATGTAAAGTTCACAGTTGTGCTGATCCTGTAGCAAAACAAAGCTCTGAGAGAGATGTCTGGACTGAGCTTCATAAGTGTGTCTGTGTCTGAGTGTGTGTGTGTGTGTGTGTGTGTGTGTGTGTAGAACATGTTGGAGTGCATATAAGTTGAACGTTTTGCATCACTGCATGTAAAAAACTCTAAAAAATCTGTTTTGCACACATTCCAGCTTGTGTCCACACCTGCAAATCCATCCACACACACACACTCATAGGCATACACTAACACACACACAAATCCGTAGAGAGCTGACTCCGGAAGATAGAGAGGAAGTTGTCTAATGGTTGCCAAACGTTTGAGTGGGCCCTGGCTAAACATGTGTTTAAAGCAGACAACATCAGCAATCACCACTTGACCCCTTCACACACACAGACACACACACACGCGCACACAGTTCGACAGGCCGTCTTCACCCACACATACAGCTCTCACAAAGTTTGACAGTCACATGCACACACCAGTTATTAGTTTATCATCTAGTAGGCGTGTATATGAATCCACAATGTGTGATTTGTGAGTTTGCATGTGCCTGCAGATGTACACACACACACAGACACGCGCACACACACACACACACACAGACACAGACACGCGCACGCACACATGAACAAGATAATATAATCAAGTCAGAGTGCAGCGGCTGCCGACTGCAAAATGCCCACTTCCAGATGTCCTGACGGAGAGAGACGCCACACTTTTCCACTGGGAATTGGTCAAGGTCCTGAGGCTGCTGCATGTGTGTGTAGCACAAACACACACACAGAACAGACGTAGACATAACCATGCAAACAGACACCCTGACACGGCATGAGCAAAACTGGGCCCAGCTGGAGAATGATTCAAAGGCCGAGGGAGGAAGAGGGGAGGATGGAGAGGGGAAGATGGAGAGGACAAATTGCTTTTGCCTGCATCTGAAGACGTGATGTGCGAACGAGCTGTTAAAAGAAAACAAAAGCGGAGTCATGCATGCCAGTTCCCACGACTCCCACTCGCCCCTCCAACCCTCCTTCCTCCCGTGCGTCCATCCATCATGTGCTCTCTCCCTCCTTCTTACAGTAAGTGACCCAACACCTAGGGCCTCCTGGGATGAATTAACAGGAGGAGGGAAGGTGCTAGTTTATCCTGTTTTCACACTGTGTGCTAAAATCTAAATTATCTGCTCAGTAAGACTGGCTGGCTGTCAATTGCAATGCAAAATGCTTTTGTAAAGCCCATGGGATTTTGAGAAACAGTAGGTTCAGATAGGCCATGTATCCTTATTTGATGATAAAGTTCTGATGTTTAGACAGCAACCAACAAGTATTACTATGGATGGATTTCTTGATATGATTTTAAAAATTTATTTATTTTTATTTTTGGTCTTTATAATATCATTGGTGGTACTGGGTGTCAAAAGCAGTTAGAGCACACATTATTTATCATCAATTTCATTTTTGGATCTTATTAGTCATTATAGCATTGACACAGACCTTGTAGATATGCGTACATATGTGTACATTTTCAAAATATATACATAATTTATTTGTGCACTATCATATTAGTTATATATGTACAAAAGTACATATCTTCTGTGAATGCTGACTCATGACATTTTGCCTTTTGAACATGTTTTTCAAAACATTTTCTACTATTGTTGCAGCTTTTGATTATGTTTTAGTCACTTATATAATTAACTCCAGTCAATTAATAATTAAAATATCATTCAATAGATACATAAATAAATAAATATTTCAGACTGAATCATTTTGTGACAGTTTGTCCTCACAAAGACAGCTAAGAAACTGATGTTAACACCCTCTTTTAGGTCTGTTACGTGATCATAATTTAAATATATCAATATCTCAAGTCACTGTAACAGCTGTCTTACAATAACAACTTAAAATAAATAAATAAATAAATTAAATAAATAAATGGCTGCCACAAATGTATTAGTATAATAATATATGTACAGTATAGTGTTATTTTTGTCAGATTTTTCTCTTAGTCATAAAGTACTCAAGTTTAGACTTAAAAGCTGGACAATTAAACTACAACAACAAAAAGTGCTTTTTTAGAAAACATAATTGTTTCCAGATTACTTTTTCTATCAATGTAATGACATTATGTTGTTAATTTATGAATGTGGCAAGTGACAAATATGATACTTAACATATCAGTAAAATGACAGACATTTGTTTCCCCTCAAAATATCCAATCTTGCAGCACAGTATCCACTTGTAGTGACTTTTTTACGGTTCTGTTTAGACAGCTCTTCAGGTTCAGGTTAGAGAAAGATCCTGGTCTGGTTTAATACCAAAAAAGTTTACAGTGGCTTCAGAGACCATTTTGCTCATTTGTTTATTTATTTTACATTTAACAAAAACTATTAACAAAAGTGCTTTTGTTGCTTAAACCTAACTGCAGACAGGATTCCAAACACAGATACATTTCCTACAAAATGTATTTGCTGCAGTTTGATTGTATAGAAACATCATCTCTAGGAGACAGACTAACCAAAATGATCTGTAACCATGGCCAGGCATGGCATCCATACTTGGTGGATATTCAAGTTTAGTTTTTAACATGAATGTCACATTGTGGTTTGATCTGGTCTGACATTACATTGTTGTTAATTTGTATCGTTTGATGCTTAAGAAGCCTCTCAGCTGACAGAAACACACACTAATGACACTTTACTGAGAAAGATTTTTTTTGTTTGACAGTTGAATGGAAAATAGCTATGAGTGAACTGGCAGTGCGGCTGAATTTAAATCTTTTTGGGGTCAACCAGAAACCTTTTCACCCAGTTCTGCTCTCTATTAGTTGTGCTTGTTGTTCTGCCAGTGCTAATCCTTGTAAGCTGTTATATGGCAAAGTGTACCAAATAGGAGTTTAACGAAATTAATCATCATCATTTGGGACTGTTCACAGACAGTAAGTGCCTTAATTCAACCATTTTGACTGTGCTGATGACAATGTAACACTGCTGAAGATGATCACTGTTTTCCCCAACATACTAGCAACCACAGTATGTTTTGTCTTGATGTGCCATCAACTTTACCAGTGTTGGAGGGTAAGGGTTAGGGAATGTGGAGCAAGACAGTGGGAGAAAGGAAGGAATGGATGGTATGAAGAAGGTAGCTACAGAAACAAGAAGGGAGTGTGGGGGGAATGGAGTCAGTGGTGTAAATAAAGCGAGTAGATTTAGGGTCAGAGATGAAGGGAGGTGGTAGGGAGTTAAGAACGATGGTAGTTAGTTTGAAAGATAGGTTGGAGAAATATCTACAACAAAAGAACAAAACAATCACCTGTAGAAAGAAAACCTTTCCAAAAACTTCAGCACTCGTGATCTTCACATTATCAGACACTGTATTCTAATGTATCCCCTGACATCATCATCATCATTAGAGTTAAAACTCTAACTCACTTTTAATTTGTGGTGATTTTAGTGTAACTACTTAGATAGAGTTGCCTCCAAAAATAAAAATATGCGATTGTGTGTTTTAATATCTGAATTTCATGTGTATAATTGGTGGAGTTCCTCTGAAATGCAGGAAACGATGGTGGGGATTATGGTAGGGTGGTAGGGTCATTCAGTAGGATATGGTTATATTTGCCATTATGGTAAAGAACATAAAGTTTTTATATGATCTGACCCAGTGAGAGTACACTGAGATGAAGACTGAATGTGTATGTGTGTGTGTGTGTGTGTGTGTGTGTGTGTTCATGTACAGACACTTTCCCCAATTACCCACCTTCCTCGGTGCAACCAGTACTATTTAGAGTAGGCTCAACATTTTGCAGAGTGCTCTTCAAATATTTTCACCACTACCAAATAGGAAGCTCACATTGTGACAAAGAAGTGAAGCTATGCCAACAGCCACCCTTTCCAAAGGCTAATGATGGAAAGAATCTCCCTCTCTCCATCACCCCCCTCTTTCTCAGAGGTTAAGAGTAGACGAATAATCACTCATTTGCGGGGCAAAAAGCGAGGGAGCTGAGTGTGCTGCATAAACATTTTCCCGGATGTAATTTTCTCTGCCGGTCTTTTGGCTTTTCCCAGTAGGACGGAGCCCAACGCCCAGGAGGAAATCGTTTAGGCTCCATAAGTGCCAAATTGTATCCTGGTTTTCCAGAGTTTTCCTGCCTGTTCTGGCTCAGAGCTTTTCCTGTGGTGAGATTGTGTCATCTGTTACGCGTGTGCGGGTATGGATGTAAGTGTGTTTAGAAGTGGCTTTACCATTGTAAAGGCAACTCACTGAGGATGACAGTACCTGTGATAGAGCAGCAAGCATTGGAAAGGAAAAAGAAATAGGAAAAAAAAAACAGAGCAAATAAATAGATACATGATAAAATGAAAGACACAGAAAACGAGTGTGAAACCAATGTGAGAAGTATCCACTTCCCCAGGCGCCTGTGTATTCAGTGAGCTGTGTCTGCACATGACAAAAAGCCTGAGAATCTGTGCTCTTGTCGGCTTGTGTGTCATCAGTGTGTTCTTACATGGGCGTGTGTGTTTGTGTGCGCATATGTTCGTGTGTCTACCATGTGTTCCTGATTTGCAGAAAAGACTTGAACTGCTTACTGCTTCATTAGGTCATATTTGTTTATCAGACATCGTACAAAGCAGCTGCTGTTCTACAAAAAATGTTTTATTTGTTGTGCGTCAATAAAGTGATGAAAAAGAAAAGATTTAGATTAATAGGTAAAGAACTAAACAACATGTCTAATGCAGCTGGGGATCTTAATATTTTGTAGTTTTCTGTGACCTGATTTTGTCATTTTCATATCCATTCTCAGCTCAGGACAGAAGTGAGCTGAGCACTCATGCATCCCGCCAGCAGCACAAATACCTCTCAAAACTCTGTGCACTAGTTGATTTTCCCTCAACAATTATTCAGCTTTGGTCTTGGTACTGTTCTAGACTAACTCCAGTGACACATAGAAACTATTTATACGTCTAAGTTGGTTAAAGTAATTTTTATTTGTTTGCCTTCAATGGCCATTGTTTAAAAGGTGCTATGTGAGGCATAAAACACTAATATGTCATTGACAAATGAACTGTGTTCTACTCAATTACGGTAAACAAATGTGGTGTGGTTAAACATATTGGCAGCCTCTATCTCGTGCCAATGGTATTGTTAATGCCAGTGTTTCAGTAAATGAAGTCCACATTTCCCATAAAGCCTGCTGCTTCCCGTGGTGAAAAGGATGTTGATTCTTCGGTCAACAGTTTCCTCTTTAAGGGTTTAAATATGTTGGAAATGGTTTTTCCATCAGCTTTTGATAACTGTTACTGCTGAGCAAGTCCTGACCTAGAAAACAATGGTGAGCCTCCAATGGGAAATGTAAAATACTAAATTTCATCATAATCATAAGGGTGATTTTTCATTTTGTAGGTGACATTCTCAGACCATTTTGTTTATCATTAAAAAATATATTATATTTTTAATCCAAGGAGATGGTTCAGAGGAAAATCAAGATACAACATCAACAATAACTTTAGTTGTTAGTAATGATGAAAAATGGGCATTGCCTCTTCCATCTCATGGGGATATGGTGAGGATTAAGGTTAAGGATAGGGATAAGGATAGGGTACCTGACTGCTATAGCACTCCAAACATGGTTAGTAACGTAAGTGCACTGCTGCACATCCATGTTCACTGCCTCTGACTATAATTTAAAAGTTACAGCCCAGTAACCCAATAAGCAAAGACAAGACCAAAACATGTGTCATCTGTGCTAGACGAGTCCAACATCTGGTACAAGTGTCTACAACACTGACATGAATCTTGGAAAGTCTGGCTACTGTACTGAATATGATGGCCCTTATTAAACTGTATCACACCTAGCCTGGCACATGATTTACTGGATTATGAATGAGCAGACATAAGGTAGTCTAAACCTAACACACAGGACACTGGATGTAAACCTGATTTGTGACATAAAAGTTCTGCACTCTGTATGTCTAACCATCCAGCTAGGAGGTAAACGTAAATGTGAATGTAAATGTAGTGAGATACATTTTAAAAAAATGATAACAGTGTGAAACATGAAAGACATCACAGATTGGTGCACTACAAATAGAATAGGGAGAAGAACAAATAAGAAAACATACAATCTCAAACATACACCTACAAACCCCATACACACACCCACTGGTTGAGGAATTTCTCTGAGCCCTAAGGAAGAGGAGACACAATTAGCAGCAGCTTGTCACAACTTTGGAACTTTAAGTGTGTATCTGCAGTTTGTGTGTATATGAGTGTGTGTGCACAGAATGTGTGACACTTGCCCT
Source organism: Lates calcarifer (assembly GCF_001640805.2). Lineage (NCBI taxonomy): Eukaryota > Metazoa > Chordata > Actinopteri > Centropomidae > Lates > Lates calcarifer. The sequence continues at coordinate 26,800,267 of NC_066853.1, forward strand.
CCTGCACAGCTCATTTATTGGATTAGTACAAGGCTGACCAGTGGGGATGTGGCTGGCTGGCGCCAGGGCCTGCTCTGGGGTTCCACAGCCTTGTTAGCTATGATGCTAAGCTAACCTCCCACTCCCTGTACCTTGGGGGGGAAGTGCCAGAGCCATAGGGGGAAAAGGGTGCTTGTTACTGGAGCTGAGGTGCCATGCTATTAGGCCTCTCCTGGGGGGGAGGAGGGCTAGCATGGATTAATTATAAGGGAAAGCCCCAATTACAAAAAGAGGAAGACAGGGATTCGAGGGGGACTGGAGGGAAGAATGGAAATGGTACAGTGGAAGCCAGGCGTGGAAATGCCACGACTAGCTGCCAGTGACAACATCCCCATCTCTCTCTAGCTCACTCTTTCACTCTCACACACACACACACACACACACACACATCCATGTACACAGACAGATGGACAGACAGACAGACAGAGAGACCGCATACAATCTGAGGTACCGCCTGTCTCCCTTTCTTGTCCATGCCAAGGGGTAATTCTACTAAGTATGTTTGTTAGCCCAGTGGCTAACGGCATGCTCGCAGACACACACATACAATGGCACACACCCCCACACAGTCAAATATACAAACACACAGAGCATCTGAAAGCGTAGCCTTTAGATGAAAGGCTGCAGGAGTTTTAATAGAGTCTTAGCAACACAAGACAGAACTGCTGTTGATGGCTAGTACCAGAAACACACACGCACACACACGCACACACACGCACACGCGCGCGCACACACACACACACACACACACACACACACACACAAACACTGAAGGCTTTAAATGTAGCTTGTGTGAATGTGTCTCCACTCCCCCAGGTATGTATAGTGAGATGATAATTCAGAGCACTCCACACACACGCACATGCACACACACACACACACACACACACACACACACACAGATGAAAGCATGCACACAATCACACACACTTATACACACACATCCATATGCCCAACCGGATGACCTCATACTGTATGGCTGACCAGCTCTCACATACACTACCTTCATTAGAAACACATGTTCAGTGTGTACATGTGTGTCTAGTGCAGTGGGCTCTCTCAGCACGTGTTATGCTTCTGAATACATTTCCGGCCTCAACCAAATACTGCTCTTGTATTTTAACTCAATCTCAGGCACTATATGTGTGCACACACACACACAAACACAAACACACACACAGACACACACACCAGGCCTCCAGCTTACCTTTCAGCAAATAGGTAAAGTAGGTAAAGTTATGCTGCAGTTCATTTTGCCCTGTAGCCTGGTGAAGTGAGATTAAGGTCTGAATTCATTTTCACACAGGTACAAATACAGACATGTACATCTCTGTGCGCACACCGAAACTGTACTGAATAGCTAAATATGATGCAATACTAAGTATGCCAACATTGGACTATAGTCATGCACACACACACACACACCCTTAAAGGATAGTGATGAAAATAGACCTGGGTATCAATATCTTAGTTGGTGGCATCATTTCTATCAGTAATGACGATGTATTCGCTAATTAACTGCACATCGACATGTTTAAACCTTAACACTTGTCTCTGTGCACTGTACAAGAAATACTTTTTTTACAACAGATGACTGAAAAGACAAGAGTCAAGTCAAGTCCACTGCTACTTGTATAACATGTTCATTTTTAATTCTACTTCATCCGTTTGGGACAGTGAGTGGTAAAAGATTAAACAAACCCCTGGTTTATCCTAACGTTTCATCCTACTTATTATTGTATTTTGCACACAGTTTCTTCAAAAGATTTTTGGTTTTACCTCCTAACTAAGTGTTAGCTAATCAGACCATTGGCTTGTTTACAACCTCTCTGCCTGTCAGTGCCATAATTACAGGCATCTAATGTCTCATCTATGTGAATATTTGCAAAGTGAGAATACTGATGATGTAAAAGGATTGCCTCCTACCCCTATTTTTTAAACTTATCAGTTCCTGAAACCATATTTAGGACATTGGACAAAAACCCAACATTGAAACCAAGGATACAACAACTATACTATCAATCAAGCTGACAGAAGCAGATCTAATCTTTAATAAGAGGCCAACACTGGTGCCAGAAATTGGTTCAAACCATTGAGCTTCATTTCTAGACTCTGCAGGCTGTCTTACTGAGACACTGATCTCTAACTGGGGGAAAGAAAGCGAATGAAAAAAAAAAATGCAGAAAAACACAGAGGGAGGGATAGAGAAAGCTGTTCACATCTGGAGTCTTTCCTCTTGTCATCAGATAGATGGATGTTAACTTCCAGCATTGTGGAAACAACAGCTTCCTGTGCCGCCGATAACAGCAATGGAGAGACTTACAGGGATTGAGAAGGGAGAAGAAGTCAGGGAATAAGTAAAACAGAAGCAGAGAACAGCTGATGACGAGAGAAAGCTTTCAAAAATAGAAAAAGAAAAAAAAGAGAGAGAGAGATAAGAGGGAGGCAGTGTATAGCTAAACCATATAAAAGTTGCAGCACTGACAAAATGGCAAACAGACAGTCTATCAAATGTACTGAACTACCTGCTCAGTCTAGCAACACTGCAAAACCTTCAGACACACACTCCCACTGTCTAAACACACACGACAAACTAGAAAAAACAGCAAGAAAAGGACAAAGGGAAGCAGCTCTGTCTAAGAAAGCTGTCACTTTGCCTCTGCCATGATATTCAGCAAAAGATGCAAGGCTCTGCAGCCACAACATGCTAACGTCTGCTAGTGCTGCCACTATTGCTACACATCAGTGACAAGCCTGTGTCTAAATACGTGGGTTTGTGTGTGAGCGAGTAAAAGGCATGCTCCCTGTCTCAGCCTTTCAATCTCTTTTCCTATATAACTTCTTTTTGTGCAGATCACAGTTGTTTTATTGATACACCCTCCCTTCATGGCCTCCTTCCTGTCTTTGCAGGAACACATCTGCAATATATTTGGATAGAAAGTGCAAATAAAAAAAGATGCATCCAGGAAAACAGAGTACTGAACTGAAATAATTCACTCCAATGGAAACTCACGATTAACAGGAACAAGTCCAATTACAAGCAAAATAAGTCAGCAACTAAAGGGAGTTTATTTTAAAGAGTAAACTGTAAAACAAGATTGTGTTACTAAATAATTTCAAAGACAAGGAAAAAAATGTTGCATTATCTATTGTATAATGCTTCATCTGTTTAATCTCTGTGTTAACACTGACTGATTTCTCTATGATTACATAATACCCAAAATGATCTTTACATAATAACATAATTTTGCTCAATATCTTCAGCAAAAAATACATTTCTATTTATCTTACTATAGATCCAGAATCCCTGTCTGTCTGCCGATTTCCTCAACAATCACTCATCCAATCAACTTCGGACTTTATAAAAAGAAGTCCAGTGTCAACTGAGAAGTTTTTTGGATGACCAATTGTTAAGATATAAAAAGAAAAACAATTAGGGCAGGGGTGACTCATCCAGGTAATCATAGTCACTGATTACAACAACAGCACAATTCTCCCATCATGAGAATTCTGGTGTTTAGTTTTTATTTAATCTGTTTGGGAGACGTGTTTGATTGGAGTCAATTTGGAGGCTGTAATTTGTAGTACTGATGATCTGTACTGGGTTATACTGAAAGCTCCTAATATCCATCCTATTTTTGAATTAAGGTTTAGAAAATGTTAGGGACACCTGGCGAGTGAGTGTAATGTGTCACAAAAATCCTTTTGAATTTGTGGTCCAATATTTTCTGATCAGGTATCTTACTAATAGGGTCTATCAATAATTTCAGTACTGTAATTTCATGAATTTCATTTACTTGGGAATGACATAATAAATACACAACTAAATACAAGAAGTGCTGTAGCATATGCCAAGAACATCTGACTTTTAGACCGTAGAGGGCGTCCAGCCACAAAAACTATGTCCTTAAAATGACCCAGTTTGTCACCAACCTCCTGCTACAAATGTGTAACCTCAAGCCTAAATTAGCATCACACTGCCAATATCATTTGGTAAAGATATATATCTACACAAGTACATTTACTTTAATGTAAAATTGGCGATATATCCCTTTGATGAATCAATGATATGCTTAAATTTGCGTGTGTAGAATCTTTCAAATCAAAATTGTTCCAGTAAAAAAGATCTTGCTTGCTACAAACAAATCAAACCACCGGCATAGAAAAAATAAATAAATACATCTGTTATTGGACACTGTATCCACCTAAATGTTTTTACATGTACCTATCTGGTCATGCAGCGAGTTTTTGTTTTATGTGCTCAGGTTGAGATTTCTGCCTCCACCCCAATACACAGACAGGAATCTCATTTCATTTGCATGAATTGAATTGACCCCCGTGATAAGGAAGAAAGAGAAAAAAACTGGAATAAGAAAAGAAAAGAAATGCTAAGTAAGCTTACAGTGATGAGAGTCAAGGAAACTTGCCACGGACCTGATTCACATCCGCGATCAAACACAGACACTTCCTTCACTCTCTTTCTGTCTCTCTCACACACACTCACTCACTCACACACACACAAACAGTGAGAGACAGACAGGAAGTTGGGGAGGAATTCCCAAGCGGACATTTCTCACGTTCCTGCAGTGATTGGAAACACACTCCAGTAAAATGGCGGCAGGACATAATTTCCAGGTGAAGAGAGAAAGGCTGTAACCTCTTCCCCTTTCCCTCCATCTCCCCCCACCCTGGAATAAACAATATCCTCCTTGATATTATCCTTACGCAGACACACACACACACACACACAAACACCTGTTGTCACCTGGAGGGGGTTGGCCTTTCACTGGCTAGCATCAATACACAATGGCTGCTTCTGTGGCTAGACGGGAGCAGGTGAACAGATAGCATCTACGTAAATGTGCGCTCAAACATACACGCACACACACACACACACACACGCACACACACACACACACACACACACACACACACACACACACACACTTCCATACACACATGCATGCACACACAGACGATAAGCAAAACGCACACACACACCTGCTGAGGAAATGAGCCTGCAGTAGGCCTCCACCTGGTCAGCCCTGAGGTGACACCAAGAAAAACAAAAGGAAGGAAAAAGGCAATGAAGATAAAGAAAGAAACAAAGCAAGAAAGAAAGAAAGAAAATAAAGTTACAAATTCTTTGGTCTTCGACACATTTAATTTGAAATAAAACAACTAATACTGCATGAAAGTGCTACGTCTCATCTACATCTTCATATACATACACAGTTCTTATATAACATAAATAATATATAACATAAAGCTTCTCAAATTAAAGCTGAGCTCAGTTTGACCCAACAGTCAGGACAAAGTAAAATGGGCCTATTGTTTTAGTCATTATTGTAAATCAGCTCTGATGAATTTAAAATCTAAAAGAAGTTAATTGCACAGAGAGCAGCTGTTGGTTGCATTTACGGATGCCATGACAAACTGGTGTTGGACTTGGAATTCAGTTCATATGTTTTAGTGCTGTTGTAAACTCAGAGGTGAGGGTATTGAATTGATACAGTACATAAACTATTTTGATAAAGATCCCTTAAATCTCTCTTAATGAACAAAAATAGCAATTTTATTGGCAGATTTTAGCCAGTGTAGCCATGTTTTCCTCAGTCTGGTAAGCCAGCAAGAGACCCACGGTTCGTTTGTGTTGTATTTCTTTTTAGTTTTGACATTAATCATAAGCACGTGTAGCTGAACTTTTGCTACACGTTTGTATAGATGGTATAGGCCGTGCTTTTCTTTAAGATTAGTTTCAGGTCCCCGTAAGTATATGCAAGAAAACAGCATGATGACTCTTTTTTGAATCTCAGGTTCAGAGAAACAGAGTTCATCAGCCTTTTAAAAGCTGTATGAAAAAATTTACAGTCACAGAGAGAAACGAAGCGTGTGTGATGTAGAGATAGTCTAAACATCTGCGACATGAGTCAGATGCTGAGGGAGTCATGCATATGCTGTTGAGTGCATTCTCCTCTTCTGTCCTCCATTCATTTTTTACCACACTTGCCAGTGAGGCTCAGCCACGTGCACATCATTTCTGTGTATAAAAGTGTGTGTGCCTGAAAGTTTGTGTGTATGGCTCCTGTGATGTAATGCATTAGGCTTTTCTGATGCTTAGGTGTAAAAAATCCCATTAGAGAAAGCAGGACGGCTGATCGATACCTTACGGGATCTAGAGTAATGCTGTCTGTGTGTGTGTGTGTGGTTGTGGTGCATGTCGGTGTGTGGTGGTGGAGGTGGTAGTGTGTGTGTCTGTGTGCGTGCGTGTGTGTGTGTGTGTGTGAGTAAGTGCTTTAACACCTCTCAGAGGTGGATTAGAGCGCGACAGAATGGAGACACTGTCAGAGAGGGTTAGTGTCAGAGAGAGAGGGAAAGAGGAAAGTGTAGAGGGAGAGAGTTGGAAAGAAAGAAAGGGAAAGAGGAGCAGATGGAAAGAAGTAAAGCTGAGAGGATGAAAAGACAGAAAGATGTGTCACTCTTGATGACAATGTGTTGTGTTGGTCCCTGGTGATTTTGGGTGGAGCGAGTTGGAGAAGAAGAATAAAAACAGATAGAAGAGAGTGATGGAACTGCTCCAGTGTTAAAACACTAAAGAGATACAGCAGCCCATGCACTGACCAGTGTGTGTTTCGAAAGGCACAAAGACACAAGTCTGATCGGAGTTTCTCCTAATTTACTGCATTCCCTCACTAACATAAAGGTCATGCACACAGGTGTTTTCATTTATGGCTGATTAGAGCTAATGGTGGGCAGAGCTATGCTGGGAATAACACAAGGTCACCGAACTCCATTAACTATATAGGTGCAGCTCTAAGAAAGTGAGGGTATACCCACAGAGTCCCGAGAAGCTGTCTAAACAGGTAAAACAACTGTAAACACCTGAGTGTGTGAGTGGACAAAGGATGTGTAGGGGCCTAAAATCATCTCCTTTAAGACAGTGCTTTTATTATGTCAAGACAGATACTAGTACATGGTGCCAGTAAAGAAGATGTGACAAGTTTAACATTTCACAGGTTCTGACTGATAGGAAAGAAGATGCTAATGTAACTCAGGAGGGCAGTGAGTTAGCTGCTGGGTAAAAATGTCAAACACAGAGATGTAGAAAGCATAATGTTAGTGATGAAACTTTGCAGGACACATTTCCACATGGTTTTTAACCAAACAGGGCTGCGACTCTTATATTCAAAGTTTATTTTTCCCAGTCAATCAATTCATTGTTCAGAGCTCAGAGACAGGAAGTTTCTCCAATCTCTAGAGTTCAGCCAGAGTGACCATGGGGTTTCTTGGGACACCTCTGTCACCAAGGCCGTCTCCCATGATTTCTCAGTTTGGCCGGAGAGCCAGCTCTGGGAAAATTCCTAGTTGTTCCAAATTTATTCCATGTATAGGTACTGTATGGAAGAATTTGAAGCAATTTACATGTAATGATTGCTTTCCTTATTGCCAATGAGTGAAAAGATTGTGACATTGCCTATAACACCCCACAGAGTGACTTCTGTGTACAGTTCAATTAACAGCCACAGGTGTCAGAGATAAGTTTTTGGATTTCTCCATACACGACCTTTAAGAATTATGCTCGTGGAAACCTTCAGTGCAGCACAAAGTGTTTTGTAACCTTCTCTAGATCTATGTCTTGACACAATTCTGTCTTTGAGGCCTGCAGGCAGTTCCTTCAACCTCTTGTCTTGATTTCTGCTCTAATATGCATTGTTAGCTGTGAGACCTTATGAAGACACATGTGTGCCTAAGTGTCACAGCAAAGGGTCACTGTGATGTTTCAGTTTTTCCTTTTTAATAAATTTTTGACAAAATTCTGTTTTTATGTTGTCATTATGGGGTACTGAGTGTAAACTGATAAGGGAAAAAAATCATTTCATCATTATTTTTATTTTTTATTTCAGCATAAGAATACAACATAACAAAATGTGAAAAAGTGAAGGGGTTTGAATACTTTCTGAAAGCACTGTATGGTTGCCTAGGTGTGTTCAAACTTAATATTGTTCAGATGAGTTCACCCAAAGATTAAATTAGTTAGTGCCTGTCTATATCAGTATGAGGTCAGAGTACAGCTGTTCTATTACTTCCCCTTCACATCTTGGAAGTTGTGGCGTAGACCTAGCAGACAGAGGGATGGCTGGCCTGGCAGGGTGCCCGCCACAGATTGAGGTCATGGGAATGAAAGGGTGGCACCAACAGCAACCCCTCCTTACCCCTCACACTGGGACAAACCACTACTCTGCAACATGCAACTGTGTGTATGTGTGTCTGTGAACATGAAACATCAACATGATCCTCTGCTTCAGCAGCTGGTAGACACACACACAAACACAATCCACATTCATAACCTTCATGTGGTCTTTTCAGTCACAATTAAAAATACATAAATCTGTATTCCTCTACAATATTATAATTGGTATACATAATTATGAAATCATGGGGAAACAGAATGACATTATTACACACACCAACACAGCTTCTCTCACACAGTCTCTCTCTCTCACACACACACACACACACACACACACACCACAGTGGGTAGGCAGTAGGGTGAATGCGTGACAGATGCCCAACACATTGGTGTCCGTTCAGTCACTATAAAGAGCAGCTGCTCAGGCTTCACTGCCCTCTGGCACTGTGTGCGCACACAGATAGATAGATACACACACACACACACACACAAACACACACAAACACACACAAACACACACATGGATGCCCAGGCACACATGCACTTGCTGTACAACACTAATGCTGGAGGACATTCCATCTCTCACACATTATAAGTGTGTGAACGCAAAAAACACACAGATATACACATAGACAGACAGAGAGAGAGAGACATACTAAGAGCACAAAAACGCGATCAACATTCACCCATATCAATCCATGTCACACCCTGATCTCTCTCTGTCACACACTCAGTCGCAATAAATCCCTACATGTGGCTAAACCATTCCCGCCCTGGAGTTCCCAAAGCCTCACACACAGACACACACATTCAAGCTAACACACTTCCTGAAGTCTTAAAAGTAGAAAATGGGAAAAAAAGACATGGAAAGAAAAGATGAGTTTGACACGCAAGAACTCTCTCCTCTTTTTGACCATGTTTTCCTCTGCTGGGAAACAATTAGTCAGTTAATTTGACTGACAGATTATAACAAGGCAAGCTTCACTACTTTCTGACATTTTAAAGAACAAACAAACAAAAGCATTAATCGAAGTTTATTCAATAATGAATATCATATGGTTGCTGTACCACTGTATACATATAATATTTTGTGAAGATGGACACAATAATACCAAGAAAAGGTGCAAATGCAAAGAGCAATCTTGGGATTTAAGAACAGATATTGGATCATTTAAGTAAAAATTGTGATTAACTAGAAAACTGATGTCGTCTAGAAAGTTGTGACAGCTTCTTCAGAAAAGCAAAAACTACTAGAAAACAATGTAATTTTAGGTTTGGGAATTCAACATGAGAGGCACACCCCTCCTTTCACACAATGTTGGAGCAGACAACTATCATTTCAGGTGTATCGGATCAGGGGCGCCACAGTGGCCTACAGGTTAAGACACCATCTGTGGGTCATGACATCCTTGGATCGGGTCTATCCAGGGATCCAGCCTTGTCTCCTAGAGGTTACACCTCTATACAACTAAATTGCAACAGTGAATATGCCTTCCAGGAAACAAAATCACTGTCTGGATTATGTTCAGAGGGAATTCATTTCAATCCACCATTAAAACCTGTCTGTAAACATTTTATTGATATATTCACTATTAATATATTTCTCATTTGCCAAATACATAAATTAACAACATATCCCCAACAGATTCCCTGACATTTAGCAGAGTTCCAGTGCAATTGCTTTTTTTTGGCTACTACACAAAAAAACTACAAAAGACACTCTTGACTTTCAATCTCTGTTCTTTTCTGAATCCCACAGTGAAAATGATCTCTGTCTGGAATACAAATCTCACACCACCAAAAGATATTCCAAGAATTCCAGGGCTAGTAGTCAAACTATATTTAAAGAGTCACTCGTGTTACTCGTCCTTACTATGCTTTTTTTTAGACTTGCCAGCAGATCACTTTTCCCCTTCTTTTTCTTCCTGATAACAGCTCAGTTGTTCCTTTTGCCTGATTGGTAGTGATGACAAAAACAGAAAGAAGCGACGATGACTGTAGAGATCCGCTGTTATGTCCTGTCACCAGCCAACGGGTCACCAAACACACCCCAAGGCAATGGACAGGATGGGTGGAGGGGCAGAGTGGCAGCAAGGTGACAAAGGTGCCTATTGATAAGAATAACATCAGGAGAGGAGGAATGGAACGGTGGGGAGAGGGGGTCACGGGAAATGAGGGTATTTGTCTTTAAGGAAGAGATCAGATGGCCAGGCATCTTTCTGGCCAGCACAATCACTGTTGTTGGTGTGGCCGCTATAGCACAAAAATACAAGGGCCCTTTATGAGACAGGGAGGTAATTGTGGGGTATAGGTTACTGTGGTATGTGTGTATTAGAAAAAGAAAGGGAGACAGAATACCACAGCACAGGTGCCTAGTCTTTTAAATGGCTGCTCAGGTATGAAGGGGAGGAGAGAAGAGGGAGAGAAAGATGGCAGTCTAAGTGTGTGCCTGCATAGGTTTGTGTGTGCTGGGGGGTACAAACCCTCTATCCTCCTCTTTTTATCCAGTCATTCATGGACTTCTCTTTCTTTCTTCTCTAGCCTCTGTGAGAACAATGACACAGGGAAAACCCCTTCTCGCCTAAGGGTGGTACTGATGATGGTGAAGGGGCGGTGGGTCACTGGAACAAGGGTACACTGTGTTGGTGATTGTAACAGGTGCATGCAAGAGTCAATACATGGAAATGGCTGCCTGGTATTAGGGACAACACATCACACACCACAGTGACTGACACTGACTTCATTTACTTTACAAGGACATAAAACTAAAAATTATTAAGAAACTGGAAGCAGACAATGTTTGGTATTACTGCTTGGTGAAGCACATACAAGAAATCAATTATTGATGATGTGTTTGCTTATTTTGTGCTGATTTCACACACACACAAACACTAAAGCTGCCAGAGAAAATGACAATATTGAAATGTGACCATGTTGATAAAACCACACTACTGTTAGTCTCCATTCTGTGAGTTAAATGTGTCAAGACAACATTTGTTCTTCTTCGCCATCAAACACTATACTGTAGTTGTGTCATCAGTTAAAGGCCAGCCATATAAAAAAAACATTCTGTTAGGCTAAAAACAATGTAACACCTATGCCGAAATCTCTGTTTTCACTGTCTACATGTAAACACTGAGAATTGAGTTCCTGAACCTGTTCACTGTGTAAGGAGCTCTGAAAAAGGTCTTTTTTTCAGTGACCTCAAATACAGTTTGCATGTGGACGAAAGGACAAAATGCACAGAAAAGCTTTTACAAACTTTGATCAAAGTTTGGAAACAAAGTTTTAAAAACTGCCTGTGTATGTATGAACTAGGCCTTAGTTGTTGTTAGGCTTGTGTGATCTCTCTAAGCTGGTTTCTGCACTCCTGAAAGATTTTTTTGGAGATAGATATTTAATAAACAGTTGGATAAAGTATTAAATTGGAGTTGGTATAGGCAGAGACCACATTATCAAAAGATTTGCAATGGGTTGGAGGCCAACGAAAAAAAAAAAAAACTGAATGAGACATATCCAAAAGGAACAATGGGAGTTGGGAGACTTGGAGCATTGTGTTCGACACCATCATAAAAACACCCGCTGAGGGAATGTGTTATGCAATAATGCTGGTACTCCCTCCAAGAGAATTCTAGAAATTTGATGAATCTTTGACGTCGAGCACTGAAGCAGTTCTGGAGGTTAGTTGTGGAACAACACCACTGAGACATTTGAGTTTTATTTGAAACTGATGACCCTGGGACACACACATGCTCACACACATATTCTGACAGGGGAGGTAACTGAGCTGTGATAATGTGAGGTGGATGTGGCAAACGGCTGATAGCTGCTGATCCCACACTGATTACCTCCCTGCTTTATAGGATGCTGTTTATAGACAGACACACTAGACTTAAGTAACAAGGGCAAACATACAGTATACACAATCCTGTCCACACATACAGGTCAACCAGAGAAAAACACTCACATTAGGGTTTAAGTAATACTACTACAGCCGCAGCAGCAGCCACTACTGACACTTCTTGATTAAAGCTTCTGAAATGACTTTGATCAATGACTCCTACACATATCAAACACTAACTGTTTCCCTAAATTGGCCCTAGATGTTGCCCAGCTTATCATCTAACCCCAACACTACAATCACACAGACACCAATGGTAAAGTCCAGTAGCTCTCTAAAGTGTCCTCAGTGTGTTGTGATAAGCCAGCTCGCTTTCGTCCTGCCTGCTCTGCTCTGCCGCCAGCTAACACACTATCACTGATTCACTGCCACAGATAAATCACACACGCATACAGATGGAGACAAACAGCGAAGCAAAGATGTGGCAACAAAGACAGCGGCATACGTACACACACACTGAAGATGACAACAACAAACTGGCTGACACTACAGAGGTTGTTATTTCCTGTTTTGGAGCAGGGTGGCTTTCTTTGCAGAGTCAAAACACAACTACAGTAGTGTAGAGGGGGACTGGGAGATTTATCAGTGCACACACATACACACAGGTAAGATTAAATACTCTTTCTTTCAGGCTTGTTGTGTTATCTCTCTTTCAGGTCTGTCTCCTTTTATTTCTTTCTTGATATGACCTCCTGTGCCACAAAATGCCACTGTGTAGTCTAGCTAGGATTGAAGCTGCCTCTACACACATACACACATACACACACACACACACACGCACACACACCACAGCAAAGCGGATAGGGGATATTGATAACAGCTTCACATTGATCCTGTATATTGCGGATGGTGGAAAGTGAGACCATGGCCTTGGTGTTGGGCTCCTCATAGAGACAATTATGCTGAGTCAAGAAAGCACGACTGTACAACATACAGTGTGTGTGTCTGTGTGTGTGTGTGTGTGTGTGTGTGTGTGTGTGTGTGTGTGTGTGTGCTTGTGTGTGTGTGTGTGTGTGTGTGTGTGTGTGTGTGTCCCATGCAGACGGCGTCCCATCACCTCAGGGAAGGCAGAGATAAGCAGAGTGTATGGGCCGAGATAAGATGGGAGCAGACACTGGGGAGACTGCCTGACTGTAAGTGAGTCACTGTAGGGAGAACTGCAGCTTTATGGCCTCACTGGGCCTGAGGACTCAGAGGGAGACACTTTTATTCTAATAGAAATGGCTGGAAAAACATGAGTCTGCCTAAAGCTTTTACATTCACTCTACATACAGTACAGTACACATAGATGACAGTATACAATTAAACTACTTTTTAATGATATAGGTTTGTCTACAGTGGTATAGAATATTCATAGACATGATATAAACCCCACTTCAGATGCAGTAAAGTTAACATGAATTAGCCATGTTCATGACATTTATATATATGAATACATTTTAAAACACTAAATATTGGTAAAAATCCATCTGCTGACTTCAAGCCCCAAAATGTTGCTGCAATTAACCTTCAAAATCTACTGTCAGTTAAATCTGAAAGGATACAACTTGCTCAGAAATGTGTCAACCTCCGTATCAGTTATCAGCTTCCTCCATATTCTTATTAGCACAACTGGAAATGCATACAAGATGTGATGTGAGATGGACCAGATTTAAAGATGTGTTAAATGTCTCCACCTTTGATCCAAAAAATGTTTCTATCGACCTTTAAACTCATATTGGTAAGTTCTACCACACAGAGGCTTGTTCTCCAGAGGGTGAGACAAAGGTGATGTGTGTGATAAGAGGCGGCGCCATGGTAGTGGCAGGACACAACACTGAACCCTCCCTATGCACACACACACACATACACACACACACACACGCACTGATAAGCATCACCTCCATCCCTTGGCCAGGCTCTGTCCTCCTGTCTCTCTCTGCTCTGAACCATTTACTGAAAAACTGAAAGCACAGAGGACACTGGCTAGAGACAGAAGAACCATAGATATGATACTTGGCAGACAGAAGACAGATGGAGGTACAGGAGAGAGGAGGTAAAGGTCAAATGCTTAGACACAGGGGGTGCTGTAGCAGGTGAAGGTGAAAGCAAACAGGTTAAGACTTTACTCCTCTGGTCTAAACTCAACTGCTCTATTTCCTTATAATTCAGCAGAGACTTTCCAACAAAACAGCTTCACCAAGGCTCCATTCATTCTCACACTACCAAGGTTCAACCAACAAGATCTTCATATATGTTTTCAAATAAAGAATCCACAAATTTCACATTTTAAAAAGTTTAAAAAGAGAATTAACTAACTTGAGAATGCATGGAATGCATGCATGTGTAGAAATGTCTACAGAGATACCACAGGGTTTTCAATTCACATGTTACCAGGTATGTTTAACATTACATGAAAAAAGCCATGAAAAACAGTGTTTCCTACAGCTTTCTTCTTTTTACAATGATGCAGAAAGAGTCTGGAGAGTGTCAGAAATTGTAAATTCACCATTTGTATCACTTTATATCCCATCCCACAATTTGGGATTTGATTTGTTTGAAAAAGTATTGATTAATTTGTTATTTAAAGACAGTAAGGAAATGGGATTAATTAGACACAAAAGTAAAAAATCTTGACTTTTTCATTTAGTAACATTTAACATTTTTAATAGCTGTCACTGTTCATCTGATTGCAATTGAATACAGAAGGTCAAACCATATCTACATTTATCTCTTCATACCTTCACGTGGCATAAAGCACCACTTGGTATGTGTTGAAAGCAGAGAAGAATGAAGAGGAAAGAGACACTATCAAAAAAACTATTTGTGGCACACCTTTTTTTGACACAAGCTGTAAATATTTCTTGACACCTGAGTGAAAAAGTTGGGAGTGGCTATCTGTTAGGGCAGTCTTGTGATGTCTGTCACAAGACACAGCAGATAATACCACAGACACCACCGTCACTCCTCTATCTCTTTTATCAAACAAAAAGCAACAAGATATAATGTCACGCAATAAAAGACGATGCCCTCACCTGCATCAGGCATACTATGCATACACACACATTCACAAGATCCATGTGACAGCATTACAATCTGAGAGTAAAAGACATATTTTAAAGGGGAAATCCACTCATCTGTGTTTGATTGGATTAGCCTAACATCATAACAATATTAAAGAAACTAACCTGGAACCATGTCAGTCCTGTCTAATAGATGATAGACTTTTTAAGGCCTATTGAGACAATTGCAGTATGTTTTGTTACACAATGAGAGCAGAGTGCACATAGGAATGAAAACAATGGGGATACAACAAAACATCCACAAAACAGGATGGTGAGATGTAGCAAAGGTTCTGGATGGTTGGTGTAAATGAGTGACTACTTATAATCCACTTGTATGGGATTGTGCTAGTGCTATACAACAGCACACAAAATCTCTTTATCATTAGAATAACTTTCATTTCACCACAGCAAGCTATCACAGAGTACTTGCAGTAACAGTAGAGTAATCAGTAAATTGCACAATATAGGAATATCTACACACTATCAATCTTACAATATCAGTATGTCATTTTGTGTGTGTGTGTATATATATATATATATATATATATATACACACACACACACACACACACACACACACATAAATGGTAGACTGGAGTCAGCTATTAGCCTACTATCACTTTTTCCAAAATAAAATAACTGCATAGAGCATAACAGCCAAGGACCCACAGTGGTCATCATACAGTATGAATGAATGAATCACTGACTTAGGTCTTTTAGGACTAAGCTGTAGAAAAAAACTCCACAAATATCCAAGTAATCAGTTAAAAATTGACAACTGGTTTGGGTCTGAATTTGCATCTCTTTCCCACAGAAGCTAAAAGCCTTCCTATCAGGAAGGTTATAGCATTGGAGCAGGTGAGATGGTGCAACTGTAAAAATTACTGTTTACTGTATTGTGACCCTAAAACTTAAATTATCAGTTAATGTGTCTGAGATAGGTCAGTACAGGAAGAATAAATGTCACACAGAAAAAAGAAATTGCAAAGACTGCTACCTGCATCTTGTGCCTGAGACTTGAAAAATATCTGAATGTATTTTTTGAGGTATTGGAACATTTATCTTAACTTTTGGTGAGAACTGATAGGGTTGAGTGTGAATGTAGGTTTACCTAACGTAACTCAAACTTTGACCGCAACAACTGATTGTGACAGTCTTGATTAATATAATTGATGGGATATACCAGAATAAACTATAACACAATTAACTAACAACCTTAGATACTGAGAGGTTTCAGTAAAGTAGATGGGTGTAGTAGAATGAACTACATCAGAATGAAATAGGTAGGAAAACGATGAAATAAAAGAACAAAACTTGCATTACAGAGCAGAAGACGAGGTATTCAAATAGAGTGGAGTGAATCATTTAAGTTTCCTACCTGATCCTGCATCCATGATGTTGGACTGTCCTCGACGATCAGCTACCAGCCCTGATGAGCCAGGCATGCTGACTGGCTCTGAACGTACCGGTTGGATTCTGCACACATATAATATGTGTACATTATAACAAACACAATATAAATGCAAATACACATACAGTAACATCTTAGAGCCTCAGACACCTGTCTGACTGGATCTGGTCCCTGGAATCCAGATTTAGGTTGTTGTTGAAGCTGCCTACACTAGAGGAATAACTCAGGTGAAATCTATGATTATCAAAATATCATTATAAAACATGGTCTTGTTAAGATATTTTCCAGTAAATTAGACTAACCACCTCCTAACCTGTTAAAATAGATATGTATTACTTGATATGTACCACCCACCTTTACATTGCTGCAGACCAAGCACATCCCCTCATGGCAATAGCACTGCCCACACCCAGCATGACAATGTGCCCACCACACACATGAGCTGCTCAGAAATGGTTTGAGGAATACAACAAAGAACCAAGCTGTTCACCCGGGATCCAAACTCCAGATTTCAATCAGATCAAGCATTCGTAGGATACACTAGAACAAGTCCACGGAGAACCCATCCCACAACACACAGGACCCAAAGGATCCACTGTCAATGTCCCTGAGCTGTTTTGGTGGCATGAGGAGGACCTACACAATATAAGGCAGGTCCCTCAGATGCTAAGTCAGATGGTGATCTGGGGAATTTAAATGCCAAGTCAATGCCTTGAGTTCTTTGTCGGGTTCCTTGAGCCATTTCATTTCATTTTTGTGGTGTGGTGGGCACATTGTCCTGCTGGGTGGGGGAGGCCACTGCCATCGGGGAGTGAGGGCATCTGCAACAATTTCTAAACAAAATCTAGCTTAAGGCAATTTAAGCTTTACTCATGGGTACATTATTTTTGACATACCTTAGACTGTGTAGGTCCAGGTCGTCTGTGTCAAAGTCCAAGAGGGGTTGTGGGACATCAGTTGGGCCCTGGGACTGTAGCACTGAGGATGAGGAGGAGATGACTGTGGTCTGGCCGGAAGGGTGAATGGTCTTAAACTGAAACTGGGGACCCATCCACAGGCGCCGGTGGGGCCCTGTATGGGTCACAATCTCTACCTGAGAATATAAAATTGTAGGTTAGCAGGACAGATGACCATTCATCAAACATAACTGTCCAGCATTTTCAAGAAACATTTGGTTCTTGTGATTTTTTGGACACTTTACCAAAAAACAACAAAAAAAATTCATAATGAAACTATTAAAGTTATTAGGATTTATTTTCTGGATACTATCAATGTCCAACTGACCAACTAACCAACAGACAGACTGACATTATACATTCAAGCACTGTGGGGGAAAGAAAAAAAAAAAACACTCTACCTAGTCCCTCTACCTAGTAATCGTCCACATTTGGTCAATGTCAAAGTTGTTGCGGCTAGTTTGGGAGTTATCACTGAATTTGACGTGGTGGTTTGGCGTCAATCTATGTGCCAATACTCAAAACACCCCATGCAGTACTCAGATGAACTCAGATACATGACATCCAACTAAAAGCTTCCTCTACTCCTGCACCTCTCAAAGTCTGACGATGTCAGACCTCGTCATGGTCTTGTGTGTGTTGGGAGTGCTGGTGGGATGATGGGAAGCCTTCCCAGAGGATTAATAGAAGTGCGACACTAGAAACAGCATGGCAGTGAGGATGAGGTGAGGCCTACTGGGAAACTAAGATAGCGCTGGCATGGCAGGCAGTCCATTGGCGATGAGCTGAGTGGCACTAATGTTGGCTGAAAGTAAGACAGGAGTCGGAGAAATATTGGACTATTACTGCCTCCTCTGTTCTCCATCTCCTCTCCAATTTCTTGACTAACCATCACCTGCCTTGTACTCCTACTTTTCAGTGCTCTCCCACGCTAACTGTGACTTTTCAACCCCCTGAAGCACTTAACACATCTCTTGATGTCTCACTGTTCACATTTCATTATCCTTACTCTGTACACGTTCGTCTCTCACCTTAGCCCTGCTCTCAGCTCACTGTCTTGCTCCACTCTAGCTGCCAGGTGCCAACATCTCAGACAAGAATGAGAGCTCACACTCTCCTAATTCATCTTTGTGTCTGTGCTTATACACTCATATATGCATATACATATTGATATATACAGTAGCTTCAGTACGTTTCAGACCCCTAACAATTTGTAAATTTTAATGCTTTATAGATTTAATTTAAAATGGATAAAAGTGCATTTTTGCTCATCAATTTACATTCAGTAAGCCATTATTACAAAGTGAAAACTTGTTTTTAGAATTTATTTACAAATTTATTAAAAATCAAAAACTGAAATCTCACATTTACAAAATAAGTCAGACCCTTTGCTATGACACAAGCCGTGATCAGCTCCATCCTCTTTGCTTTAATTATCCTTGAGATGAGTATAGAAACTGCTGGAACTATGACCATCTCAGCAGCACTCTATCAATCAGGCCTTTATGGTGGAGTAGAAGCCACACTAAGTAGAAGGCATATACTTGGAGTTTGCCAAATTACACCTTAAGGACTCTGAGAGCATGAGAAAAAAGATTATCTAGTCTAAATGAGACATAAGTGGAGTAGAACCCAAACACTGTGTTACGTGAATACTCATTGGGGCAATGCTCATCACCAGGCTAATAACATTCCTAAAGCGAAGCACGGCCTCTGAGTGGCAGGGACAGGGAGACTGGGTAGAACTGAGGGAAGGATGAATACAATCAAATACAGAGAGGCCCTTCAAGAAAACCTACTCCAGAATGCACACAACTGAGACTGGGGCAGCGTTACACCTTTCAACATGACAATGACCCTGGGCACACATGAGAAGCACACCAAGAACATGCTGGGGTGGCTTTAGGACAACTCTTTGACCTGCATTTGAGTGGTTCAGCTAAAGCACTGACTTAAACCCCATAGAGCATCTGTAGAGAGACCTGTAGATGGCAGTTCACAGACACTTTCCATCTAATCTGATGGAGCCTGAGAGGATAATTCCAGACTACAACTAAGTCCAGTTGCGTTCAATTTAAATTTCCTTGAGATAACTATGACCTGGATGAATGAGAATATCCACAGGCTCCAGGGAGAATGGGAAAAACTGCCCAAATCCAGGTGTACAAAACCTGTAGAGACTTACCCAAGAAGACCTGAAGCTGCAAAATGGGGCTTCTACAAACTATTGAAGAAGGGGTGTGAATACCTTCTGTAAATGAGAGAGTTCAGTTCTTGAGTTTTAATAAATTTGCTGAATTTTATAAAAACATGTTTCACTTATGAATTACTGTTAATAAGCAAAAAATGCAATTTTATCAGTTTACAATTAAATCTACACCTCAATAAAGTATGCAAAAAGTGATGAGGCCTGACTACTTTCTGAAGCCACTGTATGTGGTCTATCACAGCTGTGCAATTTAGGCCACAGAAGGAGGGAGGAGGATTGTCACTTTGTGTGTGTGTGTGTGTGTGTGTGTGTGTGTGTGTGTGTGTTTTTTGCCAGTTAACACCATCAATGTCACGCCCAGCCGCAGAGCTGAACAGCTGCCAGGGTGCTCTCTGCTGCTGGATGGAAGGTCCAGATGTTACAGTCCAGTGTCAATCCCAATCCCCCTCCCCTTCCCGTCTCGTCAAAAAGAGCCAGTGACATGTTGCCTGAGATTTGCTCTCACAGGCTAGATTATGCTACCCTCTTTGCAATGGTTACTCATCTAGCCTGTGCAAAGTAATGGGCAAAAAATTATCAACATTCACAAGGCAGCAGCAGGTACATTTCTAATTGTAATGATGCTGTCCTTTGGGACAATCAGTCATCAGTCATACTGATATACACATGCAGTAAGCTTTACCTTATTACATAAAAATGTACATGTATCCACAGTGGGTTAATCAGAGAGGCACAAGGAGTATAAAGGCCTCAATATGCCTCAAACAAATTACATTGTAAATTAGGTTGTAAAAATGGGTTGTCAGGTTGTTGTTGGCAAAAGTATAAATACCTATTCCAAAATGCCTCCCTCAAAAGCAGGGTTGCATCCCACTGCCTATCAGATCTCCATCCATGTCAAGAACACTGTTCTCCTTTACCATGTCCGATACACAAGCAGCAGGACAATGAAAATTAACAATGGACTAAGAATATAACAGTAGAATAGTATATGATATATTCATCACACCCCTTCTATCATATCAAAATTGATAGATGAGATGTGGATATCTGAGGTGGACCCTAAATAATAAGAGGTTGTGTTGTCACCTGACAGCAAACTAAAGAGCATGTAACACTGATGGGCAAAAAATGATAGGATGCTGCAGTAGCTGAAGCAGTGATATGGAGGGTCACAAACCTGACATTTCATTAGAGGATTGACGATCAATCCTAAATCCCAACCCGATGCCAAAATGCCTGCTTATAATGTAATGACAACCACAGATACGATATAATGAAATCCACAAGGCGGTACTTGGCCTCTAATTAAGCCGTGCCTATATGTATTTAGTAATGTGCTATTGTGCCTGATATGTGCCTAGAATATATTTCCAAATATGTTGGAGGGACTGGAATAAAATCAAACTACAATATATAACTGATCTAGAAGCCCATGTTTGATTTTGGTTGGGTCTTTTGAAATGTTAAGCAATTTCTTCCAAAACATGTAAAAGGAGAGGAGCTCTCCTTTTACATCTCCAACCACTGGTGAATGCATCATTACCACTGTTCTGTCAGGAAGTTGCCAAAAATCCAGGTTAGTGCAATGGATAGTTTTGCTCCTGGCAAACTATCATGGCAGATATGAACCACAGCCTCTGCAAGCTAAGTGGGGTGCATTTTAACCAATCAATTATACATGCAGTAGAATTATTGATGGT
The DNA here is from genome assembly GCF_001640805.2 of Lates calcarifer. Lineage (NCBI taxonomy): Eukaryota > Metazoa > Chordata > Actinopteri > Centropomidae > Lates > Lates calcarifer. Next base: position 26,821,721 of record NC_066853.1, read on the forward strand.
GAAAATGTAGTAGGTTACCTGTCGGCACCAGAGATGAGTGCTATGAGAGTTAACCAAGCTGAAAGGTTGTGTGTACTGGTTTTTTCTGACATGCCCTGACCAAATACTGTGATTATTTCAGTACAATTTAGTTTGTGATTACAAAGAAGCTACAAAATAAGTAGACCTATTTGAGTGAACAAAAAACACATAACAAAACACACATTAAATATGCATAAAAACAAAGAATTCACTCTGAATGCATACTGGTGTCTGCCACATATCCAAGTACAGCCCAAACCTTTGATGTTCAGAAGTGAGCATTTTTAAATGATGGGAAATACACTTGATCTGATCACAAGGAAAGTACCATAGTTTCACAAAAAACAAACAAAAACAGGTCATTAAACTGTTTTTGTGAATAACACAGAGTGGGGAAGTGGCAGCTTTATGAACATATGCCTTTGTGCTTAGCTCCTATTACACCACTGTCTGATTATGTGCTAGGCGCTGATAAATATAAAATGTCAGAACAATGGATTTCAAGCTCATGGATTTGAACCTAAAATGAATCACTATAAAAACATAATGCTTTCAGTCCTTTAGTATTAGATTTGTGTTGCACATGGAATTTTTTGCTACTGGGACACTGGGTGGCTTTCACAACAAGAGGAAACAAACACGTTAAAACTAGAATTACCACCTACAAATATGGTCACAATCTCCCCTTCTGTTTCTGAGTTATGGTGTAGAATAATGGCTGTAAAAGTGTTTAGTGTAAAAGTGTTTATGATGTTGGAGTTAAGCTGACCTTTGACATCATTTTATTCCCTTTAAGAGCTCCTGAGATACTGCATTCAAATTCATGGGATGGATGTGAAGTCACCTTGACCTTTGACCACCAAAATCTAATCAGGTCATCCTTGAGTCCAAGCGAACATTTGTGCCAAACACTGGGAAACAACGGTTCCAATAAAACTTGTTGCCAAAGCAACAAAGTAAGCTATGACTGAAAACAGCAACTAAACCATGGGTTGATTTCACTGTAATGATGGTTGAGGTAGAGTTCTTACCTGAGAGAGCCACTCCTCATCCTCTTGGCCACTGTGGTCTGATGCCAAACTGTCTGATGACTCATGACGTGTGATTGGGCCAGGGCTTCCTGGGGGCATCGCTGAGAGAACACACACATACGCCAACACACAGACACACACAGTTATATGATGGATAACCCAATGAGAATACAGATTTTTGGAAGCCGAGTATCACCAAAATTGCCAGTGTCCAATGTCATCATAACCAAAAAGTGTAAAAGCCTTGAACGTTATAAAATATGACACTGACACAGCTATCCAGAAGGGATATTAGTAACCAAAACAGGGCAGCGCATCACATATTGCTATTAGCTATTTACATAAATCGGCCTGTGAGGGAAAATGATAAGGAGTAACAAATCTGAAACTAAGACCAAAACCAAGATATTGAACCCCAACCCCACAGCCATCACTGCAGGTGTAGCCTGCAGTTGAGTTCTTACACCTATTTCATTGTCTTCCAACTGCATGTGTCACAAGACTATTTTGGTACAATCTGCAGTAGAAGTTATGCCAGTTTAACTGCCCTATGATAATAACCTTGAGAGTGCAGACCCCCCAGGCACATGGCACTGTGGGAAAAAAAAAAGCATAAAAAAAAAAACAGAAAAAAAAAAGGTATGAACTGAACCGTGGACTCAAAAATTGAGATCTGGAAGAGAATCAGAGAATCAATACACCCCAGCAAAATGTGAATGCTGAAGAGAAGTTCTTTATACTCAAAAACAGTAGCTTTACATGTGATGGATGACTTGATGACAACTAGTGTGAAACTAGTTAGTAAAAAAGAAAGATCAAAGGAAAGAAAAAAAATGTAATGTTTGTCTTTTCCTCACATGGGCATATGGGTGCATGCCAGTGTGTGTGAAAAAGCAAGTGTATAGTAAAGTGAGAGAGGGAATCAGTGTGTGTGTGTGTGTGTGTGTGTGTGTGTGTGTGTGTGTGCTATAAAGAGAGAATGACAGAGAGACCCAGAGACAGATGGGGCTCTTGCAGGCTTGAATAAGCAAGCGAGGAGAATGAGGCCTAATGTGTAGAATCCGTCGTTTCTCTGTCTCCCACCTCAGGGATGGGGCTGGTTTAAGACAGGAATGGCTAATAAACTTGTCAAGTCCACATCTGGAGCACAGGAGGTGCTCCTGTCTTTACACACACACACGTGCCAGGTGTTCACACACCCCTGATGGAGAAAGTTCTCACAAACACACAAACACACACACACACACGCACGCACGCACGCACAAATGAACTATCAGGCCCGCACATTTCTTGCACCTGCTTCTGCAGTAGTGCTGGATGTGTGTATAATTGGGTTTGAAAAAAATAATATGTTTGGAAGGACTGGGTAGTTAGAGTGAGCAGCCAACATGGCTGAACAGACAGAGAAAAAAGCGCCATCTACAGAAACTTAAACAACATTAGAAAACAAGGAAAAATACAAGACTGCACTGGACAAAGTGTATATAATTTAAAACAGGCTAACTGAAGACATTCAGATGTTGAAAGACTTGCAGATGATGAGTATGAAAGAAGATGAAAAGGAGTGAGCAAGAGGATGAAGATTTAGAAAAGACATTATTCTACAACCAAAACTTATGCAATGAATTCTTTTTCAGGAAAATATACAGTTTAAAATATCTCCTAACTCACCTCTTAACTGAATACTGAAATAAAATGTTAAGCGCAGAATCCTCACTGATCAATTTTACAACACTGAAAATACCTTTCTTTGGAAGGAAGTAGGTCAAATGATGCATAGCTCAAACTTTTTACAGCGTATTTAGTACTGCGTGTTATCCAGAGTAATAGGACACTGTTTCTGGATAGTGTCAGCTGAATCTTTCAATATCACTTCTCAGTGCTGTGCACACCACAAACAATATTCCATTCAACTCCACTGTATTAGAAAAATGTCAGGGACAGACACACGTAAAACCTGGACAGATAAAAGCACGACAGTCCTCATGGCGAGATACCACTAGTAAGTGACATATTCATTTTTTGTCTTTCTTAATTTGGAAGAATTTAACCATTTAATGACCCACAGATAGCATGGAGAGTGAGAGTGAGCTAGTGCTAGAGAGAGAGAGAGAGAGAGAGGCGGAGAAATGTTCTCGTCCTTTTCAAATGGAAGACAGAAAAACAATGCCTGTGCTGTGTTACTCATTAAACAGCACACCCACCACCACCACCCCCACCACACTCCCCTCCTTCCCTTTCTCTCCCCCTACCTCTCCCTGTTCCTCTCCCTCTCTCTCTCTCTCTCTCTCTCTCCTTGCTCTCTGACCCTTGGGGCCAATAGCTGTTCCTTAATTAATTATTGATGTTCTGAAGCAGTTGGTGGACTGGCTAGATCAGGTTTCCAGTGGGGGGGGGGGCTTTCAATGGCCAGAGTTGTGGCCAGGCTCCAATGTGGGGAGCTAGTGGTCATCCCCATGGGTCAAGCAAAGACACAACCCTCTGTGTCTGTGTGATAGTGTGTGTGTTAGCATGCCTGTCAGGAGCCAGACTGACCCCAGCAGTTACAGTTATAGCTACTCATTTTAGCGTCCGGCTAGCCAGCCACTCCAGCTTCTGCTTTTACAACGCTCATTACTGGCTCTTAAGAGACAGAACGTCAATGCAATTTCACAGACAGCAAATTTTTTAAAGTGCAAACTTATTGCAATGCACTCAAGTGAGGAGTCTGCTCGTATGGAAAAGAAATAGAAAAAAATTTCCCATTGCCTCCAATAATAAATGTGTGTAGAAGACTTAGTTGTCTCATACTATGGTTTAGTCATGAAAGGGGCCAATTTAGCATTTTTCTCAAACAACATAATTATAAGAATTAAGTAGGAATTGAATAAATATTATGTTTATCATTAATAAAGAGTGTGTAGCAATTTGTTTTCCATTTAAGTTCCATACAGTGTAGTTTTTAACTAAACATTTTACCATGTCTGTCATTATGATAATGATTATTATTATTTCTTTTTAGAAGTTTTTTTTTCTTTTTCTGCACTTTTGTGTCTTTATTTAACAGCAGCGGACAGGCACATGGGAAGCATGGGGGAAAGAGAAGGGGTGTGACATGCATTAAGGGTTATAAACATGTTTTGGTATGTGTTAAGCGTGTCTAATTTAAAGGAAAATGATGCACGCTATATATTTTTTCTATATATACGTTTTTCCATGTATGCATATTCAGCGACCCCAGTCCAGCTCGACTGTATATCAAGGCAATAAATATCATTAACATTTAAGTGTTTCAATGTGATGTCCAAAAGGACACAAATGGAAGGTATTTGAAGGTAAGGGCAAAACAATGCTTAAAGTCACATTATAATGAACTAGGCCAGTTGGCCAGATATATTTGCCATGTTTCTGAATGAGTGGGTGTTTTCACACTTATATTTGCTTAATACTGAATACATTACATGTGGATTTTGAATATGTAGTGCATACATAAGAACTTTAAATAATATGTGTCACTAAAAATCGTTTTGCCCATTTTATTGGATATAAAAAGCAACAACAAAAACAACAACAAATATTCCTCATTTAATAATTATAAGAAAATTCACTAGAAAAGACACAAGAAAGTGTCAGCTAAAAAAGCTGGTTTTCATAAAATCCTAACTTTAGCAACACTTTTCAAATTCTGATGTTATCCTAAGTGTCACAAAATGTTAAAATACCCAGATTTTTTTTTTTTTTTTTCCAGTAAATACACAGACAGCCTGGTGTCATAACTTTACCAAAGAGGAATGGAAAAGACTGTGCATTAAATTCAGTAACTGATTTATTGTCAAGGTAATTTTTTTCAAGTAAAATGTCAAACTTTCCCTAGTTCTATCATGTTAATTGTGAAGATTTGCTTCTTTTCTGTATCTGAAGTGATGGTAAATGAAATTAGATTTGATATTCTCTTATAGCCCCTAACCTTGTCCTCAAAAAACTTTTGCCAGGCTGCTATTGTAAATACAAATTTGTTCTTAATGACTTACGTTGTTAAATAAAACATACAATGAATAAAATATGTTTTTTTTTCTATAGGCCAAACAATTGATTATAACCTTAATGGATAATGAAAAATAACTGTAAGCTGCATCCCTTCTTAACACTACAGAGTAGCTTCACAAGAAAAGATTTGCAAAGTTATCACAGTGACAATCACTTGCTGTCACTGTTGCAGCAACGATCAGGATGGAAACAGCAGAAATACAGTTATTGTTACAAATATTATACTAAACCACAGCTAGGCTAAGGTGTTTTTTTTAAGGTGCTAAGGTGTTAAGGTTGTTTTTTTTTTTTTTTTTTTTTTTTGCCTGACTCACACAGTGCTGTTGTCTAATGGAGTTTTCAGACTCAATGCGACATTGGCACTGAGCTCTGAAACCCATTATTTTCATTGGTTTGTGCTGCACTATGATGTCGAGCAAAGTACAGGTGTAGCATGCAGTGCAACTTGCCCAAACAGTGTATTGAACCCAATGGTGAGCATAGCCTCACAATGACAGAATAAACCACTGACCTTTGGCCTTTCGTAGAGCAAACATTCTGTACCATAACTATTTTATGGAAAATTTGTCCTTGCTTTTATTTTGTGGCTAACCTTCCAACTACTTAGTAATGGAAAATTTATGATGGAAAAACAGTGGATGTTAATGAAAATAAGGGCAATATGATGATGTAAACTGTGAGACTATTGAACATTTTTTTACAATGAGAAGTTTTTCCTTACTATCAGTGGTATGTCCCCATTCAATATCTCAGCAGGGTAATTAAATAAGCAGGACTGCTCTATGGCCAACGTGTTGTACATCAACCTTTTGAAGTACTTTGATTTTCCAGGTATTTAATTTCCTGGATTAGTCAAAACAAACTGTTGCCTCTATGCATTTTATGTATTTACAGAAAATGTATTACAATATTAATGAATATATACATCTTGTGTGTGTAGCCTGTATTTATTTTCTGAATGGTGTATTTGAAATATTGAAAATAAATAAAAACTATGCACAATATAACATAAGACCAATCTCTTAACAGCAATGGGAGAAAAAAATACACCCAAGCCTATTTGCTTATAAAGCTTGTAATTCATAAACTATGATTTCTAGTCTCATAAAAATAAATGCCTTGATAAAGAATAGAATGAACGGATTTGTATTTTTGTTTGTCTGTTTTGTTTTTTGTTAGGCCTGTTTCTTTTTAACCATCCTCATGATTATACACTTACATACTCACATAAGCAAAAAAAAACAATCCTCCCTACACCGCAGAGAACAGAGTCATCTGTGTCACAGTCTTTATTGACTGTGGAGAGAGTGATGTTTTGCTGTGCTGAAGGCCGGTAGCCAGTGGCCTGTTAGCCAGAGCAGTGAAGCAGGGAGTCAGAACAAGAACAAAGGCTGCCTAGGTATTGATGTAGCCCAACCTCCTGGGGCCTGGGGCCAGGGTCCGGACAGGCTGATCTCCAGGGACAGATAAGGGGCCAACAATCTGATAGATCTGGAGAGCTGGCTGCACGGTGGACAGAGGATAGCCGTCTTGTCTGGGCTGTCTGCTCTGTTCACTTTTCACTCTGTTCACTTTATCTCTTTCATTTGTATTTTTTAAAGATTCATTTTGTTAGTCCTTTATTTCTCTTCTCTCTACATTGACCTGCCATACTTGCTAGGCTCCTTCTCATCTGCACCACCTGTCTCTCTTCTCACTTTCCTCTCTTCTCACTTTCCTCTTTTGAGTAGTACTCTGGCAGATAGGTGCTGGCATACTGACAACTGGGATAGCTTAGTCATTATATATCATTCAAGGTGTATTTGACTGACAGTTCCTTCATTCACCCAGCACTACACTTACCCCATCCTTTCTCTGCCTCTCTTTGATTACTGACCCAGTCATGGCGCCACGGTTTCTCTTTACCAAACGCCTGATGCTCCAAAGCCTTCACTCTGGGCCCTCTCTCGGAGCAATTAGATCTATTGACGAGGCAACTGTGGCTGGCCTGTCATGGGCCTCAAAGTCCCGAGAGAGCAGCCGAGTCAGCCAGTCAGTCAGTCTCCACAATTAGCACATTATATGACAGGTAGGGAGGGGAGGGCTGCGGCCAAAAAGCATAGCCACTGTTGCTGCCATCATCACCAGGCTCAGAGGAGCCAGCCTGAGATCCAGGTGGTAAATTATTCAGTGGTTTGTTTGCTTCAGAGCAACTCTGCGGTGAGGGGTAGAGGTGTCAAAATATGTGTGGACAGCTAGGTAAATATCATGCTGAAAAAAGAAAACAAAAACATTCATCAAAGTATAGAAACTGTTATAAGGATAGTAGACAAGTCACTCTATTATGACCCAGCTCTGACACCACTTGCAGAAAGAAAAAGACCCCATTCACACACTTTGCCTAATACAGAAATGGGTAATTCTGGACACTCAAAACTAGAATCCTATGATTCAAGCTCACCTACTGATAGAGGATTCCCTGAACACTAAAGCCTTGGCTTGAGATTGCTTTTATAAAGCCAGATCATACTACAGCATCTCCTCTATTTGTGAGTATACTGTATAATGCGTGTCTCTTCCTTATCTCTCAAAGGCAGTGCTGTGCGTTGCCATCCTCTGCAGGGCTGAGTGCTGCCAGTAGCTGCTACAGATGGACAGGTGGAGATAGTGACCATGAAGTGGCGCCACCACTGCCTTTTATCATCCCGTCCTGGAGGCTCCGGTCTGGCCTGACCCCGGCCCTTCCTCTCCCCTTCCTATTTCTTTCCCTGCATATTGCATTTTTAATCAGCCTGGGTCATCCAATATAGAGCCACGAGACCAGAGACCATGGCCTGTCAATCAAGCGCTGCCACCTCTTCGCCTTGCACCACCTTTCTAGAGACATACTCTGTTAGACGATTAACTGAGCAGGGTATTTATGTAGACTTCTTGCCCTCATTATTCCACTCTTTCAGTATTTGTTTCCTGTCTAATATCCAAAACTTTTTCATCTCAGTCGCAGTATTTTATTTATTTATTTTTTTGCTACTTTTTCTGTCTTGCGATAGCTGTACCAGCAATGTAAATTAGACCTAGATAGCACAATTTGTTCTGCATGTAAGAACTATGTGTCTTTTCAGTTTCCTCTGTGGCAGCCTAATCTTTGTGCTCAACAAGAGGAGGCGGGACAAGTGGCGTATGGCTGTGCTGTAATTCATCCTAAGGTCAAATAGACTCTCTCTCTCACTCTCCTGGATCACTTCTTAGTTGTGATGCCAAGCCCTGGAGGAAATGGCTGAGGAGAGGGCTGGCAAGGGGACGCATGCTGAGAAACAGGATGTTGAGAGTGTGTGTATGGGTGCAAAGCACAGAAATGGAAGGTGGCACTCCAAGAGTAACCCGGTCAGTGGTAGTGATGCATAGGATGCTGGGCCCAGAGGGAAAATGGCAGGAGCACAAGAAGTGGGTGGAGGGCTGAGCAATTATGTTTATAGCATTTTGACCTTGCGTCAGTTCACACTGGGTTGATTTGGGGAATAAAGAGACGCAGCAGTGTTATTTGGCTATTGTTAATTGGATATAAATGTTAATGCAATGAATCTCTCTCATTATGCATCCAGTTCCTCTGCCCTGGCTGGCAGAGAGAATGGTGGAATAGGCTGACGCCCGAGCCCGTCACTCCAACGCATCCTCATCGCTCTGACACTAGGAGAGACCATTAGCACTAATTTGAGAAAATATCCTACCAGTTAGACCTAGAGCACTGCAGAAGTCAACGGAGACGAGTAGAGAGATTACGGTAAACACAGCTACCAATTGCCCTGAAGCACCCACAAGAGCTAATTACAGATTTTGTGTGTTTATAATTATGGAGTGGGCTCAAAACGGCAGCCTATTTCAGGGGGTGGATTGATTCCGTGTGTGGCCATCCGTGTGCACTCTGCGCTTTTACGAATTGGCCTTTCAGATGGCAACCTAAAGTGCTCACTGCTCTGTACTTGTTATTGAATTAGAGGGAGTTTAGGGTGTCAGCTAATTGGTCTGTGTGTGGCATCTTCTAGCATTGTGCTAGCATGGCCTGAAGCAGGCTTGTAGTATGGCCACCAATGAATGGACCTTAAGTGCAGCACCAAACTGAAGAACTAGGATTATTTCTGACATGATTCTGAGAATGTGAAATGGTAAAAATATCTTTTTTTCCTGAGCCTTTGAGAATGGAAATGTTATGGTTGCTAACTGAAAAGGTCTCTTCTCAGCATGTGGCACCAATAAGAGTCTGAGGACTGGCTTTCAACATAGTCAACATGGAAAATCAGCAGGGAATAGAGGTTACCCCCTTGACTAATGATGCATACAGTACCTACAGAAAACATATATGGTCATGTGAGTGTATGCAACCAAAACATACAGAGACCTACATTTTCTGATGCATACATGCATTTAACACTTAGAGTGCATGCAATCCAAGCAAATACATCAAAGCCATCAATGAAACTGGTACTTAAATTGTCTTCAATCATCATTCAATCATTCATTTTTTTTTTTTTTCAAATGTGGGACAGATGTCAGCAATGAAGTTTAGAGGAAAAGATGATATTTAGCTTAGCTTATTTCGGCTTAAAGTCTGAAATTTCCACAATAAAGAACTTGTCATTGATGATTCTACACTTTCTAATATCCCATCATACTCTTCAGGATAATCTTAAAGTCACTGTAAGTATTATTTTTATGTGATCATAGCATCTTTAAAATCATCCTGATGGCTTCAGGTTTTGTTGGAAGAAAAATGAAACAATCCTGGTCAACACTAGTGCAGTCTTTGTATATGAATTGCATTGTCATTTTCTGCCTCTAGATCTGATTTTTGGGGTTGCAAGTAGCAGCATTTATTGCTGTCTACCTTTGTTATCTATATTGCTGTCTTTTTTGGTATTACCACAAATTCATTACATAGTGGCTTTAAACACATTAAAGCCACTCTGACCATATTTCTGTCACAAAAAAAGAACACAGGTTCAGAGTGACTTAAGTAAGTACTTAAGTACAAATGCAGCTTAAAGAAACAAGAGCTGAGATAATATCTGCATCAATTTACATTTCCATTGTCTTACAGTGACAGTGAAAAGTAAGTAAACCCTTTGGAATTATCTACATTTGTCTTAAGATTGAAGATCTTCATCTAAGTTACAATAAATCAATTTGAACTAACAACTTAGAAATCAGTGTAATATTCTTATCCATACTGACACATTATTCAGTCATTCACAGTATGTGAACCCTTCAGCAGACATTTACAAAAGCTAATTCAAGTAAGAAGTTAGCAAACCTGGGGTCCAGTCATTGAAACCAGATTGAAAGTGTGGGATAGAGCAACTGTGACTTATAAAAAACACTTAAACATTTTGGGTTTGTTAATCACAATAGGCATCTGCTGATGTGGACCATGCCTCATAAAAAAAGATCTCAGAGGACTTACAGTTAATAATTGTTGATTTGCTTAAAGGTAAATGGAAACAATTTGGTTCGATGACTCTACAAAGAACACAGAACTATCAGTGAGGTAAAAAAAGAACCTCATCATAACAGCCAAAAGCTTAAAAGAATCACTGAAATTGGTTAACATCTCTGTTCATGAGGCTACCATACATAAATCATGGAGCATGGAGCACGGTGTCCATGGCAGGACACCACAGAGGAAGCTGGTGCTCTCCAAAAAAAAAAAAAAAAAATCACTGTGCACCTTAAGTTTTCTTAAAGGCACACAGCAGTACTGGAAACATGTTCAGTGGATTGATGAAATTAAGGTTTAATTGGGAAGAGCAAGCAGAGCTACATGTGGTGTGAAAGGGGCACTGAATACCAATATGAAAACATCATCCCAGCAGTGAAGTACAGTGGAGGGAGCATCATGATTTGGGGCAGCTTTGCTGCCTCTGGGCTTGGACAGATTGTCATAGGGGAACATTACTACCAAGTTTACCAAGGTATCTTACAGGATAATGTCACTGTCCACTAGCTGAGGCTCAGCAGAAGATGGGTAATGCAGCAGGACAATGACCCTAAACATCAAAATAAATTTACTACAGAATCACTTCAAAAAAAGGAAATCCACCTTTTGAAGTGACCCAGTCAGAACCTAGACCTTAACCCAACAGAAATGCTGTGGGGTGAGTTGGTGAGTTCACGCCAGACATCCTAAGAAAATTCTACACAGTTTTGTAGAAAGAATGGTCCCAAATTCCTCCTGAATGTTTTGCAGGTTTTATCTGCAGCTACTGAAAGAACTTGTTTGAGGTTGATGCTACCAAAGGTGGTTGAATGTTGAACGCAAAAAGAATAATTTGTTTAGCACTTACCAGCCAGAAGATACTGATGGTACTGCACCAGGTCTGAGGCCAACACCAAGGGGTGGTTGGAGTTGAAGGGTGGCTGCAGCTCATTCCACTGTGGAGTCCTACTCAAAAAGACAAATCAAGTATAAGACTGCCAATATAAGACACACTTTTTCTAGGATAAAGTGGTCAACATAGCATTACCTGGCTAGAGTCCAGCATGCCCTAGGACAGGTGTTGAGCTCCAAAGGTGTATCATCGCTGATCTTTTGAGCAGTGCTAATTGGCCGAGGTTCGAGGACATGCTCCACCAAATTACCATAGCAACTGATGATATACAGCGAGTCAACAACCGACTGCCTCGACTGATCTGTAAGGAGAATGAGAAAGAAGACAGTGATAAAAATACTGCTTTAGTTTGCTACAAAAAATTATGATAAAAAAGCACACTTTTAATGGCTACTCTCCTGACTACGAAAAGCACTTGTGACCATGGTCTAACCTTTCTCTCTTTTCATGTTGGGGTTGGTGATGAACCAGGAGCGAGATGAGGCAAATATGGCAGCCACACAGAACTCTCCACCACTGGACTTGCTCGGGGAGATCTGAGGGGGTGGCTTAGCTTTGCTTCAAGAAGGAAAAGAGCAGAAAGATGAGATAAAGCAAAACCTGTACTGCAGTGTCTGGGTTCCCAAAGTTGCTCTCTGTAGCGCTTGCACAATGTAACATGTCAAACTGACATTATTTGTGATTGACTGAATCAAATAAAACCATGGAAAGGAAAAATTGCTGACTCCAAGCTCAAATTACTGATTTGTCAGAATTAAGACCACATTCCCCATAAACCCTGTTGCTTCCTGTCCAGTTGCCCCTCATTGAATACTTTGTACTGTAAATAAGAAAAATATTGGGTTTTCAACTTACTCACATTTCCTGTGCTGCTCTGTAAATAAATCCAGTTAATTTTCCTTCAAAACTGACCCAGGGACACAAAACTTGACCTTGGCATAGATGCCATTAAAGGCTGTTGGTATATTCAATAATGGATTGGCTTGTGTACAATAATTACAGTATTGTTAAATTCATGTGGTTCTTCACTAAAATGAAATAAAATATGTAGCACTTTTAGACAAATATTTACATTTCTAATGTTTGCTCCATGATGGATAGCAACCTTTTTGTTGCTCATTTAGACAAACTGATGATTTTTAACAGTATTTCACAAGAAAACAAACATCTACATTTGACAACAATAAACAATGCTTTGCATGCAAGGAACTAAGCAAGGGGAAATTGAAATGCCTGCAAATAAAACAAGCACCTTAGCCGCAGAAAATGAGAAAACTGACTTTGCACTAACACAAACGTAGATGTATGAAATATTGATAATCATTCCAAAACTCAAAATCATATGCTGCTCCTGCTCCATACACACTTTAGCCACCAGTCGAGATCATCCTCCTGTCTGAAAAGAATAGTATGTTTGAGACAAAGTATTCATGTAGAGGACAACGATTAAGAGTGTTCCTGTTTTAGGTTACATTCAGACCAGGAATGGCACCATGGTGAAAATTGTAGGCTTCATTTCAATTAAACCACAGTGTTGACAGAGTTATTTTGGTTGATCTTAATGCTTACTTACACAGGAACTACTGCATACCAGATATACTAGATTTAATTCAGTAAGTTTAAACAGGCAAAATGGCAACTTTACAAAAGAAAAAAACAAAAAACAAAACCACATCCGGCATCCGTTCTTAAAGTAAGCTTGTGTGACTAATGAAAAGTACTGATAATGATCGACTGTAGGCCGCATAGAGAGTTTTCCTACTGTATAGTAGGTATAATCCATTTCTGTCTAGCTGCACACCTGCTCCCCCAATAAGCTTTTAAGTCACACTGGGTCCACATGATCTAAGGATATTTTAAATTAATATATTTAAAAAAAATTATCACTCAATTTAACATGCACATCACAACAGCAACATCCAAGCTGCCTTTTCTCACGGGTTCACTTAGTGTTGGCCACAGGAGAGAATTTATTAGAAGTTATTGGATTATTCAGCATGTCAGGACTGTTTGAGAGGAAGCGGACACAGAAAGGGTTTTCAGCTGCAATAGGGCTCCACATATGGTACTGATCAGAAAACAGTAGCAAGGTCTGGTATTATCGTCTGGCCTTATAACCAACCTGGACAGTAAAACATGGTCACAGAAGATCAGGAAGGAGGTGGGCTAAGGGCTTGAAGACCCATGGTGGTGTCACACACTCCCCAAGGGGTGCTTAACCTTGACCTTTGAAAATCACACTGATATGAAAGCAACACACTCACTTTTGTCAACACTCACTTGTTGGGAAAAAAAGATATATTTAAAAAAGACATGGAATAGGATAGATATGGATGCATAGCACACAACAGGCAAACTCCTAAGTGATGGAAATCACGTAGCATCAGGCCTATCAAGACGTATCCAACCAACTTGTGCCATCTATAGGCAAAGAAAGCAAATGTTTTCTACAGTTTTTGCACTTGTGCGTCTTGCAGCCAATGAGTGTTATGACTGCAGTTCTTTTTTTTTACTATAGCTGTTTTTTGTGTGTGGCATACTGGTATAGGCTCTAGTCACCACTTACTCTGAAAAGGGTAACTGGTTTACAACATGGATGGACATGAAAAACTAGAACGCATTTGTCTTATGAGGGAAAAAAGCAAACTGGTTAGGTAAAGTGGGTATTATTTAAATTATTTACAGATGAGTTGGTTATGCGTAGAATTTTTAGCTCTTTCTGTAGACAGTTAACACTTAGACTCATCCAAAGACTCAAGTTCAATGTTAAGCAGATGTTCCTTTTTGACTTAGGAATCAGTGTCTGAACAAAATAAGCTCAACTCATAGACCACCATTTCACAGCAATGTTTAAACAGGAAAATAAATACATTTAGTAAATAAGTAAATAACTGCATTTATAAAAGCTAGCATATGGTGTTTTGAAGCTGTAAGTTTAAAAGTATTAAATTAGCATTTATGTTTATTCATGAATATGATTTACAATGTTTTATGTATTATTTTTATGTTTTGCATTTTATTTTATTTTTTTATGTAAACAGATTTTATTTTCAGTTGCACAGTTGCTTAATGTGAAATCTCAAACACACACAAAGAAAACATCAATAAAAAAATAACAGCAGCAGCTTTAATTCTTTTTGTCTGCAGGTGGTGCAAGTGACAAAATCACAGCAGCAACATTCTTTGCCTTTAGGTGTCAGCACTGACACATCCAGATCCGCAGGTCAAAAACGCTGCTGCTAATACTCTCCTGTCCAATAGGCAGCACAGGTTGGTATGTATAGAATGCTCTGACAATGACCAAGCATACAGACTGCTAAAGTTGGTCAACAATAAACCAAAAAACCCAACGAACCCTCACACTACTGGGTGCTATAATATATTATTCTTCTGTTTCCTGCCTTCAGACTCTTAGCACCTTATAAATTAGTCAGGGGAGGGATCAGGGAAAAGGAAAAGGTGAAGGTAGTCTCAAGAAAGGCCTCTATACAAGTTTTGTAGCTTTAGTGCTGGGTTAAGGAGAGACAGGTAAATAACCAAATATCCACAGTAAGCCCTGTCTGTGAAAGGAAGATGGAGGGGAAGATAAAGTCACACTCAGGATATTGCCTTGGTTAACTCCAGGGTGCCCTTGTCTTCTCCTCCAAGCTCATCCTCAGGCCTATTCATCTGTCAGTGTATCCAGAAGATAAAGCATTTAACAAACAGATACAGTTATTCACTAGCTATGAGGGAGTGTTTCCATTGCTTCACTTTTTTCCTAAGAATGTTGACTTTCAATCTGAACAATCCTGGACAAGAGTAAGGCAAACTAAGTGAAAGAAATGAAAATAGGCGTAAAACATGAAAGATATGTATAGTCGGCTAAAGAATATACCACATAGTGACTTACACTGTGTAAGAGAAGATATTCTAACCTCCTTATAGTCATCATGTTGACTCTGGACATAAATGGAAGTTGAATAATAAATCAAGAATCTGACAGGTTTTCTTGAGGGAAGAATGGCAAAGCAGAGAAAACAAGACTTTTAATAGGCACAGTAGAGATTACTGAATTATTTGGAGCCATTAGGGAAAGACTGACCAAGTTGCACCACGCATACTGACCTCACACACGTTTTATTTGCGGTCCACATTTTTAAGTACTTGGATGGTTACTTTTTTGTATGAAATATGCAGTATCCATTATGTTATCTTAAACTGAATGTGCTGAAACAGTGCCTGAAAAAACAGGTCTGTACTATCACAAAGTACATACATATTGAGTATATAATCACACACTCCAGCATATACATCTAAGTCTCTTATAGCAAGCTATAATACTGGCTCTCCAATGTGGCCTCATAGCTGATGAGCTGGGTTTGGACCTCTTTGAAGAGCCTCAGCTAGCGCTGAGCATGCCAACAGTACCAAAGATCACAGCTCGGTTCTTGTCTCCTCTGGGTGCAGTGACCACTAAAGTTTATTCATCTGTGTTTTAAATCATCCTTTTCTTCTTGATCTCACTTGAAGTGGCTTAAAAGTGTTGAGGTTTCTGCCCTTACAACAGAGAGGCACAGTTCCAGCTGACAGGGGCCTAACTCTGCTCTCTATATAAGGGACAGCAACCAGTTTTTGGAGTGGACCAGTGGTGAGGGAATGCATTGGCAAATGGCAGCAAGTTACAAAAAACGTAACCCAATATCAATAAATTATGAAATATAAATAAACTAACAGGGAATAGGGAGCAGAGGGAGATGTATGTCACTACAACAGCAAATCTCTTTTTTTTCTTCTCCTCCACAACATTTCCTTTTGTACTATTGCCTTTTAGCAAGGAGTGGAATCCATTTTCTTTGCAACTTTAATTCACTGAAAAGACTACTCACATGTCATTTCCACTTTTAATTTAACAAATGAGGACTCTTGACTGAGCTAATAGCTTTTCCTCAAGGACATAATTCAATCTGTGACATCAACCATCAAAGTCCCTTTGCATTACTATGTCCGGGGCTAACGTGAGGCGCCTCCGAGGGGGGATGGAAGTCCAGTGGCAGCTTCCATTTATTTTCAGGGCCCTTGCGGTAAACAAATATGATAGAGCTCACTTCAGCTGGCCATCCAGTGACAAAGAGCTATACGGCTGTTGCTGCACTGATTCTGGGCCATATGGTTAATTCATATCAGAAACAGAGCCGGTATTAAGACTGTGTTTGAGAAGGGAAAGAAAGACAGAGAGAGCAAAAGAGAGAGGGCAGTCATGTGGAGGACACATCCTTCAATGTCACATTTATTATTTTACAACAGCCTTTGGAAAAGAGGCGGCCTTGGGGCTGTGTTTAACACACAGCACTGATGACAACCATTGGGGAAACTCTGTGAACACTGGAGAATGGGCATCAAATGCTCAAGGAGAGGACTGCTTTTTTTTTTTTTTTTTTACCTGTTCCCATTCCTTGTACTCCACATGGTGTCTGTACTAGGCATGCAAGTTTATTAAATGGTCTTTGGAGTGAGACTGTAGAAATTATCTTAAATATACTGGCTCACACATATGCTCAGAAATATGGGGTTTTCACTACACAATCAGTTATGCCTGTAAAATGAAATGGAAATTCGAGAAGATGTGGTGCCACGTGTTACCTGGGAGACGGAAATAAAACAGGGATCTACTTCTAAAATTTGTACCTAAACTCTGGGTACCACTGAACTCTGGGAAGGCATGGAATTGATGAATGGGTTATCATAGCTCATGTCTCAGGGCATATGCTATTAAAGTAACAATACAGATTTTACTGCAAATCTTAGCTGAAAGCAGTTATTGTGAGGGGTCAAGATTCTGACACTAATGATATGTATGTGCTCGGAAATCACTAAGGGAATAGATTAAGCACAAGGTGGATGAAGACAGAAAGAAAAATGCTTCAATCAAAAAGTATGAGTGACTACCCACAACAAAAGACAAAACCCAAGACTTAGGGAGGGCACCACATGTTATTCATATAAAGTGAATGGAGTCAACAGGGAGGAGCTAGATAGTAGGGACCACGGAAGGAAAAAATTCACTGAGCCGCACAATCATCTCTGCAAAAGTGACTCTGTCATAATTGGTTGTTTTAAACGCTTGTGAGAATTTTATTTCACGACAGTGTTGACAAGTGACTTGCCTTCAGCTCCCAAAAAAACTCCTCAAATAGGGAGATGCTGTGCCCTAGAACACTATTTTATTTAATTTATTTTTTAAATGAATTCAACTCAAAATGTAAAAGTGAAACTTTTACATTTCCCGATTATTAGCCTGAAAGTCAGATTACATTGCTCCTTTCTTTTACTTCATTATTCAGTCTGACAGTGTTCTTTATTGCTGTTTTCTGTGTTTTCTGTGTTGCTCCTGTACTGAGATATTTAGCCTTAGAGAAGGAGCATTTGAACTTAACCTGTTGGGACATGTTCAGAGTGTGTTAAAAGCCAAGCTAAAAATCAAGGAATAAAACACAATAAGCTTTGGGTTCCTCTTGATGTTTGCTGATTAGGTGGGTAACCCTAGTAACTGCATCCCTCTTGTACTCTGCCCTCATGTGAACAGTAAATCTAGAAGTGGGTCAACATCTGTTTTGAACATGTTAACTATGACTCTTTCAAAACACTTCATTATAACCAATGTCAAGGCTACAAGTCTACAATCATTACTAATAGCTGTGCAATGATTTTTGTTTTGTTTTGTTTTGGTTTTGGATGAGAGCTGTGAGAGTGAATAAAGACAATAAGGTTGTATGCCATAAAATCAAAACAAGCTCTGCAGAGATGAAGGGAAACTGAATCAGGTGATAATTTTCTGTGGGTTCATTTCTTTGACCAACCTCTTTCACATTATACAAAGTTATTTGAGCCATTGTTACCATAAAAACATTGATTACTGCAGTTTTTTTCTATTTAAATAAATTCTTTAGTTATGATGAACCTTTAGTTCTTTGCAAGACCTAGTTTGTAGACAAGAGAAACACATTACTCACATTTCTATACCCACACAAGACACTGTCCATATTGATGCCAGAATACAGCAAGGCACAACGCTGCGTGCAAACACAAATCTGACAGAAAAAAATGCAACCAAAGTGTGCTAAAGGAAAATCTGAACAATATGTGTTTTACACAAAGGCGTTATTCTTGGAAAAACATCATGGAGGGTCAAAACAGAGAGGGAGAAAAAGACAAGACAGAGATGTCATTTTCTAGTGGGTGGCTTAGAGAAACCACATGGCAACCAAACAAGAAGTGCTATGGCATTGCCCTTAAGCCCTACAACATATTCCCTGCACTATCACCTATGTACTGACCTAAAACATACTATTATTTTAATGTTTGCAGCCTTTTCATGAAATGATCAGGCATAACTATTACTAAGTGCAAATACAAAATATATGCACAGAAAAAATGAAGGGATTGCAAAATGATGAGAAAATAAAAAACACTCCTCTTTGGAATTTTTCACCCATGAGGAATGACTTCACAAACTCTGCAGAATGTGTTGAAAATATAACAGGAGACAAATAAGAGGTAAAGGAGGAGGTGTGCTGTGGTGGAGTATACAGTTGCATGCTGCTGAGGGAGCCAAGGAGGGGAGAAGCAAAACTCACCATGGAGTTTTAATGGCAAAACATCCTGCCCCAAAGAGGTAGGGTCTTCATGAGAAGGGGGTGGGGGGAGGGTGGAGGGGGTTGGGTGGGGGATACAGAGATAGACGGAAAAACCATTATTAAACTAGCACACTTGAACAAACACACTTTTCACATTACATACTTCTTGACGTGTCTGTTTAAGTGTACAACACATATTAGGCAGGAAACTGAATGTCTGTGCACTAAGATGGATTTGAAAACCTGCGGGATGGCTTGATGATTCATCTGCTCAAGCTACCCTGTAAAGTGTGATACCATATATTTGGCAGATGTAGCATGTCCACAGACTTTTTTTTTTCTTCAAACATCTATCATGTTTTTTTTTTTCTCCCTTAACTTTAAAGGGATTGGGTACATGCACAGAAACATGTAGGTCTGTATCAAACTGTGTAAATACGACGATGAGAAACTGTTCTGATTGTTGAGATTGAGAAAGAGCATGAAGAGTTTATCCAATCTGTATAACAACTGGGGACACCAATAAAACTAACAGCACTAAGGCATTGTTGAGACAAGGAGTTGTGTGTTTGCATGCAACTTTTTTTTTTTTTTCATCCAAGTGTGTATTTATGGCTATTCATTGTCTTGTGAATGTGTGTGCCTGTTTAGAAGCAAGGGTGTGGGCACATGTGTATTTGCTGTGATTGTGTTATCAAGTACACTGTGTGTGTGTGTGTGTGTGTGTGTGTGTGTGTGTGTATGTATGTGTGCGAGTCATCCAAAGTGTAGTGTCTTTTTCAGGGTGTATTTCTGTCTGTCAGTCTGTGCGTGTTTCTAGTGTTTACAAGACATTAGGAGTGGGAGTGTGTTCCTGTGTTTATTCTGCATGTCCAGAGATAGTGACAGAGCTCCGTAAACAGTTTACAGTAAATAAGCCTTTTCCCTACAGCAATAAAGGTCCGATGAGACTGAACTCTGTCCCCGCTAGCCAACCTCCCCCAGTCATGAAAAACAGAATCCCCAGCCAAACAAAGCACTCTGCAGCACTTCTTTATTTTATCGCTTTCGCCGCATCCGCCTGGGCCCTCCCAACGATAGCACACAGTCTCCAATTAGTCTTGGTACATCGATGTGTAGAAAAATGTTCCTCTGGGAGACAGGGAGCAACAATTTGCCCTAGAATGTCTTACTCCTGGAGCGCAAGTTGACAAATGAACACGCTGGTTGGTGTAATGGAGGCCCCTGGTAAACTGCCACTTATCAAAGGGCTGCAGAGGGGGGTGGACGGTCTGTAGCGAACCTGCTGAGCCCACACTGTGGGCCTCCAGCTGGGTAAATGGATGGACACCAGTGGGAAAGTGATGGACAAATGGGGTGAGATCTCAATGGTAGGAGAAAAGGCTAAGAAGGCTTTGGGGTTTACTACATGCCACTTTGGATTTCTTCCTCCTAGTTTCTTGGAACTTATAGTTATAGTTATAGTTAATTTATAGAAAGTTGGAGGAGATCTGACATTGTCAAAAATTACCTCTGTTGCTCAACTTGCATCTCTTTAAGCAAGGCAGAGTGTGATCACACATAGAAAAAATAGCATGATAACTAAGCCTATTAGTGCTAGTTGCAGATCACTGGAAAGCTCTTATTGTTTAATAATTACATTTTTACGTTAAGCCATATTTAGAGTAGAATTACTTTTTCTGTGGACATAAAAGAACATTTGAGCAAAACACTAAAGGAAATGGATGTTTCTGGCATGGCCCGTTCCATGTTACACAAATGCTACTTTAAACAGCATGACTAAATGCTCCTCTAACAGCTGCTACCGCTTTTACATCTGGCTGTCAAGGGTCAAGCATCATTTGAAAAGTATTGCCTCATGTGGAGCAATGTTTTTGGAACTAAACTGGTTACATGGTGAAACAAGGTTGATTAACTGTTGTGCTCTATACATGTCATGGTCAAAAGCTTCCTCTGTTGACCAGCTACCCTGCTCCTTCCATTCTGTACCCACATGACTCACACCAAGACTCAGCACAGCATCAAACACTTCTTCATAAACACTGCCAGCAACATCTGACTGCCAGTACCTTTGTAATATCTAACTAGAGATTGGATTTATAGGACTTGAGGTGAACTCAGGCTTACAACCAGAGTATGAATATCTAGGGTGGATAAAAAAAAGATGTAACCTGGCCATTTTTACAATGAAAAACGTCACTAGAACATATACCTAATTATTTCATGCATCATCCAAACAGTAATGTTTTCTGTGAATATGTGAATTTATACTGTTTTAGCTTCAGTAATATCGTCTATCTATATCTTTAAAAAAAGGATATAGATGAAACTAATCCTAGAAATCTACAATAATATACTAACTACAGGTGTTCACAGTAGTTTTTATCACTGGTAATTGCTTTAAACCATACAGACATGTTGTTATATTGAATGCACTCCATTGCAGCTTTAGTGTTACAGATAAAAACATCAAAATTCCCATAATGCTTGGAATTAAACAAAAATAGTGAGGTAATGTTGGGAAAACAGGCCACCATGTTGAGCTGACGGTAAAGTTTTGAACACAAAGTAATCAAACACTGCCTAGTTATGTGACGCTCTGCTTGATCCAGCAGGTTTGGTGGAAAAGAGTCCCACTGGTCAGCTGCATGTTGGGAAACACAAGATTAACATGGGTCACTGCAGTAAAAGGGGTGTAAGACTGTGACTGGCTGTGCTACTGGGAGGAGGCAGAAACAGAGTAAGAGAAGCAGGGGAGAGAGGAAAAGAGTGAGCATAATCGACCTGTAAGGGCAATCACCCCACTCCCGGGAATAGTCGTTCACACATTTATCTCTTAACCCGTTGGCCCTAATAGCAGCTCTGTCTGAGCTATTAAAAAGGGAGGGAACTGAGGTGATTTGTGCAAATGGTTTAGCCTTGCTGCCATGTGACGGTGGGCATTGCATTCTTAAAGCCCCTTTCTAGCTTTGGTCTCAGTGAGGCTCTGTGCGACAATGGCTCTTGCACTGGGCTGGCTCTTACATACGCATTACAGTAATCTGAGGGCACATCTGCGGCAGGTCACAGGGTCTCACTCATTCTCTCGCTGTTGTCTTTCTCATTACCTCCCATGCACTCTATCTGCATTTGCTTGAAAATGTCATCAGCAGGATTTGGTCAAGGGTGGTGTTTTGTTGTGTGACAATCTTTCCATTTGGATTTTCATTTGTCTGTGTTAAAGTCAGACTGTGTGTAGATGGGATAAGTGTGCAATAGTTTGTCTGCTTGCAAATCCCAAATTTGACACTCACATGCATTTTGACAAGTTAAATCTATCCCCACAGAACTCTGTGACAATAGGGACAAGTAGACTTTCCTGGCAGCTGACTGTTTGAATATTTCTTGCTTAATCTTTTTCACAGATTAAGTTCTGACAGTGACATTTTACTTTAAGAGAGAATCGCTTGGATTTTGTGACCAGTCTTGTTCTTCCTTGGGATTTAATTCATTTGAGTACAACCCTCCTGTGCCAAATTTGGCTGACAGGAAACAAGAGGCCTGGTCAGAGCCAACACTCCTCTGCATGTTCGGGGCTCCCAGGGGACTTTGAGGACTAGCAGAAGTTTGGCTGAGCTCCTCCACTCCCTGACCTGGCCTCTTCTGGAGGGGGGTTATCAGGCGGATGCTGAGCCACATCCGACTCTACCTCCCTGCTCCGACAGAGGAAAACACCAAAATCTAAATTGAGAGGGGAGGGGGTTGCTCCGCATGAACTTATTGAGGTTTTCTTTGATGTTAAAACTTTGAGGCCTCTGAAGACAAACAGCAGCATATTTTGCACATTGGTGGTCTAAAGCTGCACCAAGGTCTATGAAGGTATGCCTGCAACTGGCCTAGTCAGACAAATTGGGTAAAAGCTTTATCAACATGTGCGTTATGTGTGTGTGTGTGTGCGTGTGTGTGTGTGTGTGTGTGTGTGTGTGTGTGTGTGTGTCACGGCACAGTGCACACAACGACAGCCTGGTAGGGAATGCAGATTAAGCAGCTGGTGTGTTCCTCTTCTGCCCTGCCAACAGGGATCTGCTCATACAGGTGTAAATACAGCTGCCGGATGCTCCTCTCTCTTTCTGTCTCTCTCTCTCTCACACACACACACACAAAGAGAGAGAGATGGCTGCCTGCACAGACAGACAGATGGTGCCTGGGTACTCCTTTGCAAGTATAGCGTGAAAGCATACGATATCACCCCCAACTCTAGGGGCCAAACCTGCTGCCTCACCCAGTGTGTTTGTGTGTGTGTCTTTGGTGTACTGGTGTAGCTATGTGCATGCAGGAGCAGGCCGCACAGCTGCATGTCCTGTTGCATTAACACTGACGCCTCCTTTGGACTGGATGGAGGAATGAAGGACCACTGAAGCAGCCTACCAGGCATGATAATGTCCTGCAGAACTAATACAATCATTTGAGGTGTTTTATGACCAAATACGATAGGTGAAATATGTGAAATATTTGTAGAATATCCCATTAAAATGCATTACACTGTGCACAAATAATCAATTAGTCGATGGAAATCGTAAGCATAATTGCCACCTTTTTTTTTTAATCAACAAACTTTTATTTAACTAACTTATATCTGGTTGGGGGTGGGAGAAGATTTATGTTTTACTTCATAGAAACGTGGAACTAATGTTTATGGTTCTGTTTCTGCGCATCTTCTGTGTGTCTAGTGCAAGTAAAACAAGTAAAACTGGAACAGACATCGGCAATAAGACATTGGCAATAAGCAGCAGCAAAGCGGGCTGTTAAACAAGCTGACGCTAATGTTAGCTCAGGTTCTTGCTAGATGCTTAGCTTGTTTTTAGGTTAGGATTTCTTCGGTGTTCATCGATCAGGTGGTTTTTACTGGGAGCCAAATTATCTACAGCGGTCTCATTAACTCCAAAACAAGTAGACCAAGTAATTAAAATAGGTAAAAACACTGAATAAAGCAGTTTCATATAAAAAACCAATGTTTCTCCGCGACACAGACACAGGACATTGGACTGCTCAGGTTGTTTCTCTGTTTAGACGTCTGATGACAAAAATCCTTCATCTAGTTTAAGATTATACTTAGAACATTTTAAAAAGTGACGGTAACGTGACTTGAAACATTAAGAAAGTAGTTGGGTGAAAATTTTTAATGTCCAGCCATTCGGCCAACAGCCGGCGCTAGCAGAAAACACTGTGGATTTGTTGTACCTAAATGCTCATGTGACAGCTAACGACAGGAACAAATGACTGCTTTGGTGAATTAAATGATTTCAGATGATATGTTTCCTCTTAGCGTTGTTGGAGGAGTGGAGCTGTCAAAGGCTCGTGGAACCTGAATACACCGTGACTTCATGGAAGACCATTACTGGCCAGATTGAGAAATAGTACAATGAGGTAGTTACAGCTCTAAAAAAGAACTTGATGGAAGCCAACAAAGTAGCAATAACAACCACTGCATGGACAGCTGTTTCATCAGTTTTATATCACTGTCACCAGCCATTACATGGACGGTGACGGGAACATTTCAGGTTCAGATGAGACACACTGCTGAGAACTAGTCTGAGGTGCGTTGTTGATGAGTGGGGCTTGGGAGGTAACGTTAGTGCATCTGTACACTACACTGCAAAAAACATGACTCAACATGATAATATATTATTATTTGGTTTGGGTGGAGGGCGCGTCTTAACAGTGACGTCATGACTATTCGATATCGATTTAAATTGGCTTGAATAATCGACTTCAAAAAGTAATCAAAATGCCCATCCCTATTATGTATTATGTATTTATTATTCATATTCATATTGAAAATTAAAAACACCACCTGTGAATGGACTAAAGCTCACTTAACAAGGAGTCACCTTAAAGTTCATTCAGTGTTCTTACATCTGATATGCAGTGAGTGTGATCCATTTGGGTTTTTATATTATAAAGCAAAGCCTCTTGCATTACGAGGGCTTGGGAATTATTCATATGAACATACACAGTATTATATCCAAAACAGACAATATTAAAATCTGGGTACCCTTACATCACCTTCATAACTATACTGTTTTTCAATGTGATCAGCCTACTAAGGGTGGAGTTGTTGCTGTTTTTTGTGAATAGCCATTTACATGTCACTGTTGTTACCTCTATATCTAAACCAAAATATTCAGAACTCTTGGCTCTAAATGTTTGGGGAAAATAATACAAGAAAGATACTAGTTATGGGGTTTTATCACTCAAAGGTTTCAGAATGTATTTTTTAGGCCTTTTAGTTTATTTATATTCCTCTAATTAAGGTAATGAAAAGTTATTGTTTTGTGCAATAATGGCAAAGTATACATGTAGCAGCAGTCCAAAAAGGAAAGAAAGGCTACATTAAAGAAAATACTGATTTGTGCTTGGGATGAATGAAACTTCACAACAGTGACAACTTAATGCATTTAGCGATCAACACTTAAACCTGACACAAAAGAAAACGCATCAATAAATAAACCAAAATAAGCAATGAGTGCCTATTATAGCATGAGGACAATAATATAAAAGGAAAAAATTCAAAACGTCAAAATACAGGAGACCTTTTTCTAGGGAACTGTAAACTAAAGATAGAAACAATCAATTTGAATGATCTCACTGAAGGCAAATAATTAAAATAAATCAGATATATTTTAAGATCCCTCTGCATTGTATGGCATTAAATATTACAACTGCAAAACCAAATGCAAACCACCAGTACCAGGACATCATCATAAATATACCAAAGTAGGACACCACAGTAGCCCGTAAGTAATAACAAATTTTACAAGCCAAATGAAATTTGTAAGTGATCTTAATGATTTGGAAAATGGCCTGATGTTTACGTTGACCACAGGATCAGGTCTCTATTTTCATCCTCAAAGCTCACTTATCAAATATCACGGGGAAATAAATCCCTCACCATCTGTTTGAATCATTATAGCATTTCCCATTCAAACAGGGCATGAAAATTACATTTAAATGAAAATATTAAAATCTGCCCATATTTGTGGAGCCACCTGTACTGTATGTAAATGCACTTAGCAAAGGCCTGTAGTTGCTGATGGTCTTAAAACTACATAATTTCAATGCATGGCGAAGATCCAAGTGGAAAAAAAAAAAAGAATGGGAGCCGAGGTACATGTGAGCAGAGCTGTCTTATGTTTAAAACTGAACTTGTTTCAATACTTAAACCTGGCAGGGAAACACTGCATTATTATGACTTAAATTTGATCTTAATTTATTGGCAGGGTTTTATTACTATTCTTGCAATGAATTATGTATTTTAGCAGCTTCCAAAGCAGCCTAAGAATGAGTCTGCATGTGTACTTCATTACCCTATGCAAATAAGTGGTGGCCTGAGACAAAACAAGTCCATGAACATCAGCTGGATGCTAGATTTGAGAAGAAAAGCTTTGGCCTCCACAAGGCCAGGACTGACACAATACAATGTTTTTACTACATAATTGATGGATTAGGACAACAAATCACAGACTGAAATTAAATATATAACATGGTATATGCTAAATTTTACCTGACCATGACCATGACCATTTTCCACCCACTCCATTTGGAGACATTATAGTTAAATCTTTCAGTTTAATTCTCTGTAGTGCACTGTACGTGGATTTTTTGGGGGTTGAAAATTGCCACACTGACTGGAAAGATGAGCATTTGTGTTGTCAGATGTTGTCTAACAACAGTACAACAATATAATACAACAAAGAGGCACACATATAAATATACAAAAAAAAAAATCTATTTTTGTAATATAAGCAAGTACTTATTATATGTATTCATTATTCATAAATACTTATTTTCACTCCCCATGGCTACTGAGCAAACTTATAGCTTAACATGTCTTTAGATTTTTGAACGCATTTATGTCCAGTTTCAAAACCACCTGTGAGTGATCTGTACATGTGCACAAACAGCTAATAAATGCATTGTAGTATGATGTACTGGTTACACACTAGTACATGTGATAATAGGAATTCTAAATGTTTACATATACATCAACAGAGACTTAAAAATGTCTTTATATCTGCTGAAAACTACACTGTAATGTGCTACAAAGAATTAAGATGTATCAAGTGCTTATATATACCACTTAAAAATGGTACACAACTAGATTAATGGAAAGTCTTAAGTAATATATGACTGTATACAACAAGAGCAATACTACAAAGAAAGTCATTGCATTAATAAGATGACTTTATACTGTAGCCCAATAACATATGTGCTACATAACTAGATTTCGTGTGGAGAGTAAAGGGAAATGTGTGTAAATGTGGGTATTACCTACCCGGTACGCTTAGTGATGGTGCCCAGGGTCATAGGCTGTTTGATCTGAGCCAGAGGCAGCACCACAGTAAGGCTGGGCAATGGGGACAGCCGTGGGTTCCCCATGTTGTTATTGGTGAAGTTGTTGTATGAATCCTGGTTGCTCAGCTTGGCTAGAGACACACACACAGACACAGGATTATTAAAAGTATTTTAAATGAATAGTACTGGATGTTCCCTGGACAGCAAGGTCAGATAAATGTCCTTTTCACAGATTTAGAATGGAACATAGCAGACAAATATGCCAATCAAGAGCCTTCCCAGGCAATGGCTGCAAAATACTTAGAATCACATTGTGAATGCTGGTACAACCTTTTATACATAATTAATTTTTCAGTGCTCAGTGGCTCCTTTTTCAGTCCTGTGGTCTTCACAGATGGCAATTGTAATAATATTGCTCACTTTGAATTAAATTAAAAATTTGATCATAGCAAATTGCAGACCAGGGATTCAGCAGACGACCAAAGTAACTTATTTAGCAAACAGAAACTTATTTAGCAAACAGAAACACCTTTCTCACAAAGAAAAAAGACAATTTGAATATTATGAATTTGATTTTTTTTCTCTCAACCCCTCACATGTATACACACACGTTGGTCTTTTTATAGTTATAGGACAGTCATTGAGGTAATGCATTCCCGAGTCCCTTCCCTTTATCTTAACTATCACATCTAAATGCCTAAACCCAGTTAACTTAAGTCTTAACCCTCAAACAGGCCTTTGAAGTTGTGTGGACCAGTCAAACTATCCTCAGTAATAGTTTAGAACTAAAATTTGTCCACACAACCGTAGAAAGACAACAAAAAAACACACAACCCTGGGTTCAAGGCCTCCTGTGGAATGACTGGAAATAACCAGCTCAAGATGCTACATTATAACCGCTTTAGCTCTGCTTCTCTGCTTCTAGTGCCTGGAAGTCTGTTAATCAAGGCCAATCAACAGGCCCTACACACTGACTCAATACACATATATACACACATATACACACACACACACAGATGATCCAGACAGACACGTCTACCTCACACACTCAACACAGCTCCAGACAAACATAATCAGGCCATGTCAAAGGGCGTCTTAAGGGAATCTTAACCAGCTACATCAGATGGGAGGCTACTTGTGCACTTATCTTTCTGATTCTGTGAATACAACAAGAGAAAGATTATGCATCATACTGATGTTAATTTGCGTATGTATATTTTATGAAAATTTCCAGCTTGTCTTTTCCTGAAGCTACATTTTGTTGAATGCCAGATGGCTGTTTCTGATCACCTCTCGGAATTCTCATCCATATTGACTTAAAAGTTGAGTTTGACAGTTCATTCCTAACTCTTATTTATTTTTTATTTTTTTTAATAAACTGATTAATTACTCCAACTTAACATTTCTAAATTGCTAGTTTTGTCTACCTAACAGCACAGAAGCAAAATATATGCAATTTTAAATTGTATAAAACTGTGGGAAAGAATTAATGTATAATGTGCTCTTCAAATTTTATTTTTACTGAGATCGAATCTGCACAGTAAAAGACTAAACTGAGAAAAAATTCTTACTTTAAAGTCCACTTGCTAGATTTATCTGGAGCTTTCAATCATACCTCACAGCCTTGCTGGTGGACAAGTGTACTTAGTGATTTCGAGCGCATTTTAGACCATATAATAAACTTCAGCTCTCCAGAAAGAAAAATAAATAAATTGTAAGTGGACTTCAAGTTTTGGAGGTTTTTGTCAAATTACTACTTTCAAGGAAAGACCATTCACATTCAAGTAAATTGAATTGTCATTGTGTGAAACAAGAATTCTCACTAATGTCCATGGTCATGCCAAATTCTGATCTTGTTCCAATATGGTAGACAACATGTTCTTGTCTGTTAAATGACCACTTTGTGATCCAGAGTGCTGGATTTTTTTCATTAAAATCTTGTCTTGTTTAAGGTTTTAAATGTTCCCTCAACTCAATTTGCAAAAAAAAAAAAAAAAAAAAAAAAAAAAAAAATGCAAATAATTAAATTTTTATTTGCCCAGGTTTTGAGATGTTTACATCTAAGATGTCTACAACCATTCCAATTCAATGGCCCCCACTGACCCGTTTCCAGAGCAACAGTTCCATTTACCTCCATTGTGGTAGCGTGTTTCTTAACCTGGACAAATAAAACCTAAAGCTGTTTGGTTATTTACTGGAGCTTAGGGTAACATTTTATTTTTTTCTAATCTATTCTTTTTTTTATATATACAATGACGTATTAAGCAGTCACACATAAACTGATACATAGAAACACTAAACTATAGGGGATTAGAAATGTGGATTATAAAACAAATATGTTTGCAATCCTATGACAATGGCTACAATAAAAAAAAAAAAGTGTATCCTGCTGATTCAATGGGCAGACCAAGGAAAATTCCAAGTTCAAGTGCTTTCAAAAGAAATAAAGAGCAAACCTGTGCATGCACTACAATACACTCTGAATGTTTTCCTTGTTCCATTTGTTGCCTTAATAGATGAGTGACAGCCGCATAACATAAAGGAATGAAAAGGAGGGAGGGGGACGTTGGGACAAAGAAAACAAGGCAGACATCAAAGGTTACAATAAAGGTAGAGGAGGAGAGTGCCTTGTCATTATTTGGAAGGAGCGATCAAGAGGAGGCTGAATGCGAGCGGAAAGGGACTGCTGAGTGTTTTGGTCCAGTCTTTTAGATCATTAACGTGTAGCTCTGAGTTTCATTAGTCCTGCCAAACCTCCGCTTTGTGGTTCTCCAAAGGCCTGTCTTTTAGACCTCCGCTGTCCAACAATGCTGTGTGACCTTCGAAGAGGGAGAGGAGACCATTACACAAATCTGTCCTTCATTTCCTTCTGCTCCTCTCTTGGTCAGACTAACAGACGTCTGTACTATGGCAGCTCCTGAAAGCCCTTCACATTTCAAAAATGCTACACCCCAAGAGCCTGAGCAGCCACCTTTTGTGTTGAGGGGAGGGGGCAGATGAAGAAAGAAATGTGTACAGGAAGCAGCCTGAAAAGCAGTAATGGTGCTTCAGCTTACAGAGGACTGGAGGGTGAGAACTGGGGATGGGAGTGTTGATGAATTTTGCATCTTGATCCTAAACAAATATTTCACTTGTACTCCAGTGCATTATTTGCTGTCAGCCTCTACCCTTAAAAATATGCCTCGCTCTGGATTTTAGAACAGGTGTAGCCAAACGGAGACAGGGGGTGATGATCACTGTTGACCAAACAGTCATGCCGTGCTGTCACTCAAGGCCAACGGGTCCTAAACTGTCAACCCCCAGACAGTGAAGACAAGTTAGTGTGAAACGTGTTGGAGATCACGTACCAACAGAAGATGATACGTGAAAAGACAGCTTGGATGGCAGAGAGACAGACAGAAAGTTTGTGTAGGTGTGTATGTGATGGTGGGTTGCAGACAGAATGAGAAAAAAGTATGAGGGGAGTGAGCAACATTGATCAAATGAAGGTTTAGCCTCTACAATGCACAATAATTACTTTTATCAAGTCCACGTAAAAGTGCTTATTAGTGTTTTTTTCTTTTTATCTGGGGCTGAACAGCTGGACTGTAAAAGGTTACATGTTGTTAAACATAATCATACACAAAACAAAATCTTTGCTACTTTATTTGATCTTCTTTCCAGAAAAACTGACAAATTCCTGGACTCCCCATATCTATCTTACGGTAATGTGGGTATTTCATATCGCCAAGGAAATCTGAACATCATCTGTGTTTTATCTTGTTACTCTTCGGCATGTGATCACAATTGTTAATTGATCAATAACTATGAAAACACCTTAAAGACATACATAGTTTTAAACAAAGTTCAACCAGATGTATAAACAATGTGTGCAAACCAAAAACTATTTCCTGCACATAAACTGATTTACTTTATACTTAAAAAAGAACAATGTGTGGTCACAGTATGAACATACTTCAGACAATCATAAAACACATTCTCCAGAGGGCTCCATGTAATCTGGTGACATTCCAATCTGCACACCTTCAAGTTTAATATAACCAAAAACATGTATTATTACATAAATATTATTCTAATTTCTTCCATGTGCACGTTTTAAAATTGGTTTTGTTTTTAGAATTTTCCCTGTGTTTCACCATTCCTGTTTTTATGTCCAAAATGGATATGAGTGATATACCACTGCTGATGATAAATCACACATACAATTATTACCCCTTCTTGTGCTTTGATTAGTGCTGCTGTGTGAAAGATGGCGGTGGATAAGGATGTCTCCTTTGGCTCTGGTTAAAGACTGGCACCAATGCAATTGTGTGAAACTGCATTTCTTTGCTGTTATTTTCATAGACAGAGTGGTGGAGTAGACATATGCAAAAGACTGATTAAGGGTGTGTCTACATCCACCTATGGCTAACAGTGGTAGTGGAAATCAGGCCTGTGTATGTGTCTATAATTTCACAAAGATTGTAATGTATAAAACAGAACCATCTCTATAGAAAGGGTGTGTATGCATATTTTTTTCATTTGTGTGTGCACATACCTTTTCTCTTGAAAGTGATATAGAATTTTAATATTAGAGGTTTACATTTAGATTTATATATTACTGATAATATTCATGTTGGAACCAAAGGGACACTGGAACACCATCACCAGATGATATTACTATCATCATTACTACTACCACAAATGATACTAAAACTACTACTACAGTTCTGCTTTTAATACCACAACTAATGCTGGAAGTTTGGTTTCATCATAATCATTTTTTATATTACCAGTTCAGATGTAACTTTACAGACTTGCTGCATTATCTTAATTATTACTACAAGTCTTAAAAGACAAAGTCTGCAAAAGGGTAGACAGGAATCAGAAAGGAAAAGGCTGACCAAGGCTACTACAAAGTGAAAAAGATAGAGAGAGTAAGAGAGCGAGGTAGACAGATGAGAAGCGTCTGGCAGACAGATAGCTCTAGACGGAGGCTATGATTTGATTAATGACCAGGGCGTGATGTGCCCAAGCACTGATACATGACATCCCCATGGAAAGAAGATCCATCAATGCAAATCCTACTCTGTCGCTGTCGTCCAGAGAAAAACTCTGACCCTGCCAAAAAGTCACACTGTCACCTGACCCTCGTCTCTCTTTCTCCCTTAATCCGACCATCCATCCAACTCTCCTCCATCCTTCCGTACATCCATCCCTCCCTGCCTCAACAGCATTTGCATTCTCTTCTCGCATTAAGCCTCTCTCTGTCTATCCTTCGCGCTCTTTCTCTCTCCTCAGCTGCCCAGTGTCACGCTATCTCATGTTTCGCCCCCCTCTTTTAATACCCAATTTGCATCCAATATAAGCAAGCAGCTTCCAATGAGGAGCAGACGTGCGAAAGGACAAGCTCTGAAGACTGTGTGTGTCCACACAAACACTGAAATATCCTCTCTGGCAGAACAATTCAAATAAGATACAGTCAGGAAAAAAAAGCCAGCAGGACTGAAGGGGAACTGGGCTGGGGAGTGTTGTGAGAGCAGGTAAGGCAGGTGACATGCTGAACGATGCTTTGGGAATTAGCAAAGACCTGAGGGTGATGTTGCAACTTTGAGACATCTACAATATCTACAGAAAATTATTTATCCATTCCACCAACATGGTGCTGAGATCTTTGTCAGTCAAATATATGTATTCTGATCTTCAACTTATCTTAAACTTGTGACTTGGAAACCCAACCAAAATGTCTGTATCATCAACTATGTCCAGTATGAAACTATATAACTATATATATAACTATAACTATACTATAACTATAACGATAGTTATATATATAACTATAACTATACTATATAACTTGCCTTCGTTTAGTACAGGTATCCCCCTTTCAGATACGCACGGCCTTATGTAAATGTCTGAATAAGACCCTGAGTCACTTTTCCACAAAAGTCATGATGACAATCTTACTAGGTCAGAGCTAACACTGCTGTAACATAGCGCAGGTTTGAATTGAATGTTGCCATATTAAGGTTGCAGCAAAATGGAAACAAATAGCAGCATGAGCTTAAATACACAGACAGAGATTAAATGAATGTCATGTCCCACCTTAATAAGAATCCCAGATGCAAACAAAAACATTAAATCAACAAACCACAAAACATACAAGGTGTCCTAAATTTCTCACATTCAGTCATAGCAACTGCTTATTAGGTGTAGGTGATGTAAGACGACATAAATGTGTCATACATACTATTTTTGTCATACTGTTCACATCTTGGTAACTATTCATTTTACATCCCTGGGTTTATGAATCTGTTTGTATCTACTGTGGTTCCAAACAACAGTAGATTTTTTAATTATTTTTGCATCAATGCCCACATCCCACCCCTTATGGCTTAGGCCACAGTATATATATCCAGATAAAAGCTTTATGGAATTAAAGAGAGCTTTCACTTGAATTCTTGTCATTTTTGACAATAGTTGGGCACTGTTCAACATTATAAAATACACAGCAGAATTAAATACTTAGTATATTATATTATTATAGGCCTATATTAATGTGGACATTTTATTGGTGACATATTGATTAAACTGATTGATCAAACAAGTGAGAAGTGGGAACAAGTAGCACTCAGGTTCACAACAGTCAGAGAGTCAGAGAGCAGACAGTTCTACAACGGCAAAATAAGTTTTAAAGTCCATTACTGATACACTCTGTTGGAAAACTGACAACACACTCTGATATTATTACGTCTCAACTCCCCACTGTTCTCCAGCAGTACTGGACATACATATATACTGCTTCTGATTATGAAACACTTACACGACACCCCCCACCCCCCCCCCACACACACACACACTTTGACAGGTTGATAAAGACTCTTTTTTTTTTTTTTTTTAATTCATTTATGTATTTATGTATCTATTTATATTTAGTCAGATATTTCCCAGATTAATTCAGGGAACCTTAAAACCTATTTTCATATTTAGATAAAGTATGTCTGATATTTGTACTATTTTTGATATTTTTATTTATTTTTTTTTTTAAATTTTAACATGTTAATATTCCTCAAACTAAGGCATCAAAAAAGTATTGTTTTGTTATTGGTACTGAAACACAGGTATTGCAGTGGCACCAATACTTTTTGGCACCAATACAAAATTATTAACAATGCAATATTGGTAAACCAGTATAAATCTACTTACAGTCTACGTACTTTCTAAAATTCATGCTTCATGCTTGATACTCCAAGTTTCCCAGACATGTTAAGGGGAGAGAGGGATAGGAGAGAGGAGAAGGAGGAGGTGTGTGCGTGTGTGTGTGTGTGTGTGTGTTTGGGGGGGGGGCTTGCTTTGCAGGAGAAGAAAGCTGCTCTGCCATCAAAGATCCCCAAAGTATCATTATTAAAACACTCACTTCCACAAGACGAGGAAAGAGAGGGTGAGAGAAAAAAAACAGAAGGGAGGAAAAGAGAGAGAAAAACACAGAAGGGAGGAGATGAGAGAAAGAGGGATGGACAGCGGGGAGGGCTAAAAAGGGTCGAACACAAAAGGGAGAAAGAAAAAAAAGAAGGAGCGGGGATCCCCCACTGGACAGAGTAAAAACAAATTAAAAGAGCCCTTATAAAACACAGATGCTGCAAAGAAAATAAACTTCATAAGATTTACTGTTTTGCAAAGGAATCGGAAGACTGGTGGAAAAGCCATCAGGTCTTTTTTTCCTTGTCCTTCCTTTTTTCCTTTCTCTCTCAGGTAACATTGTGGCAGAGGGATCTATCTCCTCAGTTCCATACCCCCGCTCCCCCCAATCCACCCTTTTCTCTTTGTACGGCAATCTTGCTCCTCTGCTATTTTAAGTCGGAGTTAAGAGTCGAGGTCAGACCGGCCTGTGTGAAAATGGCTTCCTGCCCGGTCCCCCGCTCCCAAATCGAAGCTAACAGAGAGCTTTTATTAACAGCCCTATTTGGGAAAAATTTTGAACGTTTTGTATTCATATTGATGTTTCTCATGTCAGCGAGCTGAAAAAAAAAACTGCAAAACAAAATTCCCAGAACATGATTTTTTCTAAATTTGTCACAAAACTTGAGAGCTAAAAAAAAAAGATTGAGATGTTAGTGTGCAGCATGCTGTATATGGCAAACAAATAGCTTGTTTGGAGCTCAGAGCAGTCTGTGTTGTAAGAGGAAAAAGCAGCAGACAGGAGTGAAAAAACAAGCAATACAGAAGTGGAACATGTCTACATGCAAAAACACAGATGCACATTTCCAACAAACAACCATATAATCATGAGAAAACAGAACGCGTGCAAACATGGAAACACACATTTACACACACAAACAGCACCCTGAAATCAGATCTACAAGTTTACAGCATGTCAGTATTTACAAGGCTTCATCAGACAGGACTGAGTAGCCTGCAAGAAGAGCTGGGAGGGGGTCAGACAGCTCCACTGGATCAAATGACACCCACACTCCAACCATATGTGTGCATGTGTGTGTGTGCATGTGTGTGTGTGTGTGTGTGTGTGTGTGTGTGTGTGTGTGTAGTCATCATCTGATTTGGGTCAAGGAGCTAGTACCTCACAGTAAAGAGGGATGGGTTATGGCCAATGATTGGATGTTTGGGAAAGCAGGAGAGGGTGGGGGGAGGTAGAGGACAGTGAAATGAGTGTGTGTGTGTGTGTGTGTGTGTGTGTGTGTGTGTGTGTGTGAGAGAGAGAGAGAGAGAGAGAGAGAGAGAGAGAGAGAGAGAGAGAGAGGGGTTGGTATATACACCCTTACAAACCAATTTAGTGAGAGCAGGAGCAGGAGAGAGTTAAGCTGCAGAGAGACAAGAGGCATCAGATGTTTTTGGTTTTTTTCCTCTCTTGTTCTCAACTGTTTTCCTTCAAACAAACATGACTAAGTGAGAACTTTAAGCTTTTAAAATCAGAGCGTTAACACTAAAATGGATTATCTATGGCAGAAGTGACGTGATTTTAGACAAAAAAGTCACTGGAGGAAATTGATTTGCTAATATGGATAGTAAGAGAAAAAATCTCCGTCTGTTAGGGACGGAGTATGTGAAGACATTCTTACAATATCTGTGACTGAGTTATATTATTGTACAAAATAAAATAATATAACAACATTTTTTTTCTAATTTAGGTGATGAAGGAAATAGAAATCAGACACAGTGTACATGATATGATGGGACTGGACCAGTATTAGACCTATTTTAGACTGATAATTTTAATAATAATATTTCATTTTTAATAATAAAATTATATTTGAAAATAAATGATTTTACGTTGATTATTCAAAATATATGTGCTTTTTCATGTCAATTCTAGGTAAGGGTGAAGAAACCTACAGGACCAAAAAAATCTTTATTCTGATATCAGACCAACTAACTAACTAGTAATTTATTTATTTTAGGGTGGATTTCATAAGACCTAATTAAGAGAGAGAGCAGATTTTGATAGTAAATAATGACCTTAGGCTCTCCTTAATATGAAAATCAGAGCAATGTGCACATTATCACCACATAGATACACATAAAATATGGCTCCAAATAAAAATAAATTAATAGATAAATCTGCAAATAAAATCTAGACTTCCAACCTGTTAAGTTCTTTAAAGGGGACTTTAACTAGGCCATCAGGAAACATTTGCGATTTTAATTCAGGTGATGTTTTAAGCTAGGAGATAAAGATGAAGACAAAACAAAATAATTTCATCATACTTTTCATCCACAACACAACATAAGACATTAACTGTATATTGTATGTGAAAAATATTTTCAACAATACCAACAATTCAAAAACAAAACAAAAATCTCAATTAGACATGAGACCCGTGTCAATATGTGATTACAAACAGAGCAGAGCGTTTGAAGCTGAACGAGAAGACGTCTCCCCATCCGACCTCCCCGGTCAGAGAGGAGACTGACTGCATCCGTTGCTCTGTCTGGGTCTAAATGCTTCTCCTTTATGACTCTCCTTTTATAACTCCATGGTCTGAAGGAGAGGAAACAATAAGAGAGGCCAAGAGGAGATAATGACACGTCTGTGCTGCTGTCACAGCCATCCTACACTTCTTTTTGTATGAAAATCACTGGATCAAACTGAAACGTTCAACATTTCCTTCAAGATGATAACATAGTAACAGTGAATAATGGTGATATTCCTGCAGAGTTCAGTCAACTCTTTTCTTTAATATGACTGGTATTTTGTTAATTATTTTATCACAGCAGCTCTGTCTTCTTCTATTTGTATTAATGATCAGACACCCACAGCCATCTTCTGTTCTACACTGCAACCAAAATCATACACGCTGTGGTCAACCATATAGATTTCATTTGATTTCTCCAATTAAAAATGACCCTGATCTAATGCTGATTGATTGACATTAAAGTTAAATTCAGCTGTGACAGAGGCTCTACTTGAGAAACTGGTAACAACGGTAAAGCTGCTTTGATCTGAATTTAGCCAGCAGAGTTTTGACAGCATCACAGTCTAAATAAATGGCATGTCAAAAACACTTAGACATGATTTGAGTAAACAGGAAATCTCAGAGTAAAGATGGAAAAGGTCTCTTTTCAGGATCATAGATGTTTTATCTTAAAGAAGGTAAATCTATGAGGTTATTTATGCTGTGTCACACTCAAATATCATTAGTAAATTAACCCAACTTACTAAAACAAAATTAATTTATCCTAAAACTAATTAAATATATTTTCAGTTCATTCCAAATTATCTCAACTTTCCCTCAATTTTCCATCATTTGTCTTTCACTAAATATGCATGAATGTGTTTCACAGACACACTGGTGACTTATGAGAGTTGCTAACAATCCACTACCTTGCAATGAGCAACATGTAGGAAGAATTCAACTCTGAGGACTGACATATCCATATTTAGATATAAGTGTTGCTTTTATATAGTATATCCTGTACAGCTGCAAAAGGTCAGAAGGTGTAAGGTATAAACCATATAGAATAAAGAGATATTTGCATTATATTTTATATATATTGTATACTTAACAATTATAACAATCAAGAGTGTATCTTGCCAACAGACTTGTTCATCCCTAGCACTAGTGTAAGATAAATACTTCTTAAGGTTTTAAGCTTCAGGAACACAATAAATATAGGTGAAATGACAGAAACAGAAAAAAAATTATGAAGATCCACACGCGGCACAGAACAAAGGCAGGATGTTAAACCTATTGATTGTGTGACGATGGAAGGCTTTGGCTTTTCAGAGTGTGCACTTTTCACATGGCAGGCAATAAGCTGGAAGCCACAAGTGCGTCTGTGTGTAATGGCAAGCCAGCTTTATTTCTTTATCTCTACCTTACAATTTTACAAATCAAATAATGATGAGTGCAGCGGCGAGCACCCGGTGTTAAGAGGGTTTAGTGGTTGTGGAGATTGAGTTATTAGGGTTCATATAAAAAGGACAGAGGTCTCTGACGGAGCCCAAATGCCAGCCAAGATACATATTCCTTGCACTGTGTATTTTTGGTTGCTTTAAAAGCCCTAAAAGTACAGGGGAAGGCTAATTTTCAGGGTAAACAGCTTGTTCGATTGCAGTGTGGTTTTGCGCTGAGCTCTCCATTTACTGACTCAAGCCAAGCTGGGCTCTGGCTCCTCTGCCGACCACAGGGAGAAGCCTACCAACGGAGCCTGCAACAAATACAAGCCACTAACACAAGCTTACCTTTGATGGCACACAACTGTTAAATCAAATGTACTGAGTGATGTACATACCCTAATCCTCTTGACTATATGGCAGGTTGAGGGAAAAAAATGCT
Organism: Lates calcarifer; assembly: GCF_001640805.2. Classification (NCBI taxonomy): domain Eukaryota; kingdom Metazoa; phylum Chordata; class Actinopteri; family Centropomidae; genus Lates; species Lates calcarifer. Next base: position 26,860,885 of record NC_066853.1, read on the forward strand.
TTTAAAAGAACATCTGCTTCTTTTAGAAAGCTATTTGCCATTTCCCATTTCCTGCTGACGAGTAATTTGTAGGTTAAATTATAAGGATATATAGAGTAGGATCTGAATGGGATGCAGGATTCTACGTGGCCAATAAAATACACAAATCACTACTCAGGGTAAAAACAAAATCATTTTCTCAATTGTTTAAAAAAATCTTAAATATCTTAATGTATGATGTCTAAAGACACAAGGGTCTCACCTCCTCCACTATATTCTAAACACAATAATAAAAAAGGAAAGAAAATGCCAGAAAGACAAAAATTATAGCGAAGAGGTCTTTACATTCAACACAAAACTTTTCAAACGGCCCCTAAAAAAAGAAAAAAGCAAACTCCAAAACAGGATTGAAAGTTGTTTTAGCTGGAGGAAGTGACCATTCATAAAAAAAAAAAAAGGCCAGAGAAATAACCCCGCTCTTTCTCTGTTGTTTGATTTGTATCAAGGCAAAACCCTCACACAGCTCAAGCTTTACAAGTCCTTTCCTCTCTGTCTGTCTCTGTGTGGAGGTCAGACTAGCTGCTCTGCTCCTCCCTCTCTATACTGCTGGGAATCCTGACCACACAGCACCACATGGAGGACAACTCTGGTACTAAAAGACAGGGCTACCACCAAGTGTTACAGCAGAATTCCATGACTTCAGGTAATAGTAAATATAGAGGACTTCCATGACCTACGATATTCTCCGTGCTTAATGTATGATCGCCTTTATAATGTTTTTTTGTTTATTGTTTTTTTTTTTTTTTTTTTTATCCCAGTTAGGCTGAAAGTGTTGAATATTTTGAAAGAATAAATTACTAATGTTACTCCTTAAATATTCCATAATGTTTCCCCCATTCTTTGCCTGTTACTGTTTATGTGAAGCTTCACTGAGATACAGAAGCACAATACAAAAATGTGTCTCAGATAGAGCTACATGTCAGGGGTGGGAGACATCTCTTGCACAAACTCTTGCATTACACACACATACAGTATATATCTTGACAAAGACAGACAGACACAGACAGGCAGACAGACAGACAGATAGACAGAAGATAGATAGATAGAGTAGCGAGGTCAGAGCAACAACAATGGGAGACAGAAGTAAGAAAAGAGAAAAACCAGGTAAAAGGAAAGAGCAAAGTTAAAATTAAAAAAGGTGCACATGTGGGCCCATGGTGGCTTCACAAATGCTGGTTAGCTCCATCTCAGGCTGGACACTAACTAATCCATGGCAGACAGCTCATCATGATGATGACTGAACTCTGAACACGCTAATTTGCTCTGTTAAATCCATCTACTATCTGTGCGAGAGAGCGATTTCACAACATCTTTGATTGTACTCGGTAACTGTTTAACTTACAGTAACTATACTGTCAAAAACAGGGTCACAGAGAGGCCACGTACATACGTGTCACACACCAGCAGTTATGAGGTAATGTTTCCTTGGCATCGACCTCTGCAGAGCGTTGGTGTTTTTCACCACAGGACGATGACTGACGAAAGGGAGTGCTGGGGGAGGAGGGAGGCGAGATAAAACAAAAGTCCAAACCCAAATAAGCAAGCCATCAGCCTCTAATAGCAGAAAGGAAGTGTCCCTTTATCAACAAGTGAATTAACAGTTTCCCGTCACACCTTGTTTTCTGCCTCCCCCTCTCTCTCTGAACCAGTGCCAGGGCCCAGATGGCCCCATGATCAGACCACCAGGGCTTCTGCTCTGTGAGGAAACAAATCTGTTGCACTGACTAATAGCCTTGTGTTGATGTTTTACGGTTGGGAAGTGTATGACCAGTGCTGTGTATACACACAAAACACACCCATGCATGTTGAAAAATGCCATATGTGACAGTTACGCCAAAAGTCAGAACTGCCGTAAAGGTGTCACAGAAAAGGGGAAAGCACTGAATTTAACAGTGTTTCACGCTAAAAGTAGAAAGACTGACCCTAAATCAGAAGACAGACGCCTAATATCCAACTACAGCACTAGAGGGCAAAGTGTAGCCCTTCACAAAGAATTATGAACCCAGGTCAAATGAAAAATCAAAGATCGTTTTTTGATTATTATGATCAAGTTGTTTTTGGAGTGCTCCAAACCTGCACTGCACACTGCTGCATTATACAGTACTATGGTTGGATGTGAAAAACATCTGAATAATAAAACTCTACAGTGGCTGCCATATGCCTGCAATAGCCTCAATAACCTCTGCCCTGTGCAGAGAAACTGCACTTACTAATCTAGCCTTGTATGCACTGGGCCGCAGACAAACCACATTTTACTGTGTGGGACGTTCACATTATGGGTCATCACCTCAAATGACAATACATTGATCACACAGAGGAAAGACTTTGGGAAAAAAAAAAGGGGGGGGGTGTACTGTATACAGGGACGTAAATAGACATTCCAGATTTTAACAGTGACAAGAAGACGGCCAATTGCAGCCTCTATTTTTAGGTGCGCCAGCGGCCTGGGCTGGCAGCTTTGAGAAGGATGTGTACTTTTCTACAGTTCCTTCCCAAAAATCAATGCTGTCCTCACTGGCGACAATCACAGAGCAGCTGTTGTGGCTAGGTGGCCCGGCCCCGGCTTGCCTCACCCTGCTGGTTTCTGCCAGCCTAAGAAAACCGCCTTCACTGCCCAAAATTCACACCCTACTCACAAAAACAGGCGGAAGGCAGACACAAAAGCAAATGTGACTCAGTGTGTGAGTGTGTGTCAGTTTGCATCCGGTGAAAACTGCACAAATTATGGAGTTTGTATCAATGCTGGTGGCAGTGGTGGAGGGGTGCTGGAAATCTAAATTTACATGTGGCAGGATGCGTTGGAGCCAATTTATCTTCCAAACAACAGACACCAAGAGACCTACATGACCTTACCCCACAGAGATCTCACTGGTGAACTGTTAATGACCTACTGTGTTATGTGCTTTTGGTATTCCTGCACTATATGAATACATGCCTGCTCATGAAGGTGAGAATCATCTTGTTTTGGTGCAAGAGTTTGTCTGACAAGTCTTATTTATTATTGAATGCACAACACCCAGAGGAGCCCCTGAAAATGCTCTACAACATATCAAATTGTATAGTTGAAAATCTCGTGAAGACTCTGCTGTCATAACCATTACATTACAAAATACTGCATATAAAATACTGCAATAATACTACTACTAATTCTGTTTTCAAGCTGATGAGAAACAAAACTGAAAATTGCCTTAGGACTACAGGCTTGTCAAACTAATATCACAGGCATCTATTCAGAGGAAACTAAATGACTTTAAAAACTTCACTATGCAGGAAAAAGACAACACAATCTTCACTGTAACAACTGTGTGTAGGCTTGCAGAGTAATGTTATAATTGGTTTGAAAGCCATAATGATAAAGGTGAAAGAAGAAAATTGTTTCTAGGCATTTTGTCCAAATTTCTCACTATTAGCAGTTTCTAGAGTTGGTGGTGGGTGCCCCCCAGGTTTCCTTGATAACAGGCCAAAATGTACTGCAATTTAAAAAAATAAATAATAAACAGTACATTTTTAATATTTCATCACATAAAAAAGAAGCAGCATTTACGTTATCTACATTTTCATTATGTGTTCAAATTTATCAAAATGGAAGATTAAAGATCTAAATTACTTATTACTTATTATATTAAAACCCAACAAAATATGCCGCAATTAGGACTGGTGATGACTGCTCTTGGCTGTAAAGATGTGCTTTTTGCCAAGCAGGTTTTTCAGATACACAGCAATCACAAATAGTGACTGCCAGACCAGCAATGGGAAAATTGATAATTGAAAAACAGCTCAAAAAAATGCTACAATTCAAGACAGACTGAGACAACGAAAAGAACTCAAATTAGACTGTACTATTAAAACTTCATGTCTCATGTAAACATATCATCTCTCATCTAGAGGAATGAAAATTTTAACCTCAAAGAGGCAAGTTGAGCAAGAATTAATGTATGATGTCATGATGTTTGCCCTTTAAAATATAAATGTAAGCTAAAAGAAATCTATTTAACCAACTAGCATACTTGTCTAGGTCTATATTCATCTGCAAATCTGTACTACAACAGAGCCTAAAACTGCTCACTTCTTCTTTCATTTTGTTTTGGAGAGATCAAAACAGGCCAGTGTTATATCAGATATACATGATACTCATTAATATTTGGTGCAAAATGATATTTTACATGAAGCTGAAAAGGTGTGTATGCATGCATGTTTGTTAATTTCTTAACAACAGGTGAGGGCATGGAGGACTGACAAGGAGAAAATCACTATAAAGGGGTACCGTGCTTTGAAAAGGTCTGGAAACCACATTATTTTGATGGTTTTTGTAGAAGGGGACATTTGCAGTGTGGGTTAAAAAGGGGCAGGTGCTTTCATAAACACATCTGACGTGTTGTTAGTCTCCAGCACAGACATATCTCTCTTCACAAACTGAAGAAAGATCAACATGCTAAACCTAAAAAGTCTACACTATATGTAAACTAAATATGAACTATGCCTCTTAGCTCACACAGTAAAGGATTTTGTGTCTTATCGGAAAGTGAGGACATGTCCATATGGTTTGGATTAACACCTTGATAAAGGCGGTGTGAGACCTGACTTCCATTTCCTGCAGACTACATTACTGTATACACTATAAAACATTAGAGTTATGAAAACCTTCAATTTTCTCCTGAAGAGTTGAGCCAACTTATCACTACTCCTTCCGTGTAATCTCTGATTTTTAACCTGCTCCTTTTTTTGTGTTTTACCATAAAAATTATATGTCCTTCTCCACGCCCACCCACCCCCTCACCCCCTCACCCCTTAACCCAACCGGTCGAGGCAGATGGCCACCCACCCTGAGTCCTTGAGGTTTCTGCCTCTTAAAGGAAGTTTTTCCTTGCCACTGTCGCCTAGTGCTGCTCATGTTGGGATTTGTTGGGTCTCTCTCTGTAAATACCTATTTTAAAGAGTATGGTCTAGACCTGCTCTATATGAAAAGTGCCTTGAGATGACTTTTGTTGGGATATGGCGCTATATAAATAAAATTGAACTGAATTGAATTGAAAAAAAGAGTTTATCTCCTTCAAGTGTACAGATAAACACACACACACAGTAAGGTATCACTGTGAGGACTAATTGTTGACAGGTGGCCCTAATGCTCTCCTTTGAAACAAAAGTGTGATTTACGAGCGTGCTCCGAGAGACCCCAGCTTTCAGTGCTGCTACTACAAACTTATCTTTCTTCTCCTGTGTCTGTCGCTCCCCCTCCTTTATTCCCCCTGTTCTACCTCTCCTTCATTTTTCTCAATTGCACCTCATTACTTTGCTCACTCACTTTCACCTCCTACACCACTTTGATGTTCCTGCCCCTCTCTATCTCTCACTGCAACATAGTGGTGACTCTCCAAAGTCAGACATCCTTTTAATGTTGGATGGCCTCTTTTTCACAATGTGGAGGAATGTATGTGTGTGTATGTGTACTTTAGTGAAGAAGTTACAGAGGGGTTTGGATCTAGACAGACAAGCAAGACAGGAAGTAGGGGAAGAAAGGGTGTGATCTTCCAAGAGAGAGAGAGAGAGAGAGAGAGAGAGAGAGAGAGTGTGTGTGTGTGTGTGCGCGCACACCATCAACCACATCAAAACATAACAAAACAGTGTAAACTTTGAGGGCACAGGAAATATGACATCTATTGTTGCTTTTGGTTTCTATCTCTGATGATGATCTAATGCAACAAGAGAACTTCTAAAGAAACAAGATAACAAAATCTCTGACATTTGACAAATTTCTATTGTCAGTATAGCATTGTGTCTCCAATAAAACTGCCCCTCTAAAGTTTTATAATAAATAAACATTAGCACTCAGCTTGGAGGATTCCAGGGGCACAAAAAGTCATTATAACAAAGTCAGAGGGTGGATCTTTAATACTACAGTGCATCTTTCTGCCTCCTTGGCTAGAAACCTACACTGCACTAAATGTGGTTTTGGAAAGTGGTCTAAACGCGAGCAAAGGTATACTTAAAATAGATCTTGTGTGTAATATATCGCACAGCTGCCTCTGTGATGTTAATTTTGCAAGTCAATGACTTTCCACAACACTCCCATGTCCTAAAAATGCTATTAGATTCTGAATTGTTAGAGTGTTTTGAAGGGTTAGAGATCTGGCTTTCTCTCCAGTCAGCCATAAACCAGCTTGTGCAATGAGCATATATAAGATGTTCTAAAATCCATTCTACTATGTTACGTAAAATTACCCACTGGTCAATTCTCAGTCATTCAGTTCTCTGAAGTGTTTATCAAGTTCTCGACCTCGTCCTGGCTGTAGCAAACCTATCAAAGCTCATGGATATTCCTGGAAACCCATGATTAATGAGAACTGTAATATTTTACACCGAGTGACACCTCTGAGGTCAAACAGTGCAGCCCAGTGTGTGTTTATCAGTGTGTATCCATGTTAGCTAGGGACACAGACAGTGTGAGCTGCCTGCAATGGTGTTTGACAAACAAGAGAGACAAGGTTGTGGCAGACAGATCAGAGTCCCTGATGACCAGTCACTGGAAACAGACACACACACACACACACACAAGTGAATCTCTAGCATTAAGCAATTGCTGATACCTTCCAATAACAAAACATGTTAAAATGAACTTCTAAATAAGAATTAGAAGTAAAATATATTCATTATATTATAATGTAATGCCTCATCACACTAACTCAAACTTTAGAAGACACCTGGAGCTTCATTTTATCTCGCTGCATGCACTGGATGAAATGACTGATGCATATACAGACGAAACAGTATTGGTCGATGGCTGTTGTGTTAAATTTCAATTCTACTTGTAATATTGGATTTTGGCTCATACCAAACACAGGCTACACAACAGACCAAAAATGTACACACTGGACGTACATTTACCAGGTGACCACAATCACAGCTCTAAATGAATGTCAGTATTATTCTATTAACTTCATAAGGAAACAATAGGGTGGATCTGTATCTGTTTGCTTGTTTGGATGTTTTTCGCCCCTAGAAGCCATACATTTATCAATACAGCTGTGAATTATTTATTTCAAAAGGGATTTTTTTTGTCAATTTCATAACTACAGTCTAAAGATTATTATGGATTGACATCAATAAATAACTCAGTTGATTATAAGATTAAAATGCATGATGAAAAAGGAAGGCTCTACAGGTTTTCTGTACCTCCAATAAGTTGGTAAACACAAAAAGTTTTATTTATTTTTTTCTGGTACCTCCAGTAACAGATATGAAAACTTAACATCATGGTATCAATTCACAGATTTATATATCTATAGAGCTGATGACCAAAAGTTGTTCTGAAGACACATACCACTGCTGAAAATCTGTAGAAATATATTATAAAATACCAATGCATGTGGTTATCTTAAGGCTTCACTGTCACTGCTAAATGACCATGAGTATTTTGCTGTGCAACTATTTAAGTTAACAGACTTGTGGCCAAAAACATGAATGCAGTAACTATACATGTGCACCCTTGTCCACTGTAGGTAGTTTGGTCAAATCAGGACCTAAATGTCATCAGATTAAGTGGTTTCCTGGTCTTTGAGTGAAGTCTTAAAGTGCTATAATATGCCATGTCAATTTGAGATAGCTTCCTGCATGTTGACATTTACTATATGCTTCCTGTGATGCTATTCTGGACACACAAACAGGGAACAACATCAGTCAACCCATGCATCCCCTCTCTCCCAGCTCCTCACCATGCAGTGGAGACCCTGAGGGACTGCTGGACAGGCCTGGTATGGGACTACAGCGGCCCCCGATGCCTCCTCCTCCACCCAAAATGCAACCACCTCCTCCTATGCCTGCTCCTCCTGCTCCTCCTAAAGCAGCCGCCCTGTTCAGCTCCTGTTCAATCTCCTCCAGGCCAGCGCTCTTTTGAAAGCGAGACATCCGGTTGACAACCCGTGGGGACATATGTGTACGGGCACAAGGTGCACCGCCATAGGGGTTGATGGGAAAGACGTGGGTTGTGCCTCGAAGGGTGCTGATTGCTACCCAGCGACTATCTTGGCTGAAACACATGTCCTGGACCTGGACAGAGACAGAACAAGTACAGAGATCAGGGGACAGAAGGTGGTGACAGTAGGAAGATGAGACAGAGAATGTGTCGAACAGATGAGGGATGAAATCACTTTACTTGACAATATATCCATTCACTGTGTTCATTCTCATGCAAATAATTCCTGAATACTGCAAACAAACTTCATTTCATTATATTTATTTGCTACTTGATACCAAGGCTTAAACACATTAATGTAATAAACATGTCTTATTTCTATTTCTCTTTTAAAACAGCCAGTAGCTTATGTTCTGTTCTTGTATGTATTTTCTTTAAATTTTAGTATTTTAGTGTTTTTTTTTTTTTGTGTGTGTGTGTGTGTGTGTGTGTATGTGTGTGTGAAACATTCTCAGCCTCTGAAGAGAGTACAAATCCTTATGCATGCCACTAGGAAGGTGGTGGTAGAAAAGGAAACCTGAGTTTACCTGTATGAGAGTGAGCTGCTCTGTATCAGTTATCTAAACTTAATTTAACTTAAACTTAAATTAATAAAAACTACATTAAAAATGTAACTAAAAAGAAAAAAATAGAGCAATCACTGTGAATGTAATATTTTATTATTTTATAACAGGTGATGAGGTGTTATGAGTTGTATTTTTAAGCCTGATTTTGAACCTAACATTCAATGAACTCAACACAGGTTAATACTGCACTCTTCTCTCTTTTGATAAGATATCTGTGGAGTGAATTTAGCTACATTTCCCTTAGTATTGCAGTGAGACATCAGCTATACCAACACCATCACTGCCTCTACCTGCTCTGCTGTAAAGTTATTTTTCAAAACTGTGTAAAGTATGTGAGTGGTTACATTAGTCTTAGCAACATAGGTTTATCTCCTGTCATGCAAAAGAAAGAGTATTAGATGTGAGAAAAATATTACTGACAAGCTTTGTTTGTGTGGGTGAATAACATATACAATTTTGATTTTCAAATGGATGTTTTCATGGTCAGTATAAAAATGGTAAACAAATAGCCTTCTGGACAGAAAGTACAGCTCTATGCAACTCCACAAGTGTGATGTCTTCATATTATTTTCTTCACCACTCAACATAAAGAAATATGCAGACTGGGAATAAACAGCATCAAACTCTAGTCTGCCAGGAACGTTAGCATGACTAGGGTGAAGTGTTTATCACACAAATACACATCATTCTGCATAATGCAAGTCAGCCAGTGTAACAGGACTGGACAATGGCTTTTGGCAAAGGTGACAATGTGGTATGAGCTTGTTTGGTGGTAAAATAGATGACTAAGAAAAACTAAAGAGCTGTTGGCATCCTTTGTTAGTCCTGCTTACTCAAATAGTGACTGACTCTCAGGGAGCAGACACTTGAGAAGATAGGATCTCCCTGGGCATGTTAGACATGCAGGAAACCAGACAGATAGGCTGCAAGAGACAACACAAGCAAAGGATAGTGGGAGAAAGAAAATGAAAAAAGACAAAAGAGTGAGGTGACAGACTGATGAGGTGATAGTGTGCTGAAAGAGCATCCATCTTTCAACATTAAAAAAAAGAGGCTGGAGAAAGTGGACTTGACTGGAGAATAATGAAAGGAAAAAGGTCCAGGATAAAGTTAAGATGAGGAATGTCTAACTCTCAGCAACAAAGTCATCCAGTTAGAGAGACAGCTCTGTACCTACAAGCCTTTCTAATCTTTTGCCAGGTCAGACTAGGTAATTGCCCCCAGCAATGACAGTTAATAGGGCATCCTCTGCATACCAGACAGTTACTTTACTTCTCAAAGATGAGTGAAAGAGGAGGGCTGACCTCTGCTGTGGCTGATTAGGGATGCCTAAGTAGAAAGGGCTACTTTGTATGTCTCATAATTGGTCATAATAGACCTGTCAGGGCTCCAAGTGTAAATGGGTGCCTGTACTTTAGTGTCAAATCCATTTTATCATGCAGAGGGTTACCTGAAGGGCGACTACAGTTTTATAGTCACACAGTGACAACCATGGAGGTATCAAACAGCTGTCAAATGTTATCTTAAAAAGTGGAATGTAACTGCATTCAGTCACATGGATGTGCCAGTGTGGTGGTAGTACATTCCACAGAAGCTGGAAAGCTTGATGACATCCTTGACAGTCAGGGTGTTGCCAAGAAGGCATGATTAATGTTTCAGATGTTTTCTTTTCTTTTTAAATCAGTGACACCAGTTAGGGAGATTAGGCAGCTCTGTTCACCTGAGAGAAACTGCAAAGTAATGAGAGGAATGTGACAAAGATGGACAGAGGGATAAGACTGAAGACACATGACCACACATAATTCACAGGGATAAAATTCAAGTATCCCTGCAGTATAAGGGGATTTGGATGAAGTCAATAAAAAGGAAAGTCAAGGCAGGTTTTTGGTTTAATGCTTTGCTTCATTTTGTTTGATACTGGATTGCCAATATACTATAATATGGCAGCCAGTCACTGTGGCCGACTGTTGATATGGATATCTAGCTATACCTAACACTGAAACCATGGTGGATTTTGTTTACTTTTATTATTTTTAGCAACACAAACTGCCTCTTCCTGATGTTTTTTGTTATAGCCTTTAAGCTGACAGCACAGTGAGAGGATAGGCTCTGTGTTTTAAATACTTGTGTTCAAGTTAAAAAAGTTCCTTTGAGGAAACCTAATGTTTTACACTCATAGCACTATTTTGAGTCAGTTGTTGACATATCAACATTATCAGTCTGAATTAATTTATTTTAAAAATGAATGTGTGTGTCATTACAATCTTTCCTTCTTTGCTCTCACAGCAATCTTGTCTCTGGGGTCTTTTTCCTGTTCACAAAAAGCCAATTAGACCCCAATTCCTGTATATGAAGGCTGAAAAAATGAGCTTCCTGCAACAGTAGCCCAGTTACATTAGTGAATATATATGCACTGATACAGCTGGCCTTCACAAAATCACTGGAATCACAGCTGATGGTGCAGGGCTGCAAAGTTAAGCAGTACCTGGGTGCCATCCTTGTAACCCCTGGAACTAGTGCTCTCCAGTTTGCCTGAGCTCGTCTACATTCTGGTCCTCGTTCAGCCTCTTACAGCTGTTATCAGCTACAGGTCTGTTTACCTGGCCTCGGGTCACTGACAGCCAGCCGCATGTTTGGCCACTGGAGACAGATAAGGCGTCTCTCCACCCACCTAACTGAAGACTTTATCACTCTCCAGTGTGTGTCCGAGTGTGTGTGTGCGTGTGTGAGTGTGTGGTGATAACCTCTGGCCCAAGCACTAGGCTAAGGCCAGCATTCACTGTTTACAACGGGTTGGATCAAAGCAGGCTCAGTGTGCAGTCGGTCAGCAGGCCTGCTGTTTGGTCATACATTAACTATAGGCAGGCTGTGAGAGTGTGTGTGTGTGATTGTGTGTTTTCCCAGTCAATAATCCTGAACCGAACAAGGCCTGAAGTAGTTTTGTTGAGTAAGCACTTCTGACTTGCACTGCAAAGTTTCTGCATGTCACAGTTGTGAACATAGAGGGAAGATGATGACTGCATTTATTAACCAGGAATCCTTTTTTTCATTTATGATTTATTTCAACAAACTAGTCCCCATTTCCCTGATGATCTAAATATGTCCCCTGTTAGTGTCAGCCTTTGAAAAACTTAATTCAGCCCATATACAATGTTGTGTATATATCTCAAAAACAGGGCATGGCATACACGCACTATTCAAATCATAATCCTGACACACTTGCAAGCATATCACTATACCCAGAAACATAATGTTAAGTAGCTAGGCAATCAATATGTTGGTGTTTAAACAACTAACATTACTTTCAAACAATAAACCTGCAATAGGAAGAGCACTGAATTATAAAAAGTGTTTGAAAGTAAAACTCAGTACCAGTCAACAGTTATTAATAACTCTTCACCAATCTCATGTGATTCAGGCTGCATTCAAAAGCCCATGACTTTGTGGGGCATACAGAGAGTTTCAAAATATAAGGAGCAGCCTATATTCAGCTCAATGTTTCAACAGCATTGTCTCACCATCACATACCCCACCCCTCAACGGCAGGTCAGCTCTGGCACTCTATACCACAGCTGTTGAAATGCTAGGATGATGCCAGGATGTGGCAGGTGTCAGCTCATTTCACCTCAACCACCATTAAGTAGGCTAATCATCATCAATGGAAGAAATCCGACATCCAAACATCAGACAACGTTAAAGAATTGATGAACAGAGCGTTAATGCTTTTTGATAATATTCTCTAACATTGTGCATGTATGACTAAGTATGAGTTTGGCTGCCACACACACTGCCTTCTCATGGTAGTTCTATGCACACCATTTTATAAATCTGATATTTTTTTGTCATTTTCAGCTCTTGTGCGCACATACACTTTTAGTATGGATCCTATGCACTGTTAAATAAATGAGGTCCTTGATCAGAGTCCTAATGTCAAATGCCAGTGGTTGCAGAGATCTGACAATTCACTCTCAGAAAAAAGAGTGTCAAAGTGATTTTCCAGGACAATATGATGTTTTTTAAGGCATTGTACTGTTTCTTTTATTTTCCTTGTGTTCTAAAGGATTGAAAAACTGGTTCTAGATTTTCCATGATGCATGGGAATCCTGGGATCAGCATTGATAATGGTTTGTATACTTAAATGTTAACATTATTTCTAGGATTTTTAAGACATGAATCACTTTATTTCAATGTTGAAATCTGGGGGGGGATACAGCAACTTGTCTGACAACATATTAGGTGAAAGTTAAAACTGTAAAATTCCCATTAGCTATTTCAACTTGATGACTCTAGTGTGTGTGTGTGTGTCTGTGTGTGCGTGTGTGTGTGTGTATGTGTGTGTTTCAGACCTTGGCCTCAGTTTCCCCACGGTGCAGAGTATAGAGATGGTGAACAGCACTCTGTGAGGACGCCCATGGGTGGGTGAGGATCTGGAAGACATGAAAATCATGGCCCAGAGTGTCTGCAGTCACCAGCAGCATTCCTACAATATAGAAACATACAGTCATTAGCATTGGGAAGTACTTCTTTGACGGTCTTCATCATAAACAGGTTGTCATGCTCAAAATTGTTACTGCATATATGATGTTCTGTGATTACTGCTTTATTGATGATATCAATATTTAATTATGATATCAATTAAGAGTGCTTTATCTGTACTTTTTTGCTTGAACATTAATGTTTGGTTTGTTTTACATATTACATGCTACTGTACTGCATGCTTGATTTATAATTTGGGTAATTCCATATCAACTCCTATATTATATTATGTTAATGTAAATAATGTAAACATATTGTAATATCTTTTATTATGTAAAGTTCTGAGATAACAAAACAATCTGTCATAGTTGACCAAAGATATTGTGCATTGTGCCAATATGAAGTTGCCACTGATAAACTGATACAAAGTGAGGCCAACCAAAATATTTAAACTGCACTTCACTCCAGTGGCTTACACAAAGGCAGCCACAAAGGATTCACGCTAGATGGCATGAATAATTACTGTGCCTTTAAAACAAACAAACCAGCCTATTAAAATAAAGGCAGCTATCGTTTGTCGCTGTCATAAAATGCAGCCTTCCCTCACATGGTAGCTTGGTCTGGTTAAAAGCACGGCTCCAGTCGTGTGCTTCTTCAAGGACAGACAAGATGATGAGTGTCTATAAAAGAGAGAATCTATGTATTCATACATCCGTGTATGGTTATGGGTGTGTGTGCTCAGATTGTGATTCACCGAAACACTGTACCGCAGCTCAGCACAAGTGTAACCCCCACTGACAGGCCCATTCATTTGGTCCCGTTTTATTTGAAGCTCGTCAAACTCCAGAAAGTATAGGCCCTCACCATAAACAACATGCTCAACAAACCACACCAGAACAAACCCAGATCTAAACTGGCTCAGCTAGGAAAAACGCAGCACTGCTTTTCAAGCGCAACCCAAAACCCATCCCCAGAAGCTTTCTGAGATGTTACAAACAAATCTGTAGATCGGGCAGTAACTCAAAAGTTGGAAACGCATCACTGATACAGAGTGTAAGATTTGAAAAAATGTCCAAACCTCTGTCTTTTTGACATCTCCCAGACATAAATGATATTAAAGTAATTAGTAATTTTCCTCTGAGTTTTTCCCCAATGGAATCTTTTATGTGGAGGCTGCAGTAGGTTTTAATTAGTGGCCGGGCTTTATTGGGTGGCATGTCAAATGTGAAAAGAGGAGGCTGGAATGGCATGAGATTAAAAGGATTCAGCAACACGTGCAAGGGAGATGGAAAACACTCCCTCTCCGGAAAAAAAAATCCAAGGGCGCTACAAAATTTTGCACATTCATTCAGAGTTGAAAGGTTTCTTTTTTTAAGACTTGTGTATGACTGAAGAACAGTTATATTTAAAGATGATGAAGAGATGGAATGAAGGAGGTAAAGAGTGGATGAGCGATGGGGTTACACAGATTATCAGAGGTGGAGGGAGGAAAGCAGAAGAGAAGCCAACTGAAGTGTGCATTAAGACAGTGGTTAGCTATTCATGCTGTATCAGAGCGACCAGAAAGCCAGAGAGCTAAGGCCCAGGGCCTGTAAACTCTTGAAAACCCACGCCCCAAACGAGGTGCCAAGCCACAAGAAGCATTTGCGTCAACTGGGAATATAGAGAAAAAAGGGACGGGGCCCTTCTAATTATAGAGTCTGGAAACGGAAGCACAGGGTGATTAGGAGTTGAGGCGCTGCGGCCTGTTTATCTGGGAGCTTCCTCTCGCTCTTGAACCTCCTCTCCCCTACACTCCACTCTTTCTTTCTTTCTTCCTCCTCTCTCTGTTTTGGACGAGCCCCGCCCACCCAGTGGCTGGGGAGTCTGGCCCCTGGGTTTCTGACAGATGAGACTTGGCCGCTGCATTCTGGCCAGAGCCGGCGTTTCTCTTCTGCTGATGGTAGAGTCTGGGCTCCAAAAAAGTAACAGCTTAGAAAGGCTGGAGAGCTTTGTGAGTGCGAGTGCCCGAGGACTGGGGCTTTTGTGGCCTTGTTGAAATACAGAGGCCCTCGCCGAGAGGCGTCAGTTGGTTAGCCCGCGGGAAGGCCAAATTAAAAAGTAGCTCAGCCGCTCGGCGGGTGAAAAGAGAGGGTTTCGGGGAAACCAGAGGCTGGCCAGAGCAGGGTTTGACACGTCCTATTTATAACACCTCGTCCCAGGGGTTACAGTGTTATTTACGATGTTTTAGTACCAAAATCATTGGCACACGCTCTTAGACATGCGCTAAAGTGGAAGGGATGACCTCTAATTTGCCATGTGCGGGAGACATGCGTCTGTATGGGACATGAGGGAAGTGATATAATCATTTCCATAAATATCTGCTTTTGCTTTCTGTTTTTTTTTTTTTCTTCTTTTTTTTTCTGTGGCCCAAAAATCTTTTTGTTTTGTTTTGCTGCAGGCTTAACTGTCTCATCTCTGACCATCCAAACAGAAAACATCTGCTCAATCCCATTAATAGTAGGAGGATGTTTCATTTACAAAGTGGTTGGGCTAGCTTTATTCTTGACAAAGGCAGATGGGACAAGGGAGTGGGAGAGAGAGGGATAGAGAAAAGCAAAGAAAGAAATGGAGAGAGCAACAAAGAAGGCAGTGATTTCCCTACTTGGCAACACAAAAGGCCACAACAAAACTAGTCCACTTTTTAATTAACAACACTAGGCTCAAAAAAAGCTTTGAAAATCGGGAAAATCTCAAATTATAACCATGTGGAAGACATAAAGCCTACAAGATGGAGTACTTGGGGGATTCAGATAGCTTTACTGTTACCAGGATGAATAAACTTCAGAGCAAATTCACCCAATGCACAAATGAAAGACTATCCATCGTAAGACAGGGCTTTGTCTTCAGGGTTGCCAATTTGAGAGTAAGGACAAGACTCTGTGTGTGTCTGTATGAACACACACATATGTTGGACATATACAGTACAGTGGCTTCAGAGAGTTTTTGGGCCCCTTCATTTGTTCACTTTATTGTGTTGATTTAAGTGGATAATCTTGTCATTTCATGAATCTACACTTAATAATCCATACTGACAAAGAGACATGTTTTTAGAAATTTCTGCTAATTTATTACAAATTACAAATCTAAAAATTGTGATCAGGTACATTCTCTGCGCTTGGATTATCCTTGAGATGTGTCTATAATACGACTGGAGTTTAGAAAGGTACACACCTGTGTATGTAAGGTCCCACAATTCACACTGCATCTCAAGACAAAAATCAAGCCATGAAATCCAAGGAACTCTCTATAGACCTCCACAAGAAAATCGTGGCAAAGCATGCATCAGGGCAAGGGTAAAAAAAACATTTCTAATGCTTTGAGTGTTGACATGGAAGAAGTTTAGAATGACCAGGACTCTTCCCGAATTAGCAGTCCAGCCAAACTGAGTAGTTGAGCAAGAAGGGCCTTGGTCTTGGCCAAGACTGTTAAGTAACAGTCACTCTAACAGAGCTCTGCAGAAATAGGAGAATCTACCAGAAGTACAACCATCTCAGCAGCATTCTATTAATCGGCCTTTATGGTAGAATGGCTAGGAGAAAACCCCATTAAGTGAAAGGATATGATATCCTGCTCTGAGCACTCTGAGAGCATGAGGAAAATAATTCTCTGGTCTGATGAGACAAAATATTATTCCTTAGGGCAGAACACCACACACTTTGTCTAGCCAAGACCAGGCCACTGCTCATACTATTGCTAATACCATCCTTATGGTGTAGTGTGGTGGTAGTATGGACATGACTGGCCAAAATTGAGGAAAGGATTAATGGAGTCAAATACCGAGAAGTCCTTGAAGAAAACCTGCACCAGAGTCCACGTGTCTTGAGACTTCAGCACTACAGTGTCCCAAGCAGAGAGCCAAGATGACACTATAGTGGCTTGGGACAAGTCTCTGACTGTCCTTGAGTGGCCCAGCTGAAGCCCAGACTTAAACCACTTAGAATATCTGTGGAAAGACCTGAAGATGGCAGTTCACAGATCATCTCCATTCAATGTGACAGAGCTTAAAAGGATTTGCCAAGAAAAAAATTGATAAATTGCCAAAATCCAGGTGTGCAAAGCCTGTAGAGACTAACCAAAGACTATCAAGCTGTAATTGCTGTCAAAGGGGATTCTACAAAGTACTTAATTAATTAATTATGGGTTAGTGTAGATTGAAAAATGTCAGTTTTATCCATTTACAATTATATCTACAACAGAAGTGTGCAAAAAGCGAAGGGGTCTGAGTACTTACTTAGGCCAGGGCAGCAGCACTCTGCATTCTAATCTGCACACAGCTAATGAAAGAATTTGTGTTGCCATGGCTACTTTGACCACTTACAGACCATTTGCAATCATTCATCAACCCATTCCCCCACCATCCATTCATATACTGTCTAACATTTACCCTCTACAACCCATTTACATCTAGTTTTATCTTTTACTCTTTAAAGCTTTAGCTCTAACCTGTTGAATTCAGTCAAGAAATCACAACAGTCCCAAGAGTTTGCCCTTCAAACTATAAAATATTCTAATGGTTACACAAGTAAAGATGTGTTCTTTTCTTAACTACTGCAAATTCTGCTACTGGCTACAGTGCTAATTGAAGGAAGGAGGAGAGCACCGTACTAATCCTCTCATCACCACAGCACCACACTAATATACGAGGAGTTTTATTTCCACTGGGCAGCAGGGTAGGCATTAGGGTTAGTCAGATGCTACAAGGCCAGAGTAAACCACCTCTAATATAACAGAGAGCTGCAGTCTGACTAATTACATATTTATTTTAGAATATCAACACAAGCTAGTTTTATTTTTAGCTACAAATTTAACTGAAGTCTATACAAGTTGATGTGTGTTATTATCTTCCAAGTTTCAAATGAAAAGAAGGAAGATATTTTTTAAGGCAGAAGTCAACACAGATTTATATTTCTATCTGGGATGATAGCACTGTGCTTATTAAAGGACTTGCTCAAAACTGGAGACATGGCAAAACTGTGGTAACAAATCCAATGGGGCAAGAAACACAATGGGGAAGGCACCAAGGCAATAATTATATTATCTAAGCCACTTTATCTGGAGGTGAAAATGAAAATGGTTGCAACAGAGAAGTTGGTAACAACCTCTCACTGCACAGGAAAACTGTGCATGCATGTACTTAAGATCACTGTTGAACCTGGAAGGCAGTCCCACACTGCCATGGATGTTTTGACAGTTTGGGTATAATTTTATTATCAGGTTTGACTGCACTGGGGGTCTGGCCAACAACCTGTGTGAACATCTGGCTGCTCATGTTTCTTGGCCTGACAGACTTTTTTAGCAATTTCTGATCTCAGCTATCAATGTACTTATTGTGTGTCATCATAACAAAAAGAAACAATGATCAAAGCTACAAAAATGTACAGGGTTCTGCAGGTTTTCCCCAATTCTTGAATCCTGAAAACTCATCCACACTTCATTTCACAGAGGAAAAGAAAGACACAGACAGGGAAGGAAGGCAGGAAAGAATGAGAGAATGGAGGGAGGGTGAAGGCTGCAAAGAAAAACAGGGAAAACAACTAAGGAAAAAAGAGGGAAAGGTGCTTATGGTTCATTTGATGTACAGCGGGCTGAAACCAAGAGTTGTGTTTTTCTGTGCACTTCACAGGCAGACCACCTGTGAGCACTTAGATATTAATAGATATGAAAAAGGTGTGTGTGTGTGTGTGTGTGTGTGAGTGAGAAGCTGCCATTAGTTTGATATTACTATGTTGGAACGCCAACTCTTTTAACAGGGCAAAACTCAACTGGCTTTAAAGTCGTGCCGACGCACAAAGGGCAGGCACCGTAGCGGTCAAGTTCACAAAGCGTGACTATTCTCAAGGCAGAGCTCCAGGCTTGTTCTTTCATCACCTTAAGTGGAAAACACACTACTTAAGTCTGTTTTTATGGAGCATTTACATATTTGCACACTTCCTGCTGGAATTGTTCAAGAGAGAGAGAGAGGTTTTTGTCATCCAATGGGTGCAACACAGGACTAACAGGCCACATAAAGAGCTAAGAATGTTAAGGAAGCATCAGTTCCTACTTCACCTGCAAGAATTCATCCACCAAAGCCACAACTCCAATTTACTGCCACTAATCCATATTTCCAGTCAATCTCAATAGTTTCACTTTGTTTTCTGTCTGTGGTTTCCCAACATGGAACAAACATGTTCTCACAGCAGCTTAGAGAGAACTTTAACACTAGGCTTCTTTTGATGCCATGGTTAAAAAGCCCCAAAACAAATTGCTCCCATCCACAATCTCCTGATAAAGAATTTTGGGACAATGGTCAGCACTTAATCCCCTTAGTGTGCAAACAGGCAGACAGTAAGGCTAGAGAGGTAAGCTCCTTGCATTTGCATGGTCTCTTTTAAATTTCTCAGAGCTGTGTTCACTTCTGTTAACTAATGGAATCCCTTTAAATGTTCACAGCCACTGATCATAGGTAAGATTTCACAGTGCAACAATTGTCCATTGATTTAAAAGAAAAAAAAAACCTAGAAAGTAGATGTGTGTGTGATGAGAAGAAGGAGTGAGACCATCCTATCACTTTGGGCTGCATAAGTAAATTCAGTTAATTAGAATTTAGGCTTTTGCACAATGTCTGGGATTTCGGAACTGCAAAATCAGCATTTCATTATTATACTTTCTTTATTATTATTTTTGTTACTCTATGTAAAACTAATGATGCTATGGTCAATCTGGCAATGGACAACAAAAGCAATGTAAACTGCAACATGGACACACGTGCAGACTGAGTAGCCGGTCTGCCAGTTATGACAGCCATGCAACTGTACTGCAAAATATTGATGGCTGATACAAAACACTGGCGACTAATTCATTTATTGGTATATTAGTCCCCTTATTTTGCATGTAAAAGAGATATACAACCATGAAAAAATAGTTTTTAAAACAATACTACACAGTTGTTCACAACTATAACAACATTTTTAGTACTATTTATTACTGTATTTATTATTGTACAGTATTTTCCAACAATTAGAACTTGTCATCTGGAGAGTTATTTAATATTATTTTGTGTTTCATTATATCTGCATTCATCGTTATATTGTCATGCATCACTCTGTGGGCCTCCACTTACAGGTGTCCTGGAGGAGTTACAATTGTTAACAAATACATCACTAAATAAATGCTTACAACTATATATATATATATATATATATATATATATAGTGTCTTTCCAGCACTATAGGATCATTAATCTAACATTTTGATGCTAAGCAAAATAAACTGAGATGCCAAATTGCCATGAAATGTCTTGTGTATAGACAGATAAATATCGCAAAACCCACTATTTCAATGACCTCCTGACCTGTCTTCTAGTGCAACCATAGGACCAAAAAATCCTCACCAAGAGAATCATTTATAAATCAGTCATTTATTCTGAATATTTTGAGCTTTACTCTAGCACCAGCCTCAGACTAAAATGTTAGCTTTTTACACAGGAGATCTTATGATCTAGTGGACAAATTGAAAAAAAAATGCATAGAGAAAAGTGCATTTTCTCAGGTGGATAACATGGATGTATTAAGAAATTTAGATAATATGTGCCGTGATGGGGCTCCACTCAATCCTTTGAAAAGATTGTCATTGGGCGCCTATGCTGCAGCTTTCTATTCAACCACTTTTATTGTAGGGTACAATAAACATAGCAAGATTTGTGGCCACTGGTAACAGTAGAAAAACTATTGTATGTTTAATTTGTATAAAGACACTCAAAAATGAAGTAAAATTATGAATTGAGATTTTTAGGCCTCTCTAAATCATTTCTATGGATACCGCTGCCAGTACAAACAAACCAGTCCTCAATTCATGGGAACAAGACTTAGCAACTCACATCTTCCCCACCAAGCCACCCACCTACACACATACCATAAAGAAGTTACAAATGACCTGCGTGTTACCACACTGTGGGAAGTGAATGACTCCACACTGCTGAGGTGTCTGCTGTGTTGGTGCGCATTGGGCATGAAGAGGCTGGGTAGAGTCTTTTTCAGCCAAGCTTTTCCAGGGGCCCTGAGTCATATTCACTGCCAAGCCCCATTACTCTCCTTAGCTCTGGCCATGTTACTACTTATCACAGATGAATTCTTTATTTTACATTATTATTTTACTCTGTGTTTTTGGGTTACACTGAACTACTGTAAGCCATCTGTTTTCAACATTCATTGACATAAACTATGGTAGTTTTATGGATATCATCACATCTTGTGGCTGTAGACTGCACTTTTTCATAAACAGCTGACATGGCTAACATTTCATACATTTAGTTTTCTTTTTGATAACCTGAGTTAGATAGTATGGCAGTACATGATTTTGTACAATTGTATTTCTTATGTAGCTGAAATGCTGTTTACAGTGCATCTACAGAGGCTACAGACAAAACACACACACACACACACACTCACACTCTAAAACAGCATTTCAGGGCTATTCAACAGGAAGATAGTACTTGATGACAATTACACCATCAGATTTACCAATACTGAATGCAGCCTGTGTCTGTGAATCCATTTGAGTTTCCTGACAATAATTAGATTCAAATGAATAACATTAAGAAATCTTTTAGCTCTTTTTTATCAAAATTATCAAAGTCATTTCTGAATACTTCAAAAATGTTTTACTTTGACAAGACTGCCCAACAAATGGAGTGTGCATGGAGTAACCTATATTGTCCTATTGAGCTATTTAATTACAATTTAGCTTTTTTGAATAATCATTTGTCCTTGTGCCCCACAAACACAGTTTCTGTGGATCACTTCTGGTTCTTGGCCAGGAAGTTAGAAAAATGTAACTTATAACCTTGATAAGTAACTTGAAAAAAGTAAGCAGTAAAGGTCATAGGTCACATAGAGCAGAGTGCTTTCTGATTGTGCTCAATAGCCCGTTCGATACTGTAGAATTGGGTAATTTTTAAAAATCTAGAAAAATGTGGATTAAATTGTTATGTTTTACCTTAAAATCATTAACAACAAGCGGGAGTGCTTTTTCAGCACTAAATAGGGTCTGTACAGCTTCCTCCCAGGTTGGATTTGGTCCCAAAATCCTCCACCCATTAGAGGGTAGGGAAACCTCTATGAAGCCAAACAGGTAAAACCCATTCTCTGCTTGCATTGCAAGCACAGATTACTACTAACTTTTACAAAACTGTAAACACAGCTGAGGTACCAGCCCAAACTTTGATAACTCCTTTAACACTAAAAATGGAAGCATAATGATTACCATTACCATCATCATGATCACAGAAAAACAATAGTCTAACAAAAATTGGGTTGAAAGAACAACCCACGTTGTCCCCAGTCAAAATACTGAAAAGCAGCAGTTGTAAATCACATCAGAGCAGGCTGTGAGTGCTAATTACTATCTTGGTGTGAAGACACAACTCAATCCATGCTAAATGTGTGGCTATAAATGTGTGGCTGAGTGAAGCTGCTTGTGTGTGGGAATTCCCCTCGTGTTCAACATGTGCGTGTGGGTCCAGGGTTTTTCGGCGACGGCCTGGTTTCTTTCACACATCAGTAAGATGGAGAGACAGAGTTATTACACCATGGAGAGCTGCCTTCATGGCACAGCTGCCTCAATGGTCAGGCTCAACGGGCCAAGCTATTCATTAGACTGGCCTGTTACTAAACCAGGGATATGGTTTATGGGACAGTTCCGTGTGGAGAGAGATTCAGTCTTGATTCATCCGCCATTACTCCTGGCTTTGATGGGGTATTCAAGACTTCCATATTCAGAACATTTAAATAGCTGCACAAAAATCAAGTTGTGAATCTGTGGCAGCCTTATGGGTTTTGTGAGACTGAAAAAGGTAATAAAAGAGACTGCAGGCTGCACAAGGGTGAATTATACCTGCATACAGCTTAAACACAAATATCTAACTGATTAATGGTCAAAGTACAGGCAGGCAGAGACTAGATTACATTTTCTATCAACATAATGTGGACATTGGATGTTGGGAAAACTATTCTGTAATATAGTAACGTAATTTCTAGGACAAAGGATTGCCTGATAAAACAATGTTCTGGGTTTCAGAGAAGCTGACCAAACAATTACTTGTCTACAGTGGTGGAAACATAGTAACAAAATTCTAAATCAAGTACTGTACATTTTTGATCTACATATATCGCAACTATATTGAATATTGTTCTGCTACTTTATACTTCTACTCCATTACATTTTAAGATGAAATTCTGTACTTTTTACTCCATTACATTTGTTAGATAGTTATTTTGCAGATTAAGACCCTTTCACACATGCACCTCTTTATGTAAATGTGAGACCAATTGCTCATGTATGAATAAGTGGCTGGATAATATTTATTTTGAAAGTCATGAGAGCAATTGTATTCCATTGGACCAGCATTTCACAACACTTTAAATATGGTACAAGTCTGAATTGAATGCTATCTTTAAAAGCTAAAGTAAAGGCTAGGCACAAGGCTCACAACAGCGCAAGTGCAGAGAGATTTTTTTTCACATGAGATCATCTCTCTATGGTCAAAGAAAATACATGAGTGTAATAAACTATAAAACACTGTTTATTTATTGCATTACTACAATTGTATGCTTTCCATAAAAACTACAGTCTAAGAAAAAGAAAAAAGAAATACAGTGTAATGGTATCCTATTTAATCTTACTGATGTTTTACTCGGAAATGTATGCAAAAAAGACTGAGAAAGGTCTGTACAGTTTCCTCTCAGGCAGCACTTGGTCCAAAAGATCCTCCATCTATTAGAGGGTGGGGAAATATATAAAATCTAAAATTGGAAGAGACAAAAGTAGGATTTGGAAAGTCAAGGGGAACATGTGCACCCCAACCCAGGTGGAAATTAAACCCTTTTTAATATGTGGCTATTGATGTAGTAAGGTAATGAATGTGTTTGCTTTACTCGGTATCTGAACACTTCTTCCAACACTGCAATACTTGATCTTTATCAGATAGAGTAGGACTGAAGAGAGTGCTGAGAGAATAAAAATCAGAGGGTGCTGCCTTGTATGGTTGCTAGATCAATCACTCCATCTAGTGCCACTCATAGTCAAAAGAAATGCACAAGTTGTTGGACAGTATATCTGCCATCAAAACATGAGTGTATTTTGACCTTGGCATCGTACCTATTAATCAAGTCAAGGATCGTTAAGGACGAGTGAAGAGGACGAGACGAGAAAGAAAACAAGCACACACACATTGCAGCTGTTAAAGAGAGTGCTTTGCCACTGCACTTCATCTGCGTCCCTCTAATTACACCACTAGGAATAGATCCACAGATCCACTGAAGCACCGCAAAGCGCCAGCCGCCACACCAAGAACTGGCGGCCACCAGTCCGCCTTCTGTAGAGCCTCCAACACACACAAGCCATTGGGGTTTCTTACATAACTCTTCCCAGCCAAAACTTCAGGGCTTTCCAGGCTCTGTTTGAGTCATATCATTGTTTCCTGGTAAGTCTATCTTTCTTGTTTCTGCCATGTTGAGCTTGACCACTGTGAAGGGAACATCAGTAGGGCCAGGAAGGTAGTTCAGTAAAAGTCACTTCCCCTAACTCCTTGGAGTTCGCTTAGAGCCAGACCAATGATCCCGTCACTCAGGATTTGGGTTCTGATCAAATCAAGAGGCCTCTAATTATGGGACACTCCACAACAGGCAGTTTGGAAATGAAAATGGATAAAAGAATAAACAACGATGAAAGGAGTCCTGCATTCACAACAGTGGAAAAGACGACTTTCTATGCTTGTGTTAAGATTCATCCTAATCTCATTACATGCCCTAACTGCAATGAAAAAAGGGCGAAATCTGTGTTTTTGGGCTACTCTCCTGGTGCTGTTTTTGGTCATGATTTAAACATTTATTAGTCCTTTAGATTTGGCTTAGAGTAAATGAGTCAGAAAGATTAAAAGCGTGTTTGGAATCTTGAAGTTGCCTGTTCCCTGTGGAAAGTGTCACAGGGGAATCTGTCAGCTCGCTGACTCAGCATCTAACAATACACTGAAACTAACTTCCAGATGCACTGCAGCCCAGCTAGGATGTTAAAGGAGAAAAGGATTATTTAAAAAGACATGGACGTCATTGATGACACCATGAATCACACTTATTTGTTTAAATTAATTAATTAAAGAGAATTTGGTCTGGGCTAGCCACCTGTAGCAAACCATGTAGCAATCATTTCATTTTCAGCTATGTTTTGATCACCCTGTTAGATGTTTGTTGTAGTTCACTAGCAAATTGTGCCTCTATTGATAGTGTTTTTGTTTTTTGTTTTTCTTGCTGAGCTATGGTGGAAGTACAGTAACACAAATATGGAATTTTGTACTAAAAACACATGTCTAAATGTGTTGGAAACAGACTGCTGAAGCCTCATATTAGCTTCAGGCGGAAAGTATTTTTAAACAGAACAAGAACTAGGAATTTTGTCAGGCACCACTTAGACTGAAATTGATTTGGGAACAGATCTCTTCAGGGCCAGGATGAACAGGAGGAACGATTACAGCAAGCAAAATCTGTTGAAATGTTTATTAAATGTTGAACCTGACTATTGTTTCAAGACAGACCTGAAAAATTGTGAACCTATCCTTTAACAAATGTCCTTCTCTGAATTGCACATCCAACCATAAAGGCAAATTTTAATGTTACTTACAACTCTCAAATACAGAGAAACTAGTTACCAAAAGTGTATAAAAACTGTTGCAGTGTTGGCAACTCAACATATCTGTGTGCATGACTGTTCTTTAGAGCAATTGGAAGACCACTACTCTGAACTTCCCTTTTGAGCATTGTCTCTCCATGAATAAATATCCAAGTACAGCCTACATGGTTGAGTGAAGAAACAACATCTTCTGCATAACATAGCATAACATAACCATAATTGTTTAAACTTCTAGCACTATGTTTAGATCTGAAAGGGTTAACCTTCTTGATTGTTGGAAAGAAAACATTTCCTAAGCACTTTTTTAGTACTTCAATGTACCTTTAGTAGATTTTGTGCCATCAATCATACTGTAGTGCGTTGTGTTTTGTATGTGATTTTTGGTGAGGTGAATGGAAGAAGATGGGGTCTAGACAACCATGCCTTGACTGTCCTTGTCTTCATTATCATCCTGTTCCTGCTCAGATGCCGAGTTTAGTAATAAGTCTAGATAACTGAAAGATTCTTGGGGTTTGGAGGTCATGGGGTGAGAGCCATCACTCAACAGCTCCTTTATTAACTGCACATGCACACACAATACACATGGCATAAAATACATGAACAACCACAGGAGTAACAGGGACAGACACAAGCTAACGCATTCAACACAGAGACTGACAAAGTAGCCTGTTCACACTTACAAAGCATCTATTGTCTTTATCTTTTTGGGGATTGAAGATCAGCAACACTAAGAAAGTGGGAAAGGAAATATCAGAGTAAAAGGCTCACACAGATAAATTTACTCTATTAGTAATCAGCATAGTGAATAGATTTTTAGATGTCTCAAGGACCAGTTGGTCACTTGAATGGCCTCTATTTAACAAGAATTTAATTGGAAATAGGTGATAGAAGTAATCCTCCAAACCCTAGATACAAATACAACAAGAACAATTATGTACAGTAACTAAACATTTAGAACAAACATAATGATGAGGGTTACTGCATTTATATGTAATACCTCTCTTACAGTAAGCTGCCAGCTAATGTCATATATATATATACAGTAACCTGCACAGATGACCAACACATCATTTGTACAACACATCATGTGTAACACAGGCCAACTATGATTATACTGATTGTCTGCCCCTCCTTTTAAACAAATAAATGAACAAAATATTAAATAAAAGTATTTATTGTTTAATTTCTCTTTAATTGCTAATTTTGCTTTGAGGCTATGGCAAAAAAAGTATATTTTGTTTGCACATACTAAGTGGACTGGGACAACATGTAGAGACCTGAGATTAAGAAATGTCTGAGCTGTACATTACAAGCTCATAATAACTAAACTAACCATGTAAAACTGGTACATTCACCTGTCCTGCAACCTGACTTTTATTTATGTTCTCGTCAGTTCTGGGGAACTGTTGGGGAGAAGTCTTGTATAAAACAATGTCTTAGTTTGGGCACACCACCTGTAAGACTTGTTAAGCCTGTGGTGAAGCTAACTAGTATGATTGAAACAAGTCTCACAGATGGATCAATGGTTAAGCCACTATAAAGACAGCTCGAGACATCAAACTGAGTTAAGAGGAAACAAAGGGAAGTGCTGGCATATTGAAAGATACTGTATGGAAGAATTTGAAGCAATTTACATAATGGCTTTTTTATTGCCAACGTGTGAAAAGATTGTAATATGACATAAAAAGTGAGCCATTACTCAACTGTCTCCATTGCCTATACCACCCTGCAGACTGATTTCTATGTAAAGAAATCAGTCTATAGGGTGTGTGTATGTGAATTTTCAGGATGTGACATTTATGCTCCTTCCCAAGTGCCCTGCTGCTTATGCTCGCCCAGCTACCTATGCTCGCTTTTAAGTGCCCTGTCGCAATAAAAGTCTCTCTTCTGCGCTGCCACAGCAGAGTACAAATAGTGTAACATGGACAAACCGGTAACAAAATACTGTGTTGAGTGGATAACGTCTGCTAATTTATCCAAACTCCTGGGGCAAATCTGGCTAGTAAACGGCAAGCTTGCCATTTGATAATCACTTCACTGGCTAACAAACCAACATTGTACACCTGCAGTGTAGCCAAGATACAACTGCCTGGCTAATCTTTGCTTGAGGGCTGGTAAAGATATTAACAGGGTAGGTAAGAACATTATGGATGCCCACCTATTTACAGAGTGTGAATACGTGCATGAGCAAAAGCTCACTTATCGGCCAAGTGTCAGTAATAACAAGGATTTTCAGCTCTCTACACACAGAGCCTTTGACAACACGTCACCTCATATAATTCAAAACAAGCCCATTCACAATGCTTTTTCAAAGTTTTGTTCAATTACTTAAAGCTCTTTTGCATTATAGATATTTGATATTGTACTATTGAAATGTTAATAAACCTAACCTTGCAAAAGAAGAGAAGAAAAGAGAAGAGAAGAGAAGAGAAAGACGTTTCTATCATCTTTGGTCAATATCTTCCATCAGCCCTCTCATTAATCAAATTGCATTATCGAGCCAGAAATGGAGATGCAGATAAATTGATTTGTTGCACTGTTCTACTGACTGTAAATTAACACAGTAGGCACAGTACAGTACACAGTACACAGCACAGTAAGTCGCTCATTTAAGTGCAAGGAAAATTTATCTCTCCTGCTTTTTGCCTACCAAACTTACATTGAGTATTCAAACTCCTTCCACAAATTAAATGTGTTTGTGTGTGTGGGTGTGCGAGTGTGTCTTACCACTGGGGTTGAATTGCATGCAGGATATGGGTTTGTCATGAGCTGGGAAGTGAGCCACCACCCCCTCTCCATCCGAGTCCTCACTCACCAAGACCTGTAGTGTACACACACACACACACACATGAGCGCGCACACACATGCACACGCACACATACACGCGCGCAAACACACACACACAGCCAGCACACACAAAAGTCCAAATCATTCTCTAACAATATGAACATTAAACCCAGAATGGGACTTCCCCCCACCCCACCAGCTCAAGAATTTCTCTTCACATTTTGGTTTGGTCTGATATCATCACCACACTCAGCAGTGTTCTTTGACATGGAGTTTGAACTCATTTCTGGATGTGCCATTGCCCTCTTGTGGATAGAAAATAATTAGCATATTACCTGACAGGCAGGAAGAGAAAAAAAATAAAAACTTTGTTAAAAATCTCTCTTTAATGCTGCATCAAGGAAATTATGAATCACTAAACCTATAAGTGCTGGTCCTTCATTAAGAGGCTGTGCTGAGACCAGTGAGGATGCAGTATGATCCAACAACCGAGACGAGAATATGGACAAATTTACTTTGGCAATGATGTGGCTTTTCACATGTGGGTTTGACAATACCCCATGACAGCGGGTTTTCCCGTAAACAGGCATAAACTGGCATCAGCTGACATTGGCTTGTTACTTCAGAAACTTGCCTCAGAAAATGAAATTGTATTGTAAGTCACTCTACACACTAGAGGCTACTCCTAAATGAATGTATGAAGTCTTTTGTCAAGACTGGGACAAATCTAGCAAAAAGCTGAGACCAGGAACTGGCAGGAAACCCCTTTAGTCACAAAGACAGATTAGAAATAAGCCCTAGACATGAGGCCACTTTGTGCACAAATGTGTGTGTGTGAGAGAGAACATATACACAGGGTTAGATTTGGCTGCAGTATTGCATTAATGATGGAGGGAGGGAGGCTGGCTGAGCATTTTAAATAGTAACTAGTTCAACCAAGAACGCAACTCTACAAGGTAAAGGGCTTCATTTGAGACTACAAGCAAAAAATTAAGCAGAAAAATGGAAATGGGCCGGTCTCATGAAGCAGATCACTTTTATTATGCTGAGGGCAGACAATGTTATTCTGTAAGGGAATCCTGCTGGGGCTCTTTGAAAAGAGAACCAAACCTGTTACACAGGGGAGAGTATGAGTATGTGTGTGTGTATGTGTGTGTGTGTGAGTGTGTGAGTGTGTGTGTGAGCGTTTGTGTGTTATGAAGCTGCTGTTCCAAATAAGGAAATTCTAAGCCTGGAGAGATGGGAATATCCTGAGCTACCAAACTAACACAGGAATTCACCTCTATCATTTTTCTGCCCTTTCCCATTTCTCCAAAATTCACATCCCGAACCCCCATCTTGTAGTCTCCTACTCCTCTCTTCACTCTCCATTTCTCCTGCACTCCTAGCTTTCGCCTCCCTGCCTTCCTGGCCTAGTCAGTGTTTATAGCCAGTGTATGGTTACAGCGTGTCAGCTGGTGACAGAGTGCAGGCCTGCTTCTGACGGTTTAGGTCTAGCAATACACTGGCTACAAGGCAGCTACAGTCACTGTGTAAGAGGGAAGGAGAAGGCAGTGAGTATGTGTGTGGTGACTACATCACTAACAAACTGTACTATTCATGCTAACATGCCTCATTAAAAACATGACAGCTACTGCACTATGATTAATCATGGTTTGGAGTGGCCGGGGGGCATTACAGTTCTTAGCATTTCTGTAGACGTTAAGGTAGATCCTGTTAAAGCAAGCAAGGTTCAAACTACAACCAGGGTTATAACGATATACTAATGTACGTGTATATTTATTGTATCCCGAAATAAACTCTCAGAATCCTTTTTGGTTTAGGAACACCATACTAATATAGGACTAATACTGGATAGGGCTCTCAAAACAGCCTCAGGATTTCCAAACATTCCTTTGAGTTTCTGGTCCATGTTGACATGACTGCATCACATAATTTCTGCAGATTTGTCAATTGCACATTCATGCTGCCAATCTCCTGTTCTACCACATTCCAAAGGCATTCTATTGGATTCAGATCTGGTGACTGAGGAGGCCACTGAAGCTCACTGAATTAATTATCATTATCATCATCAAAATCAGTTTGAGATGACTTTTGCTTCGTGACATGGTGGATTATCATGCTAGAAATAGCCAATGGGTATTAAGAAGCCCAAAATGTGGCAAGAATGCATTCCCCCAACCATCACCACTGGCTTGGACTGTTGACACAAGGCAGGTTGGTATGGATTCACGCTGTTGACACTAAATTCTGACCCTACCATCTGCATGCCTCAGCAGAAATCCAGATTCATCAGACCAGGCTATGTTTTTCCAGTCTTCAAGTGTCCAGTTTTGGTGAGCCTGTGTCCACTGCAGCCTCTTTCTGCTCATGACAGGAATGGAACCTGACTTAATCTTCTGCTGATGTAGCCCATCCACCTCAAGGTTGGACGCAGTGTGCAGTCTGAGATATTTTTCTGCTCACCACAGTTTTAAAGAGTGGTAATCGGAGTTACTGTAATCTGTCGGTTCCAACCGGTTTTTCCCACCACTGACTGTGAAAATTCCAGCAGTTTTAGAAGTACTCATACCAGCCCGCCTTGCACCATCATGCCAGTCGGAGTCACTGAGATCACTTTTTTTTTTCCATTCTGATGTTTAATGTGAACATTAACTGAAGCTCCTGATCTGTGTCTGCATGATTTTATGCACTGCACTGCTGCCAGGTGATTGATTGATTGGGTAATTGCATGAAAAAGCAGGTGTAAAGGTGTGCTCAGTGCGTGTATGTACCTGCATGGGTCTCTGTTGAACAATATGCTTACGAAAATTACCCACCTTTGTACTGTGGACTAGATTTTACCATGTTTAGCGTAAAAAGTAAGACAAAAGATAAAAATAACACCCATCAACCAATCTGAGAGGGTGTCTGTGCATTCTAATAATTCATTACAAACACACAACAAACGAAGACTTTTTTATCTGTAACTTTAACTTAAACTATAATTCTAATTCTATTTCTACCATCTACTACGTAAAGTGGCAACATGCATGGCTGAAAGTGAAAGTAATGTAGTGGAATGCTCCCCTACAGAAGAGAAAGGGAATATATAATATGTAAGCAGAGTAAGAGGGCAGGTACGACAAAAGGGGGTCCACAGTGACAAACGGTCCTGTAACAGATGGTTTGGCAACCACAGAACCCTGGTTTCAGCATCATGGAGTCAGTGTGGAGTTACATAAAGAGACAGAAGACACTGAAACAGCCCACAGAAGAACAGCCTAAAACCAGAGAGGAACTGTATCAAGTTCTCTGCGACATTTGGAACAACCTACCATCCAACAAACTCTACAAAAACTGTGCAAATGAGCACAGGAGAATTGGTGCAGTTTCAAAGGTTAATGGTGGTCACAACAAATATTGTTTTGATTTAGATTTTTTTGTTCAGTTTAATGCACTTAATGCACCTGGCATCATTTTTAAAGCATCCTTCTTTTGCATACAGTGTATGTCTGGAAACTTATAAAAATGGATAAATGCAGTGTCAATGTCCTATTTGACATATGGTGCACTCTTGACCTTCATGTGAGTTACTGCCAATGCAGACCAAGAGCTGACTGTTTACAGAGCGTCTATCCTACCAGGGCTGCTAAAACAGCCAGGGTTGTGGCTAAAAGCTTGGCTGTTAAAATATGGAGCAAATCTAAGTCACACCTTTCAGCAAGTTGAGCAGAGTGAGGTAAATGAGCCTGAGTGTGCAGAAAAAAAGGTTGCAACCTTGGAGATTTTCCTGTTTCCCACCAAGCCGCAGAGACCTAAATTATGTTTACCTGGGTCACACATGACAAGACCAGAGAGGGAAAAGCCAAGAACAAATTGATGCCAATTTAATGTTTGGTGTTTGGTGTGGGTGTGTGTGCGTGTGTGTGTGTATGTGTGTGTGTGTGTATCCATGCATTATGTATATAAAGGGCCCAGTTGGGGGGAAATGTAAGCATTTAGAGGGCTAGCCAGTAAAAAGCTGACATTCAATTAAACAAGGATGGTCACCTGGTAACAGTTTCTGGTAAACCACCAAGAAGTATCCAAAAAGGGAACACTGAGTGAGCTCAGACCAGTATCAGTCTGAGGTTGTGCTAGGATCCAGTGAGGGGGGCTGTCAAGATTTCAAGAACCTAATCTATCTTGCCCTTTCAAGACCTCCATTCAAGAGTCATAGTGAAACTCAAGGGCTAGGCCTTATACATAGTGCAGATAGTGTAACTTGCACTAATATGAAATAATAAAAATATTCATGTACATAGTATGAATTCTGTTTATTATGGTAACTTATAACCATCCTAATCTGAATCTCAAAGTCTATGGAACTCTACTGGAGCAGCATTTTTCCTAATTATATTCCCTCATTTGGTGTTTTGATGATGAGGCGCTGTCGAACACAATGCTCGAGAATCTCCTATAGGTGTTCAGTTGGACTGGTGACACCATATGCTCTGTATGAACATTTATGTCACAATTGTCCTTTTATTTGTCACCCATCTGTATACTCAATGTTGTTCCAATGTTAATGTCAATGACACAGATGTCCAAATTCTCCCGTGTTCATATGCCAAGTGCTGCCTCCACAACGCTAGAAGGACTTGTTGAGGTGCATTTATAGGTCACCTATGAAACTAATTTGCCGATGGTAGAATCTGAAAGTATGAAAATCAAGCCCGCTCAAAAGTATGACCTATTTTCTCTACAACAATGAACATTGTGTGATTAACGCCTAATTTGGACTGATGTAACTTAGAAACTTACTTACAAATTCTGGTTTACATCTTCCATTGGTTTCATTGACATATCTGTTTAAGTAAAAGTGATATAAAACAAAACTGCTTGACTTTTCATATGAAACCTTCATCTGTAAATTGGTAGCAAGTGCCATTTCCAGTAGCTGCCATTTCTGTTAAATAGACATTTAAAGCATTTCAGATTTACAAACAAAAAGCAAGGTTGTGCACTCAATAAAAAGAATTTCATCTCTCTGCTTTGACATTTTGATTTAAAATACTTGAAACAAATTTGCACTTACAAACGTGCAATTAAATCTGACAATACCAAGTACATGACCATTTAGTACATTTCCAGTCTGTGCTGTTTATTGTGTTCTTGCTGTCACATTGATGTAAAATTTCATGACTTCTGAGTTATGCCAAATAATGATATGCCTTCATGCTGTTTTGGTGTCCACAGAGGTTAAACAATCTGATGCCCATGACAACTTCAAAAGCATAATCACAGTGTCAAATCAAATATTACCTAATCATTGAAAAAAGCAAAAGCAAAAAGCTGTACTAACCTGTCCCTCACCAACACTGTGTGTGTCGATGATGGTGACCACACCAGGGCTGTGGGGGCTACGGCGGCTCGTGCTGTGAGGTGTGCCCTCCTCATCTGGAGTGCCTGCTGGTATTGTGCCTGCTAACTGGGTGACAACTTTACCCACCATTGTCAGGCCTGTCTTTAAAGTCTGGAAGAATGAAGAAAAAAAATGATTAGATTAGATTAGATTAGATTAGATTAGGTAGATACTTTATTAATCCACAAGGGAAATTCACAATGTGATGTGATTTGTGCTTAAAAATTTAACACCTTATATAATGCAGTATATTCCCACATAACATATTCTGCATATATGTGATACTGTATTCTGTAGTTCACTTCATTTGAAATCTTCACTGGCATTGAATGTAAGGGGGAGAGCTGCTAGGTGCACGGGTGTATATGCAATACTGTGTCTGTGTGTGTATGTATCATGTTCACTTGATGCCTGCTGATAACTTGTAGTGCTGATGACTTGTAGCACCGTAGCCACAAGAGACAACCGTGTGTATGCGTGTGTGTGTGTGAGGCTCCTCTGTGTCCGTTTAAGACCCAGCCAGGGTGTCTGGCTCAAACACACCTCTGTTGCTCGATTGAGGGAAATGGATAGTGCTGCTTAAGTGGAGTCTATCTCACCTACTACACTGTCTTTGGCTAATGGAGTCCAATGTGTGTGACTGTGTGTCTCTGTGTGTAAGCGCCAAAGGGGCCCCGGAGAGCCTAATCAGGCATTCAGACTAGGCGGCCCTGTCAATAGAGTGTGGCGCCTCACGTTTGTTGGGTCTGAGGATCACCCACTGTCTCTCTTTGCCACTTGGCCAGGCACACTAACAGTGTCTGCTGCCTGTGTGCGCCTGTATATGCCTGCATTTGTGTGTGTGTGTGTAAATTCCACAAGAGCCATCAATTATTAAGTGAGGCGTTTGGCTCCTAATTGATCAACACTAATGTGTTTTCTAATCACTGCAGTTGTGGAGTTCTTAGTGGTAGTCCAAACAGGGGCTATTGATCTGCTGGTGAGAGGGGGAGTCTGGAGGCAGATCATGTCTGAAAAACACATGAACACTCACACACACACTGATGTCACCATCTAAACAAATTACAATCCAATTTCTGTGAAAGGGCTTTCTCAAATCATACACCCAGGAGTGACAGGCAACGTGAGTGATATGATTTATGGTGAGCAGATTTGGAACAGGGAGTCCAGTTGGTCAGAGCTGTTGCACCAAATCTTTTATCCTACTTAAAAACAAAAGCCATTACACTTTAATGCTTCCCCCATCCCTTATTTCTGTTGCCATGTCTCTGGACGTCAGCACTAAGAGCCAGCGCGTCGCGCCACAACCCAGAAGGAGATACCTTGTCATCCATATTGAGATATATGGTCCTAAACAAGGAGAGGGCAGGCAAGCAGACTGCCTGTCTGCATATCAGTACCCCCCAACACTGCCTACCCCTCACCTAATCTGTTAGCGACACAGTGGTCTTTTTTGATGTTATCCCACTAACAAGACTTCTCACACTAGCTGTTAGCACTCATTAAGTAGGGAAGGGATACACTTACTCTTTGTAAATCAATTAGCCCTTCCTCTGGGACTGAATGGAGAAACAGACTAAAACCATATGAGGAGCTAGCTAGTTAGTATGTGTTTGCAAGTAGCTAAATTAGACCAGGAATGAATATCATCTGGTATCAAAGGGAGCTGTTGGCTGTTAGTGAGCCATCTTACAGTCTCTCCCCTGTGGAGATGAGTGAGACAAGACCATTGGAGGAAAATAGATTACAGTGGTAAAAAAACAGATATGCAGGTTGATGAAGTGTCTCATAAGCTCCGCACCAGTTAGCCAGGCAAGCCGGGTGGATCCAATATCAGCACATTTACAGATGGTCTACACAGACCCTGAAATACTGTACTATATGCTTTTTTATCTGAGCAAAGGCTCAGACAGACCACAGGACCTTCTGATAGACTACAACCAGATCAATGGCTAAATTTCTGCCCAGAAATATAAATAGCTGTTTATAACAAGCAGTGTGGTAGACAGTCTCAGCTGGTTAAACTTCTGTTAGTCCCCTCCTCTGTCTGACAACCAAAGTGAATGCACTGCGACACTGGCATAAAAACGGGAGTGTTACTGGCCCAAATATTTTCCCAGAGTTCCTTATAGTATATGACAGTTTGGAAGAAGCGCAAACGAAAAACTATGAATGGCAAACCAAAAATTGGATTTTTTTTTTTTAATCCTACAGCTGCACTAGAAACTGAGTAGTGAATCAGGCAGAAAGTGTGTGAAGACGCTCAAATAAGATTGGGCATGTCTCTGGACTCTCTGAGGCCTAACATTTCAGTCAGTTATTTGCACCTGCCCGATATAAACAACAAAAGCTGCAGTCATCCAGGATTTACCCAGTGTCCCATCAGTTGCTCTAACCACTGATGAATGGACCTCCAGAGCTTGTATGTATAAACACAAACTGTTCAACTAAGTGTGAAAACCTGTAACTGCTGGCTCGAATGGTTAATTTAAGTCATGTGTCTTAATGGAAATTTTTAACTTTAGAATTCATGGCAATGACAATAGAGCATTGCTGACATATTGACAGAAATGTTAACTTCTGCTTTTCTTTTGTGTCTCCTGCTGTACTGTACACAAATCAAACTGTGACCCCAGCACTAGATATGCATCAAGCTCTGCGTTTGTGTGTGTGTGTGTGTGTGTGTGTGTGTGTTTAGAGAGAGAGAGAGATGTCTGTGTGTCTATGTATTGTTGCTTACTTTGGCAGCATTGATCACTGTAGCTGTATAGGACTGTGCATTGTCACCGCAAGCTCCTCCACGAGACTGGTGACATCTTATCAACTGCAAAAACATAGATTTACAGATGAATATAAGACACAGAGTCCACAGACGATGTATGAAGAGAGAGCATTAGGGAAAATTAAGTTAGATTTTAGACATCCAAAAGATTTCCCTCTTCAGTCTTTGGGGGAAATTGATTGACTTTCAGAGAAACATTATACAACCAAACTGCCAATCTACACTGATTAAACTTGAAATACAATATCAAATACAATATCTCTTGAATGGTTCTGTCCCAGTATTTCTCTTACTCTTACTACATTTTGTCATTTTTGGAAATCCTTAGGCAGGCACACAGACAGTGGCCCCTTCTGTCAATTACTTGAGTGGGCCAGCACTAAAACACTATTATGCATTAAATGTATTACAGAGTGCGCAATACAACATTCTGGTTTTTGTAAATACTTAACAATCCCATTAAACAGTGGAGAACAGAAAACTCATGTGCATCTGTTGATTTTCAAAATGTTATCTCCAGTGGACTCTTCTTGGAATGAGCTGTTTATCCAGAGAGATTAAAGAGGCAGAAAATAGATACAAAAATGCATTTTTTGGATAATAAATATGCTGCTTTTCTGATAAGGCATTGCCACAATGGATAAGCGTGTGTGTGTGTGTGTGTACATATATATATATTAGAGATAGACCGATATGGTTTTTTCAGGGCCGATACCAATACCGATTATTAGTAGTCAAGGAGGCCGATAACCAATATTTGGAGCCGAGATTCATTTGCAGTAAAAGTGAAAATATTGGCGTCAAAATTTTGAATAATACAAACTCCAACACATAACTTTGTTTAAATGCTCTTAAGCATAGGTTTATTAAATGGTTTTTCAGATTTGCAACATGTTAAAGGTTTTTTTTATCTTAGACAATAAACATTTTTGTTTTAAAATTCTAACAGAAAGTACAGGGAGCTCCCAGGCTCAGTAATATGTCTTATAAAGTTAAATGAAAACTTAAACAAATAAATAGCTCCCTAAAGTTTTCTACAGGAAATAAAGAAACATATATCTGCTCTCTGGAGTCTCTCCAGCCGGCAAAACTTTCTCCTCTCCGCCGTGTGTAAGAGCACTGTGCATGCACAGCTTTCACTGCTGATTGGCTGTTACCCGTGCCATGGCTCTGCTTGTAACCAATCAGATGGTGCTGCGGGTGGGACAATGCTGGAGACAGAGTAGTGACTGCAGACAGAGAGGCGTGGCTGCATCAGAGCCAAAATAACCAAATATCGGCACCGATAATCGGTCTATCCCTAATATATATATGCATGTGTGCGTGTGTGTGTGTGTGTGTGCGTAAACTACCTTGTTCTCAGCATAGGCAAGCCAGCGGCTTCCCAGAGATATTGGATTAAGGCTGGGGCCAGGGCAGGGATAGCAGCCTGAAAAGACACAAAGACAGCCACACTAACAGGGGCACCAAAGATAATTACAGTAGAAATGAAGTAGAAATAAACATTGTAATCTGTACATCTGTACATCTTTAACTATCTTAAACCATTAATGTGTTTGTGAGGAGTCTTTTGCTTGGGAGGATAAATGGGAGTCTAATGAGGGTGACGTGTCTGTGCATCTGTGTGCACAGTATGACCTAATGGAGACTGTGGTACCCAATAATTTGTGAATGGCTCCTCTGCTGATTGACCAGCACAATAATCCCTGTGGGGACACACACAAACACTCATGCACACATTCGCACGCAAACACAACTGTCCATAGAAATAAAAATAGCGACCAATAACCCTAAATGACAAGTAAAACCCAGTTTTCACAATGTCTTAGACATTATAAGAACGTATTTTTCTCCTCCCACTCAAGCAGATGTGGAGGTAAACAACTACAAGACAAACAAGAACATAGAGCAATCTATGACTAACACCAAAACTAAGCTCCAGCATGCGTAAACATACTAGCAGCAAAATGTTGATCCAATAATGATCACACATGCTGTGTTCATGAACAGGGGCCCTTGTTACACTTCCACACACATATGCATGCACTTCCACACACACACACACACACACACACACACACACACACACACACACACACACACACACACACATACTGTGTTAATGCATGGAGGTGTGGGAGAAACGGTTTGCTGACAATAATTTAGTGCTCTGGGAGCAGATGAGGTGGAGGCAGACAGTAATGTAGTGTGCTGTGTTGGAGGGTGGGGTGGGTTGGGGCAGGGACCAGGATATTGAGGTAGGCCACAAGGGTTGTTGGTAGCACCAGAGAAGCCTTTTGTGCCTCTCCAAGGGTAAGGGGAGCCCAGGCAGTGAGCTAACATGTGTTTGACATCCTGGGTGGAGAGCAGAGGAACAGGGAGCTGAGTGGGGAGGGGAAACAACCATGATGGGTGGAATCAAAGGGAAAGAAAGCAGGGTTAGGGCACGTCTATGATAAAGAAAATCAGAAATTGAATTAGCTGAGACATATAGAGGTATCAAATCATCCAGCTCCAAATGTAAAGCCAGTGTAGGGTAATGGTGAGAATATCTTGAAATTGCTTTGCACAAACATAGTTTCCTTAAAGACCATACACCTGGGTAAGTTCCAAAGTGTTTTGGAATTTGGGAATAATTGTTAAGAAAAACTATAACTTGTAGCTCTTGTTAAAACTGTAAGTTTCAGGAGGGGAAGCTGAACATTATGATACACATATGTGCACAAAGTGATTCAATTTAGAGAGAGTTGCAAAAAGAAAGCAAAAAGAAGTGTACAATTATTTGAGGCCCTAGATACCTAGCAAGAGCACAAAGTGTGACCTTGTGTGGCCAAAAGGCTGAAAAGTCAGAGCAGTGGCAATAATAAGTTTGCTTCAAAGAAATAGCAATAATTATTAAACCATCCTTTTACTGTAACAAAAACATTACCAAACCAAACATTATTAGGTGTTTCACTCAGTCAAGGTAGATAAAGCAATGTAATCAAGCTGAACAGAAAAAGGAGGTTTGCTGCTGGATGTAACTGAGCCCCAGCACATAGCACACACCACTTAAATGCAATGCAAGAACATAAACATGGGACAAGCCTTAAGTGCTCATAAAAACATGAC
The DNA here is from genome assembly GCF_001640805.2 of Lates calcarifer. Lineage (NCBI taxonomy): Eukaryota > Metazoa > Chordata > Actinopteri > Centropomidae > Lates > Lates calcarifer. The sequence continues at coordinate 26,900,706 of NC_066853.1, forward strand.
ATCTCTAGCATCACATCCTTTGAGAAGTGGACATACGACAGTAGAATGGCTCATCCAACACAGAGCTCTGCACACATCACAGAACCCTTTGTTTACTGCTTTTAAGGCCCAAACAGACCAAACAACGTTATGAAGAGGAGGCCCCTGCATTTAGAAACGATTAATAACTATTGAGCATGTTTGGTTTCCTGTGGCCCAGACACTGATAAGGAAGGCAGGCAGACAAAGAGGAGACACATTAAAGCCAGCCAGTAAGGTCAGTTTACTCCAGTCAATGACTTAAGTGGACAGCAATGGCCTTGTAATACAGTCTGGCCTTTTTTTTCACAGCATCCTTCTGCAGACATGGCAGGTACAGCCAGGAGGATATGAGTGCTGTGTTGTAAACAGTTTCCCTGTGTTAAGTTTCAAATGGAGGACTTCACATCATGTTTTGATAAAAGCAGTTTAGTCACAATGCAAAGCTTGAGTGTACTGCACTACAGCAGACCTTGGTAGCTGGTTGTATTATAACCAATGATCTGCTTTGTGTTTGTTTGGCACTGGTCATGTCTTGACAATGTAAGTGTTAACTTACATAACAGCCACTATTTGTTTGCACTACTGCTCATGGTATGGGACACCGGGGTGGGGGGGTTGGACCTACATTTCAAAATGATTGTCTCTGAGTCTGATCCAAAGGATCCACAGAATGTAGCTGCTAGGAGCAGCCATTATGGCTAACTTATAGAGATCTACATCTGATGTGCCAACAGACCTAATCACCCTGTATAACACTAATGTAAGATGTCACATTATTTTTATTGTTTAATCTTTTTTATAGTAGGTCCAAGGGAGACATTATAACAGCAGTGACAAGTAAACAAACTGGTGTGTGTGGATGAATGACCAGGGTGATTAGATCAGCCAGCAAGTTGCTGTGGGTGTAGATCCATATAAATTAGCATAGTGACCATTCCAGGTGGCAAATTTTTGTGTTTACTTTCTGTCAGACTCAGAGACAAGTGCTCATTCATTAAAAAAAAAAAAAAATTATTTGGAAAGCTGTAAGACACTAGTGCTGGCTGTCCCAATATATGCTGTTTTGTGCAAGTTCTTCTTCCCCTGAATCTCAACAATAAAGATAGTGAGTGTAAAGTTAACATGAATACCCCTAACAGATTAAAAAAAAACCCTAAAAAGCAAGGACACAAAAGATGTATTTCAAAATCGGTATCATACTGCAAAATAAATTTGATTATTACTTTGGGGTACACATGAACTAATCCAACTCCATAAGTCTTAAATCCTTACTTGTAACAAAGAACTTCTTAGTGAAGGTGCAGCTGTCAAATGCCGCAATCTTTTCTTGTAGGCTCACAACAAGAATACTGGAAAAGGGAGAAAACAGTCAATTACTTCAGAGAAAAAAACTTGTATCATAAAATATGACTTTTACTTAGATCAGTTGGTGCTACATACTGTTTGTTACAGTGGAGATCGTAGATAGGTGTCTTGAACTGAATTGATTTGACCATTTCCCCTGTCCGTAGAGAATACAGGTCAGCACAACAGTAGGGAGGGCTTGTCCTGAAAACAGAAAAAAAAGCAATATTGATAAAACTTAACACTAACACACACACACACACACTAAAATAGGAACCAGCAGAGATGGTTTATAAAATCTAAATAATAATTTTAAGTCGACATTTAAAATATGTATCAAAATAAAACTATGGGGAAATCATGTATGAGAGAGCTTCTGGTGTCAATATTACAATATCAGCTTTTCTCTAGCTTGTTGATTTGTTATTTCCAAAGAGTAATTTAACATGTTTTACCTTTAACACACTTCTTTTCATATATCCCCTAAAAACAGCCGTCTACACACCAGCAGTGTAATGGGTAATGTCTCTCACATGTGCAACTGTGACCCTCCAACTGTCACCATATAGTCGCCAAGAGAGCACAACACACATAAATATTCACAACACAAGCAAATACAGAAGCACGCTGCAAGTAGCACAGATGACAAAGGAAGAGTTTCCAGGGGACATTGTTATTATTCAGATATTATTATTAATATACAAGTCATTCAATCATGACATTAAAAGAAACCCAAAGCTAATTTTCCAACACCATGGACAATCAACCAAATTCAGTAACGTCAAAAGTCACAAAACAACAAGTGGACCTCAGCTGGGTTCAAGTTTTTTGTGTCCTCTGGAGACACTTCCAATGTCTGTTGTGCTACTTGCAGTGCACCTCTGTATTTGATTGTGTTGTGTGTATTACAACTCAGTACAAAATTTACATATGTACCCAACATTCTATAAACAATTAATTTCTACTATCTCTGTTGATCAGGAAAAGTAAATCACAAAAAGGCTGATCTGATTTTGATTTCTGATTTCTGCTTTTGATTCTTTTTTCAGTAATTATCTTGTGTTTTCTAGTATTTGGCAATTAACAAATTTGAACTACAATGTCAGAAGAGAACATCACACCACTTGCCTATAAATTGCAAATAAAGCTACATTTTGCTCTAACCATCTGTACACTGTTTTTATTAACTCTCCCTGGAGAATTTGTACAGTATTTGTTTTCACTATGTCTCCTTGGCCTACCCCTTCTGGGGGTCCACAAAGTGAAAGGGAGTAAAATGAAGGGCACAAGGGGAAATGCTTTGTCATGCACCACATTTACTAGAAGTCTTTCTATCAACAAAGCAAAGAAGGGAGTTACATGAGGGAGCTTACCCAACAGCAGGCAGCAGCTGATGGCAAAGAATCACATGAATCTTAATCAAGCAAGACTCCCTGAGCACCACCACCATTACCACCCGTCCCCTGTGGCCCTTCACTCTGTCTGCAAGGACAGCCTCTACCGGTTTTCTACTCTCTCTCACCCTTGGTGAGACCTGTGGTGCCGTGTTGGCTGAGGATGCAGGGGTGAAATGTGGTGTTAGTTCTGTTTCTTGAGCCATAGAACTAAGTGCTTTCAACAGTCTATTTAGTCTGCTTGTGCATACTCACTAGAGTTATATGCTCCAGCAGTCTTAGCATGGACAAACTCAGGAGGCACTGGCTGGATCTTAAAATTACAATGAAGATCAAAGTACTATACTATACTAGAACAAGAAAACAGCTTCACCCTAGCATTGATTATATAGAGATTGTGATAGTTAGGTTAGAGAGGAAGGTTGGGCTTGATTTGACAACTTGATCAATGAGGAAACCCCCATCCCGCTGACTAGAATCTGTGCAAGACACCATTAGGAAATAACAAGTTTAAACAGCGGACAGCTATTGCCAAGTCCCAGAGGGAAATCTGGACATTATTCAAATGACGAGCTCATAATGGGAAGACTTTCATCCACTACAAGACACAGATGACCTCAGCCATGTTGAATATTCCTGCAGCACACCCTGTTCCACTGACCGAGTCTGCTGTGTCAAGGTCTGTCTGCCTTCCCAATCACTACTGTTGCTCCTTTTCTTCTTTATGGTGGAAAAACATCTGCTTCTCCCATTCAAAGCTCTGACACATGCACACACTTTGAGATGTACCAATGGCAAACAGTGGAGATAATTAGCTACTTCATAACGTATATCAGAGTATAACAGTGCAGCAAAGACATTAAATTCCTGGAGGCACTTTTGGATAAAAAAGGGGAAAAAACAGAAACCTCTGCAGTTATTTATTTATTTATTTACTTACCACCCTCAGTGATTCACATCTAGCTAGGACTTTTAATCTTCTGTAAGGCATAGTTCACATGAAAAACTGCATTTGTCAAAACAAGACTAAGAGTATACAGCCATGCTAACAGCTCTGCGAGGCTCGGCAGTACTTTCAGCTAAATGCTAGTGTCAGCACACTATTGTGTTCACAATTACTAGCAACATTATCATCCTGATGTTTGGCAGGTATACTATTCACAGTCTTACCTATTTTGAGCCCCTTTTATATATCCTGTTCACGATGGGAATGTTACGCTGTTATTCTGCCCTGTCATTCTGTATAAAAAGTATGAATATAGAATAGCGAGGCATTGTTGTTCTGCCATTTGGAAAGGAGTGGAGGTAATCGGGTAGACTTCTGTAAAAGAGAGAGCTGGCATGGCAGGACACATGCCAACGCTGTTGTGTCACATGTTATGCCATGCCTCTGATTCTGCCATACCAGCATGCTATCTTACAGGGGCATTCTTAATGGCAAAATAGTGGGATATCTTTTTAAAAGAGGCTTTAGTTGAGCATGTCAGCATGTTGCCATTTGCTAATTAGCACTGAACACATGTAATTAATTTTGCTGAATGAATTAAAGGGGCTATAATGCCAATTAGGTGACATTAACTGCCCCTCTTCCCTCAGAAGTAAACGATCTAACTGTAAGAATGGCACTGAAAAGACTTGTCATAAAATCCCATATTAGTATTCTTTCCACATAACTGCAGTTACAGAAAGCAGCAGGTCATAACCTTTAGGCTCCACCTACAAAATGGTTTTAATGCAGTCAAATGAAACGCTCTCTGATACTAGGCACGCAGCTGTCAAAGAATCATACTCTGAGCTGACACAGGACTTTGATTCCATGCTGCAGCTGACGCCACAGGCACAAACAGGACTCCATCAGCCAGTGATTAAACCATCATCCAGCACTGCTAACACACACACAGGTTAGTAAACTTCAGAGGCGATACTCACTAAATTTTTCTTAATGTAGACAAAGGCAGGAACACACACCCAGAGAAGCAAGATGAAATAACTGCAACAACAATACCCAATAACCACTGTGATGACTGATACATGAGCTAAACCTCTTGGGAGAGTATGTGTCATACCTTTAACTTTATGTACAGAAACACACTAGTGTTTTACTATAGTACGTTTCCCAAGCCAGAACCTGGACAGCAGTGGTACCAAGTCTTCAGACCTCTAGGCCCAAGCCTGCCAATAAGACATTGTCCCAGGAATGTCAGTGTACTGTGTGAACAGTACTGTTAGAACAAGTGTGTTCTCCCTCCAGTCCCAGTGAATATTTACCAAAGGAGATAGGTGCCATAGAGGCACAGTGCCAAAAAGTTTTGAAAAATCCCTGATTCATTTTTCTGTCCTGATGGTTAATGTCTGTCAACATTTCAAAGGTCCTCACAATGTGAGCTACCATTACCAATCAAGAGTACTGGCATTAAGATTAATACAAAAATTTAACCCGATGACAAATTTACTTTCAGGCGGCTACATCATTGATTTCAGCATTATCAGAGTCCGATCAATCCAATTCAAAGCTCCATCCCGAAAAATGGGCCTCTGGAATTGATTCAAAGGGACAATCATAACCCATTATTATAGAATCAAAATGGCACAGGGTTCAATTGTTTTGCTTTTGCAGTATTTTAACAAATGACCCAGTTCTAATGGAGGCAATGCAGGGTCAGATGTAATAAGATTTCCTGATGCTGGGGACGTTGGGGCGTAGGTTGAAAGCAAGGCTAAATCACAATTATCATTATGGATTATGGCGGGATGTCAGTCCTTGCACATGTTAAGGTGACGCCGAGCACCATTCCCCAGCTCAGTAACAGGCCTATTATGATGGCCCTATTAGATCAATGTGTCAATTACAATTACTCAAACTGGCCCTTGGGTCTGAAAGGACAGAAAATGTAGGAGATGGAGGAAAGGAGGCTTGGCTCATTTACTTCCACTGATAGGACAAGAAGCTACAACAGAAATTAAGGGGAAAATGGAGCAGCAATGCCAGATACGAAACACACAAAACACAACATGATAATATATTTTTGGGTACCAACTGAAATACATCTCCAGCAAGATGGCAATAAATTCTTGGTCAGATACTAAGTCTTGTTTACCTATCCTTTAAAAAAAAGGGAAATATAAAACTTTCCCTTTTTTAAAATGAACCTTATACAAACAAGGATCTCATATCACTGCTTTGGGTTGAGACAAAATTCCAATTAATTTGGTGAGTTTTCTTTGTTAAACAGATAACAAAACTGCCACAAAACTAACTGACTCTAGCTACTCTTAGGCACAGCAGTGATTTGAGTTAAACTGTAATCTTAGTGTGAAATCGGTCGAGGCAGATGGCCGCCCACCCTGAGTCCGGTTCTGCTTGAGGTTTCTGCCTCTTAAAAGGAAGTTTTTCCTTGCCACTGTCGCCTAGTGCTGCTCATGGTGGGATTTGTTGGGGACCTCTCTGTAAATACCTATTTTAAAGAGTATGGTCCTAGACCTGCTCTATATGAAAAGTGCCTTGAGATGACTTTTGTTGGGATATGGCGCTATATAAATAAAATTGAACTGAATTGAATTGAAATCATCCTCACAGTGACTGTGTTAACATCCAGATGATTGGCAAGTAAAGTTTAGCTTTGCATGTCAGCACGATAACATTTACCATTTAGCACAAAATACAAAGTACAGCTGAGACTGCTGGAAATGTCATTAGTTTTGCAGTTATTTGGTCATGTAACAAAGTATTGGACAAAAATATGGAAAAATGTGTTTTTTATCTGGAGTAATTAGGCCACATTCATACAACTACAAGTATCTCAAAACCATCTGATGCCAATTCAACAACTACATGAGAATACATTTTTCTGGAACTTGAGTGAAAAATTTTGATCTGCTGGTGTTGCTACATGAAAAGTTAAGGGATCAGCAAAGACATTCATGGTCCCCAGAAGAATGAACTAAAGTTCATAGTAACCCATCTGATAGTGGCTGGGGTATTCTGAACCAAAAAAGTTGACTTCATTATTGAGGTACTTAGTTTGAAGCAATATAGTGGGCATGTGGCGCTTTGGTGTTGAAAAAAAAGTTTTGCATAAAAACATTTTCTTCTAACAATGAGACATTCAAATCATTTTTTGGCATCGGTACTACTTCATCATAGATTTAACAACAGTCATACTGTACAGCTTTCATGTTTAGTGGAAAGAAACAACACTCACAGTGAAAGACAACAGACTTGTCTTTGGTCAAGACCTCAACAGTTGAAATTTGGATTTTTTTAAATCCTGAGTTGCTACGCTGTAAACCAACCAGAGGGCACATGTGCTGAATCCATCTGCCACTGGACTGGCCTTACAGTAAACCCTGGCTGTTTGGGTAATTTTTCTGTTGTACTGCTTTGCCACTATGCCGCACAAGACCAATTTCAAAAACCTCATAACAATGCAGTGTTTGATGTGACTTTCACATTCACGTGTGAGACTTCATTTTACATACACAACTGTTTATCATGTATATTAAGAACCACAGTGGATGGCAAACCTTATCATTGAGCCATTATCAACAATCTTGCTTGTGTATTCTCTCCTTGATGAAACATGTTAACATCTGTTATTTTAATTTACACATCAATGCTGTGCTTATTCCATGAGCATTTTCCCTCTGGCTGAGAGACTTGGCTCACATCTTTTTATGAACGTGAATTGAACTAGGAGATCAAAACCACATGATTTCATGTGGCTGAAGAAAGCATAGATGGGAATTAAAAAGCAGGCAAATAAATCTATTTACAAGGAAGGGACGTCACCACATTTCCGACTGGTGCAAAGTTTTATAAGCTCTCCAAATGTGAATGACAATTACATGCTGTGGGAATCCTAAACAAATACAACCTCGGTTTGGAAGTCTAGCCTGGCTCTGCTGAAAGAGAAAACTCTGATGCTCCAATTGGAGACTGTTGAACTTCTGAAGAATGGTATTTTCACCAAGGTTCAACTGATACAGGCCTGTGAATACCGAAACTAGATGAACACTGCCAATATCGATTAGTTTATGCCAGCATTCAACAAGCTGTCAAAGTTCTCTCTAGAATTTTATTCTGTGTACGACAGAAAAGCCACTGAGAAAGGTTTTGGATAATGAGAGAATAGTGACAAACTCTCCACTGCAACAAGAAAGGTAAACATTGTAAACACAGTATTAACGTGATTTACACATATATACATAGATATAAAGTTAATATTTGAAGCTGATTTTTGACCTCGGAAAATGAAATTGACCAAATAATCTGACTTCAAGGTCCATTTAGTATTTGTTCACTTTTCATGGAATTATATGTTCAAATTTTCAGATTTTCTTAGCACTATAAATATGCATGTAAAATCATATCGGCACCTACAAGTCTATGACAGCTGAAAAGAATTGTATTGCAACATTCTTTCCATACTCCATACTTTGTTTTGTTTTTCACTCCCACTCCTCTCATTCTCAGCTCAAACTCAGCACCACCATACACTACAAACACTAGCCACATCAGAGCCTGCTGGGGGCCAAAAGGGAGCCACAGTCATTCCAGCAGCTGCAGGCATTAGTAAGTAATTAGGGTAAAAAGTTCAACCACCACACCATGTCTGAGCAGCCAAAAATACATGTCCTTCACTGTTAAATACTGCACATAGAGTATAATGGCCAGCATTTTGGAGACATATTGGGTGTGTGTGAGTGTGTGTGTGTCAGTGTGGGCACGTGTGGCCATGTACTCTTACTTATTCTTGGTGTTCCCATATTAAAGCTTCACATTATACCTAAAAAACTGTACTGGCTACAAAAAAGGAAAAAAGAAAAAGATAAGAAAAAAATCTTCAGTAAATGGTGTAGCAGTTAAAAATGATTCAATATGGAAATTTATTTATATTGGTCTCAAAATATTCAGACAATCACACTTTTTGCATGCTTTATTGTGTTGTAGTTTTAATTTTGAATGGAAATTGGAAATTGCCATTGTGCTAATTGCCTATCAATCTACACTCAATTACCCAAAATGACAACATGAAAACATTTTTAGAATTTATGTTTTCTGGTGCATGATGACATGAATCTCCCATTCTACCACATCCCAAAAATGTTCAGTATCAGATCCGGTTCTGGTAAGTAGGGAGGCCACTGCACTCACTGTCATGTTCATGAAACCAGTCAGAGACAACTTTTGCTTTGTGGTTGCTTTGTGAAATTGTGGCCATAAAGGGATGCACAATTCAGCAACAATACTAAGATAGGCTATGGTATTCAATAATTATTGATTGGTATTAAGGGACCAAAGTGTGCCAGGAAAACATTTCCCAAACCATTATACCACCACAAGCCTAGACTGTTGACACAACATAATTTGGTTCCATGTATTCCTGCTGTTGATGCTAAATTCTGACCCTATCATCTGTACGCCTGAGTAGAAATCAAGATTCATCAGATGGCTATGTTTTTTCCAGTCTTCACTTGTCCAGTTTTGATAAGCCTGTGCCCACTTAGATAGATTAGGGCAACAGTATCAAACCTTTTGTAAAGTTTGTATTGATCCGAGGAGCACAGTGGCATCCATAATCATGGAATGGAAGAAGTTCAGATCCACTTGGACTCTTAGAGTTGGCTGTCCATAATTGGCTGTCCAGCCAAACTGAGTAATTAGGCGAGAAGGGCTTTGGTAAGGTGAGGTGCCAAAAAGTCACTCAATCAATGGTTCAGTGGTTCGTCTTTCAGCACAACAATGACCTGAAGCATACAGTAAAGACAATGTTGAAGTGGCCTTGGGATTCTGACTGTGACTGTGTAATGTGATAAACTGCCTAAATACAGGTATAAAAAGCTTATAAAGAAGATCTGAAGCTGTAATTGACACCAAAGGGGCTTCTCCAAAGTAATGAAGTCAGGATCTGAATGCTTTTGTAAATTACATTTGAGATGAGATTTTAGTTCTTGCTTTTCAATAAATTTGAAAATGTTTTTGGTCTGTTATTACGGATTATGTCGATTGTGTGGAAAAATGATAATTATATCCAATTACAATTAAATCTACGACACAATGAAGTGCAAAAAGGGAAAGGATCTGAATAATTCCTGAATCCACTATATAGGCAGCCCATAAATTCAGCTTATTCTTTCTTACCTTGACAGGAGTGGACATTAATATTCATTACACAAACTATATCTTGCATTGGATCCAATTTTAGCCATTTTAGCCCTGTGTGCCAAGTTTCTGTCTAAATTAAATGAAAGCACTTGACACAAGAAACATCTGGTAATGGAAGAGTTCTTTCTTTTGCTTTGCCAAAGCTGTGTCTAAAAACTTTTGAGTTCATCTTGTATCTGGTCATACATAAGGATACAAGCAAGAGGACAGCTTGAAGCCAACATACAACATGCGTGTTCAATGCAAATGACATAATGATTATTTCATCAGCTTCCAATTCTTCTGGCTCTCAACACTCACTTTCCAGCTTTTACAGAAAGCTCCCCGCCTGCTGGAGGTTCAAGATTCTCTCATTAATCCCACTCACCCACCCATCTACTTGCATCCTGCTCCACTAAAAATATGCAATCAACATCTGGATTTGTGTAACACAGGTACAGGTGCACATTTGCGATTTCACCATGGAGTCAAAGCAATACCATTTTGAAGTCTGCGAGGATCCTTGTCAACATGGCTGTGATGACATCATTCATGTCAAAGATAATCACCAGTGACAAGAGGTGGGTCTACAACTTCGATCCAGAGACCAGTCTGCAGTCTTTGCAGTGGAAGTCTTCAAGACCAAAGGTATGTCATGCTTGTCTTTTTCCTTGGTGTGGGTCAGAGTGTCAATTCTGAGTTCTACTGCACCATTCTGAGGTGTCTGACAGAGGACATAAGGTGCAAACAACCTGAACTGTGGTAGGATGGAAACTGGGCGCTCCATCGTGATAATGTGCCTGCTCACAGCACGTTTTTATGCATTGCTTCCCACCTGCTGAAATTCGAGCTGAAAACTGACCGTTTAAACACAATGGAGGAGATCCACCATGTGATGTAGATAGCGCTTGATGCAGTTACAGAATAGGATTTCCAGGGAGCATTCCAAGCATGGCAGGCACTCTGAGAGGACTATATCATTGCACAAAGTAAATATTTTGAAGCTAGGGCTGGGCGATAAAATATTATCATATATATCGCAATAGAACCTCTCCTCTATCCAACACAGATGGATAGAACTCATTCCACCTGTATTCTGACAGAAAATATGAAAAGCCAATGATAATGAGAATAGTGCCACGCTGAACCAATCATGTGGCTGGAACAGAGTTAGAGACAAGTCCGGTTAGGTTGACCCACACAGCACAGAGTAACAGGAGTAACACAGGAATAGCACATGTGCTAATGTTCTGGGTACTGCAGCCATGCGCAGCAGTACATCAGGAGCAAGATAAAAGAGAAAATGACGACAGAAAATGTTAACAAAAACACGAGTGGCAGCGTTACTGAAGAAGATGCCACAACGGACACAGCACCGAATGACAAAGGACTGACAGGTACAGAGAGCAGGTAGACACAGACACAGCTGATAAAAACTCTGTGGGATTTGTCACAGTAGGAAATACAAAATACAAACACAAACCTGACTTAAAGTTAGCTAATTTTGTAAATTTATAATAGTTATAATTATACACTGATCAGCCATGACATTAAAACCACTGACAGGTGAAGTGAATAACATTAATTATGTTATAATTCATTCATATAAATCATTGTTACAATACAATGCTCTGCTGGGAAGCTTGGGTCCTGACATTCATCTGGATGTTATTTTGATAAGTGCCACCCATCTAAACATTGATGTAAATCAAACACAACCCTGCATGACAACAACATTTTTTGTTGCATGTCTTTCCCTTCATTTCCTGTCCGTCTTCACTGTCCCCATTAAATGAAGGCAAAAAAAACTGGCAGCTACAAACAGATTAGAGCTCGCCTACATACTAGTTGAGATAAAAGTAATTTTCTAATTTAACAATCTTGATAAAATATTTTTCTTACAGACCTGCAAGTAGGATTGAAGATGAATCCAAAGATTTTCAGCCAGTTAAGAATGATTTGAGTTGCTTGATAAATACAGGTCCTGGTAAGAATCAGCAGTGTTACATAACCATGTCACTGCTCAAATATATTTAATCCAATTTCTAAGAAAAAAATACATTACTACTCTGACATACTTGGTTTAATACAAAGGGAATGGGAGAGTTTAAATGCTAGTAAAATAAAATATTAATTGCTTTGACCACAGAGGCCTGGTTTAGGGAATGGGGATGTGGTTAAGGTTTGAAAAGTCATTACTAATCATTCAGCCTGTCGGGTGTGTTTATATGCACCACTTCCAGTACTACTGAGTTTAATCTGACTTCCTATTTGAAGGGGGAAAACTGGCAAGGCAGAACACATTTTCGACAGACATAAAGCAGACATGCAAGTCAAAATAAACGCTCTGGAATGAGGCCTGAGTCTTGCAGCCCTGCCTATTCACTGAGCAAGTGTGTATGTGTATGTGCATGGGGCAATGAAAAAGGGGAAGTGGAAGACCAGATTACAGCCACACTCATATCCACACAGGAGCATGACAAAAGGGTTCAGGTATGATTTCATCTAAACTTTTTTCAGTGGAGAACATGACATTCCTGCCTACAAAATTGAAGACAAACTCTGGGGACCAGTGGAAAGTGTCTTTGGATACTAACCCTGGCATGATGAGCATTGTGACCATATAATCAATACAGCTTCACAAAAAATCATAATAGCAGTAAGAGTGTAACTTAAATGTATATGGAGACACCTGGATAACGTCCCTGATGATAGCATCTACTCCAAACATAGGCTTTGATAGCATTAGCATGTGTGTGCATGTGCCTGTGGGTGGTCATAATGTGACAGTGAAGAACACCATAACCTCATGGTGGATAAAAAAGCATCACTTCTCCAAATCCCCTTAATCTGGTGGGTCGTTTTGTACAAATGCTCTATGATTTCCATTTAATACACTTTAGAAGACGGATACATCCGGTCCACAGAGAAAAACCTGTCATGAAAATGCACTGAAACACAAGGGCTTAGTGCCACAATGGGCTTTTGCCATCAAATGTGTGTGTGTCTGCATGGGCTAAGTGGAATTTGTTGCTTGCAACCAAGTAATTAACAACCTGCATCATTTCACTACAGGATTTTAAGTAGAATTAAAAATAGATGTTCAGGAGTATCAAGTTATTTTTTCCATGCTCTTACCTCTGCCTGTGCATTTAGGTAACTAAGGTAACAGATTTAAAGAAAATTATAATGAACAGACACAGTGTTGCAACTGGGGGACTGCAGAGAACACCTGACCTGATTATTACGAGGCTGATGCTTGTTACGCTGAGAAAAAAAAAAAATTGGCCTTGTAATTATTATATTAATATTGGTTTAAATTATTCAAGTGCTTTTACTTTAAAATACCACCTTATATTTAATCTTTTATTTGGTGTTTGCTTGTAAGTATGTATCCTCATTTAGACATGTAAATTTTATCATTCACACCAAGTAATATTAACTAAACTACTGTATTGACAGCACAATCTGACACAACAAAGAAAAATGTACTCGGGTAATGGGAGTGAATCTGGCAACCTTGTGCATACTCAACGAGTGACGTCAGAGGAGAGTTTGCACCTTCCCCTTCAAGAGACACACCTAACCAACGGGACCTGGACCAGGATGACTGATTTGAACTATAAATGGATTTGTCCTTCATTTGATCTTAAAATGAATGGGTGCAAAGCAACGGGGGAGGTTGTATGCTTAATTAACTTTGTACATTCATTTTGTCTTGTCGGTTAAGTCAGTATTTGAGAACGGAATACTCAACATCAACATTAGCTGATCACATTATATTGCTAGCCAGTTCTCATGCTGGTACACATGCTACATTCGGCAACTCGCGCTAATTTTTGCGGCCGGATTTTTGGTTGCAGAAGATGATTTTATCATGACTTTACAGAATCTGATATAACCTATTCATCTTTTGCTAGCCAAACCGCCTTACTTGCCCTCTCAGCTTACTTAGCTGCTAACACAATGCACTTCATGGTGGTTAAACAGCAAATAATGCAACTGTAATTTCTCCTGGTTTACCACAGAGCTCCAGCACGCTCACGTTTACATGAGGGTTCCTGGCTAATGTTTATCTGCAGTGACTCCACTCTGTGGAATTTAAAATGTGTTATTAGCACGAATCTTGGACGTTAGACTAGTGTTTTATGTGGAGTGCTGTCTGAAGTGATCCAGTGAGAAAAAGTGGCAATTAGGGTTGTCAAAAGTAAGGATACTTCAAACATGGTAAAAGCTATTTTAAAAAATATGCAAGCGCTTATTCAAGAGCTCAGTTCAGTTTAGTCCTTATTGTCCTGCCTAAAATTTAGGTTGCTGTTTAGTGAGGTCTTCTGTACCAGTACATTGTACAGATTATTATTTGGAAAAAAAAATCCTATTTCGTGTGCTTAGGACCTTTTTTCTTTGTGACAAAGTCTCAAAAGAGGTAACCACTATATATATATATTTAAATACTAGCATCATAACAAACTTTAAAATTCTGGTATCGTGACAGTGGCAAGGAAGGAGCAGACTGTGTACAGTCCCTGAAAATAGACCAATAGGGACTTAAAGAATTACTATGCAGCAACCAACGTATGGATTTTGAATAGTGCATTTACAAACAATCTGCATATTTTACCTTTAAACCTATCTTTTAGGATCACTGACTTTAGAGCAAGTTTAATTTACTTTTCATTCTTTTATCATTTTTAATGTAACCATAATATTCTGAGATATATTTAGAGGAACTTACATTTCTTTCATGATGTTATCTAAAAATGACAAAGAATTACTGTGTGGAAATTGTTACCAAGCTTTTTTTTAAGTAAATGTCACTCCAATTTTTTTTCAGTGTAGTAATGCTTGATTGGAAACTGAAATCCCCCCACACCAGCTCGCATGGATATTATCAGGCTGATGCCTCTCAGAGACAAAATGGAGAGATGGATAAAGTTTGAACCCTGTGCACATTTACTGTGCAAATGTGGGATGCTTGGGGTGGGTTGACTTAAATGTGTTGATTTGAAAACAAGTACTATACAAATAACATTCTCCAAAACTGATCTGTTTTAATACAGTAACTGTATCTATACTAACACATCATAAAGGAATACCACGAAACACTAGGAATTTCATAGGAATCAACTAATCTTTTCTTGTTAACTTAATGTAAATACGTATGTTTTGTTAGTGTTAGGGTCTGCTAACCCCAGAGAAAGTTCGTAGTGAATCCAGTTTCTATTCCCATATGAAGAAGGGAAGTGGGCTCCGCATAAATAATGCTTGGTGAACAGACTCCACTGTGTTAAATAGACTGCACACCCAATGTGGAATACATAATTTCTTAGTATTTATAGTTCTTACTTTTTTTCATAATGTTTGTTGTTACCTATTGTTGCGGTCTTTTGCTGTCTCTGCTGCTGTAACACAAGAATTTCCCTTACAGGTTCAATAAAGTACATCTATCTATCTATCTATAATGGCAGGCCCTTTTATTCACAGAGGCAGTTTTCTAGCCAAATGCTTTGAAAGACTAATCCTAGCCCAGTTAAAACATTCCATCCGTGCTACATTAGACGAGCATCAGTTCACATATCGAGTAAACTGATCAAGAGAAGATGCAATTTCAATTGCCCTCCACACTGCATTGGAACACCTAGAATGCCCTTACATGTATGTCAGAATGCCTTTCCTGGATTTTAGTTCAGCTTTCAGTGCAGTCATCCCCAACCACATAAAGTCCAAACTACACGAACCAGGCTTGAACGCAACCATCTGCAACTGAACCAAGGACTTTCTGACCAACTGTCCCCAGACTGTCAAGCTGGGAAAACAAACATCCTCTACTCTCATCCTGAACACTGGTGTCCCCCAGGGATGTGTTCTGAGTCCTATCCTGTATGCTGAGACTACAACAGGTTTGACATATAACCTTAAAAGGGGCTATGTGGAAGAACTGGCAAACTGTGGAATTCAAAGTCCAAACAAACAGGGAGCATCGTATTACCACTAAGTCCACCCCATCATAAGAAACAAGGACTGCCTGTGCAAGACAATACATAGGTGTACTTGACAAAAAATCAAAACTGTTATTTTTTCACATTCTGTTGATAACTGTAGTAAATTCAATCAATAAATGACTTACAAAATTCACTGATTATCAAAATAGTTCCAGATTAATGTTTGTTCATCAACTAATAATTTCAGTTTTAGAGTGACTCATCAATACAAAACATGTTCAACATTATCTGCAACATCTGGAAATAGGTATTTGTAGGGAAAAAAAATAGACAGCTTTCTATGTGGCATATCTTTTTTAAAGAAAAAATATATACATAAATATAATACTAGTTTAGCCATGCTTGTTGTGGCTGTACACAAGTGTCTCTTCTTGTGATATATTTCCTGCAGGCTAGACGTTGCATGTCATGTTGCTGATACAATTACGCCTTTGTGACAGCAATGTGATCTCTCACCACTTGTCCACCACAAGTGTTGATAAATCCACAACACTGACTTCATATTTCATCAAAGTTATCACTTTACATGCTATTAGATTCCACAAAGTTTAAATAATTACAATAATCCATAATTTCACTTAGTGAAAAATCATTAGTCATCTGATGATGAAACTGTTACAAAATGGAGGAGAAATTTTGAAAACAGAATGAGAATTAAAACAGAAACAGAATTGTATCAGCCTCTTGAAATGGCAATTAGGGTTTCCTTACAAAATAAAACAACAATATATGATAGGAATGATAATGACATTTATGGCATGAAGCAGATGAAAGCCCAGATAAGGTCCTTCCCCAAAAAAATGTATCTATGGTCTCAACATTGGCCCTAATATCTGCTCAGAATATTAGCCAGAACCTCAAAATAGCACATCAAGTAGTAATCTATGCGGTGAAAGAAGACTATATTGGTTAAAAAAAAAAAGGACCACATCCTCTCAGCATTTGGAGATAGAGTGAGGGGGTAGTCGGAGGTTGGAAATGTCACTGATAGTTCCCAAATTCTGGAGAACAAAGCATGCTTATTCATCACTGAACTTTTGCCCAAGAAGTGTGTGCACTCAAACACCCACAAACAGTTAAGTCGCCTCTGCCTTGGCAATAAAATTCACATTCACTGAGAGAGAGCAGCATTAAATCTTCCAGAATTTTAATACCTGTGGATGTAATTAAACTGAATGAAAATAATAACAACATGAAGTACGGGAAGGAAACACAAATCCCTTCCAGAAATGTGAGCAGACATACCAAGGTCTGCAATGGCACCAGCATTCTTTACTAATTCCCAAAGACCACTGGCACTGGTACAGAGAGTGAAAGGGACGCGTATATAGCTTTACTGTCTAGAAAATCACTGGATCCATACATTGTTTGGACTTAACGCATAATCCTTTCCATTGATAAAATTATGTTGAGTGTGCCTGGCTGGAAATCCACAAGTACAGGGCTTCAGCACACATGCTTTTTCCCTTCTCTGGTTTTCCTTTAATTTGCAAATCTTGTAATCTAAGCCTAGAGCTGACTGAACCAACTTCTAAACCAGCACTGCTGTAGCGGCCAAGGATCCAATCTGTTTTCCATTTAAGTGTCAAGACGGCATCCTTTTTGGTGGTTAACAAAAGCTGTTATTTCAAAATGATTATATGCTAAAAATTGTGTGAGGACCTTAGTAAGTTTATGAACAGGCCCAATGGAAAGTACAGCGCTGCCCCCGGAAGCCTTTTTCCTTCTCGTCTTTAACCAGAGTGTTATTTACCAAGCACTTCTGTAGGAGGAAGGACCAGGCTGTGCCATTCAGCCAGAGGTCAGGGTTTCTGCTTTTCAACACAGTGCATGTTTTCAGCATTAGTGTCGAGCGACGCCTGGGTGATTCGCCAAACCGTCAAAATGCTGCCTGTCTCAGAGTCAGTGAGGACATAGGAAAAGCAGAAGCAACCGTAACGGCGTTAGAGAGACAGGGGCGGCAGTCCCTGGAAAACATCAAGAAGGTGGTCTCCATCAAGGCCCAGCTGAAGTCAGACTTCCTTATTTCATTTCCCTGGGAGAATATATTGAGTTAAATTTTGTGTTGCTCTGGAAGACAAGCATAAGTAAATGGAGGAGGGGGAATAGGGGGAGAGCATGGACTGGGTATGAGGAGGCGAAAGCAAGATGCCTTTGGGTCTGTCCCATTTTAAATTCACTCTCTTTCACTAAACAAAGACATGACATCCCTGGTCCAAAACCCAGAAAATCTCAGGGATCTACACATCTGTTTAATCTCTCTCATGTCTCCCTATGGTGGGTTCAGGTACCGCTCACATTCCAACCACAGTGCCACTAAGAATCCATGAATCACAGTTACTAAGCCCACATCACTGGCCCATATCCAGTTGGGTGCATGCGAAGGGTTCATAATAAGACGCCGGGTGTCCTTTGATGTCTCTTATTATTAACAGAAAATTACTTTCAGATATATTGGATTTGTACTTCATAATATTGAGTGAAATGATTTTCCTCTCCTTTCTGCACCCTTGAAAGACAAAACAGTACATAAAGCTTGCTTTACGTTTCTCTCCCTCAATTAAGTGTACATTTAAGTAGTGCTCCTCTGAGAGTATGCCCAGTGAAGACTTATATCTTTATGTCCCTGTTTCATTGAGTCACACTGTATCTTATCATCTTGTTAATTACAGTAAGTATTAAGATCCTTAGAATCACTTAACTGTTTTCCCCTTTGCCTCTGGAAAAGAGCAGAGGGACTGAAAGAACAAATGTGAATTTGATTAACATAGATAGATTCATGATGTGCTTTTCCGCACTGCTACCTGCAATGCTATCAGTCAGAGCTCAGCTTATAGTGTCGCTTGTTTCTCATTAGTCAGAGTGAGCAGAGACCAGGAGGCTGAACAAACAAGATTCCAAAAGTCAACAACCAGAAACAGAAAGGGAACAAAGTCATTGTTTTGCAAGTTACAACAGCTTGACTACTGGCTATGAAGTCCAGAATCAACTCTCAAGACCTAGACCAAGGCAAGTCCAAATCCTAAACTTTAACCCTAATTTAAGACAGCCGACACAAATCTGTGCAGGCTATCTAACCAGGGATGACTGACATCTAGCTGCAATCATAGTACACAACAAGGTGTCGTCATTTAATAGAGGCAGATAACTTAAAAAGAACCACAACTGGGAACTGCAATTGCTAGTATGTTTGGTTGGAATTGTGCATATACTGGATATTAGCACATGGAAGAAGACAGGAGCGGACTACAAGGGGGTGATGTCAGCTTTATTGTGATGTGTGAACTCACCCAGAGGACCCTGTGCTCTTGCAAACCCCCAGCAGGGGCCTCTTGTCAGCAAAACTGTCCATCTTCAGAGGACCTGAGAAGGAATAGGAGTCAGAGGAAGAGGCAGATGAGAAACAGAATGATCTGCACACAACAAAGAGAGACATTCTTTAAACGAACATGTGAGGCCTCTAGTGCTGCCCACCCTCATTCAACAGGCAGCCTATTACCATGACAGGAAACGTGCTGATTACATTACTACTGCTGCCCTGTAATTCAATTATGGTCATCAAACATTTTTGATGACCAAAATCAGGCCTTGTTTTGCAAGTTACTGGACCATAATACTGGATCCCCATGCTGTTAAGACTTTGGTGTTTTACCTTTTATGGATTCTCTACTGTGTGAACTTGTGAAAGGAAACTCGAGATAAAATCATGAAAAAAAGTGAAAAATTTTCAAGAAAAAGCTGAGGAAAAATATAATTAAAACATAAATTACAGAACTGAAATAAGCTGTAGAGATCTTCTGAATGTTGCAAAAAGTAGCATTATTTTCTGTCTCCTTGCTGGTTTTTGGGCTTCTGGGTAGAATTACAGCATAGTAAAAACTCAGCAGGCATATTTAAAAATGAAGAGAAAACATGCTGCCCTAAGTGGACTTCTCCCATATTTTCCCTAATTGTGTCATTCTTGAAGACAGGCGGAGGTTCAGGGGATTGAGGGGATGGGGGTGCTTAGATTGAGAAAGATGTTACCCTTTAGAAGACTGTAATTTGAGGCTTGACAGTAATCAGCCTGAGTTCCTGTGGTATGGAATGAGAGCAAAAGTGCCTTCCCTACCAGCCTTTAACACTCCCAACAAGGTCTTTTCTTCTTTCATGTTTCTGTCATCAGACATCATTCCCACTCAAGATATTGAGCCATAATATAAGTATAACTCTTGGAGACTTGAGTGAAATGGTACATTTACCAAAAGAAACTTTTTGGGAAAAAAAATGCAACATTGCATGAACTGAGAAACTGATTTGACCACTACTGTAACAGTACTGTTACTTGGCGGCAAATGAAATAAGTACTGTTGACTTCTGTGGACTTTTGCACATTTGAATAGAATAGGTGCATTACTATATTCACATTTCCTCAATGCTCATTTGTTATCAATCAAGGGAACAGTGTTGCCTCATTTTGCAAGACAACAGAGGATCATAGGTTGTAAACTCCAGGGAGGATGTGGATAAATGCATATACTCCCTTTAGAAAAGCAGCACTTCCTTCTCTATTCTAGGAAAAGGGAACCTTGGCTTTTTATATTCAACACCTATTTTCGGGCATTTCTTAGTCCGCCCACCCACGGCCTTGCATCCCAGACAATTGGCCTTTTAATGGCTCACCACAGTGCAACACTGTTTGCGCCCTAACAGATTGCAATCAGTGTCCTTCCCTCCAGTAGTACAATTCATATTTATTTTCTGCTGAGAGAATTGCTCTCCTCATGTGTCGAGGCTATCTGCTGCTTCTTATTACTGTGGTCTGCTTTCATCCACTTCCAGCACTCTTTAAATGCTGCCATTGTGTGTTGTTGAAATCTGCCAAAAGACCGGAACATGGATTGAGAACAAAAAGTTGATTTTCTCGCCGAAAAAATGCCACAAACCAGCAGGGCTATATGGCAGCTTTCACAGCACTGATTGACACCTGCAGAGATGAAATTTAAACTCCATGTCTGGAAAGGATCTAATCAGTGGAGCAACTAAACCATTTGCACCATGGCTTTGAGGATATGAACACTGGTATTTACAAAGCACTCAACTTTCAAGTGTCTGAAAACAACCAGTTTGATGTGTTTGTCATCCCTGTGACCATTTTAGCATTTGAGGAAACATTATATATGACTTTAAATGTTTTAACATTGTTGCAAACATTAAACAGATTAAGTAGTTGTGGTAGCAGAAATCTGAATATATACAGTGGCTTCAGAAAGAAACCAGACCCCATTCACTTTTGCATGCCTCACTGTGTTGTGAATTTAATTGTTCGTGGATAAAATTTATATTTCTGCCCATCGGTCTACACTAATTAACTCATAATGACAAAATGAAAACATGTTTTTAGAATTTTTCACTAATCCAAAAACTTGTTAAAAATCCAATACACTTTTTGTTGAACTCTATGAATATCTCCTCACAGTTCACCAGTTGTGAAAAATCTGATGTTCCCACACTGCCTTGACTTTGTACATGGAAATCAAAGAAAGTAGCTTGAACCAAGCCACACAACACTATTCCAACCAATCAGCGATAGTAAATTTAACACTGAGTTTATATATATTTCATTGTTTTTGCATTTGTTAAATACTTGGGTTTTTTGGCAACCTTTGAAGCTATCAGGCCTGTCAGACTGTCATGGCAACTAAATTATGTCCAGTATTACAATAACAATGTAATGTAAATCTTGGCAGATATGACATTATCATTAGTAAAGATTTCAACTTTTCCACCTCAGCCATGCATAAAACTAGTTTGGCAATTTTTTTTTCCAATTTCCAACATTTCAAAATTTTCAACTGAAAATGCCCATAAAAACATGTAGACAGCAAAGTGCTGTGTGTACTTATTGACTGGGGCAATGGAGCCAGTGACACAAGGGTTAAAGTACAGCTTAATAGAAGAAAAGATTGGGACAAAACACAATCACTCAAATACTGAAGGCAGGAATACTCCTACTCTTCCATCAGATTTCATCCATTTGTTATGTTCAATGCATTCCCAGGGTTTATTTATAATAACCTGCGGTGTTCTAATATTTATCATACCCACATTTCTCCACCCTTTTTTGTCAACTTCTGCATGCATTAGTTGATTTCATACTTTCCGACTTGCTACTTACTATACAACACATCTTCTGGCAGCATTACATTATTGTTTATTGATAGAATAACTGGTATCTACTTCTATCCTATCCTGAGATAACCTCTGACTTCTAGATGTCTCCCTGTGTGACTGTTTAATTCTGCTGCAAGACAGCAACTATAAAGAAGCCTTTGTTTATTTAAGAGAGGGTGACATCTAAAATTTTGATTTATTTTTAATGTTAGGTGAATCTAAAATGGCATTAGGCAGCACCAGATACAGTATGAGGAAGAAAAAATTCTGGTAAAAGACAAGATTACAATTATCAAGTGTAATCAGGGAAAGAAAACAGTATCCATAATATACATGTCTACTTGAACAAAATGTTTTTAAAAAATCATTAAGAAAAGATGTAGATTTAAAGTTAGAGAGAGATTGCTAACAGCACAGTGAAGGTACATTGAGAGGTTTCCAGCAGGGCTTTGGCAGCAAAAAGCACTAACTTCAGAGGCTTGCCACCACTGACTAAGAGCAGGCCAACAATAATCGCAGACCGACTTTAACATTAGGATGAAGCAGCATGAAGCACTCTTTAATTGTAATGATGTAGCACCACTTAAAATACCCACAATCCAAAACTGCATTAGGATGAGCCATACAAAATTTCATTTCAAGTGTCGATGCTGCATGCTGAAATCAAGTTAACCAGTTCTTTTTCTTCGAGGAGTTTAAAATTATACAGAAAAACACTCCAGGATATAAGAAGGATATATGTTTAAAAGTACATACAGGTATTGTGCATATTCCTGCCATCTTTGTGGATTTGGAAGAAAAATGTCATGTTAAAAAATAAGGCTATGGGAGCATTTGTTGGTGGCAGTTCAAAGTAACAGCTGAGCTTCTGTCCAATTCGGCTATGGCTCTTTTTGTGTTGTCTTGGAGCTGCATAGTTGCAAACAGTAGAATTGAAAATAGATACTATGATGTTGCCCATAAAATAATAGTTGGGGTCTTTTTTTAAAGCCACTTATTCCCTTTCTTGCAGCGAATCAGATAATAAAATGAATACCACTCTCATATCTGTATTGTAAAATGGAGTCTTCTGTGATAGTCTGGCAACGTCACAAAGTCGACAGGACTCCAGGAAGTCACTGCCTCCAGCTGAGACATAGTCCTGCACGTAACCCACTGCAAAACCTCAACTTGTCATTCTGATACATTGGCTTTTGTGCAAAGTAAACAAACAAGATATAACACATTAATTAGTGAGCTTTAGCAGTGCTGGTAGGCAGATTTCTTTTTTTGTTTTTTTGGACAAAGCCAGGCTAGCTCTTAGCCAAGACAACCACGTTCTCATTTACTGTATTGACATGAGAGTGGTATTGAGTTTCTGTCTGACCATTCCTTTTAAATCTGTACCCAAAAAGTCTCTACTGAGGGTTGAAAAATATTACCAATTTTAAAATAAACATGCAGATATACTGATCAAAGCCTCATTTGAAGTTAGAATATGCAGTATGTGATGTAAAGTTGGGAGATCCATATTTAAGCAGGGTTAAAGTATAGAAGCTACTCACTGATATGAGGCGCTGGCAGAATGCGAGCTGCTCGCACAGGACCATGGCGCACTGAGAACAGCTCTTGGGCTTCACCTGCCAACTGAAAGAAATGATTTGAATTAAAGATGCTGTAGAAGTTCAGAAATTAAGTCCATCCAATACAAGAGACATTTTTCACTCAATTATACAGACAGACAGACAAGCACATATTCACACATTATGCAATCCGGAGATGTTGTCTACCTGTGGCTATATTTACAAATGTCTTGTTTTAAAGGGGCAGTGTGGAGTTTTATTGCAAACAATCAAAACTTATGTTTATAGTCACTGTCACAGCAAACACATTGTGAGTATTTTTGAGGTCAAACAAATGTGCTGAAATCACTGTCAGAACATTTGCAAAGATGTCTATACTGCCACATATGGATGTTGAAGGAGAGGACTAGAGCTAGCCTCTCCCTGCCAGCACAGTCACTGTGAGCAGATAGCAGATATTTAAAAAAAAAAAAAAAAAAAAAAAAAAAGGGCAGATTTTTTGATTTCTGACATTTCCTATGTTTGGGGTCGACATTTCTCCATCTCCGATTTTTGCAGACTGACAACACTTGTAGGAGCCTTTCTTGCTCTTAACATGTCGAGTTGTCAACCCGTCTCCTGTGCAGCTCTTCCACTCCTGTGTGCAGAAATGCACACGGAGACGCACATAAAACAGGAAGCGGGGAGAGAAATGCAAGTATAAACGAAAATTATCTTTTGAGTTTTGCATTTTTTCTTTGCTTTTCTTGGGAGGGCAGGGGGTCACATTGCATTAGTAATGCAGTCATTACATTCAGTGGAAGCGATACTGCTTCCACTGAATGTATTGCATTGCAGTAACAAGTGAACACGATTCCTCTTACAAAATCTCTGGTTTTATGGTTTTAAACGATGCGTCGACATTAAAATTCTGTGTCGACTAATTGTTATGATTGATGTCGTCAATTATGTTGACTAATCGTTTCAGCCCTATTGTAAACTCTACAATGTGGAGAACTGCATGTGAAATAACAATGAAGAATATAAGTCTAGGGAGATTTCTGCAGAACAAAGTGCAAGGACAAATAATTATTTGTTCACACTGTAAGAAAAATAATGTATTCCAACTGTGTGGAATCAACTCATCATAGAGAGAGACAAGGGTAGGCAAGGAAGGAGGATGGGGAACAAGGGCGGTCTGATGGTTGAAGTTCCAGCCAAACCACAAAGTAAAATCTACTGAGGAGAGAATAAAAGACCCAGTGGCATCACAGTGGAAACAAGCTTCCTACACTTTCTGTGACAAAGCCAACAAGGAAGGGTTGGGGATACGGGTTAATGCCAAGTGGGCAGGAGCCCATGATGTCTCTGTCCCAGTCTGACTGTAAGCATGAGAAACACTCACACCACTGTTTCCAAGAGATCTTAAAATCTCCCAAGACTACCTTCAACTTTTGCATGATCATAAAAAGAGAAAGATGAGAGGCCTAACTGAATGCTCAACAGGTTTTCAATACAACACTAAGACACAAGAAACTGTGTGTGCCTGTGGTGGTGGTGGGGTGTCTTGTTTTACTATATTCATAGGGTATGAAAACCAGGAGCCCACTGTTCTTATGGGAAATGGAAAATCAGTATTGCTTTGTTAGTGTTTGATTGTTTTACAGCGAAAGTTCAATGTAAGGGCCGTGAGTTTTTTTTTTTTTTTTTTTTTTTTTTTTTTATCAAAATGTCTGGTCATCAATCAGCCTCACTCATGAAACAAAAGTGTATTCTAGAACATTTGCACAGGCTTAAAATTACATTTAGGAATAAACACTAAAGATTTCCCGATTAGGATTTGAAAGTTTGCTGCATTTCTGGTCATTATTATAGCAGAATTACATTGTAAAGCACTTTAATAGATGTGTGTGCGTCTTCCTGGCTCAGTTTAGCTTCATATGTGATGCCTGTATATTAGGTCAATGGCCTGTGTGGTTCTTGGCAGTGTCTGGCGTGTGTAATGGCACATTGTTTTAAGTGCAGAATGCTCCACTTTTGTTATTCTTTTATGCGTTAAATTACACTGAAACCTGCATTATCACTTTAGTAGTGATTTAATCTGTTTGTTTTAAGTCTTTAAACCCATCTGAGGGGATGATCGCTCTTTTGTGCAATTAGTAGCCTTTGCAAAGTGGCGGATTTGGAGCTATGTTTTTATTCAAAGTGCTTGAGGCCTAGCAGTGGTAGATTAACACTGGAGACATGAGCAGGTTATACGAGCACTGATAGCAGGAATAAAAGGAGGTTGGCAGCAGGGTAGGATTCCTATACAGGCAAATGGACCTGCGAGGGGGAATAATGGAATTTGCTGGATTAAAATGAGACAACGGGAGGGCTGGAGGTTAATGCGCAGGGTTTTTGTGCATTACCCCACTGCTCATCCTCGTCTTACATGGCTCTGTGTGACACACAACATTCCCACCATTACATTAGTGGCCTGGCGTATGCAATATGCGAAATTGCTTTTTCAAAGTTGTTTTCCCTGCACACAGTTATTCATTATATTCATTTCATTTGTGGTTCGGATGCTTTTGCAGAATAACAGTGTCTGTTCTTCTGTTTTAATCTCTCAAATGTAATGCCATAAGCTGTGAACCGATATCTGGGCCATATTCACAAGTGAATACGCTCACTAACACAGTGCTGGACATATTGGAGGTTTGGAGGGAGCAGGTGCTTTAGGGATCATACAGTAACAGGTGCCTGTTCATGGGCTTTCATAACATGTAGCACTGAAACTCCACGAGTGCACGAGCTTTGACTGAGGCAGCACCTTGAGCTGCAGAACAAACAGGTATTAACAGTTTTTTTTAGGTGGGGCACCCAAAAATGAACTTGCTCAGTCATTTACCTTCAGATAGTATACATGCTGATGGTCAACATATATATACAGATGACACCCTGAAAGAGAAGAGGCTCTGTAGAGTGCAACTAATAATGGCTGAACAATTTCAAAACATCTAAATAGAGTTAACGAGTTAAAATTACAGCATTTAGAGATCTAATGTGTTCAGTATATCTTCAATTCCCCTGTTAATATTGGCTATTAAGTAATTTGAAAATTTCAATGTTGCATAACTAATAATGTTTTTGGCAGCTCTGTTTTAAAGCTTTGTTGGACTGGACTGAACTAGGAATTATGACTTCCATTTTACCTTGATTTCCATATAATAAAATCATTTTCAGGCCCAGGTTTAAAGTTTGTAGCAGATATGTCATACCTATATCATTTAACTGTTTATAAAGGAATTACAGTTGATGATCCTACAAAGATCCTGATATATTCACACTGTTGACCACATCTGGTACTAACACGGGTTACATTAAGAGAAGAGATTAGGCAGTATGGAATAGAGCAGATTACACAGGAAGGACTGGGTGTGGACATTTTAAGGCATTGCTAGCTATCATTTACTTACTGCACTGCAGATCACAGACAGCTGAAAATATTCAAAAATGTCTTTATGCTACCCCTATCAAATTCAAAAAGAAAAATAACTTATTAGTAACAACTCTTGCATAACTTAAAAATGTACTGCTACTGTCAACTGTACTATGGGAAGAAACAGGGTTACACCTTTCTTAGCTGAAAGTAGGCTAAAGATTATAGAATAGATTGTATACTTTTTTCCATGTGTTAACATGTAAAGATTCCATAATACCTCTAAAGACAACCATTTTCAGCTGAAGGGCTTTTTTTGTATGCTTGGAATTAAAATCACTAATGTACGAGAAACAAATTAAGCATAGATTGCCACTTTTACAAATTCCAGCCATTTCAAATGTGAACAGCTTCTGTGTCTGTATTACAGACACCTTCTTTTTTTATTATTATATTTTATCTCTTAGGCCTAAATCAGGATTATGGATTTGAAATATTTTTGTAATGCAGCTCCAGGTCCTCAGCACATGCATTAACACTGACACTTGCTGCAGACACCTGTCTTCCCAGCAGGTCATTTCATCTCAACACATATGCAGACAGACAATTAGTCTACAACAGTCTGCCTCTTATCAGGCTGTGGTGGATGACACCTCTCCAGTGTAAGGCGACAGTGATCTTCAGTGCCTAAACACCTCTGTCAGCATCCATATAACTAGTCAGAAGTCCCCATCTCACAAGTCTGTGAAAGTGTCTGTGTACACACATATGGTCATACTCTGTTGAACCATTACAGAGGGTGTTGGCTTAGCAACTGTCACAAACACTTCACAGCCACTCAAGAACCAGAAACTGAGGCACCTTCACTGCTTACTTAAAAACCCGCGAAAAAACACAGCCCAGAATCACCCCGTAAACTTTCAAAACTGAAAGAAAACAACGAGGAAAGACAGCATGTGATAACAGGCCAGTGTGAGCCCTGTGAATCAGAATTGGTGTCAAATTCAAGCTTCACCAAGCTTATATTTTACTGGGTGTGTGTAGTGTGGCTAAAACAGCTGTAATCCTCTGCTTCACTATAATAACTGCAACTGCAACACAAAGTCTTCTAGCAACAAATGAGTTGCCACATCACAGTGCCCTATGTGTGTGTTCACGGGTAAAGTAAGAGTGTGTCCTTTTACCCACAACCCTTGGATGTTTATAAAAGAGACTGATTATGGACTTTGGTGTGTTTAGATCTCACAGGATGTATGTGAAGTTTGCATGTTTCAGTGACAGCCTCTACATGAAAGCCTGCGAAGCCCTCGCAGGGCTGTGGGTAATTTGTTAAGTCACGGAGCGGACAAAATCTTCTAATGATTTTCCAAGACGGACTTTAAAGAAGTGAATTTTCTAAATGACAGATCTTGTCTGTGCTGCTTGGTAAGGGTTCTGAGGTTTAACATCAGCCCAGTCATGAGACCATGTTTGAATAGAAAAATATATTTCAACATGCAACTTGTTATAAATAATAATCACTTAAGCTAGGCAATAATTACAGTTTGTGTGCCTTTTTTACATTTTTAATTTGTTTATTTAATATATGATTCAGTCTCTGTGGTAGACATCTGATCTGTAAATAACAGAGGTCATGTTAACCCAAGTCACCCTGATCATTATATCAGAGCTTATCAAACAGTCTCCATCTTGTGGCCATGTTTCACATTACATCAGGAGTGTGCTGAAACTGGTTGAAGCAGTCAAATTAAATGTTGATAATTTATGTTGCACTAAATAAGATTTTCAGCGAGGCAATTCTGCAAACACTTACCAAAGGTCACTACTTGGTACTCCTGCTGGCACTGAATTAATGAAGAATTCTAAAACAATTCAACCATGAAGCTAAATAACAACTGCACAACTGCCATTTTATTCCTGTGCTAAACAAAGGAACTTAAAGAATACAGTTAAAAGAACACTCCAATATATTTGAGTGTCTGAATGATATATCAATTTGTCATTTCAATTCTGCCTGATTCCAAAAGCAACTTTTGGATTGGCTGTAATTCTGTTGGCAATGAACACATAACCTGTCAGTCGCTGCCCACTGACAACATTAACCAAAACACAATTAATGCTTCTTATGCTTATTTGTCCACTGTCTTATTACCTCCTCCACATTAATTCAGACACAAGTGGAAAAAGATCTGTGTTGCAACCCTGAGTAGAGGGTAAGTGTTGCTGTTAGGATCTCATTCTATCAAGAACGTGGTCAACACTGCCACTTAGTGGACTAAAATATGTGTTGAATTTAAACAGTGAAAAAGCACAAAATCTCATCCAGTCAAGACATCCATCACAGTGTCTTGAAACTTCCTGCTTCTTAAAAGATAAAAATGAAATGCTTGTTACTGGCCCAGCCCAGTATAGACACCAGTTTGAGAAATCCAAAGTTGTCCAGGGATATTGTTACTTGATCAGAGTTTGACAGCAAAGAAGTCACATTTGAAGATTGAAGACATTACAAAGACCCACCTTTTTTCACCTATGCAATATAGCTAGGACTGTCTTTTTTTTCCATGGCAGATGCTCAAATTCTAATTCGTGCTTTTCATGCTTGACTACAGTAATGTTTTGTTTTTGGTGCTCCCAATGACCTACAAAATTCTAAATGGGCTAGCCCCCTCATACCTCTCTAAATGTCTTAATCCTTATATTCCGTCCTGTGCTCTGCGTTCTCAGGACTGCTATCTACCCCATAAAAAGAGGTCAGCAGGCTGTAGGGCCTTTTCCTATCGGACCCCTTCCTATCGGGCCCCTTTCCTCTGGAATAACTTCTCTATTGATATTAGACAGGCTGACTCAGCTGAGGCCTTTAAATCCAAACTTAAAACTCCACTGGTTACCAGTTTACTTTTAGCAGGTGGGTCAGTCTCAATGTATCAGTTAAGCTTAGTAGTCAGTAAACGTTGTTCATGTTGTCCTGCTGACAAGATTACTGTAAACTGTTTGCATCACTGTAACTCTGTGTATCTCTTCCCTCCAGCACATTAGTGCCCAGATGTGTGTCTCTCTCTCTCTCTTTCTCTCTCTCTCTCTCTGTCTTCTCTCTCTCCATTATTCTCAACTGTAGTTTTGTGCTTTCGTCTCTCTTTTCCTCTCCTGTCGCTTACTGCAGGTTTTCTGCTTTTGGAGCTGTAGAGTCTCCTACTGCTCCCATAATCCAGCTCAACAGATGTTGTTACATTTAAAATCTATTAGTGTTAATGGTAGCCTTATTGTTATTACTGTTATTGCTATTCTAACTGTCATTATTATTCTATGTTCACTTTCCCTTATCCCCACCCACCACGCCGGAGATAATGTGTGGAGAAACTACAAAAAAACCCAAGAGCTACATCTCAGAGTCTACAGGCCTCAGTTGGCATGTTAAATGTTTAAGTTCATGACAGTACAATTAGAAAAAGACTGAACAAGTATGGCTTGTTGGAAGGCTCAGGTGAAAGCTTCTTCTCTATAAAAAAAAAACAAACAAACATGGCAGCACATCTTAGGTTTGCAAAGTTGCGTCTGGACAAACCACAAGACTTCTGAAAAAGTGTCCTTTGGACAGATGAGACCAAAGCAGCACCACATTTGGTGAAAACCAAACACAGAATATCAGCACAAATACCTCATACCAACTGTAAAGCACGGAGGTGCAAGGGTGACAATTTGGGGCAGTCACTGAGTCGACCATGAACTCCTCTGTATACCAAAGTATTCTAGAGTCAAAAGTGAGGCTGTCTGTCTGGCAGTTAAAGCTTGACTGAAACAGGGTCATGAAGTAGGACAATGTTCCAAGCATACCTGCAAATCTACAACAGAATGGCTGAAAAAGAAAAAAATCAAAGTATGCTCAGCCAAGGTCCAGACCTCAACCTGACTTAAATGCTGCAGCAGAACCTTAAGAGAGCTGTGTGTAAACAAATGCCCACAAACCTCAATGAATGGTGTACACTGTAAAGAAGAGTGAGACAAAGTTCCTCCACAACGATGTGAGAGACTAATAAAGTCATACAGAAAACCATTACTTCAAGTTATTGCTGCTAAAGGTGTTTCTACAAGCTATTGAATCATGGGGTGTACTTAGTTCATAGATGGCTTCTCCATTTTGGCCTCACTTTTATTAAATAAATAATGATACAGTGAATCTGTTGTGTGTTGTTTTACACCCAAAGTTAGATTTAAATAATTTTAGAACCTGGACCAGATTATTTTTTTATGATGATTTTATGCCGATACATAAAACCATAGACTTCAAAGAAGGTGTACTTTCTTTTCACTTGACTGTGTAATAATCAGATCAATCAATCAAATTTAATAGGGCTCCTTATAATCAAAGCACATAAACTTTAAAATGCTCCTTTAAATGGCCAATCTAGATTACTATGATCTAATACTTTTTTTGCGGTATTTGTTATTGCTTAAACTGTGTTGTATTGTATTTGCGTGAACCTCAAAGAACTCCTCTGTTACCAGCATATTCAGTTATTGATTTACTTGACATTACTTTAAATAAATATGTTGAATGTTGTGAAATGTAACTTTTCTTCAGCCATGCTGGGTCTCTAGACCAACTGGTAGGGAGTTGGACATGTCCTGACAGGTTCAAAGGTCAGCAAATGATTCAAACAGTGTTTAGCTTTGGAACACAGTAGGGACATAACATTTACATAACACAATAATACACAATCAATTTTAAAGATTCACATGGGGAGTAAAAAAAGCTGTTGGTCTTTTAGTTTGGTTACATTTATTGGTGGTTTGTTCAGTCACAACACATTCAATTTTTTCTTGTTATCTGTGGTTTGCATATTTCAATTTAACATGAAATCATATCTTTAAACAGATGACTGTGGTGTCTGTAAGTAGAAATCAACAGACCTTACTTTGGGACTTGTGGTTCAATATATTGAAAGATAAAGACTAAAGTTGTTTTTGGTGTTGATTTTTGCAGAGTCCAACAGCCTTTTAGGGGATGTAATGAAATGTTAAGAAGTCACTCTATTGCCAAGTGGTCACTGAGATTTTGATCTAATTCTTTGGTGAGAATGTTTCACTGTGATGAAAATCTATGGCAAAAAAATCTGAAGTGTGATTTCAGATGAGGCCACAGTTTTACAGGCCCGCTGGGTGTGTGACTTACAGATATGCCCCAGATCTGCATCCCGTCAGTATAGCCAATCATGAGGCAGAGGGGAGGGTCACTAGTACCACTGTGCATTTCCATAAACTCTGGGTTGCGGGCAGTGTCTAGGCAAAAAGAGAGGAAGACATGATAAAGTTTATTAAAAGGATGTGTTGAATACTTAAAACACTACGACAGACAGCCCACACAAGAATTACATCAGGCACATTGTACTGTTTTCACAGTGAGTGACTCCGCTTTCATCTGTTCAGTGTGTAAGTCTTCTCTGAACTAATTCAATTGCAATTTGATTGAAATATCTTCTTTCCATGTCCCTTAACTTTCATTCTTCTGCATTATCATTTTAGTTTACGGCCTTTGTGCCACTGCTTGTTCAGCACATATAGTGCCATAAATGTAATGTAACAGAGCAAAACATGATAACCACCAAGCTTGAGTGAATATTTAAAGGCATAATAAAGCTGTTCAAAAGCATGACATACAAAGGATAATTTCCTTTGTATGTAAGAGCATGACATACAAAGGAAATTATTTCCCTAAAGGTCAAGTAGATTTTCCATCAATGACCTTACCAAACACCAGAATTCAGACTGTAGCTAAACTTTAATTTAACAATGTATGTGATGTATTAATTACTTTACTTTCTCTTATATAATATAGCTTTTTAACAGCGTTATAGACAGAAATCAACCACTGTTTTTGACTGAAGAGTCCAATTTAGAGACACTTCTGTGACTGCACTGTATTCACAGAAGACAAGTATAGCTTACTAACAAAGAATTAACCTCTGTTCAATGCTCAAATAAACTTACCATTGATGTCAGCTTTCTCAAATCGAACCCAAATTATTTTCTCCTTTTCATCAGTAGGTGGAGCACCAGTATATGCCTGTGGTTTAAACAAGAAAAATGGAATTGCCAAAATATACACAGTACAGAACAGTATGCAACAGCCAAATCCTAAACCTAAATCCCAAAATCTACTTTCCACATGTAATTTAGCAGTTAAAGGATATTTGTAGCAGAATAAACCCTCAAAGTAAAGAAAGATTACTGTAAAAGTGGCTGATTAAATGCTGACATAGCGTATGTTCTTTCGGCTGGAAGCTCAGGTATGCAACACTCCCACTATGGTCTCTGATCAAAGCTCCTACTAACTATTCAGATACTAAAATGCTGTCATGTTCCAAAGTATAGCATCAGTGAATTCAAAACTTTCAACCTTCAAAACTTTTACTTCTCTTACATCTTCACTGCATGCTTTTCAGTATGATATGGAATTTAAGATGTGATAATCTGATAATCTTTATAATGAACATTTTTTGCTACAATTTTATGCAACACACATGAAATGAAAAGTGTTTCCAAGTGTTAAATGCTGTGTCCCTGGGTTAATTGTTTATTTATCTGTTTCATGCTAAATATGTGTGAAAAATAGTTTTTGGTATCTTTATTATTATTATCATTATTCTGAAAATGTGATGTGAGATGTGTGTTTGGATATCAGCTGGCAAGCCCGAGAAATCTAATCACATCTAAAAAAAAACTGATTTAAATCCCTCTGGGAGACCCCATCCGCATATTGTTTCACACAGAAATACATCGCAGTACAAAAGATGAAGACTCTCTGACTTCTGTTTTATTGTGATTTCAATATGTTAGAGCGATATCAAGAAGGGAATTTTTCAAACCTCTTGCTGCCACATTTACTTTACTAGTAAATACTTTTCGACATCTGATTCCTCAAGACTGTCCTCCTCTAAAAGATGTGCCCAAAAGTCATCTACACAAGCAACTTATTACAACTCATAGGCGACCTCTGTCACCTGTTGTGATTATGACAGCAGCAAAGGAGGAATTTAGATGATGTGATATATAGAGGTACAAATTCTGCGTTTAGAGAAGGTTGGGGTAGACGGAGGGTTCGAAAAAACACAGAACTTTTTCAAATGAGACTGTTGACTCACTTCTGCACTGTTTCTTTTAATCATGACCATTCCACAACTTCAACAGTGTGTTTATTATTGTAATCATAATAACAAAGGTCCTCTAACCTTAAGAAAGTACTTATTTTAACCCAAACCATGATCCTCTTCTATACCTAACCAAGTAGGTTCGTGGCAAAACTAGGGCTAGACAATTATGGGCAAGTAGATCATTAAAATTATTAATCGATTTTAGGGACATATATTTATTGTGCATTTAAATAAACAGAGTAGTCCATGATGTGCTACATTCCTGCTAAAGGACAAATCTCTGCATCAAAAGACTGGTCCTTCTTCACAGTCCTCCCAGAGGCAAAATATAATTAAAATTGTACCAAAACTACTTCTTCAAATTAAAACAACAGAGCACCGCTGTATAGCATTGTTGTTATGGATGTCTGAGCTGATGCTGGACAAACATAGGATTTAGTGAGGTAACATTAGCAATGTTGTTCCTCTTGGCCCCCATGCCTTCATCATACAGCAGTTTGTGGTGTTTATTCGGGTAGGTGATCAAGTTAATTGCTTTGCAGCACAAACACAAATCTCATGTATTCTATGCATATGATTTATTTGTGCTCAACATAACTTGCCCTAAATCCAAAATACTTCCCAAAAAATGGGTGATGATCATTTTCAAGATACTAGCTGCTCCACACATTTGATTTTCATTTTGCCCATCTTCTTTCTGTTGTTAGTCTTCTACTCTGAACTGCTGCTTACAGGGTGTGCAGACAGTGGCTTGACAGATCCTCAAAAGTAAAGCCAAAACATCTTGATCAACCCCTGCTAGTTGGCCATTATTTGAGGAAACGCTTGATTTGAAATGCAGCAGGGTTTTCTATGAGCAACAAGCATTTTAAACATCAATATAGTAGTTGTGGTCATCAAACTGTGGGAAGCCAAGATCCCTAGCCTAAACTTAACCAAACCAGACTAACCCAGAAGCTTAACTGCATGTTTGTTATTGTAACCATCATGACAAAGCTCGGGTATGCCTGCCGCTGTATGATCATTCAGTTTGGAGGACTTGTTGGATTCTTCAATCTCTAACCTCAAAACATAACTTTTCAGCTTCAAGATTACTGCTGTGCCCCAATTCCATCCTGCATACTGTTTGTATAGAATGTGTAATATATACTTCAACACAACACTGTACAGTTTTATGCTGGCATAAAATTATCAATTTGTGCACTTTTAGAAGTCAGTCAAACAGCAACTTTGGAATAACACTGCCACTTTAACTCTCTTTGTAGCTGTCTCATCATCTCTGTAGAACCTCATCTTCAAGAAATACTGAACTAATTAAAACCAGTAGTGAGGAACTGGGACAAAACAGTATTTAGTATGAGTGAATAAATGGCAGAAAAAAATACCTGGGGGACTACATCCTGCAGGAAGGTCACCACACTTTCCATGTAAGACTGCTCCCTGTGACAGCAAAAAGCTGATGTCATCACTCATGATAATGTATTCATTGACATAACTCAGTCAAACAGCACATTAAATTGTCAGCTTTTCCAAAACTGTTGGTAGCGATATCAAATTGTATTGAGAATTATACTGCAGTATCAACAAACAAGATAAAATGTATGTGGGGAAATATAATAAAGCAGTGACAGTGAATGATTTTTCTAATTAAATAATATTAACAATCTTTGTCCTCACGTAGCAGCTTGTGCTCGCACCAAAACCCCTCCAGCACAGCGACTTGGTCTGCGTGGAGAGTCAGATGCCATTTTGTCTCCCGTTTCTAATCCTGAAAAGGTACAAAGAGACATTTTAGCATGATGACAGCATACAAACAAAATTAATAATTACTTTGCAATCATATTAATTTGCACTGGCAAACAAAGTTCTTTTTCTGCAGCATGTATGCAAATGCATTGGCATCCATTTACACATTCAATCAACAGCTATCAGACACAGTTGACAAACACTGAACACTGTAACTCTCCTGAAGGCAGTATTTAGTGTAGTGCTGTTGTACCAGACTGTACTGGTTTTAGTCCACAAAAATACTATTGTTGCTAACCAAGTGAACTGTTGGCAGAAATCAGTCATCTAGTAGAACGAATGAGACCAAACTCACATTGAAAACATTACTATTACTTTGGTGTAGGCAGACTGTGTGTCACAACTGCTCTATCAGTATCAGTATCAGTATACTATCAGTAAAAGAAGACAGCTGAGGTGTTCAAACATCTGACTGTGAGGTCTCTCACTGAC
This sequence comes from Lates calcarifer, assembly GCF_001640805.2. Lineage (NCBI taxonomy): Eukaryota > Metazoa > Chordata > Actinopteri > Centropomidae > Lates > Lates calcarifer. Next base: position 26,937,115 of record NC_066853.1, read on the forward strand.
ATCTCTGTGGCAGTACTCCAGACAGGTGAAACAGCAAGAAGACCCACCATGGCACATCCTGAACATGCTCCAGTATGACAGATGTGATCCAGTGAAAAGACATGGTTTAAACAAACTACAAATCCCTGACCAATTATCCTACACATTTACATACTCCAATTTTAAGTTAAACAAGAACTGAGCAGCCAAAACTAACCATTGCTACTGGCTAACAAAAGAGAGTATTGATGCACTAAGCCACTTGGTAAAGAAACATTCACTCGTCTTTTTTAGTAGATTTTACGTATTTTAAAAAAATCCACTAACGGTCCATCTATGGGCTGCTTTCACACTGGCCAAACGCCTGCATAGAATGTCAACAACAGGGAAGATTATGGGCCACATGCATATAACAGGGTTTACATGGACTGATAAGAAATGCATGGCTATGTTAGCTTCGGTTAGATATCCTGAACATGTATTCAAGTAGCTTGCACCACTAACAACCAGTGGACCCATACGGGCAGTATTTATGACAACTGTCAAGTCAACACAATACAGCGACTGGCTAATGCTAAAGTTATATTAGTAGACGAGGACCCAGCAGCTAACTTAGCTCGCTAGCATTAGCTGATATTACTGCCCTGTAGTGATAAAACGACACAGTTGAAACCTCGAGGACGAAGACGAATTTATCATGTTTCAACAAGATATTACAGTCAAGTGGCTGTTACGAACCGAGGTGTTGAATGCAGACAGTCTCCTTGGTTATGAACTTGCGTAGTGGTTTGGGGATCTCTACCGTCAAAACACAAACAGACTAAATTTGCGGAACTGCGTTGTATAACTGGAAACCAATCAGAGAAAAGAAACGTTTTCGTCAACCCAATCAGCCAACAGTAAAGGCGGGACTATTGACTGTGTTACCAATTAGAAACGCAGTTTACAAAATAAAATAGATCCCGTGTTAACAACGATGTGTCTAACAGTCTTGATCAGAGGGGGTAAAAAGCGCAATGAATAATAACAAGAACTGATGATAATGGACACGCTATCACCATGTGGTTATACTTTGCATTTTTGCAAGTCTTGTGTAACTGAAACAGTTTGAAAAGAGGGTTAAATTATCCAGCTGCTGAATCATCATCATATTAATTAAATATAACCATTAATATAAATGGGAACAAAAAAACAGGAACCTTACTGAGGGGCCTGTGCTCTCAAACAGGCTTTTCCACTTTTCCAGATGATCAGATCTTTCAGGTTGGAGTTTGGTGGAGGTATGTTGGAGTGAGGTCACTAAACTTCGGAAGGTATATCTTCTCCCACTCAAGCCGCTTTATACGAAAGCCTCTCTTCTTAGAAAGTCAGCAGAAGTTTTCAGGAATGTGAGTATAAACACAACGAGGCTGTAAAGGTGGGCTGGTGATTAGATCGGTTTTCACGTGCAGTTTTATGATGTCTGCAACTTCAGTCATTTGTTTGCATTTTTAAGACACACAGGCCTAAAAGCTTTGAAAAAAAAAACAAAAAAAAAAAACAGTATTTTCTGTCATAGGATAAAATGTGAAAATGTCTTGAGATTTTAAAACTCAGGTGTAAGTAAGCATTTTAGCACACCCAAAGTCAGTGGGTTTTTTTGAATGGGTTTTTGGTTAGATGACTGAAATAAGGTCTGTGGTTTTAACACAATCTCAAGACATTTTCATGTTTGAAAATGTGGCTGATCTCACCACGTTTGCCTTTTACCAGTTGTTAATCAAATGTATCCAACTCATTGTGGAAAAACCTGCACATCTGTTCTGTTTTCGGTTTATTTTTTAAAATATACCTATTCTGTAAATCTATACACACTGTTTACTCAAACAGAGATATGTTGTAAAATATTTTGTGGCCAAAAAGAAATTTACATTGGTCTTCTGAGACACGTGAAATGAAATCTAAGTAATTTATAAAAGTGTGATGGGTTAAAGAGTCACATATGGAATAGCTGCTAAAGCAACACTTTCAGAGAGATCACATTTATTATTTCTCACTGTTTTGCTAAGAACCATAGACTTGAGAAAAAAACAAGGGCCACCATATTGCCAAGAGGGCAAAAAGAAATGATATCTAAAGGGAATTACTTCTATTACAATAACAAACTCCTGAACTGAATTGTTGTTAGAGTTTTCAATCTGGAAACTGAAACTAGAGAGAGGGAGGAGATCAAATAAATGACATCAGCTTTGTGAGAGATAACTGCTTTTGGAAATAACAGATGATGTTCACAGAATGAAAACATACTACACGTCATGCTTGTCAGAAAAGCCTTTAGCCAGTCACAGTAAAGTGCTTGTGTCACAAGAGGAAGGCAACTGGAGAAAACTAAAACTACAGGCGCCTTGCTCCCTTGAGGTCTTAATGTCATGTGACAAATTGACACTGCACAGCACCAGCCAATGTCAGACACAATTTTCTGATTGCGTTGTTTTAAACCCAGCATGCATCACATCCAGTCAGCGCAGCACAGTGCACCTTAAAAGGTTGGTGGACTATTGGTGTGTTTCACCTTTAACTTAACTGACTAATACGTTCAGGAAATAATTTATTTTTTTCTTTGCAGATACCAGCCAAATATCTTCATACTTCTTTTTTGTTGTTTGCTGTATAACAGTTTAGGTTACATGTATTGATTATACTTTTTTCTTTTTTTTTTTAATGGATTCTGATTTATTAAACCTTATGATTAATGTTATCTTATGTTGTTTGTTGTTATCCTAGCCTTACTTTTCTTTGGGTCTTTTGCACAGTGGCCTCAAAGGACAAAGGAAAAATTTCATTCCTTCATTCAACATTAAGCTCTGAATGCTGCAAATACCAAAACACATATAAACTGTGAAAATAGCCTACATGCAAAAAAAAAAACTGTACCAGAGGTGCTCCAGGACACCTGTGGTGTCATCCAAAAAAGATTTAGCGAAAACTCCTTTGCTAACCCTGAAAAGAGGGAAACTCTGAGTTTTCTGCTCCAGAAACAGAGATGACTTTGGTTCAAGCCCAAAGACAGTTAGAATTGTGGTCATCGCAGCATCTCATTGTCTGGCTCCCAAGATGATCAGCCAGCAAATGTGTGCCGTCATCCTGGGGAGAACAGCTGGTTCTCTTGTCCACTGCATTGTAATATATTGTGTAATTCCTTTTAAAAGATAAAAATTTTTTCACAGTTCATTCATCCACTCATTCAGTCTCTGCCTGCCCTTTTCATAGATAGTAGTGAAAGAATGATGTGTTTTTGTAGGTCAGCCCAGAAGTTAGCAAGAAAATTAGACAGCTTCATGATTTCTGAAGCCTAAATACAATTCCCATTAGTAAAAAGCTAATGTTAGACTACAAACTACACCATGGTCACATGCCTTCAACATCACCACTACTCAACTTCCAACCTATAATTTGACCCAGTGCGCTTACCTCTACTACAAAAGCCTTCCTTCTTCGAAAGTTAGTAATAACAAGAGCACAAGTATGAACATAATGAGGCTGTAAAGGGGGAGTAGAATGGTTTTCGTGTGTGCTGTTATGTCATGAACTAACATCTGTTGTCTGATTTAGCCACTTGACATGTAAAATCTCAAAAAAATATTATTATGAAAATTCAGTATTGTCATTTCAGATCCTGCCATGCCCTTCTGCCCAGCAGAAACCCTGGCTTTCCCCGTCTTTCACCCACCTGACTCTTCCCTATCCACTCACCCACTCACCTGTTTACAGTTCCCCCTGCTCTTTCTCCTCATTTCCTGTCTCTCTCTACTGTTGCTATCTAATAAAAGCTGAAAAATAAATAAAATAAAAGATTCATGACAAAATTTGGTCTGAGAATTGAAATACACAGAGAACTTTATTAGGAACACCTGTGCACTTGCTTATTCATGGTATTATCCAATCAGCTAATCAAGTGACCGCAGTCCAACACACAATCATGCAGATACAGGTCAGGAGCTTCAATTAATGTTCATGCATGGGGGGAAAACAATGTGATCTGAGACCCTGCTTACACAACAACAGTTTTTGCATAAAACAGTAAACCTTGTTACGGTCTGGCCTTTTGTTCACATGACAACAGCACTGTAGGGGCCTGGGAACACAAACTTTTGAAGCCGGGTTCCACAGTGTAATCTTATGAAAATGCTGCCCTTACAATGGCAGACTATTGAACTGCATTTGTGTTCAGACTCATCAAGTTGCATCGCCATCTACTGGCCTGGCATGCATACTATTACATTTTCAATTGTTTTGCAGATCAGTGTGCACAAAGATTGTTTTCACAATGCTGGTGTGTGAACATGGAACTTTTTTAAACAGGGCCTCAATGACTTTGACCATGCCATGATTGCTGGTACTAGATTTGAGTATTTCAGAAACTGCTGATCTCCAGGGATTTTCACACACAACAGTCTGTAGAATTTACTGAGAATGGTGGAAAAAACAGCTCTGTGAATGGAAACACCTTGTTGATGAGAGAGGTCAGAAGAGAACAGACAGATTAGCTGGAGCTGAGAGAAAGGCCACTGTAATTATTTACAACTGTGGTGAACAGAAAAAAACAACTAAGAATGCATAAAACATATACAATTTGGAGGATGGGCTAAAAGAGCAGAAGACCACACTGGGTTCCACTCCTGTCAGCCAAGAACAGAAGGCTGCAGTGGGCACCAAAACTGAACAGTTGATGTCTGTAAAATGTAGCCTAGTTTGATGAATCTGGATTTCTGCTGAGGCAGCAGATGGTACGGTCTGAATAATGGTATGATCAGCAGCATGAATCTGCTGATCCAACTTCCCTTGTGTCAACAGTTCGGGCTGGTGGTGGTGGTGTAAGGGTCTGGGGGATCTTGGCACACTTTGGGCTTCTCAATAGACATTGAATGGCATCCGAATATTGTTGCTAAACATGTTCATCCCTTTGTGGCCGCAATTTACCCATCTTCCACTATAAACTAGCAACATGTCACAAGGAAAAGACATGTCAAACTAGTTTCATGAAAATGTGTACTTCAGTGGATTCTGTATTGTGTGTATTGCATGGTAGCTCACTGTAGGAGATTGCCATGGCATATTGGCTCTAGACTTATCATTAATGTCAGTAGTAACATCTGCTATTTATGACAAGTCATGTGCTGTTAAAAGATAAAAGGTCAGGAACGAGACAAAATATGATTCATAGCTTAAACTGCCTCACAATATCTATAGATTTAGTATTGACTACAGCAATATTATCTTAATTTATGGTTATTTTTGGACACAGATTGCACTTAGTTAAGGTTAGGGGAAGGTTGTGGTCTTGTTTAATATAAAAAATATTTGCTCTTTAACCTCGATCAAAGTGGGGTTTTTTGCCTGAGTCTTACCACAGACGACACTCTTGTGTGATGGCCACACATAAGTCATGCTCACTGTCTGATCTGTGCACATATATATGATGATCTATAGATAAATACAATAGAATTGTACAGATATTTTAGGCATTTGTATGCACAGGGAGATCTGTAAAGATATTGATATTGATATTTAAAATCTCTCCATAAAATATTATGTATTCATGTTGTGATGTGTTCGGAGGAAAATCTTGAGAGCTGGAGAAAAGATGATCACTAGGAGTTACGCCATCTCAGGCAGACGTATGCTAGCAGAGAAAAATGATGAACAATACAGTGACAAGTGAGCCAGAATAGTACTACACCAGATCTGAAGATGTCGGGTCCAACAGGGAGTCTGTAACCCCCGCTGGTTGAATGGTTGCAACATTTTTTCATATTTTACTCAACTAAGAATTTATGTTCTAAATCTAAAGGTGTCCAACGGATACCTATCAACAGAGGTTTGTGACAGCATTTTCACATGAACAATCTGAATTGGTAACCTGGGAACCAAACAAATCTAGCTCATGATGGACTGGGAGAAAGCAAACTGTAAATGTCGCTGAATTGAAAAAAAAAAAGAAAACTGTCCAGTCAGAAAGCGCACCCTCTCCCTCACCACCAATCACAGTGAGCACCAACCAACTAACATTTGTTCTGGAGCTATCAAGTGCACATCAACAGCTGTGTGACTCTGAGCCATTACGTTACATCTTGTTAGTGGAAAAACTCACAGATTAACATTAGCTGGTTAAGTAGTGAATATCACTCTAACAGCACTGGATGTGAGAAATGCTGTGGAACTGGGAGTGATGTCACCTCCTGCAGTCCACCTGAAGAACACCTCTGGTGTTAATGTTATATATATATATTTGTTTATTTTATATTTTTGGGGTGGGGTGGGGGGCTGGGGGGGTTGCCCTTATTTGGTAGGAAAGCGAAGAGATACAGGAAATGGATAGAGAGAGAGTGGGAGAGTGACATGCAGTAAGGGTCTAGCCGGATCAGGAGTCAAACCATGCACTCACTGCTCAGAGTACTAAGGCTCATGTGGCATGTGCCCTAGCCATTTGCTTATTAGCTCACACTGCCAATGCTATGTATATTAATGCAAACACTTCAGAGCGTTCCTAAAATGCTGTTTAAATTTAACAGTTTGAGAAAAAAGAAATGAACCATGAATGTTAACTATTTCAAACGTATCCTGGACTAGCCATTGTCATTGGCAGCTATTGTTAGCAAACATGGTATTTTGGACATACAAACAGCATAGCAACATGTCCACAGGTAAACATTAAGCGGTACTATGTGTATGACGGACTGAACGTGAAACAAATAAGACAGAACTGCTATACAACAGTTTAAATTGGCAGTAGAGTGTTCTCTTCTGTTGATACAAGTAGCAGCCATCTTGATTTCTCAGGTCAGGGTTGGTGCGGTTTCTCCCTTACATATTCCTTTTGGTGAATGATAGCTAGCATAAATGTTAATATATTTGTGTCATCATGTGTACAATTTTTTCACGTTAGTTGTGCAGTGTGGCATATAACTACATTTATTAACTATTTAATATACTATTAACTTATTTAACTACATTGTAATGTTATCTTTAACATATTAACCAGAGACTAGACTTCTTGGCATCTTGTGCCATTTGTGGTCTTCGAGTGCCACCTATTGGACATACTATTTTAATTGAGTTGTCTTGTAAGCTGTCATGTAGGTCTCACTCACTCTCTTGCTCTCTCTCTCTCTTTCTCCCTCTCTCTCTCTCTCTCTGTGTGTGTGTGTGTGTATGTTTTATGATTTGCCTCCCTGAAGAAAGTTGTAGGAAACTGAACTATTGTTTTAGGCCACTGTTGGGTGAAGCTCAGTGTTGTCTCACGCCTTTTATGAAACCCATAATATCTGTGGATTTCACTGTATCTGTGCATAATGTGTATACTACATCGCTTATATTGCTTGAACTAAAAAGGTTTTTTTGTATTTAAAAACACATACCCAGTGCTCAATTGTATAATGTATAGTATATGGATATTGGTGGTTGCGTTAGGTTGTGCATGAGTAGGTAGGGAAGGGATAGAGGATTCATCACAGTATACCCACTACTGCAAACTAGACTACATCACTGCTCAAGTCTTACCATTGTCACATGTTCTTTCTTAATAACTATAACATGCTCCTGTCCTTTCTTCTGCTTAGCTCAGCCTTGACTGAAACTGGATTTGGACAGTATTTTCTCAGTTTACCTCTTTGTCTACATCTTTATCTGTAAGACCTTGGTTACCCCAGCAACAGAGAGGAGAAGTGTTTCCAGATGTCCACTATCAGCCATAGTTTGAGCTAAATAGTAGACCCATGTAAAACACTGGAGAGGTCTTTATGACCTGAACTATTGGAGTGAGTATGAGGCCTAGAAAATATTTAAGTACGAGGTATGGTTATTAAATAACGAGACTAATGCTGTGATATAATTTTATTGAACATAAACATTTTTCAGTGTCTTTCTCCTTCAACATTCTCCCCTTCTGCATCAACACACCGCTGCATTCAGGTCTTCCACTGATCAGAGCAGCGCAGTAGGTCTTCTTCAGACAGTTGTCTCAGAACCTCTTTTCTTAACTTCTGACACAGACTCAAAATGTGTTCCTTTGAGCACAGATTTGATCTTAGGAAAAAGGAAAAAGTCTCCTGGTGCTAGATCAGGTGAACAGGGACGGTGATCAAGCACTGGGATTTGTTTATGGGCCAGAAACTGCTTTTCCTTTTGATCAGGAGTCAGAAGTTTTGGGACAGCTTTGGCACACACTTTTGTCATGTTCAAATTTTCACGCAAAACTTGAAAAATCTTTATCGATCTTTATCTGCTCTCATTCTAATTTGTTCAATTTGTTGAATGTTTTTGATGTGCATGGACGCCCAGAATGTTCATCGTCTTGGACATCCTCTTTGCCTTCATAAAATCTTTGTGCCATTCAAACACACGTGCCCGTAACATGAACATGTGAACCACATGGTTTTATCCTCATAAGCGCAGTCTCATTATTTGATAGCCATACCTCGTAGGCTATACTAAAGTGAGAAAAAAAATTTAAAAAATCCTTCACAGTGCAGTTGTAAAATTGTTTTACATGTATTAATGTTTATTTGTGGACTGGAATACACATTTGTGAGTACCTAAAATTCTGCACAAATCATCGTACTCATTTGTAATTCTTCATTTTCATTTGTAGATCATGTAATACATATTTGTGACCATTTTATATCAAATTTTGCTCCATACAAAACTTGCATGAAACTATTTAGAGAAGTTCACCATGGTGACAACTGTGGAAGCATGTGGACCTTGGAAAATCCCTCCAGAACCAACAGGTTTGACTGCCAGTTGACCTGGTGTCTGTGTTGCAGTAATGAATGCCTTCATGCCCCTCACTCTTTTTCACAACTTTTTTCACCCACTGTACAGACAAAACTGTCTAACAGTGTTTGTCCCAGCACCCCGGCAAAATGTGAGGGTGTCACATGCTTTGACTTGAGGACAGGTCCAGTTGTTGGCACTCAGCCTCCCACTCTTTAACAATGCCAGTTTGGGTAGGTGCCCTGACCAGTTGTTGCTACCTGAATGGCAGTGAGTGGGTTCTTTGACAAAGTCATCCTGGCCAGGATAGCCTCGGGTCCCTGATGTCCCACAGGCTCCACAATTTTAGGACAGACAGCGCTGCCAAGGTATATCATTCCTCTTCTAGCTCAGGTGAGAGAAGCCAAGACATTCCTGAGAACCTGCCCCAGTCTGTTCCTCAGCCAGTTGCAATCCTTGGCAGTTATAAGACTTATTTGAAGGGGGAACAGCTCCTCCACCAAGTGTGTTCTCTTAACTGACAGGAAAAATTTGTCAATCACTGCATTATATCAGAATGCCATTTGACAGATCAGACAAGGCCAGCGTCCAGTGCTCTCTTTTAGTTCATATATTGCAAAGCTGAATATTAAGTAAGTCTTAAATGGATTATTATTGTCTTTAGTATGCTGGTTATATTGTTAATAATAGACAAGCATACTGGTCTATAATGACAACTGTGTAACACTAAATATACATACTCCTCCCACTCTTGCTTTACTTTTTAATTCTAATTCAAAACTACAAAAAAATATTTTTTATTTATTTTTTAAATTTATTTATTTATTTTTCATACTTGCAAGAATTTATGATGAGTACAATCTTCTTTAAATACATATTTGCAATCTGGGTAATGTTGAAAAGCACTGAAGTACACACACACACACACACACACACACACACGCACCCACTCCCATATCCTGTATATATGCTGTCAATTATGAACGACAGCTGAGTCAAAATAAGTTTAATTGACTCTGTGTAGAGAGCATATTGCTATCCAACTAAATCTTTCACAAATTTTTTATGTATAACTTTCTACCTACATAGCAGTATAGTTCCATGACAAATATTTGAGCTGATTCTATGTGCAGTGATTATTGCATATCTTAGTCAAGCAATACAGCTGAAATCTCAGATTTTTACTCAATAACTTGAAAGCATTTACTAAATAAGATGGTTTGCTTTACAGAATGGTTAATTATTTCATATAGTTTCATGATGAGAAATAAGGACACTGGCTCCAGATAAAGTTAGTAGGTAATGTCATTTATGTCTAGAGGTCTGATGCCAAGAAAGATAAACAAAAAAGGGGAAGACCACTAGTCATGGTCTTCAGGTTTATGAGAATCTTAAGTGCTAAAGTTGAGGGTGACTGGACTTCTTTTAGATTACTTGAAACTTGAACTAATAGTAACGTAGAAGAAGTCCAGTTGACTTCAACTTTAGCACTTAGCACAGACTACCATGACCTGGATGACTGAGAACCTACACAGATATACGTTTATGAGAGTCCAATCTGCAGGGTTTTTGTTCTTGTTACTGTCCCTGATAGAAGTAACAGTTAAATGTCTAATGCTGAGATAAAGTTTTTTGGGTTGAATGAATCCAGGTTCATTCTAAAGATTTTTGAATATTTATTCCTGCAGTCAGAATGGCTTTGTGTCCATTAGAGTTGATCTCCTGACCTGGCTATTTGACCTTTGACTTGGATATATACTCCTTGGTGCTAATGGAAGGCCTGGTTTGAGAGAAGTTCTTCATAACTGCTTCTTATCACTGAATGATGGGGAGGCTGAAGCGAAGGGGAGGTTCAGGCCATCATTTTTGGGGACCTTACTTTTACCTCAATGTGGTTCCTGGTACATACTCATTTGCCTCTCTCCCGCTATGAACTCTGTGATAGTCTGAACACAGATGTCAGATGCAATGTTGCCACAGTGACATTAAACAACAAAACTGCAAGCCTGCATAAAATTACCACTTAATAGCTGTACATTTCTATAGACCTAATGCATCTCAAATTTCTGTGACCTAAAGTCTTTACAAACAAGTATTTTCCAAGAGTAAGACTAAATGATCATTAGATCATAGAAAATATTTATGTTAGATTTTGGCTCATTTTTGTAAGGAGGTGGGTTTTGTTACTATCTGGCAGAACTACACTTGCTAACATTTTCCCTGTTTCAAGCATTTGTGCTAAACTAAGCAATATTAACTTCATATGTTTTGAAAGGACTGTTAACAATCAAGTCCCCCCCCCACCCCCCATTATGTATTAGAGTCATGGAAAAAACCTCCTGGTCACTTGTGTTTTGGTAGAGTGACTAGAAGGAATTTTCTTTAAATAAAAGAAAGTCCACTTGGAGTTTGTCATTTAAAGGACTCAGAGAGCACAGGGGGAAGATTCTTTGGTCTGATGAGATGTAAACTGAACCCTTTGGGTGGAATTCATTATGTTTGGCTACTCATTACCTGGCTAATACAGTCCCTACAGTGAAGCATGGTGATGGAAGCATCATACTATGGGCAGGCTTCTCAGTGGCAGGGACAGGAGGAGACCGGTTAGGACTGAGGGAAGGATGAATGCAGTCAGATACAGAGCTCCCTTAAGAAAACCTGCTCCAGCGTGCATACAAGCAGAGACTGGGATGATAGTTTCAGCACAACAATGACATAAAGCATACAGCTAAGACAATGCTGGAGTGCCCTCAGGGCAAGTTTCTGACTGCCCTTGAGTGACCTAGCTGAAGGCCAGAGCTCATAGAGCATCTGTGGAGAGTCCTGAAGATGCTAGTTCACAGACACTTTCCATCCAGTCTGATGGAGATGGAGAGGATCTTCCTGGAAGAATGGGATAAACTGCCCAAATCCAGGTGCACAGAGCTTGTAGAGACTTACCAAAGACTTGAAGCTGTAATAGCTGCCAAACAGGCTTCTAGAAAATATTGAAGTAAGGGTCTGAATACCTTTGTAAATGAGAGATTTCAGTTTTTTAATTTCAACAAATTTTAAAAGATTTCTGAAAACATATTTTCACTTTGTCATTATGAGTTATCAAGTGTAGACTGATGGGCAAAAATGTGTACATTTTATTTATTTATTAATTATTATTATTAATATTATTTTTTACAAAAGTAAACAAAGTAAAGTAAAGGGTTCTGAGTAGTTTCTGGGGCAAAGTGAATAAGGACAGCGGTGACCAGAATACTTTTAGGGTATGTATATCGCCAGCAATGACCAGAATCTAATACAAGAGTCAGCGATGACCAAAATAAAATCAAAGTGGCAGAAAGAAACAATAGGAAACAGTGAAAAGCCTAAACACCACCACCACTGGTTATGACAACAGAGGACTCAAGGTCACAGGATTGACATTGGGTAGAAGCTCTGGAAGGTCTGGAAATTGAACTGGAAAGTGATTCAGCTAATTTGTTATGATGATGTGACGGGCTGTGATGATAAAACTGTGCCTGATGGATGACCATGTAATGCTTCTCATAAAAGGCCAGATGTTTTTTTAAGACAGGCACCCTTTATTGCCAACTGCTGGGTGCCACGTGGTACTGTGATGCAAACTATTACCAACAAAGAGTGGATGTTGATTAAACACCGATCATGGTAAGAATTAGGCTGAGCGTCATATAGCCTGCATTAAGCTACATCCTGAAAACTAGACCAGAAAAAGGCATCTGCTAGTAACAGAGTATAGGTGTAAAATAAGGCTTAGACATAAAACAAATATTGAATATAACATATGTGAATATTAAAATACTGACATGAATCTGGATGGTCTGTTGTGATTGGAGAGTGAGAGAGGCAGAGATGAATTCCGTAGAGGGTGGAGGCTGAAAAGGCCCTGTGGGGCATAGGGGACCAAGATTCCATATAATGTTACAGTGCAGGAAAAAGCTTGGGAATGAACACAACAATATTTTTTTCTTTCAGTGTCCAGACTAGTTCAGGTGAATGCTGGATTTAGGAGGATTGCTGAAGAATGATATACGGTACAGATAAAAGAAAAAAAGGAATCTTTCTTATTTACAATTAACATTGCCAATCAAAACCAAATAGAAATCAAACTCTTGCCTTTTGTCTGGATCAACAGAGCAAATAACATCACAGTAGATATATAAATCTACAAGAGACTGATGTATAGGCCCTACTTGACCACAGACCTGCAGACTTACTGACCACAGTGACATTTTCCCTGACGGTGATCTTTTTGTCACACTTGGGGAATGGTGGGAAATGAGGCTCATAGATGTTGACGTTTTTGTTCTAAGCCAAGTGCATAGAAGCTATTTGCTGCTTGCACGATGAATGACCAGTCTACTAATGATGAAGCAGAGGCTGAAGCACTTCCAGGGACTGAAAACAAGTGTCAATCGCTTGAATGCAGTTAGTCAGAGACTGCATGACCCGAGTATACTTGGAATACTCAGAGAAATACTGAAGGCTGTTTGAAATCCCAGCTTACAGAGCTGGGAGTGAAGGAGGCCTGGACCTGAACTCATGACAACAAGAAACTGAAAAAGGCAAAGTGAATGTATGCCATTTGCATTGATCTCACACTAAAAGAGAGAGAGAAAGAGAAAGGAACAGTTTTAAATATTGACAGCAACGAGATGATTGGCTAACAGAGGTCGCGGCAAAATCTAATTGATTTAACTGAAATGGTGAGTGCCTGTCAGCTGATTGAGTTGGAAGCAGGAAAAGGAAGAGAGAGAGGGACAGAAAACAAGAGAGACAATGTACATAAATAAAGTAGCATTAAGATAGATCTTGACAGTGCAGAAAATATAGCTATATAATTCTATTGGCATGTAAATAGAACAACATTTTTTAGCATTTTCAGACAAGTCAACTGATGAATCAAGACTACTTGAGTTATGTACATATACATTTTGTGCAGCTTTACATATGAGCATGGATGTTGTTCAGGTAGTGTATGACTCCATCCTCCTAGTTCAGCATACAACCTGTATGATGATAGGCAGAACATTGGAAATATAATTCTCAAATGGTCCTCCCTATAGAGCCTACTAAGATTTGAACCTCAATATATGAACTGCATTGAACATAGTTAACCCAAAGGTTGTTCTTGTTTGACATCACTGACCAACAGCAATACTCATCGTAGTGTACACACATACAGTATACCCCCCCCCCCCCCCCCCCCAACACACACACACACACACACTCCAAACACACACATAAAAAGGAAACCATTCAACATGAGTTGTTGTGATGTAATTACTTTTCATTTGATGTGAAAAATTATTCAAAGTCAATGAGATGGAAAGTGTTCTGCAGTCTATCATAAGAACTGGCATTGTTTACTTCCCTCCAGCACATCATTTGCTCTATCTCACAGTCACAATTATTCTCTCTGTCTTACTGTCATACACATTCCACTACAGTGTATCACATGCCTCATTTAACTAGACGCTAGTGTGCACATGCGTGTATGCAATCCCTTATGTTTCTGATGCTGCATTGTTTGGGTGTTTTTTTTTTTTTTAATAAATCGCCCTTGCTACCATCATTGTGTTACATCTTGTATTAACATGTGATGTGGATGTATGTATATCTCATCTGGATAAAGAAAACCCCATGGTAATGCATGTTTATAGAGGATAACACATATAAATGGATTTCTAAAGAGCAGAGTTTATGTGTTATGGGTTGAGAATGAATTCAACTCTATTCCTGTGCCTCCTGCTGTGACCTAAGGAGTCCATATATATATATATATATATATATATATATATAAAAGGCAGCCAGATCTAGGAAAAGTCTTGGTTGTTCCAAACTTCCTCCATTTAAGTATTATGGAGGCCACTGTGCTCTTGGAAACCTTCGCTGCAGCAGAAAGTTTTGTGTAGCTTTCCCCAGATCTGTGCCTCAACACAATCCTGTCACTGAGCCCTGCAGGTAGTTACTTAGCCTCATGGCTTGGTTGTGCTCTGATATGCATTGTCGGCTGTGAGACCTTATATAGACATTTCCAAATCATGTCCAATCCACTGAATTTAACACAGGTGGACTCCAATCAGGGTGTAGAAAAATCTCAAAGATGATCATGACAAATAGAAGGAACCTAAATTCCAAGTGTCACGGCAAAGGGTCTGAATGCTTAAATCAATGTGATATTTCAGTTTTTCTCTTTAAATAAATTTGCATACAGTTCTAAAATACAATTTTTGCTCTATCATTATTGGGTATTGAGTGTAGGCTGAGGAGGGAAATGGAATTGATTTGACTTTGGCATAGGGCTGTCATGTTCAATGTTCAACCCCCCATGAACTGAATTATATATGGGATAAGGTCCCACATAAATATCCAACTTTCTGCTAAAGTTAGAATATTTATGGTAATTTCACATGAGAGATTTCCATCTTTATAGTTCTCCATGATTTTAAGTTGGTTTGGCTCAGTAGAAAAAGGTGAAGTCACATTGTTCCAAGCACGATTCAGGAATTAGAAATATTTGAATCTAGATTTGATGACAGGTGAAGTTGCCTGCTTATGTTGCTAAACCACTGTCAGTTAAATATGATAAAAACTTTTTGACAGCTCTACCCACGTTATTTGCACATTGAGCTTGGATCAGAATGTGGGCAGAGTAGAGAAAATGGGAAGCAGGTGAAAATGAAGAGATCCAAGATCAGATTGAAGCCTTAATGAAAACTGAATTGTTGCTTCATCTAATTAATTATATCTGTTTGTACTTGATTGTATTTAGCTCTAGGTATATATCTGTCCCTTAGATTCTGATGTAATTATATTGATCTGTAAAGCACATGATTCAGCAGCAGAGTACTGGAAGAATGCTATGATCAGATATCATGTCATCCAGATAACGTATCCATAGGGAGACACTGCATATTAATATCATGTCAAAATTGTGTCTTACACTTTTTTCAAGAGACAAGACAGAGCTACAAAACCAGAATTGAAAATATTGGAACTAGGAGGTTCATTTCTTCTACTATTTGGATAAACAAAAAATCTGATGAAAACTAAGATAATGAACTTGGCTTAATAATTTGCAGCAAGTGACTGAACCACAGTGTTTGCTGTCTCCTCCACAGATGGGCTCTGCATTTACAGTTAGATATGATCCTGCAGTTTTGGCCTTTGTCCATCTGATGGCAGTATGACTCCAGCTCTGAAACCTCCACTCAATCCTCCCTCTTTGTTCTTCTGCCAATTTTTCCTCTTCTGCTGCCTTTTTCCACTTAGAACATCTATGAGAAGAGAGAGAAGGAAAAAAAAAAATGTATCCCCGGGTTAAAATAAATAGCCTTTCACAGTTAATTTAATTGACTATTTTGTACAAAATCGAGGTAATTCCGCCTCGGCTGCAACAGCAAACAAGAATAGCATTGCCTTGGCAATCAGTTACCACCAAACACAGAGAAAGGCTTTAATCTGCTTCTATCACAGAGGAGCCATGGCTGAAGTTTGTTCAGACACTGTGAGGCACCTGTTTTCTTAATTGTTGTAACATCTCTGCAGCATAAAAAATACACTCTCTGGAGCTAGGGATAAAGGAAAAGATGTAAAATATTTTACCTTCAACAATAGGAGTTACAGAGCAACAGAGAGTAAAGGAAGAATGATGAATACAGTGAAATATATTTCAATATATGTTTCATACCCTCTCTGCATTACTCTAAAAATGATTTGCATATGTATGTATATTTTAAGAAAGTTCCTTAATCAGGGGCCATTATGTTGAATGGTAAAATCTCATGGAAAAATTTTTAAACACGAGAAAATCTTTATTATCATTTAAAAATTGGATGTTAATTTCTTTGTTAATGTGACTTTACATTTTGGTCTGAGGTGTGAAATAGTCTCTTTGTGTAATTTCAGAGGTTCAGAGTTTAGGTCAGTGTCCAGAAGTGGTTCTTATCCTCCACTCTCTAACTTCTTAATCATCTTTCTCTCCTGCTGGCTAGTTGCATGTGTGGGTGTACAAGTGTGAGTATGTGTGTCCCTCAGTGTCTGCCTGTGAAACAGAGAGCATGTCCGTCTGAGGTGTTGCTGTTCTCGCCTGTCCTGCTACCTCCAGCTGCGTGTCTACCGCCCCCCGCAGGCTGGCTGAGGTTACCCCACGCTGACCTGTTTAATTGTCTGCCTGTCCCAGCGCCCACCAGTGAGTGTGTCTGTGTTCCCGCTGCGCTGAGGAGGACAAGGGCGACAACATCCACACACACACACAAGCATGCACGCACGCAAGTTACACATGAGGGGTAAGAGCATTAAAACATGAACAAAACCACACAGTGTCTCAGTGAGATACTGTCAGGCACATGTTGTAAGTGTGTGTCCCATTAAAATGTGCTTATATCAAGGAGCTTCTCTCAAGTCTGTCTGTTGTTTTGAGTGTGCTGAAACAAGTGCAAACATCCCACCCACAGATTTAGTAACTGCAGCTTCACACTAGCAACTAGAGGAGCAACTCATAGAGTCAAGGCTGCACTCTCCTCACTGTTTATTCTGCATCCAGATTTGCATCTACACTAAAATACTCATCAACATATAATCATGCAGATCACACTGAATTTTTAAATCCTGTCTCAACATGTTAGATGAGACAGACAAATTCTGCAAAATATTCCACAATAGCCATTGAAATTGTAAGCATGAGTTGTATGGTGAATGGTAGTGATGCTGGTCATGGTAGTGTCCTATCTAGAAGAGGGTGACCACACAGTAGTGTCTTCTGCCACCTGTGTTTCAGTGAGCCTCGACCCTGGTGGTACAATAAAATCAGCAGAGTTAGAGAGTGGTCGTCCTTTCATTTTCTGTATCTACTGTGTAGTTGAAATGAACTCAAATCTTTCAGGATTGTGTTAATATGTGTTTTTGTCTTTTGTCCTCGTTATGCAATTGCATAATTTGTTTGAGACATTTAGCAGTTTTAGTAAAAATGGACAGAGCTCATGCTGCCTGATGCTTGTGAATCAAGGAATATAGCTGAATGTGTTTAATATAGTGGTTCAGAAATGGCCACATGGTGGCAAAAACTCAGCATTTCTTTCACAGTTTGGGGCCAAACCTTTCACCAAATCTCAGTTAAAGTGCTTATGTTCTGTTTGAGATATCTGGTGAACATAGTACATGCAGTAAAATATGGATAGGTAATTAATGTGGCTGAACAGCAGTAGCTACATCAAAACAAACACAACACACAATGTGTCAAGCTAAACTGCTGTACAGAAGTCATAAGGAGGTGCTTTGCACAACACAGAGGGGCACCTGCACCTAAAGTAGACATCTACTATATAACCAAAGAAACTTACAGTCTATCTTTTAGTGGGGTTTTTCCTCCTTTTTTTTACTGTTGTTACATATCTACCCAGAGCCCCTTGGGTTTAACCCAACCTGCAGATCAGAGAATGCTCATATCAATGGATTTTATATTATGAGTCATTTTGGAAGGCAATGAAAAAAAATGCCTATTTCATCACTGAGGTGGGACTGAACACCTGAATCTCATACCCTAAACATGAACTGTAGCTTCATGCAATAGGCAGTAAAACTGTCCAGATCTCCCAAAGAGGAAGGTACTGACTTGGACGACAGTCATAGCTTGCTTGTACCTGGTGAAACTGCAACCTCTGGGAACAGCAGACACCATAAGGCAGCATCTGGTGGACTCCAGTAGGAGCAAAGGAGGGTTAGCCATCTGACCCCCGACACCCTCATTTCACTTAGATCGATTTTCTTCTAATGAACCTCCAACCTGGCAACAGAGTGCCATCACCAGTGGACTACACAAACACACAGATCATAAGTTATCATAACTATCACAACTTTCTACAACATATTTTTGGAAAATTACAACAACAGATATTTTCTCTCATGGGTTGACAGGACACAGAGATGTGCAGATTAGATAGAACTTGATCTGTTTATAGCAGCTGTGCATTTGATTGACATTACTTCCGCATATAGCAGGATAATGCACAAACAGAGTCAACATTCTCATATATCTATACTTGGCCAGATTTATCCAGGCAGAATGATCACTTAGTGCTGATCAGGACTGTAGTTTTGTCCTGGTATTAACATGTGATCTGTATCTCTACACAATATCTGGACAATGATGGCTGATCCACAGGCCTTTGCATTTACACTTGATATTAATCATCACTGATGTTGTCTCAATTGTGGCTGCATTATCATCAGATTCTTAATGCAAATTAGTCAGACTTGCTGCTGGACTTGTCAGCAAATAGGGTCACAGGTTGAGGGAAGCAATGCTATGGACAGGCATCACTCATTCTCAAATCACTTTTTATGAGGAAAGATTTGCTAGCTACTGCTACTACTTGTGGCTTTTGCTAGCAGGAGGAGGCAGATTTTTTTCTTAAGAACACGGTCATGCCATACAAATCACATTTACACCTGACTGAGATCAGGACACAGTGCAAGCCTGGTGAGCTCCAGATGTGGTCTGGGCAATTCGATCAAATTTTCATCACAATGCATTCTGCATGCAATTACACCTGCATTAACATTCTATAACAGATAAAATATCCAGATACAGATCACATTCTAATGTAATTTATAAATAGGGTCAAGATAAAGGAATCATCTTCCCTGGATTTGATATTTAAAAAATCTACAAACATATCCTTTTAATGCTACACCAAACACAACTGACTTGGCAGGAAATCACAAGAAGAAATATAGTGTAGATTAATATGAAATCTATATCTTTGTGTCATGTTGGAGAAGTGGATACTTTCCAGTGTGTCTGTGAAGTGAGAGCTGAGAGGGATTTCATAGTGTGCTCTCAGTTGCGGATCATAGATGCTCAGCCACCCCAGGGCAACATGGGGCATCAGGATAAACTACAGGCCAAGGGAGGGAGGCTGACATGTTTCTTAACTGTGTGTATGTGAGTGTGTATGTATGTGTCTGAGTGTGGAGATCATGGGTGTGTGGGGGCTATTAGTGGGAGGTGTGTGGCTTGGGGGTTGGTAGTGGTTGCGGTAGGATGGATACTGAGGGATGGTGTGTGTGTTGTGTGGGTGTGTGTGTGTGTGTGTGTGTGTGTGTTTGCACTTCCACGCCAGCCCCCAGGCCGGCCCCATAGTAATTACACACTCCAGTGGCTGGACTGGGAGGGAAATTGAAGGCCTGAGCTGGAGGCCCCAGCTGCCTTACTCTCCCTCCCCATCAGCCTGCTGCTGATTGAGCTTGCCTAACACACACACACAGACACACGCACACACACACACACACACACACATATATATATATATATATACACTCTGAAATAGCCATGGCCGCACATGCACACTTTTGCTCTATTTCACTTTTGCATACACAAGCACTGTCTTGCTCTCTCTCTGTCTCTCTCTCTCTCTCTCTCTCTCACATACACACATATACACACACGGCAATCCTCAGAGGAAATTCTGCTTTGTGTTGCGGTAATGAGATTCTCACACACCCGGCCTTATTTACCAGCCCAGGCCAATAAAGGGTGGGACTGAGTTAGTGAGGGCTTGGTGTTTGTGTGTGCATGCATGTGAACACTGTTTATGTGTGAGTGTGTATGTGTGTGTGTGTGTGTGTTTGAAGGTGGTGGTATGAGCTCATCCAGCCAGCTTCTGTTCTTGATGATGACATCCTCTGATCAAAATACCTCCTCCTCCATCATCCAGACTGAGGAGGTTCAGGTGCCATGGTTAAAAAAAAGCAGATGGGATGTACTGGAAATCTTAAAAAAGACAAAAAGCAGCATTGCCTTCATTGATTACCCTGCCATATTTTTCTTTGGAAAGGCATGTCCATATCCATCATGGATCTGTGCTGAAAAGGCCCTGGCCTACACCCAAGCACTGTCATTCCTGATCAAGATAGTTAGGTACGGTGAAGCTGAGAGGATGGGGGAGACTCAGGTTGGTCTGTTTCACAGCCAAATTGGCACTTGTTCCTCATCTGTCTCTTTCCTTGTCTGTCACACTTACACCAGTGCCAGCCCTCTCCACTACACTGGAAACCTGCATTCATAGGAGTCTTTGAAAGCCTTACACTGACTTTTGTATTTAGGGTTCATAGTTAGAAACAAAGGGAGTATTGGCTATCTTTCATCTACTGCATTTAACATAGTTTTGTCACCATGCTGCAGTGGTGCATTTTGGACATACAATAGTGTTTGATATATTTAAATGTGTTTTCGTGGTTGACAATAACACAACAAATATATATATGCTATATATATGCTATATTCTCTCTCTCTCTCTCTCTCTCTCTCTCTCTCTATATATATATATATATATATATATATATATATATATATATATATATGTATGTTTGTGTACATCCATCAGTTGTACACAAACACCAGTCCACCTGAATGCTAATATTGCTCTGTTGGCCCAGTGGGTAAATCGGCAACTGTTTGCTAATGTGCCATAAAACTTTTCAAAGGGATAATATGTCATTGTATATTTAGTGTGTTTTGCTACTCCAAAGTGGCAAAAAATGGATGAATGCAGTCTTAAGCAAACTTGTGCTTAAAAAAGTGTGCAGAAGGTAATTATAACACTGTAGAGAAATCACTGGAAACAAAATGGCTGCCTGAAAAAACAAACATCTAAAACATCGCAACATGCTTCAAAAATTGAATGTTGAAGTATTGTAGTATTCCTTAAATGCCTCTCATAGACAACCAATCAATGAATTCTGTAGTTACATTCAGTCAAATATACTGCATTATATTGATTATACAGTATCAGTTTGGCATATGTGGGATTTTGCACAATGTAAAATGTAAAAAGAGAAAAACATACACTATGTGCACATGTTGGTCTCACCTCAGGCTTGTCGCCTCTACTGAGTATGTGACTGTGATAAAGTCACTTCATTCCCCTCCCTCTCCTCCTCTTGTTCGTCCCCCGACTCTTTACATGCAGCAGGGGGGTGAGGAGGGTGTGTGGTGTGGACGAGGCAGATTGTGCTTGTGTGTCGGAGGCCATGGTGTTAGCGGAGGAGGAGAGGGAGGCGTCTCTTTGAGGATTCGGCCCGCTCGCCTCGCCTCGTCTCGCCTGCCTGGCTCTTTGAAGCTGTTCGATGACCGCACAGGGCAACATCACTGCAGGTGGGGGGTAGGCGGGTGTTCCTGGTGTTGGTGGTGGTGGGGTATGGAAGCCTGTCATTTGTATACAGCTGTTTCTTTCATCTTGTCCAGCTCCCCTCCTCCTCCCACTCCTCATCTCTTCCTTTACCCTCTCCTCCTCTATTCCTCTCTTGCTGTTGCTTTGCTCTGTCTCTGAGACCCCTTCAAGCTCTTTAAAGAAGTTGTATGCTGCAGCTAGGCACCCAGGCCTGCAGCCAGACGAGCTAGAGCAGGCTGCAGGAAGCGGAAATAATTTTGAAAGGCACCAACACAATAGCTATCATTAAGATCAAACGAAATAGTTTGTATGAAGTTGGATCTATTTCTTGAGCACTGCTCATCTTATCCTGATTTTCAACCTTGGAGTCTGTCTGTATCACAGCTTCTTATTGTACATTCATCACAACAACAAAAGGATTTGATGCATCTATTTCATTGCTCTGCGGTAGGACACAATGGCAGTCCTACCATCGGACAGACAGAATCATTTTAGAATTATTCTGTTAATAATATGGCTTTATTACATACCTCACAGAACAACCCCTTTTCTCAATTGTACACATACATCTGCAAATGCTGAAAAACCTGTGTAATGTAGGGTACAGCACACAAATGATCATACAAGCAGTTCACATTGGCTTGCTGGAAACTCCAACTCCCTCATAAGAAAAGTATATACAGTTACTAAACCACATTTATCTTTGATGTATCTTTGATGACACTCAGGTGTTTACAGAAGACTTTCTGCCCAAATCACACAAAATGTCCTTCGTGGACCTGAGAGTGATGAAACCCAATGCTAGAATGAGACTACACAATATTTTTGTCTTTTGAGATAATGACTGTGTCACATGAATTCACAGGAAAGTCACAAAATCATGCCATGATTTGGCTGAAAGACATGACAGACTGGAGACGGACCAATCATGACAAATTCACAACGTGAATTTTGGATTTCATTTTGTAAATCACCAGTGCCAGGGAATTCTTGGTTCCAAATGAGAACACCAACGATGAATGTTTATGCACACTATTTCATGAATGAAAATGAATCTCAAAGTATTTATCATGAAATTAAATGAAACAAAAGATCTTTTGAAAGATTTTTTGCTTTGCCATGTTACAGATGTGTGCAGATAAATGGTGTGATTACCTTCCATGATGACACACAGTATGGTAATTACTCTGACCAATGCTTTTTTCATGACTGTCTGTCAGGTCAGGCCTTTATCAAGTTTTATTTTTGTAACTTTGGTCATCATTTCCATAGCTAAAAAGAAGTAACAAACTTCAAAGTTAGCTAACTCATTTGAGAGAGAAAACAAAGGCAAAGTGTCCATTGTAAAGATCAGTCATAGGTTCCAGAGAGAATAGGGACAGGAGAATATAGCATAAGACAGATTCCATGTAGAGATGTAAAGTGGTATCAATAATACAATAGTGGTAATATAGTAATGACAATTAAAGCAGTACTTACAATAGTAGCAGTACTTATAATTTCTAGGTGTTGAGTGGGGTTGTAGGAGCAGCAGAAGGCTTGTCATCACAGATCAGACTCTACAGCTCTGGAGGCCGGGAAATGGCAAATCACCCACCAGTCTAGGCCTATAACAGCATAACTAAGGGATGGCTCAAGCAAGCCTGAGCCAACCCTCAGGTTGTGGGATTGGAGGGAACTATAAGCTCTGTAAGATAGGATGGTGCATGACCATTAAGGGCTTTGTAGGTGAGGAGGAGGTGAGAGAATTGGAGGTGGTTTTGCTTGAGAAACAACATGAATCACTCACAGCCTAGTGAAACGAACATGCTAACAGAAGCATAAACATATGCTTCCATACGGCCTGCATAGCTGTATTGATTAAAATAGAAGCGTATCCATTCACAAGATGTACAACTGAAGCATACAGCTGAAATACTTCCTGTTTATCCATCTATTCATTATCTTTACAGCTTATCGTTAAGGGTTTGGGGGGGGACTGACACTGGGAAAGAGGTGGGGTACACTCTGGGCAGATCGTCAGTCTATCACAGGGCTAATGTAGACAACCATTCAAGCTCACAGTCATGCCTATGAACAATTTAAAGTCACCAATTAACCTGCATATCTTTGAACTGTGGGAGAAAGCTGGAGTACAGGGAGAGCATACAAACTCCACACAGTGAGGTGACAGTGCTAACCACTGCACCACCATGCCGCCCACATCAAATTTAGACAAGTCTTTATTGTTTTGCTCATTTGACTAATTCAAGAAACTTGCCCAAACTATTATCATTGCTAATTATAAATAATCTTGAGGGTCTTAAGGTTTATCTGAAATAAGTAAACTCACTACTAGTCTATTCACCAGATGTTTATGTTTATATAAGATTTTTTTTGTAAAACTATTTCCAAGGTCCATGATGCACTGTACATTTTCATCAACTGTTGAACCTGTGAAGAGTTTTGTTGTCATGAGGAGGTTTAAATGTTGATTCAAAGGATTTCCTACTGTCCATCTGTCCATCTTGTAGTCACATATTTTACTTTAATTTAAAAATTTTCAGACCACAAACACTGATTGTATGACTATTGTATTAAACCATTCTAGTCCTAGAGTACAAGAAACTCTACTTTATTTTACCCTCATACAGCCAAACCAATTTCATTCAACTTAAAAGAAAAACATATGCCACATGTAAAAGGTAACTAATATTCTCTTTGAAATTCAGCATATGACACAAAGAATGCTATTGACAGTCTGTTCTGTTGTCTATGATAACAGAACACAGCTCCTGGATAATCTTATAGTCTTTGCGCTGAAACACTTGACAATCCCCTCTGTTCTCACTGTAATATACACACCACATATGCCTTGATGTGTTGCTACACCAATTAGCAGCAATTAACACTAGCCCATTGAGCACCTGCGTTTCGAGCTCTGGCATCTGGGTTGCATTATCAGAAGTATGTTGTTGTATTATCAGAATAAGTGCGGGAACACAGAAGCCATCCCACTGGATTCTTGTCTGTCCCGGGAGGGTCTCTGTGTGTTTCTTTCTCAGCTGCAATATTCAGTGTTTTCTTGTATTATAAAGAATGTCATGCTGAACTTATCAATCCAAATCATTTAACTATACCTCTCTTGTTATTTAAAGGCCATCTAGACATCAATCAAACATCTATTCTCCTACATGAATGAGCTCCACCACCTCAGTGCTCTCTGCCAGCCGTGTTGTTGTAAATGATTGTTTTGCATTAAGTTTCCTGAGTACCCATGAAGAGTTGAGAGACTGCTCTATACAAACAGGCAGAGTGGTTGTTATTTCAGCTGTGATGCCTGGCTCACCAGACACAGAGAGCGGCATATCGATCGGCTGTCACTGAGCATGCAAAGCAGCAGTCTGAAGGAGACGCTAGAAAGACAGCGCAGGCAGCTAGGAGAGGAGAGAATAGCTCATATAAAGCAAGAGCGAGGGAGGTGGAGAGGCTTGAGAGTGTGGTGGAGAATACTGACTTGTAAAAGATGGAGTTCAGGCTGTGTGCAAGATTTGATGTAAAAATGTAAATATAGTCGTAGGGCTACACCACCTGATCCAAATTCATGGAGATACTTGACAAATAAAGATAATTCAAAACTTAATGGATATGTTCAAGCTTTTCAAGTTTTTTTTTCATATAATTCTCACATACTTTGTATACATCGAACATGCTATTGGTTGCTGTAATTATCCCTCCTCTCTATACTGGCTGTGAACAATACCTTTGTTGTCTAATTGGGACCTGCCGGGGGACTGCAGATGTAAATTAGCCTGATGCTAACTCTAGTACAATGCATCAAAAGGCAACATTTATGTTTAAAATTGTACATGGTCCCTATCAAATAAATAAAAGTAAATAAATAAATAGAATAAATCTAAAGTCCTCTTTTGGGCGAAAATGTATTCTAAAGTTCTGCTGAAGTCTGGGTCAGCCTGATGAAGAAGGTATCTTCATCGCAGCAGTTGTACGTAGGTTTGTTGCTATTGAAGGTGTCCTGAGCATTTCCTAAAGATCTGTACGTTTTAAAGGATCAAGAAAGTATTGGCTAAAAGAAATCCAATCAAAATCCCATTTTTTCACTACAGTACTCTATTATATTTTGTCCACCTCAGCCTGCTGTTGCAGCACTGCTCTTTACGACAGCAGTGCAGTATTTCTCTTGTATATAGGAGTCAAAATTAGAGAGCAAATGGTGAATGTTCTTTAGGTTGGAGAAATTCAAGAATTCACTTTGAATGAGCCCTAACTCTAACTCTCTCTCAGTGTATAAAACATTCCAGTAGCAGCTTTTCACTTCTAGCCAGTGATGAGCATTGTTTTCACCTGCTAAAATGACAAACATCATCTGTGGTTGTTGGTGATAACTGTCCCTCATGTTAATAATGTTAATTCTGTGAGCAACTTGTTTCCAGAACAAAACTGTCTGTTGTTTTGTTAAAGTGCTTTCTGCAAGCTGGTGTCTGTCTCTCCAAATATAGCTTGTGAGTGATGTGTCGTCACTCTAGGAGTTGCTTTCTCTCAGTTAAAATGTTACTTATATATCAAATCAGCTTAGCATGGAAACACATTCACAAATTTTTTTTACAATTCACATCTCAGCCCTACTTATTTTCTGCCATGTCCTCAGACTTTCCCCCCTGTCTCAGTCGCTTATCTCTTTAGTATCTTTTTGGATATACCATATAATGTACCCATGTCTCTACTGCAATTATCCATTTACTTGAGAAACTCTTATTTTGAAAGGTCTGATATATCTGATTTGGCTCTTAATAATACAGATGTGCTTGGGAAAAAAACAAATAGGGATTCCTTATGTGATCCAAGGTCCATTGTGAGCTTATTAAGAACCCCCTTACAACATCTATGTAATTTAATTAGTTAATGAACTAAAGCCAAATTCAATGGATATATTATTTTGTCAGTGTACTGTGTTTTTAACCATGACATGACAGTCATGACCATCATGATGTGTAAGAGGACATGTGTGCATTTTAAATAAAAGAAATGGTTCATGTTCACTGTGTGTGTGTGTGTCTGTGTGTGTGCATTTTACTAACATCACCATGAATGTTTCCTTGCCATTTAGAAGAAATGGTAGAAAGAAATGTCTGTTAAAGCAGTTTGCATGTTTTATATCTTGATGCAACAGAAATTTCAACTTCAACCTTTACCCACCCTCACCCATTTAGCATTTATAAGAAGAATATAAATGCAATAAATGGTATATGACAGAATAGTGTCATTTTAAGCAGATAATTAAGTGTTAGTCTACAGTATTTTTCAACAATTAAAACTTCTCCTATGAAGACCTAATAATTATTTTTACTGATGCATTATATGCTATATTGTCATTCATTATCTGTTTATACAGTCAATTCAAGTCAAGTCAATTTTATCTATATAGCGCCAATTCACAGCAGAAGTTATCTCGAGGCACTGTACATACAGAACAGGTCTAGACCGTACTCTTTATCTTATAAAATTTACAGAGAGAGACCCAACAGATCCACCATGAGCAGCACTAGGTGACAGTGGCAAGGAAAAACTTCTTTTTAAGAGGCAGAAATTTCAAGCAGAACCAGACTCTTGGGTTAAGAGAAAGACAACATTGCAAATACACAGTCTCCATCAAAATGTTAGTAATAATAATAATAATAATAGCTACAGGAATAATAATGACAGAGCAGTGAAACATTAATAGCAATAAAACTACCACTAACACTATATATACAGTGTTTACCAGTTACCAAGAGGGGGAATTATAGTTGACAAAAACATTTTATTAACACTCACATCTGCTTGTAATCACAGTATAGGGTTTAAAAGCCATTACAAGCATCTGTACAGCCTAGAAATGCTAACTTCATATTTATCAGTTTAAAACTGCATCAGTTACTTTGCAGCCACTCATGGACAAAACTCCACACAAGGCTGAAATTCACACGTGATGTATTATGGCCAACTTACATGTGAGCAAACAATTGCCTGTTTACACATCCAGCAACAAATCATTAGTGTTCATTTCAACTTTGCTGTTCATCTTGCTCTCACCAGCTATTATATATATATATAATATATATGCAAAAATACAGATATGAGGGGAACGACTGGATTGAGAGGTAAATCTTTGTGGGTTTGTGCAACAAGCAATACCTTTCATGTTAGACTTGGATAGGCTATTCCTCTCTTTGCTAGATCACTGACTTTCTCCTTATGATTTAAGAATGTAACACAGTGTAACAACAATGCGAAAGCAGAGTCCGAGATTTTAATATTAATATTACTATAACTTCTTTATCTTTTTATTGCAGTTAGCGCTGAGGTCATAAACCAACGGCCACAATCACTTTACAGAGTAATGTTCTGTACAAAGAATGTAATATTAGTTGCTTCTGGGAGTGATTAAAAATGAGTTAAGTTGGGAAAAAAGTGTGCATCAAAGATATAAATAATAAGACATAAAACACAAAAAAATAAAAGAATAAAAGGTAGTAAAATAATTATGTATTATTTTAGATCATTCAAAGTAACTGGATTCATTAAAAGACATAGATACTGGTTTTTAGCATTTTGCAGAGCTCAATATCATTTTATCAGTCTTTGTTAAGCAATTTGTTGTATGCTGAAGTGTAAGTCATAAAATAGTGAGAGAAAACGACTATTTGATTATGCTTTACTATACTGTAATTGAATTTTACATCTGACTGCACTGTATCCAGACAGATAATACAGTAATAGTGAAAGTGACTTTGCTGATATTTTGCAAGAACTAAGTTTGACCATTTTTCTGGCAAATTAAAAAACTGTTCCATTTATTCAGTGTGTTCCATCCCGCCCTATTATGTAGTATTTACACTCAAGGGAGACCAGAATGTTCCACTGAAACCCAGAATGTAATACTACTAGTATCTGGGTTTTCAATAAAATGGCAACATTGGCCCTGAATAGTTGCAGCCTAATTTACAAGTCTAACCCACATCTTCACATCCCTCAAATCCAGGCTGAACCTCATCACTGTAGTGAGAACACTGAGAAGGTGTTAAATTACAACAACAAACCGGCTGGGACTGTCTTTCACACCTTGTCCCATCACACTAACAACCACTGATATATACAAATGTGCAAGATCTGGCTCCATTTATGCCAATCACAGCCACACAATTATAAACACTGGCATAGAGTGTAAGTACAACAAGGGAAACAGTGAGGGCTGAACCAAACTGACAGTGTGATCTGCATAGTTGAAATACTTCTGTTTAACCAATACTGAAAGTAAATGATGGTAAAATAATACATAGTTGAGTTTTTTAAATGCTATTTTTATGCTGAAATACTCATGTGCACAATATTTAACACAGTTCTAGTTTATTACTTTCTTGTCAAGATACCTATGTTTTGTAATTGTTATGGTAATAATTATGTTCTGTTGATAAACATAATAATGAAACATTTTTAATGAAAGTATCTGGAAATTCACAAAATATTCATATTCAACATAATAGTATCTGAAAAAAGATCAGTGCCAAAATCAAATATTGAAAAGCACGATTAAGGTTTTTATAATAACGTTTAGATGTGGTCAAATGTTTAAAAAGTCAGTAGTGATGGTACAAAGGACATGTTTTTCTTTTTGAAATTTAAACAAAACCACAGTCTTTTCCTAAATACCAAATGAACTGCATTTATATAGTGCTGTAACCCAAAGTGCTGTACAAGTTGCCTGTCAATCACGGCATTCATACACACTCACACTGAGTGATTATCAGCGAACTACCATGCAAGGCAGTGACCTAAGATCTGGATGAATTTACAGTTCAGTTTCTTGCTCAGGGACACTTCAATATGTGGACCGGTGGAGTTGAGAATCAGACCACCAACACTGGCTCTCAGCAGGTAGAACCAGTAATTGTCCTAAACTCTATAATCTCAACCAAAGTGTTTTCGTAACAAATGAGGAAAAACCCCAGACTATGGTATGAAAGTGTGATGCTTTGTACATATTAGAAAAAGTTATTTAGTTGTAGAAAATGTCATTTTTGGGAGATAGGGCTGACTAAGGCTATGGATAAAAAAAAAAATAAACTGAGGGTTTGAAGAGGAAATTAGTTCAATGACTGAAACTGACAATGAGAGATACATTGTGGCAGAGTGTGTATATCTGTCCATCACAATAAGCATGTAACTAACTGAACAGCCTCAGAAACAGCTAGGATGACAAATACAGAAACCAAGACTAATGAAACACTCTTAGCAGCTTTTAAAGTGGCGACCCACCACACCTATGCAATCATACTCATCATTATGAGACATCTTACTACCTTGAAATGAATAATCAATCTGTGAAACTCAACTAACAGCTATAAAGAGAGATACTTAGCATTCAAACAAATGACAATTAAACTGACCCTTTGGGATATCTGATGTTCTCAAGGAAGAATATTTTGGGCTGCTGAAAATTTTAGTGAACACTAAACTGACTGAAAAATCCTTTTCAGTAAGATGTATAAACTCCAACTATAAAATATGATGAAATTGGTTATGCCTACCAAGTTAAAGAATTTTCCAAAAATAAATAAATAAATAAAATAAAATCTCTCATATTAGCTCATATTAGATTACATCAAAGAAGTCTCTAAAGTACCAGTTTAAGAGAGAAAAAGTTATTGAGTGTGAGTAACAAGACACATTTATCAAGTCATTTGTATAAAAGTAACTTTTAAGCAACTGTCAGGTGATCACATGACTGGAAAAAACAACAACATAAAGTGTCTCTAAACAGTTGTGGGTCACCACGCCCTGCCAAAACAGCTTCAGTGCACCTTGGCATTGATTCTCCAAGTCTCTGAACTCTACTTGAGGATGGAATGACATTCTTCCAAAAGGTATTCCCTCATGTGGTGTTTTGATGATGGTGGTGGAGAGCACTGTCATGTCATCCCCCACAGGTGATCAGTTGGGTTGAGATCTGGTGACAGCCAAGGCCAAAGCAAATAATTCACATCATTTTCATACTTATCAAAACATTGAGTGATCCTGTGTGCCCTATGGATGTGATCATTATTATCCTCCCACCAGGATAGGGATGTTTCATCACAGGATAAAGTGGATCACTCAGAACAAGTTTGCATTGATTTGCAATGGGACAAATGACCCAAACCATGCCATCAAAATTCCCCCCACAGCATTAACAGAGCCACTCCATCCCCTCACTGCAGGGGTCTAACACCCAGACCTATACCATTCTCTTGGTGGACAACACACATGACATCACTTTTCCCCACATCTCTGTAGACCAGTGCCAGCAGTTTTTTTTCACTACTTAATTGTCAAATGTGCATTTATCTTTGGAATGAGGGATTTATGCACTGCAACCCTACTATAATATCCCTCGCTCTGTGTCATTGACAGCTCACTGAAGTTTTACTCATTGACGAACCTTCAGAGGGTGATGCGATATGATTGGTACAATCAAAACACCCAACCGGAACACACAGATGCAGGATCATTGTATGGACTCAGCTTGGGGATATAATGATATGATTAACAGCTAATTCAGCTAACTGCAAAACTACAGTATGAAAAGGTGAGCTGGATACCTACTGATTTTTTAAACAAATTTTGATCTGAGAAAGACACCTTTATCATTAATACAAGTCAGAGTAATTGCTGTATTCTTGATAGCCATGTGTTGTTGATTTTGAATAACTACATGCCCGCTAAAATGTCTAAAGTCTTTGTGACATCTACCTGTTATTAAAAAATACAACATTTTATGTGGAAAAAATATATACTCTATACTGTATATTATGTACTGTATACTTGGAAATGGCAAGCCATCTATTTAGTTTGTGTTGTATGCAAAATGTACATAAATGCTTCAGTGCAAACCCACCTCTTCATATCATTATTATGATGTCATGGCTATAGAAACCATCAATAATATACAGAAACACAGTATAACAGAGCTTTGCATCACAGACAGACATGTCATGTTACCAGAATAAATGCCATTACTGAAGCAATGCTATCAAAAACCCAATTAACACAATTGAATAGTCAAACACTGCAGCCACAGCTGAGCCACACACATTATCTCCAGCAGAAGCATCAATATTAACTAATAAAATGACAAAGATATAAACAATAAAATATAGGTAAAATGCATTTTACTCACTTAAACTGCTGATTATTTGTAGTGTCGAGCGGACACTCTCAGCCCTAAAGTGAATCAAAACTTATGTGAGAAATACAACTGGCCAGACTTTCAGCATTAGTCTCCATAGTGATAGAAAAGGACTTATTGTTGGAACTGAGACGCACAGATAACCTCTACAACAGAGTCACTGAACTCTTCCTCCTTCAGCAGTAGGTTGAAAAAACAGCTATTAAATCCATGCTAACATGCTTTAGCTTGCGCTAGTAGCTATAGATGTGGTTTGCTAGCTCTGACCAGTACGCTCTCTGACCATCCAATCAAATGACATGGAAATGCTGACGTCACAGTAGGCCTGCTAGATGGCCCCTGGTCTCGCCAACTTGAAATCTAACTGGTTAAAGGATCCATGAGGCAACAGTTTCATTTCCATTCATTTTAAATTACAGGGGCCTGCACTGCATTTTCTTTTACTTGGCAACACAGGGCTGAAATCTGATTGGATAAACGCTCTAACATAAACAGAGGAAGCAGTGCAACCAAGAAGAAAACTATGAGATGAAGAGAAAAGACTATTGCGAACAATTAAATTCATATAGTATTAATGCAAAAAATATATATGAAAATATAATTCAGTGATTGTGACAGTGTTGAGGCCAGCAGAAAAGGCCTTGCTGGTTCTGACAGTCCACCACTGGTGCAAACTATTGTAGAAAGCCGAATATACATGAATATTACAAGGCAAGTTTAATTAAAATGCTCATTCTTGGTCTTGACTAAAACTGTACTAAAATGTTCTGTGAATATTCTCATTCATCCAGGTCATAGTTATCCAAAGAAAGGTTTAATCGAAAGCAACTGGACTTAGTTATAGTCTGGAAGACGTTTCACCTCTCATCCAAGAGGCTTCATCAGTTCGTGTTCGCATCTGACCAGGCTGGGACTGGTCCAACTGATTTTTTTTTTTTTTTTTTTTTTTTTTTTCTCCACACCAAAAAATCAGTTGGACCAGTCCCAGCCTGGTCAGATGCGAACACGAACTGATGAAGCCTCTTGGATGAGAGGTGAAACGTCTTCCAGACTATAACTAAGTCCAGTTGCTTTCGATTAAACCTTTCTTTGGATGTACTAAAATGTAAAGAATATTTTTGTTGGCAAAGTTTTTGATTTTTTGTGTCAAGTGTTTTTGTCAAGTAAAACTGTTGTCATGCTTTTCTTGAACTAAGAAACTAAACTAAAATGAACCCTGAAACTAAAATGTCCAGTTTTAGTCAAAGTTTTGATCTCAGAACTTAATCTAAAATAGCTGACAGAGTTGTTCTACTTCTGTCAAGTAGCTTTTGTTGTATCTTCTGGCGTATGAAGTATGATAATAACTCTCTGTTGTAATGCCAGAAAGCTCTCCGTGTTGTGACCACAAACTCAAAGTACACATAGTGAACATAAAAGTTTTAGTTTTGCTATTTTTGCACCACATTACATTTTTGTATTCATAAAATAAAATACATTGTTTGTTGACATCACAAGTAACTTTTAATCCTCTTCCTGCTCTGTTCAGTAATGAAGTTAGAAAATGTGGTCATCAAAATCATTGGTCCTTTGTATTGGACCAGGTCAAGGCAGTGGGTTAACTTTAGACTTATGCTTGTCACAATGTAAAGTTTAAAAGGGCAATGAATAAGATTTTTCCTGCTCCATAGCACACAATCACCCTAATATATCTGCAGGGGCTTGACAGGGTTGTTGATCAATACTGGTGATTTAATGACTTGGCCAGGTGCTGAGAATGCTTTCACTTTCAAGGCCATTCTCTTTTTTGGAGCTAAAATTCTCCCACTGCTGACAGGTCAGTAGAAGTCGCACATTATTTAATGTTCCTTAAATAAGACACCAAATAAATAAACTGTGACCTCCAGGTGGTAGTGATCAAAAACCATATGTTTACCAGTATCAGCAAATGCTAATTATATTTTATGGAAAAAAACTATATGGGGTGGCTGTGGCTCAGGGGGTAGAGCACGTTGCCCACTAATTCAAAGGTCAGTTGGTTTGATCCCTGACTCCTACAGTCTGCATGCCAAAGTATCCCTAAACCCGAAATCTGCCCCTGATGTAGTATCCATGTGTTCACACAAGCACTGTATGAATGTGCATTTGAATGGGCGAGTGTGACCTGTAGTATAAAGTGCTGTGACTGGAAAACTGCTATTTAAGTGCACTCCATTTACATTTATTCATATAGCACAATGCTCATATAATATGCTTATACATTTTATATGGCCTTTTGAATATTCTGTCTGTATAAAAATTTTCTATATGTCATTGATCATTTATAACTCATGTACACACACACACACACACACATATATATATAGGGAGAGAGAGAGAGAGAGAGAGAGAGCCCAAAAGTGCTTAGCAAAGTTCATAACATTCTTTCTCACACAGTATTATGATATATTATTTGACAATTTGAAAATTTTGCCATAAGCTTTTCTGGTGAAGAGCTTGAAAATGCTTAGTAAATTCTATGGTAATCAGTCGATAACTTGAATGAAAATTGAATGGCATGATAATGGCGCTAATGAAGAGGTCAGAGGTCACACAAATCATTGGGCTTTTTGGCCAGGGACAACATCCACTGCAAAAGTCTTGGCAATTGGCAAAGTCTTGGCCAACAGTTGCTGAGACATCTGAGTCTGGATTAAAGTGCTGAATGGACAGTGCTAAATAAATGAATGGGTGAACTGACCGACAGACTACTTTAGAAAACATTTAAGCCAAAATGCGCAGGTACCCTTCTTTTTATAGCTGGATATCATTTTTATATGTGTTTGATAAAAGAAAACTCATCTGCAGTTGACCAGTGTATGGACTTGTTTGGTATAGACTGCAGACTTCCACCATTTTCCCTTCAACAACTAAATATTAAATCCACCCAGGGGACTAAGTTGTGTGTACCATGCTGTAAGAGGCCCCCACTGAGCTATAATCTGATCAGTGTTGTGAAAACAATTCAGATAATGCTGTGGAATTAGACTGACGAGGTCCCCCGTTGACAGTTACATTTTAAACCAATGGCACACAGGCCTGAGCTAATGGCTCGGCTTACTACTCACATTGGCTGAGAAAAAGGGCTTGAATAGTACTTAAGGGAGTCCTTAGTACTGAATGCTTTGTGAGCTAATTAGCTACAGTGAAATACTGTACAGCATACAGTGCCTTTATGGGACCATGAGTTGGTTTGATTGGATGAATAGACTATAAAGCCTTCTTCATAGACTGCACACCAGAAACAAACATTTTCATTTAATAGATTCTAAAAATACACACATTAGTGGCACATATTAGATGAATGAATAGAATGAAAACTACAATAAAATGAACAGTATATATTAGGAGTAGGTAAAGAATAACTATCTACACATCTCCCACCAACAGTCAGTTTTATTTTATTTTAACCATGACCACAACCTTTCCCAAACCACTTAAACAGTAGATCTATTTGCAAAATCCTAACCATAGTGGTGACAGACTAATAGAAACCAGTCATATGAATTGTTTCATTGGGATTAAACTGGGAAATCAGTCTTTGTGGAATGGTTAAAGGATACATATTTCAAATGTTGAGGCAATTCTGAATATGATTTCAACAACTGATCATGACCAAATGTTGGACTGTGTCTGTTCCAGCCTAGCTTTGGTGGTGTTAAAAACACATGGTGCGTGGTGTGTAAAGGTTTGAATCATTAATCTTCAGATCCAGCAACAACAATTTACTTACTCAGTCTCAAGCATTATTTTTCTCAAGTAAATTACACTTTTTGACCACTGCAAACTTGTATCTATAACTTACTGTATATTAATATGATGTAAGTATGAGAACTTTTTGGCTAAATGATGGCAACAGGGAAAAGTGCAGGGGTCAGTGTGACCACCAATAACCATAGTTTCATGCTCTGGACCAGAGTGGTTCATTGTCAAGGCCCTCTCTGAGGCTCCCTGGGGAGATTTCAGTTTGACTGTTATTCATAAAGCTCTAGCTCTATACATCTCTAAAATTGCTGGGGTCAATGCCACAGTCTTTATTAATGTTTCTGCATTCATCTTAATTAATATATATGAATTACATATTAATTATGTTTATATATATCATTGCTTCCAGTATATATGTATAGTCACTGGAAACATTAACATAAATTCTTTATCATAGAAAATGATACATAAAAAACACACATCCCAGTATCCAGTAGGCTGAGTCCTGGATCAAAAAACATCAAGCATCTATTTCCAACTACTGTTAGAAAATCTTCATCCTCATTTAATTTTGTTGTGAACTCCTTCATACAATATAAAATATTCATTGCTTTCACATAATAAATATCTTTATAGCTGAGACAAATGATAATATTCCTCTGTCATTTTGACATTAAAACTTGATGCACCTCTTGTTTTAAAACAAGACAACACTGCCTGATTTTTATCATGAATATATCTGCAATCACACCATCTGCTCAGCTGTAAACACAGCACTCTGAGAACCGAGGTCACAAGATTGTCTGTCTTGAAGAGTTAATGGAAGTAAATCATAGCATTCATCTGCCCATCTCAATCACTCTCTCAAAATGTGAATGAATAAAACATCATCTCCATTCTGTCAGGATATAAGTGATGAGAGGTCACAATCTGATGTTAAAGGTCACAGGCCCACATCCATTCCTATTGGCCGAATCTGCTTCCATAAGCAGTCATGTGTGTGTGATCAATACCAATAGCAAACAGTGCTGGTGTCATGGTGACAATTACAGGTTTGGAAATTGTGCAGGCTCACATTCAACAAGCTTTCCAGGTGCTTTTGGCAGAGCAGCCAGAGCTGTGTGATTCGGTAGATCCATAAATAATGACAGCTACACTGTAATTTTCATTACTGAAGAGTCTGGCAGTGGGTAATACTACTGCATCCAGCAATTTGGATCTAGGGGTTAGTCAAATATTTCTGTGTGTGTGTGTGTGTGTGTGTGTGTGTGTGTATGTGTGTGTGTGTGTGGGGGGGTCCGTGTTGGGCAAGTAGGTCAGTAGGGATTGCATGATAACACTTTCTATGACTGTAGTATCTTGTATGTATTTCACTATCAAGGCACTTTCTTCCAATGATGCACTGATAGCATGGAGATGCATATCAATACTCAAAATATATCAGATTGAACAGAATGAAATAAACTGTTCCTTAGACAAAATCTGTGAAAGCAATGTTACTCAATATATATTATGTAAAAGATCTTGTCCAGGCATATTTGAATATACATGCAAATGCTTTTAAAAATGTTCAATTACCTGGTGAGAGATTAATAAAATGACATTGGTACATGATGTCTCCTACATCACTGAAAGACAATTCTCAATGTATGTGCAATGCTGGCTTCAGGTTTCCACATCACACTTGTCTAACTTGCCTGTTGGATCAGGACTGACTTCTAAACTGTAACTTTTAGGTGAGCTCAGAGAAGCTAGAGCCTTCTAGTGTCAAACTGAACAGACATCATTCTGCACAGCCAAGTTCAAACATCCACATAAGAGAGAGAGGGCACAGAGGGAGAAAGAGAGAGAGACACTATGCACGTTTTCACAAATGGCATACAAACTGCAACTCCAGCCAGATGCATCTACAGCAAGTCTTTGGTGCAGAATGCATCTGATCTATGCCTGAAAAACAAACAGAAATGTCTCAGCAAATCCAGTCTTCTCTGTGTTTTGTGTGTGTGCCTATATATATATATATGTGTGTGTGTGTGTGTGTGTGTGTCTCTGTCTACTCAATGTTTAGTATGTATTTCAGCATGTTTTTTTCTCTATTGGTGGGCTTTACATACAGGGATAGCTTAGGGATAGCTTAGGGTGTGTAGATAGATAAATGCAGCTTATGATACAGGATGGACCACTGCAGCATAAAGTGACATATACTAAAACACACACTGCAATTTAAGTACCACTAGGAATACTGTTAAAATAATATGCATCCTGAATCTGAGTTATACATCCATTCATCCATCAAGGGCTGGTGCCAATTCCAGCTGACACTGAGCCAGAGGTAGGGTATTCACTGCACAGGTCGCCAGTCTATCACATGGCCAACATATAGAGACAAACAACCATTCACACTCACATTAACACCAATGGTAAATCACCGGTTAACCTGCATGTCTATGGACTGAGGGAGGAAGCTGGAGTACCTGGAGGCACAGGGAGAACATGCAAATCCTCACAGAAAACCCCTGGCCAACCTGAGATTCAAATCCAGAGCCTTCTTGCCTCTGGCTTGTGAATGTTTAAGAGAGACTTAAACATTCTTCAGTAATGATTATCATGCTCAGGTTTAATACTTAGTGTGTTTCCTACTGCAGTGCATAGCCACAAATAGGTTGAAGAGCTTCCAGTGTTGCAGCACAGAGAAAGTTACTTTTGATTGAATGTCAGAATGTATCCATACATGAATGTATCCACATACACAGTAAGACGAAGTCTCATCATACTTACATACTGTACATCCCTGCCCAAAAGATTCTGTTTATGTGTATGAGCGAGAGCAATCCCCTCACTCCACCCATATTTTGATTAATTTGTTGTGTGACTCAACACATAATCCACTTTTCTCTCCATGGTGGAGGCAGGGAGGATCTCTTACTGTAAAACAGAAAATAAAT
This sequence comes from Lates calcarifer, assembly GCF_001640805.2. Lineage (NCBI taxonomy): Eukaryota > Metazoa > Chordata > Actinopteri > Centropomidae > Lates > Lates calcarifer. The sequence goes on from NC_066853.1 coordinate 26,975,907, forward strand.
AACTATGGGACTTATAGATATTTAATAGGATTTCATTTCTTATTCGACAAACACAGGCCTGACAAACCATTTCCGTATAAAGTTGATATGGCTACAGTTAGCCCACAAATGTGTGGAGTATTCTTTTAACAAAGAAAATTATAATATTAAAATCATAGGCACCACCTGACCCCTTTTACTGGGGCACGTGCCCCAGTATAAATGCCATGATTAACTTTCAACAACAATAAAAGTTTATCATTGCATTAATTCCGATAATTACGGCATACATAAGAACAGATGTATATTTGTGGTGGGGGGCCTGTTGGTTGGATGGAAAATGTGACATACTGTTCACAGTCAATCAGTGACTGCAAGATAAGTATGAATGACTCTTGTTTATGTTGTGTCATTGTACTACATTTTCATAGTTTTATTGAGTAAATTCTGACAGATCTGGATCCAAAATATTGATAATAGTGGAAGCATTACTATACTGTGGTAGCAGTGGTAGCGATACAAACTGTGTTTATACTTACTAGTAACAGAGACAATCCAGATTTAAGTCAGTCCATGAAGATTATAAACTCTATTTTGCAATTACAAATAAATAAAATAATAATCTGGGGTTTGGTGGGTCCACCAGACCCTCGCATCAAGTTACAGTGTGTCAACATACTGTAACGATGAATGTCCAGGCTGTGACGACTGCTCCCACTAACAGGCTGTGTTTGTATGGTTGAATAACGACAATCCCAGTAAAGTTACACAGACAGATGTAGCTCCTCATGTATCATAAACTCTCAACACTGCCCCAGCTTCCTCCCAGGCAAAGTAAAGAAGGATTCAGGGCCTGAGCAGTTTCCAAAGATCACAGCATTTAAATAATATGAGTTGAAGGCACCTTTCTTAGTGAGCTGAAGAGATTAAAAATTGCAAAATGTGTAAATGTCTTGAAGAAGCTGAAGCTCAGTGATAAAACATGATGCGTGCCTCTGAGGTTGAGAAGAAGGCGGGCAAGGCAGGCGTAAGGAAACACATGGATGTTGGCAAATGTGGTCTCAACAGGATGTTCTGGGCTGGGTTATACCTTCACTTTGACTGCTAGCCTTTTTCTGACTGCTGGTAAGCCTTCAATTAAATGACGGCTACCTTTTTCAAGTCACTAATCCTCTTACAGTTTGGAACCCTAGCCTTTGCCATGCGGAAAATACACACACACACACACACACACACACACACTATGAGTGTGTGTGTGTGTGTGTGTGTGAACAATGAGTCTCCTTCAGCCTCACCCTCATGCTGCCTGTCTTGTGGTCCTCCTGCCTTGTGGTACCTTCTTAAGTTGACAAAAGAGGCTGTTCTTGTCACAAACTGAGCCTGAAGTCTACATGAAGAAAAAAAAGTGCATGTGTTTGTAGTAAACCTGAACCTACAGTATGTCATGCATAAACATGATGGTTTCGAGCCTTCTTTGTATCAGAACAGTAAAGAAAATTAATAAAATAATAAATAAATAAAATATTAAGCAAAATTTGTACATAATTTGCAACATTTATATAACTGCAAGATTAATCCTAATTGTAATATTTTAAAGTGATATGATATTTATATATTTCAATGCACAAATGAAAATCAAAAATACACTCGTACATAAGCAAGACTGTAGAAGGTCATACAAACTACATTCGCATAAAGATGTTTCATAAAATGTTGTCATCTCATTCTCATATTTCATTTATGTAAATAACATAGACAGGCAGACAGATACATGCAATATTTTTTTATATTATCTGAGACCCCAGATGGAGATGCCATACATGCACAAAATGATAACCAAACATATATTAGGCAAATATTCAATGTATGTGGAGTGTGGAGTGTATGTACACACTGAATGTATACACATGTACAAGTGGACTGTGTATTTTCCAGCTACCACACACAGTGTAACAAACTGCTGAAGAAGCCATTTCAGTAAGGGTGATTACCTCTGCTACTGAGTACATGTTTTCTTGTTTTAAAAAATGTTTTTAAGAGTGTTAAAGGAGAAATATGTCTCATGTAATCTTGAACTTTCTAAATTCCAGCTACTGAACAAAAAAACACTATTTCAACAAATGTTAGTAGAAAAAAGTCCATCATACTTGTATGATGGAATAAAATTGTAATTGTAGTTGTTGTTTGGAAAAATATGGGATAATATACAATAAATATGGATAATTAACTGTATGAAAAAAGCAGATAGCTTTTACACCTGCAATTCAGTTCACTTGTTCCTGACCAAGAAAAAAGAAATGGTTGTTTTTATAAACTTTTTCTAAATGAACGCAGAGGATTAAACAAAACTTATATTATCTGATGTGTAACTCATTCGTTATACAGGTCTGGAGCCCCATACAAAGTCCTGAAGTACTTTACTGAACTCAGTATGTTTACTCATCTTCTCTGGTGTTTTCACATGAAGAAATTATAGAGTATGAGACTGCAACTGGACTTCATATGTCATAGTTAATGTGAGGTACAACTAGGAGGAAAAGAGACATCTTTTAGCGCAGTATTACAAGAAATTATTTACTGCGGGATCCAGATGTGTAACTCACATCTGGATTTGGTACATTTGTTAAGGCTTATGTGAAAACTGTCAATCAACAGGATGGGCATGGACCACTTCCAAGCAGAGTCTGGTGTGGTTTGTATATGGTATTGAAGCAAAATGACAAACCACAGGACTTGTAATTGTAGATATGTATATTAACATAAATTCAAATGCACCTGACAAGCAAGTCAACTACAGATGGGTGACAAATTAAAGGAAAAACCTGAAAAAAAGAGTCATCCTGCTCTCCCTGCTGTCTGAAAAAATGAAGCAAAATCATCTGCATCCAGGGATTTTCCTTGATCAATCAGAAAGTGAGAAGCAACTGAATGAAATGAACAGTAGTGACGACACAGTAACTATCCCCCATGACATTTTGACATATGACGGCTTTTTTTCCCTTCTGTTTGTACCTGTTCCTTGTGGACACCAGAGAACATAAATAAACTCATAAGGTTCAGTAAACTGCTGCATGGCCTGAGGCCTGCACCACAAAGTGATATTAGCGGGATAGCCTGCTATCTTTGGGCTTATCTCAGGTTTTCTGGTATCATGAATTTGGCTCACTTTCAATTGTGGTAAATTACCATTGTAACCTAGAGCAGGTTAATGGCTAACCTGTTCTGGAGCAGGTTAAAAGTATAAGTGCAGGTATGGTCAGTTGGTATTTGTAAACACATTCAAAGATGGCCACCTCCTCCCCGACTCGACAAGCGAGAGATAGAGAGATGTGACATGCCCACACCTCCACACAATCCTGAGGGAAGATGATGAATGTAGTTCAAGCTCAGTCCCGTTCTTGGTCACATACACACATACCTGCAGGTCTTTGTACATCTATGGCAGCAGCAGAGAGTGAGGACAGAGACAAAGAAAGTGATGATTCCTGGTTGTTTTTTGAGTCTTACCCTCCCACCCTGTGGCTGTTATTGACAGGGGGTTGCACACCCACTGTCTAAAGGTTGTGGCCCCATCTCTGTCCTGAATACTGCATATGAACACAGCATAAGATTACTTGTGTTGCACATCAGTGTCACCATCCTTGTTACAACTTGATTTTATAATTCCCATTACAATTCTCAGATGTTTCTTCTTCTCCCCAAATTTTTGGTTTATTAAAAATTAACCTGTTACGGCAACTTTTGTTTTCCTCAAGTCATACATCTACATCACATCCTTCATATTTTCAACTGTTCCAACATTTGGATTCACAAAATATATTTGATTGAGAATGGGAGGAAATTGGACTGCATCTCTATTGGCAAACTGTAAAAATAAAGGAAATGTACTTCCTAAAGGTAATTCTTTTTTCTTGCCCAAAGTGCTTAAATTGCTTGAGGCAGGAAGAGAAGAATCTTGGATAATTTAAGTGAGGCCAGGGGAAGCATGGAAAAGCTCAAATTTGGGTCAAGGTTTGATTTTAATGTTTGAAGTCAGACTGGCGGCTAACATATTCCTGATAAACCCTAAATATGTCTCCAATGACTGAAGCATCGGTGGTGATGATGAATTATCATACACACAAGATGCTTGTGTGTATCACTCATAAAACATTATACACAGAAATTAAAATGCATTTATGGATATTTATCTATTAGAATTTTAGGGACTCAGCCCACACAAAATGGAGCATGAGACCAAATGGCTCCATTTGTGCCATAGACAAAGAAGGGCCAGGAGCTTCTGCTCTCTGACCTCCCTGAGGCCTGCTTGAAGCAGACTTTGGTAAGGATGCAAGAGCTTGCCTAAGCATTAAAGACCAAGCACCAGCAAGTACCACACAAGGTCTGCCAGCTAAGTTTACTATGAAAAAGAGCTACAAAAGTAGAGTTAGAGTGAAGGGGCAAAGCCTTCGTTAATCTCTCCAGTCAGTTCAAGGGGAAATCTTTGACCTGCTTGGTTAGACCTTCTTTGTTTTAAAGCTATGCGCACTAAGACAAAGCAAATATTTTGAGTCATCCATGTTGCCAATGTCTGTTTTTACAAACGCAGACCTATTAGATTAGATATTGTGTGTTGTCATATTTTTTGGCAGTTGTTTAATAAATACATTTCAGTTTTGAATATTTTGCTGGTCTGTTTGTGAAGTAGTGAAGAGGCTGTCCTTTCTAAGTTGTTTCCCTGAGGTTTATGAATGATCAATTACCTAATCTTAATATTTCTAAAGTTAATAGTTTTTCTAAATTATTTTTTGCCAATAACAAATAAACTGTTACATCTACAAATCCCCTACAGAATCAAGGTAATACAAAGCAATATGTATTTTGCTTTCAGTCATGTTCATGTATCTGTATGATAGTCCCTGAGTGCCCTTATGTAGTCATACAAACAGACAGCTGACCCTCACTGAAGCTGATGATCAGGATGAAGCACAGACCTCTGTAAATAGAGGGGTGTTCCCTCTATAATCAGCAAATGCTGGTTATTGATTGGCCAGTGCTGGCCTAGTTGAGTAAAGGGAGGACACAGTCAGAGTCATGGGCAATTAACAATGTTCATGCCACAGCAGCAAGTTCTCTCTGCTCCCCCCCCCCATCTCTGTCAGACAATCAAAATCTATTGTAAAGGGTTTACTAACATGCAATATATAGAGAGTGCACACATATTACAAATCAAATACACAATACAGAGGATTGTTTGGATGTAGAAATGTAATCAGTTCTAAACAAGCATACCATAAATGGTGATGTTTTTCTATCATCACTAAGAGGGTTGGGAAAGCATACACATATTAACAATGACATGCACATATTGGATGTGTACTGCAGTATTTTGCATGAAAACAGGACACTTTCAAACCTCTCTCTCCTGCAGAAGAAGGAATGTGGCTTCTGTGGTTAACTGCTACTGTTGGACAACACAGTTAAAAATAATGGTCACTATAATGTCATGTAAAACTGATTCCCAAGAATGTAGTGCTGGTTAATGTGACAAACAAATTGAGTGGAGTGTATAATTGGAACATCTTGGGTTTTAAAGCAAACAAACACTTGTGATACACATAAATGCTCGGCAGCATACTTCCCTGTCAGTTGCGAAATACTATTGTCTTTCAAACTCCTCAGTTTGTAATGCTGGCTTCCTATTAAAGATCTGACAATCAGACTCTCTTTTCAGCCCAAGATGAGAAAACTGGAAGACATCTACATGGGTATCTTCTTTAAAGAGTTCTTCCAGAGCAACAGAAGATCTTCATGTGTAAAATCAGGGAAATATCTTTTTAAATTCAAAATCAAAGATTTTGAAAAATAAAAATCACGCCACCATTTAACATTTTTTTTACATTACTTCTGACCATCCCAAACCATACTGTTGCCCTTTAGATTTCCCACTGTGTGTTTTATTTTTTATTCCTCAGACAACCACTGATTTCCATTAATTTCTCGATGCAATAAAACTCAAGCAGCTTGCAGAAGCAACTGTGAACCAGGTCCAGCCGCAAAACTAACTGACTGCAGGCTGCACTATTTATAGTGCAGACATGAGGGGGTGTCAGTTTTCTCATCTGACTCTCTGCCTGAAAGTTAATAAGCATATTTTCCTCTGTTGCTTTAAAACACCTTCTGTGTGTATTTGTAGTGTTAACGCTTCCTTGTGTGATTAAAGATATGACTGAAGACATAACCTCAGTGTTCTCAGTTGTAGCTAAGGTCCTACCCTTCACCCTCCTTTAAGTACCTTTAACAGTTTGAAGGTGTTGTGCTTTGTTTGTAACTTTTCAACTTTTCAACTGAAAACAGAACCTCTCACACAATAAATACTTTTTTAATGGAGTCTGGGTTTTTGAACATGTGATATGTGCTTACGTACCCATGCCCCCCAAAAAACACACTAATACACAACAGTTACCACCACATCGGCTGGTTCAGAACACTATCATGGTTATAGGAATGCTAATGAAAATAAGGTTTCTGTAATTACCAATCAAAACAAAAGAAAAAAAAAAACATAATCTGTCAATATCTGTGCGAGCCTCTCAGAATAGCAAGCCCAGCTGGAACATAGTGATTTACTGTCCAATTTTCAACGGCCCCTGTATCCGTTTCAATCAAATCTCCAATATTAACACCAGGCAATAATTTCTTCTGCTTTGTTACAAATGTAGCCCTCCTATTCAATAAATCAGCTGCCAGAAGCCAGTATAATTCACAGTGGAAATCAGGCATATTTTATACTGGCTGAGTCACAGTCAAAATGAACCATTATTTCAGCTTTATGTTCTTTTGTGCAGAAAGAAGGAAAAAGGGAGAGAGAGTCACTTGAGCCCATCTTTTTACCGCAGTGCTCCTTTTTTTTCTCTTTAGTGAAACTTTGCTTAAAGCTTTTGACACAGCTCACACAGGTAGCAGATTGTTCATAAAACCAGGCATTTATGGCTGTTAAAAGAATAAAAGTGAGACAGTAGGGTAAGGTTTTAGTAGGACACTGGCAGATTGCGACATTGTGCTTCATGCTGATATTGTGGCAATGAGAACACACCTTAACTTGAATGTGTGGAATGAGACAGGTAAGGTCTTTTTTAAATAGAGAAAACATAAGGGAGATTTTCTTCATGGCTGTTGGACTGGCGATCTGCCCAGGGTGTACACTGCCTCTCACCCAATGTTAGCTGGGATAGGCTTCAGTCCCCCTGCAACCCTTAACAGAGAAGCTGTATTGATAATGAATGAATGAACAAAAATGTGTGTGAAATCTGTCTCTAGTGGATAATTGAATGGGTCACCCAACACATTGGCTTCTAACATGGAGTTAGTTATAATGTTGGCACAGCTGATTCGCTAGATGTCTTTGTTAACTGTCTTAAAGCACAACAATGGACCTGTAGCTGAAATGATTGAGTTAAGTGTTTTACAGATTTAGTTTGGTTTTAATTTATCAACATAAGGACAGTTTTATTCATTAGTCCTGAAAGTAAATGTGGTTTAGTTAAGAGCTGAACTGAGTTCATTAAATGTAATGAGTTTGAAAAGCAATGATGCTTTTGAGCATTCCCAGTAAATTTGTAAAAGTTGTTTGTTTCAGAGTTTACAAGCTGGAAGCTGTCTTTGAACACCCAGTGAAGTGGTAAATGCCAGTTAGACAAGTTGTGTGCGATTTGAAAAGTTGTGATGTTTCATTAATACAGATAATGAAAAACTAGAGTGAAAATACATTAATGAAGTCAGAAGTTCCCTTTATTTCAACATGTCCATCATCATTACAGCCATCTTAGCCATCATAATTTTTTGTATTACTGACTAATAAATATGTAACTTGAGTTGATGTTGCACCTGTAAGTATGGCAGAGAATGACAAGAAACCTAGATAAGGTTTTTACAGGCAACAGTATGCCGGTTTCCAATGGAGTACTCCAGCTAGTATATCAAGGTTTCTCTAAACTGGGATACAGGTTTATTCAGACTTTTAAAACAAAGATAATATAGATAATGTAGTTACATTAGGTCATATACCTTACATTATACCACTACAATTATATACGGCTGCTGAAGGAGGACTAGCCTCCCTACCATCAAAGCCAGAATGGTAATAATTTGGTCTGACTTTCAGGATGTTTGGGGTCAACGTCTGTCCATCTATGATTTACAGACACTTAAAACGCTTGTCAGAGCTTTTCCTACACTTAATAGTGAGCTGTCCACCTGACTCTTCTGCTCCTTTGTGCAGATGCGTACAGGGAGACGCATGTGAAACAGAAAGTGAGGAGGGGGGTCCTGTCATTTGGGTTAAAGGATCCTGGAGCTACAGCTTCTGTATATTCACATATTCTGTATATTCTCGCATTTTCGCGTTCTATATTTGCCTAACGTTGTATTTGAAAAGGCTTTTCGACGGATGATATGAGAGTGAAAATGTATTCCTTTCTTGAGGGATTCAACAGGTCAATAGGCAGAAAAGTTTCAAAATAATGCATGCAATGTCTTCTTAAATACAGCAGAATTACATGCCTCGAAATGTAATTGCTTTCCCAGTATAACTGTGATATTGTGTGGTGGGCCCTATTTATTTGTTAATTATGCGGGAATTAAATAAAACCAACAAAAAACACATGACCTTGTCTGAGCCATGCAAGAGAAGAGTCATGGGATGTCCTCATTAATCAAGTGTGTCCCAACAGGCTTGTGATCTTAATGGATACTTGACTTGTAAATACTGCACATGTGGGCACTCGGGCCCATGCAGTTTTTTTTTATACTAACCATTGAACACCTGAAAACAAACACCCGGTAAACAAATAGATGTTTAACATGTTATCACAGCAAGGCCAATCATATGTGAAAATGATAGAAAACAAATTAATCACCTAGGGTGCACTTCTAACAAAGCTAACGTTGTCTAAAGTGCATTGAACAAGTGCATATAGGGCGTGTCAAAATCCTCTTTTGCTAGTTTAAGGGTGACAGAAAAAAAACAGTCAGAGTGCCACATATCATTCCTTTAAGAAGCAAAGTGATGGACTGCTATCATACTGCTGGATTTACCAGCTTCTTCTGCCAGCTGATGTCTCCTTGCCCGTTCTACTGCTGCACTAACACGTACAGTTCAGCCTCCTGCTTTCTAAAATCCTATAATGTGTCCTCATTTCTGTCTGAGGGATGCATGACAATATAATGCAACACACAACATGCATCTTTTGTGTATTTGTGTGCTGTGTGCGATCCTGTGTGTGTAACAAGCTGTACATGTGTGTATGTAGGAGCATATAATTATCTTAATAATGCACCCTTAAAATAACAATGAAATTTCCATTGACTTCAGACCAGGTTTTTGTTGCTCTCTGTTGCTTAAAGATAGCAATGTGCAAACAATGCGCCTGACCACATTTTAAGATCAAAACATCCATGGGTGCTTAGAGGATGTAAGTGCATTTGCTATTTAAAGAATGTGGGAAAATGACAACTGCACTGGTCTGAAACTAACAAAGACACTTGTCATGGTGAGTGTAAGATAGGGCCCTTAATCATTGAAGTATTAAATAAACTGAACATACCAAATCACCATTGCCACTGACCAAATCAGTAGCTACAGTAGCTATATATGTATATATTTAGACTTCCAGGATGACAGTGATGGTCAAAATCATACATAGAAAGCCAAAGGAATTTAAAATGCCACCAGTCAGATTAGAGGGTCATCCATCATGTCAGCAGGAAAAGTATTTCAAGAATAAATGACATCATCAGAACTTGTCCTAACCTCATTCACATCCTGTTCCAGTGACTTGATCAACAGTTGTATCAGTGTGTCTCGGTCCAGTTACTGATGGCTCTTTCTCAAACGCTGCCTATCTCATTACAGTAATGAACTTTATAATTACCTCCACCCCCTCAGAGAAGAATGAAGGCCATTAAGACACTGGGATTGGCTTTTATATCATTTACTTAGCCCAGGACACTAACCAGCAGCCATTTTCCATCTCAATAAACTCCCACATCCTTCAAGCCGTTGACAACACTTCTTTTCTGTCCTCAGAGTGACAGGGCTTAAAAAGTTTCCGTGTTAAACAAAATTACGCGAAGCTTCAGTGCAGACTTTAGAATGTCCCCATTGTTTTTCTTTTTTATTGCTAGACCGGTGTCCCCATGCTAACTTTGATATTATTAGTTGTCAGATTTAGAGAAAAACCATTCAGCAGTTAGACTGAAGGTATAATATAACTGTGTGCAAGGCACACGCAAGCAAAAAAACATGCCCGCTAATTTTTAGCCCCTTTCCACTGCAGGAACTAATGTAAAAAACCTGTAACCTGTAACTTCCAATAACATGATCTCCTCAGAACTTAAGCTTTAGCACTAGGACCTTCCTCATGTTTCTATAAACTGGGACATTTTATATATATGGGTTAGGGGTTATGTATTAAAGGCTATCATGGGATTTTCTTTTATATTTTCTGATGAATCCAGGGCACTGCTTGGCGGTAGCCTAAAAAGACATCTAGTCTGTCAAACCACTTGATAGATTTTGGTTTTCTCCACTGCACACATTGGGAGCTTTTGCTTTTCTATGCTTTTGTTTCATTTTTGCACTGTTTGGCAGTGAATCTTACCCCCATTTCGGCCAGAAATCTGCTGGTCCACGTCTTAAATAACCGCTCATGCCAACACCCGCTAAATGGCCTTCTCTCCCCAAACAGCACACAAATGAATTTCTTGACATTTTGGATTGTACATCAGCAGCTTTCCATTGTTCTTCTTATTTGTTTTGGCTGTCCTGGTTTTAGCATCAGTTTCTCAGCAGTGCCCAAATTTAGCTCCAGGAACTCATCGCCAAAGCAGTTTGAAAAACAAAAACATCACCACTGATATGGCAGCATGTTGCATCATGTTTCATTATGTTCTGGAAGTGAAAAAGGGCTAAAGTGACATTTGCTACTAGCTACTAGCTAGTTAATGTTAGCTGACTAACACCGCTTGTCAGTGTGTTAATATAGTTTAAATACACTTAGTCTGTTTAAAGATATGTACAAGATTGTCACCTCACTATGAGCACAGATATGCATTCGTGATATGCTCACTTACTTACTCACATTAATGCCAGTCCTTACAGTCAGTTAATACTGTCAAACTGTTAGTATACCACCATTTACTACAACTTGAGAGTAAACTTCAGTTTATGACAACTTGGGGTTTATTGTAGTGGTTCTGTTGGTCCTGATATGGTAACAGTAGTTATTGCTGAGATCTTGGAATGTGCTTGAAATAGCTCCAACAAAGCAAGAAACACAAGCAGCCAGATTCATCCAGGTTGTAAACAAGTTGACAGATTTTGCTACAACTAAACCAACCAAAACTTATTTAGATACAACTGTAATAAATGTAATAAAAGTCCTAATAAACTGAATTTGTGTCTTTTATTATTTTCCTTTATGGTATTGACATGACATTTATTAAGACTTTTATTACATTTATTGCAGTTGGTTGCAGCTGTAGCAAAATTGACATACTATAATTGAGATAACATACTAAGTTGCTTGTCTGGAGGTGTAAGATTCTTAGGTGGAAATGGAGCGAAGAAAGATAAAACGTAATCAAAATGTTCCCATGGACAACCAGTCTTCAGTAATAAATATGTAAATGATGCATTATAGAGAATGAGAGTTGGTAGAAAAGTGGTGGCACCCTGTACATTTTAAACTGACATACTATACAGTATTATAATATGACTTACTAATGACAAATAATTAATTAAACTAATGGTCACTTATATTAAAACAAACCACCTATCATTGCGCCGCAACTATGAGCTAACAAATAGTACAAGCAATACTTCTAAGGCATTCATGTAAGACCGTTATATCAGTCAACAATTAGCATCCATGCTGTTAGAATTGTAACAAGAAAATAATATTTAATTATGAATGGATTTTACAATTTATCTATCCCCATATCAAATGAAAGTTGAAAGAAACATTACCAGCCTTGTTTGCATTTTATTATGGACTATTAGAGCTGTTGCACAACAGTTGCACAACATGGTGTGAAAATAGATACAAATTTCAAACTAATGACTTCATGATTCATAACTTAGCTTGTGTGTAATTTCCATGACTTTGTAACAAATGCAAACAGTTAATGACTAAGTACACCTTTCATACATCTAACACTTTTTACGGAGGCAACAGAACTTGTGTAGTGTATAGCATTCAAACAAAGAGTATGACCTCCACGTCCAACGAAACAAGTTGAACATTATTAACACAAAAGCAGCATTGTTGTATAATTCTTCCCCACCAGCCATGGAAAAGAAGACCAAAAAGCAGAATTTCAATCTGCATCTACTTGTACTTGGTGGTCCACATTACACATAGATCCCATTTGTAAATGCATTGTGTTTTGCTGGGATTAATTAACACTTATAATGTAGCGGGGAATCAGGCGAGTCGGGCTTGTGTTATAATAGGGGAACATTTTGGCTTGCAATGCTGGACAAAGAGTTTACCTCTGAGGTGTGTGTGTGCGTGCGTGCGTGTGTTCGAGAGAGAAAGACAGAGAGTGAGGGAGAACAAGAGACTCCACCAGCCTACTGCATTACATTGTGCGCTATCGTGCTGAAACATATGGACAGACAGGTCCTTTGTCAGTACTGTAAGGACATGTTTGACATGGTTTATATATAGAGAGGCAAACAAACACAAAAGGACTATCCTACTCTCTCACTGCCAATCTGTCACTCTGTCAAGGCAGCATGTGTGTCTGTTGGTCTGTGTATGAATGTGTTTCAGTGAGTGACCAGGAGAAATACGGATAGTGCTATGCAAAAGCATAACAGACTGGAAATGTGCCGATGTGATACCTTTACTATATGGTCCAATATTGGGAAGTAATATATAGTCTACTGTATGCCTTGTAATCATGCTCACATTCAGTCCAAAATTGAGAATGTGTTGTTCCAATTCATTCAAAATCAATTACAATCCTTGCAATTGAATGTGCTCAAAAACTCACCAAGTGCTTTATAATGTGTTATTTAAGTGATAACTTTGAAGGATCTTTGAGCACAAAACGAGAGGGAGTTCATTTTCATGACTAACTCATGTTCTTTGTCTTATTTGTCTGATTTGGTCACCACCTGCATGTACATATTGATGGAGAGAGTGGGTAACATTTGCAGTACCTCAAAAGCACCTATTGGTGTCCTTCTTTTTCTTCAGAAGTCATATTGTCATGCTGCAACTGTTTTCCACTGGTGCTGTGGCAAGAGTGACCAAGTATGTGTGTGTGTGTGTGTGTGTGTGTGTGTGTTTAAGACCGAAAAGGCACCTGTGAAGCATAAAATGAATATAAACATTATATTATTATACAAAAGTGCTATTAATTACAAAAAAAACAAACATCTTTTGTAGAGACATTTATGTGATTACTCATTTTGTAATTATACAAAAGCACATAACAGACTCTTTTACTTTTTCAGACTTTGTGTGCATTAGCAAGCAACATGAAATCAAACATGTAGGAGGGAATCTAAATATCTTGTCCAGTAAGATTTTGGTAAAACTGAACCTAACTGAGCTATAATGGTTTACTCCTGTAAGTCTTTATTGTTAACCATTTTCATATTGTACTGTAACTCTACTACTGCTGTCTGCACAGCTATTGCTGTATATTATTTTGTGAGGTTGTTCCTTATCTGAATCAAGTGTAAAAGCGACAAAAAAATTTGAGACAAAAATTTGAATTTTTGACTGTTAAGTACATTAATATTGATGTGAAAGGCTGGTATTGACAGCACTGCAGCCTGCAGTATTATGATGCAACTATCCTGAAACAGACAGGTCTGCTGTACTAGTGAACAAACCACTTTTGAGTGAAATCTGGACACTAGTACACTTGACCATTAACAGACTTTTACCTGGGATAGATATATTTTAATTGCTGAATTACGTGTTTTTATTATATGTTCTCCAAGACTCCCTGGAGAGCAGTAACAGTACTGAGTGTCTGTCTGAGTGAAATGAATAAAACAGGTTTGCTGTTTTACTCATTTTTATTATTGCTAGACATATTCCATAAAAAACATTAAAAAAAACAAAAAAACTGTATGTGTTGTTTGTATGAAATATATCATTACAATGATTGAGATACCATTAAAAAAATAAGTGCCATGGACAATACACTACCAGATGTTACATACTGTCAGTTATTTTTTGTCTCTTGTTTTTGGTGTAATGTTTAAGTTAACTGTATTTCTGTTTCATACATAATCATTTTAATATTATTCTGGCATATAATAACTTTAATTTATACATAGTGTATAGATTGTCACTTGCAAGGATGAAAGGGAGAAAATGAATCACAGAAGAAGAGATGGGTGAAAAGCACTGGTGGTGAATATGGTTGGTTTTATCCTCACTATGACCATTGTTGTACCTTTAATCTCAGACCGTTCAGTCCTGATGGTGTCCAGACTCCTTTAGGAAAGACCTGTTGTGGATTTAAATTTTACATAAACAAAACTATATTGCCAAGCACCATGTTGGTCTGTGGGGCCAATCTCCACCACCTTTTGTTCAAATCTACCCACTGAAGCAAAGGGTCCTCGCATTTCCTGGGAAATTACCACCTTCTGCACTCAAAGAGTATTTGACAGTCTGTGTGTATCACTGAAATTTGTGGAAGGAGACGTGAGGTGGATCTTGATTGGCGGTAAAAAGACAGGCTTCGGTCAGTCTTTGAATTTCCTTTTGGACTCACAAACACTTGCATAAAGTGTTACATCAAGACCCTGCATGATCTCTCTTTCTGACACACACACACACACACACACACACACGGTCGAGTCATATTTACTCTAATGAATTCTGTATGGATGATTATGACCCAGAGTGGAGTAATGTAAGATTGAGCATAGTGGCTGTCATTAACTTCAACCCTGATAAGACAGAGCTGGAGAAATGTGTGGTTCATCCTGGCTCCTCTTAATGAATCAAAGCATTAAGAGTAAATAAGAAACTGCTGTCCAGGACTGTAATGGAGGTTAAATCTTTTTTACACTCAGTTTAGGATGGCAGATATAAACAGATTACACATTTACATCATGATTAATAGGATATAAGATAGTCAGTTGTCTTTCACTAATTTGAAACATTAAATACAATTTGAAAGAAATGCAGTGCAGCCCAGATTACATTTTTTATCCACATACTGAAAAAACTGTTACTACAACACTGTGACAACTAAAGCATGATTGTAGTTTGTTTGGTTATATTTACACAACTCAAAACATGTGACACACAACAGCAATGTCAAATCCAGGGCAACATAGTTACAAAGGATGCTACATCTTTGCTATTGCAACCACGCAGGTAGGTTAGTAATGTCTGGACATACAAGTCTGATCACTGACAAGTAACTGTGTAGTTCTGCACAGCACATGACTGCAGCACTTTGTGGACTGGAAAAATGTTGCCATGACCTTACCAAGCAATCCAGGTAGCAATTATTTTTCTGCCAGAACATATTTGATACAATTTAAATCAAAATAATAATGGCATAATGCAAAACAGCTACACCTCATCCAGTTTGTCAGCTTCTCTTATCACTTAGATACTGTGTAAGACAAAAAGTAAGAAAGTTTGAGATTAAAAGCTGGGTAAGTTGTATTATTTTGTGAACAGATTTTTTTTTTTTTTTTTGCAAAATGCATTAGAAAGAAAACCTGACATATCACACTGACATAAGTATTCAGCCCTTTTACTATGATACTTGAAATTTGGCTCAGGTGCCTCCATCATCATCATCATCATCTTTGAACTATTTCTAGACCTTGATTGGAGTCATCTATGGTGAATTCAATTGACTCGACATGATTTGGAAAGGCACACTCCTGTCTCTATAGTCTCACAGTTGACAATGCATATCAGAGCAAAAACCAAGCCAAAAGGTTGAAGAAACTGCCCACAGAGCTCAGACACAGGGTTGTATTGAGGCACAGATGGGGGAGGCTACACAAAACTTTCTGCTGTGTTGACGGTTCCCAAGAGCACAGTAGCCTTCATAATTCTTAAATGGAAGAAGGTTGGAACAACCAGGACTCTTCCTTGAGCTGGTCTCCCAGCCAAACTGAGCAATCAGGGGAGATGGACCTTGGTAAGAGAGGTGACCAAGAGCCTGATGGTCACCTTGGCTGAGCTCTAGAAACCCTGTGTGAAAATGAAAGAAGCTTCCAGAAGGGCAACCATCACTGCAACACACCACCAATCTGGGCTTTATGGCAGAGTGGCCAGACGGAAGCTTCTCCTTAGTGGAGGGTGAGGCATGGTGGTGGCAGCATCATGCTGTTGTGGTTATTTTTAGTGGCAGAGACTGGGAGACTGGTTAGAGTTGAGGGAATTGGAGCAAAAATAAAAAGATATCCTTAATGAAAACCTGGTTCAGAGCACTCAAGATCTCATACTAGCCTAAGGTTAACTTTCCAACAGGGCATCAACCCTAATTGTAGAGCCAAGATAGTACAGGAGTAGCTAAAGGACAACTCTGAGTGTCCTTGAGCTGTAGCAATATAACAAAATGTCTCGGGTCTGAATACTTTCTGAATGCACTTAACCCAACCGGTCGAGGCAGATGGCCGCCCACCCTGAGTCCGGTTCTGCTTGAGGTTTCTGCCTCTTAAAAGGAAGTTTTTCCTCTCCACTGTCGCCTAGTGCTGCTCATGGTGGGATTTGTTGGGTCTCTCTCTGTAAATACCTAATTTAAAGAGTACGGTCGAGACCAGCTTTATGAAAAGTACCTTGAGATGATTTTTGTTGTGATTCGGCGCTATATAAATAAAATTGAATTGAATTGAATATCTAAGCTAATAGCTAAAATGGACCATATAATATAAACTGAACCTCTTGCCCTTTGCCAGGCTAAGCTAACTCTGGGCTTGCCAGAGAGCTCAGTGTTCCAGCAGAAGGACAGCAGGGTTCAGTCGTCCCACATTAGTTGAAAAAATTCTCATAATGGAATGTTGTGCAGTATGTTTGAGGGAAAAGCTTTTGTGACTTGAAAGATGCTTTTGTGACATTGCTGATGTTAAAGAGTCATTCAACTGGGAAAAACAAAAATGCACCATATGATTGACCTAATGTGGTAAAGGATCTCAAAGATCAACAATTCAATCAAGAGAGAACAAGATTTCCATGGACGTTCTTGTTTGATAGCAAAGATGAAGAACCTATGAGTCTATGTAAGTATGTATGTACAGTGCATGAAAACCAAGCTTTTTAACTTTATACCTCTTTCAATCTTCAAACCTATTAGTAATTATGTGTACATGTATTTACTTTTATATTTGACTTTTTACCTGTATACCATGTATAGAACTAAACTGGAAATCTGTAATAATTTTCATTAAGAGGAAACACTGGGGTTTATAACACTGGAAAAAACAAAGCAGTTGCTGCTGCCAGCTTCTTCAAAGCATCTTGGTGTATCATCAAGTAAACAGACTTCTTAAATCCTGAACCCCACTGCTAAACAGCATCATGATTCTTCCAAGCTTTAGGAACTGCCTTAATATCTCTGTTTCTCCACCTGAAATGTGTCGCCACCACTGAGTCAGATATTGTACTGGCAGTGGCTCCACGTTGAATTATTGTACAGGCAAGGAAACTGAAAGAGAGAAGGGGGGAATGGAGAGGGTTTAAAATGGCAGAAAAGAAGAGAGAGGGGTATGGGTAGAGAGAGTGCAAAATAGAGTGAGAGATAGAGGTTGAGGAACCAAGCACAAAGCATATAGCTGCAGGAGAGGCTTATGCTTTAGATGGCCATGTCAAAATGCAATGCACTCTGTGCTGCTGCCTTTATCTCTCTCATGCCTCTTCCTCTGCTCACCTATCTCTGTCCTCCTCTTCTTCTTCCCTTCTCTGCATGCTGGTCCTCTCTACCCTCTACACCCCCTCACCCCCACCCCTTCCAACTCTCTTTGTTTTCTTCCTTTCTCCTTCAATGTTTTATTTTCACACAAGCACAGGACTATGACGACAGCATTGCCACAGAGCATATTGTTACTCCTCTCTGTCTTCCTATCTGTGTCTCTCTTTCTCTCTCTCTCACACACACATGCACACACAAAACACCTCAGCATGGAAATTGAAATAATGATAATGTATCCCTCAGTCTGCATCAAAGTATTGCCACTTCAAAAAAATGCCGGCAGGCATGAAATGCAAACGTGAAGCAGATGGATTGAGGAGGAAGAAGGAGAAAGGCAGTGTGTGTTTGTGTGTGTGTGTGTGTGTGAGAGAGAGAGAGAGAGAGAGAGGAGGAGAGAGAGGGAGAGACAGCACATGTGTCTTTTTCCCTTTACTGTCCTGCCTTTATTTTGTACATTGGCTGTAGCTTTAAGGCAGGGAAACTGTGTATGTCTGTGGAGGAGGGCTGATGTGCGGTGTATATGTGTCAGTCAGGGTTGATAGTGATGTGTTTGTAGGGACATGCCTATATCCGTGTTGTGTGTGTGTTTGTGTGTGTGTGTGTGTGTGTGTGTGAAGTAAGCATTGTCTACTTTAGCTTTTGACAGCATGTTTGTCAGCTTGTGTATGTTGTGGTCAAGGGTGTGTATTGTGAGTTTCTCAAAATAAGAGGGTGTTACCCGGCAAATCAAGGCCTTTTGTCAGAGTTACTGATGCACTTCCTGTACTGTGCAACTCACAGGACTATATATGTACAGTATATGACTACACTCTACAGCAGGACTATTTCTATGTTCTTTTAATTTATTCTTTTTCAGTAGTGAAAGCTGTTTTCATCCCTTATTATAAAAAGAACCTTTACTTAGTTTATAGACATATCAATAAATATTAGCAGATAGCACTTAAAATCTATGATATAATAAATTAAGATATAAGGTAAGCTTAAAATTAGTTGAAAGCTAAATCTTTAGTTTTACATGAGAATGCTGATATTGCTCACCTAATTTCCAAAATATTTTTTCCTTACCATTGTCTCAGGAGGGTGGCCTGCCCCCCAACATGACCCCCCACCCTCTCAAGAGACCAAAGAAAAAAAGTTTAAAACAAATCAAAATGAAATCTATTACTATTAGGTTAACTGTTTGTTATCTAACTTATGTGCATTTGCTTTCAGCTCAGTGTGAGAGTCTACTGTGTTTTGTTGTCATTTATATTTGCGTTTCTCTCCTCTCCTCCTGTTTCACATGTGTGAGTGTGTAATCCTCCTGCACACACACACACACACGCAGAGCAGAAGAACAGAGGAGACAGGATGACAACTTGTTATGTTATGTTTCATTAATATACCCCCCAAACCCCACCCAACCTACACCATGGGACAACCCACCACCTTATAACTTATATTTAGATACTGTATTTAGTCTGTAAAAGTCTAGGCAATAGCTGACATGTAACAAGGTGTAACAAGCTATGGCATCCACACGAGAAACGCAGAAGGCCCATTATCGAGCCACTGTTTGGTTTGTCTGTCCTTGGCTATGTAACATGGTGGCGCAACATGGTGGACTTCATGGAAGAGGACTTGCTTGCTATGTAGCAAGTGGCTCGTTCTAAGCAAACAAAAACAATGATGGCTAATGTTAGGTGATTATACACTGATGAGAAAACACTCATGTATATTATGCTATATTCCATTTGCACTTCCTTGTCCTTTAAAAGCTAACAAAAGTAAAAAGACACAACATCAAATCTAACCAAATGATACTACAATATACAGGTGTGTGTGTGTGTGTGTGTGTGTGTGCATGCGTGCGCATGTGCATGTGTAGGAAAACAGACAACACAAAATGGTTGACTCAAAATGGTGGCTGAAACCAGGTTAAAGGACAGATGAATTAGTTATATGTACGACATACTAGTTACTGGATGTTCTAAGTGTTTGAAAACATGCTAACTATGTGTGTGAAACATACTTACATCAATTTAGCTGTTTGGCTATCCAGTAACCTAAGAATAAACAGACATAATAATAAAGATTAATGAACACATTCAACCATATCAATATGTGTAAAAAAAACACTGGCAAAAGTTAAACAGTCCTGTGACTAGCTGTGCTATGCTATGGTAGTTCCAGTTACCAAGTAGCAAGGAGGAGAGATCCTTTCTGGCTTGCTTCCATGTTGCTAGGTAGGTAACTGAGAGCTCCTTTGTTCTCCATACAGAGCCACTTGATGCTAACTCTGCTTTGTGGCTGCTGTTGCTTGTAAAATCAGCCACGATAGCTGCTGGTGCTAAATTAAACTTCTTTTAGGAATACCTTATTTCTTAATATCTAATATCTTAGACTGCTGTTGGGGGAGGAAGCAGAGGGGGTTTGTGGACCTGGTATAATCTTGGGTCCTAAGCCACATAGTGACCAGTAGGAGCTGGTTGTTAGGTCCATGAGTGGAGTTCATGGAGTTCTTTCTACTCAAAAAAATATATTTTTCCTTTGATTAGAAAGAGGTCTGGTTGAAAATTCACAGTCTGAATTCTGTTCAATAATTGGAGATTCTTGGTTGCTCAGGTCAGTATTACAGGGGCCCAAGAAAGGCTCCCTGGAAGACCTCAGCAAAATGAAGGGTTAGACATTGAGGTGGATACCAGTATCTAATGATCAATCCATATCAACTAATAATTAACAACAGTATGATTCAAATGTATGAATCAGATTGCAGCTATGAAGCAGATTTCGATTTTCAGATATGCTGATATTTTATATACACATTTTTTTTAAAAAAGAAGACCACATGAGACTTTTAATATGTCAGTTGTGTTTAGTATATTATATTTATTAAAAATGTGTCTGTAGTTGATTAATAAGTCAGTCCATTGCCAAAAGCATTATTGCAAATATTGTCAAGCTTAATTATGAATGCTTCCTGCTTTTCCATTGTCTTATATGGAAGTAAACTGAATATCCTTGGATTTTACTCAACAAGGCATCTGAAGATGTCACCTTGGGTACCTATGAAATTTGGAATTTTCAGACATTAACCAAATAATTCATCAGTGAATGAAGGAAATATCAGTGATGAAAACTATCAATAATCACAGCTGCATCATTTGATTTGAGATACGTCTATTTTCAGATGTTAAAACCAAAAAGTAACATCATGATATGCTACTATGCAATTGTTGATGTCTGTATGGCAGAGCACAGGTGACATTTTCTTGTGATTACTTTGTGAATGTGGCATATTTTTTTTGTTTTTGTTATTGGTTTTTTGTCTCCAGTGAAAAAGGTAGTATGATCATGGAATAATAATGTTGGAGCCCACAGTAAGCCTGGGGGCCCAGACCCATCTCATCTGGTTTGTGCTAATTGAAAAATTGTTTCAAAGTGTGCACCACTACAGCAAAAATATCAGCTGACATGATAAGGGCCTTAAGGTGGGTGTGGGGGTGGCAGTGGGGTCCCGGCAGCTCAGAACCCCTTAGGAAGTTAAACTAGCCCTGGATATGCCCTACACTGGCTAGAATAAATGGAGTATTGCTAGTTCAAGCAGAGCACTCAAGTTGCATTTTGACATCAACTATGTCATTCATGCTTCATCATCTGTGCCTCATTCATCAGCTTTCCAGCTTTCAGGCTACATCCAATCATATTTTTACAGTGTGGTGTTTATGACCTGACACATCACATGCTAATAACATTTACTACTGCTGCTCTCTTCACTATGATATCCCCTGTCTTATGTGCTAAGATTTCAGAATCGTTTATAATTAGCTTTCCTGGCTCAAACAGCTGAGCATTTTCTGCCACATAAAGCTGTATAACCACACAGGATAGTTGTGCATATAGTTATGGTTCATAATTGTCTAATGTTAGCCTTAAAGATGTGTACCTAGTTATTTGAGAGCAAGTTCAGCCCTGTATTTTTAATTTTGGTGTACAGTTTCTACAAGAATTTTTTCTGCACTTTGGTGCACCTACAACCAAAACATGTTTTCTTTACCTATGAAGCACGATATATGAAAGGACATGGATAATAACACAGATTCATTTGTGTGCGAATGTCATGATTTGCTTGTGTTGCCAGTGAGAATGGATTTCAACTGGAGTCTCCATGCCAAGTGAAGCATCAAGTTTTTTTGCCTTCTAAGGTCATCATGAAGCAACGTCAAATGGTCCAGATTTACCTGCTTTCTCCACTGCTGTCTTCCTTTAAAGTACATTGTGTATGCTGTGAGGTGACTTGCAAAACCATTTCAATACAATAGATTCAATTTGTTGCTGCTAACATCCACCAAAGACATGTCAAGGCAGGACAGGATTCCCTTTTTGCATACACAGAAATGTGTTTTTGGGTGAATGCAGGTCAGTTAGCACCATATGGTTGCTTACGTAATTAGTGCTTAATCGACTTGATGTTTTGACTGCAGTTGTTTCACAGTTCACTAGCTGTTTGGGTAAGCAGCACTGCTAGCTGGTAACCCCCTGCAGGGCAGCAGGTGAATCAACCGGCAGGGTGCCATCTGCACAGGTGGATGTACACACACACACACACACACACACACATTTTGACACACATTTACATAATGCATTGCTTATCCTTAACCATCACAACTGAATGCCTAACCCTAATTGTAAGATACTGAAAACCATATTTGCCCATCACACCGATGTGTCACTGGTGTGTGAGTGTGAGTGATAGAAAAGTGCTGTACATATAGAAAAGCGCAAGAATGTATGAATGCGGCTTGTAGTGTAAAGCGCTTTGAGTGGTTGATAAGACTGGAGAACCCCAATCATAACCATTCTAACCATAAACCCGATAGTAAGTTGAAACCCTTCCCTTTGAAGGTATGTCACAAAATTAGGACCAGTCAAAATGTCCATGTTTCCAAACACACACACACACACACACACACACACACACACAGAGCAAATCACTTGGTTTTTGAGTGGATAGTTGGCTGTTGCTCAGTCAGAGGCTCACACCGGCTGTGTGTGAATACATGCAGGCACGCACGACACTCACACACATGCACTCCTGCAATTTGCATGCAGATTTTTTATTTTTTAAGGTATTACATTCGACAATTTTTATATCAGCAGCACCTGATTATATCCTCCATAACTGTAAATATTCAAAAACCAAATATTTACACATCACATCTGACTTTCATAAAAATTTTTTAGGATAAACAATTGTGCAATTTAATTTACAGACAGAGTACAGTATAATGTATGCACATATCCAAAATCCGCTTGCAGTGTTAACTCCTCCTCCTGAGTGATTACATGTAGTTTGCATGATTGCATCTTCTCAATTTTGCTGCTGATTTACATTATTATAGATGTTGTAGAGTTGTGGTACATAAAATAAATCAGAATAGCAAAATCACAGCCTTGTGACTGGTATATGAAATTTGATATTTTGTTATCTTATAATCAAGTTCAGGAAAAAAAAGGAGACAAAATTAAAAGGTAGGAGGAGAAGTGATAAAGTGTTTACTAATTAATCCAGTCTTTATATTTGTGTGAGAACCTGCAGATTCTGTAAATGAGAATCTGCAAGGATCCTTTAGATTGTAAGAAAGCACTGTGGCATATCTTCATAAATGTAAAAATGGAGATATCTATTAGTATATTGTGTAAATCCAGTGTCGATGTTTTGAGCATGTTTTACTAAAATAAGGCCATAAAAAGACAAACCTCTGGAGCAGAACTGAACAGTTGCTGCAGGCTGCAGATGTGCTGCCATTTATCAATATTCATTACTCGACATTGTCTTGTGATGGAAAAATGGCAAATCCTGGATTATTTGAATATGAATGGAATGTGCACTCTAGATTTCATACTAACATTCACATAATAGCTACCTGTTTACACAAGATGCATAGGGTATATACGATACTTAAAAAGAGGGCAAAGAAAGAAAGACAAACAACATTTCATCAATCCCTGTGGAAAAAAATATTTTCCCAAAAGATTGTAGCCCATTGAAAGATAAAATGAACTGTAAGAAATATATCTACAAGCTGCACATTGAAAAAGTGGTCACATCATGATTATACCTGTTGACTAGAAATTAAATTAACAGGAAAGTACATGATATGCAACTCTGTTTTGGATTTATTACTGTGATATTGTGTTCAAATGTAGGACTGTTGCAATCTACTACTGTAACAATCAGAGAAAATAAAAGACAATAAGAGAACAAAGGTCCATTATTATTAATAAAGAACAATATTTGTACTGCCTGGATTTCCATATGTCTCACACCAACAGCTTATTTTTATAAAACAATAACTCATGTTATTGAGTTACCCATGTTCTCTCCTGAACCTTATTTAAGTATTTTAATTGCCTAAACTTAACAATTAATCTTTACTACTTAATATTTTTACACAAATGCCTGTATATACTGAGAGGTGACAGGGAATGACTACAGCAGTGAACCCTCAGAGTATTTTTTATAACGCATCTTGACAAAGCTTTAGCTTGTTAGAGTAACTCACTGTTGTCAGCTGCAACAGCATGGCTAGTGTTGTTTTCACCTTGTGAGTCCCCCCCCCTCTCTCTGTATGCGTGTGTGTGTGTGTGTTGTGGCTAAATTCACTCCTGAAAATACCTACTGTAGCAGGAACTACCACAGAATCAGTTTTGAGTCATTTGGCAGGTGTTTATGTCTGTCTGTCACCATGGTGGCATGTGTGTGTGTGTGTGTGAAACACACAAACTAACTAATGTGTAGTGACCATTGTCTTGATGATGTGCCCTTACTACCTGACCTTAATGTATCATTATGAGTAATGTTATACTGGTAATTTAAAAGCAGCAGTCTATGAAAGTTCTTCCATTCCTGTCAGCTAAGACCAGAGATCTGAGGCTGGACAGTTGAAAACTGGGAAACTCGATTTCTTATGAGAGATGCAGATAGTAGGGTCAGACTTTCAATGGACCCAACCTGCCTTGTATCAACAGTCCAAGTTGGTGGTGGTGGTGTAAATAGTAAGGGAAATGGTTTCCTGGCACACAGCCCCTTAACACCCATCATCCTTTGAATGTCACAGTAGCTTATCTGACTATTGTTACTGACCATGTGCATTCCATTATAGCCACAATTCATTTTGACATTTTAAGACAAATGGTCACTTCACAAAATTTCATGATACACTGTGTGTAATTACAGTTGTGTTAGCCAGGCTGGATATGGTGCACATTCATATCATGTACTGCGTTGTAAATTCATACATCTACTGCTTCAGTTTTCACACATTATGTTACATTTGCAGCAGAGTGCAGCAGCGGAACGGCCCAGTATGTAAATCCTGAGGTGTGTGTGCAAGAGATGGACTGGTCCTGATAGTGTTGTAAGTGCTATACAGTTAAACAATAGTGCGCGGTGAGGAAGCACCCGTGCTGAGGGTGTCATATATTACAAGAGAGGCAGCCTCCAAACAAATTATGGCCATGTCTTTGTGTTGTTCTTAGCCCTCCATCTCTCCCTCTCTCTCTTTCCTAGTGTTATATATTTTCACACCTCAGTGAGTCCATTGCACACACACACACACACACACATACACACACTCGGCTTGTCTGACTGTCTCCTCCACCCTCCTCCTCCTCTCTGCCGTTCCTTCTCTCCCTCTTCCTTCTCTACTGCATTTTCCTTCTTACTTCTCTTTCTCATTTCATATTACCCTTCCTCACTCTCCCTCCCTCTCTCTTCTCCCCCTTGTCCCTCCTCCTTCCCCCTCTCTCTTGGGTCATGTTGCAGCAGCTCCAGCAGAAATAATAGGAGCAAAGGCGTGAGGTTGTTATTTGCATAGAAATAGCATGACGCCCCAGGCAGCTTCAGGAGAAGGACACAGAGATCATTTGTCTCAAAATTTTAATGAAAACTTTTGCTGAGACAGAGATTTCTTTCCCTCTACACCCTCCACCCCCCACCCCCCGTTCCTTTCCCAATTTCCATTCTTCCTCTGTACCTTCCATACCATCCAATTCTGGCACTCTCTCTTCTCTTCTTCCCTTTCTGTAGGAGCACAGTGTGATATGAAATTAGATGACACATCAGTATTGTGCTGCTATGCACCACCAACATGTCAGTCGTACTGGTGGTTTGTCAAACAATGCAGGGTATATGCAGGACTCAAAATGTGTCTATGCTGAAGAGGGTTTGTGGACATTTCAGACCAGTAAAATGTCTGGTAAAATGGCTGAAACACACACACACACACACACACACACACACACACACACACACACACAGAAAGACAGAACTTGCAGCAGCTATTGAAAAATTACAAAAAAATGCTCCTTGCATTGTATTGCAGATAAGTTGATGACTGAGAACATTTCATCCAGTTTCTTTCTCTTCTTATTCAGCTTCAAACAATAAATATCACTATATAATAACGTTTATGTTTAACATAAATCGTATTTACAATGGAGCTAATTGTAGATTTCTCAAAGAGTCCTGCGCTCATCTCCCCTGTAGCCATTGGTAATCAGGTTGTCAAGGTAGAACGCTGAGGAAAGGTCTGTCCTGGCTGACCCAAGCCATCCTCTTTTGAACACTCCAGGTTGCTCCCTTTCGGCCGCAGATACACGGTGCCAAGATGCAGGCTTAAGAACTCTTTTATTCCTTGCCGCTATTGTCATTTTAAATAACTCAAAGTAAGTCCTTGTTAATTTACTGTGTGCTGTTCCTAGTATGTTGTATATGTTTGTTAATGTATAACTGTTAGCTGTGAAACAAATAGAGATAATAAAGATTTCCTTGGGACTTTCAGTGCAGCAGAAAATTATTTTGTAGCCCTCTCCTGACCTGTGCCTCAACACAATCCTGTCTCTGAGCTCTACAGACAGTTCCTTTGCCTCATGGCTTGGTTTTGGCCCTGATATGCATTGTCAGAGTGAGAGCTCATATAGGCAGTCGCAGACAACGGTGTGTGCCTTTTCAAATCATGGTCAGTCAATTGAATTTAACACATGTGGACTCCAATCAAGGTGTTGAAATAAACTGAGCTGCAGGAACCTGCGCTAAATTTCAAGTGTCACGGCAAAGGGTCTGAATACTTGAGTCAATTTGCTATTTCAGTTTATCCTTTTTAATAAGTTTGAAAACATTTCTAAAATCCTGATTTGGTTTTGTTACCATGGGGAAATGAGTGTAGACTGATGAAAAAAGATCATTTTTTTATTGGGCTGCAACATAAAATGTTTAAAAAGTGAGGGATTCTGAATGCTTTCTGAATGCACTGTATTGTAGGTTGGGTGTAGAAAATGTATACATTGTATGATTAGTCTTAATGAAATAATATCACAATTGCCTAGATATTATACGTGATGGATTATCACAACACTAATGAAATTTGTTCTGAAGGCCCAATTAATATTTTTTTTCACAATATTTATTCCAGAGAATTAACAAATAAATAATTATGAATAATACACAAATAATTGAGGAGTCTGACCTCTACATCAAAAATTATTTTCTGTGTTTCTCAGCAGATCATAACTGAAGATATTGACTTCTTTTTCTCACATTACTTAAACAGCTTAAATTTGCATTCCTTTTCTATCAAAATTGCAACATGGATCAAATACACAGTGAACCATATTCACATTCTAGTGAAAAATACAAAAACGCCATTATAATTATCACAATTAACTTCAGCAGATCAATGCAATGTAGTTTGATTCAAAAGGTACAGTATATACTGACTGTTATGGGATAAAATCGCCACTGTTTTTCATTAATTGGTAACAGACTGATCTTTCTGATAAATATTAGCTTATCACTGTGAAGACAAGACTGGAGTTTGTTCATGATGGACAAAGGAAAATTTGCTTCTCAGATGTTTTTAGTTGAATTTAAGTCAATATAATTGCTAGGGAAGCATGTACATACTCAATGAGTTCATTAGGC
Organism: Lates calcarifer; assembly: GCF_001640805.2. NCBI lineage: Eukaryota > Metazoa > Chordata > Actinopteri > Centropomidae > Lates > Lates calcarifer. The sequence continues at coordinate 27,003,802 of NC_066853.1, forward strand.
TCTGTAAATGGACTGTTGATGAGAATAAAACACCTTTCAGAGAATGAGTTCAGTAATTGATTTGCTCTTACATCCTGAGGAGGGATATAGTGGTGGTTATTGGTGGTAATCTGAAGAGTGAAATGTAAGTGTCTTTTCAGAAAACCACAAATGTGTCTCATAGTAAACAGTATACAGAGGTAGACTTATAAAACTGACTAGGGCTATGTCCTGAGTGAGTGTATAAAAAGTCTACATCACTGTATTTACAGTAACCATTCCCTCTCCTCTTGCCCTTGATGAGTCTGGTGTGAGTGCTCTGCTGCTGAGTTGCATGGCTCTGCTCGGGCAGGGAAGCTCTGTGTTGGCTCGACACGGGGTGTTTGACTGGCTGCTCCACTGATGTGCTCAGACAAGCTGTGGGCTTTGGTACCAGGCTGGATGCCAACTAGGGTTACACCGATATATGAAATAGATATTTGCCGAATATTCCATTGCATGTTAGATACTGGCCAATCTTTTTTGGGTTTTTTTTTTTTTTTTTTTTTTTTTTTTTTACCAAATTCTTTGATTCATTTATTCAGTGTCAGTGCTGGTCTATTTCAACTTTAATTCTCTCAGTCATGGTAACTCACTGAAGTAATTGTTTAGACCTGAAAATCAAACTAACAGGGTAAGAAACATAAGAGAGCAAAGCTAATAATATAGCATTTTTGTCTGACATAACACCACAGCCCAGGTTGGTAAGCTTGCTAACCTGTAATTCAATCTAATGCTCTCCACTGTCAGAAAACAGGGCCCCTGTCCATCCTTAGACTTAAAAAGAAGTCTGCTGTCTGCAGGACCTTCCTCTGGAACAACCCCCCTGCTGACATCAGCCTGTCTGACTCTGCTGAGGCCTTTGAATCCAAAATTAAAACTCATCTCATTCGTTCAGCTATGTGTCTACCTGTGTGACTTGTGATATTGGGGTTATATAAATAAAATTTGACTTGGCTTGAAATACATACAATATTTGGGAAATGCCTTCGCACGTGGTGTTAAAATTGCCTTTTTTTTGTGAGTTAGATGATTTGCTGAGGCCTTTTGAAGCTATCTCATATTTCCCACAGAGTCTTAGACAAGGAATGAGCTTCTGACAGATATACCTCTGTAGTTTGCATTGTTGCCAAGTGCTTGCTCACGGTGGGAACTGTTGGGTTTAACTTTATTATGTTGTAAGGGCTTGACCTTATCCTTTAAAATGTGTTAAGAAAATGTATGTTATGATATAAATAAAATCAAACTGAATTAGTGGTAGACTAATTTGTAGACTTCAGTAGCCCTGTTAAAAACTGTACCAATATCAGCAGCAACGTTCATTCTACCAAACAAGCCCGGATTTAAAGGCATTATTAACATGCATTCCACAGCTGCTGTGTTTTGCTTATTTTCTGAGAGATGTTTCATATCCTTAAACCCAGTTGTGGTCCAGGTTGTGCCTCTGCCAAATAGCAGACAAGGAATGCAAAAGAGCACCATTTTTAGTGATGATGTTGGTAAGCTGGTGTGGCCCTTGATGTTTTATTCCCAACCTCTCTTCCAAGGAACAGACTGCTAAACTTTGCATTGAGAAAACTGTCTATGTGATTTATGTTTAAAATTCCACTCACTGGTGCAGGTTGACTGTTATGCCAGTACACGCACTGGTATACTAACTAGCTCAATATACACACATACAAGAAAAAAAAATTACACCTCCACTGTATTGACATTGAATTGACACCACTGAATGGTAGGTTCATGCAGACTGGTCAGTGGGCTGACAAATTGGGCCTGTTGGGCAAATAAATTACTGTGATACTGAAGGTCCAGTCACACCAGCATGTCCCTGCCAGGTCAGCTGGTGGTTTAGTGGTTAGCTAAAAGCATCAATTAAAAAAACATATGAATGATTGTACCCTTCAGTAAATAACATCAGTGCAGTGTGTGTCTTAAAAACAGGAATGTCAGGCAAAAGCTGAATTTATGGATGTTTTTATTTGTTATTATTATTTATTTGGAGGTATAAGATATACTTTCCTTCATGAAGAAATATAAAAGCAATTAGACCTACATTCTATATTTTGTTAAGTTGAATACCTACATTATCCCAAATGTATCCTACAATTTTCAAACCTTGAGAAATTCTAATTTTAATCAAGGTAACTCATTTGGTCGCCTGTCAGTTGCCTCATATCCCTTTTGCACATGTGTCAGTGTTGTGATCAGTAGTCAATATATATATTTTTAAAATCCAGTTTTCACACAATCTAATATTCTATGCTTGGTTGGTTTTAACTGGATATTTAACTGGATGACGTCATCAGACACCTGGATCCTAAGTGATCAGAAAACAAGCTGAGCAGACATTAACGGCTGCTCAGTCCTGTTTCCACTGAACAGTGTTGGAGAAAAAGGTTTTTAATGTGAAAATGCTTTATTCAGTGTTTTTACCAGAGTTAATCACTCCATTTGTTTCGGAGAGGAGGAGACCACTGTGGCCTATTCAGCTTGTTGCAACCTCCATGTAACCTCAAGATTCTCCTCTTGTTTTCTGTGTCTTGGCTCTCCACTCACTCATTGCCAGATTTTTCCACATGCTTTGTGGTACCACACTCTAGGTTGCTCACTGTTATTTATTAAGTGCTTGTGATTAGACGTGCTTTCTTTATGCTATAGTTTAGCCTGTTGCGGTGCTGCTGCCTGCTTGTGCTGAATCGCCTGACTCATCAACATTATCTGACCACAACACTCACCTGCTAGTCTCTAGTCTCCTTTGTCTCCCCCCTGCCTCTCCATTTCCCTTCAACTACCAGTCAGTCTCCTCTCCCTTCTTCATATACCAACTCACCTATAAACAAACAGTTGGTCTCCATCTTCCCTCTTCCAGACCACTCACCTGGTCATTGCCATCCCCAGGCTTCCACACTCACCTGGCTGCCACGTATCTACTGGTCCTCCAGTCCCTTGCCTTGTTTAACATGAAACTGCTTTATTCAGTGTTTTTGCCAGATTGAATCACTTGGTCCATTGGTTTTTGAAAGGAGGAGATCTCTGCTCCTGGTAAAAACCCTGAATGACGGACAATGAGGGAATCCTAAGGGGTTAAGACAACAAAACTCTGTCTTTTGTTATTGTTTTAATTGTCTATTTGTGGCACAAAATGACATACTGTGCATTTAAATTAGTTCAAACATAAACCTCCAAATAATGTAGCATCTCCATCTGATGGGGCCTGGCCTCACCTGCCCCTAATGTAAAGATGCTGCTGTTTGCCATGCAGACACGAGAGTGGTATTGATCTGCTCATTTAACTCTCGTCAAGAAAGCAAGTTAATGGATTTCCCAGCAAGTCTTATTTAATTGGATGCAAACATTTAAAACAATTTCAACAGCAGAGTTTTAGTGTCACTTGATGTCTTAATACTCTCTCAGGGCCACTATTCTATGGAAAGTCAGACCATTTGAACATATATCCATTGTACTTTAGTTTTCTGATAGAATTAAGAATATTGGACTTAATAAAGGAAGAGACCCTTTTGCACTTGTACTGTTTCATTGGGCTTTACTTAGTCAATGTTGGTCTGGCTGCTGAGGTTTAACTCAACCAATGAAATTATTACTACCTCCAAAGCAGCCGTGCCTCTGGGAAATGTTTCTGTAACTAAAACTGCAATCTGCTCCCCTTCATTGTCAGACGCAAACACTCACACACACACATTTACTCATGCTATCACCCACCTTCACTCCCTGTGGTGCCCGTGAAGGATGCACTCCCCACACAGCTGCCACCAAGCAGGAGAGATAGTTAGGGCCATCAGGCCATCCCACTGACACTCCGACACCTCCCTTCTCCACCTCCACCTCTATTACCACACCCACACAACTTACCCAACTCCGCCCTCTTGACCGGTACCTCACTGGGGTGTCATGCTGCAGGGTGCTTAAGGGCGCAGCAGGGTGTTGGTGGTGACGATGGTGGTGGTGAGGGGAGCATCTCTACATTCTCCCCAGCCTGCACCTGTGAGAAGTGGGAGGAGGAACTGGAAAAAAAAAAGCTTCCATTTCATTAACAAACACATCACAGTCATCTTGATCTGGTTATCTGATTATATTATACAGCTCCACTCAGCCGAGAGCAAACTGGGAGAGAAAAGAGACCTCCCAGTATGAGGGTGGGGTGCTGGGTGGGGGGAGGCAGTGAGGAGGTAAAGAAGTCTTCAGTAATCCTTGTAAACAGAAGCTGGCCTCCCTCCTCTCTTCTAGAATATTAATCGAGTTTCTGACAGGGAGAGGAGGTGTGTGTGTTTGTGTGTGTGTGTGTGTGTGAGAGAGAGAGAGAGAGAGAGAGAGAGGGAGTGTACAGCCTCAGAGTTTGCTTGCTTGTCAGTGTGTATGCATGTGTACGTCAGTTTGTGTGTCAAGCGGGGATCATACTGGTATGGCAAAGTCCTCTGTGTTTGCTATCTCACCCCAGTTGCAAGCACAAATCTGTGTGTGTGTTTGTGTGTATGTCTCAGTCTCATATGTCCACCAATCCAAGGTGACCGTGTTGGCTGACGCCTGAGGGCCCCTGGGTTGCCACTGACAGCTTTTGGTGCGAGTCAGAGATTTGTAGCCCCACCTCCTCCTCCTTCTCCTCCCACCAGTGCCCATAACCCACCAGGGCCATAAACCACTCCCCACCCCCTCCAGGCGTGATGGCTAAAGAGGTTAAAACAAAAGAGGTGAGAGATGAGAGGTGGATTGGATACAAAGATGCTCCCTCCATTTGGGATAGAGACCCTGATGGATGGGGATGGGAAAGAGGGAGGCAATTCTGACCTTGAAGGTCAGAGGTCAAGGGTTGAAACTGGGGGAAAGCAAATGAGTTCAGTGGCCTTAATGCCATTTTTTATGGAGCTGCTGCTGCCTCTCAACACACACATAAGCATTTCGCAAGGAGATGCACAGACACACACACACACACACACACACACACACAAGACATTTCCATCGCTGTTGTACCGACCACTACATACATATTTACTAAAAGCATGCCATAGAGTCTAAGCTCATCTTACCTCAGTTTGTCCAACCATCTGCTTCAACTGACGTCACCTCTCTGGTACTATTCACCAATTTCCATATTTATTGTCATCAGGTGATCCTGTCAGTTACTGCTTTAAGTACTCAAAATCCTGACATTCTTGTTTATCCTTATTTGGAAGAACGGTCACACTCATTTCAAGTCACAGTAATACGCTCAGAGCAAATGAAATTCCTGTAAACACACAAATATGTCTGTCTGTTTTAATATGCACATTTCTGCCCTGTTGTGCGCTGATGGTCTTCTCGTTTCCCACTGTGACACCATGTGAAGGCCGAGCCTGAGCTGCATGCAGCACAGTCCCTCACAGGGGTAGTTGTCTGCATGCACTCAGGTCTATACGCGTGTGTGTCTGTGTGTGTGTGTGTACATATTCTACAGGAATAATTTGTGATGTAATGTAACTTTATCAAAAAAGATACTTATTGAATTTTGGACATATAGCACATATGCCAGACCTCTGTTTGATGAGCTATCAAACAGAGGTCTGGCCTTGAGTCATGTTACATCTTATTTATGACAAAATAAAAAAATAAAATTAAATAATGTATTCATATAAAATCATAAATACTCGTATAGGCCTACATACACATGAACAAAAATGCTGTTGAATAAAAACAAAAATCTTTTATGCTGAATTTGAATAGTAACCCTGTAAAGGATATTTTAATGCCTTATATTAGTGATCAGATTGTGCTTCCACATGTGTGAATGACCACATAACCACACACAAACATATTTCCTCCCCATGTGTATGTGGTGTGAGGGTGTCAGCACTCTGGGTCTGCCCTGCATGGGGGGCAGAGGACTGTGCCAGGGAGCAGATGGTGGTGGCTGGGTAGGAGGGCAGCAGGGCACAGAGGCAGCGGGCACAGCAAGAACATTCCCGATCCTGTGGCCTTGGCTGGGTGAGAACAAGCAAAATCCTGATGCAGGGTTTTTTTCCTTCACTGGGACAGTGCATTATCTGCATCTTCTGGTAGGAAAAGTTGCGCCCACAGCACAATGCTGTTGGGAGTGGAAGTGGAAGCCAGCCAGTTGCTTGAACTTCACTCAAGTTGATTCCAAATATGGATATTCTTCTAGCATGGTTGCATGACTACTTGTTGGGACTATATATGTAAATTATTGGGTTTTTAATGTTAAGTATAATAACAAAAACTTTCCTACACCTGACTGTGCACAATTCACTGGACATCTGATTTAAGAGATTGATTTCCTCAGAAAAAGACAGCATCCATCATTTGTTCAAATTCTTAAAGAGTACATTTACGTAACACTGATAAAGCGGGTTGATTGTGGTTGCACACAATTCATGTCCACACCCAACAGTGATGTGATAGTGTATTGACACAGCTTGCAGTACAAGCCTACATCACTGCAGCAAGTGGAAAAGTTGCAGTATAACATGGTGGTTAGCAAACAACAAACCTTTTACCTGTTTTCAAGGTGGAAATAGTGTGATGTTGTTGTAGAAGACAGTGTCTACAAGGTGGGTGTGTGGCATGGTGCCGCAAGATTTACTGTATAACTTTTTAATCATTGTGCATTTTTATATTTAAGTACACTGAAAAAAAAAAAAAACATTTTCAAACAACATGACAAAAAAGCAATAGATATCAAAATCACTTTATTCAAAACAGTTTGATATACAGAAATGCAGCTAATTGCATGAAAACTCATGGTTGCTGTTAGTCGGGGTAATACAACATACTCACTGTGTCAGGAGTTTTTCAGGAGCTCAGCTGTCAGAGAGGTGGTGATTGTCAAAGGAAGCGATGGCAAGATGTGACACAGTAAAGAGCTCAAATGCTGACACATCTCTGCCACCAAAACCAAAATCAGAGTCAACACCACTTGGATAAAAGCTTAACAGATTTTGGGTACTTGTGGAGACAGATAACCATCATTGTTAACCCAACATCACGTAGCACAAGAAACTGCTCATCAGTGAAGTCAGACCCGTAGGTTGACCTGTCTCTCCCTACATCAGTAGCAGACTTGCATGTCCCATTAAAATGCTTGCAACTTCTCCTTGTTTTGTTTGTTTGTACTTGTTCACCTTAAATATTTTAGGCAAAAAGAAGAAAGACAATTCAGTGTGTTAAACGGAGTTGTATGAGTTAAAGACTTATCTCTGAATTTGCAGAGAAGCATAATATAATATGGTAAAAAATGATAGTTGCCTTAATAGTTAACTAAACCCTACCAAATCACTGTATCATCTTGGAAGGCAATGACAATTTATGTCATCAAGCATAAATTGCTTGCGTCCTTGTTTAAGGCAATGAAAATTGCCTAAAAAGCAGATTCATTGTGAAAACAAGGTAAGAAGGCAATGTAGTTACAGCATCACACATCATGTTTAGGTTTGATGTTTATGTTTGTATGGTGAGATTCCAGAGGTGGCCAGTCACCTTATTTTCTACAGCTTTGTGTACTGGTACATCTGACCTGGCTTAATTGTTTGTTAAAGACCCTGTTGGATGGGGATGGGAGAGAGGGAGGCAAATCTGACCTTAGGGGTCAGACGTCGATGAATGTAGGTTGTGAACCTATACGCGCTTTGGTTTATACTACATTGGTGTCTACATATGTGGATGTGTTCACAGTCCCTGTGTAAAATCTGTATGGTCATAAATTTAAAGCTGCATGTGGACCCCTGTGGACACGAGGAAATGGAAAGATTTAAGTCATGCAAATCCTCACAACTATGTGAATCACTAAAAGTGAGTTGTAGCCTGATGGGTAAATCATTCTGCTCTCCTGACATGTCAGTAGCAAAAGTTGACACAACCAAATTAGTCAAATGTAGACTGAATTAATGTCAGAGCTGCCACATACAGTTTAGAACTATCCACAGATAGGCTAAGCTTGGCAGGGCTGGTTGTGCAAAATGTATATCGGACATACAGTATCTGTGTATGGGACACGGGAGGAAATTGATGTCAGTTTTATTTGACTCTTTGTTCAGCTCTGCACAATCACACCACCAATTATTTATTTACTATTTGCCAAAAACTAAGTTAGTTTACTGTAAGAGCAATAATACCATAGGGCACAAATGCTTTTAGTTTAAGGCTTATGACTGGTATTTAACATCACACTGTATATAACCAACGCTGGTCACCTGAGGCAGAAGAAGCAAACTGGATTATAATGCTCGTAGTAATAGTAATAGTTTTGCCTCCCTCTCTCCCATCTCCATCCTGTAATAATTGTATCCCTAAGTATATATTTTAAATAACTAGTGTATTTATGAACAGCTGGTGCATGAACGAGCTATTTTAAATTCATGCCATTAATGAGCAGTTAGGACTACATAGAGGGGAAAAATGCCTACAAATTCACTATCATCTGTTCTCTCATCCTATGTAAGCTGAATATAACACACTGCAGTGAAACGAGACAACACAGTTTGTCATGGTTTCATGTCAATAGTCAGGAGGGATGGCATATCACCTTGGGACCTTCCTGGGGGGCTTAATATACACAGGCCATTCTGGACATCTACAGACGCCATCAGTGACCCCCAACTAACACCCCCCTTCTCTCTTTCTCTCTGTCTTGCTGTCACACACACTGATGAAATGTTCTTTAATACCCAATCGACAGTATTGACATCCCCTTGGGTAGCAGGGTCCCCCTGAGGGGCGTAAAGTATTGATTTTGTGGGACTGTGGGCCCGTGGTCCCCCAGTGACATTTCCCCAGTCCTGCTGCTATTATTGGGAGATTAGTAGGGCTATTACACCTCCCAGGCCAGAGAGACGTGACACTGGGAGGAGTGGCAGCCAGATGACCCTCTATGTGCACTTCTTGGAGGAGAATTAGCTGCTGTCAAGGATTTGAATCAAGTTCTGCTTTCATCCACGTCAAATACACAGTTCTAACCAGTGTTCCATAATCAGACCAGATGAATATTTAATTTGACCACATCTGGCCGGGGTATGATGTGTTCACATGAAACCAACAAGTGGGAGTATATGAAATACACAAAATGGCTCATTCTGCATTCAAGCCATATCAGCAAAATAGGAACAGGATCAGATCCTGGGGTTTTTAGTGGATAGGTCTGGTGTTTTTCTATAGTTTCGCCTTTGGTTTGGTTAGCTGACCAGGTGCCCCAGAAGTAGATTCATCTGTAGTTCATTCCAAAAGCTAATCAAGGAGATGAACATTAGTGTTCACTTTCACCCAAACATAAATGTTTGAAATGATTTATGTAAAACAGAAGTTTTTTTGAAAAGCGTCAAAGTGCTTGCACTGATTGCCTCAATATATTTGTTTTGCAGGACTTTCCAACTCACTACAGCAGAGGTGGTGAGTGCAAAGCTAGCATGACGCAAACCTTCACCACTAGGTCTATATAGAAACTGTTAAAAGTCACTGCAGAAAAAAAAATGATGTGACAATGATATAGCAAAGAGAAAGATCATGGTTTTGGTAAGAATAAGCACTTGATTAAGGTTAGAGGACCTTTGTCATCATAGTTAAAATGATAAACTCATGGTTAAAATTACAGAGTAATCATGTTCATCATTAAAAGAAACATTGACTATTGGTTTGAAACTGCATGTGAAAGCCCAGTGTTTTGTCAACCCATCCATCCAGTCCAAAATCCTACCTACTTTTTTGCTATGTAAGAACTTCACCTGCTCTTGTCATAGTAATTGTGATGACAGGCTGACAGTTTTTGAATGAATAAAAAACTATTTTATTGTGTGGATGAAGACACAAGGTGCAGCCAAATAAGACGGCCTTACAGTTCAGAGTAAATGAGAATTATCCGTGTTATCACCCTGGCAGACAACTGGCAGACTCTGAAACACACAGCATGTGAATGGGATGGGTAGGCTTGCTAAGGGGTGCAAAGTTTAGTGTCTGGAAACTTTGCATGGGAAGTTAAGCTGGGGAATTTTGGAAATGTTGTTGGAAGTTGGAAACAATTTTACGATTGATGCTGGATAAATGAATAGAAACACAGTCCAGACCTCAGTCAGCTGCTAAATCAAACTATAACCTACATTCTTAAATGAACAGAAAACTGGCATAAGGCAGAAGAAATAGCATCATGGCTGAGCTAGCCGTAGCCATATGTTTCCCATTGATTCCCTACTTTAAAAATTCCCAGAATTTTGCAACCCTAGGGATGGGACTGGAGTCATATTTTTGGGATTGCGACAGAACGTGATCTTTTTTTTCTTGATTTGTCACTGGATTACAATGGGACAGGATTATTTCTGTGGGAATGGGATGGGACTGGAGTGAAAATCCAGTCCTGTGTCACCCTGTAATTGTGACCACTAGACAGCTTTGTCACTACAATGTAAGCATGCTGTTTTGGGGCACTTGCTGAGAAGACTGGTACTACCTCACATGATAAAACGTAAGTATGGGTTACAATAAGCAGAAAGAAATGTTGCCCCATGCAACGGTGGGGCCCCTGTTGTGTTTTATGATACATGGGAATGAGATATATCAGGCTTTGGAAACATTCATGAAGCATGTAAGCACAACACATTCAGCATGGGATTTGCTGAGAATGAGTGAAATTTAAAAAGAGTTGCCATCACCAGTGATGGTAAACAACTAGTCTGATAGTTTATCAACATTTATATGCCAAATGGAAGATACCCCAATTATCACATCTTTTATGAATAATTAATAATCAATAATTAATGATCAATAAACAATTGGGAAGCTGATGTGAACAGTATATATTGTAGTTTTAGAGGTTTCAAAAGATCATTATAAGGATTATGAATTTCTCACAGCATTTTTTTTTATGGATCTCTCCTTTAAAGAGCCACGGCAGATCCTTAACTTATATCATATCTTATATCATATGGCTGTTTTAAAATGATCTGAAAAAGTAATTTAGTTTGTGCAGATCTCCTGACTGTGTTGCCTCAAACTCACTTGCAGCCTTTGTCCCTCTTCCTTCTGACCTCCTATAAGTTGAGATGGTGAGCTGGAATTCACTGTGGCTCAGCTCAAATGGTGATTATTGGCACAGTGCTCTGGGTTCTGCACCCTGCCCTGTGGAGCCAGGATGACCTCTGCGGGATGGGGGGGCTCAGTGATTGATTAGCTGGCATGGGAGGACTACTACTCCCCCACTGGCTAGGGCATATGGAGCTGTGTGTCCTATGGACAGCTGTGTCTGCAACCCTCGTCCTCACTGTATGTGTGTGTTGTCTGTGAGAGCACGAGAGAGAGAGCCCAGCCTTGTTATTTTGTATTGGTCTTAGTGGTATGTCCTTCCCAAGCAATACAGCTCTGAATCCTGTTGTGCTACTGTGCCATTGTGATGAGTACTGACTAAAATCAGGACCTCAAATTTGGCTGACTTTGGCTAAATTCACACACACACACACACACACACACACTAAAAGTACATCTTTGGTAGCATTCAAGTACATTGCTTAGCAAACAGCAAACATACCCCTTTTAAAAACTAGCAAACAGTAAAAGGTGCAGAAAATCCATTTCAAAGTTTCTTAGTTCCTCAATACATGAAGCACAGCCATGTAGTTCTACAGCATACAATGACATCTTAGACCACGTGTCAAAATCAAGGCCCACGGGCCACATCCGGCCCGGTGTGCAATTATATCTGGCCCGCGAGATCATTTTATATTATTGTCATTAATGGCCCGGCGATATGAAGCACTGATTACACAATAAACTACCGATCCCATAATGCAGCGCTTCAGTTGCCTTGCCGAACGCTTCCTGTCTCAATCAAATGCGCATTTTGCTGATTAACTGAGCGCACTGTGCACTGAGTTTGCACAGCGCTTTGGTGACTTTGAAGCACAAAAAAAGAATTTCGAGTTGCTTCACAACCCATTTGCCATGGAAACTGCGCCTGTGCAGATTCAGATGGAGCAGTTTGAGCTGCAGTGTAATGGGACACTAAAGGCACTGCAGGGCCCGCACAGTTTATTCACTCCATTCCCGCAGCAATGCCCCAGCTCCGTCTACATGCGGCTCGAACCTTGTGCGTTTGGTAGCACATATCTGTGTGAGAAGCTCTTCTCAGTGATGAAGACTAACAAAACAGCACACACTGATAAGCACCTGCAGTCCATCCTGAGAATCTCCACAACACAGGACCTCACACCAAACATAAAAGAAGTTGTTGCCAAAAAAAGATGCCAAGCATCCAGCTCTAATAAAATGACATAAAAGCAAAGAAATTCAAATGTTTTGATTTGTTATTTTAACGTTTACTTAAAGCACAAGCACTGTCACAATTTTTATTTATTTTTTCAGGTGTTTTTTGTAGCATGTTCATATTTCTAACTTGTATAATTTTGACAGGATATATTTTCATGGAGAGCAAAATATTTTAAGTTATTTAAAGTTTAAGTTTATTTATTCCGGAATAATATTCCTATCTGTTTTTATTAATATATATGTTCAAAAACATTTAGTTTTAGTGTGTTCAATAAATGTTTATCCTGTTCGGCCTGCGACCTAAACTGTGTTTTGAATTTTGGCCCCCTGTACAATTGAGTTTGACACTCCTGTCTTAGATCATACTGTATATCCAGGTTTGTGTCTGTGTTTGTTCCTTTCCCGTTTCAACATAACAGTGCCACTGTGCACACAGCCAGGTGCACAAATAAATGTTTTTTTTTTCCCAGTTTGGCATGGAAGAAATTGGCTGACGTCAAGGCAAGTTTATTTATATAGCACCATTCAAGACTTCCATTAAAAACTTCCTAACAAAGGCATAGACTAATTAAAAACATTTAAGAAATAAATTTTATTTAAAAAACAATAAAAACACAAACAAAAGCAAAAAACACACAAATAAATAGATTAAAAAGAGATTACATATCAGTTCAGTATCTCCCGCTTATTCTGGAATCGGGTCGCAGTGGCAACAGGCTAAGCAGGGCATTCCAGACGTCCCTCTCCCCGGCATGTTTTCCAGCTCCTCCTGGGGGAGGGCATTCCCAGGCCAGAAGACACACATAATCTCTCCACCTCTTCATGGGTCTACCCCAGGGTCTCCTCCTAGTTGGGTGTGCCCAGAAGATCTCCAAAGGGAGTCTCCTAGGAGGCATCCTAACTGGATGCCCGAACCACCTCAACTGGCTCCTTTAGACATGAAGGAGCAGGGGCTCTTCTCCAAGCTCCCTCTGGATGTCCATGCTTCTTAATGTATCTCTAAGGCTGAGACCAGACACCCACGGAAGAAACTAATTTCAGCTGCCTGTATCCGCAATCTCATTCTTTTGGTCACTACCCAGATCTCGTGACCATAGGTGAGAGTCAGAACGTAGATCAACTAGTAAATTGAAAGCTTTGCCTTTCGACTCAGCTCCCTCTTCACCCAATGGTCTGGTACAGTGACTGCATTACTGCTGATGCCGCACCGATCTGCCTGTCAATCTCACATTCCATCCTCCCATCACTTGTGAACAAGACCCCCAGATACTTAAACTCCTTCGTTTGAGGCAGCAACTCTCCCCCCACCCGGAGGGAACAATCCACCATTTTCTGGCTGAGAATCATCGAAATCTGCATTGTTCCCCCTGAATCCGTGGTCCGAGATCCAAGATCCCGGTCTGAGCCTCCTTTCCAGCACCCTGGAGTAGACTTTCCCAGGGAGGCTGAGTAGTGTGATACCCCGATAATTGGAGTACACTCTCCAGTACCCCTTTCTAAAAACTCGGACCACCACTCCGGTCGGTCATTCCCCAGGTACTGTCCCCGACCTCCATGTGACACTGCGGAGGCCTGTCAGCCACGACAACCCCACAATGTCCAGAGCCTTTAGCATCTCAGGGCGAATCTCGTCCACACCTGGCGCCTTGCCACTGGGCAGCTTCTTAACTACCTCAGCAACCTCTGCCAAAGATATAGCTGAGTCTTCAGGCTCTGCCTCCTCCACAGAAGACATATTGGTCGGGTTCAGGAGTTCCTCAAAGTGCTTTCCACCACTCAATGACATCCCCAGTCCGGGTCAGATCTGATGATACAACCAAAAAGTTGATCATCGATCTTTGGCCTAAGGTGCTCTGGTACCACGTACACTTATGAGCCACCCTATGCTCAAACATTGTGTTCGTTATGGCCAAACTGTGACAAGTTTAACAAAGGTGGTGGGTCCACAGGGTGGCGGCTCCATGTAATTTGTTCGGGCTGAGCCCGGCCAGGCCCCATGTGCGAATAGCCTGGCCACCCGCCCCTTTCCGACGACCTCCCCTCCTAGGATTGGCTCCGGGAAAGGTGCCCCGGTTTCCCTTGTCCAGGCGAGTAGGCCAACTCTTGAACATTCCATATCATCAGGGTTTTGTTTTGAACCACTCTTAGTCTGGCCCCTCCCCTAGGACCAGTTTGCCTTGGGAGACCCTACCAGGGGCTATTGCCCCAGTGGAAAGTAGGCAGAAGTATATTCAAGCTCCACTCAGGTAGCTCACCAGAATTTCATAGTACACCAATGCAATGACAAGAAACAATTTTTATTCTTACTAACACAATCTGTGAGGTCACAGGTACAAACCTGTGTGTGTAAAAAAAATCCCTTTTATATGTATTTCAGATGTTTAAAAATCTTTACAACCAAATTGTTGCATCCACACTCACTGAACTGAGATGTTAACAGCTGGTCCAACAATAATGTTCACTTTTAAAAAGAACACAAGGCTAGTTTAGGAAGTATGTTATGGTCCAACTGTGAGACCATAGAAAATAAGGGCAGCACAAAGAAAGGAACAAATCTGTGACAGATGTCACAAAAATACCAATTTTAACAAACAAGACTGATGGTGAAGCATACTGCAAGGGGAGAGATAGCCTCTGATGTATTATTAGCACTTATTTGTATATTTATTTTTTAAATAGTAACAATTAAATAATGAAGATTGTAAATATTAATGCATCAATATTTGCAGTGAACACAAATAGCAAAGTACCCTGAAACAATTCAAGAGAGAGACAGAGGCATTAAAAATGATAAATATGTGCATATCTGCAGAAACAAGGACCTACCAACCTAACAAGCTTCTGCTTTGGACAGAACATGTGGGTCACATGTGATGATTGAGAGGGATTACATACATTTATCTACACTCTACTACAACCATAATTTGTAAATACCACTTAAAGCTGTCATACTTGTCATACACACATATTGTTGAAAGAATTTTTAAAATGTTGTCACTGAACAAAATGCAGCATCATTCAGCATTGTTGTACGTGTCTACACATATACACATTGACTTCACTAGTCATGCTCAGTTCAGCCAACTACATTAACAACCTTTACAATCTACAGTCCTCTCAAATTACACTGAGAGATTCTTCAGTGCTAAGTGAAATTATATACATATACAATCCATGTATCCCTACAGACACACAGCCCCCTCATAACCACTCCCTATCAATCATCCCATCACACAAATGCTTGCAGCAGCAACTTCTAAATGGACTGACTTAATATTTTAATTTAGTGTATGTGGTTTTAAAGTGGGATGGTTGTTGGGTTGTGGAAGTGGGGGATGAAGCAGAAGAAAAGAAAAAAAAACATGATTTGCAGAGGTAAGTTCAAGTGGATATCTGTCTGGGGTTAAAAGTGAAAGTAATTCATTACAGGGAGATAGTGCTTGGCGATATTCCTCATCTTGACGCTTTGCAGCGTGGCAGTTGAGAGGGGTGAGGTGAAGGGGGGGTGAAATAGCCAGCATTGGCGGGATGGGGCTTGGGTTGAGCAACAACTACCAGCCCCATTGCAAGAGGAGGAATGGTGATGAAGGGATAAGGGCCAAATTGATGGTCATATTTTACAGTGGGTCAGTGTGGAGCATGCTGTCCAACACTGTAATTACAAGTTTGGTTAGAGGAGAGTGGGAGAAAGAGGGAAGAAGAGAGACAGTAGTCTTTGTCATGGCCATAAATGAACAGCCAGGCTTAATTGAGTGGTAACCTCTGAAGCTGTTGTGCTAACGCTGCAGAGAGATGAGTAGATGGAGAGAGAGAAGGGTAAAAAAGAGGAGTGCTGATAAGCCCTTTTGTGTTTGTCAGTATGCTTGCCTTATCCTTCCCAACCCTAACACTACTGAAAGCAAGCATCTTACATAGCCATACACTGAACAGACTGACTTATCCACGTTTGCAACATCTTAAAGCAAGAAGACAATAAAAACAAAACAACCAAAAAAAACAGTAAGAGTTGAGCTTTAAGGTTTTTAAATTTTGGCCACACTTCTATCTAAACTCCCAATAACAGATGGATTACATGTAAATTGGTTGCTGTGGTCCGATCAGAATAAATTCTAATAACTTTTAATCAGATCAAAACTTTAATGTGTCCAGTGGTTTTGGTCAACCTCACAGAAACCTTGAGCAGAGCCAGTTGACTGTCAGTGTTACGGAAGCATATGGCTGCCACACCAGAGAAATAAAAACAGATCACTGTTTAGTTTCATGTTGTAATGTGATAACATGAAAAGTTTCATGTTGTAATATGATGTGATCAAATGAGGAATTGCTGTAGACCTTCAGAGACTGGATAACTTAGGAAAAATGTTTCATTTACTTGATTTACTTGACTTCTGGCATGGCAGCAATACACTTCAGTACAAGGCTAAGCTAGCACGTATAATCCACTAGCGCATAATAAAAGCATGATACAGCATGATACAACTTCATAAGAGGAGAGTACAATAAGTAAGGGAGGCAGGGCCTCTCCTCTCTGCTATAATGAAAAATGGAAAATCTTTGGTTTGATCGCCAGAGAGCGCTCCCCTGTTGGTTGGAAAACATGTCCTAAAAAGTTACAGAAAGAAACCTTAATACTTCTCTGCGAGTCTTTCAGCGCCTCACTCATTCCCTGCTCCTATCTTCTCCATTTCTCTCTCTGTCTTCCCATTCTCCTCTTCCTATCTGTGTCTCTTTTCAATTCTCCTCTGCTCTAATTTTCCCTTCTCATCCCAGCCTGTGTGATTGTGGCGTCTCATCACAATTTTGGCAGACATTTCTTTTCATTTTCTTTCCTCATCTCCTGTCTTATTTTTGGCCTCACACCCCCCTAACTCCACACGCACCCTACTACCATTTTTTTCCCCTCTTTTCTCCCGTCTCACTCTTTTCCTGCAATTTTTCGGGTTGTCATTTAGGACAGCTTGTTTCTTTCAATGTTCCGAGGTAATGGTGGAATATAGAGAGCCTACTGTTGGAGAGAAAGAGAGAACAATTTGTTCCCTTTACAGCGAGCTGGGACGGTTGTGATCGGGGGTGATCTGCAAACACACAGGCCTGCATGCACAGACACACATATACACAAACACATACGCACGAAGCGATGATGATGAGGCCATTTCCTCCCTCATCTTCAGATCCTCATCTAACTGCTAATGAAAAACACAACAATTACCCACAACTCTTTGCACCCCAGTCTTCAGCAGTAGTAATCTTGGTGCTGATATGAAGTCAGCTTGTCGTTTTGCCTCCTCTGTCCCTTCCTTTCTCCCATCCATACATCCCCTTTCTCTTGTCCATTTAGAGAGAAGCCGGGCATGAGGGTGTTCAGCGACAATGATGACTGCTGCTGGATGGTTGTAAGAATGTGATTGGAATTGGAGATATGATATGGCATTACTTACATGGGCCAGTGGGGGACTGACAAAGGCTATGTTGAGGGTAATGAACAGTGGATTAAGAATGAGTAATGAAGCAATGAGGATTATCATTTGGTGCCATGGGAGCATCATGAAGCCTGCATTTTGTTAGTGGAGTCTGTGAGTGTGTGCGCTCTCATATCTAAACCCTCGTCCAGTATCATATTTAATTATAAACATAATTCTCACTGCCACCAATAATTAAAAAAAAAAAAAAAAGAATTTCAAATTGAAGGTAGTTAAAACAAAAACTGGGAGAAAATTAGAAGATTCCTGACAAACTGTTTATCAGTATGCGCAACAAGATAAGAGTGAAGTTCTGCATTTAATGAATCATGTACACTGCATTGCTGTTGTGGGCATGATTACAAACATGCATATTTGATGAGGTGATTTCCTGCCGTGCTGTCCATATGACAGTGCATCATCCCCTGACACTTTTCTACCTCTCTGCACCAAGTGACAGCAAGGAGTCAGTTATGATGGCACTTTAATTAATTTTGTTTGTCCTGTTCGCTGATAGTCATGGACCACTGGGTATCCATGTGCATGAGTGTATATATGTATGCCTGTCTGTGTCTGTGTGTGTGTGTGTGTGTGTGTGTAGGGAGACAGCACAGGCTAGTTTGAACCAGTTGTAGTTCTTTGACTCTAAGTATAGTTGTTCAGAGTCAGCATTTGCTCTTAAAGGGATATTTTTCACAAATCCACAGGCACAAAAATACAATTGATACTGGCTGAAGTAATAATTTTCCTGCCTAAACAACTTCTAAAAAGACATCATGCAATACTTGTAAATGTCACTGCCAGGTTGTGGAGTTGAGTTGCGTTCACACCCTGACAGCAGAATGACTAGAACAAGAAAACCTCTCCTCTCAACTTGGAGCTTTTGCACATGGATCTGTGATGATTATCCTCATCTTTCTTTTAGTTAGAAAAGATGAATGGAAATGAAAATGGTTAAAACATTTTCAAAAATTGTCTTTTTTATTATTATATTTTATTATTATATTATTATAATTATTATACTGTTGGGTTGTGCTAACCAAGGTACAGTGCTGAGTTGTTGCCACAAGGTGAAATCATCAAGAATGGGTCCACTTGGGCAAGAATCATAGGACAATCAGACAGGTTATACACAAGCCAACAGTTAAGCAAGATTATCTAGACCACCTTACTTGTAGGTAAAAAAACAGAACACTTATAATGTTGACAATAATCCCTCATTGTATAGGAAAGCTATTTTAGGAAATATGGTTGAAGTAGGTAGGTGGTCTGTAAACTATTGGATAATAATTTTACTGTTCACCATATTCATGGTGTAAAAACTGCATACCAACTTGAAAACATCATTCCAATGGTGTAGTAGGGTGGAGGGAGCATCATGATGCTACGCAGTCTACGCAGTTTCCTTATTTGATTGTATCATGTTATCACGTGAAACAAAATTACCACATTATAACGCAAAACATTTCATGTTATAATGCTAAAGTTAGCACATTATAATGTAATAGTGATGTGTTTTTATTTGTCTGGTGTGGCAGCAATATGCTACCTGTAGTAAGTGTACTAGGGGAACTATGTGAATGTTCAGACTAGTACAGCCACTAAACCTGTGCACATTGTAGTCAGGATCTACTGTTGATTGCTACTTTTCTTGTTGGTGATATGAGAATGTGAAGAACAATCCAGCACTTCAGTACCTATATGGGTGTGTTTAAAAGTGTATGTGAACTGGGGTCATTCACAGCCAAAACACAGAGAATTTTCATAGCAATCCCTGTCATCTGTCTGTCTTTCCCATCAAGGAAATTATTTGAACAGACCATGTTCTAAGGTTTTAAAACCACAAGGAAATGAGGAAATGATTATTTTACCCTTTATGTTTTTTTTCATTAATATTACAGTCCTTTGTATTGATACAGGCTCCATGACGATATAGCATGATTGACAAGTGATATACAGTTTTAGCAGGTACCTCCTTCCAGAGTAATGCAACAGAAAACTAAACCTTCATGTCCACTGGATTCACATGTCCACTCCAAGAGTTTCAGAGGCATTTTCAAGCGATTTGTTTGTAACCATAGACAGGACCGCAGATGCAAAATCCAGCATGACAGTCATGCACTTAATACACCTGCCATAGGTTGTCACCCCAATATAATTGCACCTAGTAGTATGAGAACATATTCTTTTAAATAACAGAGCAACCAAGATCAAGATCAATCAAGAACTAGGGGGAATCATGAGTAAAAACATGTTTTTATATATCACAGTTTCTGTCTAACAAAAGCAACAAATGCCTCCCAAATATGTCTGTGCTGTATTATCAGTGTGTCTTTTGACATATCCACACACTGAAACCAAAAACAAGCATGTCAATGACAGCAAAACCAAGAAAAGTACCATCCAGCGCACACAAGAAAGAAAGAAACAAAAGCAAGAATAATAATTATATCTGAGTGGTCACTATTCAAAAATTGTCAAATTTTGGTTTAATCGCATTGGTTATATAAACATGTACTATTTATTCTGCACACTCATTTGACCACACAAAGACCTGGTGCTCTCCTTGCTGTCCTCACACAGTCAGTCCACAGTAGCTCCTGATAGAGAGCGCTGTGATTAAGCCGATATTAACAGATGTCAATGTCTATTTTCTGCTCCACTTAAAGCTTCACGGCTGTAAAAATTGCCCCCTCTTCCTGAGAGGAAGCACAGAGAAAAAAGATGTGTAGGTGTGTATGTGTTTGTGTAAGTGTCATTGTGTGACATCTACATGTGGCAGAGACAAGTTGAAGCAAATCAATACTTTCCAACGATGGATTTGATTTGAGGTGAGGGTTGTAATGTTTTCTTGGGTGGCAAAAAACACCCAAAAAATTTATATTGCTACATTGTGTTACTAATAAACTAGGATGACTAGAATTCATTGCAACAAAGACAGTTGGAAGATTTTTGTTTGTTTTTCAAAAGGTGAAAATACCTGTTGAAGCTCCTGTGGTGCACATATTGACTAAAGTCCAGAAAAAGCAAAAGATGATCATCTATGTAGCAGAAACTAAACTTACAGAAAGGTTGTTAATGTGTTTGCAGCAAGTGCTCTTCCACAGGTAGTATTAGGAGCAGTGAAGTGGCAAAATACATATCATTAAAAGCAAGTATTTAAATCCATGACATATACAACTTTATATTAAATATTAAGTCAGCAGTGAAGGCAATGCCTATGGCCCTTTTATGTAAACTACCTTACATTTCACATGCAACTGCATCAGCATTTCAGAACTGTTCTGTGTTTAAAATGTGTATTGGAGTGTATTGTGTTTTTAACTATATGTCTGTTGTGTGAGCATGCACCTGTTATTTGGAGAATAATATTTTGCCCCTGTGTACACTTATCGTGTATATATTGGAAGTGACAAAATCTGATTCTGATTCTGACTCTGCTAAAGCCAGATCTTGCGGCTCACACGTTCAACTAAAGTGCAGTTAAATCGGGTGTCTGAGCCATCCAGTGCAGGTGTGTTAACTTTCGGCTAGCATATTATTCTGATTCCTATTTCAGGCTACCATTTTTCCTTTGGCGGGTTGGGTCAGTCTCAATGCATCAGTTAAACTTAGTAGTTATTAAATGTTGTCCATGATGTCCTGCCAACGAGATTACTATAAACCATCTTAATATCGCTGCATCACTCTGTGTGTTTCTTCCCTCAAGCACATTAGTGCCCAGGCTGTGAATCTCTCTCTCTTTCTTCTACTGTCTCTTACTGCAGGGTTCTGCCTCCGGAGCTGTAGAGTTTCCTGCTGCTCCCATGATCCAGCTCAACCGATGATGCAACAATAATTAAACATTTATTAGTGTTAGTGATAGTGTTAGTGCTACTAATGTTTCACTGTTTTGTCATTATTATTCCTTTAACTATAATAATAATTATTACTACTATTTACATTTTGACTTCGTCTGTGTATCTGCAATGTTGTTTTTCTCTTACCCCATCCCCCCACCCACCTCTCTCTCTGTCTAAACCCAACCAATGGCCGCCCACCCTGAGTCTGGTTCTGCTCGACGTTTCTGCCTCTTAAAAGGAAGTTTTTCCTTGCCACAGTCGCCTAGTGCTGCTCATGGTGGGATCTGTTGGGTTTCTCTCTGCAAATTTTATGAGATAAAGAGTACGGTTTAGACCTGCTCTATATGTACAGTGCCTCCAGATAACGTTTGTTGTGAATTATAAATAAAATTTGACTTCATTTGACTTGACTGCCTGCTACAACCAATTCAGATAGATGATGTGACAGACTGAGTTAACTGATCCTTATCTTTACTTCTTGCCACTCACCTACATTAAGATGAGCAAAAACTGACAGGAGACTCCATTAATTCAGCAGTGAAGTGACATGGGCTGAAAGTGGCGAAACAATACACAGACACTAGGAAGAAAGAAAGAACATGTTGAATAAGAAGAAAATCCTAGTCAGAGCAATTGATCTCTGCGAGAACACTGACTGACATATTTTTCCCAGGGGTGGGTGGTCATGTCATCAGCATTAACACACATATGCAATGGTCAATTTAGCACACTAGAAGGCACAGGAAACCATAAACATGAGGACACACACAGTCTCTTTAACATGTATAGAAACACTTGTGGAGAGCACTTAGAGCCAATGGGGAGGCGAAAAGATGGAGCATTTAACCTCAACTCTTAACACATACAGAGATGGGCTCATACTGTATGGTGTAATGTAGGCATTTACCTCTGTAGGGGGGCACTGAGAATATGAGCAATGATCCAAGGTTGTGTGTGTGTGTGTGTTTGAATTTGCAAGCACGTGTCCCTGCATCTGCATGCTCCTACCCATGTGTCCATGGGGTATGAATTTGTTTGCTGATATGCATTTGCTTGTGTTTATGCGTACACACATACACAATTCAGCTGTTTTTAAGTGTGTTTGCATACACACATTTGGCAGAGAGGTGGGGGTTAAGCTGGTGCCGAGGTTCCTGTAATGAGTAAGCATTGGGTGGCCGGGGCTAAGATAAATGGTGGGGGCCTGCCACTAGTGCAGCAGTCAGCAGGATGCACCAGGGCCGCAGGCTTGTTTGTGCCAAATGGAGCTCACAAAATATCAAAGGCCAGCCATCCAGAAGACGCAAGCGTCTGACAAATTTTAAATTAGCCAGAAAGGGAGAAGGGAGTGGAGGAGGGGTGAGGTTAGGAGGAGGAAAGGAATGGGGGGTGGGGTGCTGGGAGGAGCTGGGAGATGGTGAGAGAGAGAGTGAGTGGTGAGTGTAGAATGTAGGATGATAGTAAGAAGATAAGAAATAGACAGATAGGATGTAAGAAAGTGTGAAAGAATGGATGGATGGGATGGATGAGAAGGAAAAAAAGAAACTAAATTATGCAATCTTCATTGTCCAGAGATATCCATACTCCCTGCTCTCCTCCCCATCGTCTTTTTTGTGCCATAGTAATTGCCAGAGCCATTATCGTCATTAGCCAGTGAGGTGTTATTATTCCAACTGCATAGTTATAAGAATTTTTCAGTCGGGCTGGTGAGTGCAACACAAACATAAACACACATGTACACACATACAAACAGAAGAGTGAAAACATATACAGCTTGGATGAGTACATGTATGTATGTGTGTGTGTGTATATATATATATATATATATATATACACACACACACACACATATATATATATATATATATATATACACACACACACACACATACATACATATATGTATATATTTATATATAAAAATGATGAACGCCCCCATGTCATCAATGCAGCCACATAGAAGTGAGGTTCTTATCTCAGCCCTTGTTACATCCTGCCTGGACAACATTGTAGCCCCTGATCATCTGTCCTCCCTAGTTTCCCCCTCATCATTCCATTAATTAGACTGCTTCCCTGTTCATTCCAGTTTGAATAAGTTTATCAGATGCCAAAACAATGCACACTGGTTTGTACAGTAACAATATGGGGCAGGATCATTGTATTTTTTGTCAGGCGATTGTCAAGTAAACAGAAATAAAACTTTTACATTACAGAGTAATCTACCAGCACTGAGTAAAGTGAAACATCTGTGTCATTCATTTGAAGTGCATTTTTACATTACTCTGATGGAATAACGTGTTTTGCAGTTTAAACCTTTCAATTCAGTTCAGTTCAATTTTATTTATATAGCGCCGTATCACAACAAAAGTCATCTCAAGGCACTTTTCATATAGAGCAGGTCTAGACCGTACTCTTTAAAATAGGTATTTATAGAGCGAGACCCAACAAATCCCACCATGAGCAGCACTAGGCGACAGTGGCAAGGAAAAACTTCCTTTTAAGAGGCAGAAACCTCAAGCAGAACCGGACTCAGGGTGGGCAGTCATCTGCCTCAACTGGTTGGGTTAAGAAGGAGAGAGGGAGAGAGAGAGGGGGAGAGGGGGAGAGAGGGTGTAGAGCATTGCGAGAGAAGAACATAGCATAATACGGGTTCCATATAAAATGTAAGGTGATGCCAATAATACAGCAGTAGTAATGATAATAGTAATAATTAAAGTATTAACTGCTAATGTTGCACTAAAACTAATAGCAGTATAAGTAACTATGGCAGCAGGTGTTGAGTGGAGTTGTAGGATCAGACTCTATGTTACCTTTGAAGTAATGTTAAAAACAAACAAAAAGATAATTTAGCAGAGGCAGTTAACTGGTCAAATCTCACTCGCACCACTTAGTTAATTCAATAACAGTTAAGTGCTTCATATCTGAGGAAATGCATGCACCCAGGTCACCTTTTCTTAGCGTTAGCATTATGTAATTTGTGCTGTTTCCATCAAGACCAAAGCTGTTTTCTGTGTCCTGTAGACTTTTGTTTTTAAATCTAGATTTTCTGCTTTGCTACTAAGGATACCTTACTTTATATGGTGACTTTACTCTTTTTATCCTTTCATGTAGTGAGTTACTGTGTAACTATTAACTACTACTAATTTGTGAGAATTACAACTGTTCCACTTCAAGCATGACTCATAGCTTCCTTGGACAATCACCGCAGCAAGCTCATCAGAAACACGGGAGAAGGTCTGCTAAAATGCCTCACTATGTACCTCGGGGGACAAAATGAGCAGCCTGATCAAGGCGTAAGGCAAGTAATTTTCCATTAGTCACTGGGATAGTATTTTATATATTCTAAATATAGCATACACTGAAAATGACACAGATTTTTTTGAATACATACTTCTGGCTGCTGACCCTGTCCTCAGTAGTTCATTGCTTAACTTCCTACGCCTGTGTTCCTGCTGCTTCTCCAAACTGGGGGCATGCTGATCGCTATCCATTGTAAGAAATACACTGACCATGGATAAGTACCTCAATACCCCAAGAACTACAGATTTTGTAGCAGGAGGACTCATGTTTCGATGTCAGTATAGCAGCACTGGAGAATTTATTGTATCAACTGACTACATTTAAAATCAACATGACTGGATATCCACATGGAAAGTACCAAAGTTTCCCTTAAACTATCCGCTGGACTTTGAAAATCATCACATTTTTTCATCACTAGAACCCTAATTTAAATTTTTTTTGAGATTTTATTCAAAGAAGTGTTTCTGTAGATATTTTTTATATTGGAACATCAGACACTGGTTTCAGCAGAATAACTTTCTAATAAATGTCTTGTCTTTTATCAGATTCCTCAGAAGGAGGAAGTTAAAACAGAGCTGGAGCGGTGTACAATGGCTGTGTCTTTCGTCAGGGAGGGGGAGGATCCTCTCCAGCCACCACATGATGTTGAGGTTGTCACTGAAGGTGTGGAAGTCCTTAATGAGTTGCCATCAGTTGCACATGCATGTGCCATGCTGTTTGGCCTCATCTATGCTTTAAACATGCTCTAAGCTATTATTTCATTTTTTTTTTTTTTCATTTTTATGTTTTATCTTTGTTTATTTTTTGCACATAATAGAAAGACTAAAAAGACTTCACAATAAATATGTAGGTCTTGAAGAGAATATTCCTGTCTTTATTTATGTTAATTTAATTGACCAAATGTTTTTGGTTTTATATAGTGAAAGATTTACTTTATTTTATAGCTAATTAAACTTCAAAGTTGTAAAACGCATTTTTAAATGTTATTTTGACATTTAGGCATGTGATTTAAAAAATGTACTGCTTAAGATTAAATTGCCATACTTAATCAAAAGTTTAACTTGAGAAAAGTTAATAATATTGCTTGTAACAAAATTACAGTAATTTAATTAGTTTATTCTAAAGTAAAATGTAATAATAAATATTAGGTTTTCCCAAATTAAAAAATTGATTTGGAACAAAGTCAAAAATGCATATGGTCTTTATTATAAATAATCTTGTTACTTTGTGTGAATGTAAATTTTTGTCTCTGGCTAAATGAAAAGTTTGATTGATGTTTAATCAAAATTTTACAGTTTGACCAAATCACAAATATAACTTGAGAAAAATTAATAAATTCAGGTGTAACAACAGCAAATTTTTTAAGGTTAGTCCAAAGTATCATTTTTTTCAGTGAGGAATGTGCGTGTGCATATATTTGATTGACCAATGGCCAGGTTTTCGCACATATTTCATATATATGACCACAGGGGATAATTATCTTTGGGTTCGTTACTAAGAGTGACTCCTTTCATATTACACATCATCATTTGATCCACTACTAATATAAAAAATATGTATTAGTGTAGATTTAAAATGGTTTCTTTATGACATGGCACCACAAAAAAAAAAAAAAGCATCACTAACAAATTGTTAGTTGTGCTCCAATCAAACATTGGCATCTGAATGTAATTAAGATTGTTGAGGCTTGATTAAATATATTGTAACCTTTTCCCTTGACAAGACATCATGTAACTACAGTATATCAGTAAAAAATACCTTTAAAATCAGCAAGGCTGTACTCCAGCTATAATCTTAACATGTTCATACACTTCATCCCTGTGTTTATCCCAGCCTGCACCTTCCAACCACTTTTCCCCACCCCCCTCCTCTGTTGTCTAAATGAGACTGCTGGACCCACCTAGTAAAAGAGTTTGCTTTTACTAATGTCAATTTATGGCCTAGAAAGAGCTCCCTCAAATCTTTTCCTACTCATTACACACAATTTCCAGGGCGTTCAGCCAGGGTGCCGATTGGTTCCTTGCAGTGTGTGCAGTGAGGGGAACCATGATTGTTTATTATTTGTTTGTTTGTTTGTTTGCTTACACCAATGCTTCCAACCTTCACCACCTTCTTTTTTCACCCAAACACATTTCACTCCCATAATCCCTAGTCTGCATTTTCTATGAATAATCAAAGTGGCACTAAAGCATGTAGATCCGCTTCCCTGCTTCCATTTTTCCAGAACAGTCTGACCACTTTCTGAAGGACAAGTAGTTGTAAGCAGATATAAGGACATATTTTGAGGATTTTAATAAACTAATTTATTAACTGTAATGCCTCCTAGAAAACCTCAGTAACTGGTTCAAAAGCGCTTAATAATAGCACAGTATTACATAGGATAATATATAATGACATATCTTTAGTAGACGTAAACATGTTTATAAACAGTTAACATCTGCCTGTGCACATTTTACTATGTGCAAAACAGTTAATAAACGCCTTATAACATGGTATATAACTGACATGTACTCAAACATTCTATAATTTGAAACACATATCTGGGCACTATGAATAATTTCGATCTACCTACGTGTGGATTTGTATTATATGCAAGGAACTTGTAGTAAGAAATATAAAAAGGCATATTTAATTTTAACATTAAACCCTTAATCAAACATATGTAAATATGTGAGCATTTTGGATTATTTCCAACATACTTTTAATGGGGTGGATTTCACTACCTTTGCTTAATTTTCCATTACGGTTACTCTTACCAGACTAGATGTATGCCAGGTTCTTGTGGTCCGTCCACACCACAAAAGGCTGCTCAGATCTCTCGAGCCAGTGCCGCCATTGCTCAAGAGCCAGTTTCACAGCCATGGGCTCCTGGTTGCTCAGGTCATAATTCCTCTCTGTAGGAGATAAGCAGTGAGAGAAATAGGCACAAGGGTGAAGCTTACCATCCTTGGCAGAGTGCTGAGAGAGAACAGCCCCCACCCCAATGTCCGAGGCATCCACCTCAACTATGAACTGCTTCTCCCGATCAGATTGGATGAGAACGGGTACAGACGTGAAAAGATCCTTCAGCTTGAAGAATGCTGCTTCAGCAGCAGGTATCCACTGTAAGGGCTTAGAAGTTAAGGTTAGTGCAGTTAAAGGGGCAGCAACACGGCTGTAGTTTCTGATAAATCTCCTGTAGAAATGAGCAAATCCGAGAAACCTCTCCAAAGCCTTATGACAGCTAGGACTGGACCAATCCAAAACGGCCTTTACCTTGGCTGGGTCCATCTTCATTTGCCCCTTAGCGACAGTGAAACCCAGGAAGGAGGTAGAGGAAGCATGGAACTCGCACTTCTCTCCTTTTATCTTTCTCTAATCTAATCTTTGCAAAACTTGACGAGACGAAACTGCATCACCAAATACTGGCCTAAAGGAGTATTAAAGGCTGTCTTCCACTCATTGCCCTCCCGTATCCTCACCAGGTGGTATGCATTTCGAAGGTCCAATTTAGTGAACACAGTGGCCCCCCTGGACTGAGTCAAAGGCAGAGTTCATTAGCGGCAAGGGGTACTTGTTTTTTTACGGTAATGTTGTTTTAACTGCCGAAAATCAATGCATGGTTGGAGGAACCCATCTTTCTTGTCCACAAAGAAAAACCCTGCTTCAAGAGGTGATGAGGAGGGCCGGATGATGCCAGCAGCCAAAGAGTCCTTAATATACCTCTCCATGGCTTCCTGCTCAGGCTTGGAGAGATTGTAGAGACGGCTGCTGGGAAGAGGTGCACCAGGCAGGAGATCTATGCCACAATCATATGGACGGTGAGAGGGCAGAGACAAAGCATGTTCCTTACTGAATACAGTTTTGGAGGTCATGATATTCAGGGGGTATGGAGAACAGATCAGGGACTGTGAGCGGGGAATCAGGACTGACCACAGACTGAGGAGTTGCAGACTGCAAACAATTAGGATGACAGAATAGGCTCCAGCTGATTACCTTTCCTGACCTCCATTCAATTTGGGGATTGTGTTGAACTAACCAAGGGAGACCCAGGACTACTGGAACAGACGGAGAGTCAATGATGAAAAAAAAACTAAACTCTTCGTGATGATTACCAGACAGTAGTAGTTGTACAGGCACAGTCCTTTAAGTTATGTTGACCAGCAGCCTACCATCTAATGCATTAGCCTCTAATGGCTTATCCAGACAAACCATGGGCAGATCTAACTGCTTAGCGACTGGGACATCCAGAAAACTCATCTGCGCCAGAGTCAGTAAGGGCGGAAAATTTAATGGACTAACCTTTCCATGACAAAGTGACTTGCAATTGGGCTCGGGACCAGGGAGAGAAGGGAAGGGAGGCGTGGCTAGATAGGATTCTCCCTCCTACTGGCGAGCCTGGTCATTTGACAGGCAGTGAGGTCATGAAGCCAGAAAATCCCCAGGCTTCCTGCAATACAAGCAGCTGTTGTTCTTAATGTGGCGCTGACGCTCCTCTGGCTCGAGGTGGAAGCGTCCAAGTTGCATGGGCTCAGACAAGGGTTCTCTCCTTAGGGGGTCCTGGGCTGTGCCTCCCTCACTTTGCAGTGCACGGAGTCCTGGAGAAGATGGAGGCTGCACCGGAGATGCAGTGGGTGGGCGCTGCTGTCTCTCTCTTCTATCTTGAAGCCGGTTGTCAATACGCTGGCTGAACAAGATTCCATGGTGGGAGACAGCCTGGTGGACAGGGTCAGTGTCTGTGGAGGGGTGCGGTGGCAAGTGAAGAAGTCCTGTGTGTGGGGGGGGTGCTGATCCCAATTGGAAAGTTGAGCGGCAGGCTGACGGCTGACTGGAAGGAATGGCAGGAACAGAACTGAAGGAACAGGTAGGTTAGGAAATGATCTGATAGGCATTACTCCTAATGCAGATTCTTAAACTAAGATGAGCCAAACTTCACTCTACACAAACTGTGTGCATGGAGTGACGATCCGGCAGGGAGGGAAGGCAGGAGCAGGGATTAAGTGCCACCTGAGTAATGAGCTGATGGGAACCAGATGAGCTTGATTGCAGAAGCAAGGCAGGTGTGGAGTGGCAAGCAGGCAGACCCAGCAGAAATGACAGGGTGCAAGGGGGAGGGGCAGGCAACACAGAGACAGACAGACAGATAGACAGACACTGACAGACAGGTCAAACAGCTGACCTCGTGACACACCAAACCATAAATATTTACATAACTTGTAAAATAAGCTACAGTGATACTGTTTTGTTGGAAAACATATATGATATATTAAACTAGAATCAACACTACATTTTCCTCTTTCACCACCACTCATGTGGCAGTGGTGGTGAAATAGTAAGCAATTGAGTGATAAGCAAACAACCTTGTGCTTATATGAGATGCCTATATTCTGAGAACTGAACACATGACTTAGTGTTTTGTCTATAAAGGTATTAAATCTTTCAAGTTAGTTTGGTGCTTTGTATTCAGAGTTTTGAACAATGGAGACTCTGTTGTGAAAATTGAGTCAAAGCAATCATAAAAGTCACTGTCATTCTAAGCACAAACAAGAACCTCATTTAAGTGACTGGTTCATTTATAAACCAGTCTATTGACTATATATATATATATATATATATATTTGTTGGACAGAAATAAATATACAGTACAGGTCAACCCCTTTCAACTTTTGATATTCTGATATAATCATAATCAGTATCTTTAGGTATTCCTATCAGGCTGCATACAGCCCCAACAACCTTCACCAGTAAGGTAGGGCAACCTGCAATTGGCATGTGGGGCAGAGCGATGGGGAAAAAATGTTTGCAAGAACTTGCTACTGCTCAGTAAGGTCATTACTGTGAGTAAAATGTGATAACTGAAGGCAGCTCAGAGGATCAATATTTTTATCAACTCAGATCTTCTCTCCTCATCACAATGGACAGTAAAAGAAACATTCAGAGAGACTGAGTAGGAACATCAACCAGAAACAATAAAACTGGGAAGCACAAAAATAAGATTTTGAAAAGCACAGGGGTCACATTTGGATCAATGCCCTTGTGTGATGTGCAAATACTTTATCCAGTCTAGTTAGTTTGAACCATATTGAGGTCTTTATCACTTACTGAACCTGTGGTTAGTGGTAACATTGCCACCATCCCATGGTTCATGTATGGTATGTTTGACTAAGCTGACCCAGCAAAGCAATAGAAAGTAAACACGTTCCATTTACTGTAACAGTGAGAAGCACAGGTAACTCAGCCCATAGTCTGTTATGGACTCTGGCACTCTTCTATATCTGTTTCCATAGATGTGAGCACAGGTGTGACCTGCAAGGCATCACTGACTGTCACACCTCCGCCAGTGCCAGTGGGCCAGCAGGCCAGCCACAGGGTCATCAGCTGTGAGCCACCCTTCCTAGATGTTTTGCCCCCTTAATCCCTGAACATCTCTGGTTGGTGGGGCAGCAGTAGGGACGTCTCCCTACTACTCCCTGGGGCTGGCCCTAGGATCCTTAATTTCCCCAATTCGGATCTCTTCTTCTGACCCACAGCCAGAAGCTCCTTCTCTGCCTCCTCAGCCAGTTCTCTGAGTGCCTTTTTCTGTTTGGACCCAGTGACTCCAAGGGCTTTCAGTAGTTGCTGAGTGGATTTTCCAACAAAGCCCCTGCAGCTGACTTCCACAGGATGTGTGTGTGCCTTCCACCCTGCTCCAGTGTATGTTGCAGCAAGCTCACTGTACTTATCCTTTTTCCTCTCAAAGGCTGCCCCCATCGTTTTTTCCCATGGTACTATGAGTTCTGCCATGATTACCGTCTAGGCAGGGATGGACCAGGGATGATATCTGGCTGCAGGGAGGTCATAGTTATCTCAGGTGGAAACTTAAGATGCTGGTTCAAGACAACCCTTATCTTCCACTTATGGACCACTGCCTCTGGCTGACGTTTCCTGCTGTATTTCCTGGTCTGATGAAACATATCTGCGGTCTGGAAGATGACGGGTTGGTTCGATTGGCTTCAAGCTTGCATTCCTTCAAGACCTGAGCCAGTTTTCTGAGCCCATTCAGCTGGTCCCAGAGAGCTTTTAGTCCCATGCTTTCCAAAGAAGTCATTTCACCTTCATCAGCTTAAGGATTTTGTGCTCTCACCTTCCTTCTGCTTGGGATTTCTCCAAACCTCTGCTGGCCTTCTTCATAGATGATTCTCCCAAAGAGGTTGGGTTGGCTGCTTACTGGTTCACGGTGCATCACTTACAGTGGTGCAGGCTTGAAAATGGATCCTCCCACCACACTATCTGTCCTAAATGGTCCTTCTTCCATCCCTCCTCTCAGAGGACTGTTATGCTGTCTTCTTCAGATTATGCTTGTAGTTTCTTAGGGCATCCATGCAGTGAGGCACTCCACCCTGGATGTTTAGCCCCTTTAATCCCAAAACATCTCTTGGTGGTGGGGCAGTGGTAGGGACATCTACCGACCATCTGGACCTAGGATCCTTAATTTCCCCACCTCGTGTCTCCTCTTCTGAGCCACAGCCAGAACCTCCCTTTCTCTGCCTCCTCAGCCAGTTCTCTGAGTGCCTTTTTCTGCTTGGACCCAATGACTCCAAGGGCTTTCAGTAGTCAGGAATCCTGGCTAATTTGACCTGGACTTTGCCTTCCAGTATCCATTCTAAGATACTTTTTCAGGAAGGTTGGAGTGTCTATAAAAGTGATGCATGTCCCACCATAACACTGAACGACCACGAGCCTGCCACCCTAATGACATTCAGAAATGACACTATAGACACAGGTACACATGCAAATGTTCACATACATGTGTGCACATCACACACACACACTCACATGCACCCACACACATACAGACACACCCCTACCCTGACACACACACCACACACACAACTGCTACTCCCTCAGCCCCTCCCATCAGAGAAGTGAAGCCTTTTAATTATCTGCTGATTACCTGTTAGATCACCTTAGCTAATGGAGAGCAGCTCCCCGGGGAGCCATCCAATCTAACTCTCATCACACACAATGGGCTCCTCTTCAGTGGAGAGACTAGCCTCTGTGTGTGTGAGAGAGGTGTGTAGCGGATGTATGTGTGTATGAAAAAGAGAGAGAGAGAGAGAGAAAAGAGAGTCCCTTTGAGGCAGATGCTGAGATTAGTACTGAAAATAACCGTCTATTTATTCTTTCATACACTAAATTACCATCACACCCAGCTCCACGTGCATAAGCACACACACACACACACACACAAACACTGTAGGGCACTTGGGTATTCTGATTTTTGTGGCAGGCTTTCATTTTCATCAGAGTTGTAGTTCATATCATCACAGATTATTCCGCAACTTGCTCCCATACAGAACCACTGAATTCAACATTTTGCATTTATTGCTTTCACTGTTCATTTGCTCTGTGTTTATTGTTTTGTACCTTTCTCTATAACTGTATATTGAAATGCTGTACCTGAAGTAAATGAAATGCAAAAATGCTGTGTAATAGTAGTAGGACTCATAACAGCTTCCCAAAATCTGTACTGTTACTTGTACTTGTTGACCACAAAATCAAACTGAGGGCAATCCAAAGAGGTGTTCATTACATGACTGAGCAAATTATTTAAAGGTAGATTTTAAGCTGAGTTGAGTCATTAGTGTCAGTCACCGAATCAGTAGCTTTTGGAGGATGGAGGATCCCCTCATTAGACTGAAAGCATCGTCAGTTAAGCTGTGATATACTTATCCTGTTTAAACTCTTACTGTACAATTACAAAGTACACAAAAATCATTATATCTTAAGGTGATTACTCAGTCCGTAACCTTACAAACAATACGTACAAAAGCCTTGTCTTGCGCTAAACTGAACAAATCATGGCAGCAACAAACTGAACTTCCTTCAATACAAGGCTAACCCTCGGACAGAAGCAGCACCTTAATAGCATGGCATCACGGTGCTTACTCAAATACATACTGATGTATCCTTGACTGATGATATAGTTGCTCAGCTTAGAAAAAAAGAACTACGTAGTCTGTGACTGCAAACCTTTGCATTTTTCATCTCAATATTTTGTAGAAATGATGCTGCATGTCATGGAGCAAAAAAAAAAAAAAAAAGTCTGACACATAATGTTTCTTACTACCGAAATGTATCAGTGATATACATATATAGATGATATATAAATGAAATTAAAGATTTCTATGCTGCTGAATAAAAAGAGTCAGTAATAGAAAATGGAGGAATGTAGTTGAAGATACTGTTGTACATAAAAGACTGGACCTCAGAGTGATGACTAAAATTGTGTTCAGACTAGCAAGTCCTCCAAATTAAATTATGATGTTTGTCAGTGCCCTCTGGAACAAAACCATTACAAATCACTGTTTTAAAATAAATCTTTTTCATGTTGTGACTATGCTATGATTAAGTTTGGGTCAGGTTTAGTTACAAAAAATGACTCTGTTAGCTTTTGGTAAAGATTATGGTTTGGGTTAAAATCATCACTTTGTTAGGGTTACTATGGTTACAATAATAACTATGTGGCTAAGGTTGATGAACAATCATGGTCATGCGTCACAAAAAATTCTGAGTCATAGTCTCCTGTCTGTTTTGTTAGCCCATCCATTCATCCTGATTTCCCTGTAACTTTATGACAAGAACTTTCTTCTTCACTCCCGTAATCATTCCGATGGCCACTTGTCACTTGTACGTACACGGATGTCGCTTTGGGGCATTTGGTCCAGAATTCTTTTTCCCCCTTGGAAGATGACAGCAAGGACAACAGTTTTGGCAGTGTCATGATCAGGTAAGTCAGTGGAGAGCTACAATAAATGCAAATGACTTCAAATTTTTCCATGTCACTGTAAATGTAGAAACAAAAGCAGAAGTGGGAGAAGCTGGGAATAGGTGGGAGAGATGATAACAGGAAAAATATAGTTTGTAACACATACATACTCTTGAATAATACGCATGAAGTGAATAAATGAGGGATACACCAGCAGTTTAGGGGTAAAAATAAATGTGCCAATAAAGGTGGGAAAGGGTAGAAATTGTCCTGACAAAAAATTCAATCAAATGTGATCATGTGTTCCTGTTTCTAATGGCTAATGACTTTAACCTTTATTCACCATCTGTATTAGAGTGATTAGCAGCATATAAAGCTTACAATTCATGCAAACCTCTCACCCAGCATGGAATACCACCTGCTGTTTAGTCACATGTGACAGGGTCAGCCTCTCTCTTCATGCTTTTCACTAGGTACAGGAGACACTGAGCAGGCTGACACTGAAAGGGTGTTCCATCACTGACAACGTTCTGCCTGGCATCACATCACCGCATTGCCATCTCCTTTAGGCGCCAATGTTCCCTCTTGTCTCAGTATTCCTTTCAGTGTCATCCCGATAATACTTGTGGTAAAGCACCTCCTTCTTACCAAAAAACAGGAGGACAAAACAACAACCTAATGAGGATGTAACCATAAAGCCACAGTTTAATGACATCCTAATCCAGACATGGGGCCAAGTAAGTCAAATTGAACTAGTCTGGAAAAAGTCTGTGCCTGGCACCGGGGGTTACAGAGTATCGCCCTCGGCCAGGGACAGAATGAAAGACTCCTTTCCACCATGTTCCCTCATCAGGGATAGCCTGGCTTGCCATCAGAGTAATGGTGCTACAAACACAGCAGCATACAGAGATGAGAGAGAAGGTTTCCCAAAGATGCCTGACTGCAGCATCAAACAAGAAAGACACACGGGACGTGAGATAGAGGAGCAAGAGAGAGAGTGAGTGAGAGAGGGAGGGAGAGAGGGGGAGGCCCTGGAGTGGTGCCAAGTTCCCAAGGTAGTGTACAAGTATCTTTAGAAGCCGGGCGTCTTGTTAGCTAATACATTACACCAATCACGGCCGGCTATCTTAAGCTACAATTAATCTGTGCGCTGGCACAGGCTGATAGGACAGCAACATGCTGTTTCTTAATTAAAAGCAAACGGATTAAAAATGATTAATAACGGTATTAAATATTCTCATGGACTACAAGCGCGGGGAAATCGGGGGGCTTTCTTATGCGGGCTTAAAACGAAGAAGTCATTAACGGCGGGCCCAATCTCCCTAAGCCAGGGCTTTACTTTGTTTGGGATCACAAGTTGCTTACTTCATGAATATGCATTTTGCCCCTATCAAGTCGAGACCAAAAGGCAATATCGTGGTGTGGCTGTGGTGTGGTATTTTTCCCCTCAGTAGCTGTGAAACTTTGAGTTTTTGATTTGTGACATTTCGTGGTCTGCCTTTGTAGCTGAGGCCTCTGTGTTAACTGCTTCCTGGCCACAGGCTGCCTGGCTCTGATGACAAATGTTTGGGCTTTTTTTATGTAGAAAAAAAATATGAATACATTTAGAATGATTTTTAATGATTTTGCATCAAAGATTCTTCTCTGCCTTCAGCTTACATAAAAAACAACTTTTAAATGCATTTTAACATAAAGGTAACAGAAAGGTATGTCACAAGCTCTCTCTGAAGTTGAACAAAACTATATTGCCACTGATACTGGACCACTCTGTAAAATTCTGGATTACATTTATTTAAAAGAAATATGTCCACAATATCTGCACATGACAACTGACATCAGGTTTAGACAACTAAAACACTTGGGTATGGTTATGGGGAAATTGTGCTTACAGTTTTAGAAAGTAAGTGTTAGAATTAGGGTAAATAGGAAGACATTAATTGGTTGGATTGTGGCAGGACACAAACTACAATTTCCCACATGAAAATAAGATGTGCCACATATGATTTCACCACCATGACCATTGCTTTCAGCTTCTACAGAAAGGACACACTATCTCCTGCATTGGTTCTGAACAGAAACAGCATGCTCCACCACAAAACTGAAAATTAATTTTCATACAAGTAAGTTGTTTTTTTCATTAGATCGGGCAGTACCGGTAAAAACCTCTAAAAATCCCTATTGGTAGAAACCCTTTTTTTGCATGGGCTTACCTGTAAAATATATGTCAGTATGAGAATAATACATGTTCTGTACCACTCTAATCAACATGACACCCAAACATCATTTTGTAATTTGAATCCCAGCCCTTTACATGAGTCAGGAAAGCCCTCTTCCCTCCAACAAGAGGCTGTGAATAGCATCATTGTGAGCCTGTGACTACAATTACTGCTTCTAAATTCAGCATTGCTGTAATCAGGCCCTCTGGTTCTGTGTAATTTAAATACTTATGGCTTGTGTCCAATGGCTCCTGTGCCAAGCCCAAGTGTTAGTTGTAATTGACCATACAAGCCTTTTCTCCCCTTTTCTCTGCTAATTTCATAAGTGCTATTTTTAAAATGTCAATTATAAAGCAGATTAATGTATCTTAATGTGAGATTAGATGCATTTTGGCGTGAATCACAGGGCAATCACATTGGTTTGATTACATTTCTGCCCCTATTATTCAGTATAAAAGGCCTTTCTGCTCCAGTTTTACATAGCTTGAGTTAAAAGGGCACACTGGTGGATTTTGAATGTTATTCAGCCAAACATGCTGTAATTGTTGATATGGTCCCTTTTTGATTATGGCATTTTAGAGGAGTTTTTTTTTTGGCACAACACACACCTACACACTCACACATACCTTTGTAACAACCCTGAATAAAAACAAGGTGTTGATGTTACCTCTGCAGTGAGAGGTGGACTTATTCTGTGGTTGAGGCTGAATTGAAAGTAGTAGACAGCATCCAGGACACTATTTTGTTACGAAAGCAATTATTTCAACGCTTCTCAAATTGATTTCATTTGCCTTAGCTGCCAGGCTTTTTCTTTTTCGCGTCCCTAGCCTCTTTAACAGTTCAAACTCTACGCACCTCTCCTCTTTGTCTTCTTTCTTCCTTTTTTCCTCTTTGCTACCTGTCTCATCCTATTCATTTCTATATTTTGTTGCAGTGGTATTTCCATCCTTCTCTCCTCTTCTGTTTCCTCTTTTCCAGCACTTGGAGAAAACCAGGCCTGATTTAGCTTGATGACATGATCAGCTTCATGTTTGTTATTGGAAAAAAACAAGTAGCAGAATAATAAATGATCATGGTATAGGCAGGTTATGATGAGACACTGTTGCTTGTTGTGTTTACTCTTACAGTGCATGTTTGTATGTGCAACCTGTGGGGCATGTGGACACATTTATGAGAATGTGCTTAGTTGTTGGGTTATATTATTGTGTATGTGTGCTGCTACTGGTTCAGTTTGTGTCTGTGTAAAGCATTTGTAGTGAGACATTAACATAACAGGCAATTTAGAGTCACCAATTAACCTAACATGCATGTCTTTGGACTGTGTCAGGAAGCCAGAGTACCTGGAGAGAACCTACACAAGAATGGGGAGAACATGCAAACTCCACAAAGAGAAGCCCTGAGCTTGACTAACTTAAATAATTAAATCTATAATATGTACTGTGGTGTTGTTTATCAAATTTATATGTATCATTAGGTCATGCAGGTGCAATTTGAGATCACCAGTAAAAATGTACTATTTTCCAGGAAATAGCCATTTATGTTGACATGCTTTTGTTTCATAAAAGCAACAACTGACTTTGTGAGTAACAAGACTGACTGCAGGGAGGCTGTGTGACTTGCAGATTCATCCAAATCACACCCTGAAAAAGAATTAATTAACCAGGATACAAATACACAACTACCATAAAAATTTGGGGAAGACCAGTAGATTGGTCATCAGATACATGACCATCAGTGCAAAGTGTTACCATAGAAATGCCAGAGATATGTTTGAGGTACTTCAGAAACGGGTGTTTCCATTAACAGTATGTCCACCAGAAAGCACAGAAATGTTTTTTAAATTGTAAAATGTCTCACTCATCATACACAAAACACAGTTTCAATGCACACAAAAATGTGTATGAGTTTATGTAAAAATGAAAAAATAAAACCATGATCAATCAATATTCTAACATCAGCCCCAAAAATTCAGTGTAGGATAACCTTT
Source organism: Lates calcarifer (assembly GCF_001640805.2). Classification (NCBI taxonomy): domain Eukaryota; kingdom Metazoa; phylum Chordata; class Actinopteri; family Centropomidae; genus Lates; species Lates calcarifer. Next base: position 27,042,606 of record NC_066853.1, read on the forward strand.
AACAAAAACTTTAGATAAACTTATTGGATTGTTTCAGATAAACTTATTGGATTGGAAACCAGATCACATCCATCCTTATGAAATCATGCTCTTGCATCAGCTGAGGATACAAAGATGAAACAATGCAACAGTGCAAATTGATGACAGAGTAATCATCAATACCTACAGTATACACGTTCCTATTGACAGATGGTGTGACTTATGTTTTATACTTGCTTTTCAGTCATCAATATTTACAATCAGTAGCAGGGAGACTGAATATTTATACATTTCTGTTGTTCACACTGATTGGGTGTTTTTTAATTGTGCCTTTTATTTAGACTTCCTATCCAACTAACAGTATGAGGGCAAAGCTGAACACCTTGGAGACTAAATAGCCTGAGAGAGAGATGTAGCTTAATTGATGATCAAACACCCACCAGGTGTAAATGGCTGTTTTCGCTTCATATGTGTATGTGTGTGTGTGTGTGTGAATGAGTTTCTCCACATGCACCTTTTGTACTTGTGGGCTCAGCATAAGTGAGTGTCTGCATGCACTCTGTGTATATGTGTGTGTATACTTGCAGTATTTCCATAGAGGCTGGACAGGAGATTTCAAAGACCTAGAGAGGTCCCATTCAGTCCTGAGTCTTTCATATTGACCTCAGGGTGACAGTAGGACAGAAAAACACATGCACTGCACCATCAAGATGAAAGCAGAGACACCATACACACATTTACACACACATACACACAGGGTGTGTAATCACAATGAGCTCTCTAAACTGTTGTGAAATTCAAATCCACCCTCAGCAAACGCTTCTATACACATTTATTCAGCAATGAGGACTCTGGAATATTCTCTCCATATCACTTAATAGAAAATAATGCTACAGGAGTATATGAGAAGATATCATAAGCTAATGAAATGCTGCAAAAGCCATTTGACAAAGTGATTAAAACCCTTACATACAGGCCACAAAGAGGCCTGCTGATTTTAATGGTCCCATATTATGCTCAATTTGTTGATTTTTAGGCTCATTCTTTTATATGGGGGCCCTACCAAAATAGGTTTACATGTCTTAATGTTCAAAAAACACACTCATTTTAGCTCCTGTCTCTTTAAGCCCTCCCGCCTTAATACCCCAGGCTGCTCTGATTGGTCAACATTTTATGTGTACTTGTTAACTGCAGACCATCTTCAAAAGCAGGTAGCCAGTGACTGCCATTCATTTCATTTCATCATTAAAATTTCCCACCCTGAAACTTGCTTTAATTGGGTGATAACAATTTACACAATTTGTGTATTTGTATTATATTGTATGCTTTGTTTTACAACTGTGACACATACACATTTTTATGCACTTTCAGTCACAGAGTTTAGCACTGTAATACTTAAATTACATACACTTTGATTTTTCTTTTTCTTTTTTTTTTTTTTTAGCTTTGAATCATCATCATTGAATCATTTGTAATTCTTTATATAGCATTGGCACATTGGGGTTCAGTATCTTTTCTCTGATTGAACCACTGACCTTCTGTTGTGGGCCCGCTCTACCTCCTGAGGAACAGTTGCGTCTACCTGTCTTAGTTTGAGATACACATTGTACGAAATGATCCCAGACAGCTATTGGACATTTCTTCTGGGTTCTTGCCAAAAGAAAGACTCCAGCTTCCACAAACATGTTTTCTGATCAGACCAGGAACAGTAACATCTTCACCAGAGGCAAGTCTCCTGCTCTAATATTTCAGCAGAGAAAGGCAACACTTCCCACGACACTTCTCATCAAACCAAAGCCCTCAGTGTTCTCCCTATTTAATGCTCTGTGCCTCACACCCTGAAGATGATCAAAGTGCTATTTTTCTAAATTTCAGGCTTTTTAACTTCAACAGTCTTAGAAGGGATGAAGCAGATCATACTAAGATGATGACAGAGAAGCAGAGTGAGATTGAGAGTGTGTGTTACTGTGTGTGTGTGTGATGGGGGACTACAACGTCTTTGTAGTCCCTTCCTTTTGTTTTTTTCTTCTTCTTCTTCTTCCTAACTCTCACACTGGGCCTGCAGATAGGTCAGCTCCATTACCAATCTGCCGGCCCACAAATATTTAAAACAAATTGAATCGCACACCCAATACCCATCACAATTACGGCAGGCACAATAACTAAATTAGCAATTCAACACAATAATTGGAAATGCGGCTTGCCTGGACCCGCAGGCCTCCCTGGAGGGCCGGCTGATCTGTGGAGGCACGTCAAGCCCGTTAATTCCACAGCTAATTACTGATGCACGGCGGAATGAAGTTGTTTGTCTCCCAAATACCATTTTCAGTTCGCGGCGAGGAACACAAGACCGTGCTGAGATAGACAAAAACAACAAAGAAGTGAGACACAAGAGTGTGGTCATGGTTCTTTCTTGATCTTGTTCTTGTCTTGTTCATTTGTTGTTGTTTGTCTCTGTGTATGAGTTTCACTTATTTGCTGATGATGAACATCAGGATGTGTTGGCATAAAAAGGGATGAAGAAAGCTGATTGTAAAGCAGGTAAAGCTGTTATGATCAAGTAAAACGGGATGGAAAAAGTCACAGTTGGCTGTTCTATGCATTACAAGGTTTTTATATTGGAAATTGTTTTGGTGATGATGCCATTGCCTGTTGGAAGCCTAGGCAGCATCATGCTCTTTACTAAAATAACATGGCTTCATTTTGTTACTTCCGTAACCCATAAAACCTTTGCACATTTTAACATTTTTTCATTCCATTTTTGTATGGGCTTATGACATGTCACCAAATGTCAGTGTTAATTTCAGAATAAGCTAACTTACTCATGTCAGTGGAACTATTCACAGGCCAGTTTAACAAGACAAAAAACAAACAAAAAAACTCTTTTTGAATTTGAATTCTTATCATGTATGTCTGACCTGTATGTAAGTTCTCAACACTCTATGAATGGACAGAGGAAAATGTCAGTGTTCCATTGAAATTGTGTCAGTTGAGTGCAAGACCATTACCACCCTTGTTGTTAATCGACATTTCAATAGTTGTGGACCCTATGAAAAAAATGATATGTTACTCTTAATTTTAGGTACTCCTTGAATGTTGGCGTACCAATCCAAGAAATATTTGACCATCACTTCGGCTATGCTGAAATGTTGCCTGTTATTCATCGGTTATGGTGCTTGAGTAAACTATTCACATAGGCCTACTAGATATTCAGCCTCATAGAGGTTAGTGACTGATAAACCATCATATCTGACATCTTTACAATCTGAGCAATTTTTTTAACAACATTTCTCTGTACAAGCATATCCACTATAAACCTTGACTCCATTACCAATCTGCTGAATAGCTCTAGTATTTATCTGAAAAAGCAAATCCATATTCAAACTTTGTGACAAATTTTGGAAACTTTGGATAACTGGGAGCAAGAAAAAAAAAAAAAAACTGCTTTTGACCTGTTACTGATTGTGGCCATTTGTAACACTTTGCCTTCAAAGATCGTTGGACAACACATCATACAACCTATTTTACTCGACACATACTAAGGCCTTAAGGCATCAAGCTTTATATGTGACTGATGGAAAACAAGAATCATGAATAATATTCAATCAAAATGCAAAACATGGTGAGGACCAATTCCTCCTGTACTAAAATTACTTATTACAGTTATTCAAAGCCCCCAAAAGGCTCAGTGTGTAAGTAGTATTTAGACTGTACATCAAGTCTCTATCATAGTTATCACACTGCTAACATAACATATGGCATCGCTAAATTATTCCACAGGGAAGCTGCACCAAAGTACAAGTACTGCATGTTTACATTAAACTGCATGGATGTCACCCTGAAATGACTTGTGCAGAGCTCTATAGGCACAACTAGATAAAATTATTACTTTAGATGTAATTGGGGAGTTCAGATGAGGACTGGGCTGTAATCTGACAGAGGCATACAGGGGTGCAGTGGTGAACAGGGGGGAAAAAGGGGTACATCACTGGGGTTTCTGAGTGTTGAGGCACGAATTAGCGGCCAAATTGACCATGTCGCCACATCAGAATTTTCTTGCCAATCAGCCTTGAACATAAACGACAGCACAAGAAAACGAACCCATATGAGCGAGCTGCGTGAACAGACAGGGGGGGTTTGGGCCGGGTGATTGAGGCTGGTGCTAATTTGGATCCTGTCCTTGTAGCCCCGCTAACTAATCCTCCCCATCTCTATTTATCCTCTCAGAATCTCATCGGAAGCAGGCGTATATTAACAGCTGGATCCATCTGAAGGGCTCCCTTTTGAGACGTTGTTCAGCTCATGTGCAGAGAGCTTAGCCGCTAAGACCAATCGGTGTCACTTCCAATTGAACATATAGATATGTTGCAGAGTTTGAAGGTCTAAGGCTGGCATGATAGCCTAATCTGATTGCTTTGGGCCTGGAGGGGTTCAGGCCAAGTTATGGACTTATAAAAGAAGGACATAGACAAAAAGTGTGACCCTAAACTGTCATTGTTGGGTTGGATGTGCTGTCAGTGAATAACATGATCCAAGGTCTGAGCTGCAGAGTGGAAAAGTTTGAGAAAGACATGACCTAATACTTTGCTCCATAAAATGTTGTGGACCAATTACAGAAAGGCTGTTAAATCTGCTACATTTAAGTCTGAGATGAGGCCAATGATGGCAGATCAGATTTGGACTCATGGTGAATGTGATGCAATTTGAGTGACTACAAATCAGTGATTAAAAAAACATGAAAATGTTGACATATTTGTGATCTCACTGAAAAAGCTTTAAGGAAAGAATAAATGGGCCATTTTGTGGTAAACCTTTTCTTGAGGTGTAGCATTCCCCAGTCACTTAAGTGGGTTACAGTTTGCTTAATTTTTAATTGAATGCACGACACTCCCTACTTCAACCCCCTCCGAAGGTTCACATAGACCTGCAACTGTCCCCCTGTAAAACAGGAAGTATTAGTATCCTGAGGCAAGGGGGCATGAATGTTATGCATCTTCAATAACAATAATAGTGCTGTAAATGATAATAAAAGAATTGATGCAGAGATAGTAATAAGAGTAACCCTAGCCATATATGTCTGCAATAGTCCAAAATGATAAAGTGGAATTATTCCAACTAAAAATATGTAAGGTACCATAGTGTATCGCATGGTGACACAGCATTAAAAGGTAAACTCATAGTAAGTCAGTGAACCAGGATGTCATGAATGCAGTATTTGAGGTTACAGATATTAGAGGTAAACAGAGGTTGAGACATTTTACTGCATTCAAGGTACAGGTGTTTTTTAATCTGAAATGTGTAGTAATGCACTATTTGTATTTTACATCCATGTATTATGTGTTTATGTGTATATGTTCTGTCAGCCATATCCAGCACTTTAGCCCAAGACAAATTTCCACTAGGACGATTAAGTTTATCTTATCTTGTCTTATTTTATCTTATCTTAAAGTCAGACATAAATGTAAGAGTTAACAGTTGGTAAAAATGTGACTTTATTTTATTGCCGTTTTGATGTATATTGCTCTGATTGAGTTAAAAACCAACATGCATCTCTAGGTCGTAAGTCATATCCACAAAACTCAACTTGATATTCTTTTGGGTTATTGCAATAATCAAACTCATGTATGCCCAAGCTTTCAGACTTATGCAGTTTAAGAGACAGATGTTGAGACAGTGACTCATGTTATTTGCTTGGCTATCATAAATGGATGAAGAATTAAAGACAGCAGCACACTGTTTATCCAATTCACTCCAGTGTGTCTCTTCATCTCTAAAACAACATACTTGCTAATAGGTGCATTATTATGTCATTACATTGATTGTTAAATTAGCAGTAAAGTTTGTAAAAATTACTCACTACTTTCTGCAAATATTACCTTCAAGACACTAATGTGTCTCAGGGACAGTCATGCAGACATGGGTGTCATTTTCACAGCTCCTTACCTTGACATAGTCTCTTTATTTATTTTTGTTTTGCTGCTGGTTCATTGATCTTAGCCTGTTTAGCAGGGGCTGAAGCATTCTCACTGGTAATAGGATGAGGTATTATTGTTGAGTTAAGTAAATGTAGTAACACCAATGCACAACACTTCACTACATGTAAATGCAGTAGATTTTCCAGTGCAAGTGTTTATTATTAATGTAATTGTAGTATTATTACTGATTATTACTAATGCATTAACAGTACTGAAATGTTGTAGTGGGTCGAGAGCAAGCTAATTTGACCTACTTTTTACAGTGTTGGGTAGTTTAACCTATAGTAATGCATCATATTTTATAAACTGACCACATGCTTTGTGTGTAAAATCTTTTAAGTAACAATAGTTATAATAGGTGTCAGATAGATTTACGGGGGAGAAAAAAAATCACAATATTTCCCGCTGAAATGAAGTGTAGTAGAAATAGAAATATAAATAAATAAAATTATCCATCCATTATCTATACTGTTTATCCTTCAGGGTTGTGAGGGGGCTGGAGACACCCTGGACAGATCCCCAGTCCATTCACAGCTAAATAAAAATACAGGTTTATTATGACAGATTTTTATTAGTTACTATTATTATTTATATATCGCTTGTATACTTGTATATCGCTTAAACACAACCAACTGTACAATAATTTGGCATAAATAAATAAAGCAACAATTTTGATTACATTTTAAATGAAGTACTAGTAGTAGTATTAGTATTTTTGTGTCACATCACAGTCTGAAGTCAGTTTCAGTGGTTTTTCCACTCTACAGTCCTGTTTAAAACAATGACCACTTCCAGTAATCCAATCTATTAACAACTGTATTGAGAACAAGAGGTGTTTTCTTTTTAATCCCACTTTCCTCCTCGAACGTTATGAACCAAACACAAACCACACAACAAGGTCACACAGTTAGTCTGTCTCTAATTTCTAAGAACATTCCCGCAAAAAACCAAGCTACTTGCTTCACCCGATTCAGACACACACACACACGCACACACATGCACAGCAGTAACAGCAACAGCGGCAGCAGCACCCTATCTTCTTCTATTCCCTCTTCACTGATTAAAATAACCTCCACTCCCGTTGGGGAGGAGTCAAGCTATTTTAGAAATAAATATTCCCTAGGCGGACAGACAGGACAGACTGATCTCTGTGCTTGTGTGTGTGTATGTAGGTAAGCTAGTGTGCCAATGTTCAGCTGCGTCCCCCTGATGCCTTATCTCTCCACCCCCTCCCCCTTCATGCAACACACACACACACACACACACACACGCACACAAGTCTTTATCACGACCCGACACTTGGGCTCGGGCTGGTAATCAGAGCAACTAGCACCCCCTCTTCCCCCTATACCCACTCTCCTCCCCCCTCCCACTGAGGGACGAGGCACATTCTAATCTCAACTGTTGCATATCTAATACTAATTGGAATCCTGCAACTGGGTCACTCTCATTGTTTTTCAAGTATTGTCAAGTCGGGGGAGAAACATATGAAACTGAAATTACACCCCTTACACCCCTCACTCCCACCACACCACCACCCTCCCCTTTTTAGCTTGAGCGCCCTTGATTGGATCCTCTCGCTCACCAGCATGTGTGTGTGTGAGACAGACAGAGAGGAAGATAGAGAGATCAAAGAACACAGATGTGGTTGCTCATAAAATAGACACCAATGCATGCACACCCACACACACACACACACACCTGCTCATGTTCTTTTTGAGATATTCACTGTTCTGACTCACACCAGCTGATCTTGTAAAGGTGAAGGCCAGTGCTGCCCCCGCACCCATGGGTGTAGAGCAGACATAAGTGGGTGAGCAGTGACACTCCTCCAGGAGCTGTAGTATTTTGAAATTGTGAACTGTGCTGTTCAGGAGTAGTTCAGTCATAAATGAAAAGAAAGATGATCGGTAAGTGTTTTGCAGAAAGGGAATAAATGTGCTTGTTTCATCTTGAAATTAGATGAGAAATGTAGACTGAAGCTGTTATAGCTGTTAGCTGCTATGTTAGCTGCTATATGTAAACTGTGAGCTGCTTGTCCAGAAAGCCCACATATTTAAAATTAACTTCCATTATTAAAAGCTTTAAAAACAGATTCCATAAACTAAGATACAGCTATATTCAAATAATAGATATTATTACTACAGTAAAAACAGTAACAGAGATACACCGCAATTTGACATTTTTTATAGGATCATGTTTAATCTGGAAGTCAGCCCTGGACCTGGATCCAACTCCAAAATTATAATAAATGATGCACTGAATGTAACACCTAACCTGATAATTAGGCTGGACTGCCATTTTTTCCATTTCAGTATTCAGTTTGACACTGTATTCCTGCCAGTTGTTTTCTGCTTGTGGGTGTGATGGGTCCCTAGCACCAGTTAACTTTTTTCACATTGATCAAAGAAATATGCTGATTTAAGAGTTTGTTATTTACCTTTAATATCATCTATAAAGCCCTGATTGGCTCTGTGGTTTTCCAACTGAGGAAATAGATGTGATGTAATTAGCCAAATTCAATTAAATGACCTCAGTGAATTAAATAAATAACCACAATAACCACTGTCTCCTAAATGCAAGTAATTATTGTGACTGGGTGAAGTTAGTTTGAATTTTACCAAACACATGTTAAGAAAACTACATCTTAATAAACAAAGCATATGCTGATATCATTTGTAAACATACAAGATAATGAAAAAGTAGATGCAAAAGACTGAAAAAAGGGGAAGTGTTGTTTTGGTGTAGATGCATTTTATTGCTCTGCCCGCTGTGTCCTGGACACCACATGGTTTCTTCCCTGTGGCCACTGTCATCCCATGTAAATATGGAAACTGAAACTGACTCAGGAGCTGCTGCTACATGTTGCTTGTTAACTGAGGGGTCAGCACACCTGAGGGTAGCAAAAGCATTTAAGCAAAAGGAGAAAAATGCTGATTTCTAATATGTTAAGATATTCTCATGCTTATAATCTTTACTGTAAAGCCCTTTTCCCTTAAAATTATTGATGCCTGCAGCCTGCAGGCTTTCTCTGATGATTAATCGAGTGAAAAAGTCACAGTTAGCTGTTCTGTAACTGTGTCCCCATGCTAGAGAGCTGGGAACAGGAAACCCTTTTGTTTTAAGGGGTCATGGGATGAAATGCTTGCGCTAAAACAGATAATCCACATCTGCTAGAAGTCTCCATTCTCCTTGACAGAGGGATAATGCTCTGTACCTGCTGTTATATCTACTGCCATCTTCTCTCTCAGATTTGATCGATGCTGTGGCTCACGCTTGCCATTTAACAGATATACACCATTAACTCTACCATGGCATCCAAATCTAACCGGAGGTGCTTTCCAAAGGCCAGTAAGTAAATTGAAATGTCTTTCTAAAGCTTGATCTTTAGTGGCCTTTAAATAGAAGAGAAATATCAAGGCACAAGAGAGGGAGAGTAAGTAAAGGGAAGAGAGGTGAAGTGAGGAGGAGATAATAAAGAACAGGGAGTGAGAAGGGTGTCTATTTTAGTCGTAAAGGACAGAAGAAACAATATATTCGGTAAAAATAAAATTGAATAAAAAAAACAGAAGAAGTTGTATATAGTGTGAGAGTTTGATTAAAACAAACTTCTCATGAGTGTTGTCTTTCAATAAAGGTGAATCAGTGTTTAAAAATCAATCATCACCAATACAGCAAACATTAATTTAAAGACAAAATTTAAAAAGTCAGAAATACACATTATGCAAGTACATGTATAAAGTACATGTATAATTTATATGCTCAAAAATATCAAATAATTGTTTAAAATTGAATTCAATGCTGTATGACCTGGGAAAGTAAGGTGGTGTGGTGAAAGGTGAAGAGAAATCCCTTCCAAGTGTTCTCTCTCACACACACACACACACACACACACACACAAATTAAATACATTTTAAAGGATCAAAAAATCCCATGTGCAGAGCTAAATAAACAATGAATGTATCCTACCAACAAATGTGTATCCAAAGGCTGATTTATCTTATTCTTCTGTGCCATACAGTTTCAGTATTGTGTTCCTTCTTCACCTGACATAGTGTAGTTGATTAAGTCCAGATGACAGTGTCCTGCTGCCCCAAATATTCACTTGATCTCCAAATGTGGAATGATCTGCCACTTAAAGCAGTCCCCAACACTGGACTATTTCCTCCTTTTTGAGAAATGTCTGCTAAACAATCAGTGAGTCTTTTTGAAACATTAAACTATATATTTGTAAAAATGTACATCTCCAGTAAGGCACCAGTGGACTTTTTTCTTTCTTTCCTTTTTTTAAATATATTTTTTAAATGACTGCCTTATCCTTTAAAAATATGCAACCATTTATGTTTCTTTTAAACCTATATGTTGTATTGTATTATCATTATCAAACAGATGATTTCTTCATAGCTGTATGGTTATGATCCTTGCAGCATAATAAAATGTGAGTATTTTTGAGAGCAGCTTCCTCAAGGTTGAAACACCCCTCACTCAGGGGTGAAGAGTTTCTGTACTGATATTTGTCTCCTCTGAAGTGCATTTATTAATTTGTATTGCAGAGAAATCTGGATTGTTTTACCTGCAACTTTTTTATAGGCAAAGGTAGTGCTATGTTTTTGTACCAAGAGCACGTTGTAGGGAGGTGGTTGGGTTGGATGGTAGGTGTACAAACCACAGGACTTACACTGAAAGGTTGTGTTCACATCCTGACTCCTGCCAGTCGTTAGTATTAGCAACAAAAGCACAAGTTCAGGGGGAAAAAAGTGGTTTTGGTTAAATATAAATAATAAAACATTTTAATCATGCTTTTGTTTCCATATGCAGGTATTAAATTACAAAAGCAGATATTGTCGGAAAAACTGGTAAAATATGTTCATAGTGAACATTTTACTGATGTGTTCATCACTAATTAACAATGTTTCTCCATTATGATAGCAGGAAACCTAATCCAAGCTGCATCAGAGTCCTTACAAAATGTATTTACAGTTGAACATTACAGTGATATACAGTTCCAGGCTTTAGTTAGCCTCTCAAGGACCTGCAGAAGTTGTGAACTAAATCTGCAGTTGAGCATGAGTCCACACATAACTCTCAAAAAATAAAGACTGCAGGTTTCAGACGATTCATTTCCATTCTTTCCATCTGTCTCTATTTCTGCCATTTTCTTAAGTTTTCGGTCTCTCTTACTGTTGTATTCATTTCTTGTGTTTAGTCCTTGATATTAACTGACTCTAGTTTACTTACTAGAAATACACTGGTGTCTCAAATGATGCAGTGTTGGTTTGATTCATATCTTCCTTTCCTATCATGCAAGTAATACAGATTTTGATTCAAATGAAACTCTCTCTCTCTCTCTCTCTCTCTCCCTCTCTTTCTCTCTCTCTCTCTGTCTCTGCCTCGCTCTCCATCTTGCTGTGAGAGAGAAGAAGAACCAGTGGGCCCTATCGGCCCCTGAAGACCAGCACCGGCCCCCCCATCGCTCACCCAACCTCATTAACTCGAGCCCCTATACACTCCCTGTTAGTCACAATTCAGAAAGCATACAGTTCAGAAAGCAGACACTACACATACACACAAAATACACAAACACACACAGAGCAATTAAAAATGCAGCCTTGCATATTTACATGGCATTTATGTTCTGTAGCAAAGCAATTCTGATGCCCTTTGGTGTGGCGCTTTAACTAGCTGCTGTAGCTGAGGAATTCTGAAATATCTGCAAACAGACATAGAAACATTATATTTCTGGATCTCCCATGTAAAATATTTCATCCCATAGAATCATTTGGGAATCATTTTTGATTTATCGTTGTAGAAAGTGTCCACACTTTAGAAATGATCACAATTTAGGAATGTAAAAGCCCGACTATTGTAAAAAAGGTTTCTCTAATAATACTATAATTAAATAAATTGTCATGAAATTACCTATTTTGTCGTTTTGTAGAGGACCCTGCAGAATCCTCCCCAAGGACTCCCTGCAGGTCCCCAGAATCCACTTTGAGAACCATTGTCCTAACATTAGCAGGCTGCATGGCTCCCAGGGACAGAATCTCCTGAAAAGGCTGGTTATGCTATCGTGTGTGTGTGTGTGTGTGTGTGTCTCTATACTGGTGTCACCTCAGCAGGGACTCTGAGGCTCCACTAGATGGCAGTGTTGTGTGTTACAGCACAGAGCTGGGGTACATGACCATAATAACATATCACAAGAGTGTATACACTCCTGTGATATGTGAAGAGCTACACCTACAACTAAGCTGAGTATTTGTGCATACTCTCTATAATAATTTATATGGTCTATAGTCTAGATGGAGTTACAGTTAAAAACAGAGCCATAACATTTTTATAAATAGTGACAAACTGAACAAAGATGCATCTTAAGTTCTAAGGGACACTTTGCCTTCTTTCTGTCAGTGTCACATGTTGCTGTATGTGCAACTGATCCATAAGTGTCCCTTAGAAATAATAAAAAAAAAGGAAATGAATTAAATAAATACATTGGATCAACAGAGCCCTGGTTTAGGGTAAGGTACTAAAACTAAACTAAAACCGACCTGACACAATAAAGAGGGAGAAATAAGGAGGAAAAAGAACAAATAAAAAAGCCTCATTGCAAGACAATTCCATCAATAAACTATGCATTCTAAGTAATTGCACATTTTTACACATTCTATAAAATGTCTGACTTTACATTGAAATCTTTTTTGTTTGTTTTTTTGTAGTTGATTGCAAGCAAATTAAACTTACCATTTAAATACTGTTTTAACAAGCTTTGTACAAACAGAAGCAAGGTGAGAGTAAATATGAATGAGAAAGAATTGAAAGCTGCCAGAGAATACCTCAGTGAATAAGAGAGCACTATACCAGTGAGACAGCCTACAGAGTTTAATGTCAGTGACCCTTTGTTTCTCAGTTTTGTTAGCCATGTTAGTCACAAGAAAATCTGAGACACTAAAACGTAGAGCAAAAACAAAGGACACTACTGTAATATTCTGTTATAGTCTGGTTAACTCTCCTGTTAACACCACTTTGAAATATGTCTCTGTTCTATGCTAGAATACTACCTCACATTTACTGTATTGATGTGGAAACTATGCAACACATAAGTATAAAACTGAAATACCAGAGGTTTTAAAATTAGATTATTTGACATAGATATTGGTTGAAAATAAATTAAAATATTTAATTAAGTACCGTAGACCATTTTGAGATACTTGCACTATTTCCATTTGATGTCCCTTTATATTTCTACTCCATTATAATAATACATTTTCAGCTTTTTACACCACTATATTTATCTACATTTACCAAAGAGGAGTTAAAATTAGCTCCACCTTGACCAGCTACAACATTAAAATAGCACTTACATGTTCATGCATCTGTTATTATATTATATAATATTATATAAAATACTTATTCTTCGACATTTTATTGCTAATTCTTCTATACTCTCATATTTAAGTACATTTTTGAAGGCACAACTTTTACTTGTAACAAAGTATTTTTCCAGTGTGGTATCGATACTACTAATTACACACGAGGGCAACAGCAATAATAGTAAAGAATAAAAAATATAACACTCTCAAAGGGGCCATTCTGCAATATGAGTAAATTTCATCTTGATACATAAGTAAAAGTACAGCAAAATATACTCCTATTAAATCAACCCAGGCAGGGGGCAGTCACAAATTGATAATTTAAGTAAATGATAATAAGTTAGAACTTGATAGCATTCTTGCTCCAATTGAGACCACTGTTTATAAATAACAATACTGGTCTGATATGAGGATGAAAATCATTGTCCTATGAGGTTGAATACAACAACAACAGGATTGAGCTGGCACTGAAATGACATCTAAATGGAGTTCACTTTATTAACACCTATGATTGTGAAAGACGGAATGATGAGAGGGAGAGGGCAGCAAAGAGAAGAGATGAGTTGCCTCCAGAGGATTCTGTTCTCATTAGGCTCTTACTCCATTTATTAATAGCAAGTCATTGGGGTTGCAGGGAAATTTCCGTTGCCTGCCACTATGCATGTAGCAGTGATTTTTCTTTCACTCAATTGGCTTACCAGTGCACTATTTGGTCTGGATGTGTGTGATTTTTTAAAGCAACTCACTCTCTCTTTTGTTTCTTTCTCCTTCTCTCTATCTTGCACACTTCAATGGAAAGCTGTCAAAGTTATTGGGAAAGTAAGACTGGTGTACAAGCTGATAAAAATGTCCTGCTATTGGTTGTCAGACATGTCAATAAGGTGTGTGTGTGCGTGGGTGTAGCTTGGCTTTCTCTCTGCTCAGCTCGTTTGGGGTGTTTTATGTGGGCTAGGAGAGTCAGATGGTGGGCATGTATTTTCCCTCTAGTTTCACTTTTCACTCCCAGTGTGTCATTTTATCCACTGCTTAGTCTTTTAACCTAAAGGGTAAGGCTAGTGTTATTCTTTATTTTTTCTTGATGTCAACAATTTCTACGAAAAGAAAACAACAACAATGCATTACTGCGTGTCACATCAGCATTTATATCAGCACAGTTTAGCAAACGGTGGATCCATAAGTACAGCCCCACTAATCTTTTGCATCAAGTTCAAGTTTAACTGGCACATGAAATTACACCATTGACCAATATCAAACCTTCAGTGCTGCTCTGCCAAAGTGGATCAAACTGCTCCACAAAAAAAGTAGCACAGTTACCAGACACTCTAGCAACAGAAGTCAACCAAATATGTCTCTTGAATAAACTGTGTACACCTAAGGTCCTGTTAGTTAGCTTCCTTGGTTATGGGGGTTTATTTCCCAACTAAATTTAATTCCATGACTGCATCTAATTTGGCCAAGAAATATTAAGAGAGAAAAACAGAAGGCCAAGAACAGAGCCCTGGGGTACTCCATATTTCACATTAGAAAATACTGACTTTGCATTATTGCAGAGGGCACACCGTGTTCTTTTGAATAAGATTTTAACCATGTCAGTGGTTAATTACTGAAGATAAACATGCTGTGCCTCCAACGCCTTGCTCATAACATTAAAGGAGTTGTATTTGTATTATATATCAAACTGCCTCATTTTAATTCAATGAATTTGAAGTGTTCGTAGTATTTGTAGTTTTCATCTTTTTTTTTTTTTGTAGCAAAGGGATCATCAGAAGCCTACTTTATTAATGCAATGGGTCAGTCTGACAGTACTTTTTTAGTAATGCCCTCAGTGGAGTACAAACTTTAAATAATAAAAAAAAAAAAACAAGTGATCCCATAAAATACTGTGTGTGTGTTCATGGTAATGTCATCTAGAGCAACAGTAATGATTTTAAATAACAATGGAGCTCTTTGGCACAAAATTTTATATAAGGCTTTGCATACACAGATAATACTTATTAATAGAATACATTCATTGTAGATTTTGATATTTTCATGAGATTTATGGACAATAAATAAAATATTGAATATCACAGCCAGATTCTGTAAGTGTGACATGACTGAATATGCTGTTCCTACAGTATTTTAGAAATTGTTTACAGGCCAAATTATTTCATACAGTGAAAATAATACCTTTTAATTTAAGAATATTTACCATATAGAGAATAATAATGTAGAGCAACAGTGCATTTGAGAATGCAGTAAGTAGTAATAAGGCCAAAGACAGAAGCCAGTGTTAGAGTGCGTGTGTGTATGTGTGTTTGTGTGTGTGTGTGTGTGTGTGTGTGTGTGGCCTTTTCCTCTGCCATTACCATGTGAGTCCATCACCATCATCAACACTAGGGTCACCAAGAGGACAGCTATTTCTTATTTACACACACACACACACACACACACACACACACACTCCTACTTTTCCTTCAGATTTTGTAGTGGTGTGTTTGTGTGTATGTGTGTACATGGACATTTAAATGAACAAGACTCACACTAATCTGCCCTCTGACTCATGTACCATAAAAGACAAGTTGTGTTATATATACAGTCTTTCTCTCTCTCCCTCTTTCTCTCTTGCACAAACACACTTGTATTCCCACACACACCCACTCACGTGCGTGCGCGCGCGCACACACACACACACACACACACACACACACACACACACACACCAGGACAAGGGTGCCTGTTCCATTGCGTTATTGTCAAGCCATTGTTAAACATGTCACACACACACACACACACACACACACACACACACACACACACACACACACACACAAGCCATCTAAGCACCCTAATCCACAATCTGTGTTTGATATGCAGGGCCAGGGTCAAGGATTACAATAAACTCTGATGATCAAATAATGCAGGAATTCTTATTCTAGTGGAGCGCCTGATCGTCTCTACTCTAGAATACTCAACAAGGAAGAGAAGGAGGAGAGAGGGAGGAGGAAGATGTGCAGGATGGAGGAAACAGAGGATACAAGCAAGGGAGTAGGAAATGTGAGGACAAGGATGAGGGAGAGGACATTGAGAAGAAGAGCAAACATAATAGCAGGAAGAATAAAAAAGTATGGAAAACAGTGCACATAAAAGTAAACCAGATTTTACTTTGAAATGTTGAAGTTACATTGAGGTTTTTCTTCATCTTTAGCTGACTTTTTCCTGTGTTTGGTATTTCTTTAGAGTATCAGAAAACAGAATCTGTTGGTAAGTCTTAAAATTTCCAGAGACAAAAACATATCGATTTAGCATCCTCTCTGTCAGTTTCTTGGTAGCTCACCAAAGAAATTGTTTAGATCTGGGAGCACAACATTGCTACCACAAAGTCTGATCAGGCAAGAAATAACAAGCAGTCAGGCAATTAGACAGGTTGAACAGTTTAGACAAAGGTAGATGAAATTAGACAAAACATAAGCAAATTAGGAAAATATCTTCACCAATTTAATAATACATAAATAAAAATAAAATTTAGAAAAGAAACAATAAAAAATAAATAAAACGTAAGTTTGGTTGATCATTTTACAATTAACCTTTTTTTCTCCCAGGTTTGTCTAACTTGGGGACAATTTCCAGTCGGTTTGATTGTCTGATTGCTTGTGCTTCTTGTGACATCAGACTTTGTTTAGCAGTGTCACTGCATTCCCAGATCTCAGAAATTAATTTGGAAAGTGCAAGTGATAATTACCAATAGGAATGATGGACCAAAGTCTAAAAATAAACCCGAGCTGTAATAAAAGTTATTTTTCTTTAAATATAGTATGCTTTATTGTTATACAGTACTTTTGTCAATCATTACCAATCACCATGAAAAATCAGGGGTGAATTGAAGCAGTGGTTTTAGCAGTGCAGAAATGAGGAGGAACAGAAGGATGAGACATGCAGAGATGACAAGAAGAGGAGAGGCTAAGGATCGGGTAATGGGACAAAAGGAGACATAGAGCGTCCTGAGGATGACAGGGAGAGGGAGATAGAAGAATCTTCCTGAATACATCAAAACTCTCTGTATCCTAGCCCCTCCTTCTCCGTCCACCTCTCCATCTTTCTGTTAATGTCGATCTTTGCTGAGCCTGGGGCTTCCTGTATGACATAGGCTATCTGCCATCTGTATGATCTCTGATCAGACAGCAAGACTTGTGTGTGAGTGTCTGTCCACATGTACATGACTATGTGGGTGACTGTGGTTGCGCTCTGGACCTGTGCAATCTGTTTACAATGCATGTATGTGTGTGTGTGTGTTTTTCTGTGTACACTGTTCAGATTGTGAACATACTCCATAAAAATACAGAAGCATGTGTATGTTATTGTATGGATCTGTGTGTGTGTGTGTGTGTGTGTGTGTGTCTGTGTTTGGACCCCTAGCTCCCTCCACTGGGCATTAACATTCATGGAGCCAGCGGGGCATGTCAGAGCCCATAATGACCCCAGAGAGAGGCCCGGGGCTAGGGGAGGGCCGAAGAGGTGCCTGGGGGTTTGAGTGTTGATGGAGACCTGGAGGCGAGAAGCAAGGAATTGCTGTACCAAGCTGTCAGAGGTGCATGTGCATGTGTGTGTGAGTGTTGATAACAGAATACTGCCAAAAGATTTTTAACTAATCAAGTCACTTAATCAACACATTTAGGGGACTGTTTGCATTGTCTTGGAAATAAATTCATTGTCTTCCTTAGAATTCATTGTCTTCCTTAGAATGCCAATCAAGCACAAGCAGAGCAAAAAGCTGAATGAAAGAATGGATAGACGACAGTTCTAAGACACCCCAACAATCTGTTGTTAATATATTATGGTCAAACTGGAAGTCAGAGCCAGATGATCATTTAATAACTTTTGAGATCAAATACCCTCTTTTCTGTCTGACCAAATGTTTCAAGCTGCTGGTAGGAGTACATTGACCTGACATTTCTTGTTGGCAGTGGGTGGCACTATGACTATGGCTGAATATTGGTCTGTAGATCTGATCAGGCCATGACACTTATCATTCGGGAAGTTTGGGGCAGACTTGACAGTGCATTTGGGAGTTACAATGACTTCCTGTTTCAAGGTGAAGCACTGAAACTCGTCATGGTGCCACAACAAGGGTGTCCCATGAAGACTCACAGTCTGCACAATAAAGCACAATAAAGCACTGTTATGATCTTAATGCTTGTCTGAGTCAGTGCTTGAGCCACTCAACCCACGTGCATGAAACACATCATTCCCTGTTGCCAATAGGTGGCGCTGTTGCCATCACTCAGGCTAGCCTTTTCTAAGCACTGGTAGGATTTGTTGATGTCAGCCACCTCCACTATGTCGAAGATACATCCCGTGGAGGGCCTTGGTTATAAATGATATTTTCGCATCCTCCTCATCATCCTCTGTCTTCTGGACTTTGGGTACCCTTCGTGAATTGTGAGTTTTCATGTCTTGACATTAGCAGCACCTATCTCCTCCTGTAGCCAGTTTACTCCCCTAGCTTGGTATCTGATGACTGGTAGGGTGTATGTGTTGATGGTCTGGGTCTTATTACTAGCACTGAGTTGGCTTCTCAGCACCTGTCTTACCTTCTGGAGGTATTTGATTTTGGCTGATCTTCTTCACTGATCACCTCATTATGGCTTCCGCTGGCCTGTGGGATACCAAGGTGATTATAGCTGTCCATATGTCTGTTATCCATCCCTTCAGTCCTGATCAGCTTCCCTCTCTTTGTCACCATGTTGCCACACTCATATAATCAGAATGATGAATCCCAATGTCCTGCTGTGGATCAGTGAATCAATGTCTTGTTCATCTTTTGCACCCTTGTAGGGATCCTTCATGATCAGGATCATCCTTCACAGGGAAGGAAGCACTCTCTGAGTGTTGCATTCTTGATCTTAAACCAAAGTATCTCCAGGATTACTGTTAGAGGGCCATATATGAGTTCACTGGTTTTCATGATGGGGATTGTGAGTAGGGCTTTCAGGTATCTCTTCTGATGGGACTTTTTCAGTGAGCCGGGGTGGTTGCATCCAGGGCCTGACTTCTTCCTCAGCTCAGCAGACGCAGCTGCCATGACTGGTGGTGGGGTATCATCCAGTTCTTTAGCACTGCTCTCCCCTCCGGGGCTGGCTCAGTATCTTCATACTATTCAGTAGTGTTCCCATTATGCTGCAGCCTCTCAATCTCCAGCTTTGATAGAAGCTTCCATCTGCTGATGTTAGAGCAGTGGACTACCAGCTGCTTCTTGGTCAATGTGGTTGTGGTCTTCTGCTCATCCAGAGTTTCCACATATATTGCATGTAACCCCTCTCCCTGGGCCTACTGTTACAGTAGCATTCCATTTATTAAGCATTCTTAGCTCTTGTCCATGACTGCTTTATGCCAGTAGCCCTCTTGTTTTCAGTATGTCCTGGTCCCCCAACATCTGAAGCAGGCTTTGTTAATCCAAACACTAGCATGGCATCAGATATATTACTCTTTTTCATATTCAGAGGAAGGCTTGTTTAGCATTAGGGGTCCACGGTCTAATCCTAGTATCACCCTGTTTATAAGTTTGAGCTCTAGTAATAACAACTGCCAAATTACCCTGCTGTTATTCTATTAATAGCTCTATTTGCAGAGAGTCAGAGACTGAAATGTGCATGTTGTTTTTTATCTCCCTGACAGACAGAGTTTTGGAAGCACCTTGGAAAAAATTCTCCTTTATCCCGTTGGTGGGATAAAACAAAAATTCCCCAGAGGGTTAATGCATTTTCATGACTATGTTTGACATGAGACAATAAAACAAATGCCCGATCTAAAATGAAACCTTTAATAATCAGATTTTTAAAAAAGACAATTAACTCCTAATCCTTCATCTGAGCAACAGAAATTTGGAGAACAATAACATTATGAAGCTGTATCACAATAGAATTTTGATGAAAGTCAAACAATGTTATACAATTACAGCCTAGTTGCGTGACAATATGAGTCTAAAAGTGTAACAAAACTTACTTAACTCTGCATCCACTGAATGTTATCACTAAATGTAATGTAAGTGGGACATATAACATTCCTTGATTACCTCTATGAAAGACTGATAGGAAGGAAAGGGAAATTAGGTTATGGTTATGGGAAGATTAGCTATCCAGAATGTATGGAGAGATTTCTCCTAGAGGTTTCTCTACAACTGAACTGGAACATATGTTTGTACAAAATGTAATTGTGGTCAGATTATGTTTGTCATTAATATAATGGGGATATGTTGTTAATTTATGAATCTGGCAAGTGACAAATATGACATTGAAAATGTATTTGTTCTCCACCAAAATATAATGGCTATAACATTTTTAAACTTTTTAATAGTTATGTTTACGCATAATATTTGGTCAAGGTTAGGGAAAGACTGTATTCTTGTCCAACACAGGTTCACAGGAATTTCAGACACAACATGTTAATTTATATTTAGCCATAACCACAATCTTCCCAAAACCATAACCAAAGCTCTTTTGTTGCCTAAACCTAACCGCAGACAGGACTCTGGATGTGAACCCTCATCTGATGTAACAGTTGTGTGCTTTGTACACCTGCCATCCACCCCAAACACCTCCTGGTGACTGATGCCATTAAAAATGTAACTCTTCATTCAAAAAATATGTTGTCTCTGATCATAATATAATACAAGACATATTTGATGTTGAAGTTTTGTTGCATAGAAATGTAATTTCCAGGAGACAGGGTTGTTGTATCTGATGATGTGGTGTTTCACCATGCTCTACCAGTCACAGTGGTTTACAATCCATCCCAGGATGGCATAACTGTTCTTTTCACCTAACTTTACATTCCACAGTCTTACTGAAATATAGTAGACCTAAAACTGGATTTATACTTGACACAAGGGGTTTAAGTTCTGCCTTAGGTATCTATGACATAAGTTTTCATTTATACTTGAGTGTCGGATTTCATCCATTGATATCATGTCTGCAGTGTGAGACGCATTTGTGTGTAGTTCACCATTGCTCTGTATCATGCAGTAAATGACAGAATGTAAAGACAGTCACTGTGGGGACTATAAAGCATGATATGGATATGACCTTATAGCACATGTCCACTATAGAAGAGGTGATGTTAAAGGGTGAAATCAAAATAAATCTTCTAAGCTAATCACTGTACCACAATCCTGCCTGAAATCAAAATCTCAACTACAAAACAAATCTTATGCTGTAGGTTCTTATGGACTCGCCTTAATGTCTTGTGTTGAGTAACCTTCCAAGTGTACACATGGAGCCCCGGTGGGCTATGGCATATCCTTTAATGTAGAAGCATGAATGGACCATAAGGTGTGAGGTCAATGAAGACAAATGAGATTACAGGGTTGACTAGTACTGTTGTATTTCTACATCTGCAGCTATCCTATACATCAGAGATGGGAAAGCAAATACATGTTTGTGCTTAATGGAGACAAGCCAGTATGTCTTCCTTGCTACGAGGCAGTGGCGGTGTCCAAGAAATACAATTTACGTTGGCACTTAGACACCAAACACGGAGCTAAGTATGCTAACTTTAGCCACAGAGAAACGCACCAGAAGGTCTGTCATTTAAAAAGTAGTCTGCATTCTCAGCAGAATATGTTAGCAAAAATTACAGCAAAAATGATGCAGCAGTGAAAGCCAGCTTGTGGCTAAAGAAATTGCCCAAACTTCAAAGTGTTTTTCAGAAGGTGCATTTTTAAAGCAGTATATGAAGGTATGTGACCAGAGACAAAAAAGCAAAAGCAAGCAAATGCCACACACCCCTGATAACTTACCTTTCAAAGCTAGTTATTAATTATCATTAAAACAAATAATAATTGAATGCAGAGGCAATTATGTAATATGAGAGAGTACATGCATTTATATAGTCTTAAAGTTACAACTGGCCCTTTGAGGTCAACCACAATGCTGATGTGGCCCTGGATAAAATACAATTTGACACCCCTGCTATGTATATGTGTAATGATTATGTATAGTTTTGTATTGTATTACTGGAATTCATTTTTCATACTTGGAATTACTAAAAATAAAGCCAAATGAAGCACATTCCAGCATTTCTGTTACAAATTTGCGACATATCTTAAGATGGCACAAACTATGGAAGTACCTTCTCTCTGTCATAATAGAATATTGTGGGAAGTGGGAAACCTTACACATCCCTATTTCATGTGTAAATGAAAGCCTGATGGCAGTGGCTGCTATGCATCCTTTTTGCTTTATATCCATGCAGGGCACCGGCTGTGTGTGCATACAAGGGTGTATCTTATATACACACACAGACACACACACACACACACACACACAGCCAGTAGCTTTGTTCTTTGGCAAAACATTTATTCTGTGCACACACACGCACCCACGGAGCTTGATGGTCATCCCACAACCCCCAACCCGGAAAGGTCAGTGCCTTCTTTGATGTTGGCCCCATAGATCACCATTATTACTGTAGTCTATTGATTCCTATGGAGATGAGGCCTGCAGCCGTGGTTCTGGGTGACTGAGGCTGAGGTCAGGGTCTGCCTCCCCTGGCTTCACTTTGGAATATAAAATCCAGCTAACTGTTACCTATTGCTCAGCATGCTGAGTTTGGTCTGAAGGACACACAGGAACATATTCAAGAGGCATGAATGCACATACACATTGAACAGATGAGACATGTACTGTAACTACAAGGGCTCAGGCAGTGTGGGCTTTTGTGGCCTGATGCTGATGTATTAGAATGAATCTGCCTAAAGCCATTTTTGTAGAGTTTTATTCAGGTGTTGAAATTCAAAAACTTTTAATTTTAACAATGACAGGTCTTTACCCCAAGAATAATAAGAATTTAATTCTTGATGCATGCTTGAGACTTAACATTAATGCCATTCTTGTGGCAAAGCATCTGAGACCAGATATATACCATTAGACACAGAATTTCCCATGACAACAAAGAACAATAAGAATAATCATACTCCCATCATATGGAATAAAAGATATACACTTTCAAACTATGCATTGTTTCTCAGAGACATTGCCATTTTGCTGAAAAAGTTTTAAATCATTGCAAGGTGGCAGCATTTATGCATTTCCTAAATCCAAATGATACATGGTAGCAGCAAGTGTATGTTGACTACATTCCCTGTGTTCTCTATATTCACACATACGACCCTGACCCACAACCCAGAGTGCTTTGCTACTGTTGTTAAGCATTTTGTCACGATGACCCTGAGGTCAACTCACTTCCTCTTCCTGCCTGTGGCTGTGGCGACAGTCGTCAAGGGCTTGGCGTGAGCGCTGCTTCATGCTGCTGTGCCCACATCAATCATGCTCACTCGAAGATGGCAACCTGTCCCACCTTTACTAATGCTCCTTCCTCATTTGTAGCCAGAGCCAAGCTGCTCTGAATAACCCTCAACCTCCCCTCAGCATCATAACCTTGTAGAGTGTTGCAGAGATATTCAGGTGGTCTGTACTTTTCTTCAAAGTGTCCTCTTTGTCCTTTAATGGCAGATTTAAATGAGAGAATACATAGAGTTGACACACACAAAGGGATCAAGTGATTATGCACTAATTATCCACGTAGGGGAAGAGTATAATGTTAATCAAGCTTTTGGTAGAGTCTTCAATTGGTCACTCTAGACACCAAAATAATCTTTGTGTCTCTAGCACTTTAGCATTCATGAAATCTTGTTAGCCATACTGGTATTAAGCTAAAGGAATGGAAGTGTTGGTCAGCTGGTTCATCACTTTGGTCCAACCAATATTTTTTGGATTGCCACGACATTGGTTCCCAGGGGAGTGTTAATTTTTTTCCACCATTGTAAGGTAAAGACCATATAAAGACAGCTATTGAGAATAGAGGAAGCAAGCAGTCTAATATTTTTCAAAGGAATCCAATAGGTCCAAGAAAATGAGCTCAACCAACAGTGGCAATTAAATGGTAATGAAAAACAGCACTATGTAGGCTTAATTTATAACATGATAATGTATGAGTGCATACACATACATACTATACATCTGGAGTATGCAGTCAGTTAGTTGCTATCATAATATCCTATTAAACCTAATGAGAATCCTCATTTTTATTATTAGTTTTAAAGGTTGTAAACCTGGCAGCCATCCTCTGATATTGTTTTTAGGGTATACAAATACATCAAATTTGACTGTTATGTCTGCCTCAGTGCTGCTCAGCATATACAATAGAGAAAAAGGTAAGAAAAAAGATGTGCCTTTTTCACATCCACTGACATTTCACATTTCACACAAACATTTGCTTGGTAGATCAATGTAATATTTGCTTTGAGCTCTTCTGGCAACACAAGGAGATACACCTCGTCAGTGTTAAGGCTGGGGCTGCATTCAGGGGGGACATTCCCACTCATAATGACGGCACACAGCAAACAGAAACACTCGATCCATACAGCACACTGTATCTGGCTACTTAATTTCAGCACACTTGTTTATTGGTTTTCATATGATGGAGAGTCAAAGACAGTGTATACTGCATGCTGAATAGAGTTAAGCGAATGAAGTGCTTGAGGTCAGGTGTACACAAGTGAAAATATGTAGGATTGTGCAGCAGCTTGTTTTGCATGAGTCGAGTGGGCTGGAGATGTGGTTGATATACTGTTGTCATCTGTGCTGGACCTAAGTGGGTATGATGGTTTTTGTGTACATGAAACTGTGCTGTAAATAGTCAAGGATACACTTCTGTTTGAGAAAGACCATTCTGGGTGAATGTGGGTGTGTGTTATTACAGTTGTACCAAAAGTTAGGGGCATAGTAACAGTGTTTCTGAAGATGGTTTGTCTGGTCAACCAAAGCAAGATACTGCAACTACTGGCTAGATCACCATTAAATTTACTGTATGCTGTATATTCATGGTTCCCTGATGTTGACCCCTAATATTTGGATGACTTCCCAACATTATCAATGACAAAGTATCTTGAAAACTAATGATCAACTTTTTATTAAATTAGCTGCAAATATTCGTAAGCTGTTAATGATGAATTAATCAATTTTCATAACTTTCTGGTCTTTCCTTGAGTACCAGGCTAAAACCTCCAATTGTACAGAAGATCGTACAAAATAAATATCAGTTTGGCAAATTGTCATTAATTGCTATAAAGATGTCATGAAGTTGAGTATAATTATGCTGCCTAGGGGAGTCTTTTGATTTTCCTGACCTTCTCACCTTTCCTTAGCAGTACTATGATAAAATAACACACAGGTGGCATGCATGTACTATGTGTATGTGTACATAGGCTAAACAGTATATATAGTGTATACATGAAGGTAACACACAAACACATCCCTCCCTGATACACTGTATATATATCAGTGTATGGATATCAAGCTGAGCCCCTGATTTCCTTGCTCTCTGACACATGATTTCCCTGGGAAGCCTGTGATGCCACACGAGAACAAAAGGGGACCTGTATGCAGCCGAGTGCCTATCTCCAGCACACGCCACTGTTAATCAAAGACAATTAAAAAGGGCCCTGCCAGCAAAGGCAGCCATGATGATTTATGAATAAATTACAGGGCTCATTTGTATGCCATAGATCATATTTGTTGAGTATGCTCCCCCCGTGGAGCTGGATTGGGGTTTCTCCAAATTACTTTGTGGAGATAACAGCTACAGTATCTGTACTGGAAGGGTGGGTGCTTTGGGGTGGGGTGGATGGGTTGTATGCGTTCCACTGCTCACAGAATCTGTTACAAACTTCTAATATAGAGACATTCAACAGCTATTGAGAAGCTGAAGTTAGTTCACATGTTAAAGGCATTTCTGCATCATCTGATCCTTTTAAAACATCCATCTTCAAAACTTGCAACTTGCCTAAAATAGGATTTTTTCATTTTATGAATTAAATTGTATGAATAAAACAGTGTAAAAACTGTTGAATGCACAAGAGATTCAAATTTGCCACTGTTCTCCTGCTTTATTGTTTTTGTTTTTTTTTGTAAATCTTTGTAAATGGTCTACAAAACAAGAGCAAAAGTTTCAAAACCACGATTTGCCCTGAAATATCACTTTAAATGTTTGAAGTCTTTTCCCAGTGTATGCAAGTTTACAGATCACCATTTACAAGGTTTCAAACTTGGAAAGTGACAAATCTATAACTGAAAATATATTTGAGAAAAACTGTAAAAAGCATGCTGCGGAAAAACTCAAATACAAACTAATGTTTGCAGACACCTGATTTTTTTTTCTGCTTATACAAACATCAAGCAAGCCTTCAAACCCTTTTTAAAATAAGATTTCAATCTTTAAAACACTGAGCTTTCTGTGCTTGTTGACTGATAAAATAATGGCTGACATTTACAAACTACTCAGGTGGAAAAGCTGTGTCTTGTTTACCTCATACACAGATAAACCACAACATTTTAAATGATTATATATTTTATATATACGTTTTCTATTCAATAATCATTTGATTATTACAAAAGCATATCTTTCTATTACATATTATTTGGACTATTCAGTATCAGTGTGAGCTTAAGTGTAACCTGAACATTCTTTCTAGAAGAACTACAGCTTATCTTTAAGAGGAAAAGCAAAAATGTTTTTTATGGTCTGTACATTGGCTTACATTTTGCAGACAGTATTAGCAAGAGAGTAATTGTAGTCAGTGTGTGTGAGCATTTGTGCTTGAGATGAAACTTGACCTAGGCCTGCTGCTGAAAAGGACTATAGTAAAGCAACACTATTACAAATGGTGATCTGATAAGCAGAGATGGAGGACATGGCAGAGGGACGTTTTGAGGAGTCGGTCAGTGCTTGTGTGTTGAGAGGAGCTGATGAGCATCATTAATCTGCTGGCTGGCATGAATCATCCTTCATAGATTGCTTTGGTCAGTAGGTGCCTCACTCACCAACAAGCTACTGGAATCCACATAGCATGGAGAAAATGACTGAAGGAACACAAGATCTACTGTGGTGGGTGTGGTGAACACTCAATGCTGTGCTAATTCTGAATGCAACTCTATCTCACAGATAGTGTTTATATGCATCTAAACTGAAACAACAAATATGTTCAGCAGGAAATATAATTGTGACTGGGTTACGATTTATGTTATAGTAATGGAGGTATGTTGTTCATTCCCAAATATGCTGATACTGAATGTATCTGTAAAATGTTCACAGACAACACATTTGTTTTTCTGCTAAAATATCCAACCTTACAACACAATATCCTTATTTAGTCACTGCAACATTTTCAAACTTTGCTATGTCTGTGTTGAGGCACTCACTGCACTTGGAAAATATGGGAAAAGTCCACAGTAACTTGGGACACAACATATTTATTCACATTCAACCAAAACAACCATCTTTCCCTAATCTTAATTGAAGTGCTTTTGTTGCCTTAACCTAACCACAGAGACTATGGATACAAACCCCAGACTCTTGTGTGACAGTCCATTTTATATCCACTTTAAACACCTCCTTGCAACTGCACTGCCATTACTACAAACCATGCTTCATTCAATTAGAAAAAAACAACAAAAAAACAAAACAAACCAACAAACAAAAACATGAAAGTGGTTACTCTCTCTACTACAGTTTGTGTATAAGCACAATTTATTTACTGATGCCCTAGAGATAGGTTACAATTATATTTTTTATCATCCATCTTAGCCATATTCCCTGTGATGCATTGCAATAATTTCTATATTTATTATTTAGTTATATTTCTCACAGTCATTATTTGAAATACCACTGATCCATGAACGGTTTTCTGAGACAATGCTAAATTTTAATATTTTCAAAATAGTACTTAAAGAATTATATATTACAGCTTAAGTCTTATTTCCATAGTTTGGATGTATATAAAGCAGTTCAGTCATAATTTTGTTCTTACCAAAGTAATTGCTGAGATCATGGAATGCAGCTGTTCAGACAATCAAATAGGTTATAGACAGGCAAACAGTTACTCCAGTTTATCTAAACTGTTTTATTTAGAGGTAAAGCCAAAAGTGAACATGTTGCTAATATCAAACATCACACATTGCATAGGAAAACTGTGTGCATAACTATGCTAAGTATGATAGGTCAAAATTGAAGCAGAAAATAGGTCTATGAAGTGTGATGGATGTTGACAATGGAAAGTTTGCATGACAATGTGGCCTTTGTTGTCACTTCTGCCTACTTGAGGATCTATCCATTTATCCAGTTGGGATTATCAACACACTGTATTTGTATTTGTATCTAGAAGTTATGAAGTGCACCTCAGGTCTGTTCATTGGACATTGTACACACTGTGCAGTGCCTTTCTTTCTCATGATTTGACAGATACAACAGAAATCAGATGCCTCTGGGTGTTTGATCAAATGAGACAGAATTTTGAGTCTTTTTTATGCACAAACATAGCCTCTTTTCATTGAATAGTTTAGACATTTAACCCCATGCACAGCTGCTATTTCGGTTCATATATGTGCAGCACTACAAAGTGCAAAAGGGCTCGTTGAAGATGAATACCAGTACCAGTCAAAAGTTTGGACACACCTTCTCATTCAATGTTTTTTTTCTTTATTTTTATTATTTTCCAATGCTGAAGACATCAAAACTATGAAGGAACACATATGGAATAATGTAGTAAACAAAAAAGTGTTAAACAAACCAGAATATGTTTTATATTTTAGATTCCCACACTCCATCCCACACTCCATGACTTGTGAGGTCTTAACAGTTTCCATGAGATGCTACAATGCTTATTATTCTCCACAGTACAAAAGTTCATTTCAAAAGAGAACTTCTGTATGGTAAAATTTGGCAAAAGTGAAAATGGAATTTGAAGCAACTACTCAGTGGCGCATCCAATTAGCGACAAGCTATGGATGCCAATATCCAACAGTTCCAAACAGTTGCAAATGTCACAAAATCAAACTACCATCTGGACTATTTTCTTTTCTTTAATGGGGGGGGGGCAAGATATCTGCCTGTTTACCAAGACAAATGCAGAACCAAACTCCACACTCTTTGGTACAGAAAATCTTGCCAGAGAGAATGGGAGAAAGAGCAATTAATGTCGTAACAGAAGGCAGTAACCAGTTGTTTCATGACCAACTTGTCTGTGCAGCCGCACTGGATGGCCAAGCAAGCTCAAGAAGATGAAGCTTTATGGTCAAATTTGAGAGCCTCATTGTCTATACATGCATTTTATTGGTGTGACTAAATGCTCCAGATGCTCCTCTCACAGACAGTGATGCAGTAAAAACCAAATTAATGGCCATTATCATTCACAAACATTTGGGAACTCACAAACAGATGGAGGAACATTTCAAAGACAAAACTCTTTCTTCATCAACTCAGTTGTACAACATTGGCCACAACTAAGCAATGGATAGGCAATGTCATTTATTTTGGGTAATTTTACAATTAGATTAAAGTAGAGCCTCAGGTTTAATACCTTAAGTCAAAGCTGTTAACGTGTAGTCAAGATATGATGTTAGGACAAAGGAAGCCTGGTTACTTCCAACCTTTCTATATCCCTGTGTCAGGTTTCTAAACATCTGTGCAGAAGAGCATCTGACCGCATAACATCATGAATGTGTCCATTGTTTCTGTACCACAATGCTGGAGACATCAGTGCCACACTTTCACTTATGGATGTCATGACTAGGTTTTATGATTCACTATTCAATTTGACTCTATTTCCTGTACATTATGCACTTTCCAGTGCAAATTTAGTTGTCCTACATTATAATTATTAAAATAATTTAGATACTGTATATCTGACAACTGAATGGCTTGGCCTTAAGAAAATGTAACTTGCTCACCACTTTCCCTTGATGGTTACTTCTAATAATGTATAGTCTTCTAGTAAGTTTTTAGCCAACTGCAACACTTAAGAGGTGTAGTTAACATGCAAATTGTCATCACATAGATGCAAGACAACAGCTATTTCTCCAAGCAAACATCTGGCTTTAAATCTTTTGCTCAGGCCATATTTTTCAAAAATGCCTGGTTGGCCCTGGTCTTGATCAGCTTGTGATGTCCAGACTTTGTCCTGAATGAAAGTTAATTACAAGTTTTATCATTATATCTTTTGTTTAATAGAGACTTTATAATGTCCACTGGACAGCAAAAACTACAGTGGTTGCTGTTCAGTGTGCTGAAAGATTAGCCTAGGGTCAGGTTTTGTGTAGTCTTAAGCAGGCTTTTTTTTTCTTCAAGGACCTCTCTGTATTTGGCTGCATTCATCCATCCTTTTCTCAGTTCAAACACGATGTCATGTCGGCATGATGCTGCAACCACCATGCTTCACCATAGGGATGGTATAAGCATAGTGGTGGGCAGTTCCTGGTCTTTGCTAGATATAGTGTTTGGAGGTCTTCCCAAACTTTTGTTACATCACACCCAAGAATCTTTTCACTCCCACTCAGAGTAATTTAATTGCCATTTGATAAATTACAAGCAGGCTGTCAAGCATTTTACTCAAGACTGGCTTCTGTCTAACTACTATACCATAAAGTACTGGTTGATGGGGTACTGTCGAGATGGTCATATCATTCACTGTAAGGATTCTGCTCATGTGTGCAGTTACATATTATTAAATATGATTACAGCAACAAGTCCTTATTTATCGCCACTCTTTGATATGACCCAGAGGAGCATTTCCTGAGTTAGCAGAGCAACAGGAGATATGCCATAGATAAACTGTTAAAAATGTGTTGAAAAAATAGACTAAAATTAACTGTTTCATGATTATTATATGAGAGGGTTTCCTTCTCCATTTGCGTACACACAAACCAAGTCATCCAGGTGCAGTTCCTTGGCTGATTACAGATAAATGGAATGTATCAGTTGTTTAGTGAATTACAATGCCTCCAGGGGAAAATATCAAGGACTTATTCTAATAAATGTTGACATTTAGTACAACCAAGACTCAGTCCACTTTCTCTGTGTTTATCAGAAAACAAGCTCCACTAGCCCATTTGGGCAAAACTGCAATTTTCTCTCCATTTTCAAATTGTTATGTCCAGATTTTGATATGCCAGATGAGTACATATTCAGGCTTTAAGTTCTGGGAACATACATTTACACACAGCCAATACAATTAGGAAAAGATGGATAACCATTTTAGGGCTTTTAACTGTGACTAAAGGTAGGCAAACACCTCTCTAGTTTTCCTCCCTGACTCCACCTGCACAAGACGAGCTGCATTTAAAGAATCAATTAAGGTGGAGATGGAGAACATTGCGACTGACCTTTCAGAGAGGGAAATTAAAAGAGCACCTCTAGCTCGTGGGAAAAATGAGGGGTGGATAAGAGGGTTCTTTCTGGCTGCTTTTGCCTTTTAAATACACTTACAGTCAGTCTTTTGTGGGAATTTGGTTTGTAAGAAATGAATGAGCAGGCCATATGGGTGACATTTACAGAGCTGGTCATGCAAAGACAGGTCATGGTTCAGTCGCTTTACTGTACTGGATGGAAAATTAACTGAAGTCTGCAGTATTAATATGGGTCACTCTTTAAGTGTTACTGGGCACAGCTAGACTAATGTCTTTGGGGTGAGCCATCAATATTAAGCACAGTTTGGTTGACAATTATCTTAGAGGGATAAAGGGATGCACTTGCCCCCTGGTAGAATAAACATGCAGTAATATATTTTCCAATATAATATATCTGATGAAAATTATAGCTCCTTGTTTTTTGCTCTTGATAAATCTTGTAAATTTCGCAGTGCACTTAGTGGCCAATCAGAGTGGCCATATGCATTGCACACAGGTAGCAGGGGGTACACATCAGGTAATGAACTGTGCTATCTCTCGATGAAAAGCTGCTGCAGATGTCCATCCAGCTTTCAAATGAAAGTTCTGAAAGGCAAACTGGCTAGGTTTGTTCTTGGGTACAAGGATGGTATTAGCAAGGTGAGCCTGAGGAAAATGATTCTCTGGCCTGATGAAACAAAAATTTAAGCAGAACTCCAGAGTCCTTTAAATACCATTTGATAAATTCTAAGCAGGATTTCATATGCATTTTACTCAAGATTGGCATTTGTCTAGCCACTATGGCATAAAAATCCTGGTTGATGAGGTGCTGTTGAGATGGTCATCTCTGTTTACACTCACTGTATGGACTGCTCATGTGTGCAGTGCATGTCCTTAAATATGATGCTATAGGTACAATATACAATGTTGGTAAAGGTTTAGGTTTAGTCACAAAATCAACTAAGTGAAGTTTCAAAGAAGATCATAATTTAGGCTGAAATAAAGTACTTTGTTAAGGTTTGAGAACCTTTGTTATTGTGATTACAATAGTGGTTAAGGTTATAGAATGATTTTGGCATGGTTCAGAGAAATAATGTTGACTATCAGTTGAAAATGGGAAAAGAGCTGCAGTCTACCATGTTAAAGTCAAATGCTTTGTCAGCAAATGCATCCCCCTGGATCCCCTCCCCATGACTTTGGTGCTATATAACAAAGTCACCTGACTTCCTCCTATGCACCAATCATAATTACTACAACCACAAGAGAGCTTTCTTACTTCAATGTAAACTTGTTGTCTATTATGGGTCATAATAAGCTGCTTTTGCAAATGCCTTGTTGGGGTGTTTTTATGGAAGGACAGTCTAAATTACAGTTATGTTATATGATGCTGAAGTATTTACTGGTAATAAATGATAAATAGTGGAGAGGGTTAAAATAAAGTGGTAACAAATTAAGATTAGATTGACAATTTACATTAAAATAAACCACTAATTGCTTACTAATCAAGTCAAATATAATACATCATGATGAGTTACTTGAGAACATACTATCAGGCAGTGTAGCCCTCACTGAACACAGTGAGGTGCCCAGCACTGCTGTTCTCTGTGTATCACTGCACCACCAGTGGTCTGTTGGGGCGCTGGTGCCCAGCCTACAGCCCTCCTGCCTGGGGCCTGCAGTGGCAGATGGCCAGGACAGGTTACGATGAACAAGGCACCGTGGGAATGGAGAGAAACCACAGGATGAGTTGTGCACACACACACACACACACACACACACACACACACACACACAGACATTACCACCTACAGGGGGGAATGGGAGATTATCCTCCTTGTCACAAAGTTGAGGTTAACACATACACTCTGACGCACATAGCCACACAGTCTGATCTCTGACAAACATGTGCAGGCTGGGGTGTTGATGCACACTGAGTGCCACCTGTGCCCAAGCACAGAGAGATCGAAGGGCAAAGTCCCGCATCTCTACAGGGAGGACAGACTGGCACTGGTGAGCAGGTAGGCATGAAGGGAGCCGAGCCCACCGTGTCCCACAGTATCAGCTAGCATCTCACAGATTAACACTTGGATGGGCAGATAGGCTTGTTAACACATGCTTCCATCCACCCCCGCCTGCCACACACACACACAAACATCTAAATCCTTCACCACAGAGAACAGATTTCAGGCTCATCATCTCCATTCTGTCAGGGTGGAGATGTGAAGTGATGGTGGGTGTACCAGAGCGATTCCATTCAGGATTAGCAACACTATCATGGGTGGGAATCGGTAGAGAAGAAGAGTCAGGGGGTGTGGTGGGGAAGTGGGGGGCAGTAAAGGTGGGATGGGGTGGATGAGAGGTTGTGGACCAGGAAGTGAGGCAAAGACTGAATGTGTTGGCAGATAAAAACACTGATAAAGAAGATGAGGTGACACCAAGTTATCATAACAAGAAGGTTATTACATATTAGTATGTATTGCATACTGTAAGTTGAATTAATCACTAATGTTGAATTACTAATCATTTATGTAATCTTGTCATACAAAAAGAGAATTTGAGATTTTTGGGGCTGAATCATGATTGACATGCATGCAAACCCTGTTATACTGCATGTTTGTGCCTGCGAATGCATCACCCAACTGACAGAGATTTAACAGCTTAACATGGAAACACAAAGATTTCTTTATCTGTCCAAAAGCATCTGAGATAAAAAAAAAAAAGAAAGATGAAAAATAGAGTATGCAGGGTCCTAATCTTTCCACTGACCAACACACAGCCTTCAGTACCTCTGTGCAGTATATCATGCTGTCATCAGAGGAGTGCCTTGTCTCTCCATCTCTCTGCCCCTGTATGTTTGTGCTAACGCTTTCCAGTTGTGACAAGGGATAATGATTGGTGAGCCACAGATCCAGGATCCCATCAGTTAAAACTACTCACAGTGACAGCTCTCCTACAACAGAAACACAGGAAAGAGTTGCTATTCTTCTCTTTCTCCCTCTCTATCACCTCCTACTATAATCTGATATCGCTCTTTTTCTCTTCAATTTTTCTCACCTTTTTTCACTCTGTCACCTGAACCCCATCTCTCCTGCTTGTTCTCATTCCCCCTCTAATGTCATGCTTCTGCTTCTCAGCATTTTCCCCAGCACTGTAGTTTAATAAAGGCAAGCAATAACTACAAGTTTATTGTCGGGTGAATACCAGCCATCCCTCTACATAGCTGTGTGTTTGCCTGGTCTACCATGTCAGACTTTCCCACCTCCTGAAAAGTGTGCTGCTGGCTTATCCACCACTCTATCACTGCTATTACATCACAATCACTTCTGATGGCTGAATACTGCTGTTCCCACATGCAAATAATACCTACAATGCTTGAAGACAGTTATGGATAGACTCACAAATATGAAAAAAAGCTTCAATTTTCATTAATGCAAATTAAGCAAATGTATCAAAATTCAATATATCATAATACAAAAACATCATCAAACATATTGCTTGGTCAATATGTTTGTTTGATTGTATGGTTTTTTGCTATTTTGATAACAGGAGTCAGTGGCCACCCATAGTCAACCTCACCCATTCCATACTTTGCACAGCAGCACATGCAGTTGCCTTTATTTGACCTACACTCCTCAAAGATGGCAACAGCAGGAGGTGACACCAGTAATACAGGGATGTAGTAGATGCTAATAATACAGAAAAAAACTCCACCTGCTTTGAAGTCGTGGATGTGACAATATTTCAGCTATGCAGTTGTAACTGTCAGAAACTGTATTATGATGTAACCTCTGGCGAGCTCAAATGTGCTCAGTCAGGAATGCTTGTTTAGGGATCACTTTTTAACACACTTTCACATTGTTTTTCAATGTGAAGGGTAGTCTGGTGGACTCCCAGTGCTCTCTGCTGATTTGAAAGTTGACACAGTCCAAGCAGACCACAGGCTGTTGTCTGCTGACATATATGGGGCAAGAGTGCATTATGGTTTTGAAGTGACAGTGAACTTTTTCTGCATTATTTGTGCAAAAAGTTCCTAATTATAACTATTAAATTTACATGTATTTCTCAAATAATTTTAATCCCTTAATGCCATTTTGGCAGGATTAACCCACACATTTTAAATGATAAAAACACAAAATATGAAATATTTTCCATATACTAAGTGCAAACTGGAATTCTTTTGGGAGGATTATTACACCCTTGGATTTATCAATAATTGACAACAACATTGATTTTAATACATTATTATTTTTTGAGCAGTGTGAGTTTATTTTAAAAAATGCACCACCTTTTACTCTTGGTGCAAAAAATGTTCAGTTCCTAAAAAGTGCTATAAAAATATTATATATCAATATTTTTTTCAGTTTCACTGCACTAAATCTAACTCACTTCAGACCTGATCATAACTATTAAATTTACATATATTTCCCTTTAATGCCTTTTTTGGAATATTAACCCAGAGGACAGCAGTCAGAGCCCCTCCAGAAAAAAGTCTCTCTTTTGCTGAAGAAATGACTAGCCAAGCAAGCTGTATGCACTTATAAGTTTGCAGCAACAGCACCTGAGTAAACATGCTGCACTGGAAACCAAAACGTAACGTAAATGCACTGGTAACATAGTACTTCTTTGACCTTTGACCTTTTGACTTTGATTGATCTCTCCCTCTTTTTTTTTTTTTTTTTTTTACAAGTACTGTAGTTTGTATGGGGGTTGTATTGGTGTTATATGATGTCATATAATGGATAATTGGAAAAAAATGGTTAGATTACTTGGATTGAAAAGGTAGTCATATGTAAAATACTGTTTTATGCTAAAATTAGAGTAGGATCAAAAATGTATGTTATAATGGGAGTCAATGGTGCAAAGAATGTTTTGAGGGTAAAAGGTGGAATTTTTTCTTCTACACGGTGTGTTATAGCCCTATTATGAGATCAAAGGTTGAATTTTAAAATTTGATAGAAAAACTGAGATCCTTGCAAAATTTTGTCCTACTACCATTAACAGTGGCAAAATTATTGAGTATTTTCAATTGAAAAATGCAAAAAATGTACTGAGGGGCACACAAGTGTTAAACTTAGCCAAGTGTTGTGAATGCATAAACTCTTTTCCTGACCTTAACCAAAGCGCTTTATTGCCTAAAGTCATCCATAGACAAGTTTTATGGGAATATGCTAATTATTTAACTTTGACCTGAAGGTGGTAGTGGAAAGTGGAAAGGTTAGTGAGTAACCCACCCACGCTTATCTGTTAAGGGTCATGGGCGAGCTGTAGCCTATCCCAGCTGTCGTTGGGTGAGAGTTGAGATACACCCTGAACAGATCACCAGTCCATCGCAGGGTGAACATATATAGACATTCAGCCAGTCACACTCATAATAGCATCACCAATTAACCTGCATGTCTTTGGACTGTGGGAGGAAGCCAGAGTACCCAGAGAGAACCCACACAGGCACAGGGAGAACATGCAAACTCCCCTCAGAAAAGCCCTGGGCTCGAACTGGGGCTCAAACCCAGAATCTTCTTGCTGTGGGGCAACAGTGCTAACCACTACACCACTGTGCCGCTCCAGAGTTAACTTGCACAAAAGAAAAGAAAAAAAAGAGGAAGCTACATTGGAAGCAAATATACAGCAGGAGGTGGAGGACA
The DNA here is from genome assembly GCF_001640805.2 of Lates calcarifer. NCBI lineage: Eukaryota > Metazoa > Chordata > Actinopteri > Centropomidae > Lates > Lates calcarifer. Next base: position 27,079,763 of record NC_066853.1, read on the forward strand.
TAGGACAACTAAAAGAAAATAAATGAGTTTGAGTTAAAAAATAGAAAAAAAATTGAGAGAGGAGAAAAGATAGTTGAAGCAGAGGCTAGCTGAAAGATGAATCAAGGTTACAGAAGGTTAAGTACAGCTCATATTCACCAGTGGTTATACCAATACCAGACCTCAGGATGTAAGAGAGAAAACAACATGAAAACAAATGGGATTAGAAGCTGATGTAAACCCAAGCTGTCACTGGATAGTAAAGAGGAAAAGAAGGTGGTGGGAGGCAGTAAAAAGAGATGCCTTGTGGCTGTACAGATGTCTAGCAGTGTTGATATATGAGGGATCTGGGAAAGTGGTGGTGTGAGCTGCCAGACAGTGGCTAAGTGATTAGGGACGTGTGGCGTAACCCTGCACCATATTTAGCCGCGGCATGGCGCCCCGTCCCCTGCCATCTCCCTGAGGCCCAGTGCCAGATGTCGAAAGCTGCTGCGGCACGCCTGGCAGAACAGGCTGGCAGCAGGGTGGCACAGCAAGCCTGGGTACAGTGAGGATAACGACGCCCCCCCACCAACTGCTGTTCATTCACTCATAAGCAGAAATACACACAGTTTGGATCAGGACAGGGAAAATATTGACTTTTTGTTTACATTCAGAGTTACTTGTAAGTCAGTCAATACTCACTTCTCATTAACTTTTTTTTTTTTTTTTTTTTAAATGACTGAAGTTTTTGTAGCTGTAACAATACAACATTGGTTGGCATGGTGGTAGGTGGCATATTTGACAATGACAATGTCCAGCACTAATTGAGATGAAGATGTATAGACAGGTAACAAATTAAACAAAATACCTGAAAAATAAGTGGAAAAACAGGATGACAATAGCTCCATTCCATTTTCATCGGAAGTCAGAACTCATAACTGGGAGTGATGTCTGCTCTAAGTTGAAGGCGTTCCAGTTGAGAAGTTAGATAAACATGAACACTCACAGGGCCTTTCTAGTTTCTCTTTCGGCATATAGACAACAAACAAGTATGCACCCCACCTGCAGAACACCTCAGTTGTTAACATTAGATTTTAATGTAAACACTTCAGAATGTCCTTAAAACATGTCGAATCACATGCCTTCGCTGTCACTAGATCTCAACCCAGTTGAACACCTATGGGAGATTTTGTATTTGTAAGTCTTATAAATGTGTTAGTTTTAGCAAAGTCTCTGCATTAATCTTGAGGTTTCATGGCAGAATGATGAACTGATTTCAATTACACTTGTTAAGAAAACTACTGAATAGTATTCATTTTTAGTGATTTGGGGAATTGAAGTTCATCCTAAAAACACATCTATGCTAAGTTCCCTTGCATAAAATCATCACCTAAATTCCCTTAGATGTAAAAAAAAAAAAAAATGATTTAGTCATATCAAACAATGTCTCACAGATATGATCATGTAGAGCAAACTGGCAGATATATGGCCAGATTGAAATAAAATTTCACATGAATATTTATAATTCTCAAAGGATGAATTCCAGTGTTTTTTGTGCCATATTGACAATTACTATTGTGTAACATTTAGGCTAATATTTTGTACTTTTCCAACATTTCAGACACTTAATGGATCAACCTCAAGCCAAAACATAAGCATAGACTTTGAATATAGATTTACACTCAATTTAAGATTAGGTTTTTCCAGATGAAATATGCTGAGCACATCACACTAGATAACATCTTTTGATTTATATGACCCCATGACTTTTTCCCCAACAGCCACTGTAAGGACAAACTTTACATTTTAAATGTTTTAATTACAGAAAAATCTTCCCCCAACACATTGTTTTAAGGTTCATTTAATTCTGAATTTGAGTCTTGATTACCCTGTGTTTAACAGAGTTTTTGTGGTACTAAAGCTGGTGAAAAAGGATTCTATCACCAATGAAACGGTAAAAAAATAAATGCCAAGAAAATGTAAAAATCCTAATCATTTAAACCCTAACATGTTTAGGCAGACACACACACACAAAAACACACAGCCACAACTCACTGATCTCATGCAGATGTTGTGCTAACAAGTGTTCCCCAATTAGTCACTCTCTCTGTCCCTGCCTACTCCCCCTTTTTTTGTTCTTTCTCTCTCACTCTAGGACCCTCTGCCGGAGGCTGACCAAGATAAAGTTTTGACTGGCAGGACCATTTGTTTTAATCAGGTGTTTGCAGACGCTTCCTTGACCTCCATTAGTTGAAGTTTTAATTGAAATTAACCCCCACTACTACCCCAATTAACCCACGTCCCCCCTGACTGGCGGCCGCCCTCGTCCCGAGCATCTGTTTCAGGACGGGGGGAATGGGAGACAGAGCAGAGAACCGGGAGGGAGGTTGGGGGGTGGGAGGGTGGTGGGTGTTAGCGCAGCCGCCGAGGATGCAGTGTTGTCACCCGAGGACAGGTGGCATCACGTCAAGTGCACACCGACTGCGCTTGACTCACCATGAAGCCCTGGGGGGCCTTCTGTCTCTCTGTCTATGACATCCCAGCAGCGAGGCTACACATGGCTTAGTCTTGGCCAGCAGGAGGTGGAGGAGGTAGGTAGAGGGAAGAGCTCAAACATGGTAGAGGAGGATGAAGATGTCCCACAGGGGGTAGTGACAGAGAGGAAAGATGGGAAAGTTGGGAAGATGAGAGTGGAGAGGTAGGAGAGGATGGGGTGGGAGGAAGAGAGAGATGGGGAGAGGAAAAGAGGTGGTAATTACTGTACAGCATGTTTTCTATCTTAAGCTTTCCTGTCTGAGATAAAAGTGTGTGGTTAGAGTACAGAGAGTGTGTGTATGTGTGGTCCCTCCAGCACCTGTTTCCTTGCCTGTGGAAGGTCTAGAGTGAGGAAGCTGTCAAAGTGGCCCCTCCAGCTCAGAGCTGAGACTATTAAGTGTGTACACATGATGGACTATTGTTGTTCAGCCTTTCTTAATGTCTTATGAGTATTTGTATAATTAGAGCAGGCAGTAGTAGTAGAATGCTACATCAAAAACAATGTTTTGAACGTCTTTAAAAAAAGGTCTTTGAAATTGAAACATGTTGTATTTTACCATCAACCACCCTACTGTATTAATTTTAAGAAATTGGTCTGATAACCATTAACTAAACCTCTTCAGATCATAGCTCTTACTTTTGAAACAGAACAGACACTGAATTGGGAAGTCCCAAAGCTTTGGTGAGAGTGTCCCCCTGCTGTTTAAACATTTTTTATTATAATATATTTTACAGCACCTTTAGTATCTATAAAATCTCTAGGAACTGTACCTGGGGGTACAGTTTTTGATGGTGTTTTGTATGTGTTGTTCATTCTTTATTCTCAACAATAAATGTAAAAATTAGTTGACTCACTATCTGCTGGAGGAAGCATGACAGTATAAATCAGTCATGTTCATTTTCACTGAGTCTTTCAGTGGGTGCTGGATTCCGCAAACGTTGTCCCTTGTCTCTGATTCTGATTATGATATTCATGGTACCAAAACGAGGAGAGTGTCCAGTTTGGGGACATCAGAATTGCATCTTTTATCACCCATAACTTACAATTGAAGTACAGAAGGTAGGGATCACTTGATGGCCATGTATGAAGCTCTTTTAAGGGGAATATTCACTGTTCACTGCAGTTTTTATGAGGAAGTATCTAACATCAGACATTTGATTTGGCAGGACCACAATAGAACCGGTCCCACCCTCAGATACAAAGATGTGATTTAGGACATTATCAGTGACAGCATCAATGACTTGCCAAGTGAAATATCCATGAAAACTAAAGGACACACAACAAGAAGTGACTGTGTGGGGACAGTGCCCTATGAAGGACAAAAAGGTGAAGGACCTGTCCCTGTGTACTGTCACCATCCAGAGCCATCCCTCATGTAGGACCCCCAACAGTGGCTTGTCCATCCTCTACACACACATTGGAACTGTGCCACTGTAGGTCTCTGGTCTTCAGCCAGACTCTTATAATAAATCTTATAATAAATTGTGACTTACTTTCAATCATTTAATCAAAGACAACCTACATTTACTTATTAACAAACATCACAGGTATCAGCAAATTAGTAACACCTTTACATTGTCTTTTACCCCCTACAAATTATTTTTACTCTCTGGTTGTCCAGGTAAAAACCCATAAACACAAATAGCCAATGCTGAGTGAACATTTTGGGTCAAGATATTTTCCTTGGTTTTGAATTGATTTGTCTGTGTTGTTCCTGTTTGATGATGAGGTAATTGTTTTAACTAATAAAGTTAAATTAATACTGTAAGATGATGTGACAGTCTTTGTAACATTTAGGATTTATAGATATTTCAGTACCCTCCCCCAGAGAAAACAAAATATCATGTAAATAATAAATGCTCCCTCTTAGAGACAAAAGCTGAATTGGCCTGTTTTTGTTATAACACTGCAAAACCTCTTATGACAGCTTTTAAACGAGTCCACTCTGTTAATACAGTAGGGATGCCAACATAGATGGCTCAAACTCAAAAACTGTTTAACCTACCTCAACTTTTACCACTAACTCAAGTTGTATTTCATTGTCTCAACAGTACCTGCAGTGCTGTAACATGGCCTTAGTACACGGGGGACACCTGTGTACAAACAAAACTTGATTTCTGACAACCATCACTTATAATCTTTCCCTAAACTGGGGTGTTCTGGAATGCACTGAAACCTATTTGAGAAATATCATATGGCTCATTTTGGAAGGCAATGACAAGCCTGTGAATTCTGCAAATAAACTTGTAAGACAGCTGTTACTCAATGAAAGGATCACAGACAGATGAATATTCAGCTGATTGTCTGCTGTAAGAGGTAGAGTACAGTTTCTGTGAACACACCACACACCGTCACTATTAAATAGATGAACTTACCTGCAGATGCTTTCCCTGTTCTTGGAATGAATCCCAATCAGAGGTTCCCATCGCTGCGACTACATCCATCGAGGAACAAATTACAGTTGGGGATTAGGATTGGGGAGGGGGGACAACCTAGTGTTTTATCAGTGGGGCCGTGTTCCGTCTGCCGAGCCGCTTATATTTCAGGTAAACATAATCCAGATTCGGTCTGGCGGGGGTAGATTCAATTAAGATACAGAGACAACTTTGTTAATGCGGCCATATCTTAATACCCTGGCCACAGCTTGTAATGAATCTGGGCTCAGGGGTGGGAGCTGGGAGTCAGGGACAAGGAAAAAGGACTGAGTGTGACAGTATCCTGTGGTGGTGGCTGTTGGAGTTACAGTCATCAGGCCAAGACTTGTACTATATGAGTAAGGAAACTTGCTGGGTGTTTTCATGTTTACAATCTTCAGATACTGATTTGAGTACAAGAAAGCCCTTCGGACAACATTTGTGTTTCCTAGATATTTTTTTTTAAGGAATCAGGCTTTTTAACATTACCAGACTGATTGATCACTCCATTTTCAAAGTAAGGAAAGTCCCAGGCATATACAGATGGTGACAAATTGAAAGAGAAAACCTCAATAAATGAGTGGTGAGACTTAACGAATGAAGATGTTTGCTGTGACTGATGCTACACCAGAGTTTATCAGCTGGGCAATGTTTTCACTTTTAACTCAAAGAGCACAGAGTTTGGACTGACTGAGACTAAGACTTGCTCTTACTGGTTATGCATTTGATGTCTGAAAGTATCTGTATAAAACTGACCTGTTGTCAGTTAAGAGGGGAAAAAAAGCAGAAACAAATACAACACAGTCATGCACTTTGTACATCTGCCATCAACCTCAACCTCATTGTGACTCTGCTGCTATCAATAAATGTGCCACTTCATTTGTTCAAAAACTGCCCCTAGGCATGATCCAGCTAGTGATTATATTTCTTATATTTATGTATTTGCTGTTGCAGTTTAGTTGTATAGAAAAGTTATTTCTAGGAGACGTGGTTGAGAAAAATACACCAACTGAAATGTTCAGTTCAAACCCACCTTGCTCATTCTCATAGACAGAAGTGGCATTAGGATATTGATTATCAAATAAATTATTTCAAGTCTACAATCTCTGTTAATGTGAATGACAACTTTGCTCAAAAGCTAATCAACTCTGGCTGTCACAGTTGAAGCCCATACAAGTCTTTGTCTTAAAAGACACAGTAAAAATTATTATTTTATGATCCCCTGCTGAAACAACAGTTTGATATCCTCTGATTTATTGGCTCAATTTATCACTAGATTTTTTGCTTCTCAAAGTCTGGGTCACTAGCTCAACCATTCTTTCCTCAGTATCAGCAGAGAGACAGCCACCCTGAGACCCATGTGGCGAACAGACGGCCTAACCAGAGCATATCTCATCCCTCAGGATGTTAATATTTATTGACGGCACTAGGCTGGTGTTAAAACATTAAAAAGGGGATCGCAAAGAAGGGCTCTGCGGACTTAAGCCCTGGGAGGCCACGGCGACTCAAAGTCTTATTCAGATGATGTGCCGTGAGATGCTTGTCCTTGAAGAAAAGGAATTAGTGTCTGTGGAAGTCAAAGAAAAAATGGAGAGAGAGAAAAAGAGCAAGGGGGGCTGAGAGAGACAGAAAGTGAATGTGTTTGACAGAAAAATGTTTCTATGTGGATTGCAAATGTGTGTTTGCATGCATATTTGTGCACATGCCTGTGTGAGATAGGGCAAAACAGAGAAAGAAGGCAGAGGATGGCAAAGCAAGACTTCTTCACGCAGGGAGAGATGATGCAAAGAGCACTGGCAAAAGTGTTACCACAGGACCAAGCAGACAATCCCCTCTCCAGGAAACGCAGATCAAAGTGGATTTAAGTAGTCAAGACTTGTTCCGTGCGGTTCCAACCAGCAGTCTTGACCCTGTAGCAGTACTTTTCCTCTCTGTGTTAAGATCGGTTAGGAGGGGTGACGAAGCTCTGGAATTGAGTCAGAGCAAATTCGACAGAGAGGCCCTGGTATTCCTGAGGAGCACCAGAAAAGGCTTGTGTAGGCTGTATGTCATGACTCTAAAGCACTGGCAAATACATTTTAATTATGTTGCTGTATATAACAAGCTTTTTTGTGGTGGTGCAGCAGCATATCTTGCTAAATTTAGCAGAGAGATTGCAGCAATGCAATGTCTATTTCTGACGAGGCTCAGTCAACATTTACACCTGCAATTTCAAACCCAACAGATGATTAGAAAAAAGACTGGCTGGGCTATCATTGGTCTTTCTCTTCCAACTTGAAAACCTTTGTGGCTCTTTGGGAATAAATCAACTACTAAGTGAAGTAAGTTTTGGAATGCATTTGAAGTGAAAACATGGCATGCGGTTGTGCAATCATGATTTGTTTGTTAGGTTAATAATCATATTGAGTTGCCATCTTGTGTCTCTATGTCTTAGTCTGTCATTGTATTCATGGTGGTAGATTTCTGTTTAAAAGACCAACCAATCAATAGCAAGTGATGCATCCCGCTAAGGTCATTGATTGATTGCAGTCATTGCTAACATTTAAGGTTTTTCACAACGATCAAAGAAATGTAGTGTGATATTTTAAGAGTAATTACTCTTGTAGGTGCAGCAACTTCATTTATGCATGTTGCAATTTTTGTGGTTATTTTGTCTGGCAAAATTTTTCATGAATGTAGTTAGGAAGCTACCTAGCTTTGTAGGAAAATTATCCACATTCTTAATCCCATCTGCAAAGCTCTGATTGAGCACAACACCACACATGCAACTGTTAAATGTAAACCTGAACTTTTCTAGATATTAGAGCTGAAAGGAACTGTATGTGTGAATGCAAATGTCAGAATCAGTGGGATCCCGCCAGCTCCCTTTTATAAAGTCTGTGTGAAGTCTGATTGAGCCAACATGTGAATAGAGCAAGTAATTGTCTCGAGAATTCACAGCGAGTGAGTGGGCATGTTGATGATGTTCTCTCCTGCTGTGCTGGTTTTCAGCATGCTTAACCTGCAGGTGCCACCTCTCGCCTAAACCAAACTGAATATTTTCAGTAGGTAAGAATGTGTCTCATGTAAACATTCTGTGACTATATGCTCTGGAGCAGTCAGAGAGGGCAATCCCAGAGAAAGTCCAGACCTGATTCTGGTCATTGTCTGGAGTTCACATGTGAAAATGGCTTGATCTAGAAGTGTTTAAGTTAAGAAATGTATACCTTTGCCTTTGGCTCTTCTATATTCTCAGCTTACTCTGCAAAATCAGTGTGGTTCCAAAATGAAAACCTTGCTCTGTGATTATGAAAAATTAAACCACCTGCTATTTATACTTCATTGCAGCTATGAAAAAATAAAATGTCCTATATGAGCTATGATATCTTTTATGTTTGTCCACTAATCAATAAGAATAAGAAAATACCAGACAGCACAAGTTAAATGGACCCATAAATGTACTTTTTGAGGTAGTTTTTGTACAATATATTGTACAGTGAATGAGTGAGTTATGATCATTTGTTATTTCCCTGTGCTGATGAAACGTTAATAAATGCATTATTTTTAATTACAAGTACATATTTGGGAAAATAACAGACACCTTCATTTAGTTCACACTTTACAAGTATGACAGGCTGTATCTGCAAGTGTGAAGAAGCCATGTAAGGGGTGTGCAATACCTGCATTGCCTTACATTAAACAGTAGATAGAGCATGGTATGAGGGCTGAGGCTGCTGCAAAAACACACAACAACAGAGACAAGTGAAAAGGTTGATAGAGATGGTATAATGTTTGCAGAGAGAGAGCCAACAGAATGTATATAGCAAAGAGGAAGGAGAAGTAAGTGGGTGATTGATTTATTTGTCTTGGTCTTTGGTATGATAACAGACATTCAATTAATTCCAAAGAGAGAACAAAGCAGTGACAGTGGTGGTATGTGGCCCTCAGAACCATAAGGATAAACATGCCAGTCTCACTTTGTTGTACAAACTCCCAGGAGTGAGGAAAACCCCCTCAGAACAGACCTTGTCCATCCAAAGATCTATCCATAAAGATCTAAATCTTTATTAAAATCTGTTTTCAAATCACTTTGGAATTGAACTGTGTTGTTGGTATTACACACAGGTGGCATGGCTTCAGGAACAGAAACGATGATCTGTCGGTCCACCAGGAAGATGAATCCTACTGACTTGGTGATCCCCTTACTTTCCCACTGGTGCCACCACAAGTTGACATTATTTGTTTTAAGACACTTACTGAATGAATCACAATGAAATATGATACAAAGTATCCATGGTGCCCAGGGAATGAATCCTGGGGACATTCTAACTTTCCCCCTAGCACCACCAGTCTTAATTATTGGATATGGTGCCATCAAATTTGGCTCAGATATTCATGTTTCCCCCAGGATTAGTGGTAAGTTGGTAATTCAACTTTTTTGGGAAGTCTTACAAAGTTGTATTGCCTTTTTGTTTGGCTTATTGGAGTATATCTGTTATTAGAATCTATTTATGGCAACAGCCCGTATGTTAAAAGATGTCTGTACCAAATTCTGTGACAATCCATTGAGCAAATGTGGAGGCATTTGACTTCACCAACTGACCATTTAACCACTGGATCTTTCTACATTATCAATTTAAATGGTAAATGGACTGTACTTATATTGTGCTTTTCTAGGCTTTTCGACCACTTGAAGCACTTCACACTACAGATCACATTCACCCCATTCATACAAACATTCATACAGTGCTTGACACACACATTCGCACACCGATGACACACATCGGAGGCAATTTGGGGTTCAGTATCTTGCCCAAGGATACTTCGACGTGCGGACTGGAGGAGTCGGATGGGCGACTGCTCTACCTCCTGAGCCACAGCCGCCGAGCACAGAATTCTTCCTCAATAAGAAGTCAAAAATAACACAGGTAATTGTTGTTGTACACCTGCAGTTAGAGAGGAAAATGAACAGCTAATAATGCAGCATGTATGGTACTTATAGTAAAACATGTGAAAGACTAGGTGACCTAGTAATAACAGACTTTGTACCAGGTTTCAATTTCTGTAAAAACGTTAGACTAGAATATTCTCTGAAGCAAAATGATGGGACATGAACAGAAACCCATGAAACCAATCATTAAGTCACATGTTCATTTTCTTCCCCCTTCTACAATAAATGTCCAGTTTATTATATTAGATAAAGACCACACTGAGCCACTAATCTTTTTTGTTAAACACCAGCTGGTCTACTGTTGCTCCACCCCCTGGATGAGGGCCACACCCCTGTGCAGTGGTTTCTCAGTAGCTTCTCCTGCATGTGTCAACTTACCCCCAGAGCACTCCATCCATAAGAAACCATGCCTGGATCCTCCTTAATCCTCACTGTGAGGTCCTCCATGTCCAAGAGAGAGAGGGCACAATCTCACTCAGTGTGACAATATGCTTATTCTCCATTGCTGTCCCCTGGTGGGTTATCCACTAAAAGAATATCCAAGGGACATTATCTCACTTCCCCTTCATAATATGGAAACAGAGGAAGACAGGAACACATTTCACACTAGTTGCTGGCAGAGATGGTTCCTTGTGACAGTCTGACAAGCTGTGGGTTCATAGGATCATGACAAAGATCATACATGGCTCTAACCAGAGTCATATGGTACCTTCTTTATCCAACTACCTTTGCCACCCACCACCCAACATTAAACCCAGATCGTGTGAATTCATTGCAAATCAACCACTCATCCCATTTCCTATGCCCCCACCCAAACCCTGCTCAGACTGCTTGCAACCTGTAATCTGACAGATTAATGGCAGAGCATGAAATGTGGCGTTTACGTCGACAAAAGTTAAATGTTGTAGGGAGGGAGGGGCGGGCTGGCTTTGGCGTGTGGATTACGCCCTGCGAAACCCCCTTAATGCCGGTATAATTTGATGGAGCTGCCAATTTGCTGTATGCGCACTCTCTCTGCCCCACTTCTTATTCCTCCTCCCCCCAAACCAAAGCCGACTTTGCTGCAACACTTCTGAGGAGGATCTGAAGTTTGGAGAGGCGGAGATACATGCTGGGAGGAGGAACAAGCAGCCACAGATGCTGCCTGGGATCCCTACCTCCCCCAAGCTTAACATCACAGAGCTAATGTCATTGCAGAATTTATGTCATGTCTGGATTTGCATAATATACTCTCTGAGTCAAAGGTACTACAGGTACATACACAGAAAGTGAAAAACCTGGTACAAAAGCTGTTATTATTGGGTCACCTTAAAGGTGCTTCTTGTACAATTTTTACGTTTCACAAGTTAGACACATCACTTGAGAAAAACTGGATGATGCCTAATCAACACATTTTGCTTCAAATATCACACCCCCTTTGCCAGATGTCCATTGATAATATTTGTTAATATTAATAATAATAATCTTTTTAAAAAGGATTATGGATGAGCAATACTAGCATCTCTGCTAGGATGTACATAGGCACAGCACTACTTTGAGCTAAATATTAATATCATGCATACTAACAGTGACAATTCTAAAATATTGATGCTTAGCATCATGGTAACGATCTTATTCAAGCTTATCAGCATTCTATCATAAGTCTAACAACTAGACAAACAGAGATATTAAACTGATCTTAGCACCAGATGGAAAATCAGACAAAGTTATTAGATTTCATCCCAAGGACAAAGATGTCTGGACAACATTTTGTGACAATCCATCCTGTAGCTGTGGAGAGATTTCACCTCACCAACTGACCAATTAACAGATTTAATTCATGGATGTTTCCTCATTAGTGATTTAGAATTCTCCTTCAGTATCAAAGTCTGCACAAAAGGTTTACACACAAAAGACTAAAAAAAATAGATGGTGCAACAGAGCTAATAAACGTCCCCTATTTTGGACTCTTTTTTTTTGTTGACAGCAGAGCGATGACAGGAGAGGTGTAAAGCTGGATGTGAACCTGGGGATATTGTGGTTTATGGTTAATGCCTTAATCATTCCACAAAAAAATACTTTGCCTGTGGGAGTGAATCCACAAATCAGGTGAGTTCATTGGAATGATGATGATTTTTATTGTTGTTTTGCCTTTAAGGTGACAGTGGAGGTAGTCACAGAGCTAAATTGATCTCTTTGTAAAAGGGGCAATTGGCATGTTGGCATGTTGGGACAGATACCGACGTCACATCACACCTCTGATTTCGCCATACTGACATGCTATCTAAAATTACACAGGGGGGCAGCACTATGCTGCCTTTGTTTGGTTCAACGTAAATAAGCAATGGATTCACAATGAGGGGTATTCTTAATGCCAAAACAGCTGTGCCAATACATCTCTGTTTCAAAGAAGCTATTGACTGATTAAAAAAAAAAAGGCATCAACACCAGTAATGTCAAAATGATAACTGGACCTTGGGGGGTGTGTGTGTGTGTGTGTGTGAGAGAGAGAGAGAGAGAGAGAGAGAGAGAGAGACGGGTGACCAGAGGTGTGAGGTTCAGAGTGAGTCAACACCACCACTTTTACCTCTTGAGCTGTGTCATGATCAGGACATGGTTGTCTAAGCTAATCATATACTACGCACACACACACACACACAGACACTAGCAGTTCCATCAGTGTGTGTGCATGTGTGTATATCTGACACAAGTAGAGGCAGGTCAGATCCAATCAAAGCAGTGTAGTCCTGTTCTCTGGCTCACCACATCCCACCTCCCTGAAATAATACTCATAATTCATGGGGAGGAGGAGGAGGGAAGTGGGAGGGTAGAGGAGTTTGCTCTTTAGCATCATTCAAAGGACATTTCCAAACTATCGCTCAAAATGACAGAGGGAAGCACAGGGGTGTGTGAAAAAGGGGAAGGGGGGTTGATGGTAGGGTGGGGGTTGTGCTCTGAACAATCACACTCATTCACACCTCCGTCACCAATCCCTTCATCCCCACATCCCTCCAATCCCTCCCCCTCCGAGTCTGCCAATTAATCGCAGTGAAAACATGTCTGATTGAATCTTTTCAAGCAAATCCTCAGGCTTGGGCTTTTGTTGGTCCACTCCTTGTCAACATCCATTATAACAGGCCTTTAATGCTCCCGCCCCAGCCATCTTCCCAGCAAAATATGGAGTGAGAGGATGGGGGGATGAGAAAAAAAAGAGGGTGAAGGGAAGGAGGGGTGGAGGACAAAAACCTCTGGCGCACACTGATCCCACTGTCTTCAACTTTAATCAGCTGTATGCTAGACTGCTCTTCATCCTCCCTCTCTTTCCATCTCTTTTTCAGTCCCTCTCAGTGTCTCTCTCTCCTTCTCTCTCTGTCTCTCTCTCTCTCTTCCTCTGTCTGCCCAATAATGGGCTGTTTGTAATGCAGGAGGCGAACTCCACATCAATCATTCGCCCCAATTTTCACCCCCCCACCACCATCGCCACCACTACCACCTCGTCCTCCACTGCAATAAATATGCAAATGAGCAGGAGCCAGTCATTGGTAATTTCAAGCTCAACTCACTAGTGTTAAAAAAGGACACAAATGTATTAATTGCCGGCGGCCGGAGGAATCCCATTTTCTGTGGGCATTGATTACAAAATTGGTGTGAGCATTTTTTTTAAAAAGTTACAGCTGGTTGTATGGTGTGTGTGTGTGTGTGTTTGTGTGCTGAAGTGGAAGATGGGAAATGACAGAGATAGGCTTGGTGATGTCATATGTGCCTAACCCCAGTGTTTATCATCAGTAGAAATACCTCAGGTTGTTGTGTAGGTCAGCTTCTTACTCATGCAGAGTGCAGAAACATGGAACTATGTATTTGCTGTTTTTGTTTTGTTGTTGTTGTTTTTTTGAGATTATATTCACACTACTGCACAGGCACACACACACAACATATGCAACCTCAAAACACCACCCTACCCTCAGAAAATAGGGAGTGTACATGTTTGCTGCACAGCTGGCTGTACTAATGTGAGATTATGTTGCGTGGAGACCCAATTATCCACAATTGATCCCAAACACCTCCTACTACAGCTCCAAGAGCAGCCGTGTGTGTGTCTCTGTGTATGTGTGTGTGTGTGTGTGTGTGTTTTGTTATTGCACAGGACTTACCTGTATAAGGGAGAACCCACATGGACATTCTTGCAAATGTAGCAGGGAGACACTGTGGGGACATTTCTATCAAGGTTAAGGGTCATTTGCGTTATTTTCAAGCTGGGCCTTTTTTCTGTGGGTTCACATTAGAGTTGATACGATTTTGTTAAACCTGTAAAGTACACTGATCAGCCTGACTCCTGGTTGACAGCTATGGTTTTGGTCTGGTGTTAACAGACATCTGACGTTGTCTGTTTCATGTGTTTGTATAGTGTTTTTATTCTTGTGTATTTTTGGTAGAGGTTTAGAGATTAAAATAACAGGATTGTGGGTAAAATGTAGAGAAGAAAATGAATGATGTCCCTCTCTCAGTGCTTCTGATTGCAGTGGGCTACTCCAATTGAGAGGATTTTCAGGATTCAATTATGTAGATTAAAAAGTTAGTTGTTTTTTTTTAATCTAAAAACAAAATAAAAACTAAATATAAAATTTCTACTATAAATAGAGTCATTCTGTCTCTCTACATAAAAACAGAACCGCAGCCTGTCAGACACCTAGTTCCTGTGCATGTGTATGCGTGTATGTGTGTGTGCGCATGTGTGTGTGTAAGAGAGTGTGTGGTTGTTAAAAAAGAATGTGCAGGCAATATGCATGCTTATATGTGCATATATTCATGCATAATGTGCTTTTGAATGCAATACTATGGAGTCTATTTTTGTTTATGCCTCCCTGTTAGCCTGTCTGTACTTCATGGTGAATATGTTAGCCCTGCCACAAACCCCAAGTAGTGCAAATGAATCTTGCTTTACTGCTTTCAACACAGGGGAACCTCATTCACTAGTCAAACACAAACTGTGTACACACATACACACACCACAATATAATAAAAATAATAAATCGACACAGGTCCGAGATGGTGTCCAAAGAATCTCATCTCCCCATAAATTATAGCCGTAAACTTTTGCCGCCATGCAGCCTAATTAATTCTCGTGCTGTTACACAAAAGGAAATGTCGAGTGACAAATGGGTGCAGGACTTGAAAGCTGCCAGGTCTGCAAAACATTTTCCACTTCACTTTATAAGCAATTTTACCGTAAATCATCAACCAGAACTGGATACTTTAGGAAACAGAACAACATGGTGAGTGGAGTGATGAGGGGGAGAGAGAGAGAGAGGGAGAAAAGGAATAATCAAGTAAGATATAAGATATTTACCACATCATTGTAAGTTCCATTTCAAATCTATATTGTCAAACTGTAAATATAACCAGAAACTGTTTAATAGTACACTGAACATACAAGATATTTTAATATAATAACATAAATACAGACACAAAATATATCAAATACCTTTAGTTATACCTTTATTTATTTGCTAGTATTTAATAAAATACTTGTCTGCATTTTAATTTACACTAAGAACAATACTACTGTTTCAGGCTACCTAAAATCTATACACAGACAATTTTCTTCCTGGTTCTTCATCTTACATTTGTCGCTGTTCCGACAACACAGTCTCACTTTTTAAGCCTTGTGTTGTCCTCTGGGTCAAAGTGACCTGGTGGCCAACAGTGTGCCTTCATGTGTGTGTGTGTGTGTGTGTGTGTGTGTAGTAGGATTTGAAGAGAGAAGAAAAAAGTATACAAAAAGAATACAAAGGGCAACCGGAGGGTTAATACACTCCCTTTAGCATAATTTTTTGATGTGCAATTTACGTACTTGGCAAGTTGCAATTGTGTTGATAATGAACATCAGTAAAATGTTCACAGACAACACATTTGTTTTCCCCCAAAATTGTATCTTATTGTACAATACCCACTTATAGTGACTACAACATTATTACACTTCCTAATGGTTATAATTAGACACTCACAGCTCTTAGTTTAGATTAGAGAAAGATCCTTGTTTGGTTTAATACAGAAAAAAAGCTCATAGTGATTTCAGACACAAGCAGTTTGTTATTATTTAACCAAAAACGACCATCTTTCTGACATTAACCAAACCTAAACCTGCCTAAACCTGACCACAGAAAGGACTCTGCGTGTGAACCCTGAACTCTGGTGTGACAGTACTTCCTGGTAACTCCAATGCTGTTCATAAATCTGATGCTTCATTCATGCAGTACTGTACCCTGCGCATTGAAAAAATTACATTAAAAGGATACCCAGAGCGTGAAAAAGTGACACAGTGGGCCTCTGACCAAGTGTCTGTATGTGACGAGTTGTAAGTAAGAATGTGTTGATTCTAACAACAGGTCATGTTAACGTTACACTTGCAAATTCCAAAGGGACTAATTTTACTTCAGCAACACAACATATGAGGAGAGCCAAACAAGACTCATAAAGTTTTCTAAATCAACAGCTCATAGTGGCCCTAGAGTGTTCATTAAACCTGTCAATACAAGATAGTTGTAATGTGTCCACACCCACTGATGTGTCTGTGTGATTGTGACATACAGTATACTGGGTCCACGAGCAAGAGCTTGGCCTGACATTAGCACTGAAGGACAGCTAATGAAGGTTTCAAAATGACCATGTCTGATGAGAAGCATGGATATGCTCAGTGGTACTCCAGCTTCCTTCCACAGTCCAAAAACATACAGCTTAGGTTAATTGGTGTGAATGTGAGTGTGAATGGTTGTTTGTCGCTATATGTCAGCCCTGCAACTAACAGGCAATCTGTCTGTTTGTATCCCACCTCTCATCCAATGTCAACTGGGATTGCCGCCAGGTCCCCCTCAACCCTTAAGGATAGGTGGGATAGATTAGGGGTGGAGCGATGCACCGTGGCACAATGTATAGCAGAAAATGTGTATTTTTACATTTTAACCTGAATTTAGTTTACAGTAAGGAAAACACTGTGGGAAACTGGGTTTTGTGACAAGAGATTTGAAATAAGTGATTTTATTTTATGCAGTTTACACCAAGAAGGAATAAAATAAGAACTCGAAGATTCTTATATATCCTTAGATATAACACGAGTGTCTTGAATTGTGAGCCTTGTATCAAGTATCGTACTGAATTGTGAGTTGATTGAATCATTACACCCCTAGTATAGATAACGGATGGATGGATGGATGGATGGTGCCAAGGTCTTTAGGATTTGGACTGATGAGTGACTGATTGACTAACATTGCCAATGCAAAAAGGAAGGAATTTAATAAATAAATAAAACATATATATATATATATATATATAGAACACCCTCTGTGTCATGACCCCACAGTGAAAATGCAATACTAATTTCTGTCTGAACACAATCTAAACCCTTGTGTGAGCTTAACTCCAGTTCTGGAAACTGATATTAGCTACTGATTTAAAAAATACTGATATAGCCATGGATAGCTACAGTTATGTGAACTTTCATGTCGGTGCCACCTTTACACAGCTTTATCACATTGGTGCAGGCAGTCCTATCAACATTTATTCAGTGGTAAACATTGCTGGGCTGCACCTAACTGTGATGGAAAGCAGGTCCTAATGCTGGAAGAAAGCTCACTTTGACTCTGCATTGATCAACACTCTGGGCTGATTGGGGCCAATGCAAATAACTGGGAAGTGATGGACAGCGACCAGACTGCCTCAGCCCAGCCTTGAAGAATTAGCCAGCATGCTTCCCACTACACGCAGACCCTTTATCAATGTCTGTGGACACGGGGCCAATTTGAATGTGACTGAGGCACTCAGTGGACCTGACAGTGACGAAGGAGGTCCATTGGAAGCCATGGTTCAATGACTCATTATGGAGGAGGCTACAAGCTGTGTTTTCTGCATTTGATACAGCATGGGCCTTTAAAAGCACTAATTGGAGTGTAAATGTGTCCTTTTTCTTGCATCTGTTTTGTTTGTTCTTATCTTGTTACTAAAATGAGCTTGAGTTAGATCAGCCATTAATCTCAGTTTGCAGTTTACAGTACATTTTGATAAAGAGGAAACAAAATAAAATATTCAATATGTTCAAAAAAGTCTGTCCAGACAAGCATTTGGTGGTTGTTATGGTTATTACGACAACAATGGTTATGTCATAATGAAAACAATAAAAACTCAAACCCTCTGAATATAACCCCCTGCATATTTTTAACAAGATACTGTTTATAATTACAAGGATCAATGCTCCATCCTACTTCAACACAAAGCATGGCTCTGTAGTTCTAAACTTTAATGACAAAAAACTGTCAGAAAAAACAACAGTTTAAAGGCCTACTTGCTTCAAATAAAAATACTGGATCATCTAAAAGAGTTTGAAATCCTGCACCAGACAATAGTAACGGAAACAGACAATCTGACTCACAATTTACACAGTGATTGATCGGGTTTGTAGAGGTGTGCAAGTAAAGCAATCCATCCTTCTTTCTTCACACAGCTACTTCCATCACTTTTCATGTGTAAAACCAACTGCAGCACTATAATCACTGTTAAGAAGAAACTGTTCAAAAGTGTGCAACATCATCCTGATTTGAACGATTCATCACATGCAGAACATGCAGCAACACTTTTTCCCTTCAGACAGATTCAGATGGCATGTCAGATCAACTAGTTGGTTTGAAAGAACTTAAAGTATGTTTATGTTTACCTGACAAGCCCTTCTTGTGATCATGCAAAGAATTTGTTGGAGGCAAGGGTAAAAATAGCATGAAAGTCATATACACCGCAAAACTTCTTTGTGCAGAGTTCAGATGAACAGATGGGTCAATGGTGCACATTGACTATGGTTTGTTATACACACACACACACACACACACACACACACAGAGACATTCCTCTCACCCTCCCTGGGATGGTGTGTGTATGTGTCTTCCTCAAGCTCCAGTTCTAGGAGTTGAGGTTTCTGTGCAGTATCTTAGCTGTTCCTAGGACTACATCTTTTCTAGCTCCCCTTTCTTCCTTTGGTATTTTTCAAGTTTCTCACGTTCCTTCTTTTTGATATTGCTGATGTTGCTTGGAATTGCTACATCCATCACCACTGCCTTCTTCTGCTGTTTGTCGACCAACACAATGGTTGGTTAGCCATCCAGTTTGTCTATCTGGATCTGGAAGTCCCATAGGATCTTAGCTCAGTCATTCTCTACCACCTTAGATGGTGTCTTCCACTCTGACCTTGGGAGTTCCAGCCCATACTCAGTACAGATGTTCCTATACACTATGCCAGCCACATGGTTATGTGCTGAACTGTCTCAGGGGCAGCTTTGCACAGCCTGCACATGGGGTCCTGTCTATTGTAATAGACCCCAGTCTCTATTGACCTTGTATTAAGTGCCTGTTCTAGTGCTGCCATGATTACTGTTTCTGTGCTGTCTTTTAGCCCAGCCTTTTCCAGCCACTGGTAGGATTTCTTCTAGAGTTTCATCTTATCTGTTGGTGAAACATGCCATGCAGGGGCTTGTCCCTCCATGATGGTTCATCCTCCTTCTCATTGTCATCATCGGATTTCTGTCTGAGGTATTTGGCCTCCCTTGTTGTGCTTAATGTACAGTCTCAGGATGCTGGACTTGGGGTGAAACCCTCCATACGTTATGAGGAGCTTCCTTGTCTTGATGTCAGTAGCTTCTACCTCCTCCTTTGTCCAGCTTATTATACCAGCAGGGTATCTGATGACTGGCAGGGTGTATGTGTTGATGGCTTGGAAGATGCAAGCCATCAACACATACACCAATCTGCTGACTTTACAGAACCTGCCTCACTCTGTGTAGGTATTTGACTGTGGCTGACTTCCCCGTGGCCTCCTTATGGTTTCTATTTGCCTGTGGGATCCCAAGGTATTTCTAACTGTCCTGAACATCTGCAATGTTGCCTTCTGGTAGTTCAGTCCCCTTAATTTTGATCACCTTCCCTCTTTGATACCATACTACTACAGTTATCAAGTCTGAATGACATTCCAGTGTTGTTGCTGTAGATCCTGGTGATGTAGATCACACAGCTCAGTCAGGGGAGCAACCACGATCAAGAAGCTCTTAAAGAAGCACCTGTATCAATCAGCCATCCCCAGAAACTGCCATAAACTGCTCCAACACAGTGGTATGGGATGGGACATCACAAAAAAAGCAGAGCAAAAACAGGCTTGTGGGTCAGCATGTACTCATCCACCAGAATAGCGGCTTTCTGTAACATGGTTTCTTTTTGCTTGTTCAAATAAACCACAGTATGCTCGGACACACAATTCTTGAACTCCTCCAACAGCACATGCTCCCGGAAAGAACTGATACAGGCTGATGCAGGCTGAGCACCACCGATCAAATAAAATTTCCTTTTCTACATGAGTCTGGGCTCTGGTTTTCTTGAGGTTCCTAAATCACTGCCTATAGGCCTCTGGAACTAGTTTGTACGCTTGCAAGATAGTAGTCTTAACTTTATCATTACTCAACCTACCTTTCATGGACAGGGAGGAACTGTCATGATTCAGTTGGAGTGACCTCAGTGCAGACACAGAGGCACAGTACACACAATCACAGAGTACATTCTTCTACAGATCCAGAGGTAGACAGCAAGGGAGAGAGAAATGGTCAGGGAGATGGGGTGCTGGCCTAGGGGGTGAGCAGGTAGGGTGACTATTCCGGCGGTCGGAGAAGGGCGCAGGTGAAAAAGCTTCGGCAGAGGCAGGGCAGCAGCTTATGGACGCTGACAGAGGAGAACAGTGTAGTTGAACGGACAATGTGGTGAAGAGTGGAATGGAGGAGCTTGAGCTTAAGTACTGAGACTGATGAAGAGATGAGAAGCATTATGGACAACTTAGGCTGTTCCCTGTGTGCGTGTCTAAGTAAAGGAATAGTTTTCTCTCTCACATTTTTAGAACCTTATTCCTGAAATATTTTAATTCCTGAAAATATTATGAAAATAATTTTTACAATGTGCTTTAGTGTTAATGGTGGAGATGAAGAGAAGCAGTGTAAATTCAATCATCCTGGTTTACTGCATGGTCCAACTGAACTCTCTGTTGTGAACCACATAATAAACAAGAGATGCAGCACAGCCTCTGATTTAGACTGTGATCACACTAAAGTGGTCTGCTCCATGCATGATGGCTGTAATTGAAGTAGACAATGACTAGAAATAGTCCTATGTTTTGTAGGAAAGACAGTCTTTCAATTCAATTCAATTCAATTCAATTCAATTCAATTTTATTTATATAGCGCCATATCACAACAACAGTCATCTCAAGGCACTTTTCATATAGAGCAGGTCTAGACCATACTCTTTAAAATAGGTATTTACAGAGAGAGACCCAACAAATCCCACCAAGAGCAAGCACTAGGCGACAGTGGCAAGGAAAAACTTCCTTTTAAGAGGCAGAAACCTCGAGCAGAACCGGACTCAGGGTGGGCGGCCATCTGCCTCGACCGGTTGGGTTAAGAAGGAGAGAGAGGGGGAGAGGAGGGAGAGGGGGTAGGGAATAGCGAAAGAAGAACATAGCATAACACAGGTTCCATATCAGATGTAAGGTGAGGCCAATAATACAGCAGTAGTAGTGATAGTAGTGATAATTAAAGTATTAACTGCTAACACAGCAATACAACTAATAGCAGTATAAGTAATTTCTAATTCTAGCAGCAGGTGTTGAGTGGGGTTGTAGGAGCAGCAGGGGACTTGTCATCACAGATCAGACTCTACAGCTCCAGAGGAAGAAATACCTGCAGAAAGAGACAGAAGAGGAGAGAGAGACGGAAGAGCACAATACTACAGGAAAGGGGAGATACTGAGTTAGTAACATGTAACATGGGATATGAATCCATATTGAGTGGAGAGAGGTGGAGAGAGAGAGAGAGAGAGAGAGAGAGAGAGAGAGAGAGAGAGGAGCTCAGTGCATCATGGGAGATCTCCCGGCAGTCTAGGCCTATAGCAGCATAACTAAGGGATGGTTCAAGCCTGAGCCAACCCTAACTATAAGCTTTATCAAAGAGGAAAGTTTTAAGCCTACTCTTAAAGGTACAGAGGGTGTCTGCCTCCCGGACCGAAACTGGGAGAAGGTTCCACAGTAGAGGAGCCTGATAACTGAAGGCTCTGCCTCCCATTCTACTCTTGGAAACTCTGGGAACCACCAGTAAACCAGCATTTTGGGAGCGCAGAGTCCTGGTGGGATTGTAGGGGACTATGAGATCTTTAAGGTAAGATGGAGCCTGACCATTAAGGGCTTTGTATGTGAGGAGGAGGATTTTGAATTCTACTCTAGATTTGACTGGGAGCCAATGTAGAGAGGCTAACACAGGAGAAATGTGATCTCTTTTCCTAGTTCCTGTCAGTAGTCGTGCTGCAGCATTTTGAATCAGCTGCAGAGTCTTTAGAGACTTGTTGGGGCAGCCTGATAATAATGAATTACAGTAGTCCAGCCTAGAAGTAACAAATGCATGGACTAGTTTTTCTGCATCTTTTTGGGACAGAAAATGTCTAATTTTGGAGATGTTACGCAGATGAAAAAAGGCAGTCCTAGAAGTTTGTTTTATGTGTGAGTTAAAGGACAAATCCTGATCAAAGGTGACTCCCAGATTCTTTACAGTGGAGCTGGGAGCCAGGGCAATGCCGTCTAGTGGAGCTACATCATTAGAAAGTTTGTTTCTGATGTGTTCAGGACCAATTATAATGATTTCAGTTTTATCTGAGTTTAGTAGTAAGAAGTTGCTTGTCATCCAGATTTTAATGTCCCTAAGACAAGCTTGGAGTTTGGCTAGATGATTGGTTTCATTAGGTTCCATTGACAGATAAAGCTGTGTATCATCTGCATAACAATGGAAATTTATGGAGTGTTTCCTGATAATATTGCCCAAGGGAAGCATATACAGAGTGAAGAGGATTGGTCCAAGCACTGACCCTTGTGGAACTCCAAGTCTAACTTTTGTGTACATGGAGGAGTAGTTGTTAACATGTACAAACTGAAGCCTATCAGATAGATAGGACTTAAACCAGTTTAGTGCCGTTCCTTTAATGCCAATAAAGTGCTCCAGTCTCTGTAAAAGGATGTGATGGTCAATTGTATCAAAAGCAGCACTGAGATCTAACAAGACAAGTACAGAAACAAGTCCGTTGTCTGATGCTATCAGAAGGTCGTTCGTAACTTTTACAAGTGCCGTCTCTGTGCTGTGATACAACCTAAATCCTGACTGAAAAACCTCAAATAAACTATTGTCCTGTAGAAAGTCGCACAACTGTTTTGCAACTGCTTTCTCCAGGATCTTAGAAAGAAAGGGGAGGTTAGATATAGGTCTGTAGTTGGTTAATACATCTGGATCTAGAGTGGGCTTTTTTAGAAGAGGTTTGATTACAGCTGTTTTATACGACTGCGGAACATAACCTGTTAACAAGGACAGATTTAACATATCTAATACAGGACTGCAAATTAAGGGCAGAGCTTCCTTAAGCAGCCTAGTTGGGATGGGGTCTAAGAGACAATCAAATACAATCTTAATTCAAGTGAAGTGTTTGTATCAGACTATTTATGTCCCAGCCTGAATGATTTGGTGACTTCATATGTGTTATCTACACAGTTGTAGTATTGACTCTAATAATTATACAGGTGTATTTCACAGCTTTAAAATACAAATGTTTAGTGGCGGTAAGGCCATAATGTCTACAACATTACAGTGCAGTAACTACAGCAGAAGTTCTTTGGTGTGTTGCATGCATGATCTCAAAGGCAATTCAGCCACCAACCATACCAATACATGCACCAAGAGAACACCAAAACATTTCCAAGCATGACCGAGGGACACTGACGGGGAACAATGACCATTTGTCTTTGGGGCCTCCTCTCACTGTTAATTTTAATGAATTATTTCCTGTGAAATTCTAGTAGCATATCTACTCTATTATAAACTTTGGCAAGGGTAAAAAAAAGGGGGAGAATTGTCATCTAATTAATTATTTCCAGCTTTTGTTTCTAATTAAATGCATGGTTAGTCTACTCTGTTAAGGTGGGTGTGTCACGACAATGCTGTTTTACTGGCACAGACACACTTGGTGAGGCTGGTTTTGACTGGCACACCCACACATCCACAAGAAACATGATGCAGCAGAACAAAGGAAAGTTTGGAAAGGAAAAGTAAAATAATGTTTTTCTGCAGTAAGATCAACACAATGACACACACTGTGGTTGTTCAATAAAGTGCAGGGATGGAAGCCCAGTGCTCATGTGTGTTTACAAGCCCAGACTCAAGTAGCATTCTCATACAGTTGAATGATATGAAATTTGTTTTGTGCATGTCACCATCACTCCAGCAGCTTGGACTTCGAGAAAACCACCCTAACTTATATGGGACTTAACACAAGTGAGAAAAGGAACCCTATACCATATCCTATCTTCTAACCATGATTAATGACTGCCAACTGTCATCCATGCATCAAGAACAGAGCCATACATCATGCAATAACTACAGCTGGCAAATACTGACAAGCACATTGAAGCCATGCTGCCACATAAACCTAATAGCACGTTTCAGTGTTAAAGCTATTTTGATTTAATATTCAAGTACATGTGTTGTAAAAATATTCAATATGTGCAATTTTGGCGAAATAGAAAGCCAAAAAAGTACATGTGTGCATGGATGCATAAATACACACTCTGAGACACACACCTCTATTCTAGTGTAATCCGTCATCTTGCCTATGGTTTTAATTCCTGTTAACTGCATGGCTGCATGCCACTGCATTGTTCATTCTAATGGAATTGAATAACAGAGCTGCTTGGCTGCACTTGCACAGGCCTGCTTTAATTGGAATGAACGTTTTTTTAAATTATATATATATATATATATGTACAATTTTTTTATTTTTATCTTTTCAATAAGACATATCCAGTTTTTAGCTGAGCCTGAAATGTGTGGCTCAAGTATTAGTCAGTTTTCCTCTTTCTGCAGCTACGTGGAATATAGACAGTATGTATATGGACAAATATCCCATGTCATTGCACTGAATGGAAATGAAGAATATAGTTGTTTACTGTATATTGTAATATATGTAATACATTAATATCAAATATGTACATATATATTAATACAATATATTCTTGCATTTTTAATTAATGAGATGGCATGAAGTTGTATCAGGAGTAAATAGTAAACATAATGTCACATAAGTTATACTACAGCAATGGATTCCTGCAATAAAAAAATAATTCATTCAAACCCAGACACACAAAGCAATACACTCTGGATCTCTAGATATTTTTAAATTCTAAACAAAAGAATGAATTCTGGCTGACCACCAAATATGATATGTAATCAACAAGATCTACTGTCTAACTAGACAACCACATTGTTTGTATATGACCTATAGGAGGACCTTTGTTGTCATGGTAACATTAATAAACACATGGTTAGGTTGTGGAATGGTTATGGTTTAGTTAGACTCACTACTTGGTTAGGTTTGGTTAGAGAACCTTTATCATCAAAAAAACATACATATTGCAGAATAGTAACTGGAAAAAAAATCTATATTGATTATAAGTTTCATGCAGAAAACAACAAACTAACAGTTTGATTTCTGTTTTTATGTGCCCTGATAGAGGGAGTTGACCAGAATGGAGTGTTTTCAAGTAGGCGCATGCCATTCTGTGGCCCATTGTTGAGGGTTGATTAAGGACTGAGTTGATAGAGCTCATAATCTCTTTCTCCCCATACAAATACAGAAATACTTTAATGGCCAAATCACAAGGAGTGAGGACTTACCACAAACCTCTCAACACATTGAGCTGGGTTTTTGGTTTATGCAAGAGGTTAATGAGGTCCAATCATAGATACCTATGGCATAGGTTTTGATTTACAGTTCACTTTGATAGGACTCCTGCAACACGAGACAGATGTGCATGATCAGGCTGTCATGCTTCATATTCCCCACAATAGCTGTGCCTACATTCTTTCATTGAATATGAGCAATGGTGTGAAGGTTTGTCTTGTTTCATTACTGAATATGGAACTATGCTGTGCAATTGCCATATTTACTTGTTTACCGTGTTACTTTCTTTTATTCACTGATGGAAAGTGATGAGAGAGTGATAGAGAGCAGAAGTTACAGTGAGAAGAATGTATGCAGTGGAAATGACTCTGTAAGCTGTGTTACTGCAAAACGTTTTTGCAGTTTCCATATGTTATCTTTCCATATCAGTTGTATCACTGATTTTATTCTGTTTTATCAGCATTTGTTTGTTTTTAACCTGGGCTACAAATTAGCTTCAGCTAGATGCCCTGTATACATTAAATTGCTTATACTGTTTATATGTTTGTAACACTGTTTATCTGTATGGTCCCTGTTAGATAGACAAAGAAATAAATGTGTAGCTCCATTTCTGAGGAGGTGCACCTAAGCTACAGAGCTTGTGTGCTTATTCACCTAGATACTGTGCAACCCCTGGCTGTGGCTCAGGAGGTAGAGTGGTTGCCCACCAATCGGAAGGTCGGTGGTTTGATCCTCCAGTCCGCGTGCCGAAATATCCTTGGGCAAGATACTGAACCCTGATTTGCCCTCAATGTGTGTCATCGGTGTGTGAATGTGTATGAATATGTTAGAAAGCACTTTGTATGTTTAGAACAAGTGCTGTATGAATGTGAATGTGACCTGTAGTGTGAAGCGCTTTGAGTGGTCAATAAGACTAGAAAAGCGCTATGTAAGTGCTATGTAAACACAATGTACAAATGAGGGTATAAGATCTTTGCTGGACTAGACTGACTGAATACTGGAAACAGACTTCAGCTTTAAGTGAACATCAGACCAAAACCACAAAAAATGCTAGACCAGAATCTCTCACAGTACTCATTGATCACCTTTGGTCATCAACGGAAGACATTCACATCTGACACCTGATACCAGACCAGACCAGACCATCTTCCCCACCTGTAATCACGTGGCAGAAGCTCCATAGTTTAATGACAACAATTTAATTATTACAACTGGGAAAACTCAGTTCACTGATGAGGGCCTTGAGATGACTTTGAAAGCTTGAGAAAAAAGCAAAGTTCCATTACAGTAGTTAATTTACAAATATATTGTCAGACTGATCCCAAGGTCAGACTTTAAGATAAAATCTGTTTTAAATCAGGCAATAACTAATTTAAAAGAGTAAGAATCAAACCAAATCATTCCATTCCAAATCACATTACTTGACTTTTTTGCAATAGTGACAATGGCACTGAAATGCTGAGTAATCATAATCATATGTATACTAGCATCTGAAAACTACATCATAGAAACCTTAGGGCTGAAAAATTATGCCAAAGTTTACAAGTTTGACCTCAAAATTGACTAAATACACTGTTAAATTCTTGTGTTTACACAGTCTAAAATATATTAACCAATCGATGGAATGCAGATGTTATTTGGCCTTTTATGCTTCTCACTGTAAATCAGGGTGTTACTTTCATAACTGTGATATAACCCACTGATGCCTGATGACCTGATGCTTAAGCATGAACTATGATTTGTTTATTCCTTTCCTTTGCATGGGTTGCTTGCCCATTCTCATCACTGTATATGTACACAGAGCACTCAATACTCATCAGTACACACAGTGACAACTTAGGGGCCAGATTAGTGCATATGCAATATCCACCCTCCACCAAAGTGAATTAATTGTCTAATGGCTTTAAATTGATTAGGCATGTCTCAGGTTTGAGTTGCAAATCTCTCTCTAATCCAGGTATTTCCCTTTCAGGATAAGCATGGGATTGCTTTAATTAGCAACATGGCCATGTGTGTTGGGTACAGTAACATGGCAGCGAACACCTGGAGCTGAAGTTGCAGTGTATTTGGGTGATAAGGGCTTTCTTCGGTGGTGCATTTAGCCACTTGCTCAAACACACTCAGATAATGCCACAGCAGAAAGTGCTAAGCTGGCAGAAAATAACAAAAATCAATTTGCCTGGGAGGCACTATAAGAAGTGAACAATTGTAAAAATGAGAGTATTACGCTTTGGTGTCTTGGCTTTGGGGTTTTCTTGTTCTAATATATATTTGTTGTGTCTTAAAGTAAGAAACATAGCTTCTAACTAACACAGAGCTTGTTGAAGTCATACATTTCTATCTGTGCATGTGTATTGCTTGCCTGTCAATGTTAGTTCCTTTTTTTTTTATAAAATTGTATTATTCTATAATCCCAAACCATGTAAACATATATATTTTTTTGTGATACAGAATGCAAGTTTCCAGGTAGATTCTGAAGTTTCCACAGTGCCATCGGCTGTAGAAGGTCATCAGATGTGTCTTCAACATCACAACATGGACTAGTACAACAAACACAGCAATGCCCTGGAATAAGCATAAATATGAAATAGAATCAGGAGGAATATTATTTTAATATTGTCTGTCCAACCCCAGCAATGTTATATATAATTTTCTCTGTATTTCTCCCTTGTCTGCACTCCTTGTCCCTGTAAACTTACCGACCGTGTGGGTGAAGGAAAATCCTGTGAGTTGTTGTAAAGACAATCACAAGGAGTTAAGCTATCTCAGGCAGATGTATTTATTACAAGCTGTGCCTTATGAAAAAATGATGAACAGTACAGTGTCAAGTGAGCCAGAGTAGTACTACACCAAAGTTCTGAAGATGTTGGGTCCAACAGGGAGTCTGTAACCCCTGCTGGTGACATGGCTGCAACAGTTTTCCATACATTACCCAAATAAGGCCAAATTCTGTTCTAAATTTAAAGGTGTGAAGACCCTATTGGACACTCAAGTCTTACCACTGTCACATGTTCTTTCTTAATAACTATAACATGCTCCTGTCCTTTCTTCTGCTTAGCTCAGCCTTGACTGAAACTGGATTTGGACAGTATTTTCTCAGTTTACCTCTTTGTCTACATCTTTATCTGTAAGACCTTGGTTACCCCAGCAACAAAGAGGAGAAGTGTTTCCAGATGTCCACTATCAGCCATCGTTTAGGCTAAACAGTAGACCCATGTAAAACACTGGAGAGGTCTTTATGACCTGAACTATTGGAGTGAGTATGAGGCCTAGAAAATATTAAAGCACACTAGAAGTAAGAAAAAAAAGTGTGGACAACTGTGTCTCCACCAGTACATTAACAGTTGCCCCAGCTGCTTCTCCTGAAGTCCTTGTCCTCACACTCACTGGATATAGTGAGTTCTCAGAGGTTCACATCCTCTGCCTTATATCCCATTCCCCTCTGTTAAATCCCCCACACTAACTAATAGGGTCATGCAGTGACAAGCATATGAGCTGGCTACACACCCACTGGAAAGAGGACAACCAGCCAAGCTGTCACAAGATTGACCCTTTATCAAGACAAAAATACATGTTAAAAAATATTTGGAAAAGCCAAAGTTGACTGAGGTAGGTTTGACTTCTGTCAGTCACACTGGTGAGCCACATAGACAACAGGACTGCTGGGATGAAATCAAAGTTTCCTTTTTGGTCATAGTTTGGTATATTGTAGTTAGCATCATCAAGAGGCTATTTGTTGTTGTCAAGTGAACACCAATAAGATGTGTATTGGTTTTTAGATTAGATTCAAATTCCCTAGACTAATTCCTTATGCTTATTAGTGTGATTTGTTGCATACATAATAGCAATAATCAAGAAAAAAATTCAAGACCAGAGCTGATAAGATTAAATAAGGTCTAAATTCAAAGAAGTCAGCAACAGGCAGGTAGTCACTGAAGGTAAAAAAAGAAAAAAAAAAAAAAACACAAAAGGGGAGCATGCAGGAATGACAGGAATCATCAACCTGCAAGAAGAGAGACTGGTGTGCTTCAGTTACAATTAGGTAAGGGTCTGGTTAGTCAGTATATATTCTAGGGAGCTGATGAAGGAATGGTAGCAAACTAATTGTTTGCAGAAGAAAAGCAGAGACAAGCTCAACTCAGTACATCCGTGTATTGTCTAAATAAAGTATAGGTTCCATGTGTAGGTACAATTATTTTAAACTCTGTGACTACTCTACACAATGATGGACATATTTATTAAAGCACTATTTCAGACAAAATGCATTTCTAAGCAGAAATAAAATACAATATTCATGAAAGAAAATATACCAACGCAACAACCATCTTGTGTAAATTATAAACAGATTTTGCACTGAAGTTTGTATTCCATGTAATATCACAATGGGAAACTGCCAGTGCAATCATACACAAACAACTCATTGAGAAAACCCTTGCCCTGAGCAAAAAACACAGCAGTTGGTCTCCAATATGTGAATGACAAATGAATATCACTCAGTGGGTCAGATGGTGTAGACACACTCCATGCTCTGTGCTAATCAGGCCAACCTACAGACCTCACATACCATCAGGACATCCTCCAGGGGGAAATTAGTACTTTCCACTTTGCTAAATGAGTATACTTTCCTCCCTGGATGAATGCATTGTTTGTTACATGGGCAATTTCTTTATGTAAATTGTACTTCAATGGGTTACATACCAATTATAAGTAAAACATTCAGTTTTATACTGATTATGAATAGCAAATTAGAGGTACATTTGTGCACATTTTCTTAGGGGCAAGCCACTAAGGGCAGAAATAAGCCCAATATATACCATGATTTATTCATTAGTTCAAGTTTAAACTGAAGCTTTTTTTTTTCCTGAGTGCAAGTTAGCTACCTAGAAAAAAAGACCATAGTAATGACCCTGACTTGTTTTTCTTATGTCAGCTGCTAGCTAAATTTGGTATCTACAGCAGCCTGCTTGTTTAAACTTGGAAGGTCACCTAGGCTAACTAGCTGAAGTAGCTACAGTATGTTAGTATAGC
The DNA here is from genome assembly GCF_001640805.2 of Lates calcarifer. Classification (NCBI taxonomy): domain Eukaryota; kingdom Metazoa; phylum Chordata; class Actinopteri; family Centropomidae; genus Lates; species Lates calcarifer. Next base: position 27,110,400 of record NC_066853.1, read on the forward strand.
ACGGGATGTATTTCTGATGGATAAGGTTCTCATTATTAATATCTCACCCTTTTACCCCTTGTCTTTTTCACTGCATGAGTATGGGGCTAACAATAGCAGCCCATCACATAAGGGCAAGGGCTTATGGATTAGAGTACAGTAATAACAAGAGGACTCATTTGTCATTTATAGCTGAATTAGAAGCATTTGTCAGCTCTGACAGTTATGAGATCTGGTGACATTACTTTGATATGTAAATTCTGAAGAACATAAAAACAAAGACGTGTAAGTGGCCAAATTGCAACAGTTGTGTTTTATATTTAAATGGAGTATCAAACATAATGAAACCATATGCCAAACACAGAAAAATCCAGCCAGGAAGGAATGGTAAAATGCAAGTAACAAAATCAAGTAACACTGCACAAGCTTACTATACTGTCAGTACTATACTTAGGCTTTGTGTTAGTTGGTGTCCACTCTGACCTGTCCTTCTGCTGTAGTTGTATACTTAATTACTAAGTGCTCCCACATACAGTGCTTATTTCATTTTGTTCACAATTTTGTCTTAATTTTTCTACGAAGGCTCTGCCTATAGAAGTCCAGATTATTTAATGAAATTAGAACCTGCTCCATAGCAGCTTTGCTTACTTGAAATGTCTGGTGAGCTACAACTACAACATTTAACTGTAATACAACTAAAAGCAATATGCTTTCTGAAATATCTGAGCAACTGTGATGCCACCATGCTGCAGTAGCACATTCTTAACTAGCTTTTCACTCTGAACTATTGACCCAACACAAAAGAGTGTGGTCCAGGGACTGTGATAACATGACATAACTTTGAAAAAGCACCAGTTCAACTTCAGGGTTAAGAGCTGCGATGGAATGACTTTAGGGTCAAATATTTTTGGACAATTTATTTTTATGCTAGTAAATAAATAAGGGATTCAGTGTTTCTCCACTAGTTTATTCCTGGCTGTGAGGAGAAGGAGAGAGAAGTTAGCTCAAGGATTAAATATGGCAAGTGTAAATATTAAGAACAATCTTGTCTTTGTTGTCTGGAAGGACATTCGTGGTCTCATGACCTGAGAATTTCTAAAATCATGGCTATGGCTGTGGCTACAATACTGATAATTCTTTCCAAACCGTACATAAAATCTTTCCTTTCAGAGCCACAGGAACACATCACATGTCACTTCATTTGTTTTATTTCCTGCTGTGTCAGGTGTTTGGAGACAGAAAGATTGAAAACCAAATTCTATTCATGCAGGAATCACTTTTATCACACACACTTTATCTGCATCAGAACACTCCTTTATAGTTATTTCCATTTTTGGCTCTATCTGCTACGTTGTCTTTTCTCTGCTGAGTTTCTGTTGATTATGTTTGACTCTCTAGGTGGCACTCTTTTCTTTCTCTGTTCTGTCATGGTGGCCATAGCTGATCATAATGTCTACTTTTCTTTCTCTGTTCAATAAAAACAGGTGAAAAGTGCATCCATTTCTGTGCAGCAAAGGACGTTTTTTCTTGTAAGGAGCTATTAGGATCTTGGCTGCTTATAGTAGAAAAAATGTTTCTTGTTCTGGCTTTAGGTTGAATCCCTCTTGAATTACTTCCTAGAGGACAACAGACATTACATGTAATAAAATTTCACAAACATTAGTTTAATAGTAAAAGAAATGGCTCTATGAGTTTGACAGAAGGGTGAGAAGGTGTATAGAGTAGTGAGGTCAGCAGTGGTCAGCTCATCAGGTTGCTTCATATCTTTGTATCACCCTCTCACTGAGTATTGAGCCAGGGAAATGTGGCTCAGTGATCAACCAACCCACTGCATTGATTAACAGCATCTTCTCATTCCTGGCCAAGAAACTGACTTCCCCCAACACATGTCGTTTGTTTGAGGAGAAACAAGGACCAGTGCCATGTGTTTGTGTGCTTATGTTACGTTTGCTCTGAAGAGAGGGTACACTTCCAGCTGAGCCACTCTGCATTTAAAACTAGCAGCCAAATGCTTCTCATATGGAGAGGGGCTCTAAAAAAATCCCTTCTCAGTTTGAATGCAAGTATCTCAGTGTTTGCCTGCTGCGCCTGATCTTCCTATTGGCTCAATACTTTGGCCCCTGTTGTACCCTAAAGTAAACCATTTTGTACACCCCCACTCCTTCCTCTAAGCATTTATCCCCCCCATCACCTCCTCCCATCACACACACATGCACATACAGTACACTTTTGGATTTTGGATCCCAGTGGGTGTGTGGACTATTCAAACATCCTGACTCAGAGATTTAAAATGTCATTTAAAACCCATTGAATGCTGTTAAGGCGTGTTTTATTTTTCCAGTGTTAGACTACAAGGTCAGTTTGCACCAACAGCTGATGAGCGATCAATAGGAGATTTGAATTTAAAGAGCTACGGCCTGGGGCAGTCAGTCGCCTGTGCATGGTGTTACCACAGGGGGGGCTAAGCCCAAGGGCTCAACATAGACCTATATTCTTCCACAGACCCTCCACCCCCACCTCCCCAAGCTTGGTTAACACTCAAGACCATGATTAATTCATGGTGGATTACAGTCTGGAGGCAGGGGAGAAAACTGGGATGCCATACAGCCTAACTGCACGCAAAGGGTTAGGAGGATAAAGGTTCCTCCGGATTGAAGCCACAATCCCACTGCCCAACTCATTTCCCTACAAGTATGAATAATTTTTTTTTCATCCTTCTTGCAAAAAAGTACGCCTCAGTGTTTGGCCTTCTTGATTATTATTATGGCCATGTTCACCGAATAAGTTAGGAGAGGTCCCTCCCAGCCGTCAGACCGCACTGCGAGAACAGTAAGCTGCAGGGAATAATGATGTAGGAGTAGGCTAATAAAAGCATAACAAGCTCGATAGTGTGGTCATGGCAATTTCATCATCGTCCTTCACACTTGCACAGCTAACTACTTATGATTAGTTGACGGACTCGAGTAACTAGATGGAAAAATCTGAGGCCTGAGCCAGTGTGGTTGGGGAAAGAAGTGGCATCAGCATAAATTGTGAATCCGCTCCCCCTTGTGTCAGTCATAGTAAGTCAGCCCACTAAATGCCTCCACGGCTGAGAGAAAAGGTAAATCAACAGAAATATTTTTTGTTGTTCAAACCCTTGTTGTATTTGTCTATGAATTGTGCAAGCCATGAGGATCTAGTGCAATGCTGCAGCAGTGAAAAAGAGAAAATTCATATTTGACTGTTTAAGATAAACATCACAAAACTCATAGTACAAAGCATGACTCTATATCATGTTTCTACAACTCTGCTAAAAGCTTTCAAGGTCTCTTTTTTTTCTTTGTGTGTCTTTTCATCACTTTCCACCAACTGCTGTTTCAATTTCACTCAATGTTTCTGAATCCCATTAATCAGAATTAACAAATGTTTACCTGTCACCATGTCTGCAAAGGCCAATTATTTCACACTCCAAGTGAATGGAAAATTAGACATGTAGACAAAAAGCGTTCATTATGAAATGAGTGACACTGGCCTGATAAGTACCTCACAGAGAGCCCTGTGATGTACGGCTGCACTGACACTGTGTGATACATAATATACTGTAATGTAAGGGTATACTCTAAGATAGCTGCTCCAAAGAAAATATGTTTTAAAAAATTCATAAGCATATTTTCTAGTTTTATTAGAAACACATTTTTGTCAACATGTTGTATTTATACAGTGAATGGTCTAATATGCACTGGAGGTCACATAAGCTTAGGTTTATTGGAACATTAAAAGACATATCATGAGGGCTTGATATTCAAAGAGATGTAGCAGCTACTTGCTGCATATTTGACCATCAGTTTTTAATAGTTTGGATTTTTCTCCTTTGAAGACACAAAAATAAAACCTGTCTAAGTATGTTATATTAACAATTTTATGAATGTATCATCAGCAGACTAAAAAATTAAGAAGTCAATTACTCCTTTTAACACTTACATTTTGTCTCAACACATTCTGCAGATAATGGTGCAAAGCACTTTAACAGTATTTGTGCTATTTTTTTTTTTAATTTGGCAAATGTCTACTCATGTTTTTATTCTTTTTTAAAACTTTTTTGTAAACAACATCTTGTACAAACTAGCACAGTGAACCACAACCCCAGCAAATGTGTTTTTATCTCCATACAATATAAATGAAATCAATAGAAAAGTTTGGTTGGTTGCTTGGAACATTTTTATATGGATCAAGAGGTTCTAAAACATGGTTTTTCGAGACTTCTGGACTCCTGAATTTAATAGGTTACGTAAACAGTTGACTGTTCTAAGTCCCATATTTAGAACCCCAGTAGAAGATTTTTAGAAGGTAGACTTCATTTCAACATTTCAAGTTCACTTCCATTTTAAATAAAGGGTTTGCAATCCATAGAGGCTTTTACTGTTTGCCTTTTGAAGGCAGCCTTCTTCAGATTTGGTGGAAATTAGAAAATCAAGAAAAGAAAAAAAGAGGAAACAACACAGGAAAAATTGTCATTTCCTCTGGCCTTTGAAAACATAGTGTCAAAAAGGTTAAGTGTCAATATGGCAGAGCCTTGAGAGGCAAAGAGGTCTGAGGAGCTTCTGAATAAATACAAGGGACACGTCTAGTGCCTCGAACATAGTCTGAATGCTGCTCAGCCTTCCTACAATGCCAGGTCAGCACACAACCAATCCTCAGCCCCTTTATTCTCTCTCTGTAAAGCTAAGGAAGTCTTTGACAGTAGCTAATGATGTTTTCGTGTTCAGAACATACTATGTGAGATTTCGAAAGGGTTGTTTTCCACGCCACCTTTGAGTGTTAGAGGGTTTGGTCATTATGCTGGGCCACTGACAGGACTCAGGAGGGTTGACATGGTGCCCGAGGGGCTCAAAGAAAGGGGGTGAATAGGGGCAGTTCAGCAGTTTCTTTCTTTCTCTTTTTTTGTAAATTTTATTTTCTTTTTCTTTTTTTCTTTTTTTTTGTAAGTCCAGTTTTGGATGAAGAGAGTGGACAAAAGAAGCATTTGAAACATCCAAACACAATACTGAAGACAATGTTTTTGAGCATAATTTTTATGCCAGATACGCTTTCCCCACAAAGAAGATCAACAAATCATGTGGGAAAATAAATAAATAAATATGAAAACACCAAAAAATAAAAAATAAAATAATAATAATAATGATTCAATGGTGTTGCCCTAACCCTGTTGATATCCATGTCCCTGTTCTCGATTCCAGCCCCCAACACCACCAAACGTCACCACCCTCCGTTACTGAATCTCTTGCCAGTAAAGTCTGCTCTCTCAAAAAGCTACCACACAGTGCCCTCATTCATTTCCGAGGGTGGGTGGGACAGGTGGTTGTTGTATCCGCTGCCGTTCAGTGACAGTGAGGTAAAGGGTGGACTAGGGCCGAACACTTCAGAGGAGATGCTGTGCAGGGGCCCCGGAATTCCGGGCTCTGGGCTTGGAGAATCTCCTGGGTGGTGGGACATGATATCAGAGAAGCGCTGCACCTCGCTGGAGGGGTGGTGGCCTGGCAGGGGGTGGTCCATACCTCCAAGGGGGGTGCCCGTAGGGCCTGAGGAGGGCACGAATGGGAGATCGACTGGGGTCTGGGCCTGCGACGATGGAGGCCCCTGGGGGAAGAAGTCATAGTTTCCTCCCGGGCCGTAGTACTCACTTTGATAATCTGTAGATCCAAGAGAAGAAGATGAAGAAAAAAACAGTGTTAGCTCTGAGAACAATGGGTGTACAGGAATAATTCCGGAGACATTGAGGAATTCATTGAATATACATAGCTTGATTTGTATTAGTGACGGAGAAAGACCCTCGCCGTGCTACATTAGTCACAGAGCACGTTACACTTAAATCAAAACTGCAATTGGGTGGGGAGAACAACGTGGCCACAAAATTAATTAAAGTGGGGGCCATTTCATCAGCGATGCTACCTACTGAGACTGATTTTTTTTTTTTTTAGTTCAGCAGAATATTATTAGACTTTTTGCTTCAGCAGTAAAGACAAAGGCCTGAGCACAAATGAAATTCTCTGAAAATCATCTGATATTTCAAAGCACTTGAAGAAGTGTGTGGTATCAAATCACTCAGATGTGAAGTAATTTCACTTAAATTTAACTTAGTGCCCACTGATTTCCAAAAGGCTGTGGACGAGGTGACGCAAACTGAATAACATATCACTTTTACCTTAAAAAAAAAGAAAAAAAACATTAGAGGCTTATGGCCGAATATCCAAACTTGCCATGATCATTGCAACCTATGTACGTGACTGTAACTGTTATTGGAAGTTATTTTAATTTTGTGTCCTAAATTAACAAGTGTTATTCTGTGAAAAGAGCCCAGAAAGCTAACAGTATACAGTCCTAACATGGTACCTATTCCCTTGAGGCAGTGCATTTATAAGTTAATGACAAAGACCTAAATAAAATTGCCTTATTTCTTATTTAACACTTTGGTTGACGGGGTATAGATAATATAAAATAGAACAGAAAATGTAAACAATGACAGGTTAATATATGAAACACACAAATAAGAATTTTACAAATATGTTACATGAAATCTTTACTGAAATCAGTGAGACAAAATCGGGAGAAGGAAAAAAAAAAGTGTAGTAAGGCTTTGGAAGACAAAACTAGCTAAACTGTAACTGTACCTCCATAGTAGGAGAAGGGCCCGTTGGGGATGAGCTCCCCCGGCTCCAGCCGGTCCACCAACGTCCTCATCCGCCTCGGGCTCCGGAAAAACGCGTGCCTCCTGGCGCCCAAAGCGCTCAGCTGCTTCATGCGCCTCTCTTTGGAACGTCGGTTCTGGAACCAGACCTGGAAACACACAAACATAAGACACACACACATACATATGGGTCACTTCGTGTTACTCAGAAAAGATGCAGTCGGCTGCTGGCGCCATTTTGATTGCATGTCAATAGTCTTTGCGGGAGGTGGGAGCAGAGGGGACACATATAGAAGATGGAGAGGGGCTGAGAGCTGGTGTGAATTTTAAGAGGAAGAAATGTGTGAATAAATACGGAAACTAACAAACACAAACAAAAATTGGCACGTTGTTATTTTTTAGGATATGCAAATAAACCTCACTGTGTAAATTCTCCCCCGTTCAAAAGAAAGTGTAATTAGGTGTCATATTTACCTTGGCGCCTGCACCACGGTGGCTTAAATAAATAACCGCGCTCTCTGTGTTTTGCGGCGTGTGTGATGAGCCGGTGCCTTAAATCCGCAAGGCTCTGCGGTGGAGACGACTGCGCCCAATTATCTTTACAGGAGCGAGAGTCACATCTAACCTCCCTAATGGTCTTTTAACCCCCCATTTACTCCGACTGAAGGCTACAGCAGCGGGGGCTTAAAATCTCCAATTAATACTTAATAGGAGGGTTGTTACCAATATATTACCAGGCTCTTGGAGGTTATCATTTCCTAATCTATAGGCCGGCTTCCTTTAATTACGCTCTTCCCTTTTCCCTTCATGCTCATACATATTAGATACCCCTACGTCGTCACTCTCACTTTATCGCTATTAATCTGTTATGCTAAACCTTTTTACCTCTGATCTGCCCCGCAGTCTTATCCACATTATGACACTCAACTCTAGAGGGAAAAAAAAATCATGAAAACCTGTTGGTAATATAAAACTTAAGAAAACCTTTTTTCCAGGTGTGTAGGGTTAGCAATATATTGGCCTATGAATGTATAATTTACATTAGTTTACTATCTATACTTTCGTGCGCCACATAAAAAAGGAAGCACTTGAACAAGGACGTCTCAGTCCCTCATATAATAATAATAATAATAATAATAATAATAATGTGTTGACCTTTGTCTTTGTTGCTCCTTGTTCTTTCTTTAACTTGATGCAGTCCTGTTGTGATTTAGAGTTCTGAGGAAACAATCTGAAGACCCTTGAAACAGATTTCTGCCTTTCCACTTGGCTGGAAATGCTCACAGCATGGCTAAATGTGGTCGCAAAACGTGATGGCAGCACTGTGCCAGGACTCCCAGCGCTCCCAGCGCTCCCAGCAGCCCGGCGCCAGTTGGCGACTTTGCCCCGTCCTGCGCGCCAAGAATCAAAAATACCCATATAAATTACCCGTTTCCAAATCAACCTCGTCGGTCGGCCAATCTTTGGCTTAATGAATTCAATGTGACTGCGCAGTTTGAAGGGAAGAGGCCTCCTTTAAAGAGGGGTGAAAGATGTGAGAGGGGGAGATGTGGGGGGAGTTGATGCTGGGGGAGGTGGAGCCTCTCTGATGGGATGAGGCCTGCACGGTCATGGCAGTCTGGCAGCTTGGCAGGAACATTTTTCCATAAAATATAAGCTGTTACATCACACCTTTTAATGGATGCGTAACACCCTATAAAATAAAAAAGGCGTGAGCCCACCTCCTCAACCTGTTGGTGTCCCCTGAATTCTATTTCCATAATAATTCAGACCATCTTAACTACAATCAGAAGATTCGATGATTTACTATTCAGTCATATAAACTGTGATTTCTGTTTGGGGGGGTGGGGGTGGTCCTCGGTTTGAGAAACACCTTCATTTATCTTCATAGATATATAGAGGTGAATTAATTCATTCGTTGTAAAATAAAGGGGGTAATCCAGGTGAAGACACTAGACCTCCTGCAGGATCTCTGGGAGTTCGCAGATCCCAGTATGGATGCTAAATGTAGATGTTACTTTACCTGGATGACCCTCATGTTGAGGCCGGTCTCCTGGGCCAGCTGCTCCCTGATGTGTCTGGTGGGTTTGGGAGTCGCAGCGAACGCCGCTTTCAGTGTTTCCAGTTGCTTGGCCTTGATGGTGGTTCGCGGGCCGCGCCGCTTCCCTCCGAGGTTCTGGTCGTCGTTCTCGTTATTAACCGTTTCTTTGTCGGACAGGGTGGCTATTTCCGTGTCCTTTAGGACCACGTCATCCTGTAGCTGGTCTTGAGAGTCCGGTGATAAACTCGGGTCGCTGCATGCCGTTACTACAAAAATGACATACGATAATTAGAATAACCACAGCAATTTTCCAAAACACATGGACCATTGCAGTGAAATCCATTCTGTTCTTCAAAACTATATTTATCGATGTGGTCTCAGCAGTGAGGTAGTAGTCAATTAAAGGTGGCCGAACTATGACCTGAAGTCAGTGATGCAAACTACGACATTTAAAAAATAAACGTTATCTTCTGAAAGGCTCGTTTAGTTTTTAGCCTATAAAACGCTGTTAATGCACGTAAAAAGACGGATGAATATTCACTGAACTAATGTAAAGAGCATATACAGCCTTTTTATGTTATTTTCTCTTCTATTGGGTAGTTGAATATTAATAAATGCAAACTTTATAATAATCGTACATAACAGATAATGGAAAAGATCAACACAGCATATATGTATTTCAGGCCCAATTAAAGATCATCATCTGACCTGGGATAAAAAGAAAGAGCTTGAACTGATAATATTCTACATTTAAGATCAGAATGATCGATAGACAATGCACTATGATATTTGTTCGGCTCTGCTCTCTGAATGTCGTCTAAGTCTTGGTCATGGAAATGATGAAGCCACTGCGGGGCTGAACACATCACATCCATCACAATTTATTCCGCCTTGTGCTCACACAAACACACACAGACGCTCGCAGGGTTTCCTCTGTAGCCTACCTGAGAGGAGGTTGGTGTCTTTTACATTGGTGTTGCTTATGTAATCGTCTTTGCAAACGAATTTATTCTCGTCTATGATGTAGAGTTCCTCGCCGGTGGAGAGCTGCTTATTGCACATCATGCAGGTGAAGCAGTTGAGATGAAACACTTTGCTCCGGGCCCTCCGGACCAAGTCGTTTGGAGAGATGCCCTGCGAACAACCGCCACACTTCGTGCCAAACCTCCTGCAAGGGGGGAAATGGACTTAGATTATTATTGTCATAAAAATATATATTTACAAAAATCAGTTTTGAAGCGTTTAAATAGACCAACAATCAAGCCTCAGCCAGGTTTGGTGAGAAGGCGGAGATGGTGGGGACGGAATTATCCGTCTTTTGTACAACAACTCACGTCGATTAACATTTCTGCTTCATGCTGTTGACGTGACTCAGTAGCCTTATGACTCGAAGTCACATTTTTGTGTTAAAAAAACAAAAAAACAAACAAACAAACAAAAAAACAGACATCTAGATCTAGACATCTAACCTTACTTAATTGCTAATCCTTTATATGACCCTTTAAAAATACTGAGGTCTAAATTCGAATCATAAACCGTGTAATAGCTAATTTTTGAATATAGAGAATAATGGTGAAAATAAGTCTCTATTGGTTATAAACTCCAGATATCCATAATATGGACAAAAGAAAACAGCTTCATGTCAAATAAATAACATAAATTCAAAAACACATTTTAGGAGCTTTTGGACCTGGTGCTATTTCCAGAATCAAAGGCATTTTGAATAATAATAATAATAATAATAATAATAATAAATCACAACAATTTGAAATGTATTATTGAGTGTTTAACTGAATATTCATTTTATATTCATTACGCTCAATCTTGATTTTTCAAACTATATACAAAACTATAACATATTATTTTCTTCCTCCTGAAGCCATTGCACAACTATGTACAGACCCGCTGAAGTGACTAGTTTTTATTGTGCTATGACATGTTTATCTCTACATTATCTCTACATTTTCAAGCTTTTTGTGTTCCATATAAAACTATTTACAACATGTTTTAAACGGTGTAAATAGATGCGGTCTTTTAATTCCCAGGCACAGCAGGTTGGTTTTAGAGTAATAAATTATAGCCCTGACATTGACTTCACCTTAAACAATGTGTATTGAGTGGTGTGCACTGCTTGTTGACTGCGTGTCTGTGATTGCATTGTCTGCGGACTTGATCTTTTCAACTAGTTTACTATTCAAATCCACTTATCACGTCCGCATCAGTCGGACTGAGCAAACACACCGGGCAGCGGCTCTCCCTGGCCGGGGTTTGATCCTGTGCGCTCCCCCGGCTGCCTACCCGCTGTAAAAAAAAAAAAAAAAAAAAAAAAAAAAAAGAAGAAGAAGAAGAAGGAAGGAAAGAAAAAAAACCCACCCCAAGTGTGATTTCCTCGATTTCCTAACAAACCGCCCCCTCTCCCCGCTGAGAGCGAGTGCACACGCGTTTAATGTTGCTGCCTCTCTTTTGTTGTTGTTTTGCATAAGAATTCAAATTAACAAGCTTTTAATTACTCGCTCTTAATCAAAGCTTATCGCCTCCAAGTCGTCATTCACGCCCACAGGCACGGACCGGTCGGTCTATTCATTTATTTAGAGAAAAATGAAACGAGTAAAATAGAGACTCTGAGTTGATTGTAAATAGTTGTAATCCTGTGGGTGCTCTACAGACGTGCCAACATTTTGATACTTCTTCTTTCTGATTAGTGTGTTAGTGTGCTTTTTTTTTTTAGAATTTAATTTTTATTTTAAGTTTGTAAAGTTTGTTTTTCTGGTGATTTATAAGGAAAACAACTAACTTGAAGATACATCACTATGTTCCGCACTAAATCTACAAAAGACTGAAATGTTTTTTTTTTTTAAGTTGAAAGTAATATTTGTAGTATTTCTGTCGATTTTCCATGGTGCGTCATCACAACACTTTCTTCTATGTTACTACTAAAATGTCTTTATATCATTTCCTAAACGCATATGTTCATGTTTAACTGCTGCTTTTACTGCTCAGCTCCTGACATTTAAGCAGACACATTAACAAACAGACACACTGTTGATGAGTTTCTCTGTCACCTTCCCCGAGCTTACCTAAAGAAATCATTTTTGCAGTACAGTCTCCCCTCTCGTGAAAAGCATTTCTCAGTTAAATTACATTTGCACTCGCAGCACTGCACGCATTTGACGTGCCAGGCTCTGTCCAGCACGTTGAGCAGAAAGCGGTCCAGGATAGGCCTCTCGCAGCCGGCGCAGTGGACCATGGCTTTGGCTGGGCTACAACCCCACAAAAGAAGCACGCACACAAACAAAATCAACAGCACAGGCCGGGCATTGACCGAGTATCTGCTTTCTCCCTCTCTGATTTGCCTGGAGCTCCCGGGTCAATGTGCGCGGAGAAGCCAGTCGATCAGGTGTCACCACAGATTTCTCCCTGCATGCGTAAAAAGGCTCAGCGTCCAAAAAACAGACAGGAATGGATAGCGACAGCGTCCTCTCTCTCTTTCAGGTGGAAAAGCCAAAAAAGAAATAAACCAGTCCTTTATTGCGTCCGGAGCAAAACGCGCAATTCAACAAAATGTAGATTTCAACACAGGAAGCTGCAGATCGGCTCAGACGAGAAGACCGGAGCCAGTTTGGTTGTCCCGGCGCTCTTGGAAGTGACGCATCGGCCAAGAAGAAGAGCGTCGTATGCCAGTCACTGCTGGAAGAGGTGTCTAATAAAATGCTTTTAGGGCAGAGCTGTCACACAACAAGACACGCACGCCTATAAATAATTCAGTGTACTTTGACATGGCAGCGGATCCACTGTTCACAACCCGGCGAGAAACAAAATCACACACCCAAAAGATTAAAAAAAAAAGAGTGTTCTCCCCCTTCGGTCTGTCAGATGGTCCTGGGTGTTCAGCTTGTGGTGGTGGGAGAGGCTGGTAAGCGCTGGCGGCTACGGTAGTAGCCAATGTGTATGCTGGGATGCCCTCAGTCTCCAGTACCGTGTGTATGCTGGGATGCGCTGGGTCTCCAGTACACTGTCTAGCTCCTAAACCTCCAGCCCAGCCTTATTCCCAGCCTCCTGACGTCAGGCCGCGGCCCGACCAATCAGCGCTGCGCCATGCCAGCAACCATCAAGCCGCCCCATCATAACCCAGCGAGGGCTCTGCCTGCTATTTATGCCGCACACTCAAGACACCAATTGTCAAGAATTTCCCTGCAAACTGTCATATGTAAGTGAATGTGTTTGGAAGAAGCAGCCGCGGCGGAGGGCGAGCAGCGCGGAGGGAGAGACGCCACTTTTCAGCCGCTGAACAAATTGTCTTCTGAGCATGAGGGGGACATGAAGGAGGAATCTGAGCAGGTAGATACAGTGGCGTCTTCAGGATGAAGAGGGTGGAGGCGCATATTGCATGGTCCCTGTTTATTAAAGTTACTTTACGCCAGAAAATTACGTACAATTTGGGTATGTTTGTTTTATTATATGAGAACATTTTTCAGGCTTTCTCATCAATAAGCCAGCTGTGCGTTTAACATTTTCATTAGGACTAAATGTTTGACTATATATTGGAAAGCTACAGAACTACTCTGCCAAGGTCTTATTTAGGTGATGGGTTCTAGAGATATGATGTTACCGTTTTCTTCTTATTCCAACATTACAAGCTGTCATGTGCATTTTCCTAAACACTGTTTCTTTGCGCATTAGCAGTAGCATACTTCACATGTTTTCACTTTGGTGCGATGGAGAGGAAGTGTGGAAGTGAAAGACAGAAAGGCTCTAAAGTTGACAGCTCGTGCAGCTCAGCCCGTCAGGAACTCGCGGCCCAGACACCTCGGACAATTCATTAGGGGAGGTCCAATCCACTTCAAGTCCACCTTAAGTAAATAAAACCATGAGCCCAACAGTCTGTGGAATTCTTAGTTATTTCCAATCAAAGAGATCAGGAAAGTCTGTTGTGTTGATGATTTACGGGCCTGAAGTCTTTAACAATTCAAAGATTTGTTTCCTTTTTGCTCAATAAAGATAGCATGTCTAGTCTGTGTACACGTGTACATGCTGGCTAAACAAATTCGTTTCGTTTCACTGTCTAAACAATATTTGTATTTTCCAGAAAACTAGTTTGGAGTTATTAATCTTTAAAACGTTTGTTTACACAAACTTTTCTATTCTAGCTTCTAAGACACTAGTTTAATAAATTTAAGTACAGTCAGAAAATATATTGTAGGCTATTTGTCTTTGTTTTTCTTAAAATGGAATCGAGCTCAGTAGCTGCGTTCTTTACACTCTTTAAGGCAGAGAAAGCGAGCCGGGGACGCCCATTTATTCTCACCAATAGCCCGCCAGCTTCATCTTGCATATGGGCTGCTTCTCATGCAAAACGCTAGCCCGTCCCCGTCCAGCTGCCTCTCGGCGTCTGGGGAGCACCCCTTCAACAGGACATGTGTTACTGGCTGGAAGAAAAAGAGATAAGGCTTCAAAACACACAGACTCCGTCGCTTCCCCTCCCCACCCCCGCGTTACCACCACCTCCTCAGACTGCTGTTCTCCTCTTCCTCTTCCTCTTTTACCTTCCCTTTGCCACTTCTCCCATGTCTTTCTCTTTGTGGAACGCATTCTGCTGAGCATCTGGTTATGTTTCCATCACAGACAGTGAGGGTCATTGAGCACCATGACTTGGCGAGCCATAGGAGGGCAGTTATCAATGGGAATATTCCGTTTTCCTACAACTGCAGAACTCACTTTTCATTTTGCTGTACTGAAACCTATAGAGGAACCAGAAAAAACCCCAGAAACCCCGCAGTCTGCAGGCCTCACCCTCCACCACCACACAAACTTGTAAATGCAGCATGTAAACGACAAAAGTTGTTGTTATTTCCATGTGTAGAAGATGCCTTGATAGTCTGTCAGTAGGGATAATCTCTGTCTGATTTAGAATAAGCCAGAGAGAGAAGAAGCCAGGCTCACAGAAGCAGATTAATCCACAAATAGAAGGAAATCAAAATAAAGGCTATAGGCTTAAAAATATCTCAACTCCCCTCCAGGCAGAGACACTATTAAATGCAAAAATGGTTTTAACCTTACCACTGTAATCCTTCGCTAGCGATAGATTTTATTCTCACTCATATTTTCATTCTGATGCAGGCAGAAGTTGTAAATTGGAATTTGTGGCGCAGCATCAGCTCACGTAAAGAAACCCCCCCCCCCCCCCAAGACTTGCTTTAATCTCAGACTGACTGGATGTAGATTTGGTGGCAGGAGGCCTTTCAGTAGGCCTGTTTAGAAAATCTGAATCTAAATACCCAAATTAATCAAATTAATCTGAGCTTTTATTCTTTATTGTTGGCTCTACAATGACTTTTATTTCATCAACATATTATATATAATGCGTTTCTTTTACTAACCCAAAAGTTGAATTCTGACCACCATGGGCCATGCTACCACAGTTAAGAAAAGCGATATTTTTGTATCAGGGCCATAGTGCTGTAAAGCAGCCCAGGAGATTTGGGGTTTATGAAGTGCAGACAAGTGAACTGGTACACTGCGAGATAATTAATCTGAGATAATGAATGAGGCTGTGAAGATGCATGCAATCATTAATTCTAATCATGACACGTTTATTTGTCTCCCCTCTCTCCTCCAGGCTCAGTTTAGTGACACAATGTCACCACAACAGTGTATGAGGGGCTCGGCTAGACGGAGAGGACTTTGGAGTAAAGACTAAATACTGAATCGAGCAGGTGATTAGATGGGTTGGGAAAAGGTGTTTAAAAATATGAGAGATACTTAAAGCAATTTTTATTTCTAGGTGTAGGCTGTAAAAACTGGGGCTTTGACCTTATAGCCGGGCCAGTGAGACCGGGCAGGGTGCCTGGGGGGCAAACCGTGACTCCCGTAATACAGAGAGAAATATCACCCCCGACTGGAGCTTTGATCAACTGAGTGTACCGGGGTGGAGGGGGGGGAGTGGGGGGGTTACCGGTCCGCTGCTCTGTCCCGCTGTTTGCAGCCTCTCTGCAGATTTTTTTTTTTTTTTTTTTTTTTTTTTTTTACAATATTACAAACAGGCGCTGGCATTCATAATTCATAATAAGGCGCATTGATCATTCTGGCTTATGAATGCGTTTATTTTAGGAATAAACAGGCCTATTTCTGTGAAACTCGCTCAATTAATATCATCTGTGTAATTTTTCATCTCTATTTCTACTTGGAAAATTTCACCGTGGAATAGAGAAAATTATTCGAAGGTAGTGTAATGTAATTTGCATTAAATTATAAAGAGAAAAAAAGCTTGTTTCTTAAGAAAAAAAAAACGCATTTTTCCAATAAAGAAAACCAGCATCAGAACTGATCTGTCATGTAAAACCTTCCAAATAATCTTAAAATGTAGGGTTTTTTAACCTGACACTTCCATTCATAGATTAAAAAAATCTAACAGTGCGTGAAGTGTTTCTATTAATATTTACTGCGTATGTCAACTTTTGTCTTGGCCGCGCAAACTGCATGTGCAAGAGCGCACGCATTCGCCGCAAAGTTTGCCATCTTCTGTAGGAGAGGAGACGTTGGAGGAGGAGGAGGGTTTCTTTATCACTGCCTTGTCCAGCCTGTCAATCATTCAGCACCGCATTATCATGCACTCCCAGGACCGTCCCTGCGTCGTCTATCATCCATCCATCCGTGCCTTCCGCGGTGCTCACACAGCAGAAAAGGCCCCATAGCTGACACATCTGAGGAAATTCGGAGTCTGTAATGGTGTAACCCACAGGACTGGAGAGGCTGCAGCAGCTAACGCTAAAGCACGCGGAGTCCCACAGTCGACTGTCTAAGCTGTGTCCTCCCTCCTCCTCCTCCTCCTGTAGATCAGCGGCCAAACATATGCCGATGTGAACTCAATGTGGATTATTGAGCCAACAGCAACTCTATGCAAACATTTTCCAGACTTTTCAACTCCGGTCCCAGCCTGTGCTGAGAGAAATCCAATGGGATTTATAGATCATCTCCCTACAGCTGTCCCTTCTCAGTCAGTCAACCCCCCATTCCACCCATCCACACACACACACACACACACACACACACACACACTTGCCGATATTCAGAGACCATCATGATCTCAACTCCACAAGCTCCGACTACCACGTCTTTACTGTCTGTGTGTTTTCTCAAGGAGATCATAAGATCCAGTGAAAAGGAGGGTTTGGTTCCAGAACAGTAACCCTGCGTGCGACTCCGAGGTCACCCAGAAACAAGGCCACCATCACCACAGCAGCGGAGCCACCACCAGAGTCCCGCTCACTCCTCTAGGGGGCGAATTCAATCCGGGTAACGAGAGGGCTTAGACTATGATACTATTATTGTTACTGTTATATTATTACGAACTTAATTTCGATGTATTTCTGGCGTTATGTCAGAGTACAGCTTTAGAAGGCAACACGGTCATATCCCACATCCCCAGTCAGTTCTATTACAGTCCTACCATGTTTAGTGATAAAAGAGAAGGGGAAGAGAGAGAGGATCAATTTATTCAGTTTTACTTTTAGAACACATTGTTCTATTCAATATTTATTATCTATCTATCTATCTATCTATCTATCTATCTATCTATCTGTAAACGGTCAAGTAGGCCCACTCAGGCAAGCAAAGAGTAATTAATGAGTAAGTAATTAAGTAAAAAATAAATACATTTTTGTGTTACATGCCTGAATGTATATTAAACCACGAGATGACACTAAAACCCTCCCGTTGTAACCCAGAAAAATCATTTTCATACAAATACGGGACATAGATTTCCATAGACACTCTGTTAGTTCAGTGAAACAAATCACAACCACAGCATCATTTCCATCATGGCAGGCTTGGAACACTGACTGTGAGCCTTCACTATAAATCAGAACTAAATGCTGCCTTTTTTCATATGAAAATGCTCCAAACAGAGTCACTGGGAAATGAGCAT
Organism: Lates calcarifer; assembly: GCF_001640805.2. NCBI lineage: Eukaryota > Metazoa > Chordata > Actinopteri > Centropomidae > Lates > Lates calcarifer. Next base: position 27,128,010 of record NC_066853.1, read on the forward strand.
ACATGAAGGCGCTGGGAACCAGCCTCTAAAGCACTTCTCCTAGTTTAGATTAATGGTACTGCGCGCTTATTCTGCAGTCGGGGTGAAAGGGCTAGGATCACTAATGATTATAATATAATGTGTGGCGATAACCACTCCCTTTGAGATATTATCGCCCGCTGGCCAATGCTCAGGGGACGGGCTGCACGGCTGCAGAGCGGCAGATAGCTGCTGCTGCTGCAGCCACCGCAGCGGATTTCTGCGCTCTGAAATAAAAAAGCCCGCAAGCATGGAGAGACTGGCCGCTGCTGATACCTGTATTAAAATATACAGCTGAACAGAGCAGACCGGCCCGTGGATGTTGCTTAACCATACATCTGCAGTTCTGGTCATTTACTAAGGCTGAGATGATGAGGATTTTTGGGGTGAAAATACCAGCGCATGTTTATTTATTTATCTAATGTTCACCCTACAGTCATAAGTCAGAAAAATCAGCTCTCGTTGTTTTTAATAACCAGTAAAGTAACCACTTGAGTGATTTTGTTACTACTACCTGGAACATTTAGTGCTTTTTTTAAAACGGCATTTTACAGCACCAAACAGGGCCTAAAGAAAACCTAACTGTGGGGTTCCTGGAGCCCAGAAGATGGTCTTTAAGGTTATTCGATTGGAGTAGGTGGGCGGGGTATATATATAAAAAATAAATACATAATAAATAATAAGAAATACATTATTTTCCTCGTTAAATAAAATAAGCTGAATCTAAACAGATACATGACACACAAAAAAAGCCGAGAATGGGTCTTAAATTGGGATTTAATGCTACTGAATTTCTGCTTTCTTGTGACAATCAAACCCTTTTGTGAGGTGCTTTAAGACTGAATGGCCTCAAATGATTTATGCTCTATGGCGGTGGATTTTACTGAAACTCAGTGATTACAAACAAAGGTAGAAATGGCTTCTTATGGTGTTTTTGGAAAGAAAATCAAAGAATTAAAGATCAACTTTCTATTATTTTTGTGTTATTGTAGTGGTGATTACAACAGCGTTATTGTATTTATTCGTAGACATGAACAGGGTTCAAACTATTAGAGGGGAGTTAAAAATTAATATTTAGTGGAATACCTATATCTTATAATGTTTCGATATCTAGAGGGAGAACTCACAAATGCATTTTCTAAATGTAGTTGTAGGCCCGTGCGATACAGAAAAACCGAAGAAAAGTCATTGTACTGTATTCAAATGTTCCCCATCCAAAGAGCCATAAACAATAAATATTGTGGAACCACAGATGTCCACGTTTAACTGTACATTTCTCACGTTCCGCGAAAAAAAACCCCTCGAAATCAAACAAGAATCAAGAAGCCTCTGATTATTAAATCATTATTTTTTTTTGTTTTGTTTTTTGTTTAATGTGAACGCGTACAACTTTTCCAAAGCCGATTAGGCTGGAATCTCTGTATAATTATCGACGTTCACTGATCAATAATAAACAGCGCAGTCCTCAACAACGTCTGGGTAAAAACGGCCGTGAGAAAGGGAAGGAGAAGAGGAGGAGGAGGAGGAGGAGGAGGTAGTGGGGTGAGCGATACCGCTGTGCTGGACGCACCGCGGCCAATTCCGCACTATCCATCTTCATTGGAGCTTTTGTGTGCGCAAAAAGCAAAGGCGCGCGCATAAGGTAAAGCCCGCATCAAAGCCGCGGCTTTATTTTTATATCCAATAGATCAGCAGGCATACAAAGCTTTATTTTCGCCAGGAGAGACATATTTTACCTCTGCCTTACGGTTTTATGTTGGAGAGGTGTCAGCTGGGGGAAATGGATGGCTAATGCATAGGCAAAACGCTGCTCGCCTTGGCATGCTGCACGTCAGAAGGGGACTGCAGGGAAGAGCAGCGGGGATTTAGGGCCCCTGGGGTCCAACACGGGGGGCTGAGCACATCGAGCCTCAACTCATACTGTAGCTCATAACACAGTCGAAAACAGAAGCACAGTTAAAGACACACAACTTAGTAAAACCAATAAATGAATTTGCCTTTAGATGAAAACTCAGGGCTGGTCCCAGTCTTGGTGATTTCCTGAGAATAGCTTTTCCAGTCACCCACCTATCCTCCCAATTGTTTCTTTACGTTATAATGGGTCATAAAGAAAGGTCAAATTTGTGTAATTTGGAGTGTACAAAAACCATCCGGATTTTCCAGAGCTTTCAACCTTTGATGATATCATTAGTTGAAAGGATTGGGCAAAAGATCTACACTCATATTCTCTAACCACCCTGTCACCCCTCTCTCCTCAGAGTTCTTATATATTATTATAGGTCATACTGGGAGGTAAATTAGTAGCACGAGAAATAGGATGTGCTGAAAAGTAACTCAAGAACGCCCCCCCGCCCACTGATGACAACTACCTCAAAGTTATATAATCATAATCAACTGAACTGGATTCATAATACAGTAGAACGCAGTCAAGCACATACACTTTAGTTCACTGGAAGTGGCCTTCTGTTGTCTGTCATCATGTGGCTCTTGGGAGAGCATCCACAACCACACACCCTCCTCTTCCCAAAGTTCATTTATATTATTATAGGCTAAACTGGAAGGTGAAACTAGCGGCATTAGGACTGTTCTTAAAAGCAGCTTCAGATAAATAAAAACACAAGCCACAAAAATCAAATGAACTATAATTTGACAGAAAATGATCATACATGATTTCAGTGTTAACTTCCCAGCATTTCCAGAGCTTTCAGCTGATGATGACAACTGACTGAAACACTGAAAACTAGTTGGTGGAACCTGAGTTACAATTTTGTTTGTTAGTTACAACTGTTGTTCAAGGTCAAGAATGACTTTCATGCCCTACCAAATTAACTCTGTAAAGGAATTTAAAGAAATAGAGAAAAAGGATTTGAATTAATAACTAAGACACTGGAGGACATTGTTCTCTTAAGGTAGCCAAAATTAACTTTATACAGTTGTGTAAAAATCAGTTGTTGGAATTTTTTTTTCAAATTGATTTTTGATTAAAATGTAATGTATTCCAACTGTGCATTATAAGGTGCAAACATTTTCAATAAAGGCTAAGGTTTTAGAAGGTACTTCTGGTGTCCCATGATGGTCTAAATGCTGTTTCAGAAGCTTTCCTCTCCCAGCGAGCATTCATTTACATTGCATGTATTGATGAAAATAGTCAAATTTAAATATTTTGAATAGCATTACAAAATATAAGCATCATCACACAAACAAATCTGTTGGAGTCAGCCATGAAATCTCCACATTAGATGAATCCACTTCAGACCCCTGTAACTCATCCCAATACAGGACTATTAGGTAGTTGTTAAAATCTTATGCACTGCTCACTCTCTGACATGAATGCAGATTTCTCGCTATATGCTGCAAAGAGTTAACGAGATTTACAATGCCGCTCAAAACACAGAGCTTCCCTGTCACATTTCCCCCTCATGCTAAATAGAAATCTTAAGAAGTAATTGGAATTTACTGCATACCTGAATAACTGCATATAAATAAGCACACATTTCATTGGGGGGTTCACTGACACTGTTTGGTCGCATAAAAACTGCTGCATACATTATAATACACAGCAAATAATCTTATTTTGCTGGAGCCTTTGCTATATGCTTGGGATTCCATCCAAATTGCAGAGGATTCAAACAAGCGTTTTCAATTTATTAAACCTATATGGGCAACATTTCATTTTAATGGGACAATTTATTTCTGGGAAGGGATTATCAGGGGTTGGTTGAAACCATGGCAGTGTGTAAATCTAACAGTGTTCATCTCATTTAAGGGCAGACAGCCTTCCTTTGCTCAGGCCTGTTTTGGTGGACGAAGTAGGATTTAGTGCCTCACAAGGCCTTGACTTCTTTCCCCTGTTTCTGCAGCTGAAAGGCAAAACTAGCTCGTTGACTTTGGCCATGTCTCCCAGACAAATTCCTCAATTCTCAACACCTTTATGAGCCTGCATGCGCTTACTGAATTTGGTGGAGGAGGACACAAATCCTCCGGATGGGATTGGCAGTCATGCCCCCGGTCTCTCGGCCCGACACGCTCGGGATGTAAAGTGGCCGTCGACAGCGCGACCCCCCGGTCGAGAGGGATTTGGAGATAATGACATTGCCGCCTCTATTAAGATTCACATTAACCATTTCACCACATGACCCCATTTCCCTTTGTCCTAGCCCCTGTGTCAAAAGCCTTGCAGTCTTACTAATATTCAAAGCTGACCAAACAACCTGCATGTGCACACCCCTTGTTCCAGGAAAGGACAAAATAGAAGTTGTCTATATGCAAAGAATACAGTGGAAATATATCCCTCTTGCCCTCAACATTCATGGAACAAATGATTTGGCTGCAAATAGATCCACTATGCATGTATCTGACATTTGCCATTTTGGATCTCGCACCCACTCTCAGAAATATGACTTGTCTTTTCTTTTTCACTGAGTGAAACGCACCTACACCAAGGGACCTCTCTTTCTCTCTCTCTGTCACGCACTCATACACACACCAACCCCTAGTTGCCTCCCCTGCTGGCTCCCAGAGCTGTGACTGTGGGAGGGAGGCCAAATTGTTTGTCTCTCCCTGTGTCAAGGCTCTGCAGCAGGGATGAGACCACGAGAACAACTGCTCCCTGTCTGGCTTCTGGCTGATGGCTCCATCAGGTTAGAGCAACAGGGAGTCTGACGCTGGATGAGGTTGAATGTGTGTGTGAGTGTGTGTATATGTGTTTTAGGAGAGGGATGGTGATCTTTTCAGGAGTAAAGAGTGATTCTCTGTACATCCAAGTTGAGCAGTTAAAGTAGAGCTTGAAAACAGATTGTTTGGAAGCATAGTGCAAAAACTATTTCACTGAGTCGTTACCACCAAAGATAGAAACAAAATAAAAGAGAAAAAGAGAGAAAGCATCTCAGAAAAAAATTTATGGGCATTCAAAATTTTGATGAACTACATGACAAAGATCCGATGGACTGCCTCCTACCACTAAATCTCACGAGGTCCTCTAAACATTGGTGTTTTCTTGATGTTAGTGCAAAGATTTCACGTTATTCTTCTATACCTCATAAAAACCCACTTTGCATCCTTTCTCCTACAAACAGTCAACATTTGTTCTATACATACAGCACTCCAACACACACACAGATACACACACACACAGACACCAATGGTATGCCATCAGAGGAAATCTGGGGATTGAACCACTGAATTTCCAATTAGTGGGTGACCTGCTCTACCTCCTGAGCCACAGCTGCCCACATAAACCACCTACATAAACTGAATCAGAAAACATTCATAGGAATAGTCCAAAATTATTTTTGGGGGGAAATATGCTTTGTTTATAAGCATATTTCCAAAACTGATATGACAACATCATGTCAATCTTGTGTTTATATGTTAAGTATGGAGCTGGGATAAAGATGGGATTAGCCTAGCCTAGCATTAATGTTAGAGATGGGAAAAGCTAATGCTGGCTGTCCAAAGTGATCTGGAATTTTTCTTGACAAAAAAAAAAAACAAACAAACAAACAAACAGGTAATTCATCCACCCAGTACTCCTGCATAGCATCTCAGGCTGTAGTCCAGGTTTCAAGATGAGTCAGTGATCACAGGTTTTGGGTTTGGTCTAGATGGTACCAATACTGACAACCTCACTGTGACAAAAAGCCTTCAAAAACACTGCTCACAAGAAATAGTTCGAGCATATTACTAAACTTCACAATACAACACAAATTACCATTTCAAAGATGTTGCATTGGATAAACTTCTGTACTCACACTCAATCATGACTGTGATTAATATCAATCCATTCATCTCACTCTTGTAAAGAAAGCATATTAACATCTATAAAACGTAGAACTATTACTTTATCCATACTTTAGTTTCCAGAAGAAAATATTGAAGAAAAAACAGGAGATAATATTGACAATAAAGTTTTTGTGGATGTGTTCAGTTCAGACATTTTGTGGTGACAGTCAACAGTGTACAGATGCACTCAGTATGAATATTTATGCACTATCATCCGAATTATACTAAAGAATGTATCATTTGGTATTACAAATTAGGACTAAGTGCAATATTTTGGAAACAGGGTTGTTTGAAACATATACTGTATACATCAATATATTCTAATGTTGACTGAGCTGTGGGATCTCAGGTCGTTCTATAAGGTCTGTGTGCATTGGGAGCACAGTGATCCTTTAACTAGGACATAAATACTGTACACAGGAGCAAGGTGACTGCCAACAGTCATCTAGTATTTATTGGCATTTCCTCCTCATTGATTTTCTACAATGCATTGCATGCAATACATGTGTTGGACAGTATTTAGTCATATTTCCATCCCTGCTCAGAGCAGCTCTTTTTCAGTTCATATCAGTTCCTGATTCTTCTCCACTGATAATGTAGATGAGGTAGTTATGCTGCTGCATGGAGAACCCGCCTCCTCTCCTGACTTGCTATGCCTACAGATGAGTTGAAAGGGTGAGGAGGTCACAACCTTCCTGGGGGATGTTTTACAATGACATGGCTGGGAAGGTCTGATTTGTCTCCACTGGAGCGTGCTGCTGGCATCTTCACACCCAGCCAGAGAGAAATAGAGATAAATAGAGAGAGGGCAGAGAGAAAGAGAGTGTGTGCACAGAGTAAAAGTTTGGAGGGGGTGGGTGGGGGTTGCTGGAGGTTGGACGTCGCAGGGTGGAGGAGGGTGGGCTGTAAATTAGCCGGCGTGGAAAACTGATGGTCAGCAGTAGTTTCAGAGAACAGCACCCACCTTGACCCCCACTTAGGACATCCAGTTGAGCCCCTGAGAGAGAAGGAGGCGTATGAGGACTGGAAGCTATTGAACATTAGATATCGCCATGTTAAGGCCACTTTTATGTCTTATTTATTCACACACAGTCACTGTCCACTCAAGTTACTGTTGTGGTTTATGTTTGAACAAACCTTTGGCTTGGGGACTTATTAATTATAATGATATTGAAATGAGGTGTTTAACCCATTACCACATAGATTTCCCCTGATGTACTCTTTAGGTTGTCTTTTTCTTCTGTCTGGCTGACAGTATCATATGTACTGTTCCAGCAATAGAATTATAATTAATAATCCACTAGAATTAAAAATAATGTTCTGAAAAATGTTTGTTTGCACAGCACCAGTTTGTAATGACTGATCTACCTGCAAATCAGTGAGGTTTAATGGATAATTCCAGTATCTAGTATTTTCTTCTGCCAATTCTTGAATTTATATTTAACCATTCTTATACCCCCATATACACAGAAACAGAAAAATTCTTTGGCAGTTCAATTCCTTTAAACAAAGAAAAGCCTCTTGCACAGCATGTATACAAGACCTATTGTGATCTGTGAACACATTTCTAGGGCTAAAAATGGGCCCAAAATGAACCTGTGTAACAAAACACTAAACCTGTGTATCAACTTGTGAATCTACTGTGGCAGTATGGAATCATTCTTTTTTTTTCAAACAATTTTGTTGTAAGAATATGTTGTTAGCACCTGTTAGTGGAGGCTGATGTATAAAGAAAATATGTACTAAAACTCAGTTTTAATAATACAAAATGTGAGACACCCTGAGGGGCTTCAGTTGGGAAAGACAGAGTTAAACATGCTTCAGGGGGACACCAGAGAGAAGATGTTGGCTTCATTTGCATGGAGTTTGCTGGAATGCACTCCCCTATGGGGTGTAGGTGGGAGAGTTAACACCCTGCAACACACAAATCATGTAATCCCTGATACTGGAAGACAAACATGGGAACAGATCTAATCAGGACTTGGCAGAATCCTTTTATCTGAGTCCATCTCAGCCTGGTCACACACAGTACACAGGCCCACCCTCCTCTTCGATGGGAGGGAGTGGGGGGTGGAGAGGTCCAAGACAAATACTGATGTTTTAAGGATAATATTCATCTTCGAAGTTGGCCATTTACCTATTACCTACCCTCTTAAACATCATTTACACAATCACAGTGTACAAAAGCTCAAATTCAGAAATATTAAGATTAAAATGATAAGTCTTATCCCACTGACAATTGTGTGTGTATGTAAAATCTGGTATATTTTACTCCCCTGTGCCCTAGAACTCCATTGTTGTCCAGTAACTATTGGAAATACATTAATGAGCGACACTGCACTGGGTGACATGTGCCTACTACTGCATGAAATATTCATTTGCCGACCCCAGTCTGAGTGAGTCTAACCAGTGTGGCTACTGTCTGCCATTGGTCACCAGGTATCACTTTTTGGAATGGAAATCAGTTTAAGGATATTAAGCTGATCCCCTGACTAGAAAGAAACAGAGATTGTGCACATGTGGGTGTGCAAACGGAAGGAGAGGAGTAAATTAATTAATTAATTTTTAAAATATCTAATGTAATTAGCACTGTCACCTCACAGAAGGAAAGTTACAGGTTCAAACGCTGGTTCACAGGGGTCTTTTCTGTGTGAAGTCTGCATGTTCCCCCTGTGACTGTGTGGGTTATCCCCGGGTACTCCGGCTTCCTCCCACAGTCCAAAGACATGCAGTTTAATTGGTCACTAAAAATTGCGAATGTGAGTGTAAGTGGTTGTTTGTCTCTATATGTCAGCCCTGTGATAGACTGGCGATCTGTCCAGGGTGTCCCCACCTCTCGCCCAATGTCAGCTGGGATTGGCTCCAGCCCCTCACAACTCTTAAGGATAAGAAGTATAGATAATGGATGGATGGATGGATGGATGGATGGATATCTAATGTAATTCTGCATAGTTGTTTTATTAGATATTTGAACTGAACTACCATGCAGACCAAACTGTCGCCTAAAAATGACATGTATAGTACTAACTTGCAAGAGCAAATCATGTTTTAAGGTAAGCATAATTTCACCTGGAATACATTTTTATCAACATAAACAACAGGAAAAGTTGATGATCCACCCATCTGAAGAGTTACAAAATGTTGAAATTAAACATATCAGCAAAATGATCCCCTGACATATTCCATTCATTTTCCTAACCATGAAGTATAATTGAGCTTTTTTATGGTTATATTTAGACACTGACAGCACTATGTCAGGGAAAGATGGTGAACTCAATTTACAGTAATGCCAAAATTAACAACAGTAACTTGTAGCAGATGACACGTAGACATCACAAGAAGAAGTAAGCAAAACCACAGTCTCTTAATATTAACGTGCTATGGGGCATGAACCAAACTTCATGCAGGACTCAGAATGTAAACCCTGGTCTTTGGTGTCGTACTTGTATGCACACCATCAACCCTGACGGTAAATAATATTGATTGCTGCAGTTATGTGTTATCCAAAAGTAATTGGCAAAACAATTAAATTTTCAAGATGTTCGTTAACTCAAACTTAACCTACTTCTGACTTAAGCGCTTGCTAAGTTGAGATTTATGTGTCACTAAATTGAGACAGGTTGCATCTCATAAACAAATATTTACATAGATATTATTATTACTAAAAGTTTACACACAGTAACTGGCAAGTAAATAATAGTCAAGTGTGACTGTTGTGTTGCTAACTGAGCCAAATGACAAAGCTAATTTTAGCAAACATATGATCCCATTAGGGTGAAGAGAAAAAGATGTAATATGCAGTACACTGGACATATCTGACCTGGAACTTGATAAATACTGTATAATACTGATGTAAGTTCAATTCAAATTCAAAATTAAATTAATCCATTAATTTAATCCAATTCATTTTTTTATTTCCCAATCATACATCAGTACTCTTTCTGAGACACATATTTCTTGATGTGTGGAGACATAAATAACACAAATACATAGTACCTTTACAACATATCTTTTGGGCATCTATATCTAGTTTTTGGAAGTTATCTCAGTTTGCAGTGATTTACACATGACTAAAGTCTTTTATGGCTAAGATATTTCTCACGTTTTAACAATGCCACCTGATTAAGAAAATTATTATTTTAAAACTAGCAAGTAATTACTACAAATTTATGAGGGACACTTTGTGATGGATTTTGTATGTACATGTCTCCTCTATGAAAAGGTATAACTGAGGAATATGATACAAACCTCAATAAAGCTTTAAAGATACCAATCAGAGACTTTAGGGTGACATCAGAGACTCTATATCCATCTGTGTACAGAGAACCTGATTCAATTTTGCTCACTTTTTTAGTGTTTTCATGTCACACAGCAGATATACTGTACAAACAGATACACAGACAGGAAGACATGCATAAACAGCAGCGTTTACTATACTCTGATGTAGTGTAGATGATGACTGAACAGATTGAGTCAATATTTAAATGTAACACAAAATATGAAAACTGACCTCAGTAGTCATCAACATCTGTAGCACCTTTATGATATCATTGAAACACTTTCCAAAGTTGATGTAAAATGTATTTGGTTGAACAGGGCTTCCTCTGGTAAATAGTGTCAGACACAGGTAAATGACTGGATAGGCTCCCCCTCTGCTTTCTGTAACACTGCGGCCCACCATGAATCAAACACACTGCCAATTCATCGGGGAGCCATCACTGGGAATATATAGCAGCTCCTGGGTTACTTTCTATTGTAATAGATGCATTGTGCTGCTAAAGAATATCCCAGCCTGTATTCAAGCAGAATGAACAAAAAGGGAAGCAGAAGAAAGAGTCTGGTGCAGATTTAGGGGAAAGTAGCATAATTAGAAAGAGATGGGATCGGGGGAGGTTCAGTTGCTCTAGATGTGAAATCTAATTTCTATATAATGTCATTTAAATCCTGTGATCCAGGAATTGTATTTGAACTTGGATTATCGGAATCATCAGCCCGTGAATGCATAAGATCCCTGCCACTCTTTGTGTGTAAGAGCAAGTATGTGTGTGTGTGTTTGTTGGGGTAGGAGGCTGGGATTTATTGTTCCTCAAGTTCAAAAGTTGCAAGCTTTTTGGGATGAATATAGTGATGCAAAGAAAAAATGAAATCCAGTTGAGCTTGAATAAAAAAATGGAGTGGGATTGAATAAAGGGAGGGTTTGAAGGCAGCACAGAGAAGGAAAACAAAATGAATTTGCAGAGAAAAATGAGTGTGAACTCATTTAAGCACAGAACTTTTATCTTTTGCTTGCAATCACCAGTAGTTAAGAAGCAGCAATGAAATGAAAAATGATTTTTCATTTTTCTTGCTGGTAGGTATACACACTGTGCAGGTGTGTAGCCTTAAATAGCAAAGTCAAAAGCTGTGTTACTCTCGCCTGTGTGTTTTAAAAGTTAATGATTTAGCAGCATACATCAATAAAATATATCTTGTATTGTTTCACACTGACCATGTTCTGCTACTCTGGTGCTATATATGTACTCTGCATGTCTGAGGAGGGCAATAAAGTTTGTTTTAGGCTCAGCAGCTCTTCTGGGAAAAGTAGAAATTCAGGGAGACAGAATTATGATCAAGAAAGACACGCCATCATTCATTCGGATGATACAATGATACACAACACAACTTTATTAATCCCCTTGGAGCAACTGCAAACTATATTTGAGAATAATAAATAACTACTGAAGCTAACTGATGTGCCACGGGGCAAAAAAGTTTTGAAGCAAACATGATTGGGACTGGATTGACTGGTTAACATAAGAAACAAAGAAACATTGTCAATGAATGTAGTTGGCAAGTCACAAAAATGTTGATACTAAACAAATCAGTAAAATGCTCACTGACAACATATTTGTTTTCTGTCAGAATATCCAATCTGGTCATGCAATATCCACTTACAGTGACTGTGGCATTATTGAACTTTGTATCCATATTTAGGACTCAGAACACTTGCCTAAAGATTGGGGTCTGGTTTAACATAGTGACATATTCACAATGTTCACAAGTTCACAGTGTTATTTAACCAAAACCATGATATTTCCCTAATTAGGAAATAGAGTCAGGATGTGACCTACCTCCTGACAGCTCTGTTACCCAAACATAATTTAACCTGCAACAGTTGGGGACTAAGCGCCTTGCTCAAGGGCACCTCAGTGGTGATAGTGATGAAGTGCCAAGCCCTGCCCCCCAAGATTTATTCTGCCAAACCACAGATCTGACCACCAAGCTACTGGTCAACAGCCCACTTCACTAATGTTTAATTCACCCACAATGTCATTAACACACTCATTGATGCTTTGCAGTAACTCTTCCCCATTTTTCTGTCTTAGAGTTTAAAACAACAAATTCACATTCACAACATGTTTGCAAGTTTCTGGGTTTACATTTTGCACAGCGCAGCTTGTCAGTGCAGCATTGTTCAATGGCTAACTCTCAAGTTTCAAATTTCCGAGCCTCTCAGCAGCACATGAACGTGTCAGGATAAACTCTCTCTTATGAATTCCCAACCTCAGGTTTCAGATATAGTTAATTTGTATGGCACAAACTGAATCCATTGTCCTACAAAACAAACTGCAACTCACAACAGCTGTCTTTGCATAATACAGGTTTATTGATCAGTGTTATTCAATGTTGTCAACGTCATCCTGTCACAACAGAAGCCCTGCTTTGGTTCTACTCTGGTCATCATTTTCTAGTAAGATAAATGTTTATGAATAAAATCATGAATAAAAAAATTGATTTTAACTCATCCCTCCCTGTATGTGTTTCACAGTAAGACATTTAAACATTAACTATTAACCATGTGAGCAAACCTTTGCCAATGGAAAAAAAAATATACAGTATGAATTCTATATATACACTCTAACACATACACACATATTCACATATTGCTGATATGCCACAGGAGGAAGTTTGGGGTTCAGTGTCTTGCCACCTGGTATCATGTGAATTAAGCTGAATACCTAATTCATGTGAAGAAAACCTTGACTACAAATCAAATTCCACTTCTTTACTACAGCTACTACTACTTGCATTTTGCATGACTGCATCCGACACGAGTATGCATGCAATGCATACCTCACAGAAAGACTGTCTATAGTCTTTTCTGTGCGATGTAAGAGAGTATCTAGAGGGGCGAGCAGCAGCTCACGCCTCAGTCCCAGCGCGCTGAGCTGACAATAAAACAGAGGAAGCTCTCGGTGGAGCCTACAGGTGTGCTGCATTGTCTTTCCTCTGTGACAGCCCTGAAAGGAGAACACGCTACTCACTGTGGCGAGCCTGATTGTAGTGGCGTTATCGACCAGCTCCCTGGTGTAATTCCCAGATACAGAGTGGCAGAGACAAACGCAGGTGAAAAAACTCGGAATCTTTTATCTCCACCGAGCAGCCGACGGCAGGGTGAGAGTTCTCCTTTCCCTCAAGCCAAAACAGTGAATACTGGCAGGGACGCAGCTGTTATGTACTTCTTCCCACTAATCCAAATACATGCTTTAAACTCAGTCAGTTGTTGTGCATGTAGATCTGTAGAGAAGAACATCAAGTCAATTTTAAGACCAGCCTCAAAAGAGATCCAAGTGAAGACGGAGACCAGAACAAATCGAGATCACAACAGACACAAACACTGTGGTTTCAAGACTTCCGTATGCACAGAGATGCACTACTATGTTCAAATCAATTTGGTGTACTTTTCAATCAATTTATTTATTTATCATCAATTTGATGATAAAAAAGACAACTTTTACATGCACAGGATTCCATGGGTAAATATGAATAATATCACCATCTTTTTCCCTTAGTCCAGATCAAAGAGAAAAAATGTTACATTGATACATTTAGCTCTTATCTGTTCTATTACATATGATCCAGCTGTTGTAAACCTGAAGTCAATGTGTGGTCCACAATGCACCTGGACCAATAAAACTATGCCATAGGAAAAAGCAAGGGAAGCAAATGATGTGGGCTTTTCAGCTGTATGATGGTGAAAATCTGACCACACAGCTCTCGATGGTGTATTTAAGGGACTAAGCTGAAAGAAAAAAAGTCAATAAATGGATGATGGATTACTTTTTGTTTGATTAGATTTTTAAATATATTTAAGTATTATATTAAACCCCAGTAAACCTGCAACATCACTGTTATTGATATTTGTACAGGGGCCTCGACACTGTACAAAGCCAAGCTTCATTGTTCAGGATATGATAGATCGTTCCATGGTAAATTTGTACGTAGACCTTTTCCTTATGATATGAATTAACAGAGGACTGAGATTCACAGTGGAGTGACACCATGCAGGTCTGAAGGTGAGTGAAAGTGTATTAAAGAGCACCAAATTCAACTTTTATTATGTGCTTGGATACCTCTCTGCTCTTTCTTCATATCCTCCTCTGTCATGCCTTTTCTTTCGCCTTTTGCTTTTTTCAGGCACTGTCCTATTCCTTTGCTCCCCACCCTCTTCACTTTGTTGTCTCCTTTCTCCCTTTTCTTTCTTTTCCTGCCTTTCATTATGTCTGTCTCATTCCATCTCCACTCACACCACCTCCATCTCAGCATTGTGCCTAGCGCTCTAGCCTTCCAAAAGAGGGGGAAAAAAAACAGGAAAATGGCAAATCCTGCAGCCTCTTATGGCATTCATGTTTACCAACCCATAATGCCGCTCTCAGATTTGTTCAGCTCCCAAGATCGCTCCTTGTGTGCATGTATCCCTCCACCCCCCCAACCCTCCACCTTTCCCTTATCGCCCAACAAAAGAGGTGGATGCTGTATTTTCAGCTGCAAAACCTCATGCAATGTTACTCCCACAGCCTCCATCCCCCAATTGTTATAGTGGTAAGTACGCTGAAGCATCTCACCGCTTCCTGCCTCTAAACCTGGAGACTAATAGGGGAGTCTGCCAAATGCTACATAGAGAGAGAGAGAGAGAGAGAGAGAGAGAGAGAGAGCGAGAGAGAGAGAGAGGCCTGTCAATGTTGCATCCACACAACCACTAACTCAAGATTAGGCACCGCTCTGAGCTGGGAGGGATTTCTTTTACCTCGATGGGTGGTGGTGGGGAGGGTTTAGGTGAAGGTGACGGCGGAGAGGAAATGACAAAAAAAGAAATATAATCTGCATCTATTCATCATTAAAGAACAAAGTGGAAAGTTACAGATGTCACTGCTGGGTGCTTCACTGATACCTTGCCAATGCTGGATGGATAATTGAAGTGTGGGGTTTTTCAAAAGGGATGTGCATAGGAGGAACTTATAATACCCAGGTGGAATGAAAGGATGTGTGTTATGTCTGCCAAAACACTCTAGCCAGTGCTTTAGGTCTCTTTAGGAGCTGAGCACAGAGAGCAGAGAATGATATTTGCCAGTTCTTTGTAAATTTAACTCATCCAGACAAACCTGCAATCCAGATACAAGAGCAGTGTATCTTAGAAAGGAGAAAAAACATGAGTAAACTTGGCCCTGCAGAACAAGTATATGCAGTATATCTGACCTGGCCCATGAAATGAAGTGCATTTAAATGTAACTTTTAAATTACCAACTGAAAATAACTGAATAACTGAAAATAGCCCACATATGTTCTGCTATAGCATGCAAATTCCTTTTGTAAACTAAATAACTCTTATCTTTTTGGTTCTGTGAGTATACTCTGCCTGTGTATACTGTAGCCCTGATCTAGAGCCATGTTCTGCATCATCTCCCAGAGGTTGGACAGTTCACCAGGATGGTCATAAAATTCGCGAGATGTAACATGCAGAAAATACAAATTCACAGGATGGTAGGACATTTTCTTAATGAAGATTATATGATGGTAAAATAACAAATCAAAGATGGTGCAAGGTGTTCTCCCTTACCTAGGATATAATAATAGGAGAGCACCAGAGAATACATAAACACATTGGAGGCTCTTATCACAGCTGGAAAACAAAAAGATGTCTGACTGTGAATGATGGAGAACAGTTCAAAAAAACAAAATAAAGAAAAAACCTTGCATTTCGGAAAAAAATGCTACCTATGTCCTATGGTTAAATGGATGCGTTATTTTAAAATTGCTCTTTGATTCACATCCCATGGCACAAGTATTATATCATTTCCTGTTTGTATTATGCAGTTGAGTGTGCTGATTTCTTGTATACTAATAAGTAAAAACAGGATGCAATAAATTCTTGTGTATAGTATATGTACTGTGTATAGTTGGTGTGTACACAGCAAGTAATTTAGCTTCCATCCACCAGGAGACCTGCATCTTTGAGTTTGCATGGCTTCATAAAGACAATCAAATAATTCAGATTTAAAGTGAATTTTCATTCACCAAGTGTTTTTTCATTTGCTGATGTTGACCCTGACCCCAACCCACATTACTGCAGCCATTAGCTAATGTCTCCTCATATCTACTAACAGAGACATGACTCTTGTTACATCATGGCTTGCTGAGTGACCAAACAAACACTGGGGAGAAAGTAAACTAATAGCTAGTTAGCTAGTCAGCATACTGAAGAAGTTAAAACTAAAACAGGCAATATACTTTTAATAGAGTATGGTGAGATGCCATAGATGCTTGAATGACTTCTGTTTATTTTCTACCTTCTCCCTTGTTTACATCTTCTCATTTCCTGGCAATTTTCCCTGTGTGAGATTACTCTCCACACTCAGCACGGCTGGTGGTTTCTTAGACCAAAACAAGATGTGCCGTCGACTGAATTTCAATTAATACACCTCCGGGATTTTCTTCACTTGATAGAAAGGTCTGTAAAACAAATTAGTTTGGCAGCTTGCTCTAAAAATAGGAGAGGCACTGAGGATGTGAGCAGGAAAAACTAGGAGCAAAGAGGTCCTGAATAGTTATTTGTTTGAGCTAGAATGGCTTTTTGTTTCATCTTGTTTGTAATATACATAACCATCATGAATATAATGTGTGTGCATACATATACACACAAGCAGACTCGTGTACAAAAGAAAACAGAGGCCCAGTGCATGTTCAGCAACACAAGGGAAGCTGGGCAGCAGCCTGCATGTACACACTGTTTGTTTTGGACTCAGTACCATCTCATTTACACGTGTTAATTGCAGCTAATTGGTTCTAATTAGATGAACAGGAAACCCTCTGGGACCACTCATACCT
The DNA here is from genome assembly GCF_001640805.2 of Lates calcarifer. Taxonomy (NCBI): domain Eukaryota; kingdom Metazoa; phylum Chordata; class Actinopteri; family Centropomidae; genus Lates; species Lates calcarifer. Next base: position 27,144,954 of record NC_066853.1, read on the forward strand.
TTAATTTGAAGTAAATATCATTAATTAACATATGCTAATTCCAAGCCAATTAACATTGATTAAGAGATGCCAGCAACAAGGGGGGAAAAGCTACCAACTATCAGAAATTACTAATGACTCAGCAAGAGGGGAGAGAGGAAACGTCACTTTGGACGTCAGGCAGTGTGGGCCCAAGTCCAGGCATGACTGGCAACCTTGGCCCCTGGTCCTGCCACCCAGCATGGGGTCACACTGTGACCACTGCCATGGCTACCATTCCTGCCACGCTCACTGTACTCAAAGTGTCTGCCATGTACCATACTCACTGTGCCCACCATCTGCCAGCCCCACTGTGCCCACCACACCCGCCTACCCACTGTGGTTTCCATGTGCACCCTGCCTAGCGTACTCATACCCAGCAAATCCCTCACAATCACCTTTCTCACTACACTGTCGCCCATACCTGCCATATCCACCATACTTGCCATGTTTGTTTTACTCACTATACCTCTCAGTATACCCAGCATACTTGACCATACTAACTCAACCTGCTTTGCTTGCCATACTAAAGGTGTCACACTCACTGTGCTCACTGTGCTCACTGTACCTATTGTGCATGCTCTGTGGTACACCTGCACAGGAAGCATCCCCGCTGGCTCTGCAGACAGAGGGCATGTGTCTGCCAGGCGATTGAACAGGAGAGATTAGAGGGCTTACTGCTGAGAGAGGGAACAGAGAGACAGAGCGGAGGAGGGGGACAGAGACACAGAGAGAGAGAGGGATGGAGTGAAACAGAAGGAGAGAGACAGTGATGATGGGGATGAAAATTTGAGAGTGGTGCAACATACTAACATACACTAACATCATATAGATATAGACAGTACAATTAGTCAAAATATAACTGATTATGACTCATTACAGTCAAACGAATCTTGTCATCATATGTCATCTCAAACACAGAGATTTAATTTTAGATACAAAACCGTTTTTTGGGGGGGGTATTTTTTTACTAAAAAAAAAAGGAGAAAAAAGGCCATTTTAGAATTTAGGAGTGAGAAACCCCAGAGACAAAACCAAAAAGATGAACTCTGTATCTTCATGAGTGTAAATCACTTTATTAATGAAGGCCAAGTATCATACTGGCTACTGGCTATAACCATCCATCCATCTGCTTTTTACACTTATTCTCATCATATCCCTGTTAAAGGTCAGCTAGAGCATATGCTAGCATGCACTGGGCAACAGTTAGGCAACCATCCTAGACAGGTCACAGAGTTAACTATATTACTAACTGTACTAACATGCATCTCACACAGTCATACATCACATCACATTGAACTTAAACTACAGTTTTATGTCAATAAAATTTTGGGGAGGAAAGTTAGCTGACAGAGTAGTATAACTGTATATGGCTGGTCAAGTTTTAACAGCTAGTAAATGGCTGACAAGGAGCCACATGAGGCTGGACCATAGTAGGTATGGGCATATATGTATGTAGATTTCTGGAATGAGAACATCAGAAAAAGAGAAGAAAAGAAGGCTGATAGGGATTCTTCTGAAACAGAGCAGTTGTAATTGATCAACTGTACTTTTATTGGACAATATTATATAAGTTTTATATGCCAAAGGAAAACAAATGTTTAGAACATTGTTAAAGTGAAAAAGTAAAAGCATTGAGACTGTCATGTGGTATCAAAAACTATTAACAACATATTTGAAGCAGGAAATCAACAAAATAACCCAGTGACTGCCATTGACAGCCTGTGTAGTACTGATCAGTTGTACAATAAAATTGCAATGAGCTTAAAACAAAAAGTCATAGCCATCAACTCAAATCTAGATGACACTGATTGAACAGGATCAGTTAGATCAGAATCATCTGATCCAAACTCAGTGTGTGTGTATTCATGTAAGGATAATATGCAGGTCAAGCAAGCAAGCCAATGTGTGTCTGTGAATTTGTGTGCATGTGTGATAGTTATGAGACTTAAGGGGGCTGAGCATTGGAGGGTAGTGGTTGTGTGTGTGTGTGTGTGTGTGTGTGTGTGCATTGCTCCCTGTAGGTGTGGGCAGTGCCACATTGCTGGCTGCCAGGCTGCCCACCGAACCATCTGACACACATTCACACCTCGGCCACCATGCCCACAAGCACATACAGACAATTCGGGCAGCCTGTTTACCCTGTCTGTGTGTGTGTCTTGGAGTCAGACCGATATAGTGGTTTGATGGATATCAGCAGCATTTATCCACATTTGCAATGGTAATTAAATTATAGTTTGAGACATTTAGTGCTCAATGTTGCACTGCTTTTACCACACTCTCCTTTACTTTTTTAAAGTCATTTTGATTCCACACATATGCGAATATGCTATTCAGTATTAGCCTCATAATGCAGAATGCAACTTCAGGGGGTTTCAACCCTAACTCTAATCTTAACCTTAGCCCTAACCTCTTGCAACCTCAACCATTTGATTAACACAACAGCTTTGTGTTTGTCCTGAAATAATGTTCTGATTACTCTGGATAAATCACATACCTCAGTTTTCATAGAAGCTGTTTTTCATAGAAAAAGTGACAAATGGCCCAGATTGAAATCTATGAATTATCCACTTCAGACAACTGTGGACCACTGCTTCTTATTGTGCACATAAGGGACAATTCAAGGACATTAAATGTGGCAGTTGACAATAGAGCTGTTGATGACAGCTTCCAAAAACTGAAGTATATGAGTGGCTTAGAGAAAGGCAAAAATTATTTTCTTCTTATTTTGAGAAATAAAGAACATAATTTGTTCAGTCAGTGTTTCCTAACCTCAAGGTAAACAAGACAATGCTTCCATCCACAAAAGTAGAAGATGCCTTGGGTGATCACCTTGAGTATTTTTGAGAATACTTTTGGAATGTGAAATACAAAATGCATATGGTGGAAACTAGAGCAGATTATGGATTCTTCAGTGTAGTACTTACCCATGCAGTCATTGCTGGTTAAGTCCAAGTCAAGTCCTGATTCTACAGCTGTCAGCGAACATCCAAAATGCATCAGGAAGCTAATATAAACTTGGTAAACCTGTAAATTAACAAAATAATATTGACAATAAGCTAGAGTTATGCACAAGCCTAAAACACAGTATGAGCATTTTTAAGACCTGAGCTGACTGAACATGACTGGTAATGTCAAGACACCAACTCAAGTGAAGACCATATTTTTCTCCAATTAATTCATTGCTGACTTTAACAAGGTAATGCTAATTCAAGGTTAGTGCTAATGACACTCTAATGTGGAAATTCCCAATTGGACAGCTATGTCATCAGTGATAAAGGAGCCAGGGTTTGAACTTCTTCCTCAAGTTTTCTTTTTTCATACAACTATTTCTGTCACTTTTCCCATTTCAAGCTGAGTGTAACACTATAATCCTGGCAGTCAGTATGGCAGTTCAGAACAGCTATAAACACTTTAAGACATGGCTGGATGGCATTTCTTATGAACTAGCTCTTTTTGAGTATACCCCGTCCTTTATGCCTCTGAGACACTACACTCAGTGTACTCATATAGGGTGCTTTCATAGGTCTTTTGTTGGAGTAACTGGTTAGTTGCAACATATGTGAACATACACAGGTACATGCCCTGCCATGCCATGTTGTATATTTGTGTGTTTGTGAGATAATGCATGTGCTCATGTCAATGACCAGGCCACTATCAGAGGAGGGTGACAGCCAGTTGCTTAATAACAAATCCTTCAAAGGCTGTCTGAAGTCACACACACACACACACACACACACACACACACAACTGCCACATGGACAAGAGACTAAGACAAAGACGACTAGGAAATGAGTAAGAGACAGAATGAGGCAGACGGGGAGAGAAAGGACACTGTTGTTGACAGTCCTCATGAATATTTAGCAGGACTTGTTGGAGTAAAGATAGCGGTTTTCTCTTTGTGTGTACGTGTTTGTGTGTGCGCACGTATGTCCACCGAGTCTGTGGCTTGTGTGTCTATTTTGACTTTGTGTGTGTGTGTGTGTGTGTGTGTGTATGGGTTTGTATTTGCGTGTGTTTGCATGGTAAAACCGATTTCTCAAGATTGTATTTGTGCATTTTTGTATGTATCTGCTCTTTTTGTACACAAGTGTGTGTGATGGTCATGGTGACTGCTATTCAGATGGTACGAACAGTGCCTCTACGTGCCCCTAAATCCCCATCCTGTGAGTGTGTGTGTCTTTGTTTTAAAGCAAAAATGATTAGCAGGTCAAACATGCAGGTTCCTTTGCTAAGCAAGTTTGCCTGCATGTGTCTGTGTCTGTATGTGGATGGGGGTGGGGGGATGGGGGTCATAAGGAGGGGTCTCCCCAGCATTTTGTCATGGCACACTTGACAAAACAAAGACAACTCACTTTTCTGGTCCTCTGCCACATTTGGTATTCAGGAACAAGTCGGGGCTCTGGCTGCAAGGGCCCGATAACACCTTCTCTCTCCCTCTTTTCCTCTCTCTCTTGGGTGCTGTGGTGGTGGTGGAGGGCTTGTGGGTGGGGGTGGGGGGTCCGTTCACTCCAGACAGACCATGCTATTTGAATGCAAAGTCTCAGCTGCTGCAAATCCACCCCTCCTGCCCTCCTCCAATGCACCACCACCCTTCTATTATTTTGTCGGATTTCACAGCTATTTTTGGATGGGCAGGCTAAGCCGTCCAAGGATCTCCACTGGAGATATGTCATCAAAACTGGGCTGCTACCCCATGTGGCCATTTACATAAAAATTAAAGAATTATATGCAGAGAAAATGGGCAGCGAATGAATGAATGAATAAATAAATGAAAAATGTATAAATTTCCTCCTAGTCAGCCATCTCCTGGTTCTCTTTTTTTCTCTTTAGTGATAGAAAGTGACAGAATGAGGCTGTTAATATCTTATTGGATTATTTGTTTAGAATTGAGCCTAAACATGTGTTTCCAAATGATTTACAGGAAGACAGAGATGTGAACAAGCAATGAGTGATTTGTACAGGATGAGAGTGGACGTGGATGTCGCTTGCCTAAGTGGCCTCGAGGTGTCGCAGTGGTTCATGTGCATGTTACTTTTTTGGCTTGTTGAGTCCAAATGTGATCTATTCCAAAGCTAAGAGGAAATGCTGACCACATGCTGTGAAGCAGGAAGCAGTCAGTGATGCAATGCTTTCAAATACAAAGCAGGTGAATATGAAGAGCAGACTCTCCAAAGTTCAATTTATGTTCTTCTATAATCAGCTTTGAATGTCTCAGAAATGTGCAAGGTGACAATTTACCCAACTGTGTAACACTGTCCTCCATATCCACATGGCCTTATGAACCAGGAGCACATTTCAAAGTAAAAGCACTAAAAGGCTATGATTTCATGTCATAAAAGACAATTGAATATATAATGAAATGTAATCTATTGATTTTGTGTACATGGTTGCAAGTGTGACATTTTTTTCATTACACTGAGCATGACTTTTAAACTCATGTATTTAAATTGGAAATGTATTATATGAACAAAATGCTACATTCATTAACAGCAGCAGAGGTGCAAGGAGGCAGGTTGCTGAGGAGGCAAGCAAATGACCATCACCATGAGAGACCATGGTTTGCATCCAGAATTCGATCTTTCTCTAATCTTAACCAAATGCTGTATTTGCCCAAACACAATATGAAGTGTGATATTGCTGTAGTCATCACCAAAAAGGCAATTCCTGTTCATGTAGGTAGCTTAATGAATCAGTACATTAAATGTAGTGAGCATGTGATGATCTGGGTGCTGGCTGTCCTACATGAACAATGAACAAATCTGTTCAAATGTAATCAGTTGATGACATTTAATGAATATTTCATGAACTTCTGACTGAGCTCCAGAGATCCTGTGTGAAGATGAGAGAAACTTCTAGAAGGATAACCTTCATTGTAAAACTCCACCAATCTGGATGTAATAGCAAGGTGGCCAGATGAAGCCTCCCCCATTAAAAGACACACGAAAGTCCACTTGGGGTTTGGAAAAAAAGCTCCTGACGGACTCATGTGAAACAAGACTCTTTGGTCGGCTGAAACCAAGAGTGAACTATTTGGCCTCAATTCTGTGTGTCATGTCTGGAGAAAACAAGGCATGATGTTTATAAATGGTTGTCCCTCTGGAAGTTTCCCCCATCTTCACACAGGATATCTGGTTGGAATACTCAAAAAGCTTGATACGTTTCGATTTTCGTCACTGGTACATCCAGGGGTAAAATAACACTACCAACACTCACACACAACTGTGTATTTAAGTAAATTATAGAATCAGTAAAGCAGCTGGGAATTTGACAATAAACTCACGTACAAGAGATCTACCGCAATTCCTTCATCTGTTTTGGACAAGTACAAACCCATACACTCTACTAGACTCAATAGATGCTGATAACAGTTTATAAATAGTGAAAATTAACATTGTCCATTATAAAGATTAGTGCTTTTAGCAGTCTTGGTGTTTTTTTTTTTTTTTTTTTTTTTTTTTTTTTCCCACATTCTATCCTTTAGTAGATCAAATATTACTAAATTAATAAAATAATGGAAAGTATGAGAGTGATAACAAAGCAGACAACACCAACACAGGAAAAAGTGCAGTCATACTATAATTAGTCAGGAGATAGTTTAAATGATATAATTATATCAGCTTCATACACAGTCAAAACAGACATATTGATCTAACCCTCTTTCCCCTCATGTAGTGAAGGAGCAAGTGTGGACCTGCTGATGTAGTGGGACTCATGCTGCTCACTGTTTCTGACTCTGTGTCATCTCTGCTTCTATTTGCAAGGTGTTTATTCTGTCAACGACTTGGGTGTTTGCCCAGCTGGCACAGATTCTGGCTCTGGCAGCGCCAATGCGCCACCTCCCCTAGGGGGCAGAGGGATCTAGGGCCTCATGGACTCGTAGAAGTGGAAAGGGAGGGTTGAATGGGAGGAGTTACCAGATCTAAATAGAGGGTGCAAGATGCCCATCCTCCCTCCTCCCCCTCTCACCACCCCTCTGTGCCATCTCCACCCTCGTGCCCCACACTCTTTACCAGAGAGCATGTGCAACGTCTGCTGAGGCAGTGACAACGGCAAGCTGACCTGCCTGAGCGTGTATCGATGCCATTCCAAAAGCTGCAGCTACCACCATCAAGGCACCCTCCCACCCACCCATACCCCCTCCCCCAGCCAAAGTGGGTCGGCTTAGCTCCCACATAATCCCTATTGACTGCCTCTTGCTTTGTCTGCCAATTCCCAGCATTGGATTTGTCTCACTCGATGATGCGCTCCACTCCACTTCTCCCACATTAATCCATACTGTTATTACTTTTCAATACCAACACTAATTATTGCCCTCCCCACATACCCATCCAACACCACCCTGACATTGCCACACATACCGTTTTGGACGTAAAACAACAGCAAAATAAGAACAAATGAGGTAAGAGCCATTGACAAGAGGCCAAGGATGACAGCAATGCAGTTAATTCTATCCTTTAGCTGCTGATGACTCAACTGGCGGCTGCAAAGGGAGTGTGAAATGCAACGTGGCATACAGTGCTGGGCGAGGCAGCATGGTGACACGAAGAGGCCATCCTCGCTTGCTGCAATCAGAGACATGGCAACTTTGAGGGACAACCCACATGTGTCTGTCTGTCACATATCCTCTATTTTTTCAGGTTTTGCCTCTATTCATGGTGCACTTTATCACTCTGTTTTTTGCATTTTTTGCATTGCAAAAATCACATGTCAATCAAACATCTCAGTCATTCCTGTGACATCTTTTTCCTTAGGTTTGCTGTACTGTGTACTGGAGTTTTTGTGGGTAACACTATTTTCTTTGTCTGTCCACCCATGGTGGCTGGTGCTGCTGGTACATGTATGAATAGCGACTGGATTTCAGAATCACAGAAAATATATTACACCAATTAAAAGAAAACTGAATAATTTTCTATACTGACACTGTCTGACTGAAATTATTATTGAACACACACAACATCAGAATGTTTAGACAGAATTTCCATTGAAAAACCTTTGTATGGGTTATTCTATTGTATTACATTACAGTTTTCAGTAGCTTTGGAGAACAGCACCACTGTTGTACTTTCTAAAGTATTTCTTAAAATACCATCAATGCTAACCAAAGCAGAATGTAGATCATTTGAAAAGGCAAAGAACAAACAATAACTGTTTACAACATAATCTATGTTCCCGTATATGACCACAGCCTTACAGGCACTTCTCTCCGGAGACAGAAAGTGATTGCTGTTATTAGCCTGTGGAGCTGTTTCTAAACAGACTACACTGTCCATTTTCAATAATGAAGAAACATTCCAACCAGTGTAACAGTGTAGTTAGTTAGAACAATGGAGATCTATGACACAACAGACTAAGCTAAATCATATTCTGGATACATAGACAGTACTTGCTGGTAGGCCACATTTGTTGCTTTGATCTTTTCATGGGATTTGCTGACAAAAAAAAAAAAAAAAAAAAAAAAAACATAGAAAATTGCAGGCCTTATCCTTTAAGATTAGCATTACCTAGGCTTTGAGAAAAAAGGTCACATCTACCTTAATTAAAAGTGACCCCAAAAAAAAGAAAAAAGAAAAACACCACATGATGTTGACCAAGAGGTACATGCTACAAGGCCCACAATGGACTCACCAGCTGTGACTTCTGCATGAACTTTCTCCTGTTTTTGCCTCCAGACCACTCATCCTGCTCAATGTTTGAAACTTTGAGGAGTGTAGTGAATAGTCTGGTTAAATTTTGCTTTGAGAAAAAAGGTCAAAAGCTTATTGAGAAGTGAAATGTACAAAACTTTCTTCCCAGTCAATTAAACACAATGAAATAAAATTCCCTTACAACCATGTGTAGATGCTTCAAATCTCCTTCAGGTCACCCTGGAAGTTCCTGAACCAGACTTTTTTGTCGTGGTATGTGTGAATAGTATTGTCAGACAACATACGTTTGCAGATGTGTTTTAGTGTGTTTAGTGTGTTTGCAAGTGCACCTCGAATTTAAATCCTGCGATTACACTGTAAGCATTCTAGGGGCTCCATGGGGCTCTGGCCAGGTTTACCTGTCTCCTGGAGCCTTGGTGGTACCCATGCCTCCAGGACAGGTTGTCCATCTGTCACTGATCCCTGATGAGTCCTGTTAAGCAGCTTTGCATCAGGCCCAGACAGTGGTAGCCACAGCTCAAAGAAGCTGGCCAAGCTCTCTGCAGTGTGTGTGTATGTGTGTTTTGGTCGGTAGAGGCCTGGTTTCTGATATCTGCACAAACTCTATATACCCCAACTTTGCTGTAGGCTCAGCTTTGGTTCAAGTGATGTTTGGAATGGTGCTTGCACAGAGGTGTGTGACACTTCTTATTACTGAAATTCAGCCTCTATTGATCAAGGCAAATGTAAACTGTTTTGCACTTTACTTTCTTCATTGATAACAACATTCTTTACAGGTGACAGTAAATGCTTCACCTCACCAGCCAACTACTGATAAAAATTCTCATGAGCTTCATGTTCCCCATGAGATTTTCACATGTAGTGCATTCATTGAGAATCAGTTACATAGTGGCAGATAGGAGGCTGATGTTACTTGCAATTTCTCAAATCTGTCAAATCAATGCGTATAACAACTTTAAACTGAGCATTGTAAATTAAAACTGAAGCATGATTGTGCAGCCTCAGTGCCACACAGTCATCACAGGTTTATTCAGACACAGATTTTAGAGACACTTGACACAAGTTTTTCTAGTCTGAAAACTGAAAGCTGGTGTTTCCATCTCATCACGTGGAGAAGTTATCATGAGGAGACCTGTCAGTCATCTTTTGTACAGCCTCTCTCTCAAGCCAATGCCTGTTGAGCCTTGCCAGTACATGAGTGAAAATTATTGGCTGTCTTTGAGACACTGAAATAATTATTTATTTTTACAATTGCTAACGCACATTTCTCAATACTGAGTTCACTTTTTAAAAACTCTTCACACATTTAGCACAACAGCAGTCAATACTGACTAAACTATGGATCACTCTTGATTGCTTTGACAGAAAATGCATTCAGTGACCACATCTTCCAAGTCAGTCAGTTTTCACAGTCAAACTCAAAAATCACCAAAACTCTGTGTATTTACAGTCCATTTTTCATGTTTACATACTATTCTACATAACCCTAGCCCTAACCCTACCCCAACCTTAACCTTAACTGTTACATTCAAGTTTTAAACCAAACATTGCACAGAATTACTGTAGATTAAACTGCAATTTACTACATTCTGCTATATCTAAGAACAAAAGACAAATACATAAACTCCCAACTGGGACACAGAGTGCTGAGCACCTATTTTCATTCTTTGATGACCTCTATGAAAGTCTTTTACCACATCAGGAATATGGATGAGTGAGGCAGAATCCAGAATATTTTGTATCTGTATGCAACAATGTGGCATTTCAACATTCTCTCCCAGTCAGAGTGGTTTACAGCTCATCCCAGAATGATGCTACCTGATCCATTGCTCAGCCCCATAAAGGAATTCTTTCTGTCATGATGGTGGAAAGCTTATGACAGCCACATGATGAGATGTCCCTCTTGGACACAGTGAATGCTGGATATATCTACAGAAGACTGCTCGGGATGGACCAAAAAGATAATCTCCAGATGTATTTGAAGAAAGGACATAAGGTGCAGTGTTATTAAAAACTTGTGGCCAAATGTAAAAGGGTTTTTTTATCTGTGGCTATCCTATACATATACAATATGTATAGTGAATATGTGTGATATTATATTGCATTGCTGTAATTATTTTAGCTTTGTTTTGTGCACTTGAAAAAAAAAGCCTGTTGAGGCATTTTTGATTCATTTCTGTGACACATACTGTAAGGGAGCACAATCCACACAATTGATTAGTGCCATCGTTGTGATTAAATAGAATCTTTTTAATGCTAAATAAATAAAAGATACTTCAAAGACAAAAAGGAACAATGTTGTAATGCTCCCTGTTGTTAGTGGATTATTTTTAAAGTCAGTGTGTTTTGAGTGAAAAGTTTTGTTTTCTTGCTGAATAAATGTCAGTGTTCTGGTACAAGAGCTGGTGATGAGATGTGTATGAAGGGTTTTGGTTGCAGTAGTGCCTTGTGGGTGTGAGAGTAAGTGTTGCACTGAGCCTCTTGCCGGTATAGAGAATTGTCTAGATAGTGTAGAGGAATGTTGGTTATTAATAGTGACGAAAATACAAATAAGGAGAAATGCATGTATACACATGTTGCATCAATTCACTGATCTGTATATTTTGTAATAAAGTTTGAAATTCGTGCTAATTGTGAGTTTGCTGTATTCTGAGGAACATTTAGTGCATGTATAATTTTGTACGTATGGGCAGCATTTTGTGTTTACAAGTAGGTTCTAGCAAGACAAAACATTGCAAGCAATATAAAATTGCCTAAATTGGTCACAGGTTTTCAAGATACAACAAATATCTCTGTGTGTTCCTTGGATACAGGAACTATGTTGGTAGATCAAGCATTAGCACATATTACTGCCTGAGTAGTAGTAGTGTAGTACTGGTACGGGTAAAAATTAAAGGAAAAAATAGATATTCATTTTGGATGAAGATGTTTTGAGGTATTTTCAAAAGATTTTGTGTGTAAGCAGTTTAGAAAGATTTAAAGTATTATTCCCACAATGGTCAGTGAGTGAGCTGTAGCCCTTACCTGAGCCCTTTTGTCTAAATTTTCTATTTTCTCAAATTGGCACTATGAAAAGTGATCCTACATTAGCTTCTACCAGTTCTTGTCTAGATGAATTGGCATGTTAAAGTGGAAAGAGAAAATCTAAAATCTCAATGAATTGTAGAATGTATATTATCAAGTCTGAGCATGACTGAATTACTGGCTGAAGTGCTGATGTTTTGTGTTGGCTCATATTGAACGCTGAACACAGACACACATACTCACAGAAGATGCAATAGACATGGGAAGAGCCACTTGACCAGCCAGTGCCAAAACAACACACACGCACTCTCCAGGAACAAAACAAAGCAATGCTATGGGAGGATAGCTGGAGCTCCACTCCACTGGCTGAGCATGTATAAAGACAGATAGAAAGCCTGAATGCACACATTCACTCATTTACACACACACTGTGGATTTAGAGGTTCAAGGACTGGAGGTGGGAGCAGACAGACACTTATGCAAGCAGGAATGTGTGTGTGCAAACAGACATAGCCTGAGTGTGTCCAGTCGGTCAGTCACACAGTGTTCAGCCTGGCCTCCATCAGATGGCAGGTTATTTTTAATGGCCAGGTAGCACAGAAAGAGACAGCAAACAAGCTGCCTTTGTCTTATCACCAGCCTCTAGCTGCCCAGGCTAACAACTGCTTCCTTCCTCCAATACACCCACATCATTCCACCTGACAATTCCAATTTACTGTGCAGTGACAAAGTTTGGGTTGTGCCCAACCCATCCACAGAATAAACATGTCATGTTGACTGTCCTTGTCAAAGTGCTTTTTAATGTGTGAAGGCCCGCACACAATTTCTGTTTTATCTATGTTAAAGCATTACTATTTAAACAGTTACGTATGTTCATACATGTACTATTACCGTAGTGTATGTGCCATTTACATACTGGGGAAGTTGGAGCTAAGATAATTCTGTTAATGTTGTTTGGGGGTTATTTATGGTTGGTGTTGGTTTTACATCATAGCTGGGACAAAATGGTGACATGAAAACCAACACTAACAATGGTCTGGACACCAAAATGGCAGAGTCAAGTGTGTCTGCTTTTTCACAGCTGAAGTAAACAAAAAGTAATATAAAATGTCATCAAAGGGATCACATACACACAAACACAACATCCACAACATAACAAATTGAAAACTAATAAGAGTTAGTGGTTAGAATTTTTTTTACAGAACTACAGTGACTGAAGACAGGCCTTCAGAGGACAGTTCACTAGCTGCAGCTACTTGCCATACAGAGTGGACGAGAAGCTACGTCGCAGCACAGTAGCCACTCACAACTTTCCTTCTAGTCTAACTAACACTACATCAAGACCGGCAGGTCAAAACAATACTGACCCGATGGCTGTGTCATTATGGAGCTAGAACAGTGACATTAAAATGGTGAAACCGAAAATAACATTTTGCATCAACAACACCACCCAAACTGAAAAAGGGAACATTGGCATTGAAATATTTGAACTGGAAAAAAGTTGTATTGGCACTGAAACAAGAACTGGCATTATAAAAGGTTTTACTGAAAAATAAAACACAGACATCCAAAAATCTTGTTATATTACTTTATTTTAATATTTTAATGAATTACGACAGTGAATTCAGTGACAGTGAAGTGAATTTTTTTTGTCAGTATTTTTTTGATGTCACCTTATTTCAGATTCAAGTCTGTGTCACTGATTTAATGAGGAGAAGCGGGACATACAGAACCTTTAACCATATTTTTATTATTGTAACCTTGACAACAAAGGTCCTTTTGTGACTTAACCAAACTTTCCATAAGCTTAACTGTGTGTATTATTGTAACCACAGCAATGAAGGTCCAAGGTCCAGCACACCTGTCACCAATGGTGTGCTATTTCAAGAGCTGCTGGTGTGGGTTGTGTCAGAGGGTAAGCACAAACAACTGTATGGTTATGGTCGCCCTGATGTAATATTATGCATAGTACACATTAAAGGGCACAAAGACACAAATGTTTCAATGAATGAAGAAGACTGGTTCTTCTACAGAGCCACTATTTTAAACTAGGTGGTGAATCTGAAAAGCAATACACATGAATTGTTTTGGTTATTTGTCCCAAAATAAAACTGTGGTGATGTAGTTTCAAAACAGTCCAAGCCTCCAGTCATTGACTGATTTTTTTCATTCTGTCTGTCTACTTTCAGTGACAGTTTTTTTTTTTTTTTTTTTTTTTGTATCACTTATCAGTTTCAAGGCATGCTGGTGGGTGGAATATAAACACTCTCTACACCTTGGCTAGACACACACAGGGAGAGAGAAAACCACCTTTGACAGGTGTTAATTTTATGTAATTTTGCTGATATGATGTCAATATGACCATCAACAGATCTTTTCCTAGTCTGTTTTTGCTTGGAACCATGTACATCATCATCTTTTATGAAAAATAGGGGAGACCCAGAACTCTAGCCAGGCTTACACTTCAACATTTAACACCTTCTAACAGCAGTGTTTGAGAATATACTCATACATTTCTTTGCTCTTACTAAGTTTTAGATTGGTGTTTGGGAAAAGTAACATATTAATATTTTTAGCTTCAAGCTGATTACACTTGATTGTTACCTTCGAAAACAGCCTCTCTGTAGGAACAGAGGTTTCAGTATTCCAAAGTATCTTTTTGTCAATTTGCAGAGCACAAAAAATGCGCTCTCATTTCTTTCCTCCAAAGCAAAGGGTCCTCAGTCCTTGCAATCACTTTTTCTTCCATCTATCTGTGCATTTCAATGTATCCATCTGTTTTTGCTGAGTGATTCCTCTGAAAAACCATTACAGGTGTGTCAAATGTCTGCCATAATCCTTCGTCAGATGTTGAATGGTCTTGTTCCATCCCTTTCACTGTTTTCAGCAGGTGCCTTTTGTGTCATTGACAAGGCTGTTCCCATAAAAGCATTTGATGCAGTAACAAATGAATCATTGGTTGTTACCTGTCCATCACAACTGCTTAGGGCTTGCATTTCATTGATGAGCCACAATTGAATGGTTTTCATATATTCATTGTCACAAAAGGGTATGTTGTTAAGCCTAATGTCGAAAAAGATGCTGATTGCAAGGTTATTCTTGTGCTCAATGTTTTGAAGCACTTGCATTGCAAACTGTGAAGCCAAAGTGTCACCCTTCTGTCCAGCAGATGTGGTAGCTCTTTGGAGAAGAGACACCAGAGGTATGACTTTTGAAATTACTACATACAATAGCTAAGCTTATGTGGGACCATTCTCCCTCATTCAAGCACAGGGTGTTTCTCCCAAGAAGACAAAGTACTGTTACAATGGTTTGTCATTGGTCATAGAGTCTCTCCAACATGTAAAATACACAGTTCCATCACATCTCTATTGCTGGATTAGTCTGTGCTGTGGCAACTAATTTTGTACTTCTTTTGACTTGTCAGATGCTTTGGTGCTGTGATGGAAAAACCAAACAATAGCAACACATCTCTCCAGGATGGACTCTAAACTCATGTCAACCTTGGTGGAGTCATTCACAACCAAGTTGAGGATGGGTCAAAAACATGGAATGTGTTTCCAGTGGGTTTTCTGCACAGTTGAGACCATATTAATTCCATTGTCTGTAACATCAGCATGGACCCTGTTGGTAATCCCCAAATCATATATTTTTGTGGGGGGTTCAGATATATTGTCTACTGTGTGTTGTGCAGCTACATGGACTGTCTCAAGAGTACAAGCCTGCCAATTCTGAGAAGCAAAATGCCCTGACACAGTCAAATATGCTTCAGTTGTTCTTGCTGTCCACATGTCACTTGTTAAAACCACACTGTTCTTTCAGCGTTGTTTTGACTTGCTCATATAACTTTGAAATTTCACTAGATCTAGATCAGTGATTTCCTATATACAGTACCAGTCAAAAGTTTGGACACGCCTTCTGGTCCATTGATTTTTCTTAGTTTTTATTGCATTTTACATTGCAGATTAATATTGAAGACATCAAAACTATGAAGGAACACATATGGAATTATGTAGTAAACAAAACAGTTTCTAGCATTCTCTCCGTCAGCTTCACGGGATACATTAGGTCACCTGGCATGGTTTACAATTAACAGGTTTTCAATTAACAAATCAAGAGTTAATTTGTGGAATTTCTTGCCTTGCTAATGTGTTTGAGACCATCTGTTGTGCTATGCAGTGGTAGGGTTGATTCACAGCCCTATTCGACTACTACTAATCTGTATTATTGCAAGAATGGGAAAATTTCAAGAACTTTAATGTATCCTCAAATGCAGCCACGAAAACCATCAAATGCAATGATGAAACTGGCTCTCCTGAGGACTGGCCCAGCAAAGGAAGACCAAGAGTTACCTCTGCTGCATTAGAGTTACCAGCTTCAGAAACCACAATTTAACAGCACCTCAGAGTTCAAGTAGCAGACACATCACAACATCAACTGTTCAGAGGAGATTGTGTGAATCAGGCCTTTATGATCGAATTGCTACAAAGAAACCACTACTGAAGAACAAGAAGAAGAAGAGAATTTATTGGGCCAAGAAACACAAGGAATAGGCATTGGAAGGAATGGACCAGTGGAAATCTGATCCTCAGTCTAAACAACCCTTTATAGGGCAAGTGACTATTTTTGGTAATTTCCGCACCCTTTGCAAATAGCCATCCTCCTGTACCTCAATGAGGTCAAGAACCATGTGGTCCTCACTCAGCCATTCAGAAGAGATCACCCTACATCACAGATCACATGACTGTGGCATTCAGCCAATCAGCAGAGACCTGGAGTGCATCTAACTTTCTCTCTCCACTGAAGTCGGAAAAAGACGCTAAAGATGCCCAGCTCACCGTACATTTCTGTACAAAACTTCTAAACTAACCATGGTAAGTTGATGAAACTCACACATTTTATAGTTGAATAGTTGTGCTTAGTGATGACATATGTGTTGTTTGTGGAGGACTTGTGGAAATGAGTGAAATTATGGCATGAAAAATGGAGGCACCATATTTGATCATATGCCCGGTTCACCTAAAAACAGGAGTTCATTAGGTGTGTCCATTTTTGGACATATGCCCAGTGCACCTAACAATACATGCTTATAGAATTTTCTTTATTAAAAAAAAGCAATACAACTAAGGACATTACGTTTTAATGTTGCCACAGGTTTTTATAATACTATACAGTGAGTCAGGGATAATTTTAACCGATTTCTAGAAATATTAAAGCTATAAATAGTGAAAATTTGTGATTTTTGGCAGTTTGTGACCTTTTAACGACTGTTATATTGTGTGAAATTTTTAGGCAATGTCTGCCCGGATGTTTTATGCCAAGAGGAGGAAGAGTGTTGTCGTGCCCGCCCACCCTGCCATCAGTGATGATGATGATGAGGAGGATGATGATGATGTGGCAGACCCTGATTTTGTCCAACCCACCCACAACCAGGACATTCCATGTACAAGTGACACTAACCCCTCTGCCAAGAGGAAACGGATCCAACCTGTGGTGGAGGTGCTCCAAGAAAATTACAATGAGGACACTGAGTACAGTGAGGATGACGACGACGACGATGATGATGATGATGATGGTGATGATAATGTGCAGCCAGCAGTACAAGCCCAGAGGCCAAGGAGATCTGGCAAGTCGGCACCCAGGCCAACCACCTGGCATAAAGTTGACCTGAACAACACAGCCCTTCCTGAATACCAGCACTCTGCCCCAGACTAGATTGACATGCCTTTTCAGTACTTTATTAGGTACTTTGATGCCCAAATCATCAGTCATATAACATACCAAACAAACTTATATGCCGCTCAGAAGGACTTCAACACCACTTTCTCCACCAATTAGAATGAAATAATGACCTTTCTGGCCATCCTCATCTATATGGGTGTTGTTGAGCTCCCCTCTGTTGAAGATTACTGGGCCATGGAAACCAGGGTCCCTCAAGTTGCCAACCTGATGTCATCAAAGAGGTTCAGGCTGCTGAAAAGGGTTATCCACTTCAATGACAACAGTCAGATCCTTGACACCAGTGACTGTTTCTTAAAAGTCCGGCCACTGTTCAGTTTTCTCAATAATGCCTTCAGGCGTGAGCCACAGACCCCCAAACAGTCTGTAGATGAGGGGGTGGTTGCCTACAAAGGGAAGACAGCTGGCAACCTGAGGCAGTATATCAAAAACAAGCCAGACAAGTGAGGTTTTAAGTTGTTTGCAGGGGCCTCTGAGGATAGCTTCATCCATGACATTGTGCTATACCAGGGCAAAACTACCCTGGAGGCCCATGATGTCCCCCTGACACCTGAACAAAAAGTGCTGGGTGCCCCCAGCCAGATTGTTGCTGTCCTGGTGAGTACCATGTCCTCCCCCACCACCACCACAGCCATCTTTGCTGACAACTTTTTTACCAGCATGGAGCTAGTGCGGTACCTCAGAGATCAGAATTGCAGGTACACAGTGACAGCAAGGGACAATAGAATCAGAAATCCTCCACTCAAGTCCATCAAGGAGATGGAGAAGAAGGCTGTACCCCGTGGTACTTATGATTATGTTACCAGTGATGATGGGATACTGGCCGTCAGATGGAAGGACAACAGAACAGTCATTCTGCTGTCAACAGACATGGGGGTGGAGCCGATGTCCTCAGTCATCATATACCATGCTGCGTTTCCTTTCTGCCATTCTCAATCTCTCATGTCTGATGCAAAGGTCTGTGACTGTGTGCTGCTGCATGCTTGGTTCTCACAGTCATGTGATATGGGCCAGTGAAAATGTCAGACCTGTTTTGCCACAAAAATTCTACAGTAATACTGAAAATGTCTAGTGGTAATACAGCCATGCACATTTTGTATATATTTGATTTTTCTATCAATGATTTTTAAGAGGAATTGATACCGAATGAGTAGCTTGTGAATAGCGAAGTATCGATCCCTCAGGATTGACTCGTCTGTCCCTAATACACTTCTGCTTCATGGTGAAATCGCTACGGAGAAGAAGCAGCAGAAGAAGTGTGCTTTGTAAATTCATCTGCCAGGGTCAGACTGGCAACACTAAATTCTACTGCACAGTTCTGAGGACATTCAGTGCAAACAACCTGAATTGTGGCGTGATGGCTATCTGATGCTCCATCATGACAATGCACTTGCTCACAGCACGTGCAAGTTTGTGGGCCAGACCAACACAGTTGTCACTCCCCACCCCTACTGAAGGGTTGCTGTTTTGACACAGTGGTGGAGATCCAGTGTGTGTTGCAAATGGTGTTCAACTTGCTTACAGAACGGGACTTCCAGGGATTGCTCCAAGAAGAGGCATGGTTGCTGGGAGCAGTGGTTTGCTTCAGTGGGTGATTTCTTTGAAGGGGACAGCAGCCAAATTTTAATCTAGTATGGTTTTTGCTTGTTAAAGGTACAGTCTTTTAGCTTTTTGATTGCATCTAATATAACAAGTCCAAGTTGAACAATGATATTGGACTGTAAACTGCTGCTAATGCCAGGTCTCCAATTGGATATGACACCACACTACCCATAACTATACCATAACATGTAGCATACATTGGCAGCACAGAAGAGCAAAGTACTGATCTGATCGGGTCTTTTATCAGAAAGGTCATACCCAGAAAGGGACACAGATAGGTACAGACACTAAGAGTGAGACAGATAACACAACTAAAACAATAATTGTAGGGGAAATGTCTTTATTTGTTTCTCACATCAACAGTACAGCACTTTGACATGTGAAAGAGCTTCTTCCACTTTACTGCCACTTCCTCTCAGATTCCGTTGAGTAACAGATCAGCATCTGACTTAAAATACAGGGTTTCTGAGGTAGGTCTATTGTATGAACACATGTGTGTCTATGTGTCTTTTTGACTCTAAGCAACCTTTCCTTAACATCAGTAATGGTAGTGTGTCTGTGTGTGTGTGTGTGTGTGTGTGTGTGAGGTGGTTGTTCTGTGGTAAAGTAGCAGTGTGTGCATGGATGAATATTGTGGTGGTGAGTTGCGTGAATGTGGTGTGTTGGGGGGGAATCAAGGTGCAGTGGAGCAGATAGCTCAGCTCTATGCATACTAAAACCACCATCGCCACCGGCAGCAAAGATAGAGCTGTGGGGTGGAGGGGGCAGGGAATATGGGTGGGGTGGTGGTGGGGAGAGGGGTGTTGGGAGGGAGGCAAGGGAAGGAGGGAGCGACATAGCACCCCAGGGAGACCCTTCCTTATCGCACCTCTCGGCTCAGTTTATCTGATTACACACAACTGAGAAGACAGAGGTAGAGAGAGGCAGAGAAGTAGAGGAGAGAGTGAAAAAGAGGGTGAAGGATGTGGAGTACTAAGGATTGGAGGTGATGGTCAAAATTAGTCAAATTCTTCCTCCCATTGATGCAAGCAGAAAGATATAGGCTTTAGTGGTATTTGTAAATCATTTCCTTATTCAGCATTTGACTGTTTTAATGTGATTAATATGTCTGAGACATTATTAATGGTGACATGTCAAATTGTGGCTTTCCTCTGGCACTGCTATAGTCCCACAGCCAGACCAGGTCCACACAGTTTGTTTAATGGCTCAGAACTAGATTCAGAAAGTTCCACTGTCATTGGCTACCCATTAATGTTAATAATGCACACTTCCCACCAAGAACAACAGTTTTCAGCACAAAACCAACAAAAATAAACTCTTTGGCATCAATCCTTTTCCTTTTTTTCAGCTCAGTATCCTCACAAGTTGCATGTAAACAGGAACTTGTTTACAAGAAAACAAATGGGATCTTTATGGCCCTTTTACCAGCCATCACCATGATCTCCACCCAGCCATAACTACGTTTTGTTTATCAGGTGTTCTTTGTCCGACAGATGAATGGAGGTTCTCAATATACAGGCTTTGTCCCAAATTGCAAATGAGAGAAGCAGCTCAACTCCATTAAGTTTTTGCTGGTGGCTCTACACAGCTGAAGGAGAAAGATGATCTTCTGTGAATTGCTGTCTTTATTCAAACAGCATTAGGGTTAAGAAAAGACAGTTTTTGGGCTCATGCTATCATGAGGGACAGGCAGAAATAATGGGTTAGAAACTTTTCAATCAAGACATACCAGGCATCTGATAGGAAAATTGTATAATTTAATAATCATCATCACGTGTTTTACCTATGTTGTATGGCTGCAACTCTTCAATTTTGCGGTTTCCCCCTGACTGAGCATGACCTAATACATAGCTGTTTTTATCGAACGTAAAAAGAGAAACTTTGTCAAAGATTCTGCTCCAAGCCATCCCTTTATTTTATCAAGAAGTTAAATAAACAAACAAATAAAACAAACAAACAAATCTATTCATGTAGCTCTATGTTCTGATATGACCATTGTGATCCTGCTAGACCTTGTGCTTGCTTGTTATTGTCTGGAGTAAAAGAACTGCATATCTGATACCTTTGCATCAGTTCACAGATCCATAAAAGTATTTTAAAAAATTTGTCATCACTGCTGACATCAAATCTGACATCTAATGTGAAAATATGAATAATATTTGAAAGCTTGAGATGGGTTTGTAACATGTAAACAGTACTTGAAGAAGTATTTAGATCCTAAAATAAGATTTGGAAGTAAATGCACAGACATATTACCATCAAAATATTCAGAAGCATTGAAAGCAAAGTATCCACTATGCATAAATACCCCTCACAAAGTATTGTAATGTGGATTTATAAATGCTAATCTTAATAAAAACTCATGCGTTTCTCTCTGTTTGATTTTGGTCCAGCTGCCCTGCAGTTTTTGTCGAGAGGGTAAGTAGTTGAATGACCATTTGAGGACAGATATCCTAGCATCCCCCAAAGATACTTGATAGTGGGTTATGTCTAATCAATAAATCATTAATACATGATTTTGTTCTTTAATAAATGTACCTTTAATAAATGTACTAATGAATGCTTGAAAAAATATGGCTTACAACAATGGCACACAGCATTTTCTTGCAGCTGGGTAAGATGAAGTTAATCCTACCCATATTATAAATGACAGTACATCATATTGTGTAACCTGATTCATAGCTGTATTATATGATTAGTGTCTCAACCTATATAACCCTCATGTGATAGTGATGTCATCAGGGTTCTCTCAAGTTGGGCCTGACGCTCACTTATGGAAAGACTGTATTGCAAATTGGAGGATTTAATTACACTATTATGGATGCATCATGGGATTCAGTGTCTTTGCAGCTGCTTGGGACAAAAAGCTGTGATATCTTGGACATCGATGTGTAGCATTCTTTTTTCAAATGTAGTACTGAATTGTAGAATTGTAGAATTATGTGGATAGCACTATTGAAAGTGCTACTATAGGAGTACACGTTTAATCTGCAAAATAGTAACTAGTAGCTCTCAAATAAATGTAGTGGAGTAAGACATACAATATTTCACTCTGAAATGAAGTGGAGCAGAAGTATAAAGTAGAATAAATGAAAATATTCAACAATATAAATCTATTTCAACATGGTAGTTAAGTAAATATATATCTTTTACCCATCTTGCTGACATTTTGGTTCATGTGAGGTATCTTTCACATGCAATAAAATATCAGTGTCACGTCAGTGAGGTGCTGACAAGCTATCAAAGTCTGTGACAAAATTCATACAGATCTCCTCGGGAATATAATTATTGCTGGGTACACACTGAACATTTGGAAATGATCCAAATCCAATTAACAAAGAAGGTAGGTACATGAACCCAAAATGGAAATTAATGTTTGCAGTGTAAATACAAATTGGCTTAGAGAAGAACATGACTGTACAAAGGGTTCCAAAAAGATGACTAAAAGAGAAAGAAAAATAAATTATCTAGAAAGTAGACTTTGGCTAGGTTGCTTACACAGTGAGCACACTTGTGCATGTATTGTCATGTGGTT
This sequence comes from Lates calcarifer, assembly GCF_001640805.2. Taxonomy (NCBI): domain Eukaryota; kingdom Metazoa; phylum Chordata; class Actinopteri; family Centropomidae; genus Lates; species Lates calcarifer. The sequence continues at coordinate 27,167,520 of NC_066853.1, forward strand.
TAGTCTGAGTTTGTTTGTGATTAAATATAATAAGAAATTAAAAAATACAGAGCAGGAGAGATGCTTTATTTCCACATTTTTCCTCCATTTCCCATCTGTGTTCAGTCTGCTCTCATCATCTACAGCCTGGAGGGGATGGAGGGGTGTGTGTGTGTGTGTGTGTGTGCACATGCACATGCTTGTACATGTGTATATGTGTGTGTGTGTTGGAGAGAATGATAAGGTTTTAGGTCTCGGGAGCGAGTGTCTGTATAAAGAGCAGAAGGAGGAAGTGTGTTGAATCTGTGCATGTGTTTGTATGTGTGTGTGTGTGTGTGTGTGTGTGTGTGTGTGTGTGTGTGTGTGTGCATGCAGAGACATCCACGTCAGTGAGTGGGCCCAGGGGATAGCCTGGCCTCCTCAGCCTCCTCATGATGATTGATGCTGGCGGGCCCCACACGCCCCGGCCGCCCAGCTAAATTAAAAGCCTATTTTGTAAAGTTGTAAAGAGAACAGAATGGTTGGAGGGTTGGTGCATGTGTGTGTGTGGGTGGGTGGGTCACAGCCGGGGCGCTCTCCAGTGTCTTTAGTATCATCAACCCCTCAGAGGATAGCCAGAAGGGGGTCTCCTCCATGCCTGATGCTCTCTGTCTCTTGTTCTCTGTCTCATTCACACCCGCTCATGCACACACATATACGCAGAGCAAAACACACCAAACACACAAAAATGTACCCCAGTCTGAAAATCTTTTTGTGTGAGATAAGTAAATTAACATCAAGTACAGCTTTTACAGAATTAAAGACAGAAATATCAGTCCTATATGACTGCAGTACACCGTATGTGTGTTGTTTCCTGTATCTCAGTATCAGCAGTATTTGTGATACGTGTCATAAATAGTGTCAGCACAGACCCTAAAATTACTGTAATATATACTGTAATAAATTGCTTAATTTGAAAAAAGACCCAGTTACACTTTTATTACCTGAAATGGTCAGCTTACCTAAATTATAAAAAAAAAGGACTGATTTTTAAAATGTAATTTTTCATCTGCTGTTCTACCACCAGAGCTACATAAGGTTTTTTTTTGTTTGTTTTTTTGTCATTTGCATGAACAGAAGAGTATTCCATTGCAATGCACTGTATTAGTTTTGTACTACTTGCTGTGATGGTTATGTCACTGGTGATGCTGTTGTTTGGGATAATGATGTAGTCATATAATTACCTATTAATATAATGCATCAGATGTATAATGACAGCTGTCAAATTTAAATTCTCCTTTCCACCTCATCAGTTTGTGCTTAATTTTAGTCTTTTATTTTCTCATCAATGCAGCACTGATCAAGAGGCCAACTCTCAGATTTCAGAACCTTCTACCAGCACAAAAATGCAACATTATTTGGCCAACAATAACCACTAGAGTAATCTATCCACCGCACGTTAAGCAAACGCAGAAAACATTACTTTGACAACCAACAAAAGCCATTCACATTACAGTACAGTGTCTTGTCTCCTCAAGCATTTCTATCACATTTGGAAGCACGCCTATAGCATTGTGAGTGATGAATTGTTAAGGTGGTGCAATCAAGTTCCATCAATGGGCAAAACCAAATATGACGATCATCCAAGCATTAGAGTTAATGGTAAATGACTTTGATCATATAAATAAATATAAAATGAGTCTGCTTTTTGGAAAATTTGATTTTGATTTACCTTTGGTCGTTCTATGTATTCCCTGCAAGTTTGGAGTAACAACTTGATTTGCATAGAGTTGGAGCTGTGTAATGCTAGAACATTTCCTATATCAACACATACACATACATGTTTACAACATAACATATACAACATTTTTTTTATAAAAAAGAATACTGAATAAATCTAGAAACACCAATTTTTATCATTACTTATATATTTTATATATTTTTTAATTTTTCTTAATGCCATGTTCGGTGAAGATTCTCTGACTCTGTTGAAGTTTAGGATTAAAATGTAAAGATACAGTCTCTCAAGGACAGGGCACTCACTTGTTTCTATATCATTTGCAAATCATTTATCCTCAATGTGAATTTAATTGACCTGGAACCTCCAGGAGGTAAGTACAAATACACACACGTACACTCGCTTGCCTTTATGTCATCCTCCAGCCACCCTCCCTGTCTGCCTTCAAGCCATGTCAGACTGTCCTCCCACCCCTCCCCTCCTCTGTTGTTGGCAGCAAGAGGTGAGTGGAGTGACAGCCCACCCTGAGAATGGCCAACCAGCCAGACACACACACAAACACACACACAAAACAGAGGTCAGGCCTGTGTCAGCTGGGGTGTGGAGGCCAGCTGAGGTGCATCGTCTGTGCATTGTGTTGATCTGTGTGTGTATTTGTTGTTGTTGTGTAACTGCTTTGGGGATGTAAGGGAATCCTTCCAGGTTAACAAGGTTCTTTAAACATAAATTACAAAATAATAGTAATAATCTAAAAATAAATAAAACAGTAAGAACAGCAGCACAGGTAGACCAATCAAATCTAATACATATCATCATCTTCATTAGCATGAACTTATATTATCTATGTCCTTTTGTTCCTTGCATCAAAACTAGCATCATATCTTCCTCTTCTACCTTAGCCTGATTCCAGACCTCTGACTCACCAACCTACAGCTCTCATGAGAAGGTACGTGATGTCCCTTCAATGGCTTCTTCCTGAAAAACAACTGAGCCAATCAGCACCTCCGTAGGCAGAACAGCAGTTGGTGGTGTTATCATGCTGTGTCTCACAGATCTGGACACCACAAACAAAGCAGCAGTTTTATCATCCTTCTAAATCAGTTCTCATTACATGACACTGCATTTAGCCATAGCAAAATACAAGATCTCATTGCTATGGCATATACTTCTCAAGGTTGAAACAAGAAGTTGACCTGTTTGGTCTGAAACATTGTTTAGGTGGGTGGTATGTGTCAAACTGACCAAATTAATGTCAAGGCTCAAGGTTTCCTAGCAGAACATTGCATTGAGGTGATCAATGTCATTCACTTCATCCATCAGAGGTTTTAATGTTGTGGCTGATTGGTGTATATACTGTATATATGTAACAATGTTTGAGAACTTCAATTCAGTTACTTATTTTGTTGTTTTGTTTGTTTGACAATTTTATCTGAATCATTTGCTTAAACAACATAATTCTATAAACTGATAACGCAGTGCATCAGTTTACATCATCATGGCACACTATCAGCAATGTCTCTGTCTCTTGAAGTTGAAGCTTATATTTCTAGGTATTGGCACAGTCAGTATGTCTCTGCCAGTCATGCAATACATTTTTATCTTCAGGGCAAGTCAGCCTATGGCTGGAACTTCGATACTTTTTAGTACCAATCAAAGCTATTTGAGAACTGTGGCTCTTGTTGAATAAAAAAGGGTTCTATAGGAAAACATTTATATGTAATGGAGCAAGGTATGGAAAATGCCAAAACTTAGTGATTTTCTTTGCTTTGCTTTGTGAGCTGAAAAGCAAATCTAGAGACTTTTAACACCATACCTATATGATGTCCTAAAGTTGTTCTATTTGATTCAGATCTGGTGACTCTGAAAGCCATTGAAGCACACTGAACTCGTCATGTTCATGAAACCAGTTTGAGGCAATTTTTGTTTTGTGATATGTTGCATTATGACATTGAAAGTAACCATTTGAAGATGGGTACATTGTGGCCATGATTGATTTGTATTATGGGGTCCAAAGTGTGTCAAGAAAACATTCCCCACACCTTTAAATTACCACCACTAGCCTGGACATAAGGCAGGTTGGGTCCATGGATTCATACTGTTGAGGCCAAATTCTGACCCTACAACCCAATGTACCTATTTTTCTGTGAATCTTCTAGTGAGCCTTTGTCCACTGCACAAGACTGGAACACAACACAGTCTTCTGCTGTTGTAGCTCATCCACCTCAGGTTTTGATGTGTTGTGCATTCTACATACTCTTCTGCTCACTGTAGTTGTAGGGAGTGGTTATCTGAGTTACTGTAACCTTTCCGTCACCTCAGCAAGGTGTTTTCACCAACAGTGGAACAGTGGGCTCAGTGAGTTTAAGTCACTAATGGTCAGTTAGTGGAAAATAAAGTCCTCCCACCAAAAAATAAGTGGAGAAATCTGCCGGTGTGAAGGGAGTATCAGATTGAATGATACAGTGGAAACAAAATGACTATTCAGTCTGAATATCAGTCTGCCTCCTCTTCAACATCACCACAGTCATGATCAGAATTGTCATCATCCTAGACCTGCTCCCCACCTTTGTCATCCACGCATCACCATGGTGATTTCTCTGTCATGGTCATTGGTATTGTACCCTGTGGTTCTTCATTTCACTTATTCATGATCATCGCAGTGCATATACACATCTCACACACAGACACACACACACACACACACACACACACACACACACATACTCCTCCTCCCTGTCGTCAGGCCATTTACAGAGAGGTCATAACCCCAGTGAATGATGGGAATGCTGAGCTGGAACCTATCAACGCTGCCAATATGACCAACACCACCTCTCACCCTCTACACACACACACACACACATACACACGCACACACAGATCTGTCAGTATACCTGACTGGCAGTGGGGGATATAAAGGCAGAGAGTGTGTGTGTATATGTGTGTGTTTTGTAAGAGTGCCGTCATGATCAATTTCTTTTGGAGAAGTAAAAAGCTGATTTTCCCAGTCACCCTGTGTGCTGCCCTATGGTGTATGTGTTCATCCACACATATGTGCAGCCTCAGTTGCATGCTGAATTTGTGCAAAATACATATGACCCATGTGAGCATATTGTTATTTGTTTGATAGGTGTTTCTGTATCTGCATATATTTCAGCATGCAAGTCTTGCAATGCTTAGTTTCTGTCAGTCTCTCTCTCTATGTTTTTCTATATTTCTACATATCATTTTTACAGTGTAAGTCTAATTTCTAGTCTGTCTGAGATCAGAGTAGCATTTCTACACTGAAGACTGCCAGGATATTAAACAACCCAATGGTTTATTATGGGATATTATGTTATTCAAAAAGGTGTGCTTAAAAGTAGTCTTGTACATGTGAACAGTTTTGAGATTTTAAACTTGTACATGTAATTTTGTACCCGTAAACTCAGTGTTGAAACCTTGTTTACACAGTTGCCTGCTTGTAAACTTACTTTTACAGTCTATGAGGAAAAAAGTAAAGTACTGGTAAATGACTCACTTTTATGCTATCCCTTCTGTAAACAACAACCCCATAGGCTGTTGGCACAGACAGCGTATTACAGCATATAGGTATTATTTATGATGGGAATAAAGGAGGAAGTTAGGTGACCTAGTATATATGGTGACAAAGTGCACTTAAAGAGGCGGTTGTGGTGGATTGGTAGACAAACCACAAAACTCTCACACTGTTCATGAAAGTGATAATAATCATTGTTTTTTTTTGTTTTTTTAAATTTATTTCACGCAGTCTTTTATTCAGGATGGTAACCACTGCCCCCTCACAGCAAGAAGGTTCTGGGTTCAAGCCTGTGCCTGTGTGGGTTCTTTCCAGGTATTCCAGCTTCCTCCCACAGTCCAAAGACATGCAGGTTAGGTTAATTGGTGACTGTGTGAATGGATGTTTATCTATATATGTTGGTCCTGTGATTGACTGGCTATCCATATCGGGTGTAACCCACCTCTCGCCCAGAGACAGCTGGGATAGACTCCAGCCCCCCATGACCCTTAACAGATAAGCAATATAGATAATGAATGAATGAATCATCTTTTATTCATAGTAACAACAACTAAGGTCCTCTAACCAAGTATTTATTTCTAGCTAAAGCTTCTTTTTTTTCCCTAAACCTAACAAAGTAGTTTTTGGGCCCAAACCTAACCAAAGACTGACCGTTCAGCAATCTCAACCACATGTTTTTGTATCATTACCATGAAGACCAAAGTGTGTGACAGGTGGAGTTAAGGGTGGAGATAGAGTTAAAGCTTGTGGGCTTTGAACTAAATGCACAAAAAAAGACCTAAAACTATAAAAAGCCTGTAAGCTAAGTTTTTTACAGATGCAAACTAAAATGTACAAGTTTCCAAAGTGACATTACAGGTACACAACAGTTTTACCATATTGAATGATACAATATTATACATGTTGGTATTAGTACATCAGGATTCTCAGGAAAAGTATGTGTACTACAGTAAGTACAGTCAGTCAACATTCAACCATGAAGCAGATCTGTGAAATGTGATGGATCTTTACAATAGACACTTTGACTAATACTGGGTGGCACAGTGGAGCAGTGGTTACCACTGTCACCTCTAAGTAAGAAGGTGCCAGGTCCAAGCCACCCAGTTTGCCTGTGTGGAACTCTGTGTGGAGTTTGCATGTTCTCCCTGTGCCTGCATGGGTTCTCTCCGGGTATTCCGGCTTCCTCCCACAGTCCAAAGTCCTGAAGGTTTCAGTATGAATGGTTGTCTATATGTGTTGGCCCTGCGATGGACTGACGATCTGTCCAGACCCTTAACAGATAAGTGGTTTAGATGATGGATGGATGGACTTTGAGTAATACTTTTACTGGTCGTTTCTCCTCCAAGTAAGGCTGATGGTTGAAGGTCTGATGATCTGTGTTTCTTGTCACATGGGATTTCTTTTTAGTGCTGTTTCTATCTCAGATCCAAGCAATTTACTTGGTCAGTATAATAATATTATTACCATTAGGACCAATGAAAAGCACTGTAAGACTGAAAGCCCAGTTACAATAAACCTCCAATGCTGTTGAATTATGTCCTCATAAGTATAGTAATACAATTATTTGTGTGATGTGACAGCAGAAGCCTAGACAGACATCCAAGCAGTGAAGGGCAGGAGGTATTCAGTTGCGCTGAGGGAAACGGTCCACCCTGCCATCCTGTCATCCCTCCCACACCCCTGCTCTGTTTCTGAGCCAGGCCAGATCTGGGGCCCTTGTGTCACCAACAGATGGCCCTCTCACAAAAGGACCCCTCAGCCTGCCAAGCTGGTCTCCTGCACACCCGATTAAATCTCAATAGCAAAGTTAGAATTGATACACTGAGTCTATGGTGATTCAATTAGAGCAGGACGGCATGAGGAAAAGACAGGGAAATGGAGAAGTAAACAATGAGTGGGTAGTTAGAAAGTCATTTACCTGGTATTATTCTGTTTGGGGGTAACAGGGGCAATTATCCCTCCAGAAATGAGTGTTTGGTGGGATAATGTGCTCTAGGCTTGCATAGTTATATCAAGAGAACTGAAGTAAGCTAATCTGAAGACTCACTGGAGACCCTCAGACTGAATAATGGCAGCTTGGTGCTTTCTAGGAATGAGATTCATATTAGTGCACACTTACCATCCATAGAATTTTGATGCTATATTGTGGTTTGTTTTGTTACTTTTCAGTACACTACATTTTTCTGCTAGTGGTTTAGGCTATAATGACACAGTTTAATTGCTCAAAAATACAAATTAATCTTTTAACCACATCTTCATGTCAGTGCATGAATAAGTAACTTTAATTGAACAACTGCGTGACTGACAGATGACAGATGAAATCAATGACAGGCTGACAGATGGGTGTAGTGACTGTCAGTGTAATAGTTTGCCAGTAAGTCAGCCAGTTGATCAGTCAGACAGACTGACTGAATAGCTGACCAATGACTGAGTCACCCATTCACTGAATGACTGGCACCTACTAACTTACTGACTAGCCCAATGAGAGACTGCCAGGGGCAACAAGGAAAAGGGGTTCAGCTGTGTGTGTGTGTGTGTGTGACAGGGTGGTTGAATAAGATGAAACAGACAAGCGGCTGTCTGTGATTAACAATAAATAAGCCAATAAATATTCTGTCAGGGCAAAAAGAGGCATGATTAAAAGCACAGGGAGGCTGTGATAGGGTGAGGTCAGCTTCAGCCTAGATTGGGAGGTGTGTGGAAGAAAGAAATCACACATGCAAATCCCTTCCTGATGTCCTTATTTAAAAATAATACACTACATAACAACAACAATGTAAGAATGACAGGCAAACATAATTTCATTCAAAGGTTTCATGATCTTTTAGCATAAATGAAAATATTATTTGCCTTAAAAGAATTTAATGCATGCCATCTTGTAAATGCATACACGCACACTTGCATACAAACTCACACATACACATATAGTATATACACAGAAACAAAAACAAGATACTTACATAAAAATACAGACTGCCCTATAGGTTATCTGTGAAAGCACCTTATAATTATGACCCATAGTTACATTTTATTGTCAGGCGGCCTCTAGCAGCAGCAGTTATGATGAAAGCAGAGGAGCAAGTCAGATGACATATATAGCGCAACACAGTGTGTGTATGGAGGAGGTCAACAAAACACAGGACTTTGACATGGGAGTCATAGTCAAAATTATTATTATTAATTATTGTAACCATGCCAAAGCCCCAGTGTGCTACCATCAGTACATTCTTTGTTTAGAGTAACCATGATGATGATAGTCCAGTACATCTGGCACCAGTATGCTCCATGGGTCATATCAAAGGACAGTGACAGCAAATGCACACTGTGACAAATGACCTACAATGGGGGAAATAAGTATTCAACACAAAACACATTTTTATCATTTAACATCATTTGTATCAGCTATTCATGTGAAATTTAGACATTTAGATATTGGTATTATCTCAATAAAACTACACAGATAAAGACTGTAACTGTAACTGTAACATTCCAATCCATAAAATGTTAAGTGTATATAATCATTTAAGTCTGAAAACTTGTTGGCACAGAACCATTGTAAAATTTACATGTACCATATATCCACTCAGTTTATTAATTGAAATTGGTTCATTGCTCATTGGTTGTTAGGTTTAACTCTTGTGTATACATTTTCCAAAATGCATTTAGGTTGTTAGTGTATATATTGTAGCCTACAAAGATGCATACACCCCCACCACACACATACACACATCTCACAACTCAAATGCTTACTGCTCATTTAATGTTGTTGTGTCATATACAGAAATGATCTTCACTTATAAATTACGACAAATTATATATGAATGTGAAGGCTTGTGCTTGCATGTGCACGTGCATGTGAGTGAAAGTGTGGGTATGTTTATGTATGTATGTATGTGTGTGTGAGAGAGAGAGACAAGGGGATGGAAATTGTGATCCGAAGTACAATATCATTTCTACCTCTCTAACTGTACACATAAACACATGTACACACACATGTACACAGACACACATTAATTTCTCAATACACACATACACACCTCACTCTGACATCCATATCAACACACCCACACCATTTTAGTGGCATACATTTATTCCATTGGCCCACAGTGCTCCATAATAGGAGAAAGTGAAACCTGGAAAACAGTGTGTATTTACTCTGTGGGCTTAACATGAGAAAATGGGGCAATCAGGTAGAAAATAGTAAGAACAACAACTGTAAGGCCACAACCCCAGAATGAAAGCCTAATAAAGTAGAATGCCTGATTTTATGTTGTCTTGATAGGGAGCATCAAAAATGACAGCTTTAGTGGATTTCCATGGGGACATTTTTGTCATTAATAAACTGCATGTAACTATCTTGTTTACATGGTGTGTTACAGACATTGCTGGACTTCAGGTTTAAATTTTTTAATGTGAAAAACAAGACACACCGCAGCCAAGAAGACAAAAGGCAGCAAGCAGGCAAGATGCAGAGGGGCAGTATCCCAAACACAAGGGACCAACTGAAACACAGGAGAAAAGAAGGAGCCATTCTGAGGAGGGGTTCTGGAATAGTAAGCCATGCAGATTGTCCTGGGGCTGGACAGTCCCTGGCTTTTGGAACACCTCCCAGCAAACTCTCTCAAGTATTGTATTTGTGGTAAAGGTATTTTCTCCACTCTCAAAGAAGAAACATGAGGGTAGATTATTCAGTTCACTGGAATATAGGCTGTTCTGTTACGGTTTAGTCATAAGACCTAGAAGCAGAAGACTAGGAGACAGGGTAGTTGTTATTATTCTTTTAATGAATCACAAGAAGAGTAGTTAACCAACGTGCCAACAACCCTGCAGACAACAAGGGCAGCAAATCTGACACATGAGGGGGAAGTGGTAGAGACTCACAGGATACACACTGAAACCCAGAAAACAAGAGGTGCCGAGCAGGTGAGCAACAGCAAGGCAGCAGCTCCAGCCCAGGAAACACATTGAAGCACAGGTGATACAGGGAGGCGAGGCAGCATGACTGGTGCAGACAAACATTGGAGCACAGGGGATACACAAGTAAGCACAATCACTGAAGAAACATTTGAGTTATACTTCGTTCAAATAAGGCTGAGTGACCAAGAGTAATTACCACTAGTAAGGCAAAACAAGCAAGACAACAAGTCAGGGCAGAACCAGCCTTCTTATACAGCCTGTGACTGACAGCAGGTGTGTAGATGAAAATAGAACACAAGAGAGTTAGTGATCCAAGAGTGGTGCCACGCTTCCATACACATACACTCACAGAGACAGGCTAAGGAAGAGGAGAAAACATGAAAAAAACACATGAACACTGGTAAAACCTGGAGTTGCATCTCCAGCTGTGACAGTTTAAATTAATACCCCAAACTATGTCATATGTGGCCTACAAGGACCTGACTTTGTACATCAGTACATAAATAATATTTGATCACATTCTCTTTAATCAAAACATAACAACTAGTGCAACTTGATGTTTAATTGGGGTCCCTCCAGTCAGCAAGGACTGATATTTTAATACTTTAAAAACGTTCCTGCAGCACCATTTGTTATTATAATTTGTCCAAGACCTTTGTGAAGTAAAATGGAAACTAGTCTTATTTTTGGATATTGCTGAGGAAAATAAAGTTAATAAATGGGTGTTTTGTGTCCTTAATCATCTATTATTTACATTTACAAAAAAACAACTTCCATTGTGTTCCGAGGAATGAAATTGATGACAGCCATATTGGCTGTATTTCTACCAGTTATAAGCTACTGAAACATACTACAACATAAGAGCTAAACCACTGAGAGTGTGAATATGACTGGGGAGGTCTATGCTGTGTTCTAGCATGTAGAAATCTAGTGCAACACGAGAGCATCCTTCAGAGATAAAATAATCCTTAAAGATAGTAATCTGAAAGTTCTTAACTCTATGGAAGTGCAGTCTTGTTTGTAATGTAGCACTCAATAAACTAGTTTCCAGCATGGCACCACTGAAAAAAGAGTGCACTCTAAAAGATAAAATTGTAATAATTCTGTGAAATAGACCTTTAACTACAATAGTGTATATAGATTTGTTGAAAAATAAATACAATTTTATAATTTTTAATTCCATCCACTTTTGACTTTGTGGTCTTAAAACTATTTGAAATATACATATTGTGTGGCATCATGGCAACATACATATTCAATTATCCCAGGTTGTGCTGAAAAAAATGTTCATTCATCCATTTATTATCTATACCAATAGGCTGCAGCCTATCCCAGCTGACAATGAGCGAGAGGCGGGGTATAACCGTACTTATCAGCAGTCCATTGCGAGGCCAACATATATAGACACAGAACCTTCTTGCTGTGAGACATCAGTGTTAACCACTGCACACCGTGCCACCCCTGAAAAAAATGTGTCAGCTGTTATTTGCCTATAACTTAAAGTACTGAACATATGTTGTTTTAGGGCACAGTGATAATTTTTCTGCTGTTACTTTCTGTGTAGGAAGTCATCTTTTCTGACAGTAGTAGTAGCATCATACATTCATTTAATTTAAGTTGTAGCTAGGACTTATTTGTTTTGTTTGTTTTTTTCAGGTGAAAATGTTATTTGAAGAAAAGATCTTATGCAAAAGTCACCTAATGGAAAGACTGCGGTGCAATTTTTTAAAAATGGTTTAGTGAAAACTGAAAATGATAAGTTTATGTGGGTACTCAAGTCCTCCAAATTCAGCTACTTCTTACTGCTATTTGGGGTTTAAAGTTGCACGGTGCATCTATAATAAGAGGCATACAGAAGTGTGTGTGTGTGTGTGTGTGTGTGTGTGTGTGATGGATCTATCCTCATGACCAGTGTGCATTAGTCAAATATACTCTCCACAGTGGGAGTATTGGCAGGGCAAAGCCGATAGGACATAGAGTCAGACAGTAAGATGTATGTACTACACCGCCACACAAACACACTGTAATGGATTGCACTGTGTCTGTATTGGGTGTTTCAGCAAATGTTCAGTCATGTATTGTGAAGAGGTATATTACCTGATTCTGTATGTGTGTGTGTGAGTGTGTGTGTGTGTGTGCACATTTTTGCACGTCAGCTCAATTCCAAACCTGAATTTTGTCATACACCAGACATGCATGTGTTTTTATGTGGACTGCAAATGCTACAGTGTGTGTGTGGCAGTACTTGGAGTGTGGTAATGAATGATACGTGTGATATGTGCTGTTTGTCTGGTATGCCAAGCACGTCAGGTCTGCTTACCATTGGCCCAGCCCCTATAGAGATGGCTTATCAGTGGAGGTACATATGGAAGAGCAGTTTGCCTACACACACTCTCTTACCACCCTCTGTCAGAGAAAGAAATCCTTATCAGGGAGCCCTCGTCTTCCCCTGCATTCTCTTCCACCCTCCCGCTCCTCTCCTTCTGCTCTCTATCTCTGTCTCGTCTTGGAGATATGCTAATCGCTGTGTAAGTATATCCTGTCAAATAATTACCATATATTAAGCTCTACTCATCTTGGCATAATTTCCCCTTCCGCATAATCGTATTTGGACCTCTTACTTATGAAAAAGCAATGGACAGAGGGGACTTACCTTAGGCAAGTTAAGCAAGTTAATCTTCATTGATTGAATATCAGGCTCATCAATGTGTTAACAGAATGTGTGTGTGTGTGTGTGGAATGTAGTGCGTTAGGAGGGAAAATCTATGCATTCATGCAATACAAATAGGGTACTCCTCATACATGTGCATATATATATTTTCATGAAGGTAGCAGGTAAAGGTACAGACTTGTACTGCCTGTTCTCAAGGTACTGCGTTCTATTGTTTGTCACTCCTTTCATGATCCAGAAATCTGCCATCATTAAGGATGTTCCAATTCCCCTATATTGGTTCGGAAGAGCAGGAAGTTAGGTGAGATCTCTATGGAGAGATAAGTGATGATACAGGGGAGCAACCTTCACGTAAGTTGTTTACTGGACTGTAACACCACTTTACTGGCAATCAGGCAGTGATTGGATGCTTGAACTGTTTTGAGGCTACATCACCACAGTTTTATTTTGGGACAAATAACCAAAACAATTCATGTGTATTGCTTTCCAGATTCACCACCTAGTTTAAAATAGTGGCTCTGTAGAAGAACCAACCTTCTTCACTCATTCAACATTTGCCTTTTTGTGCCCTTTAATATGTACCATGTATAATATTACATCAGGGAGAGGAGAAAAGTCTATAACCATACAGTTATTTTCTGGACCTTTATTGCCTTTGTTACAATAATAATACAATAATGCTTAGGGAACAGTTTAGGATTAGGAAAAGAAAATAGTTTTAATTAAGAAAAGTACTGCTTTGAGATTAGAGGACCTTCGTCAAGGTTACAATAATAAAAACATGGTTAAAGGTTCTGTGTGCCCTGCCCTTTCCACGCTAAAACAGTATGTTGAAACTGAGAACCAGTGACATTGAAAAAATACTGCCATCTTAAAATAAATAAATTAATAATAATAATAATAATAATAATAAAGAAGACTGTCATAAAGTCAAAATACTGTAATATAACAATATTTTAAGATTGTAATTTCTTGATGTCTGTGTTTTCAGTAAAATTTTTTTCAATGCCAATACTTTTTTCAGTGGCAACACAAATATTTTGATGCCAGTGTTTCCTTTTTCTGTTTGGGTTTTGTTTTCAATGCCAAGTCTCAATGTCACTGTTCTAGCTCCTCAGTCTACTGGGATTTACTCGCACAGCCATCTCGGGTTTAGAGAGAATGGTCAGAAAAAGAGAAAATATCTAGTGAGCAGCAGTTCTCTGGGCAAAAATGACTTGCTGATGTTAGAGGTCAGGGGAGATTGGCCAGACTGCTTTGAGCTGATAGGAAGGCAGCAGTAACTCAAATAACCACTGGTTATAACCAAAGAATGCAGAAGAGCATCTCTGAATGCCAAACATGTCAAACCTTGAAGCAGATGGGCTACAGCAGCAGAAGACCACACTGGTTGCCTCTCCTGTCAGCTAAGAACAGGAAACTGAGGCTACAATTTGCACAGGCTCACCAAAAATTGGACAATAGAAGATTGGGAAAATGTTGCCTGGTCTGAAGAGTCTTAATTTCTTCTGTGACATTCAGATGGTAGGGTCAGAATTTGGTGTAAACAACATGAACACATGGATCCATCCTGCCTTCTATCAATGGTTCAGGCTGGCGGTGGTAGTGTAATGGTCTGGGGGATATTGTGTTGCTGACACTGCCCATCCCTTTATGTCCACAGTATACTCATCTTCTGATGGCTGCTTCCAGCAGGATAACGTGCCGTGTCACAAATCTCAGATCATTTCAAACTGATTTCTTGAACATGACAATGAGTTTACTGTACTCAAATGGCTTCCACAGTCATTAGATATCAATCCAGTAGAACACCTCTGGGATGTGGTGAAATGGCAGATTTGTATCATAGATGTGTAGCCAACAAATCTGCAGGAAATGTGTGATGCTCTTATGTCAATATGGCAATGTCTATATATGTCAGTCACACCGGATTTCCTGCCTGTTCAGCCTGAATCCCCCTTAGTCTTCACTTCTCCAGTGTGTTCACAGAAAGAACTTCCATGGCTCCTAGCCCCAATTCTCCAATTCTGTTAGAGTTTGCACTGTGGGTTCCGTTTCGTTAAACAAAACAGTTATTGACACACCCGCTGAGAAGCCAACTCTGGTGATTGCCAACTCCATTTTGCATTTTGAAGACAGTGACACCAGCGACCATAGCTAAATGCATTCCTGGGACCAGAGCGGGCGACATAAAGTTGCTGACTAAGGATAATCGTAAATATGGTAAAATTGTAATTCACGTCGGCACTAATGACACCTGACTACGCCAGTCGGAGGTCACTAAAGTTAATGTGGAGTCGGTGTGTCAGACACTGTAGTTTTCTCTGGTCCCCTGCCCAATCTGACCAGTGATGACATGTATAGCAGCATGTCATCACTCAACCGCTGGCTGTTGAGGTGGTGTTCAGAAAATGATGTGGGCTTCTCTGTGCCTCCTTTAGAGCAGTCACTCCCCTGTTACCTCATACAGACTGTGTCTGCCCCCTGACCACTTAAATTAATTAAATCAAAGGCTAGGAGAAGAGGAGTTAGCCAATGCAAATGTACAGCAAAATAAAATAGTTAAATATGGATGACTAAATCTCTCTCTCCAAAAGCTGTACTGGTTAATGATTTGATTTTAGATTATCATCTTGATTTATTCTATCTGACTGAAACCTGGCTGAACAGATGAAGTCATTATAGTAGGTGACTTTAATTTTCCTGTAGACATCAACAATGGCAGCCTTAGCTCAGCATTTACCTCATTATTGGACTGTTGCTTGTTGAAAAAAATACCCTTACTAGAAATCTTTCTTATAGCTAAATTCAAGGAAGTGATTCCTTCTGCCCAAATTTCATTACCATATCACAATTTAACAGAAGACTCATATACTAGCTTTATTCCCTCCCAACTTGATCATCTTGTAGACAGTGTTGCAGACTCAATACATACAACTTTTTAGACTCTGTTGCCCCCCCTAAAAAAGAAAGCAATAAAGCAAAAGAGGCAAGCTCCATGGTTTAACTCTCGAACCTGTGTTCTAAAACAAACGGCATGGAAACTCAAACGAATATAGTGTACCACCAAACTGGAGAAATCCTGCTTAGCCTAGCAAGACAGTCTTAAAATGTATAAGAAGGCCCTCTGTAATGCCAGAGCTGCTTATTCATCGTTAATTGAGGAAAATAAAAACAACCCCACTTTTTTCAGCACTGTAGACAGGCTGACAGAGAGTTACAGCTCTATTGACTATAGACTGTTTCTTGCCCATCAGCCTCCACCAGCTCACTTCAACTATTTCTACATCCAAACCTTCAACTTGTCTTTTAGACCCCATCCCCACCAGGCTACTGAAGGAGACTTTACCCTTAATTAGCAACTCTGTACTGGATATGATTAACCTGTCCTTACTAACAGGCTATGTGCCACAATCTTATAAAGTAACTGTAATCAAACCTCTTTTGATAAAGCCTACTCTCAATCCAGATATATTAGCAAACAATAGACCTACATCCACCTATTACATTTTTACATGGAATCTGCACTATGCTATATTTTCCTGTCGCTGTCTCATGCTTAAGATATGATGTCCATTTACACTGCCTACATATGTGCAAATACAAACTCCAAACCATCAAAAGTCACCACAGAGCTGCTTAAGTTGAAGCTAATACAGCTGTGCCATCTTTATCAGAAACTGATGTTGCCTCATATAACAGTACAGAAGAGCAACACTTCATTCCTCATGTCCTCCTCACAGTCCTGCATCTGTGTTTGTGCCGTTTGTAGGATGGACCATTAAACAAGGAAAAGGTGCAACTGAGGGCCACTTGGTTAAAAGTACAGTGTTACAGCAAGCCCTCCCTATGATAGGGCAGGTGGTATTCACATCCCACCCACTGTACAAACTGGCCTATTGGCAGACTTCGCTAATTTAATTCCCTTTTCCAAAATATGGTGACTCTGAATAGCTTACCTATTGACATGAACCATATACTGTAAATGAATCTAATCAGAATTCACAATAACACTTGGGTGGAACCCCAGGTATTACAATAGAGTAGAGGCAAAATCTTGCCTACACACAAATATGCAGCCTACAGTACATACTGTGTATGTGTGTGTATGTGTGTGTGTGTGTGTGTGTTTTGAATCCATGGCTCTCCCAGCCTGGATCTGTCTGCCAGATGACACCCAGGTGACATTGTAATCTACATGACTGACAAATGCTTGGTGTCATTAAAGCCTGGAGTGGCTCTCCATTGCTCTCAGTGCAGCTTTATATCAAAGAGCAGAGAACCCCACTTAGCGATGCCACAACTTTGTTTTTTTGAAGACTAATGGAGATATATTTGGACTGAAGCTGCAAATAACCTATAGTCTAGGCATTTTTTAAATGTGACTACACAACAGTCCAAGATCAAAATGATGCCTGTATTTCAAAAGATCATTAGGTCCTGAGCTTCAAAATGAACTAAACCCTACAATTCACATAGATATGTTTATCAGACCATCTGCGTACATACGCACCTGCATACGTGTGTGTATACTTGTGTGAACATGTGTGTCTGGGGATGGCAGCAATGGTACCCTTCCAGAGACCCAGTGCTCTCTAAAGAGGCATCCATCTCTGGGGTCTTTTGTGTAGGGAGGAGCAGCCAAGGTCAGCAGCTGAAGGAGCTCTCTTTGTGTGTGTGTGTGTGTGTGTGTGTGTGCGCGTGTGCGTGTGTGCCTTGCCTCCATCTAGTAACTCAGTAACAGAATCCTTGGCCTATTAATTGGCCTGACAATGATAAAGGAAATGGAAGTGGATGCTATTTGTCTCTAATGCAGCCACACTCATATTAGCCCAAAGACAAATGGATAGTGTTTTCCCACTTGAGCTACTCTAATTTTTTAAAACCCCTCTGAGGATGTGTGTGGACAGTGTGTATATGTGTGTAGATGTTTTTTATGTGTTTTTGTGAGCTGATTGTATATGAATGTGTGTATTTGTTTTTGTTTGATATCTTTAAAATAATCATACTATTATTTGCATTAACATTCTCGTGCTGCAAACAGGCTTGGGATATTGTTAAGTAATGATGTCAGCACTGGAGTGTTTGTATGTGCACAGCATATTTGTCTGTGTTTGCATATGCATATGTTTTTATATGTTTGAGTATGTGAGTGTGTTAATATATGTGTGCTTGTGAGAAAACATGCAGAAATATTTGTTTCTGAGCTCTGCATGTAAACATCTGAATGCATGAACGTGTGTGTGTGTGTGTGTGTGTGTGAGAGAGAGAGAGAGAGAGAGAGAGAGAGAGGGAAAGAGAAAGAGAAAGGGGAGGGCAGGCAGGGATGAGAGGGAGGGTGGTCAACACCTGGCTGTACCTGAGGTCAAAGGTCAAGGAGAGATTGAGGCCTGAAGCAGTCTGCTGGGTGATGAGTGGGGAGGCGTGGAGGGTGTGGGGGGAAACAGTCTTTATTCTCCTCCAAAATAGACCATTGTTAATGCTGTCTATGACATATGACCTTATCACACACACAGACGCGCACACACACACACACACACACACACACACACACACACACACACACTCCCCTACGCATGCATGTGCATATACACAATTTGATATTTCCTCCTCTCAGACACAACCTCAGTGATTCCATTTCAGTATTCTAAGCCAAAAAGGCCCCTGCTGTCACGTTCTGTCTGTATGTTCAGAGGGTTTTATATGTATCAAAATACATTTCATTTAAACTCCAGTGAAATTGCAAAGTCCTCTTTTGCAGTAAGATTTCATGTCAAACACTTTTTAAAATTTTTATTGTTTTTTTAAATTACGATAATCAGAAATGGGCCTGTGTATCAGTTACATTTTCCATATAAGAGACAGATAAATTTGAAAACTGTATTTTTCATTTGTTAGATCAATGTACTTTATATTTAAAATTCTGGTCTCTTCTCTACAGAAATTTGGACAGAAAAATGGGAAATAGAGTATTCAGTTCAATTAAATTTTATTTATATAGCGCCAAATCACAACAAAAGTCATCTCAAGGCACTTTTCATATAGAGCAGGTCTAGACCGTACTCTTTAAAATAGGTATTTACAGAGAGAGACCCAACAAATATACTGTTATTTTAATTCATGATTTTAGTTGCTTGGAAGGCCATGATCTGAGCACCTGGCTAAATAGGGAGGCAGGCCAGCATGTCCATAATCATGTCTGCTCTCAAGGATTATATCTGGTCAAGAATGCTTACACAGGCCACTAATGTAGGTGAGTTAAAGCAGCTTTTTTGCTACTGAATGCCATTATACACAGACATGTAATATACACAGCAGTTATATATGGTACATTTCACATATTGGCTAGGAGATTTAACAGTGGCTGATCTGTATTTGGTCATGGGGGAATGCATCTCCAGTGTTTGCATATCTAATAAACACTAGAAAGTGCAACTACTGGCACCAGAATAAAGTACAAACTGCCCCCAATCCAGATGATTGAAATTATCACTGATCTACACCAATCAGCCATAACCCCCCCCCCCCCCCCCCCCAAATTTGTGCAATAACTATGTTGCAATAGCCTGAGGCTGATTGGTGATTACTGTGCTGACTAATTTGAGTTTAGTAGGTGTTTATGAGAAGTTACAGTAGCCTATGTTTAAGATAATATAGTATACACATGAAAATATACAATAAATATTACCAAAAATGTTGATGCATTTCAAAGGACATGTTCTTCTGTCATCAGTACCTAAATGTTTATAAGAATTTCATAAAGTAGGAGAATTTTCTTGTCTGTCAGGCAACCAGATATTATCCTTGAAAGCAGACATGATGATGGGTGATTTGGATGCCCCACCAACCCAGGGCATGGATAGAAATAAAAGTCTTAAGCCTTTTCTAGTTAGTTTTTTTTTCTCCCTTTTTTCTAGTCAACATTTCATGGATTGAACACTGAACATTTATGTATTGAAAAAATGTGTTACACTGACTAGCTGTCTAGCTGCATTTCAGCTAGTTAATCCACAGACCGGCACCATCATCAAACCAATTTTTTAAAATAGGTTTCAAATTTTTGGACACTGCTTTTTTGATCAAAGGACACATGGTTTATAGGCATATTTGTATGGTGTGGCAGAAAAACAAAGATAGAAAGATGCAATTGTATCATTTTTCACAACTTTTACCACTTAATGATCCAACCATTCAGCTTGTCATCATTATGCTGACATTTTGAGGATGCTGACACTTCTTGTGTCATCTGAATATGATAGAGGTGAATAGAATTCTGTTCATAGAGCTCAAAGCAATGTAGTAGTTCATTTTAAAAGAGTTTTCAGTGGAGCTACTACTAAAGAAATATTATGATAACTGTTGTAAGATCAGTGAATTAACCACAAAAATATCTTGGGATGGTAGGCAGAAATCATGCGGAATCTCAGCACATAAAACTATCTTTTGTGATTTGGGTGAATAGGTCCTTTAACAAAAGAACTTTTTTAAAACAAAATTACATAGCTTTTCTTGCTCTTAAAAAAAAGAAGAAAAAAAACCCCCCAAAAATAATAAACCACCAGAGCTCTTCAATCATATAGAAAATGTGGCCCCTCCTCTCCTCCCCTTATATTTGAATGTGAGCAATGTGCCCAGAAATGGGTATCCGTGTTTAAGTGTGTGTAAAGCGTGATAAGGGAGAATGGGATCTGATAGGGCATGATAAAATACCTGGGTAATGTCTAGGTGGATTTTTATGTTTCTCCTGAGGAGCCTGTATGAGGATGTTATCTCCAGACTGGGAAACCATGTTTCCTCCCCCAGGGAATCCCTCCCACCAATAACACCACCCTCAAGCACTGGTTATACTGGGCTTATGTCCACTCCCTCTCTTCCACTATCTTTCTCTTTCTTTCTTTTTGCTCCATATAGGCCGAAACGCTCCTGAATCATTTTTCAACAAGGTGCTTTTGTCAGTAAACAACTTTATCTTTTGGGATATGGGTTATTCTCTCTAGCATTATCTATATTATATTATCACCTTTCATTATCTCTTGGCTCTAAACCATATGGAACATGATAGTGGATCCTGTGCAAGAATTAGGAAACAGAATTTCCTGTCTTGGACAGATGGGGATCAAAGAAGAGGTTAGTTTCTTATTTCTCACAAAATTGTTAAGACATCATAGCAGTAAGACAAAACACCTGCAGGTGGTTAACTGGTAGAAAAATACTTAAGGATACAGGAGTTAACATAATAAATTTTTGTAATAGTTTGAGTGTAAGACTTAGGAGTGCCAGATACTCTGCTCACCAATAGTTTGAAAAAGGCAAAGTGGAACCAGATATTTTGTGGTCTTTACTGTTAAGGGAAACAAATGTATCATACACCATCTATGTATGCTGCCCTTTAGACAGTTGTGGAAATATGCATGTTTGCCATCTCACCCAGTGTCATATGAAAAGACTGATAACCATTCATGTCTGAGTCTACTACAGAAAAGGACTTTGGCATGTTTATCACAGTTTATCACAGACATGGCATTAATGGAGTCAAAGGGGAAAGATGCCCCATTAAAAGTGAATAAATGCATGTCTGCGACTTTAAGCCTTATTGCTTTTGACTTAATGTTGTTATAACTAACAAGGCAGTCACCAGTCCATCAAAGGGTCACTAGGCTTTATTCTGGGTTGTTGTTCTGAGATGCTGTGTAAAGTCACTGTACCCAGAGCTCTAACAATAAAGCTCCCCAACATGGTGCTCCCAAAATCACTATGACTTGTGTTGCATGTTTGGTATTTTTTAACATTGAAAAGGGATGACATTTAAGATGTTGGAGGATATTGTTCTTTTCTTTTTACAGAGCTAAGACTGCAGAGCTTACGGTTGTTGTAAACAAGATAAATGAGGCAAAGTAGATCTCCTGGACCTCCTGCCCCATCTCTGTACTGGACACACAAATGAAACTAAAAAAGTGAAAAGACAGCTAAGAACAGAGTTTCCAGAGATTTTGGATTGTTTCAGTTGATATTGGTTATAACCTTGATGCATCCAATACTCTTACTTCTGGTGGTGACTATATCTGCTATTGGCTACATTGTGTAGTGTCACATCATTCCACCCCCTTAAAACACACCATACAGGCAGGACAAGCATTCAAGGCATGTTGGCTAAGATGTGCTATGTGGGAGCAAATGCTGATTTTCTGAAGCATTGTGTTTGGTGCTCGAAAACAGGGATATGTCGTGCTTCTTCAAAGCTGAAGCGAAGCTGTGCAAGCAAAGAATTCTCGATTCTTGATTCTTGATGATGCCCATCAGTTGCATGTGGTAGAAAAAAGGACGTACAGTTTATGCACATATATGACATAAATGTCCCCACACACATTCACACCTTAATTTTCTTTTAGTGGTGTGTCCTTTTTTAGTTGCATTCACCATATTTCTGTTTTTGCATCCCAATTTGCCTACAAAGCAATTTTCAGTTATATTTGATAAAAGTGTTCTGTAATGAATTACACATATATTTTTTGACAACATCTTGTGCAGAATTGCAGGGTAAGTGTTGATATAACAAATAACATAATTTGTCATTCATGGCCTTTGACAAGCAAGGTGCAGAGAATGCACATCCCGAAGAAAACTTTCTTGATCAAAAATAAAAGGGAAAAAGAATCTGACAAAAGATCTGCAAACTGTACTAGTAGCTCCCAGAAATTTTAATTGAGCAATGTTTTGATCTACTAGAGATCTTTGTCAGGCAATGTCAAATTATTTGCAGCCTTTGCCTTTACTTAGAAGCAAAGGTTGGTGTTAATTATCTATTTTAAATAAAGGAATAAGATTTTGCTTAACTCTTTCCGTGGTTTTGATAGGGATTTTGATTGTGTTCATATTGAGACACATTGTATTTATTTTATTATGCAGGAGTTCATTATCACTGATTAACATGTGCTTGTGAGCCAAATACAATGCTTTATAAGCACATTTCCATATTTTATTTTTGAGTTTATTCAGATCATATTATTTGCATTGTAAACCACATTGATATGTAATTGCATCAAGGTCTGAGGTTGCATCTTTGCTGTGTGGTCTACTCATGACCTGAGGTGTATCACCCTCCACCCCCAGCTCTCTGCTCAATGCTCATAGCTGGACTCTGTGTCTCATTTGAATATATTGATTGGACCATCTGTAAGCCATTTATCTCCTTCAAAAGACCGTTAAAGTAGGCCTCCCCACCTCTCAGCCCGCCCACCACTGTTTCCCTGACAGAGAGAATATACACACACAAAAAGTAGGACACACACACAGAGGCATCCACACTGCCTGAATAAATGAACCAAATATCCTCAAAATATTGAATTCTATTACTGAAACACTACCTTAAAACAAATAAAAGCGGAAGCGGCAGCACCCACTGCGATTTGAGATAAGGGCCAGAAAACACATCATGAAAACACAGGCCCATGGTGGACGAGCTGTGCGCACAACTCCAGCCTGCTTTGTGGAAACACTAAACAAACACTATCTAATTCTTCATTTAGTGTTACTGAAATTCCCACCAAATAATGAAACCAATTATTGCATTCATACAGTGAATAATGCCTCCTTCAAATAATCTGCTTATCTGGGCTTGCCTCCATGGCTTTAAGTGTGTATGCACATCCGCGGATGTGTGTGTGTATCTGCCTATCATCATAAACTGCACCCTGATGTCGCCGAAGCAGGGTTCTGGCACATCTGCAAGCCCTAGATATTCTTTGAACACGCGTACATGTCGTCAGCAGAGTGCATGCATCATCATGATTGACTTATTCCTGACATTCCCAGTGGTAAAGCCTGGGTAAAGGATTACCCTCTAGTCTTGGACTGCTGCCCACTCTACAGTAAAGACCCTTGAACACACACACACACGAAAAGCACACTCACATGCAAACTGTGTGTCTCCAACAGGCATACATCTCTTTGTGTTTTGCACCTTTTACTGCCTCTTTGTTCCCTCCTTTGTCTCCATTCTTCATTCAAATCTGTTCTCTGCTTAGACAAACCGTTGGCGGGCAGCCATTTGCAAGACTGAGCAAGGGGGAAGCATGGAGTTAGAGCAGGTTAGATGAAGAGAGGGAGATGGAGGGAAGGTAAAAGCCTTCCCATGCTCTGCCCCTCAACATGAGCACATTTGGTTTCTTCTGTATGGCGGTTGCAGATCACTCTCTGTTCTTGCAGAGTGCAAGTTATCATTTGAAATTTCTTCGCTCTGACAAGGTGAAGGGTGGTGGTCGCTATCCAGCGGAGACCTTGCCTCTGTGTGTAAATACAGGGCACAGGCAGATGGTGGAAAATTGGCGTCTGTGCTTGAACCATACGGAGCATATGCACATGGGGGAGTTTGCAAAGACCCAGGGCATGGGGTGCGAGCCGAGGACCGGCACCTGCTGAGGCTGGCACAAGACACAACGTACTGACATTGGCACTGATGAGGGGTAACAGTGTGCCTGAACTTCTCTTGGAAGGCCCCAGAACCAGAAAGCTGGACTTCCTAACCAGACACAAGGATCCTTACTTAGAGTATATCTAAACACCAAATTTCATGTAAAAGTCCCCATCTTTTTTCATGCTAAATAATTTTTGTTTGCAACAGAAATAAGTGTCCTATCCATTGTTCCTGCTTACTGTACATTTCAAACTAACACTTGTCAGACAATTTCTGATACATGTTTCTGATGATCGAATGGAAGAACGGTGCCTAACAACATTTCAGCTCCAACAATTATTCTCACCAAATATACCAATTGTGGAGGTGTGAAAGTTGGCAGGTCAAGGGTTTGTCTCTATTTTTTGTGCGTACCATAAAGTGCAACATGAATGCCTTGAGGGGAGACACTTTAACCTTTAGATACCCCTAATTTGTTTAAGGCATACAGAGACCATTATCTTGTCTGGGGTTAAGGGGACAGAATCCTATCCCAGCATAAACTGGTTGACAGGCAGGATACACCCTGGACAGGTTGCCTGTTATTGAGATGACATGCATAATCATTCATAGTGTGTATACACACTCGCAATCACACCTACTGGGCATTTACAGTTTTCAGTACATCTGACCTGAATGTTTACATGTCCAATCTCCATGACATGACAAATTTTGCTGGAATTTGTGCACAAGTGGAAAGTGTGGCATGGCACTAAGGGTGGTGAGAGGGACAAGAAAAGCATTTTATTGTCTCTCAGTGTGTACTGGAGAAAGTAAAACTTTCAATTTTTGCTTCTCAAATTAAACTCTGGCCTGATGATAGGAACAGGGACACTTATTGTATTTCAAAAACTCCAGTGTCCAAGTGTCCCTTGTCCATTGTTCATTTTGGCTTCACAGTTGTGGAGCTATTGCTCAAATTGTAATAGTAAACTAATATACATGGTAGCATTTAACCACTGTACAAGTCAATTTCATGTACAGTTTTAAAGTTTTTGTGATGGCATATGTTTTTGTTTGAGGAAAAATTGCAGAATAAATTGTAGAGGATGTGAAAATTGCTGCACTCAGAAAATGTAGCTTCAGTTTCCCATAAATTCCCTAATATTTGCCTCGGACTACAGAGGCTATCAGCCCTTTATTTGGAGCATGATTATATCAGTTTAAATATGTTATCCTGTTTTAGTAAGAACTCTCCCTATTTCTTGATCTTCCACTTATGTTGTTGTTGGCACTGTTAACACACACTTGAAACTTTCTCAAAGTTTACATATTGTCTTGCTCTTAATAAGTTTGGGTTGGCAGATATGGATATGATTCCAGGATCTTCAGGTCAGGTTCAGGTCAGTCCTAGGCCAATAGGCAAACATAATTCAGATATGTAAGGGTATCCTCCACTTAGATCAGTAACCAACATGAAATAGCAACCAGGTGGGACCCACCAACAAACTGGGGAATTTATAAAAAAACAAACAAACAAAGAAAAAAAATTCAATGGTAGTTAATGACAAAAAAACACTGGACACATTCACATTTATGCACAAACAGTGGGAAACTTGAAGAAGCTTGGCTCCTCTGCTCTGTCTCTAATCTGACAGTGCCAGACCTGACGATACTGCAGGGCTAGGCAGCTTTCTCATGAGTACAAGATGATGAGTATGAGTCATTTCATACTCACAACTCACAGTAAATTTAGATGTTGTCTAATTTGGCATTTTTTTCAGTTACTCTCAATAAAAAAATAACATTTGCACAGATGCTTCAAATTAAAAGCATCCAAACAGTTTAATGGGACTAATCACCCTCTGTTTCTGGTCGGCTTTAATGTGAAACATTGGTTGAAAGTGTTGAGTGTCATTGGCAATAGCTGAACAAAAGAACAGTAAAGTATATGCAACTGAATTATTTAGTAAGTGAAAACAGTATTTCTGTTAAAAAGAGAAACTAGAGGAGCAGAGTGGCAAGTATGACACGAATATGTAATTGTACTGATGAATTTAGGGGCGGCTGTGGCTCAGGAGGTAGAGCAGTTGCCCACCAATCGGAAGGTCGGTGCTTCGATTCCTGGCTCCTCCAGTCCGCATGCCGAGGTATCCTTGGGCAAGATGCCATCAGTGTGTGAATGTGTGCTAGAAAGCACTATTAGCACTAGAAAGCACTATCATACCTACTATTGTATAGAAGTGCTGTATGAATGTGTATGTGAATGGGGTGAATGTGATCTGTAGTGTGAAGCGCTTTGAGTGGTCGAAAAGACTGGAAAAGCGCTACATAAGTACAGTCCATTTAGCAAATAATGTTGTGGAATTGCACTTAACATATAAGTCATCATCTTTATCATGTTTATGTTTTTACCAGCCTTTAATTTCCCCATTATTTGAGACTTTTAATATTTGCTTTTATGAGAGAATTTATGGTAAATGCTATTATGTTTCTATCATATGTGAATTCTATGATATATAACTGAAGACTTTCATTTACTGAAACAGCCATGTACATTTCCTATACATCTTTGCACAACATTCCCACAAATTGACCTCTGTGCATTAAAATCATTATCAAAATACAGCGTTTAGTGAAGCTTTAACAGTAATTCAGGCTCCAATACAGCTCCTCCCTGAAAATCAGGACAATGATGTACAAGTGTATCTTAGGTAAGTGTGTATGTTTACCAATCGATCTACTCTACCCTGACATGTTCAGAGTCCTAGTGTCATTATGGCCACTGTTTGGTGCTATAAAACAGAGTTGGACAGTGCTGATAGCAGTGAAGGATATGGATGGGCCTATACAGAGTTAGAAGGCAGCATCGCCATACATCTTCCAGGGCAGAGGCCTGTCATCGCAGCTCTGCAACACAGGGGTTTGTCATAGAAGTATGCACAGGAATATGTTCAGTATCCATGCATAAGTCTGACTTGTACTTACTCACTAACTGTAAGCACACAAGCACACACTCAGATACGCACACACATTTTTGTAGTGAAAACCTTATATATGTTCCAGCTTCCTATCACGAGTCCATCATACCTTCCTAAAACACATACAACCCCCCCACCCCACCACACACACACATACACACACACACACAGTCCTTTCTTTCTTAGATGTGTCTGTACACGACTCCCTGGTCGCAAATCCGTCAGTGGGATGGATGAGTGTCTCCAGCCCATTCATCATCTGCCTTATCCGCCACCCTCGCCACTGTTTTTATATCAGCCAGCAGTCACACTGACAACTGATGGCCCTCTCTCTCCCTCTCTACTCGCTCCCTTCCCTTCTTTTCACCCCCCCGCCGCCCCGTC
Source organism: Lates calcarifer (assembly GCF_001640805.2). Taxonomy (NCBI): domain Eukaryota; kingdom Metazoa; phylum Chordata; class Actinopteri; family Centropomidae; genus Lates; species Lates calcarifer. Next base: position 27,195,096 of record NC_066853.1, read on the forward strand.
TTTCTCATGCCATTTCTCTTTTTTCTTGATCCCCAGTGCCCTACTTGCTTTGCTTGTACGCCTGACAATGTGCATGTTTGTGAGCGTTTGTGCACGCTACTTCTCTTCTCCACTGCTACCTCCTCCTTCCCCCTCTAGTGCATATCTCCTTCCTCTACCTCCCGCTCTTCTCCCCCTCTCATCTTCACCTCTCTATGTCCGTCTCCATCTATCTATCTCTCTCCTGTGCACCGTTGGGACCAGAGTGGCACCTTCAGAGCAGGCTGTAAAAAGGCCCTATAAAAAGCCCCAACACGGGGAAGAAAGGGTAATGATGAAATTTAACTGCTCCTCTTGGTGCACCTGAGGTCTGGCCCTGTGTGTATGTGTATGTGTGTGTGTGTGTGTGTGTGTGGTGTATGTGTTTGTGTGTGTTCGGCCTGCATGAGGCCTGGGCACTGAACCGGAACTGCCCTGCTAGGGGGGTCAATGTCACAGCACCGCCATGAGAGTTATCGCTTTTTAAAGACGCACTATAGATTTTGTGGGGGAACTCATTTACACCAGCATAAAATGGAAGGTGGCAGGGGAAGTTTAAAATCTAAAAAGGACGGGGGACTGGGAGACCAGGAGGAAAATAAGTTGGATGGCTTGAGTGGCCTCACCGGTGTGATACCAATTTAACCCTTTGTGGAGGATGGACACTGCTTTTTATCCTTTTTTTCCCAGACAGACTGGAACAAAGGCAAATCTAGGATAGACTCAAATTCACAATGTTATGAGTTGAAGTTATGTGCTTTTGTTCAGATGTGGCTCTCACTTTATTGCAGTGTACTGTGTACAGTATATGTCTATAAAATCCATACAGAGTTATGTCCACTGCAGTTGCCAAAATAGCATGTTGTTAAACTGATTCATGAAGTGTGTCGCCTCAACATTTTTTAATGTTTTATTGATGCAGGAGTGCCATAACATCAATGAATAGATCCCATTAAAATCTAATGGCCTAGTGGTGTATGTGTTTGTTGGTGCAAGGTAAATTCTCCAACTGTGTGCGTGTATGTGCTTGCACCTCCAGGCCTGTAAGTCAGGGCCGAACTATTTTCAGTCCCGTTACTGGCCAGGGCCAAGCACCCTCCCCAGGCTCAGATGCTGGCTCACCGGCCTCCTCAGCCCTCCCCTGCCGCCCATGCCTCCCACCTGTCCCTGGCTGTGAGCCTCCCCGGCTGGCCTGCTGGCGTGGAAAATCAGCCTTTGATGGGCCTGTGGGGACTGGAGGAGGGGACGGCTGGGGTTGTGGAGAGGATGAAAGCCCTGGGAGCAGCAGCATGCACTGACTGACAGGGCTTGACACTGTAAGGGCCCACAGCCCAGGCCTGGCATCTTTCCTTTAGCAACGTCCAGGACTCACTGACTGGCCTGCAGAACTGGGTTCAATACCCCAGTGTCTTCCAGGACTCTGTGAGAAGGGCCTTTTTTATGACCAAATCTTAAGTCCATAGATAATTGACACTTAGCATTAAACACTACCTTTAGAACTTGTCCAGCAAGAGTTGAATGTGCTGGTCACTTAGATGGTTGTGGAGATATACATTTTTCACACTGTCTGTAATGTGCTAATACAAAGGAACATACAGATATTTGCATAGTCTTTTTAGACACTGATATAAAAGACATAAAGCAAAAGTATGTACATATACGGAATTATTAGCAACATTATTAGCAACAGGAAAGGAATTATTAGCAATATTTCAGGTGTGTTCATTTTCAGTTCAAGGTTTGGTTAAACTGTATAAATTGTTGAATCTATTTGTAACAATGTTACTATGGTTCAGCAATTAGGAGAATAAAACTGAGAGCCTGCGACACAAAAATAAAACCCCAGTTCTGATGAAGAGTAGTTTTCATTCAAGACACCATCCTACACTACAAAGTTCCACAACAAGTGGATGGTTTGGGAAACAAGACCAGAGAACAGCATCAAGCTCATCAAAAGACATAATTATGGCAAAACCATTCCAACATTTGCCTCTACATTTTATGCAAAACCTTCACTTCTGTGGTTATACTATACAGAGACCACCTGTGGTATCAGTCAGTGATATTTTTAACATGTATTTGTTTTGATTATTAAAACCTGATGGGACTGCCAAAAAACATATGCACGCCAGTCTGCATGGAATGTCCATTCTGCCAATGTACAATCCAATGAAACATGTGCCATGCATAAATTACTCCTACTTCCTGCAAAACAGCTTATTGCTAAAAGGATTAGGGTGACACACATATAAACAACACAAACATGCTAATCCTCATTAGCACTGCTGAAAGCCTCTCTGATGCAGTGGTGGAGAAGAGAGGCATGTAGCCAGGCAGGATGGTGGGCGGCAAAAACTGAGTTAGAAGCTAATGCAAATGGAGCAGGAATATGGTGTGTATACACACACACAGTATACACACAGACAGACAGGTCGTGTGGTTTCCTCATGTCAGGTAGAAGTTGATCGATAGAAGGAAGAAGTGAGAGTGAATGAAAGGAGGGGTCCAAGAGGAAAGGAGCGGTGGTAGACGCTGACCTTCAGCCAACAGTGCTGGCACACACCACAGGTTCTCTGGTTTTTGGATCTGACAATTCCAGTGTAATAACAGATAAATAGAGAGGGCTCGTCAGGCCACAAAAGCAAACAGCTTGGGCTTGCCAAAGGGAACAGAGGGAGTCAATGTTGGAGGGCGTGTGTATGTATTTGTGCATGTAGAGAGAGGAGAGACAGAGAGAAAGAGCTAATGGCTGACATCTGGCATTGGTCGCCCCCATCTGAGTCCTGCACTCCAGCCCCATACTGTCATGCTGAATGATAAAGCAGAGAGATTGCCTCTGAATCGGCACACTTGCAAATCCCCCGGCCAGCCCTGGAGGCATGGGCAGGAGAGCCTCTTCTAGTCATTCACCAGTTAATGTGCCAATTTGTTTTCCAGAGTGCTCGAAGGAAGAATTTATCGCTGTGTTCTGCGGCTGTGGGCAAATACTAATAAAATGATCTGCTGAAATTCACTTAATTGGCCACAGTAGGGACGGAGAGCTTGAGGAGGAAGCGGAGAGCTGGCCTCCACCAAGGCAGTTTGCAGATGTTCATAGATACCTCCCTGCCCTGTTTTACACTGTCCCCTCCCCCAACCAACCAAACAGTAGCATATTCACTCTCCCATCATCTCCCTCCATCTAATCATTTTTTTTTTTTTTTTTTCATTGTTCCTCTGAGTAATTAGTGTGACATTTTACTTACCAACTTAATTGCTAAGATCTGGAAAAACTGTGCTAAGAAGCAGGATGAGGCAAAAACTATGATCATTCAAGTTTTAAACAAATTGAACATCCATCACAACAAAATTTTTTAAAACGAAAACAGCATCCTGTACTAAAAGCTACAGTGGAATGGAGGAAAAAAATCAATAACAACAAAAAAACAAACTATAAACTAACTAAAAAAATATACCAAACTATCTTCTTTGTATGCTTTTTTACACTGAAAACAGCTGCCTACTACTGGAAGCAAGACTGATGAGAGCAATGAGACTGAACTAAAACAGAAAAAGTGAGCTCTTAAACTAGAAAAAAAAGCTCAGTGGAGCATTTCTGCCATTACCAGTGTTAATATTAGCCTAATACAGCTTTTAAAAAAACTCAGTTCAGTTGATCAGCCTTCAGTGGCTTTACTTTCTGAAGAAATAGTTCCCATATTTACAGTGAGGTCTGTGGATTATCCACAGCAGTAGGGGTATTTTTTATGGAAAGAGGTGTTGCATAGAATTTTTAAAATGTAATTTGTCAGTGCAGTGAGTGCCACAAACAACATTCCATTCATCTCCATTACACTGGAACAGAGGCACAGATTTCAGAGACAAGTATCTTAAAACAAATGAAGTAAAATAAAAGACACAACCATGAATTAACAATAAAAATAAAATGTGTTTTCACAATTTTGGTGAACTGATCCCTTAAGGTCGGGTTTAAGGGTTTGATTGTGATTGAATCCATCTATCTGTATTGTTAAATTCCACCATGTTGTTTCACTGTGTCTATCTAGCCCCATCTTCACTACCAAATGATTTCATGGTGGAGAAACAGGACTGTCGGCCTTCAGGCATGGAGCATATTATTTGCAAATTAAATATTGCCTATGGATTAGAAATTTGTTAACAAGAAGTTGGCAGACATCACTTACTGTGACAGGGTAGAGATGAGGCAAAAGGAAATGGCAAAGAGAAGAAGGGGTGAGGATGATGTGGGGGTGAAGCAAGATCTTAAGGAGAGAAGGGTAGCATAAGAGTAGTTAGTGCTTTGGCGCCTGTTCCTGTGCCAGCCTTGAGCCAAAGCCAGTGGAGTTCTACCAGGGGATGCTCTCCAGAATCTGGCCACACACTAATTACTGAAGGTTTTGTTCAGGAAATTATCTCCATGTCCATTGCTGCATTTCACAGCACATTAGCCGTGGAAATCCCAAAAACCAATAAATAAGGCTGAAATTGTTCATAGCGGTCTCTGCTGATTGTCTCGCTTGCTTTCTTTGTCCTCCTCCCTAATGCTGAAGAAACTAAGAGCCCATTTCCTTTACTTGGGAATTCTTTCTGCCCTCAAAAAAGAGACAAATAAAGGCTTTGTTTAGGGCACACTGTGAGGTAGTGATAAGATGTCAGTATTGATGCCAGAATGTGTAAATATCATTTTTAGCATTTTAGCGCTGTCATACACATATACCTACTGGGTTATTCTTACTATATATGAGCCCTTGAAATGAATTATGTTGAAAAGTATTTGTTTCAATGTACACACACACACACACACACACACACACAGAGAGAGAGAGAGAGAGAGAGAGAGAGAGAGAGAGAGAGAGATGTATATGTAGATATAGATAGAGATATATAGGAAATGCATACGTATTACATATCTATCAAAGTCCAAAGTGTCACAATTAATTTCTGATCAATCTGAGCAATAATTTACTCAATGTTATTATTGCATATTGAAATACAGTGATATAGTTGATTACAACTAATAATCAAGCATTAATAATCATCTATCAATAATCAATAATGACAGGAATAATGCTTAAAGTATATTAAAATGTGCTACCATCAAATACTGAAAACATGCTTACAAAAGCAGCAAATGCTATCTTAAATTAATCTAATCTAAATAACTATAAATTCACGCATTGGATCAACTCAAGTCACTGAGCAACATCTAGTACACTGATGAATGATGACCAAACATTTCATCCTGTAACCTGTATTTAGGCTAGTTCATTTGGGCCTACTGGTGAATTAAGTGAAATGATAAACTGATTCATCAGGCCGATATTGGCCTGCCATTAAAAATTTGAGATTGTAGTGGTTGTCCCCCAAATATTCTCTTTTCCTCGGATGTGCCTTTCTTTCACTAAACTTACAGTGATTACAGTATGCAAGACTTAACTGTCTTCTTCAATCAAATTACACATAGCTCAAATATTATTTCATCATTATAGTAAAAGTCCTTGTAACTCAGTAAAAGTCCAAAATGTATGTATCATTTTTTAGCTCACCTATACATTTGCTATGATGTTGACAGGAGGTTCCACTAGCATCACATGACTCCATTTGGCACTTGTTTACATTGAATGATCAAAGGTTACCTCTTACTGCTCTGTGATTGGCTGACACATGGATTTTTTTCTCCTACCCATGGGAAAACAGTGCAAAAAGATTTATGTGTGTAACAGGATTTCCATTGACAAGAAGACACTGACACGTGCAGAGGATGATCTGTGCTATGAGCACAGATTTTGTGTTTGTGAAACAAAGCAATTCATATTTGAGAACATTTACATATGAATTTTCACCACTTTCCAAGAAAAGATACAAAAAAGTCCAAAAAATAACCATCAACAAAACAACTGTGCATGTTTTCATCCACAGGATGAAACTGACAAATGCACAAATTAAATTACACAAATGTACAAATGAAGATTTGTGCCACAGCACCAATTTTGTACATGAGGGAGTGAATTTGTGCAGAGAAATGTACAAATGTGAATTTAGTGCACAGATGTTCAGATACAAGCATATGAGTGCACAAAACCTTTTATAAAATTTACATTTGTAAATCTTGATGAACTTGATGAAAATTCTCTCTCTCTCGAGCTGTGTCAAAGAGGAATTTCTGTTGCATTGTGACAGACAATAAAGTTGTTCTATTCTACATTAAGCAATAGGTTATAATCTTTAAATTTAAATTAGATGGCAAATCCTATGCTTTTTAACTCTTCTATGGCATTATTGTGTAGAGAGAGTGAGTTTAGTGTATTACTGTGCCAGCGCGTTAAAATTGACAAAAGGAAAGAATGCTGAAAAACTATGGCTCTTTGTTGGCTAGGCAAACTGTTTGTCTAAATGTTAGATTACAACCTTCTGTTCCAGGCACTTAAAACTATGTGATATGGGCAAAACAATAAAATAAAATAAATAAATAAATCATGCAAGGATTTCTTAGACTTGACTTACTGATGTGTCTAAAATCTTATTGAAGGGAAAGTCCGAAATGATCAATCTATCGTATGTATTCACACAGAAACCCCCTTTCCAAGTAAATGGCACCAAGCATTTGGTCCATACAGTCAAATATGAATCGTGACCAAGTTAGATAAAGATGACATATCGTCCTGTCTTCTCCATGAACACATCAGCTAGCATGAATGTTTAAACCCTGGAGGATGGGTCATCAGTTAGTGACAATAAGTGGGTCAGTCCATCCTGCATGGTGCATGGGTGGGTGTCCAGACCACCCAGGCCCTGACACACCCAGAGGATGAGCGGGGAGACGTGTTTGTGTGAATATGTGTGTGTGTGTGTGTGTGTGTGTGTCATAGTGGGGTGGGGTTTAGGAGATGTATAGAGGTTCTATACCCAAATGACAAGCCCACTGGTCTCATGGCAAGGCACAATTAATGACCCGTGCCAACATTACAGGATGAAAAATCCCCACTGTCCGAGCATCGCCCGCCCAGCCTGGCAACTGGAATTCTTCATTAGGTGTGGCAATGGAGGATAGGTTGTGAAAGATTGTGTATGTATCATGTTTTTGGGCTGATACAAGAAGAAAATATATAGCATGTTGTATTGGGACAGACCGATTATCGGCCGGGACAGTGCTCACACACACTGAACAACTCTGCTTTTTGCACCACAATCTGGTGCTGCTCAATTGGGACTACTAATTGATTCGAGACTTACATTTCTGTGCAAGTTTTATTTAACTTTGTTTTATTTACTTTATAAAACTTCAGGAAGCTATTTATTTATTTATTTAAAATTTCAGTTAACTTTATAAGAGATGCTGCTGACCCTGGGAACTCCCTGCACTTTTTGTTTTTGTTTGAATTGTTTGTTCGAACAAAGATAAGTGAAAGATGAAATAACATTTCAGTCATTATATTGAATTTTGGAAAACTTAATTTACTGTAGAAAACATTAGGGAGCTATTTATTTGTTTAATTTTTCATTTAACTTTATAAGACATACTACTGAGCCTGGGAGCTCCCTGCACTTTTTGTTAGAATTTTAAAACAAAGATGTCTAAAAAAGCTGTTTAATAAACATATGCTTAAAGGCATTTAAACAAAGTGTTGGAGTTTGTATTATTCCATTACGCCAGTATTTTAACTTTTACTGCAAATGAATATCGACTCCAAATATTGGTTATCGGCCTCCTTGACTACTAATAATCGGTATCGGCCCTGAAAAAAACATATCGGTCTATCTCTAATGTTGTATATTGTATTGCTAAAGATACAAACATTCAATTTTAATCCAAAATTAGACCTTTCACATATATTGATTGTTCTGTAAAATTATATTATGCTTGAGCAACAAAAGTGGAGTTCATTTCTACTCCATTGTACTTGACATCTTCAATGTGGGGCACATCAAACTAAAACTACCCACATGGTTTCAATACCACATTTTTTATTATTTATTATTTGTGATTTGAACTGGCAGTTTACTTTATTGTATTTAATTTCATTCTCCTACCATAATTCTCAAATAAATACCAATATTGAAAAAATGGCCAAGTCTCAAATGATAACCTCTTATAATAATAATAATCATCATAATCATAAAATAAGAATAATAATAATAACCTGAAGGCTATACATCTTTAGTGTATGGAGAATACATTATTGTAAAATAATGCACACTTCCACTGCATTAATTCCATGTGTCCAACAACACAGTTATATCATACTCACCACTGCTACTCATGATGAAGTGAAACATTTGCAAGTATTTGTATTGAGGATTTTTTATTGACAGTAGCTCAACAGTGATTAAAAAATGGCATGGTACAACCAACTGGGGAAAAAAACAACAGCAAATAAAAACGTTATTTTTCTTGGACTATGTCAGAGTACGTGGATGTGGCGTTGGCTTTTTGTACTGGCAAGATTAGTACTGCAAAAATGCATGATCTTGAATTTATAAAGAAAACAGGTAAACATGGAGGAACAGACAGGGAGGCTTCCTGCTAAAATATGACGGAATATGAATTTGAAGGTTCAGTTAATTGGGAAAGTAACTAAAATAAAATTACTTAATTAAAGTATTAAATGTAAGACGTAAGATTAGACATAAGTTTAAAAGCTGAATTCTCTTACTGTAAGTCCGTTTGGACAAAGGTCTATGCTAGTGTAATGCAATGCAGAATGAAGGCCTATCTTACATAAGACTGGTTTTCTTTGCAGGGAGGTTAAACAAAGGTACAGCAACTGTTTGAGGCCTAAAGTGACACATACACATTGCAGCAGTTTGGGGTTGTCATTTTTCTACAGATAAAGACTTATCTCATTATAGTAATTTAAAATATATATTCACAATTCAAATTTGCACACAATGGCTTTAAATAGCTTTATGCAAGTTGTTACATAGTAATATTAAACAGAAGCTCTCATTTGACATTTTTGATACAAACATAAATTTTGATTTAGAGATTGGGGGTGCTATTAGATAGTACAGTAAGTCATACAATGTACCTTTAAACAATACTGTATAGCATAATTAACAGCTCCCTCTTCAGTTTTTACATTGGTAATGTGAGCACACTTTGCATACTATATTGGCTAGAATTGAGGGTATAGAAAGATTGTACCTAGGCCTTGGCTGCTAAACCCTACTTCAAAATCATTTAAGCTTCCTGTACCACAGTCATATTTCCTTAACCATCAGTCCAGACTTAACCAGCCAACCAGAGTGCATCATCCAAATTCTTACCTCGTCATTTTACAAGCCACAGAGCCAGGATAAACAAATTGAACCAATTTCAAGCGTGGAAATCGCTCTCAAAATAACAGCGAATGTAGAAATGTATTATCTTCACCCTCCAAATCCAATTTATTTCATGCATATCTTACCATCTAAATTGAATACAGCACATAGCTTGTGCAGGAAATCACTTTGAAAAGACTTGCCTTATCTTATCACTGGGCCCTATCTTATCCCAAGCATCTCGCTTTCTAACCAGGCAGAGGCGTCAAAGTGTGCAGGGCTCTGCTGATGGTTGTCTCACTATGTTTTCACTAGTCTTCTCTCACAAGATGATTTTGCCAGATCCACCCAAACCACCATAAATCTTTAAAGGACCCTCCCCTCAGTGATAATTGACATTTATGAGGTTAACGCATTTTTAATTAAGGGCAATTATTGAATTATAGAGGGCTTTTAAGTAGCACATAGGCAGATATATTTAGTGAAAATATTGGGCAAATTGCTGGAAAGTTTGAAAACCATCATTTAGGATCTAGAAAATCACAAAAAAACAATTATTTAAAGAATAAATTATCTCACCGTGAGCAGTGCTTAAATATTAGAATTAGAATTAGAATTACTTAAAAGTTAGAAGTGCTCTCTGACAAATGAAAACCTTAATCAAATATGGAAAATTGTTTGTTAATTGAATTTATACCACAAACAGAGTCTAGCCATATTTCTCTGGAGGTTCCATTCAGACTGAGCATGGTTGCTCCACTGGTTTGAGATGTACAAATTCAAGCTTTTTTTTCTTTTTCAGACTAGACAACCTGAAATGCGGAGAGAAGACATTGTGCTGTGATCTAATATTGACTAGATCTGCATCTCTGAAAAGTTTCTGAAGAAAATCATATTAAGTAAAATTTAAACATTTAATTTCAGGGAGGACAAAACAAACATTACTAATGACTGTAACAGTGGCTGTGGTAAAAGAATAGTTTGTGGAATTGTGTAGCTATATAGTTTTTCTCCAACATCTTCACTTTTCGTTTGGTCATTCACTGAACATCTAAAATCTCAAGCAAAGTGCACTGTTCAATATCAGTACAGTGTGACAACATCATACATCCCAGGTCACAGTACTGTGGTAGGTTTATCTGTGCAAAGCTGTATAAAAGCTGAGTGCCCCCTTCTGACATCATACTGTAACACGTGCTATGTTGTGGCACAAATGCGGTGCAACCACGGCAAAGGTGTATCATTCTCTTGGGTGGGTGTGGCACTTTCAAGCAATTGTACTGAATATTCCTGCACAACAGTGTAACTGCAGGTCTTTAGCCAGGATGCAAACTCTGGTTTACTGAGTGAATGTCAGATATGATTTTCGTGATCACCTGAACTGTCTTCTAGTGGCAACTATGCCAAAATATTAACTTTACTTTCAGAACACTGTGTCACAAAAGTTTATTGGCACATAAATGGATACGTGAATAAGCCCTTTTGGTTTTAATGATGCAGCTTATACATTTTTGACAACTTTATTGATACATTTCTAAGAACAACTAAACGATTAATATGATGTTTGTTCATTATTCTAGTGTGGTGTGTGGTCTCTAGCTTGAGGAAATAGAAACTGCAAAAATAGAAAGTGCATTACAAATTGATTTTTTTAAACAAATACAAAGTCAAAAGTACATAAAAATTCTCTGTGCACAACTGAACAAAAGATGGCAACAACAGCTTTGTATTCAATTTGAGCTATCTATTAGCATGACAGTAACCTGACATTGAAAATCCACAGACAGACAGGCTAACAAAATACAAGTCACAGAAGAACACAGACAAAACTCAGTGCTGTTTTCTGTACTTCCTGGTGCAGAGTAAAACTACAGTAACACATTTCTTTAAAGGGGCTGCACATTCATATTGGAGAGTGAGGAAGAAAACACTGTGTGTTTGTGTATGTGTGTGCATGTCAGCATTTTAAGAAGGGGGTATTTTTGTTTTACGGAGGCAGATAGTGATAGTGATGATCTGCAGGTGAAGTTAAAGGCACACAACAAACACACACACACACACATAACATGCAAATCTTTTCAACAATTCCCAGGACTCAGCCCCCACATCCCAGCATTCAGCATGCTGTACAGAGATGGTTCATTGGGTGTGGGAGGGGCACGTGTGGGGGTTATAGTGAGTTTCAGGTTATTCCCACACTAAATGCTTCACAGCCCAGTCCATCAGATTGCTTAGTGATCTATCTAAACACTTCCTCTCTCACACTCCTGCCTGACCTTTCCTCTTGCTCCCATACTCCTCAGCCACCATAGTTGTTCTGTTGGTCAGACCAGCACACACAGAGAGCACATGTGAAAAATCTTTGTTGTGATGTGTTTCGTTAAGAACTTTGTTCACAGAGCTTCTTTTATTGCCTTTTGCCTGTTCCTCAGGAAAGCTAGAGCCTCCACAGCATGATGTCAGATATAGTAAATGTGGTTCTTGCATACAAGTGCTATGGCACTGCCATGCAGTCCACCTTTTACAGAAAAAGTCACAACATTTTAAAGCAATCCAGGGCAAAACTATTATGTGACTTATAACTGTCGGTTTTGCAACCTAATAATAAGCCTGTATTTAATCTGTCTGTTATCGAAAACATATTGTTTATGAGCATAGCAGTGGCAAAAAGAATAATGAACATTTTTCACAACAGACATTTCGACTTTAAAACCACAGGTTTTAATAATGTTAATAATAATTAACGTATGTCTCTGTTTTAGTCTGTTTTAGTCATGTATTTTGGTAAGCCATGGCAGTTAGCCAGCATGTACAATACCTCATTTTTCTTTGTGATTCTGTAATACTCAGAGGCACTGAGGCCCAGTGCATCATAAACACAAACTCACATCCACAAACCTTCACAATTATGTAATTGCAGCTTGTGTGTAGACCTGGTGCATGCTCTTGTGATTGAAATGTTTCAGCAATGAGAGAGCAAACATAATTTTGTAAAGACAGTAGAAAGCAAAACTTGTGCTGTACAATGGTGACATGCTGGTATTATAAAAATTTTACCAAAGAAACCAGATCACAACTTGTCCTGATTTTGCTGACTTCAAGAACTGTCCTCATGTAGTGCTATAGACAAATCGTACAAGGACAAGAGAACTACTAGAGCATTTATACAGAAGTTGTTGCAGACAGTGTGTACATAACAGTACAGGAGATGGGTGGCAGTTGTGGACCACCTTGAGGCATAATCTTATTATCTTATTATTGTTAGTTAGTCAGCTAGTTATAGCAGTCATGGTGAGAGTGAACAATTCTTATTGTATACAACAAAATTGGGTACACCATAAAATACAATTTAACTGTAGTGAAAAGTCCACGTTTAAGTATCAGGTTCTTTCACTCTACCTTCTGTTTTAAAACATTAGGTCGGGGGACATACTTGGATCATAGTTTTCACATTTTTCTTTTTAAAAACTTGTGTGATTTTTGCAGTGTTTGGGATCATTTCTATTACCTCCCCTACACCTTTTGCACTCATGCAGCCCATGTCAGTACACTCAAACCTCCAAACTGCATGGTCAGCACCATGCTCTCACTATGTTAGTCCTGACCAGGTCCACACCAAATATGATGGACACCAGCTGATAGAACATTTTATTTTGGTTTCATCTGTACTGCCAAAATTCATCAGGCTGCTTCACGTGTTCTTTGGTAAAGTTTAACCTGTAGTTTTGTGCAGTTTTGTGAGCAATGATTTTCTTGTTGTATTCCATCTTCATGCTTCATACAATAGCACACTGTCTGTTCAGTCAGAATCCTTCTGCCAAGTCAGAGGCACTTACCCATCTGTTTTAAAAATGCAAGGTTGTGTAAAGAGTGACCTGTGCATGGTGCCATTTTTCAAGGATGATCACTGCATCTTCTGTTATTGGAAGTATGACTCCTCCAATACTTCCTGACAACTGCTGCAGCTCATGTTCAATAACCTACCAATGGTCTTGGTTTCCAATCTGTTTTTTGTTCAGACAGTTCCTTACAATCTAGAGCCATGTTGCATTAGACACAACCCAGGCCCAAACTAAGAAGACTGCTTCTTTTATAACCATGTTCATGCAATTGGCCTTGAATCAAAGTTGTTGCAGTGGTCATAGGTAAACTTGCTTTTGTTGGACTGAGATGTTTTGGGGTCCATTTCTTTTATGTAGTTTGTCTTACCTGTTTGTTTTTAATTATAAGATATTTAATTACAAGACTATTAGATTTTATAATAAGGTCAAATAGACTACATTTCAAACGAAAAACAATACATTTATTGCAAGATGGTACAATTTTGAATAATTTAGTATTTTAGTGATATTGCATAGGTATGTTCTCAGTTATATTGTATACTGTAACAAATAAAACTTATCCTCACTAGCCTCGTGCCCATTCACTAAAGGTGCATGTTGATGATATGTATCCCAAACAACTGTTGTTGCAATAAAAAATCTTGATGAGAGAGGCCTGACTGAACACACCAAAGAACATGGGGAAAGATGAAAACCATGAGAGACAGAGAGACAACTAAAGTAGAAAAAGTGGAAACAGAGCGGACAGCAGACCAAAGTTCCTTCTGTCACTCCATTAAACAATTCTCCCCCTCCTCCCTCATTTCCTACCTTACCCCCCTAACACACACACACTCCTCCACAAATCCCTTCACGCCAAACTCACTTAAGATTAAGCATGTGTGAAATTGAGGACTTTTGTAATACACATGCCCCCTCTGCTCCCCACAAACACACACACACACACACACACACACTCCTGTCCTTCTCGGGAATAAAAACAGAAGAGTAAGTAGCGAATGAGTAAACAGCAGATAGGAAGTGGGGTATCTCTGTAAAGGAGAAATTCTAATCAACACTTCCTGGTCAGTGTGAATACTTAAGGCAGTGGGTCACAGGATCTAAACATCCAGTATGTGATTACCCCACTTTGATCAGAGTCTGTTTCCATGACCATCAGATAAGCACAGTGGTCACAGGGTCAGGGACTGTGCTTGCTGTTCCCTTGTATATTTCATTCTTTCTTCACCAAAACCAAATAGTTTTTTTTCCAGCAGACTTATAGCAGCACATGGTGAAAGATCAAACTGCCAGGTGCTTTTTTACTTTTACTCACTCTACACTTTTTAAAGCACTATGAACTCCTTTATTTGATTATATAAAATTTGTCTGGTGAGTGAATTTGGAGTCTGGCTCTCCACCAGAATTTCTGGAGCCTCCCCAGTAAATTCAGGATTTTTCAATATTAGGCTGTATCAAACCACAAACTGTACATTTGAAATAATATAGAAGGGGCGATTGAGACATTTGTGACCTAAGTTAGAAAGAAATGTGTTCAACAGTTCCCATTACACACATGAGCAGTTCAACGTTTTCTGTGATTATGCAGACAGTTTGTAAAATACTTGGTATTTATATTTCAGGTAATTGAAAACTTGCAAGTCAGCTGTTGGGTCAATTTTTGCCTCCAGTCCCCCTTACAAGATGATGTAGTCATGACCGAAGAGTAGTATTTGCTTCTCAGATTATTTTTATTTGAATTGTTTTTGGAGGCATTAAAAGTGATTATTTGAAATTCTAAAAAAGCAAAAGTTGAAAAAATTAAGAAAATATAAACATTGTAGAAATTATTATTATTATTATTTCCTCAGTTATCAGTTATTAATCATTTTATTTATCTTGCAACCCCTTCATCAAAATGTCTTCTATTTAAACACACATTTAGATTTAGTAGCAAGCACTCAAGCAAAAATTATCTACAGCTTACAAACACACAATGAGAACAAACAGAAACTGTTTCATTGCTGCTTAAGAATGTAGTACATTAGTACTTTAAAGAAAAAAAAATCAAGTAACAGAATTAACAGTACAATTAACAGTCTTCCACAACAGCAGTTATTAAACTATGACATATAAACTCAATACCCCATAATGACATCCTATAATGTCAATGCAAGAACAGAATTTTAGAATTTTTTGTAAATTTGTTCAAAAGGGAAAACAGAAATATCACATTGACCCTTTGCTAAGACCCTTGAAATTTAATATTTCTCTTGATCATGAGATGTTTCTACACCTTGACAGGAATCCACCTATGGTAAATTCAATGGACTGGATATGATATGGAAAGGCACACACCTATCTAAATAAGGTTTCACAGCTGAAAATGCATATCAGAGCAAAAACCAGGCCATGAGGTTGTAGGATTTGTCTGCCGAGCTCAGAAACAGGATTGTGTTAAGGTACAGGTCTAAAGAAGGCAACGAAAGACTTAGGGTTAGGGTTAGGGCTAACCCTGCTGCATTGAAGAAGAGGACAGTGGCATGCATAATTCTTACATGGAAGTCTGAAACAACCTGGAAGAAGAAGTGATGTGACCCGGAACCTGATGGTCACTCTGGCTGAGAGATCCTGCGTGGAGTGGAAACTTCCAGAAGAACAACCAATTCTAACAACCAACATCATGTTTGGTTTCATGTAGACATAATGTTGGTTCAATCTTGGTTTCATCAGACCAAAGAATCTGATTTTGGAGTGAGTGAAGGTACAATGGAGATTGGTGCATTACTGCGGATGCTGTACCAGGCCATTGTGATGAAGAGGGAGCTCACCTGGCAAAGCCAAGCTCTTAATTTACCAGTCAATCTATATTCTAACCCTCAGCTTTGGTAATGAAATCTGGGTAGTGACGGAAAAGAACGAGATCACGGAAACTGTCAGCCAAAATGAGTTTCCTCTGCAGGGTGTCTGGTCTCAGCCTTAGAGACAGGGTGAGGAGCACTGACATCCAGAGGGAGCTCGGAGTAGAGCCACTGCTCCTTTGCGTCAAAAGAAGCCAGTTGAGGTGGTTTGGGCATCTGGTCAGGATGCCCCCTGGATGCTTTCCTTTCGAGGTTTTCTGGGCACATCCAACTGGGAGGAGACCGAGAACTCACTGGTAAGATTATATATCTCATCTGGCCTGGGAATGCCTTGAAATCCCCCGGGAGGAGCTGGAAAATGTCGCTATTGAGAGGGATGTTTGGAATCCCCTGCTTAGCCTGTTGCCACTGGATAAGTGGAGGGAAATGAATGAATGAAAGGCTGCAAAATAACAAAATGTGAAAAATGTGAATGGGTCTAAATTTGTGAAATTAGTGTTTTATGTAACCAAAATACCAAGCAGGCTGGAGATGCAAACTAAATCTCTTATCCCATGTCACCCTTCAAATACAGTAGTTTTTATGAGGCATTTCTTATGTAGAGAATGAGAACCCAGTTATCATGATTTCGTCAGGAACATGGGAGCTTTACTGTAGGTTCTAGCACCCAATGCTTATTTTTGTGTTTTCCAGAGTGCTCTGAGCGGTGTCAGTGGTGCTGAACTGTGCAATCATTTCCCAATGTAAGCCTGAGGATAGCAGTTACTAATGAGATAGTGCTAGGTGTGTGAGCGCCACTGGACTGCCTGCATGAAATTGTGTGACTGTCTATTGTAGACATGTAGTATTATTTTAGAAGTCGCATCAACTTAGGTGCCGTTGCACCACCAGAATGCCTGCGTGCTCTACCCATGCTCTAGTCTTAGCAGCTTTTCATTAGTATTATCATATATGAATGAGAGTACACATAAAGTTATTTCAGTACCAGAGACATGTTAGGAACCAAAATTGTTCACTTTCAACTACAAGGGAATATTTACACCCACGAGAACATTATGCCCAAGAATACTTCACTGAGTGTAAGAAGACTTTGCCACTTATGGTCTTATGGAACAGTGGTAACAATAACCACAAGTGGTATTTGTTGGATAATGGCACATTCAGATTCCCTTCTCAAGGAAAATAAAAACTTTATTACTTTTTTGTTGTTGTAAAGAAAAAGAGATCTATTGCTAGTACTGCTATTACTTAATGAACAAATGTAATTTTTTCCTTTAATCATGATAAGGTGATAAAAGCTGTTTTGTATTTGTCTCCAAAGTTATGGAATGTTACCTTTTCAAGACAATATGAGACACATTTTGTTGGTTTAGACAATCATATAACCTTGTCCAACAGACTAACATAGTCTGCTCATAGCCTAACATCAACGTCTTAGCTTTGTATTTACTTGGAGTTATATAAATGGATGAATAAACAATCAAGTCATCAAGATAAACTTTTTAATTCAGTAGTCTTACAGCCTGCAGACAGAAACTGCTCTAAAGTCTGGTGGTACAGCAGCAGGGTGAATGGGTTTTGTTTGGGGTGGGTAGTTTCTTTTAGTATCCTTTTGCTCAGGCACCTCCCCTCACCCATATTACTGAAGCTTGGTAAACGGTTACCCATGATGTTCTGGGTGATTGGAATCACTTGCTGCAGAGCCTGCCGGGTCTGGGCCATGAACATACCATCCCAGTTTGTGATGTCTCCAGGAAGGATGCATTCTGTTGCTAATCTGTAAAAGTTACTAAGAAGAATTTATCCCTTCTAAGTTACCTTATAAAGTATAGTTGTTTCTGAGCTTTCTTTACCAGGGTGGAGATGTATGATGGCCATTACAGGTTCTCTGTGATGTTGATTCCCTTAACCTTAAAGTGTTCACCTGCTCCACCTCACCTCCACTGAGATAGATATGGGTGTGTGTCTGTATGATGAAAATATTGTGTGTAATCCAACCAATGATGGTGTTGCCATTCTCAAACTTCATGAGTCCTCTCCATGTCTCACCCATGTCAGTCATGGGTGTACAGTGTGAACAGGAGGAGGCTGAGCACACAAATGTGCAGGGCACCTGTGTTGAGCACTGGAGTGCAAGAGATTTGACTGCCAGTCCAAACTGTGTGGGGTCTGTTTGTTAGGAAGTCCAATAAAATCTACAATTGTAGTGTGTGTTACTCAAGCCCAAAGTTTGCCGGTCAGTTTAATGGAGTAGATTATATTAAATGCTGGGCTGAAATCAGTATTCTCATGTAGATGTACTGTTCCAATTACACAATACAGCCCAAATGAAATATTCTTGTTCTTCCCATTTTATTGAGGACACCCAGGGAGCTGACTTATCTGGATTTGAGGTAAACCACACATTTCACATAAACCAGCATCTGTTATTTTTTCAGATTAGAAGGTAAGCACTTTAATTTTAAATATGTGGATTATTTATCAAAAATTATGCCTATTTGAATTTTTTTGGAGTGGAGCTAATTTTAGAGAAGATCTCTGACGCTATCCAGACAGATACCAAGATGATCAACCTCCATCCCATAGAATTTTATCAACATTCTTATCTTGGCAAGTTGAATTCTAATATTTGTTATTCTTAAATTAGTTTGTATGCAGATGAAGTTAAAACATTCTACAGTGTTGCCTCTGCAGATCCTTATATGTAGAGATCATCCCACACTTCAGTTTAGACTGATAAACGTACACAGTGTAAATGAACACGTTTGCATGTTCTCCCTGTGCCTGTGTGGGTTCAAGACATGGGGGACATGCAAGACATGTTAGGTTAACTGATGACTCTAAATAGGTGTGAATGTGAATGTGTTGGTCCTGTGATAGACTGATGACCTGTTCAGGGTGTACCCCACTTCTTGCCCAATGTCAGCTAGGACTGACTCAACCCCCCATGATCCTCAGATATAGCAAATGGATGGATAAAGAAAAAATTGAACAGGTATATATGTTGACTGCATCCCAGACTAAACATGGCTGAAAGTGCCAAAAATTGTTTTTCTTTCTTCTGGAAAAGCATGTTAACGGACCTTTAAGTTGAGACAGATGTGTTGAAGTGTATTAAACTGAGCTCAGCTGAGCTGATGATGTCCCAGATGCAAACTGAGCATACTACATCCTATGATCTTCAGGAGTTTGGAATTCTGAGTTGAAATTGCCTGGTATGTCAAGACATACACACTATCTAAAGTTTGCTAATATTAGTCCATGTGAGATTGTAACTGCTGAGTATAGAAATGGGTGAGGATGTGTTTTATTGCTTATGATATCAACTTGTCATTTGCAAGGGGCACAATTTGCTATCTTTGTTCAAAGGTTACATAGTCTCGATTTAAATGAATTGTTGAAATTATCATACACTGTCATACTAGTATATGACTTCCATAAAGTAAAGAAAAAATTGTCTAAACTCAAAGCTACTTCAGAGGGGACCTAAAAAAATCAAGCTTCAAGGGGATGTAGAGTATATTAAGGTTCAGGAGAAACACATTACAGGGTAAAAGTCATTTTTTGTTTCATTGTGACTTTCATAAACTGATATTCAACATAGTGTGACCAGTGCAGGTCATGCAAAAGTAGCTGAATAACCCTATCTAACAGCCCAACTGAGTGTCTGGCACTATAGTCAAGTTATAGAGCTCCATTTTTTCCTCAGCCATGACCTGTTTCAGAGTCCACAAATCATCGGAAATATTTGACATTATTCTTACTATTGTCTTCCATCATGCACATGCATGCAGTAGCGTGTGATTCGGCTGAGTTGAGAGCAGACATTTGCTCAGAGTGAGAGCCGCTGCTGTTGTATTCCTTTGTTTGCTGCACATGATACACTCCCTCTCCCACTGTGTGGTAATATGGCTATTTTCTCAGTCAATTTGCCACTCTCAGCATCCAAGCACATGCAAATATGGAAGATGATACCGATTGAGGAATAGTGCTCTGCTGTATAATGTGTACCGACTGTTTAAGTCTAGGTTATTGTTGGGCAGGGGTGCTGCCATTATTTTGAACTCACAAAACAAAAAATGAAACTGTACCTATAAAAAACAATAGATCAAGATGATTGAATTCTGACATAATTTGTCGTGATTTTACTTTCTATTAGTGTGAGTGGTGTGATTTCAGCTAGCGTATCTTAGCACAAATGGGTACAAGCAGTTAAAAGGAGCGAAAGTGGAGTGAAAGTCTACAGTGCAAGTGAGCGCTGTGTGAACTGTATCAGGAGGTCATAATACACACAAAGTTAATACTTTTCCCCCAAGTTCCAATCCCCTCCGTGCTGGTGCCATGACCAATTGGTACGACTTATTAATGTGCCGATAAACATGAAAAGAATTTACTGACTTTGCACCCACTATGATAGCCAGCAGCATTTTTGGAATGTGCAATCAAGTTGTACCACCACTGGGAAACAAACTACTCAGCAATGGTGAACAAGAATGTTACCTCATACACCCTGCAATGTAAATGAATCTTTTCACAAATTAGGATTAGGATGGATGGATAGGATGGATTAGGAAATTAGATAGGATGTCACACATTAAATTAATCAAAATTACATTGAGTTCATTCCTCTTAGCTTGTCAAACTAGCAAATCAGTGTAAACATGAAAAAAAGTGCTCCAGTATGATGTTCTTATTGTATCACACTAACTGTGTGGTTGTGGAAATTCATGTGTGTTAAACAAATGCAGAATGCTTCAAAGTTGAAGCAAAACATGCCATTTGTTTGTCTCTTCTAAAGTGGCATGTAAGCAGAGAACTAGCAAAAAAAAAAAAAAAAAAAGTGGTTATCTTCACTATGGGTGATGTATCAGGCAACCTCAACCTTTGTACCAACCAAGCAGGTTGGCACAGAATACAGAAAATTATCATTTGAATTCAGCCACACTGTGTACTTTTCATCAAGGTGAGTTTAGAGCTCCTCAACTGATAATGCAACGATAAGCACATTATCTTCAACTCTAGCACCAAAAAGCAGACTGGTTTGAGCTCTCATTGGACACCCCAGGGAGCTCCTTAAAAATACAGTACAATCTGACATGTGCCTGTAGCGTGAATCACTGTATCTCTACATATAGGACCACTAGCTTCACCTGCACTGTACCTATATCTGTACCTATCATCTGACTAGAGACAAATGACTAAAGGAAAAATGCATCTAATTATAACTGGAAGAAAAGGAATCTCTCCCAACTAGAAATTGTGCATTCCCAGAACATCTGAGAATGTCTTCTTTAAAGAGTATGTGTTTGGTGAACTTTCAGAGAACATTTAGGGGACCATTTCAGCTAGAAATGTACATGGTGGATTCACACCTGAGTCACTAGGCCAAGGACTCAGCCATTATGGTATAACAGGTGAGCTACCAGCACATCTTCATCTCTACAGAATAGATTGATAAATAATTAGCCTATAGTCTGTAACCCATTCTTCCTGTTACACAGAGACAATTTTACAGTAAAGTAAGTAAAGTAAGTTCTGAACTATTTGTACACATTTTAGTATATCTACACATTGGAGTTGATAAACATTTAGCTGTAACTGCAAAAATATATTGAACTTTCTTTTTCTAGTATCACTGTCTTAACTTGGGTTTAAGGTATCTAGGGAATTTTGTCACAGAGTCTGAACTGATGTGCTGGTCTATGTTCTACTCAAACCCTTTTGCCCTCATAGAGTAGTCCCAACACTGACTGTAACTGACTTTGTTGGGTGGCTATCCACACACTCTTGTAATCTGATCCAATAAGCTGACAACTTGACATACCTTTAATTGAGTGGGACTTCCTCAGCTTCCACTAGTGATGCACATGTGGGTCTTCATAGCTCCTGTGGCTAATCTAATTGCTCTGTATTGAATTCTGTTCTTTTTCCTAAATGTTGTTTTCCCACTTAAGAGGAAATGCTTTGGGGAACTTTGCAAAGCATGACAGTTTAAAGTTCCTATGTGACATTAAACTCACATGGTCATATAGCAATGTTACAAAGAGGACATTTGAGACCTGAGCAGAATGTTCTCATATGGTCCCCTGCAAGTTCTCATGTGGACCTAAGTTGGTCATAAAATAAAGTTCCCTGGTGTAAAGGATGTTGCCTTACAATATTGTCAGAATGTTCCCAGACAATCATGATTTGGAGTTGTTTAAAGAGGTAGGAGGATATTGTTTGATGAACTTTCAGGGAATGTTCAGGATATTCTGGGAATGTTTAGAGGCCCTTTCCAGCTAGAAATCGTACATTTCCAAAATGCTCTGACAATGTCTTCATTGGTGTAAAGAACATTGCCTTTTATTGTTGTCACAGCATTCCCAGACAGTCAAAATGTGGTGTTCTATAAGTGAGAAGGGGACATTATTTGGCAGATTTTCAGGGAAGACTCAGGGACATTCTGGAACGTTTAGGTGACTATTACTATAGAACGTTCCTTTGACCATCAAAACATTTACACTATGGTATTTTTGTTCTTATTCTATTCTATTTTCAGGTCATTATGGAACACTCTCTACGGAACAGTCTCAGTACTAAAATATTTTGGGGTGGCTTGGGTTTCTACAAAAAGCACAAACACCAAAGTCATCTGTTTGATGAGACATCTGTGATGAAATGGTGATGATGAAATATATTAACTGTGTTAAGGAAAACATTCATGACAGTAGGATGGAACAGTTGACTGTCAGATGCCCATTATTAATACATGTCCATTATGCGCAAATACCAACATATGTCCAACCCAGATACACACACAGGATACATGGAGACAAACTCACACTCCTTCCCCACAGCTCAGGTACCCCAACCCCCCCAGTTGCTAGGCAACATGTTCCATGTGTGGACACCCACCTGCCTTCAGGCTTCAGTGCTCTAAATTTGGTCTTAATTGCAAATTGAGTGGGAGAGCAGGCTGACGCTGGCTGAATGAGAAGCAGGCAGTCGAGGCTCCGGCTGTGGCGATGGAGGTGACTCACAACAGGGTTTAGGTGTGCACAAAGACAGACACGCAAGCTGATGCCAATGCAAATGCACAAGACAAAGTTCGGGTGGTCAAAGGTAAGAAGAGAAAATTGAACAGGAGAAGTTTATGAAGTATTATGGTGATGCAGTTGTCTTGCCATGTGGTTCAAGACAGCAGTCTCTTCACAGGATTTAAACTTTAAAGGGAATACAATTTCTCAGATGACCTTAAATAAGAATTGTACAGTTTGGATTTGCAAAACAAGAATTTCACCTTACAAAGTCAATTTGAAATAATAGGAACTGCATAGTGCAGCTGTGGATCCTTTGAAAATCTTTTGGCTGTTTTGTTGTTTCATTTTTTTCTTGGTGATGCCACATAAGTGCTTCAGGTCTGTTTAAACTCTCAGGAGAGCTTCTGGAAGCCATTTTCACAATAGTCATATATGCATCTCTCCTATTATACTTGAAACATCTTAATGCATCCCAATGAAAATAACACCTTCCACTGCATGTTGCATTAAATGGACTTTTGGTCAGCTTTCACATGAATTAGAATCATTTTGTAACTATTTTAAAAGCATTAAAGTTGGCAGTTGACATTTTCAACCTCACAGTTGGGAACGCACAATAGTTTAATTTTGTGATTACAAAGTTCCTGAACAATAGGATTGGAGCTTTGTATCTATTGCCCCTTTAACACAGAGACTGTGTTAAAGGGGTGTTAACAGTGCTATATTGGCGTAAAAAAGATCCTTGATTATGCCACCTTTGCTTGTTTACACTGAACCCCACACAGTTGACTTAATGATGCTGGTTTGTAATTTTTCACAGCATGTCAGTATTGTGGAATCAGAAGTGTGACGTGTAACGCAGCATACCATGCAGGCTCTCCCTTTTACAGAGATGTCGACTAGATTATGTGACTACCTCCACTTCAGGCTTAAAGGTGGAATGATGATGCCCCCCAGTTCTGTGTTCACAACCTTCATACAGAATGGTGAGGCGGAATAATGGCACAATATTCCCACCTTGAATAGGTTGTGTTAAAAGGGCTTATGTTTCTCCACTCTTAATTTGCATTCAAATTTTTCAGTGGCCTGTTTTAATCAGTAACTTTTGTCTCTGAGAAACCATGTTTTTCAACACTACAACATAAATCAGCTAGTCAGAGGCACAAAACAGAAAAGAATTCAAAACACTTCATTGCAATTGCAATGAAAATTGTAGTCTTGTACCCTTTCTTAACAAATAAAAAATTTATCTTTTGTACTAATGATTCAACCAGTAGAGTTTCCTGTCCATTCAGTTCACAGAAGTCTGCTTCATTGTCTAAGAAAGACAACAAACAATATTTTGACTCTTGAACCCCTGAGGAAAATAGCTTATCTCACCTCACAACTTGCAAAATTGTAACAAAACAAAACAAATTTGAAAAAAAAAAAAGAAAAACTAAAATTCTAAAATTCTTTTTTCAGATTGAATCAAAGCAGACCACCACACAACCCAATTTTTAATTTGAAGTGTTGTTTTCATATCTTTTAATCAACCTATCACACATATGCTTTCAATGTCTTCCCATGAGACTGCTACAAAACTACAAATACTCATAATATAACAAAAGTAACAAAAATATCCAGCTGATATACAGTAGTAGTTAAGCATCAATAGCTAATTTTTTCTCAGAATGACAATCATTTGCCTCATCATGAGCTGAACTTGTTTTAAGTATTTCCCACAGAACTTTCCTGGCTTTTTGAAGTCTCCTCCAACTGAAATATTACTGAGATACATCGACAAGCCAAAAACTCTTAAGAGAGCACATATTGGAGAAGGTCCCCGTTCACTCAATTCAATTACCACAGCCCTATACACAATCCACAGGAGACAACGGTGCACCGGATGCTCATTTCAACTCCTCTTTCCCCAAATCCCCATAGAAATCTCCTTCAGTCGGACAATGCACTTTTTCCCATTTGAAAAAAAAGAAAGAAAATCAATATCTGGTTTCAATACTTGTGGAAGCCAATCAATACAAGCCCCAGCTCTCTTTTTCTCTGCCACGCTCTTTCTCCAGTTTTCCTTCCATCTCTGGCAAATGGTAAATAGAAACAATAGTGTATGGTTATTGGGAGGTCAGGGTGCAGCCGGAGGAGAGAAAAAGGCTGCTGATGAGAGTGCTTGAGCTGGAATCACACAAGCATCGATGCCGTTAACCTCTCTGTGGAGCAACATGGACAAAAGAGCTGGACAAACTTACACACACACATACACACACACACACACACATAAATATGCACGTTTAACCTGCACAGGGGAGAATATTACATGTTTAGGCCTCTGCTTGATTTGGTGAGGACTTTATTTCATTGTCATGGACTAAAGAACGCTTTATAGAGGAAGCTTCAGAAACCATCAAAGGGATGGAATTAAAATGAGCAATAGTGTCCAAAATGGAGTAACACTAAGCTACATTTTACAGGAAAAATAATAAAATAATGCAGAATAAGATATTTTAACATTTTATATATGACAAAAAGTAGCAGAGGATGAAACACAAGCACACAAACTTGGGTTGTAATCATTGACCTTGCCTCAGTGTGTATATCTGCAATCTGCATATCACTTTTGTACATTGAATTTTTGAGTTCTTCATGAAACAGTCATCACAATAAAGGCTTTTAATGAAAACAAAATACTTTAATGTCTTGTTTGTTTTTTTGAAATTATTATATTTTTTGATACTTCTTTAACTCCTTAATTTCTTTAAAAATCTGTGATGAAGTATGTTTGTCACCAATCTTTTCTCCATGATGAAGACAAGTCATTGACAAGATGAAGCTGTTTTTATGAAGCACAAACTGTGACTGAATGTGATAATATTGTTGATGAGAACAATCCTGTCTCCTAGAAATTATACCAATATACTACTTACTTGTTTTACCTTCGTTTCCCACTTACAGTAAACAAATGTATAACATTTTTTAGAAGAAAGAAAGATGGATGTAAAACCTGCGACACATGCACTGAACAGACAACAGTCTTCGTCAGGCTGTTCAAAGTAGTCTTTTGAGAGAAGCAGGAAGGGTGCCAGACAGCCTGGGCATCATGTTGTCCCCCTCTCAGCCCAACAAGGACCCCTCTTATGCCTGTCATGGCTGCAAGCAGCCAGGGCTTGGTTAGATTGGTGGGTGGGGGCACAGTGGGGGCCCCAGGAAGATCTATGGGACCCTATGGTGTTGTTGTCTCATGAAAAAGGAATTACAAACAAATTGCTGAGGGCCAGCACATCATTTCAAGAGTCGTGGCAAGTTTATGACTTGCTAATGTTCCTAATTACATGGCCGTGAAAGACTTAATTAATTGTGGGGTGCATGAGGGATGGGGTGAGAGTAGGTGGAGAGAGTTAAGAACAAGGGTACAGAGGAAAGAAAGAGGGAAGGAAAAAAAACTAGGCCCCAAAGTAAGAGAAGGAAAATAAGAGAGTGATGAGAAAGAAAGTGGTTGCCTGTGTTTGTTATCATGGTTCCAGTGCATTGGTTTTTACTGCCTGAGGAGAATTTAGAGGCTCTCACTATTGCATGCAAAAGAAAATGTGAGTCTCCAGGAAACGCGACCATTACGATCAACCCCTTGCTGATACCTAATATGCCCTGCGTTCCCCCCATGACTTTGCCAAAGTGTCTGTAATCATATTATTGTAAATGTTGGCGCAGTTAATTGCATGGAGAGGAAAATGGGCTACGCTTGGTGGGTTATGGGGAATTTTTTGAAAGTTTGTTTGCCCTCTGGAGTATTGTAGGCACTAATAATGGTGGATTGGAGGCGAGAGTGCGAGAAAGAGGAAGATGGAGAGAGGAAGGAAACAGGAGGAGGGCAACACTTAACCGGGAGTGTTTCTTCTCTTACCACCGAGTCTGATATGATTTCAGCAAATAAAGTAACAGGAATACAGTGCTGTTGATGTGGATGACTTCTCTTGAGTGTTTTGACTGGTGATGTGCATGAAATGGACAACTTCTATGAAAGCATAACAACATTTTCAAAATGTTTACAAGAGGTTTAGAAAATTAACTAAACTCATTAATTAGGTTCTCCATGTCTCACTGATTTGTCAAAACAAAGGAAATAGCATCTGACAGGGACATCTCAACAATATGTATTAATCATCTAAACATAGGTGGGTCAAATCATTTTTTTTTTTACTTTATTTGTGTATTTCATTTATTTAGTGGGTTATTTGATACATGGTTCAGTTCTATCAGTTAAAAATAAAAACAAATGCAGGGACCAGAGTGTGTGCTCTAATTTTCTCTCTAATACACTGCTAAGCCCTGAAAGATTATGCAAGGGTGCTGAGAAGGGGGTTGTGAATGACAGTTGAACCTCGGATTCAGGAGGACTCATGTGGATTCCATTACATTTGTGTGTGTATTTGTGTGAGTTGAACCAAATCTTTATGTTTGAATTCATTTGTTCTGTAGAAATTGCAGATACACAAGTTAGACTATTCATGGCTCCACAGTGATGTGACACATGTTCCATAATTTGTATTCAAGGGTGTGCGTCACCCAAAATTTACCACATGAGCTGCATACAGTATATTCATACAATATTTGACAATTCTGCAAATCACGATTCATATCCATCAGCAATGTTCAACACCAGGACAAAAAGTTGTGTGTCCTTCATGTAGCAAGGCCAAGAGTAAGGGTGAGGAGGACTAGGAGGTGAAATTTGCACGTACCAAGTCCAGGAGAGCTAAGTTCATGTCCCTTCACCCATCCCTGCTATAGCTGCCTTAGCTCTGGTGTATCTTAATCATAGTATACTTGTCTTAAGCATGATTCTTACCCAACATTAACCATACTATAGTTATCCTGAACAGAAAGTGAGAAGGAAAAGAAAAAAAAAAAAACAACAAAAAAACAAACAAAAAAAAAAACAATGTTGGCCCTTGGAAATGAAAAAAACATCAACAACAAAAACACAAAAAGGTGTTATCTTTGAAGGTACAACAATACCAAATGGTGTGAACAAAACTTTGTGTGTGCGTCCATAAACATTTTGTGTTATCTGCCCCTCTATGATTAAGATTTTATTAATATCCAGTTTATTCTATTTCTCATTTATTCCTGCCATTATATGGTTATAGAAAAACGAGACATAATGTTGACACAATATCCTTGTGTTGTCTTCACCTCATTTGTTGGTATTTTCCTATTTGATGTCATATTTCTGATGCACATTAAATCAAGCAGATATTGGACAGTGAAGTATACACACACACATGCATATACATGTGTACATGTTCGCTCTCCATCTCAGTTATGAAATAGCGGGCAAGCCAGGCAGTGTTGAGGCAGGCACGACTACTCTGAGCTCACCCAGGGAACATTAGTCATTTTCCAGCTCATTGTTGAGGCTCATTTAGCAAAGCCTCCTCCTGACCATCATCAATATCTCTCCTAAAGAGGACTATGAGCTGGGAAGGACCAGGCTGCCCTAACCTGCTGTGGGTCATGCTTCACCATGCCTGAGCTGGATAGTGCCAGGAACTAATGAGAAATGACCAAAAGCTATTCAGACTTCTCTCATTTTTTTGGACTTGTTGCTTCATGCTCCTTTGTATGTGTACTTGTGGTCCAGGATGATAGAGAGAGGGAAAATTGTTCAGAAAGTAAAATAAAATAGCCAATGGATGCTGAAATCTTAGATCTTAGATTTATTATAAGAGTTAATATATATATTAAAATACAAATATATTGACAATTACCCTATTTTTTTAGTTTTAAAAATTTCTTGTGAAGATCTGATTTTAACAGTATCCTTTCTAACAAAGTTATCTTTAGATTAACCATGTACTGTCTTATATTTTACTTGCTTTGAAACGCTCAGCTATACCAGTGCTTCACTATTATCTCTATTTATATATAAATTAAAGAGCATCATGTATAGTATACAATATTTACTCAGCTCAAGGTATCTTTGTCTGATAAAATCCAATCCATTTTATCATTCTGAAATATCTGGGCTAATGAGGAAGGGCTGCTACATGCTGTCCATAGATGCTTCACGGCAAGCCTGATACTGCTCAGGAATCGTTTTTAATCTTTTCTTATTTATTGCTGATTTTCAGCTTGGAGAGTGAGAAAAGAGAGAGAAGAGACAGCAAATGAAAAAGAATTGAGAAGATGAGTGATTAAGCCATAGCCAAAACTATCAAGTGAAAACAAAGAAATGTAAAGTCCACTGTGAATGAAGCTTTAGAAATTATGAGGAACTCACAGTTTGTTTCCCTCTCAGTACATGTTCCTTTATGAATCTGCATGGGGGCACTGTCATGTTGACAAAGGGAACATGGTGGGGTCTTGTGTTAAGTATGTGGACAGTGCAGACCTTTACATATATGAACATACATGGTATCTGAATGACATTACACAATTAACCAAATCTATATTATGAAAGCTATCCCGTTTTCATGTTGAAGTATTAGAAGCAACAACATTTCTCCAAGTGGGGAAGAGTACTCATTCTGTGGCATCTTATAACAGCAGTGTACAGTTTGGAAAGATCGCATCAGGACTAAGTCACACATGGTGGATGCATATGTTACATGTAGGACAAGACACTTATCAAGAGTTTCATTTGGACTTACAGATGGTGAGGTAGAGTAAAAGAGCAGTAAAAAACTGCCTCGCCATTCTGTATGAAGGTTATGAACACAGAACTGGGGGGCATTGTTGTTCCACCTTTGAGTTGGAAGTGGAGGTAGTCACAGAGCCAAATCGATGTCTGTGTAAAAGGGAGAGCCGGCATAGCGGGGCAGACACCGACTGACATGGAGGCTGCTGTGTTACACATCACACATGTGATTCCACAAGTGTGACAACAAAAGACAGTAAAAGAATGGAACCTCATGTAAATACACTGATGATGTAAATATTTTTTCTCTCTCAGTTATGCTTGATACCTATCCTCATCTGTACCCTGCTGCTGCTGTAACAATGAAAATTTCCCTCCCATGGTATTAATAAGTTCATCTTATCTTAAGGCTGTTGGTGGGAGGACAGAAGGGCAAAAGGTGTCATCCTGCTGTGATAAAATGCTGACCACAGTGGTGCGTGATTGGCAGCACCACCTAATTTTCTGAGGTGTTTTTAGTTCATTTGTCCTCAAACAACTGGATTCGACCATCATAGTTTTTATAATGTCAGCATTTCCGCAGTACTGACTAAGCTCTGATGTGGGTTTGTCAAGGTTAATCAGGGTATTGTGAGAGTCAAGCTGCAGATTTTTGATACTTTTTTGCCAGTATTCAGTGTGTTTCTATTCATTTTTCATGCAAAAAAAATGTATTAGTTGAAAACTGTATT
Source organism: Lates calcarifer (assembly GCF_001640805.2). Taxonomy (NCBI): domain Eukaryota; kingdom Metazoa; phylum Chordata; class Actinopteri; family Centropomidae; genus Lates; species Lates calcarifer. The sequence goes on from NC_066853.1 coordinate 27,225,441, forward strand.
ACTAACATGACTGAAAAGCAGAGGCAGCATTTTGATCACACTCTGCAAAACTGAAAGGCTGCATGTAACCCACAGAAGGATTATGGTGTCACCACTGAAACAACAACATAGCAGTTTAATGGCTCTCTCAACTTGTGCTTGTATTTTATCCTGGATGATTCCTTAATCTTGAAGTCAAGACTGTTTTTAGCGAAGTTGGGTGAAAGAGACCTAAAGCTTGTTGACTTCATTGCAACACTAATTATCACCACTACTACTGTTATAACAGTAACTACCAGCGTCATGGTGACACAGGCCAAAACAGTTGTGATTGGTCCACTTGGTTGGCTCATACATGTCTCTTAGTGGCCAGACAAGCACAGAAAACTCATCCCTCCATCCGCCACACTCAATTCAGTGGTTGTAGGTGGGTGTCAAGTAACATCCAGGTGAATGTCAGGACCCAAGGTTTCCCAGCAGAACATTGTATTGTGATGAGTTGATCAATGTTATTACTTCACCTGTGAGTGGTTTAATGTTGTGGCTTATTGGTGAGTACTACTACTAAATTCAGAAACACAAACCGTTAACAGATCTCATTCTCCGTTGTGAGTCCTGCCTCCCTGAGCAAATATTGCTTCTAAGATTGGCTTTGCCATTTCTTGCTAATGTGTGATAAACTACATTTGATTGTAAGAGGCATCAAAGCTCTGTCAATTAGGTGTGCACTCTACTGCTCTGATACAACAAAATGTACCATTCTTACTATCATTACAGCTGCTGCTGTTACTACTGCTGCAACCGTTGCTGCAACTGCTACTGTTGCTTCCACTGAAACTACTAATGGCAATGCTTCTATGTCTGAGAGTATTATCACTACTAGTGCTACTACTTCTACTAATACTTTTACTTCCCCTTACTAGCATTGTGATTGTGGGAAAAATGGTATCAGTACAAGGGACAGAAGAAAGAAAATACCAGCATTTCACAGTGGATGATAGGAAGAGGTCCTTTTTATTAATGAATCCAAGTTTGAGATGTATGGCAGAAACATAAGGGTATTTATAATGAGACAAATAGGAGAGAGAATGACACCATGGTACATAAGTACCACAGTAAATGCCATTCCATTCTTCAGAGACATGCTGTACTGGCAGGTTTGAATCTTTGTGGAGAAGGACTCATACTGCAGCAGGACAATGACTCCAAACACATCTCAAAGCTCTGCAAGAAATGCTTGAAGACCAAAGAAGACAAAGGAATCTTGACAGTCACCTGACCACAACCCCACTGAACATTCATGGGGGCACTTGAAGACTGAGAAAGAAAGGAAGCTCACTGGGGATAACATGGATCATCAAGTTTTACACACACACACACACACATGCACACATATACGTAGTCTACAGGTTTCCATAATGTAGGTTGTGTAGCAGATTTACACAGTTCGATTATTACTGTGTTGTAACATACATGTTAAGATTATTGTGTTTCTGATGGTTGCAGAGTGCGTCTAGCTGAAAAAGCATGGAAATGAAGTGGAAAATGCAGAAGATTGGGCAAATACAATCTCCTTAGAACCTGAGTGAATGTGTGTGTGTGTGTGTGCGTGTGTGCATAAGCGAGAAGCAGATAGATAAAGAGAGAACGACGTGCTCTAAACACATGATTACATCTGCATTTCCACATCCAACATTTGTTTTCATTAAATTGCCATTCTGGTGTATTTGCTTTCGTATTCCTACATTACACACTATTTGAATCAAATTATGTGCTAAATGATGCACAAACATTTTACTAGACTTAACTTATATACAGATGCTGCGTGTTCACTACTTACAACTGCTTTAAGCTTTTAAAATTAAAATCTGATCATACTTGCTTCTGGATTAAAAATGTAAAAAAATAAAATAAAATAAAAAAAAAACAAACAAACAACTTTGATATCTTCTTGTTTAAACCATCTTTAACTGCTTTTCATTGTACAGTATATGTTCTATGCTCTCTTAAAAGGAACCTGAAGTAATAGCATTGTGCTCTACTCTGGGTTTTATGTACATTTAATTCCGGCTGGCCCTCTTGGGCAGCAGTGAACATGTTCTGAAGCACATGTCCCTATTTGGTTGCTTAACTGAAAAACAAGCTAAAATCGTCGTCATTTTGATAAAAACCACTAACAATCTACTTGGACTCAAAAACATGATTGGACTCATACAACAGATAAACAAAATGTTTCATTCCAAAGGCAATTTTGCACACAAACAATTTTCTGTGGTTGTGGGCCACCTGCACACATCTGGTTGTCTATTACGGTGGTGAATGAGGTGGGGGAGGGGGAGGGTATTTTTTGATCATATCAACAACAACGGGGACACGGGGCATCCATCATGACCTGACCACCTCTCCTGCCTGCATGTACTTGAACGGGTCCAACAAGTGGTAGCAATTTTCCATTTTCATTTGTTGACCACTTGACCATGTGCTTTCCCTGGCTCTGGTGGATGAGCTCTCATTCATGGTCGACTTATGGTCTGTACACACCTGCAAGCTCTGCTCTGATGCACCAGCTGCTGACAACAAAGTGCAGACAGCCTATAACACACTGCCTCAGAAATGAACATGTACAGCACCACAGAGATCCAAGGAGGGGTGGGGAAAAGAAAAAGAAGTTGAATATATCTGTGGTGTTTGTTTAGACTTTGAGGTTTTTTTCTGACATGATAGTGCCTCTTGCACTATGAGTTTACCATTATTATCACAACTAACTCAGATTGCAGTAGTTACATAACATGTTATAGTATTAAGTTGTAAGATACTCTAGTTACACATCTGCTGGACATGTTTAAGGTCACTCAGAAAAAGAAAATCAAAAGTAAACTTTTCTCTGCTGGCTGAGACTATCCCAACCACAGGTAGTTCATAGCAGATCATTTTAAGGAGTTGCGACTATGGTTTATTTGTTGACAGTATTAGCATGTTGAATAAAAGCTAAAGGACCTCACAAAAGCTGTGTTGATTACATTGGTAGGAGAACACCAACAACCACTGCAACTTTGTTTTTGCTTTTTTCTTCTGTTGAGTTTATATTGTTTATACATCTCGGCATTGTCTGCCTCAGTGATGCTCTATTCTGCTGTTAATTCTCTAATAAATGTCAGGCTATTTACCAATTGTTTTTAAAGTCATTTCACCTATTATCACAACACATTTTTTGTTTTTCGCATGTCATTTCAGGCTTGGTCGTTGGTTAGCACCAGAGCAGTAAAACTGTGGTGAATAATGATCCATGGGGTAGATGACTTTTTGTGCTGTGGATGGTGGTAACAGCAGATGAGTGTATGAAAATACAATTCGAGAGGCTTAATAGTCTCACTGTTTTTCACTACTGTGCAAATGAGTGCATTGTTCTCATTGACTCCAGTAGCAGACTGAGCAGACAGAAAAAAGATGAGGTTGATGAAAATATGCAATGATACATTTTGGCTTTTACCAATATTTTATGTATCAATACTTTTACTAATTACGACATTTTGTTTTATATTATTTATTTGTTTTGTCTTTGCTGACATAAATGACTTCCATACAGAACAAAAATACAGTTGTCAAGAAACTCTGAGCTAGATCAGCAACCAGATCATAAAGAATGGCTTTAAATGCATGTAATGACATTGGTCTTTAAGTTTTCTCTCTGAATGAAGCAAACATACAACAAACAAAGTTACTTCTCCTTCATTCAGATATATGGAAAGTAGATGTCAAGAACAGCTTTGTACATTAGTCTGTACTAGTGAATGAATGGTGTATTCCTTCTAGGTCCACAGTGTACAGCGGCATGTTGCTTGCCCCTCTTTCTCTATATGTTGGCCCAGCTCCCTGGAATCACTTGCTGCTCTCCCTCTGGCCTCCTCCTCTGCTTCCTTCTCCTCTCTGTCTTGCTCTTCTTTTCCTTCCATTCATCCGGCATTTCCCTCTCTCCAGTGGCCCAGACAATGGGACCTTGGCTGCAGCCAGCCATGGGGCCCCTCAAGCCAACGGAGTCTTTTCACAGTGAAGCCCAAGGGCTCCAGGGTAAATCCTACAACTTGGCATGCTAGTGTGCCAGCTAAAGGGATGCCAATGTCCGCCAGCATTGCTGCACTCTTCATTTGTAGCCTCCTCTCTTTGTTTTACAGTGTCTGTCTCTATGACTGTATGTTTCTATCTGCCGCTTTGTTTCTCAGATTTCTTGGCTTCTCCATCTTCTTTAGTTTCTCTTTGTTTCGGCACACGGTGGAGTGCTGAATGTCTCATCTTCTCCAGGTGTCCAACATCCACTTTTAAAAAGGCTTTATTTTTACAAAGTTCCAGTTGAAAAGGTTAAATAAAAAAAAAACTAGTGCAATAACTGCTACCAATAGAGAAAAAAACACAAATTAAACATGCAGGTTACTTGTTCTTTCTTTATTTCTTTTATGGAGGACTCTTGCTGAAGCTGCTTTTAAATGTTGGATTTTACCTCATCAGATCAGCTAGATGTGTCAGAAGATGGTGATGACCAGTAGCTTCTATCCATTCTGGTATCGACCAACTGCTTTGTTCCATTATTCAGCCAAATAAGGCATCAGATCATCTTGTGTTATGTTGAGACTTTTTAACAAATTATATTCAGGATCTTTATTTGATAGTGTGTTTAAGCATTCCTGAGTGATAGCCCAGTTATCCAATATGTGAAATTTCTTTTAAAGCTTAGCATAAAGACTTGATCTGGGGAAACAGCTAGGCTGGCTCTGTCTAAAGTTCAAAAACATGCCTATCAGCACCTCTAAAACTCATAATAAATTTAAGCATTTTTTGGTTTTAAAAGCCATTTCTTGCTGGAACTTACAATTGATAAACAAATCATTGACTCAGTTACCATCCATGCATCACAGTCTGTATTGGGTATATCAGTGGCGGCTGTTATAAAAATAAAATATAAAGATAAAAAAGAGTTGTCTCTGTAATAGTCCATTTTTTTTAGTTTCTCAGAAGACATATGCTAAAATATTTTCAAATCTTCAAGGTGATGTGTTTTCATTGACTGGCAGTATATAAAATGTAACCACACTTTCCCTAAGCCAGTGTTTTGGTGTATTTGGTGTATTATATATTCTAGAAGGCAAGAATTTGAGAAATGTTGGCATTGGATTAAAAAGGAAAAAAAAGGAAGATGAAAAAGAAAAAAAAAGAAATATTGTCAGTAAAGAAATTTAGGGTTTTTCAAAATCTTGCCAAATCAACATTTTTCTTTGGCAGGGTTGGTGAGTGAAGGTTTTCATTTTGGTCTTTGGCTAAACTAAGAAACTGTTCCAGCTTGATAATCACCCTAAAACAACATTTTTACATGAGTTATAGGCTTATCATTAATATAAAGTGTGAACTACCATACAGATGTGACATGCCTGGATTTCCCACCAGTCAATCAAAACTGAAGAACCGTTTTGACAGGCAAAATGTTAAATATCCACAGCAAGTCCAGGTGTATAGTTAAACTTTTAAGAGCACAGGTTTTATTGGTACAGTTGACTATTATTTCCCACCACTGTAGTGATTCTGCTACTTATTGCTCACAATCACAATTTACCAAATTCTGCACAGCCAAACACACCAAGAGTGTGTGCAGTGTGCAGTTACACATTCATTCACACATGGCACTGCCCTTTATGTTATCAGTGAGCCAGAGGGCCAGTGAAGGAGAAGAGGGTGCATGTGCAGGGGCTGCTGGACAGCTATATAAAAGGCTAGCATGAAGAGTGATGGGCTGAGCCACTGAATCCGCCATTCGGCCTTCATTTGCTCCATCTGACCCCACTGCTCCCATCCTCACCCACCCTGCTGATTGCCACCCCCACCCTTTTCATTTATGTCTTTATGGAATCATTTGCATATTGCATTGGCTGTGCTGTTCTATATTGAGGTCATTTTTATCACTGTTGCACGGCAGCCGTGACAACAATAAATCCAGTTTACTCCTGGACAAGGATGACCTTTTTTCTCTCTCTAATCAAGCCATTACAGGTTGAGTCCATACTCAGAGAACAGTCCTTTCTCTCCCTCTGTTCATTTGTGGTTATCAGCTGAATGAATGAGTGATTGCTGGGTGTATACAGAGAGCTCCAAAACTGGGAAAGAATACCAATACACCCTGGTTTATGTCCAAAAGGAGAGTATAGGAAAGTCATATACATACACACACACACACGCACCTGTAAGCATGCTGTCAAAATAACCCTTTGTAACTGTTAGCTTTTCAGAAATTTCACCAAATGGCATGTGAGTTGTCCTGTGCATATTCAATAACTGCATAGATAGATATATGTGGGAGTATCAGGGGAAAAAAATCAATTGGTGGAACATTGCCATCAAAAATGTATTGATAGTGTAAACCAAATGAAAGGCATGGATAAAATAAAATAAAATAAAATAAAATCCAGTTGTTTTTCTTTTCCCAATTTGGCACTACAGGTCCCATCATTCTTTAGGAGATGCAAAAGTTAAGAGGGAATGAGTGAGAAATTGAACTTTTGATCATTTGGACCATTAATTGGAATTAAAAATCTTTATTCAAAGTTCTCCTCATAGCTTTTTGAACAATGTTTCTTGAACAGAAACAAAACAGAAAGATGTAGTTTTAAACTCCACTGCTTTGGCTCAACTTATGTTGTAATTGTCTGCAAAATTGGAAACGTTAAACAAGTAGTCCAAGTTCCCTAATTAGCCATACAGTGCAGAAAGAGAGTTGAATGAATGATGTGTTCAAAAACAAATTTCCTAGCATTGTCTGCTGTGTCAGTCACGGTCGACCCAGACTACTGTAAGCAACCATGTTATGTAATGTGAGGTCTTTGCAATACGTTGTTTTGCTTTGTTTGCTGTGCTTCCTTTTTCATAATAATTTTCTCTGATAGGTAATATTTTTCAGATCTCATCATCTGTGACAAACACAATTTTTAACTATTTGACAGTTTTCCCCCATTTCATTTTTGCTGTAAAAACACTGGGAGATCCTATGAACTCCTTTCCATTTGTCATTAATTTATTTATTCACTCACAGCAGAACGTGTTACAGCAGCCTTCAGAAACTCCTTCAGGTTAAACTGAACTAACCCGACACTTTTAAGGCTAATTAACTCAAAAACAAACAAACAGTAGTTTTATATTACAACCTATATGGTATCCTTCCTCCTTCCTCTTTTTATAGTTCATTGTTTTAGGCACTGCACCTACACACACTTCAGCAGATCAGTGGTTCCTATTTAAGAGGATATGAAGGTTAAAGTGAAAGAAGTAGTTGAGGAAGGCTGAGAGAATGGCAATAAGGACACTGATATAATCATACAATTCTCTTTAGGTTCTCTATTTCTTAAGAGATTTTGATATTTTTTTAGGTTTTGCACTGCTGTCTCTGGGATAAGAATAACTGCAAGAAAGATTTTATTTTTACATTTTGCCTGTAATTTACTTTACAATAAGGAAAGCATTGTAAGAAATGATTTTGTAGGCTGGCAACAAGCGATTTGAAATAAGATATATTTTTTGCAAGTTAGACTAAGAGGGAAGAAATAAAAACTCTTTATTTCTCCATTAAATATATAGTTACATATTTTGTGAATGTATTGAACCATGAGACACAACATCTGTGTTCTGGTTTAAAACTCAGTGTGACTCTGAGAGGGGATGTGATCACATGTTAATTCATCAGCCCTAAAGTAATGGTTCCATAATATACAGCTGTACTTTCTTTCTTCTTCTCTCACAGTATTGTCTTAGCTAGTTTGAGTACTCCACACCTGACTTTTTCATTTTGAGCACCTCCATATTTCAGTGATTGTCACATCTGCTCTGTAGACTGCACCTGCAGCCCTATGTGCCTCCCCTTGCCTCCCTTAGCGCTGAACTGGGACCTGATCTGAGACAGCTGCTGCAGAGGATTAAGTCTGGTTTTTAAACAAACACAGCTCTGCAGCGCTCAGCAGGGGCCAGGGGCAGGGGTCCAGCTCTGGGGACTGCTGAGAGTGAGCCATCCCTAGGGAGAGGTAGGGAGAAAGGCCTGTGTGTAATCTGATGAGCCCCTGAAGCTCCTCATCAGGGCTGTGGTAAGAAGAGATGTTTTGACTTCATGTCCATATGAATTTCACATAAAAAGGATTGTACAGTTTATCAGTTCCAAATACATAGCTAAGGCAAAGAGGTAATTTTGGCTGCTGATAGCCTTTCAGTCCTTTACCAAGAAAAGACTGATCACAGCTCCATTTCAGAAAAACAAATTGCCACCTTTGTCATCCTTTTGCTCTCTGTATTTGGCCCTGTGTCACTTCAGACAGGGGTCATCTCAGCAGATTAACTCCAAAAACCAGATCCAAATGAAACATGCCACAAAGAACATCTATCACTTGCACATGCAATCATGCTAAATATGTCTATTTGCATCCTCTTTTTCCACAAGAAGGAGGGTCAGGGGAAGAGGAGAGGGGGGTATCCATTTCTCTTGTAGTTGACAGTCCCCATTAAAACACAGAGCATGCTGAGGACTGAACCAGTGAGACGGCCACAACTTGTTTCTCACACTGTTGTGACAGCGAATGCAAATAGCTCGACTTTCCCCCTGGAGAGCGATGGAGAGTGGCAGGTAGGAAAAATGCTGAAAAAGAGGAGTGTAAAAAAAGGAGATGAGTAGAACCAGCAAGTGGCATTGCAAAATGGAGGGAAAAAAAATCACTCCTCCCCTCTTTAGTCCTTTTTAATGACTTCTCCTTCCTCAGCTCTGCCATCAAAATATTATATCAATAATTGCTGGCGAAAAATTAAACAAGTAAAACAATGAGATGGCCCTGGGGGCTGCTTTCCCCCTCCAAATTAGTCTGTGCATTTTAGAAGAAGGTCACTTCCTCCTCCTTTTCTACCCCCTCTCAGCCCCCTCCCCCTGCTTCCATCGGATCAGTGACACGTTCTCCGGCGTGATAGTGCTGACCTGAGTTTGAATTTAGAGTGTTCATTAATAGGATATTATGCCATATGCTCACTGCACTGTCTTATTGTAATGTCTGGCACTGGTTTAAGAATTTGTAATTAGTGCTCATATAATGAAGGGACTGGAGGGACTAAAGCTAACTGTGGTGCAAGAAAGAGATTTGCACTTTGGATTGTAAGCTGGTAGGATTGGTTACCTACTGACCTGCTGGCTCACTAGCTGAACACTAGGAAAAGACCTTGATCGAGGACCCTGTTTAACAAGCATCTCATAGGAAGAAATCCATCCTAGCCAGCCTGAAATTCTCCAAGTGATGCATATCTGGTGCTACTGTTGGCGTAGTAAAATCATTTTATCAATATTCTTAACCTATGAACCCATCACCTCTGTCTTGACCCATATTTAGAAGAGGTCCAGAGGTGTCTAAATGGTCTGTTTTGGATGTTTTGGAAAGTTGCAACTCTGCAGGGTAGTGTGTGGTTTTGCTTTTCCTTCACTTAATAACTTCTGTTTACAACCACATGCAACACCATGACTGCTTTCAAGGAGAGACTGGGTGTGCATTTGTACAGTTCAACACAAAAGATACCTAATTCTTAGAGGGATGTCAGGCTGACAGACGGTGGCAGGAAGAGGATATGATGGCAGACTTCCACCTTCAAGTTTGGACATTCAGATCAGGCATACACACCTTTGCCTTTATATATGGCTGGAGGATACATTGAATAAACCAGCAAGAAGTGGTTGTTAGACAGAATACATGTTGTCCGTGCAGAAACTAATGTCCCCGCAACCTTTGCAGTTTTGCAGAAGTGATTATTTGGGTTGAGCTGATTTGTGAACAGCCAGTTTTGGCTAACAAACTTTGACTAACAAACTTTCACTCATAAAAGTTCAAGTGTGTGTCGCTTCCACTACATGTGTGAAAATAAAATCCAACCCAGTTACACAAGTTTGAGTAGCAGAATCATGAGTTTTAGGGAAAATATAATGTACTGTAAAACATTTAAACTTGACATACAGTACAAAACAGTATAAAATATGTTTTCTGCATTTTTAAATTACAGCCATTTTCTAAACCTTACAAACCCATCTCTTTAAATGTTACATTTCTAAGCCATTAAATAGTTTTGACTGATGTGTTCTGAAGGAAATTATGTGTATTAGCAATGCTATTTCCAAGTTCTGCAGACTTGCAGGAAGAAAGTTGGATTCGATGGAAGGTGTACAAAACAAAAGACTTAGAGTGTTAACCTCAGTCATACATGCGGTTAGATATAGGAACCAAAATCCCTTTGGTTTAAGTCAGAGAAAGAGCAAGTTAGGACTAAATACAGAAACTAAATATAGAAAACATCCTGTCTTGTGTCATTGTTGAACCTCAATATTTTACCAAGACCACAGTCTCTCCCTACTGTAAACTGAAGTGCTTTGAGTTGCCAAAATACACACAACAAAAACCATTTAAATAAACCACATCAATTTCATATAATGTAGGAAAACAAATGAAATATGAATTCAGTGAGTGTTTTGCAGTATGAATATTTTGTGATTTAGCAGAGAAGTTGATGATTTCTAAATCAACATTCTCTGAAAAATTACATCATAACAATTTCAACCTTGTAATAGTGAATGACATCAGACCCTTTACTAGCAGTTATCCTACTTGATGAAAGTCATGTGAAAGTCATGTGTAGGTGAGTTGTCATATTCTGAGGAATAGTTCTAGTTTAAGTATAATTCTCGGGATGCATTCTGAGACACTTGAGAAACATGAGTTCTGGTTTTTCAATGATGACTTCAACCAGTATCTGCCACAGTAGTAGTATTTGCTAAGAGATGTCCCAGCGTACAGGGATGCTGTGCTTCCACCACTCTGCTGTGGTGTTTTTCTTGCATGTCGCCTCCACATCCCACCGGCACTAATTTTCATTCATAATGATCTTCATGGGCGGCATTGAAGGATGAGGGTTTGAGCAGCTTTTGCCTTGGCGCTGTCCCAGCACTTTCAGCTCTGACGCACTGTCGTAATTATGCTGTCCGTGCTAAATGCCTATTGTGTAAATGTGCAGTGCAGCTGCCAACAAAAGCAGAAAATGGAGGGATTTTTCTATCACCAGGCAGTAAATAATTGCATACAATGTGGGTTATGCTAAAAATCTATCCCCAAAGAGGGCATAATACTGGAATGTATGGAATAAGACAATGACACAGGAAGTCATGTGTTGGCAACTGCAAATACAGTCACACACACAGATTAGGAAAGGGCATTACAGGGATTCACATTTACTGGAGGAGAGTAAGTGCTACTTCTGTTTAGGCATTGAGATTCATCATTTTCAGCTGCATGGAGTCTACTGTTTAGCTGAACATATGATTAAACAAACAAGGTTTAGTCTATTTCCAGCATTAATTAGATTAATACTGATACTCGCACTGTTGAGCTGCACATTATTGTAGATATTTTAGCTAATACATACTGTGTGAGCATGGGATACAAGAAACCAACAAAATTTGAAGCTAATTTCCTGTTATCCTCACATCTTTGTGATATAGGACACTTTTTCAAAATATAACATATTGTTGGAATTCTAATATTTTTGATTTTTTTGTGGAAAAAAAAAACCCAAGAAAACTTTGGTTTACTTTTTTACCTTTTTTAAGAGTAATTTGACAAGTGATCAACATTAAGCATATTTTTTTATGATTTGGATATATTTAATATAAAAACATATGAAAAAAAAAATTAAAAAAAGATGAAACAGAACATATTTGTAGAGGGCTAGAAAAGTTTTGAAAAAACTGGTAAATCAGGTAAGCGCAACTGCTAATGAAAAATAAAATGTGAACTAGTGCTATTTTTTAAACAGAAATATTAAGTTTCCTCTGTGATATGTCAAAAATTTCTCAGGAGGGTGGGGGAAGTTGGACTCATAACCTTAGGATTCCCATAATCCTTGATATGACCCTTGTAGGGACTTAAAATGACGGATACCAAATACACAAAAGGTTAGAGGCTAAGTGGGGGGACAGGTGCAAAAGCAGCATACAAAAAAGAAAAAAAGATGAAGAAAATAGACAGGCCATTCAGGCAGCTGCTTTTATGGATGCGGGTGTGGTGTGCTTGCTAGCTAGTTATATTATCAATGTTATTGTGTAAGGTGTCTAGCTAATATATTGCACACACTAAGACAACTGGTAAACATTTGCTAGCGGATAGCAAACTCTCATGTTTTCCACAGTGTGCTAAAACTTTTTCTTAATGAGGCTCTGATATGTTGTTTTATTTGGAGAATCCCATTATTTTGTTAACTACTATTTATATAAGGAGTTCACCTGCATCCTTTTTGACTTTGTGAGTTGCAGCTTATTCTACTTTGTCTGGATAACAATGAACATCTGCTCAATCGTATACCATGTCTACTCGAAGATATTAATCATATTTCCTCTCTCTTCCTTAATTCCATTTTACTTATTGTACAGCTTCAGTATTTTTAGGGAGTGGCACAGGTAGTGATTGGTGGTGTGTGACTGATGGTGGTGGGCTGGTCTTGGCCAACATGTCCCACTCCAGCCGTACCCAAAGGTGATGCAAGCAAAAAATAGTAAATTAATTAAATTCAAGAAATAGATACAAAGGACAAATCACTTCACTTAGATAGATGCTGAATGATTTGTGATGATGGCTTTTAATTGACCGAGGGATATGAACTATTTAGATACTTTGTAGAGAGTTCCAGGTAGTTGGAGCACTGAAACTAAAAGCAGGCTTGTGGGACTTGCACGGAAAGCCAGTCATTAGTCAATAAACAGATAAAAAATACCTATCACACCTGTGAGGCAGGGAAGACCACCCAGCTTTTTCATACAGGACGCAATGGTGAGTACTGTCAGCATCACCAGTGATAAACCTAAGGGCAGAGTGGTAAACTGCATCCAAGGATTTAAGAGTGGAAGCAGAGATATGCCTGTATGTCACATCACCAAAATCTAGAGTAGAGAGAAAAATAAGTTCAACTATCCTTTTCCCGCAGAGAAAAGGAAAGTTAGTTTTATTTCTCTACAAAATAAGTTATAAAATCCTGACAAGTTTGTCTATAAGTTGTAGAAATACAAGTCTGCCATTGATCCAAATACCAAGGTAGGTATGTTTAAGGACTATATCAGATTTTCCACAGCTAGCTAAGCAGTCACCAATACAATATAACATTGTATCATCAGCATACAAATGTGTATTGCAGTTAATTAAAGATAATATAGTTTTATTGATAGAGACTACAAAAAGAAATGGACCTAAAACAGAGCCATGTGGAACATTCTTAATGAGCAGTAAAAATTCTACTCTATTTACATTTATTTACACCGTGTACACATTCCACACAGAGACATTATAAGGGAGGGCCACTTAGAGAATCTTTAACAGTCATAACGCCAAAGATGGCAATTGTAGGACATCTCCTGTCCCCTTCCTGATATATATATAAAAATTGTTGCACTGATGCATGCACAAAGTTGAGGCTTACAACAGTTTCAGCTCCAAATGGGCATGGAAGAGGAGGATATCAAAACAGAAACTTGGGTGATGCATCAACTGTTAATTTTTAATTTTACAACAGAGAGAGCATATTTTTGTTCAGTGTTAAATATCATGTAGCAACAATACAGATTTCTCACATTCTCTGTGAAGCTAAAATTTGATTTTTAGAGAAGTTCCTCTGCATAAGAGCAGAGCACAGTGGAATAAATTCTGCTGCTCTCCTGCACATGACATTGCACATAAATATTCAATAAATTAGCTGTGGCCGTTTTATAGATTGATCAGTCATCTCTGGCACACTGTGACAGGCGATGCTGGGGCTGAAATATTAATGCTGACAAATTAGGGATTTCTGAGTAAATGATGTCACATCGCACGGCTTCACTCAAATTGACTCCCTGGCATGAGGGCACATTTGCCAGCTCAGTAATATACTCACCTCCTCAGTCTCCCCCCTTTCACCTTCCCCTTTCCTTCTCTTGTCTCTAGACCTTCATCTCCTCCCCCCTGCTCCTGCTTCAAAATGACATTGATTTTATCGTTAAGCAGGAGTCATTCTTTTCCTGCAGCCCAGGAACTAAGAGTAAAACGTAGAGAGGAGAAAATGAAGCATCGAAAGGCCAAATCGCAGCTGTGCAGGTTTTGCAGAGGCAATTGGAGCGCTTCTCTTTGTGACCCGAGGCCCCTGTTGAAAATGGCAGTATGTTGCACTGTGGAAACAGGAATGTGACAGACTCTCTGGGGAAATACAGCTGCATGTATGAGGCAGAATCTGCTGGGCCAGGACAGAAAGACAGCATTGTCTGTCAGAGAGAGGATTTCAACTAGCTCTGATCACAGACAGCCAGAATCATGCTTCAGCTAACTCACAGATATGTTGGAATGATCAAAAATACAATTAAAAAAAAAAAAATTAGCTGTAGGATTTATTTGGGGTCTCATAATTAGGACAAAAAACTCAGAATTCAGAGTTCAATCCTGAGAGTAAAGTGAGAACTTTGCAGAATTCTAATTTTGCAAATGGTCATAATTCTGCATCTGTAAAATCATGGAAATGACTAAACTAAAGTTGACTACAAAGCATGAAATGCTCATGAAATAAAACCATAGATAAAAACATCTTAAACCAGTTTCCACAGAAACTACTTGGGAAATGTTGGTGAAATGTACATACAATGAGCTTTGTTGCTGTTGTTGTTGTTGTTTTAAGTAGAATAAAAATAATATAAAGTAATATCAAAAGGTTCAGCACACAGACATGGTTGTGTTTCTGCTCTACAGTGAAACTACAAGTCTAAGTCTGCGAGGGTCTCTGTCAACACGACCCAACTCTCATTTCATGTATCATGACCAGGGAGTTGGGTTTACGGCTGCAACCCAGAGAACAAAGAAGCAGTCTTCGCAATGGAAGAACCCACAATCTCCAAGGTCGTAGAAGGAGTGTCAGGTCAGGAGTACACCCAAGAGCATGCTTGTCATTTTCTTCATGTGGACCATAACCATCCCCTAGGGCCAGACTGTCAACACAGAGTTTTACTGCACCATTCTGATGCGTCTGAGTTGAAAATGCATTTGTTTTTTGCGACACAAACACAATTGTGACTCTCTACTCACCAGATTTGGCTCACTAGGATGTCTCCCTCTTACCAAAAAAAGATGAAGGGTCACTGTCTTGACACAGTGGAGGGGATGCAGAGCAAATCACAGATGGGGCTTGATATGTTTACAGAACAGGTTTTCCAGGGAATGTTCCAAGTGTGGTAGGAGCTTGATTGGTTCAGTGTCACTTGCCCTCAAAGTTGAGACATTTTCCTCAGGAGTTGGTAGAGACCAACCAGAGTTGAGAGAGAATAAATACAGGACTTTCATTTGTGGGGTGGACATAAACACCACTCCAAATAAATCCTAATGTTGCTATGTCCCTGCTGGACATTTATTTATTTCAATGATCTTTGCCTCAGAGCGATATTCCTTTGCAGCACAGTCCTGTTCTGCTTGTACAAAAAGAGGGAAATCATTTGTAATTAAAGGTAAGAGTAATGGTGGAAGGTTGACAATAATATATTTGTTGCAAAAACTTTGATTTAACTGTAATTAGCAACTGAAATGCCAGAGATTGTTTTACAATTCAAACATTACATCCAAAAATATAAGGAAGTGTAATTCAATGAAATTCACTTTTGTTCACGTTTGTCAAAAAACTACTTTGTTACTGTGCATATTTCATTTGATTCTGATTGTTTTTGAAGTTACCGCAAAGTTAAACATTTTGGTTAAAGTTATATATTTACTTGCCTGTTTGTTTAAGACCAGACTCTGGAGTAGATATACGCATCCAAAAACATATCTGAAATGTTCCCAAAGTTTTCCATATTGAAGTTGCATTGTCTATTGGGTGCACTGATTTCTATAGTTTCTGAAGCTATTCCGTGTTCTAGTGTCAGAAACATTACATACAATACAGAAAACCAACTACATCATTATTTATGATCACATAATCATTTCTGGACAAACAGTGTCCCTGCTGAACCGAAGAAATGTTGCATGTTATGTAACATTGCTGAGTAAGACATACAGCCCACCTTCACATTTACTTATGCATGGCTTATACGATTTACCCTTGTGGTTTTCCAGATGACAGAGAAAGGCCCTGCTCAGCATTAAGCCTCAGCTCATCTGCTGCAAGTCAGCCTATAATGAATGAGGCCTGTGTCTCAGATCAATACTATCTGTGAGGAATCACCAGCAGGCCGGACAGCCACACAAGCTTTCTCACTGCTTTCTGTATGTATGTGTGTGTGCATGCATATCAATACTGGGGATACTCATTTATAACTCTTATGTATGGGATGGTTGCTCCTTGTTTGATCACCACTGTGGGTTTTGTCACCACTGTATGTAAACCTTAACTGGATGTTCCCACATTATATGCATGTGTTCTTATCAAATAAATGTACAGATGGTTTGACAGAATGTTTGCTCTCCTTAGGAGATAAAACATTATGGTCAGTGCAGAAATATATTATGCAGAAAATAGTGATGGTAATAAGGCCTTACTCATATCAGCGCCACTTAAATGAAAGAAGAAAAACTGTTTCCAGAAGTCAAATATAAAAATATTTCATATTCAAATTATGTTAAATTATTACTTAATTAGGTATTTAAGTTTTATGATTTGTTGATTTAATTTTAGTGACAGGAGCCTAGGGGTCACTGCATTGATTAGTCTCCTGAGAGACCTCAGTGCCTCTTTTACGTGTGTCAAAGCAAACTTAAGAGCACCTGAGGGCTGACCACTGACCTGTCCCTAAAAAAAGGACTAAGCTTGCTGAAATGTGTGTCTATCAATTGCACAATTCTGACTAAACTCTAGACTATTGTTTGTGAAAAGGAGACCATCAGTTTGAGAAATATTCAAAGCAGCCTGCCTGACACCCAAAAGTCATTGAGATCCCATTTCTTTTTATGTTTTATATGAACATTAACTAAATCTCATGATCTGTATCTGCATGGTTTTATGCACTGCATTACTGCCACATGATTGGATTACTGGATAATTGCATGAATAAGCAGGTGTTCCTATTAAATGAACAGTTTATACTGAAAACTGTGCAAATTAAAAACATGCATCCAACATGATCCAGTTGACCATATTATCAATATAAATCTTATGTATGATCCTGTGTATGTTTTACAAAATGATATAACGTCATAACCAGTATCAACCTCATATGAGCTGCATGAAAGTGTACTTTAATAAAAATAAATCATAATTGAACATGGTTTGGAAAATAGCTTAGCAGATTATATGGCTCACTATCATTACAAAAGGTGAGGATTTAATATCCACTCGGGCCACCAGACCTAAAAAAATTTTGAAAAACATAAAAAAAAGAAAGAAAAAAATGAGAGTATAATAGTTTGTAAAGATTTTCTGTGGTATTTATATCTTGAGCGCATCCTCTGACCCAGCTCTGGTTTCTACAGATGACTTCTATGTCAAAAATGTCAGGGTAAGAGAAAAAAGAAACTGTCTATGGTGATGAATGGAAATAGAAAACCCTCCCCTCTCGCCTTGATCCCCCAACACACACTTCTCTCTCTCTCATCCCTGTTCTTAATGCAATCACTTGGCTATGCTGCTGTCTGTCCTTTTTTTCCTTTTTTTTTCTTTTTGAAGCCAGCCTGTTTTCGTAAGCAAATTACTCCATCAGAACCCGGTGGCGCCTGTCCATCACGCTGAAGGAGGAGGTGGAATGTCACACAGACAGCTGACTGACAAGGAGGCACGCATTGGGAAAAACAAGATGAGGTGGAGGATGGACAAGCGAGGGGTGGAGATAGAACTGAGTGAGGAGGAAGAGGAGGAGAGGATAAGAAACGGAAGGATACATGAACCAGAAAGCAAGAGTGAGAGAGATTGGAAACAGGCTGGAGTGAAAGGAGGGAGAGGAGGAGAAAAAAAAGTGGGTCTCCTTTTTTGTGGAGTGTCCCCTGGGTGGGGCAGTATCAAGTCAATCTGGGGGGCTAATGCGTGTCAGAGTTTGAATCCTATCTCCTTGAGAGGCGAGCAGAAGGTTGATAAAAATTGAAGTGGAATTGAAGTTGGATGCACAAGAGGATAGGGGGCACAACAATGGGGTGGGGGAAGGGTGAGCAGACTCCTCTGATGCTCCCCCCTTCACTCCCACTACCTCTGACCTTGCCCAAAGTGTCCCTGCCACTCATACTGTAACTTCCTCACTGTTCTGAAAGGAAAATTCCAGCATATGACAATCTGGGTCTCCTGCAGAGTTGTAGCAGTTCTTTTCTATTAGTTATAACATTTTACTCATTTTTCACTAATTTTTGCTGAGCTCAAGGAATTACAGACATTGCAACAATACGTTTTTAGAAATAAGAATGGTTAGGCAGATGTTTCAAATCTAGATGATCCACCTTCACAAGAACTGTTAAAGTGACATTGTGGGTAGTCACAAAAAAACATGAACTAATACTCTGACAACCTTTATGATATTTTCTCTCTCCTTTGTGACCACATGGATAACACTTCTTAGAATTTGGGCACTAAGACATAATGAGTAGGTGTTTGAAGATAAAAGGCCCCTCCCATTTTGTCGGCTCTCAAAAACAGAACCTCTCCTCAGCAAGTCAAAGTCTTATTATGATAAAATGTGGGACTTATCAAGGGGTGAGCTATAATATGAATAATTCAGTGGTACAATGTAAAGTGTGAACAATATTTTGGAGCAAAACAAAAGAGTTCTTGAAGGGGATGGAAGCGAGACAGTGACTGAGTACATTCTCAGGCTCTGAAGAGATCTAGCTAGCATCAAAAAAAACAAGAAAACAAAAAAACAAAAACAAGTGATGAAAGTTGGTAGGGCACTGTCCAGACAGACCTTTCAGACCTTTTTTGACCTTTAACAACTCTACAACTCACTAAAAAATGGATCAAAGTAATGAAGTTCATCTGCCTTTTGCATACAGCCAAGTAGATGACACACTGCGATTAGCACTGTCTCATTCCTGTTCCCAAAACAGAAAGCCCACGTACACACTTTAAAAGCCAAACACCAAAGCTCACACCAATTTGGATCCAGTTGTCACTAGAGAAGCATTTATGTTGCCACAATCCTTTCTTTTAAATTATGTAATGTTAATACCGCTGTAGTATTATGCTATTTCCTTTTGCATTAATATCAGTGCAGATGGGAATGTGTGTGACAATACCAGAAAGTCTCATGTTTTTCTTATTAATATGGGCAGATTAAGAGATTTGCCATTTGACGCTCAAGCCCACAACTGTCAAAACAGCAGGCAGGAAAAGCAAGTTCTTTTCTCCCCTCTGGAACAGCCCCCACCAAGAATACATGAATACAGATCTGTGTGAGTGGGCATATTTATGAGAGATAAATGTGTTTTTGGGGTATGAGTGTGAGTGCATATTTGTATGCATTTTAGGATTAAAATGGATATCAGTCAACATTATAAGACTCATACTGATTGATGTCATTTTTTTTTTTTTTTGCCTACAGGTTTTGTTGATTTTTGATGTTGTGATCCATTTCACAGCGTAAACTAGATCCAGAGGAAATTTTTTCTGAAGAATACTGATCTGTTTCTTCCTAGTGGAGGTTCATCAGTGAAGACTAGCAGCTGTCCGGCCTCTTTCAACACTAAGAATTGCTGAGAATGACACAACTCCCTTGTTTCACTGGCTGTGACCTCTGAACTTCTCCACAGTACAAATGCTTTCAGCTGCCAATGTCATGAACTGAGGCTGGCAGTGTTGGCTTTGTCCTGGACGTCATTCTCTCTCTGCCGCCCATGGCAACCCCACACTACCACCACCACCACCACACCAACAAAGCCAGACAAATGATTTCGATTTGTCCTCTGCAGTCCAGGGAAGAAGTTATCGATACAATCCGCCAAATGATGTCAAGGATTTGTCAGCAAAGCTTATGAATGACAAAAACAGCCCACCTCTTTCCACTGCCCTTTCTCCCCCTCCCAACTTAAAAAACACCTCCACTGAAGGCCAAGAAGATTGAGAGCCAGGACACTTTATTGATTTCTTCCCCCCGCATCCTCACCCTCACCTTTTTAAATAGAGGCTCAAGCTACAAAGGCCAGAGCAGCAGCTTTTGTGTGCTAAAATGTGGCTAAAAGCTTTCTGGAAAGTTGAGGGAAGGGATTGAATTGGATATTGCATCTAATGCTGCCTCCAGCAGATGGGCTTTACAGCTGACTGAAGGAAAGGAGCTGTGTTTGGCTGGCAAGCTTGCTGGTTGGTTGTTTGGCTGGCTGACATCTCTGCATCCCCTCCCTCCTTTAGCACGGGTTGTTTGTGAAAAAGATCAGTGGGATGGTGGGTAAATACATCAACTTTGTGCTGCTGACAAAAGAGGGTGTTGGAAGGATAGTGGGCTGAGGTGATGCCATTGAGAAACATCCTGACAGAGGGGTGTGATGCCAAAGATGGTATGTCTGACTGGGAGTGGACGTGCTAAATGAGGGCTGATGATAATCTCACTGGCAGACGGTGCAGAAATGGAGAACAAATAAGAAGAGAGAGGAGACACATGGAGCATGTGAATGCTAAAAGTAGACATGTTATGAGAGCTATCAAAGGAAGAGCAATAGTGTGCTGCAAAAAACCTTCCACAATACAAAGATACAAACATAAATTATTAAGAGACATTTTTGTGGAGGTTAAGACTTCACCTTAGTTCAAAATGTGATTGTTAGATTATTTAAGTGTCTTAAACTCCTGATCTGATGGCATAATTTTTGTAACCTTCCAAAACAGAGTCTGACAATCATACCCAATTTGCACCCTGACTGGTTAGGTATACAGAGGTGTACAAAGACATACAAAAAAGAAAAAAATCCGGGAGGTATTTGGATGTAAATTGCATTTGGAACTTTTTCTTTTTGATTTTAGATGGCATTTGCATGGCACATGGTACAAATTAGTTGATGTGAGAAAGACTGAGACCTTTAGAACCTTGTCATACAAGGAGCTGGTGGAGTGAGCTAACTACACTGTGGCAAAACATAAAGCGATTCAAAAACAAACACTTACACATTGTTCTTAATCCAGGATGAAGAGAGACTGAAAACCATGCCACAGATATGCACAATTGCTATTTTACAATATACAGTACTGTGCAAAAGTCTTAGGCCACCATTAGATTTTTTTTTTTAGTAATGCTATAATGACCATATATAATTATTTCTTTGTCTCTTTATCAGAATACAACCAGAAAAGACAGGAAATGTGTATGCAGTATTTAAAAACAAGGGGAAAAAAATCAGACAAAAACCTTCTATAGGCTAAAGTGGCAAGTATTTAGACTTATTTATTTACACTTGAACAATAGCAGGAATCTAGCTCTGTTAAACCTAAATGAAATGGAACCCTAATTAATGTCATTGCTAACACCTGTATTTGTCCTACCATTTCATGTCAAAATGATTGCTGTGAAAAAGGTCTATCAAACCTGGTTTGTGCAGGACATGTTTGAGCATTATATACACATGTATGAGTTTAAGTCATTGGAAGCATGCTAATATTTATAAGATCAACTTTCAGTCACATCATTTCATTCAAAATGCCAAAGATCACAGACTTTGACAGACATAAAATCATAATTTTCCATTAGCAAGGCAACTCTCAAAGGGAAATCAGCCAACAAACTGGATACTCGAGATGTGGTATTCAAGCTGTTAAAAAGGAATTTGAAGTATCAAGAGAGGTCAAGGACAAAAAAAGGACTGGAAGGCCAAAAAATCTTTCAAAATATGATGATGAGTCTCTCAGTGTTTTGTGTCTTCTTTGAGACACCAGAAGTTCAGCAAGGACCTGGCTGAGCATCTGGCAGTTTCATCAGGATGCCAAGTTGATTCTTCTACAGTCTGAAGAAGCTTGATCAGGACCACTTTTTCAGAAGAGAAACAGGGTGAAAAAACTAAGATATGAGGAAGTGCACAAAGACTGGAATGAAGATCAGTGAAAAAGAGTATTATGGAGTAACGAATCCATGTAATTTCAAAGTTCTAATTTAACATTTAAAAGTATAGACTGGCTTTAATTCATCAAGCCATTCCTCCTGGAAGTGCCTGATTGCATAGTTTTATGTTTCAGCATGATAACAATCCCAAGCACCATCAGTGCAGTGAAATCATATTTGGAGAGAAAAACTGCTGAAAAAACACTGACAGTCATGGACTTTCCTCCACAGAATCCAGACTTGAATATTATAGAAGCAGTATGAGATCACCTGGACAGAGAAAGAGATAAAAAAAAAATAGATAGATAGATATATCTTTATTGTCATTGTATGTGAAACAACAAAATTCTGTTGGAGCAATCTTCTCCAAATAGCAGCAACAAAAGGGTTAAATACAAAAAAAAATATACACACATGTTCACACCAGTACATCTCTCACATACACATTCATTCTGTGCTCTCAGTAATAAATAACTAAAGGAGAGGTAAAAACAGTAGAACACAGCAGTTATTGCACAGAGTCCGATATTGCAGGGGGTGAAGGAGTGTTTTATGATTTTGCAGTATGTGTTATGATAATATATCCACAGGTCTAGGAAAGAAGCTGTTCCGAAGTCTGTTTGTGTGTGTGCTGGGAGTTCTTAGTCTGCCTGAGGGAAGGGTGGTGAACTGGGAGTGTCCAGGGTGTGAGGTATCCTTCCTGATGGTTGTGGCCCATGTGAGGAGATGGCGTTTGGTAGCTCAGGTTTGGTACCCACCGCAGGTTCTTTTCTTTTCGCTGCTGTGCAGCTAGAGTACCACACAGTGCAGCAGTATGTCAAGGTTCCTGAGGGAGCCCGTTGTGTTCCAGGGTCCTCAGGAAGGACATCTTTTGCTGGGCTTTTTTAATGGTGTGATAGGTGTTCAGCTCCAGGTCAGATCCTTCACTATGTGCACTCCCAGGAACTTAAAGCTTCTCCATCTCCTCTGGTAAAACAACAGTGCTAGTAGTGGCCTAAGACTTTTGCACAGTACTGTAGGTTGTTTGCTCCTACCCTCTGATATAACCCAGGGG
Organism: Lates calcarifer; assembly: GCF_001640805.2. NCBI lineage: Eukaryota > Metazoa > Chordata > Actinopteri > Centropomidae > Lates > Lates calcarifer. The sequence goes on from NC_066853.1 coordinate 27,248,519, forward strand.
AGTGTCTCCTGAAATGGTGCAGCAACTGCTGCAGGTGTACCAAACCTTCGTCAGGCTTACAAAAACGTGTGTTCAAGCTTATGGAATGGCAAAGGTTTGGCTAGGTTTAGGCCTAAAACTACTTGGTTAGCTTTAGGAAAACATTGTGGTTTGGGTCAAAATAAGTACTTGCCTAAGGTTAGAGAACTTGTGATGTCATGGTTACAATAATAAAAGCCATGCTGTACTTGGCCTTGTCCTCTCTTCATCACAGGAGAACACACAAGGACTCCCATCTCCTGAGGTAAGCTCTTTGGCAAACATAGTGCTGATTAAAACAAACAGGCTAGCCAGCCCTGCTGCTGGGGAGGACAGGGCAAACAGGACTGGTGCAGCAGGAGGCCTGGAGATGGCATGAACCAGACTGCAGCTCAAAGAACAGAGCAAAGACAAAGCTGTTGTCAGACGTGTCAGCTCCCAAAGAAAGTACAGACTGCGCGGACTTCACGAGCAATGTGATCGCTTTTAAACTGATTTTAAATTGGTTTTTCCAAGGTTTAGGATATCTGTCTCTGAAATTTCTCATCCCACTATAATGAAGGTGAATAGAATTTTGCTTTGTGGTACCCATAGCAGTGAATAATGACAATTCAAAAATCTAGATTTTTTGTTTGTTTGTTTGTTGTCAGTAAAACAAAGTCATAATAAAGCATGTGTGCATTACTGAGTGTAGATGAATTGACTGAGAAGGTGAAGCATAAAAACTCATAGAGCATATATGTAAAGTCTGGAGAAAGCTTAAGTCACCAAAAAATGATGTACACAAAAAAACTATATATTTCAAGCATTTTTGTGTGCCGAAGTAATAAACCTAGAATCCCCAGTAGAGGGAAAAGAGGCTGAGTTCTATTCTCGATGGCTGTCTTTTCCTTGTGTATTCAGTGGTTTTAGTGTCAGCTTAAAAGAGCTGGGGATCCTGCCAAGACTAAGTAACGGATCTCCAGGCATTTACGAAGCATGTGAACTCTTCTTACATGTGCTCATTCTGCCCTAATTCAATTAGGCTTCCTTCCAAACATGCCTTGGACAACAGATTCTTTTCTTTTTCTGATTTGTATAGCTAGGGTCTCTCCATATCCTCTCGGCATGCTAATACCCTGATAGCATCAGCTGCATGACGTCATATTCGTCACCATGTCACCCTCTGGACTGGCACAGGGCTATGGTGGCTGTAACACTGAATTTCAAGAGCTACTAGTACTTGTTTACCTGTTCTGTTTGGAAGCTCTTCACAGGAAGTGTTCATAATTACAGTGGACAAAACTGCAAAAACAAAGTACATTACAAAATACCAAAAGAAAGTTGAGCAACAGGAGAAGTGAAGTAGATGTCTGAAGTGTCTTGCTTTGGTTGGGATATTGACTTGGCCTGGAAGTGATTTTGAATTTGTTTTGAGAAAGGAAAATAGGGAAATTATACATGTAATGATTCGTGACACCTTTTTTGTTTACCAGCAGAGAATACAAGTATGATGCTCCATCTCAGCTCCTGCAGTGGTCTTGAATGTAAGTATGAATAATGTAAGTATGAATAGGGAACTGTGAATGGAGCGTTTGAGTAAAAGTATTGCCAAATTGACAAATTAGTAAATGTTTGTAATCATGCCGCAATCATGTAAAAGCAATCCACTATAGGTAGAAATTAAAAAATAAAGAATTAGCAGATGAGTCTAATCACATTCCTTTTTAGAGTCAGATGTAACAGCCATTAGGCTGAAATGGTCTGAAATGTAAGCGATGTCTCAGCAGGAATCTTCACTGGGTGTGACATCCAGAGGAACAGCTACAAATTGCTGGGAGCCCCTCTAACCTTAGCTGACACCTTGTGTTGACCTTGGTTTGACTTTACAGTGAAGTATCTGAGCTTACTAACAGAAACCCAGCTCCATCCATCTCTCTCTCTTTCATATTACTCTGCTTTCCCCATTAAATAGCCCCCCTGCCCCCCTCCATATTTACAGAGGCTTACAAACAGGGCCAGGGCACATGGCTGCTGCTCCTTAGATACCCAATCTGTCTGTCACTTATCTGAGGGATTACTGTGGTGAGGGCCAGCTACCACAGATTAGAGACAAAGGCCAAATTAAAACAGGGCCTATCAACAAACACCGGGACAAGATGACAGGGAGGTGATCCAATTACACTGATAACCCACAGATCCCCCGTGTGCTGCAGGAGACACTGGAACAAACAGAGGTAAACAGATATACACTCGCACACAGCAGCACGTTGATAGAGATGCAGACACATGCATGTGGACACATTGGCAAGTGCCAGTCAGTTGACAGAGATGCATTGTAATACAACTGTGGAAGATGGCAACAGGTTTTTTGTTATCCATTGATATGTATGATGTCATGACCATATGTTTACAGTGTTAATATAATGCAACTTAATGTGTATATTATGTGAGAGTTTTCCCTGTAAAACTGGATCCTGAGTTATAATATGTGTGCAATATAACATAAGAAATGTACAGGACCTCTGGATTTTTTTGTCTGAAGTATTTTTGAGTTACCTTGAAATAAGTTTTGTGTTCACTTGCAGTATATTTTGCATTCCCCCAATCCATAGGAACAGTTAGTGTGTTGGTCCAGGTAATAATCCAGTGCAGGTTTAGGGGCACGCTCTCTCACGCTCCGGAGATTCTAGAGGAAGGGGAGATGATGTGGCACCTTATCTTATGCATTTATGCTCATAACTCCTTTTGAAAATGTGAGTTGTAACAGTATAGAGGCACTGGCTGTGAATGCAGATTCAGCTGATGCCTGGCTGTGCTGTTTCAAGCTGTGGATGTGGATATGGTCATTGCTTTGGTTACGGATGCATTTGTGGCTGAACCTATGATGATACGGCTATGGCTGCTGTACTGTGACTATATTTTACTGCTCCTATTAATATTAGCCATTAAAACACCGTTAAGCCACATGAAATTTGAAATGACAGGTACATTAACAATACACTCCAGGAACACAATAGCTTGAATACAATGCTCAGTCAGCACATTCACTGCACACACACACAACTCCTGCATGCAGTTAGCATTATACCCATTATAAACTAACATGTCACACCCATAATCAGAACAACCAAAGCACAGCCATGGCTATAGCCACAATCACAGCATCTTCCAGTCCAATGGCCATTGCCATAATCACAGCTACACAGCTACACTCAGGCAGCCTCAGCAGTAGTGGGTGAAAGACCAGGAATAAATAGCATCACCTCACCTGTTCCTCCACTGTATTTAGGGAATTTTTAAGTTTTTTAATAGCTAAGTCCAAAATGCATTGAAAACTGCAGAAATGATTGTCTCAGGAATGTTGTTGCTTGTCATACAACTTTTACTTTACTGTTTCCTCTGAAAATTAGTTAGATTCTTGAGTCCTCGGCATTGCAAGAACACAAAATAATACATTGAGAGAGCCTGCTTGGATGGAATTTCAACATTTCTGTGCACAATCCCAGGCCTCTAGAGGATGCACTCTGTGCCACTGGGGATATATTAACAAGATACTAAAACACTGACATACAAATAGCTACATCAGGACACAGAAAGAGTCATGGAGGCTGAAAGGCAAATATGATGAGATGAAGGAAAAGCTCATTTTAATATGACAAGATCAGCATGATGAAAGACTGAAACTAAAAATAGCATAAAGTGAGATAATAGATAATTAAACAAGCAAATGACAGTAATTTATGACAGAGAGCTTCTTAAAAATGAAATAAATTGTCTTTGCAGTTTTTTTTTATCACTGCGCTGTAACGACAGTGTCATATCTTTGACTTCAACTTTAATGGAAAAGCCACAATCCAGGAACTAACTAGGAAGTGAGTGACAAGGAAGTATGAGCTCACCGTGGCCCCAGCACTGCCCTCAGCGCCGACAGCAGACAGCCGCCAACCCGCAACTCTCTTCTGAACCAATCGTGGGCTAGCTCATTACCACCACAGCCCCATTGTGTTAATTGAAGCCACGCTAACTACACCGTTCCTCCCGCTCTATGAAAGCAGAAGACTCGTCACCCTTTCTGGCTGCTTCTCCCTCCAGCTACACAGGTAATTGAATTGTGGCAGATCTCTCAGTAAGCTGGCTTGTTTTAATAACTTCACTAGATTATGTTTAATAAGTGTGCCTTAAATGCTCATTTCATCAGGCCAGGGAGGATGAGGAAGGTCAAATGTGATAATAGAAATGAGGAAAAGGGCCATTTTCCTGGCCCTGCTCTAGGGACAGATGTAATCACTGCAGCCTATCACCTTGTCTGTACAGCGTGAGGTTCAACTGTGGGCCACAGTGCTGTAGACTGTAACATTAAAGTAGATCATATCCAAAATAAGGATGATAGAAGAAGTTCATACTGATTCCACAAGCTTTTCCTGTCTGTACATCTATTACAATACCAGCTGTCGTATCTGCCAAATAAATATCCAGCTCTGATGCTCTGATAAAAAAACACGACGGTCTGAAGTTAAAGTCACAATGACATGAAACATCACATTTTTACGTTGTTTTTCAATTATCCAATTGATCAATAAAATGTAAAAAAAAATTAAATAAATTTAAAAAAGTGATTTTTATATTAAAATTGTATTACTGGAATTAAGTGCATTTTAAGATTTGTTACAGACACAGACGCTGTTATCTGTTGGCCAATCATGGCTATTAATCTAATGGCTGTTAAGATATTTCATTCTGGACAGACAATTCTAAACTTTTAAGGACCTATTCATGAATTTCAATTAAAAAATTATTGTCATGTCATAAAAGAGGTCTCAGGTCTCTTGAGCGATTATTTCATGTGGTACTTTATTCTACACACAAGCATATAAAAAATAGGAATAATGACATATCCCATTAGAAATATGAGTTTTAGTCATCAAAACCCTTCTTGGGTTTCTTTTAACTTTACAAAAACTTGCTCCAGCTGTGATTGTTGTGACTGGCTCTGTGCATTTAAAGGTCATCTGAAAGTTCAAAGGTTTAAAGGTCAGACTGGGGTCAAGTGTTATTAGTTTGGGCTGATGGTTTGGTTTCACTGATAGCTACAGTGGATGTAAGAGTGGAAGGCAGGACTCATAGAGGCAGCACCAATAGGTCAGAGATCACACTGCTGAGTAAATAAAAGATAACTAAAAAGATAAAAAGATAATGAAGAGACATCTCAGACATGGAGAGACATCTCAGACAAATTTGCATTGGGACAGCCAGATGCAGGCAAAGAGGAAGAGACAGGCTGCAGACATAGAGTATGCAAGGAAGCTGATCAGCAGTCAGCAGGGCTGTATGGGCAACACCAACAGTAGCAATGCTGTCACACAGACACCTATTTGCATAATATTGTGTGTTGTCAGAGGAGTGACGGCTTGTGCAGGTAGTTATCTGAAGGAACAGAACATACACAGTACCCTGTGTGTGTGCGTGTGTGTCTGTCTGTCCTGGCTACGTTTCCCTTCACCTCACTGGACAGGTGGCATCCCCTAGCCCTGTGATTAGCATGTCAACGTCTTAACATGTTGATGGGAGCGCTGCTGCAGGCATCTACATTCATATATAAATGTAAATTCAAACCCTCCTCCATACTCCCACCTTCACACACCTGCACCACGTTGCCTCTGACAGTTCAGGATTGATTTGGCCGCTTGCTATCCACTGAGACAACAGCAGAGAGGATGCCAGGACCGCCTCGGACACAACAAACAATCATGAGACGCTTCAAAGCGTCAACAGGGACAGGGAGCTGGGGGAAGAAATGACAATCACAAAATGTCCCAATCAAGAAAACTTTGTATGAAAGCCATCCACGAAACTTTTGACCCCTTATTTCTTCTTTCATATTCTAATGACGTGTCTCTACAAATGACTCCTCATCAGGGCTCAGAGGGAAATGACAGGCCTCATCAGATTCTAGGAGTGACCACGCTGTCAATCCACACACACTGATGTAGGATTGGGTTTGGATTGTGGGGAAACAAACTTCACACTGACGAAACCATCACTGATTTTCTTTTTATTGAGGGGTAAAGAGATTTAAATTTCTTTTTAAAGGGAATGTAAGTAAACTCAGGCTTCCAGTTTTGAATTTCTATGGCCAACAGAATAAGGTTTGCCCCCTAAAAACACTCGAAATCAGACTAAAATCTAGATGGATATGGGGAAGATTTACATAACACTTCTTGTGTTAGAAAAAATATCAGCAGCATATAGTCAAACACTTTGGCTACTGTTGATATACTCATTCAGTCATTTTCTGCCAACTTTACAAGGACATTTTGAAATGAAAATAACTTTCTTAGTGTCATGGAGGCATGAGACAGGTGATGAACCCATCTTGGCCTCTACCTGCCACCAACCTAAACACACATTAGTTAAGATCTGATTGCCTCTGGAATTGCAGACACCTACAAGGTGAAGTCTCCACCACTTTGGTAAGCCCAGGGTGTATTCTGCACCTACTGAGCAATACATTGAAAGTCACTGAATGCTGACCTCTTGGAGTTTGTGTGCATGTGTGTGTGTGTGTATTGATATTGGCCTTCAAACACACTGCAGCAAATAAATATACAGCATGTGTCCACAGTGTGAATGCTACTGGAGTAAGACTATAACTTTCTATATTGTTACTCAAGTTACGGGTGTGTTTTTTAATTACTGTTGAGATTGCAAATTTTATAAAACAGATTGTGAATGATAACACCCATGTCATCTAGAGAGTTCTGTATATTCAGTGCATTCAGTATGTGATCTTTTTTTGATCTTTTGACATGTCATTATATGAAATAAATTCATCTGCACAGTAGCTTATTGCTGCCACAACAAAAATGGTCAATTCTGTGTCATAATGACAATGTTTTTGTTTTTTTTTTTAGACATAAAACACTAATTTTCTGTCTTTTACACAATACTCAAGTGTGTCGTTATCTGTGTCATGTCATTGTCTTTGTTTCTAACGTTGTTGTACGTTGCTATCAAGGATTTAAAAATTTCATGCAAGATATCGCTCAGATCCAGCAAAAAACACTAATCCAGACCCAAAGGTGAAATTCATGCTTAAAGTTCAGTTGAAGGATCACTGATAATGGTGTGTGTTTTATAGGTCTGGAAAAGCTAGTATTTTGTAAGTTTCCTCCAGCACAGCAACAGGGATGGGAGCATAATGCTTGTTTTATGTGAATATTTCTTCATTTCCATTTTCCCTCCTTTTGTCCATTGTTGTATATAACATAATCTCTGCCACTTTATTAAGAACAACTGACCATTTCATGTTTTGTGCTATAATTATTAAATTATTAAATGTTTGTCAGTTGACATTATATCAAAAAGAAACCTCCACACACAAACTCAGACACACGTTCACCAAACAGAGAGTGTGTGTGTGCGCGTGTGCCACTACAGCCACTCCAATTAAAAAACATGGGCAGGGAAGAGGAATGTGCAGGTTTTTCCTCAGAGACCAGAGTCAATACAAACACTGAAGGACACGCTGATGCAGGCAAGGAGTTCACTGCACTGGTGCGCATGCAGCAACATGCGCACACACACACACACACACACACACAAACAAACAAACAGTCAGCAAAACAAATTAAAAACACGCAGAGACAGAATCTCTCAGACGAGAGAGCCCATCAAGCCTGTTTTTATCTATTTATTTATTTTCTTGTCTATTTTTTTTAGCTTTTCTTTTGCATCTTGTGACTGGCCTAATAGAGTTGTAAATCATCAAAATACCAAGTTGATTTCATACTGAGATGTCAGAATATTTCTTGACAAAGCTGTGGAAAGGTATAATTACAGAGGAAATTAAAAATGTGCCCAAATGTGCTGTTGCAAACACAAACAACAAACATATTACATTCCCCCTGCAGGCTACATCAACACTAACTGTACAGTAGGCTGCATTCAGTAATAATGCATTTAATTAGCTATTCCATTCTTCAGTAGCTTCTTTGAATGGGTTTCGTAATGGTTTAATTAGAGAAGAATATAAAAATATTTTGGAATTGTTATTTTTTTCTCCAAAGTGTGTGTGCTTGCAGAGTCAGTATTGATGGGAGCAGATGGTATCGGCAAGCTGCATCAGGGGCAGGCTGTGTGTGTGTTTATGCATGTGCGTGTGTCAGGGCTAGTTTCAATTCATACTCTCCCTGCACCTTTGATAGTCAAGTGGATTACACCTTGTGTTCAAACAGAAAGGGAGGAAAGAAAAGCAGCAGAACACAAAATGGAATTAGGAGGCTGCTTATAGGCCCTGATTCATTTATTGTTAACTCCTTCCAGTTCATTAAGCCTAATCCCTGTTAGGATGGTGAGTAACAGAGGACCTGAATGGGCCCCGGCTGGCTGAGGGAGACACATGTGCGTCTATTGTGGACCTCTCTTGGGTTAATCCTAGTCCCTGTGGTGTGTTTGTGTGTGTGAGATGGGGGAGAAAGAGGGAGTCAGCTGGACAAAGGGTGAGCACTTTTCTCTTGCTGGGTGCCCGTGCTCTGTCTGGGTGGGTGTTTAGTCCTACCCTCCACCTTGGGCAGGGGGGTTAGCCCCCCAAGTCCCTGTGACAAGCGTGAAGCAGCCCTTTCCTTTTGTGAATCAATCTGGTGGGGCTCTTTGCGCCTTGCCTGGCCAGACACACACCCACACACACACACACACACACACACACAGGGTCACCGATGGCTGTGTTAATACAGATGTACATGCCAATAAAGCCTCTTAATCAGTACACAAGAGGGAGAGATTGACTTTTAAAGAAGACATACGGCCCTGTTTTCTTTCAACCCCAGTGGAGCCACTCGCTCTGTGCTGCGCTGACTTCTTCAATTTTCCCTGTATGGCTGACTCTGGATGAACATAAACAGGAAGAAAAGGCTAAACAGAGGATCTGTAAACACACATTTTTATTCATGTTGAAAATTTCATTCACAGCGGATGTTCAAAGTGCTTCATTAATTACAATAAAGAAATAAAGACGATGAGGAAAATATGTGGGCAATTATTATTACTGACAGAAAAAATAAACGAGTTAAGTTAAAACATTAAAATTAGGTCAAAAATAGTAAATAACAAATCAAAGTGGAGCTTAAATTATAGGTAATACTGAAGAAGGCGTATAGGATAGTATTACTATAACAGGTATGTATTTTCTATTTTAAAATATCTTGAATCTAATGAGTCTAAGTAGGAGTATTTAAAGCCTTTTTTTTAAATAAAAGGTTCAAGTTGTACTTTTGTAATGTTATGGTATGTAATGAGAGATTTCTGCTGTTAAAATCATTTGCTGAAATGAATTTGTTTTTCTTAAATATCACAAAACAAATCATTATGTTGCCTGTAATGATAAAGTGTACCTCATAAATAAGGCTGTGATTACTGAAAAAGTGAATGCAGATATGTGACAAACATGATGCCCATCTTAATCATGCTTTCAACTCCTACCAATATGGCTCTGAGCAGGAACTGAACCTGGGTATCCTAAAGTTTATTGAAGGAAAACATCCAGACTGATCTCCCCCCCTCCTTTTATTGTATTTTTCTCCAAGTAAACTTTCTATTCATGTGTAAAGACATGTTAAAGCATTAAAATGTAACTTTTCCTCAGCAGCAGCAGCAGTGGCCTCTGCAGACACAAGTGGTAATTACAGGACACGGTCTACACAACCAAATAATGCATGATATCAACTAGGTAATGTCTGCATGGGCTAAGAAAGTTTGCAACATGGATACAAGTTTGCTAAATAGAACATATAAATTAAGGTAAGAAAAATCACTTTGCAATATAAAAGAAAAATAAAAAATAAAAACACCAACAACCATTGTACCTTCATCACCAGAAATCTTGTCTTGTTTGACATAGTTCAGTAAATCTGATAAACAGGTGACAATATAAATATGCTCTTATACTCTTAAGTAACAGTATGCAGACATTAGATAACACTCTTACTGAACCAGTGCAGTAAGCAGGTCTTCATCATTGCTGATTTAGCACATCCACTTTCTTAAGATTGGGAAGTTTTCATATTACTCTGCCTCTGGAACCGCTCATCACGCAGCAACATTAATTCTTCAATTATTTAAACCTTTATTTGAAGCTGACAAAAGTCTAAAAATGTTAAGTGTAGTTGCAGGAAAAAGGAAGGACACACACATTAAGGTATTATCAGTGAATATCTAATATGTTTATGGGAAATATATTGACTACTGTGGGAAGTGAGAGCTCCCTCAACCTTGACAAAAACTTGAAACTGAAAGACTAAGCAGAGGAAGTGATTTTTAGTTTTTAGCTTCAGACAGACAAACATAAGATGCACTGTCCTAGAGCTGTATACAAAAGGTCCAGGGAACCGAGGAAAACGAAACACAAGTTACTGTAATCAAAAGTCTTTATTCATTACTTTTCTGGAGAGAATGCATTTGGACACTAAGAAGAAAAGTGCCCTGAGGCAAAGCAATCAAGCCCAAAACTATGGTACTGCATTGATACAAATGCCTCTGTATTACAATGAATCAAGTTGGACAATGGGACCACAATGGCCCCTAGATTAGCGTCTATTACTCGGATGCATTAGTGCCTCATGCCTGTATTAAGAATCCTCGTTTAATACTGTTCAAGGGGCGGACCAGAAATCCCCAAGTTTCTAAATTGGAATTTCATTCCCCCAGGTACTTCTACTCATATGAGAAAAGTTGGAATGCATTTGATCTGTCCTAATTTCAATTAATTAGCGACAATGGTTGCTTGGGGAGTCCCACAGGGCAGAGGGAAAAATGGGCTGAAGGGAAGCGAGTGTCAGAAAAGTGAAGGGAGAAGTGGCATCAATAAACTGTTAGAGACTCATTAGCAGGCTAAATAGCTCTCCCAAAGTCACGACACTTTAACACGGGACCTGGTGGCTAATTACTGGCCATAGTATCCATTACAGGCCCCTCCTCTTCTCCCCTTCCCACATTCCTCTTTCTTTTTATACCACCCATCTCAGCCACAGTGGAATCACCCTGTTAATGACTGCTCTACAGAGCAAGATTAGAGGGCCATTGTAGCGAGGGTGAGTGTGAGTGTGGCAGCCGACACAAGGAGGCAAATGTGTAACTTGGTGTCTGTTCGTTAAAGCTTTCAGGGATGTAAAAGCACTAAAACTGCTTGCTTGAGTTAACCTCTCCAACCCTGCTAGACCCACCTGTGGCCCGTCATTACAATTACATGCATGGCTAACCATTGTTGATATGCACAAATGGTCATTTTACATTCTAGACAAGATCCCAAATTATGTGTACGTGTCCTTAAAATGATGCACAAGATCATTAGAGTATTTGCCTTTCATATACACCCAGTTTTTTTGTTTTCTTTTGTTTTTTGGGTACACCCAGAAAATCATCCATCCATCCATTAGCTATACCACCTATCCTTTGGGAATCACTGTGGGGCTGCAGTCAGTCCCAGCTGACAATTTTATGTGCTTAACCATGTGAGCTTTTTTGTTTTTTGTTTTGAGAATATCATATCATCTTATTATTATTATCATTATATTTCACTCAACATGATCAATATATGGCATCAAAAAAAAACAAAAAAACTATAAAATGCTATTATGGAGCATGTATAACACTGGCATACTGCACAGAGAATGTGTTACATGATAAAGGTAAAGAAAAAAAATATTATGTTGGAAAAAATATTTGAACAGAAGCTTCATGAAAAAATGCACTTTATTATCCAAAGTATGAAAAGTTTAAGATACTTTAGATTCAAAATCCATTCAATAATTGCAAGGGGACTACAGACCCAAGGGTGCTTTGTTATAAAGGTGCTAAAGTAAAGAATGAATCATCACAGCTTTTGTTGTATTGTAAGATTGTTTTCACAAACTGAATATAATATTCTTACCAACAAGTCAAAAATGTTTTATAGAGGTATTGCTTTTGATTTTTGCTTTCCAATTAGCTGTCAAGGCTACCTGTAGCTATAGCAAAACATTATGACGAAAATTCACCTCAATGGCATTCTTATTTTATGTGCATGTGTGTTAAAATGGGAGGAGTAAGTAATAAACATTGAATTTACAGTATTAAAAAAAAAATATATATATATATATATATATAAACTATGTAGCAGCAGACTGGTGATGACAGTTCACAGCTGCTGGTTGTCATAGTCAGAAGCAAGTAAAGCACTGTAAAGTCACTTTCAAAGTGTCAAATGTGGTAATGGCACATATTTAGCAATCAGCACAGTTTTTTTTTTTTTCATTGTTTAGTTAAAGTTCAATATCTCTAATTCAGCACAACGGCATAAAACATCTCACCTCTTTTTTGTTGGTGAGGCATACAGAGAGGTGTCAAGGGGAAAAAAAATATTGAGGGAAACTGTGATTTTAAAAAGTTTGTAACCACTGCCCTAAAGTAACATCTGCATTATTACCAAATTATTATAAAGCCTTATTCATTTCTGTTGATATTGTATTTATATACTGTATTTTACTAAAATTATGTTTAATCAAGTTATAGGTTAATCACTTATTACCAACTAATGTATAATAACGCACTTAGAGTGGGAGGAATGGAGGTCAGTAGCTCACTTTTGCCCTGGGTTCCCCCAGTGGCTTAACCGAGCCCTGGTTATAAGATTCTACCCATCAACAAGAATGTATATATCTGGATGATAGTTGTCCACTTATGATCTAAATGCTCTTTCAAAGATACAACCATGAATACTTGATTTTCCTTAAAACAATCCATTGAATATAATTAATATGGCACAGAGAAATTTAATCCAAAACTTCAATTAAAAAATCCTGCTATCAGTATTAGATGTCAAAAACCTTTATTGATCAAGCTGGACTAGAATGGAAGCACATACAAGAAAATGCTAACAACATGATCAAAGACGAGGTGAGTCAAGGATAGAGGAGGCTTTAAAATCAAGCCATATCTACAATGGGTGGGGGTGGGGGGTGGGGTCCGGGTTACTGATCTCATCTCATGTCCTCTCTCATGCTCTCTGAATGGGGTCCTAATTGGCAGAACTGTGTGAATAGGCAGCTGGCCAAGGACTGCCTGTACAAAAGAACACACAGTGAGACGGTGCTGGATATGAGGCCTTCTCTATTCACCACCTCTACCTCCAAACCAGAAAAAAAGAGCTGAAAAAAGAAAGAAAGCAAGGGGTTTGTGCAGGGTGGGGAGGGATGGGGAGGGGGTTAGTGGTAGTCATGTAACAACAGAACAGAGTGGAGTGGAAAGCGACAAAACAAAAAGAGGAAAAGAGATAGAGCGACCAGATGAGAAATAGAAGGTAATCACAGGAGATTATCTTCTTGTGATAGAAGCAGAGCTGCAAAGATAAGTAGGCTATCCTGAGGAACAGGATCCCAAACCAGTCAATAAAGCCCCATGTTTGGAGCCCTGATGTGGGCGGGTGGGGTGGTCTGCAATGGTACTTGAGGGGCAGTTAAGGCAGTAAGGGTCCAAAAGTGGTCCTTATGATGTGGGGGCAGTAACACTTTGGGGGGCCTGTGGCCTCAGATTTCACTGCATGTGTTACAGTTCCCACAGAAACACACCAGAGGAAAGTACCATAGAGTACAGAGTAACTACAGCAAGAGATCACTGTGTATGTCTCTGAATGAGGTGCACAAGACTGACTCCTGTAAACGTTTATACATATATACATCTGTGTATCATAGATAACTATCACTGATTGGAATCCAAATGAAAATGCTATTGTATCAAATTCTTCTGTAGAGTAAAATTCTACTGGCAAATAAATATTCACAGCTGCATGCAAGTGTGTGTGAGGTTATTTTCTATTTATTCATATGTTGGTTTGTCTGTTCATCACTGTTTAAACTATGCAGGAGCAGTAATTCTGTATTTCAGCAGGGTTTTTTTTCTCCAGTGCTGAAACATCATGCATGTGTCATTTGTGGGAAAATGATGCATTTTGGATGAGGCAGTCTGGGGGAAATAGCACCTGATATGACCTCCATTTTATAGAATGGTCACAGGCATAATGGAAACTCCAGGGGGTAAGGAGGTTGACGGATACAAATTTAGCCAACACACACAAACACACACACACACACACACACACACACACAGGTAACTGGAGATGCACATATCCTGTAACATGCAGGATATGATGTTGAAGATGTTTAGAAACTGGATGATAAAGAGAGATATGGAAGTAGATGGAACAGATTAGAGATCAAACCATGTTGTTGCACCCTTGAAATAAAGCTCTTCAACATGTTCATTTACACATCTTTGCATTTGAAACAACAAATAGGTTATTTGCAATGCATAAATTCCTGAGTGTTTTTTTATCTGTCACCTCCAGTTAACAATGTGTTAAAGTGCAATTTACCAAAGCTACCTGGTTCAGATCAGGAGAGGAGGTTAAATTTCAATTGTAAAAGGTGTTGGCTTTCACCGTCCAAAGAAACACCCACCCTTAACATTCAACAACTCTCTATACTGAACAACTGAATCCTACTAGAGCTTAGTATCATACAGTATATTACTATGAACTTTGTAAAATGCTCAAATAAGATCTCTCGTTTTGCTGCGACATTATCTTCTGTTGGTCATAAAGATGTGATAAATGCCAGAAAATAAACCATCTGTTTCCCCACAAACTGTCAATTAGAAGAATCCCACCTTATCTATCACAGCAGTGCTATACTCTCATTGGGAACCATCGAACAGCTGTAGGTCTCATCTGTGCACTTGCTGCTGCTATAGGCAGCATGGCGGGATACCTGCATGTACAACACAACAGATGTTTATGACTGTGTGTGTTTGAGCTTGTGTGCATGTCTCAGAGGATGTATTTTCTGCTTTTGAATTTATGTATCTTTGTTTGTTTCTCTGAATGTGCAAAAACGTGTGAGAATGTGTGAGTGTGTGTGTGTGTGTGTTTGTGGACAATGCCAGCCGCCCCTCCACATCTCATGCCATCTGGATAATTGATCGTTTGCTATAATAAAAACAAATAAAAGGAGAGGGACTGTGTCATAATGGTCCACTTCTTAAATGTCCCTGTTTTTTAAATCTGTTTTCCAAGTCGGCTTTATTTCTGTGGGGAGCTGCCAGTTGTCATGATGATTATAAAGAAGGTATTATGGGGAGGGATTATGCATCATTGTGCAATGTTTGAAGATGATCAATGACCTGAGGCTTTTAGGTGGCGTTTAAGGGCTCAACATACAAATAACTCCTGCTCTACTTGAGCACAATATGTCATGGTGTAATGTGCCTTGTATTAAGGTATTATAAGAGCAAAACACCTGACATTTTTTTCAGAGACAGACTCGTGTGCTAAATTTTCATTCAAATGAAAGATGGTTAAGAAGCCACACATTCTTTGTGAAATCACGATTGATCACAATAATGACAAACTGTCTCATTACACATTATTTAACAATATAATGCATGAGAGATAAAATTGTAATTATGATCCTTTTGCTTTGCCAATCTGAAGAGAGTGTAGTTTTACCAAAGCAATAGCTTTTTAAGGTAAAATTTCTGTTAATATACACCAATCAGCCATAACATTACAACCACTGACAATTGAAGTGAATAACACTGATTACCTTGTTACAATGGCACCTGGCAATGGGTGACATATACTTAGCAGCAAGTAGCCATTTTGTCCTTGAAGTTGATCTGTTGGAAGCAGAGAAAATAGGCAAGCATTAAGGATTTAAGTGACTTTGACAAGGGCCAAATTATGATGGCTAGATGACTGGGTCAGAGCGTCCCCAAAACTGCAGTTCTTGTGGGATGTTCCCAGTCTGTAATGGTCAGGATCTACCAAAAGTGGTCCAAGGAAAGAAGACCAGTGAACCAGCAACAGGGTCATGGGCAGTCAAAGCTCACTGATGCATGTGTGGAGTGAAGGCTAACACAAGTGTCCACAGTGCATTGCAGTATGTTGTGTATGGGGCTGGGAGCTGCAGACTGGTGCCCATGTTGACCCATGTCCACCTCCAAAAGTACCTACAGTGGACAAGTGAGCATCACAACTGGGCCACAGAGCAATGGAAGAAGGTGGCCTGGTCTGATGAATCACATTTTGTTTTGAATCATGTATCATCATGAATCATGTCAAGGTGGACATCTGTGGCTTACCTGGGGAAGACATAGCGCCAGAATGTGTTATGCAAAGATGGCAAGCTGGTAGAGGCAGAGTGATGCTTTGGGCAATGTTCTGCTGGGAAACCTTGGGTCCTGCCATTCATGTGGATGTTATTTTGACACATACCACCTACCTAAACAGTGTTGCTGACTATGTACACCCCTTCATGGAAACAATACTCCCCGATGGCAGTGGCCTCTTTTAGCAGGATAATGCACCCTGCCATACTACTGGTTCAAGAATGACTAGAGGAACACAGCAACAAGTTTGAAGTCTTGACTTGGCCTCTAAATTCTCCAAATCTCAATCCAATCGAGCATCTGTGGGATGTGCTGGAAAAACAAGCCCATTCAATGCAGACTTCACCTTGCAACTTACAAGGTTTAAAGGATCTGCTACTGAGGCTTGGTGTCAGGTACACTCAGATTCTTCAGGAAAGACAAACCCTATTATGCCTAGGATACATAAACTAGAGCTTCCTTAACTTTTTTCTGCCATTGTACTCTACCAACCAATGAGATGACTTGATTTTTTTCATCATTAATGTTAAAGGATCTGTTCTGTTTGCACAGAACAAAGAGATTTCCTAAACTGTAGTCACTCTACCAATGTATCACACAGCCACTACTGAGAAATGTTTCAGTCTCTATGCATGCATTAGTGTTTATGTGTATCTGCTAAAGCACTGTCAGAATTTGACTTTTAGACAGTTTTTATCTACCTTGTAGCCCCATTTTTACAATACACTGTCAATCTGGCTAAAAGATTTTAGTAATCAGACATGGATTTTAAGTTTCTCGGGAACTGATATCTAATAATGTGATGGCTGTGTGTGAATTCTGCCACCTTACCTTATCAAAGTTGAAAAATTACACCTTCATCTACAGGCTGATCTCAGATGGACGGGCAAGCTTGTCCTGGATTTCTTATATGTTGCCACTGCTTGGGTTAAACAGCTTGCTGTCCGGGACTAATGTGGTTGCAAAGTCCAGTACATGACCCACTGGACCTGCCCCCCAACTGTTCCACTCCAGTATCTGTGGATAATTACACTACCATCCCATGGTCCTACTCCATCACCACAGGATCTCCAGAGGATGCCCCTGGTCAGCCTGTGGATCACTGGATCCTCCCGAAGGCTAAACCAAAAGCCTTGATCAGCTCTATCCACTCGTATTGAAGGTTGGCCTGCCATTGGCTGGGGTAAGCATGGTGGCAAGCAGTCTCATACTTCAGAAAGAAAGATTTTAACTGAAAATCTGAGACCTGGCCCAAATCAGATGAGCACAATATGTTATGATTATAATTTCATCAACTCCACCAGTGTCCTAGGTCATTGTCCTATTAACTCATTACATAGACCTTGTCCTCTTTGTTGTTATTGCCCTGTTTTACTGAACTGTCTGAACTGAGTTTCTATCCTCATACACACTATTGCTCCAGGGTTTCAATCTTTGTGGAGTTTATTTTAAAGTTCTACTCTTGACATTTGCTAACATACTTACTGGCTAGAGACATGCTGGAGCTAGCTACCAGTTCTCTAAGCCAGCTGGCTAACTAGCTGACTGGTCACTACCCAGAAACCAAGTTAATCTAAGGGAGATGTTTGTACACACTGACTCATGTCTTTTAACATCTACAAACTGTACTCTGTTTTATACTTTTGCAGGGTACAAATACATGTGCAAACACATTACAGTTTAGTATCTAATTTTATATTAGATTTACAACTGATACTGCTTACTATAGTATGAATGTAGGTCATGTACAGATTTATGTCTGTCTCTACTTTCTATTCTGCCAATCACAAGGTGTGTAATCTGAGTGAGGGTGGAGTTAAACTCCCCTGCCTGCAGTTAATTCCCATACCAAGAGCAACAACAGACAAACTGGCTCTGTTGTCAGTCTGCTTAAAACTTTGGATTGAAATGAACTAATTTTAGCATTACTATAGCATGACTGCATGTGCTTGTGAGTGCTCAGAAGGTCAAGAGCAGACTGTCTCATTCAAACAGTGGTGATTGGCTGAGCACAGGCTGCTCAGAAAATTCCCCCATTGTCTATGTGTGTTTGGCTGCTTCTGGGTATGCGTGTATACTTTGGAATATGCCAATTGCATGTTAGTAACATCATATTACAATGATGAGCCTGGATGTTTACATCTTACAGAAAGAAATACACAGTGCTATGATTGGGCTCGTACGTGGTCATAAAAAGCTACAAAATATTAAATCATGTTTCAAACAACATAGTATTTATAGAGTCACAGTGTACTTGCTAATTTTTGCATGTTGTACTATTACACAGATTGGCATTCTTGCCCATATGTAGACCTTAATCCTCTACTGTGAAAAGAACAAATCAAATGTAAAAAGAATATATTGCACCTGTAAAACATAAACGAGCGTTCTCACTCCCAAATTGTCCCATTTGTTTAGAACCCCTTGGCAACACTTTTTAATACACTTTAGAATCACATTTCAATATGCAGCGTATAGATGTCTAATGTTCTCTGCTGTACTGAAAGTTGATGCATGCATCAAGTAGACCAGCTGTTGTCAGCTGACAACAGGGGGAAGAGTACATTATGGTTTTGAAGTGACAAAAAAGTTTTTCTGTATTAAGGCACCACACAATCTTTCCCTAAGCTTAACTAAGTGCTGTGAATGTGTAAACTTAACAAAAACCAGAATCTTCCCCTCACCTTAATCAAAGCAATTTTTGTTGCTTAAACCTAACTACTGATGGAAGTGTGTGCCCACCATTCACCTCAACCACTGTTAATAAATGTAGCACTTAATTCATTCAAAAATACTTTTGCATGTTAATATTATGCTAAAGGCATGGTGCTTTAAAATAGTAATGCCAGTGAGTGCCAAAAATAGATTTTACTCTTTCAATTTGAGTTTTTTTTTCCCAGTGTTTTGTCTTAGTAGTGTCTGTAGGTCTGCATGCAACCCCATCAAACTACACCGGTTACAGGTAAGGGTTGTTACTGTTGTTGTCTGAGTTGCAAAAACCCAGGGTAAAATGAGTCCATTAGGTTATAGTAAGCATTTTTATTATCATTTCAAAAACCCAAACCTTATTAGTTTTTATTTTTGTTTTGATAATGGTGACTGGCCAGTCAGAGGAAACTTTTTAGAAAGATTTTGGTGAATGTTCAAAAAAATAATTCAGTCCTATTAGGGAGAGTCATTTTATTTTATTATTTATTTATGTATTTATTTATTTATGTATTTATTTTACCTTTTTTGTTATTCCTTGGGATGACTAAGTTATTACATCTCCTCTCTGTTAGAGTTAATTAACTTAATGGGGAAATCACCACACAACACTTGTACAATGCATCAACAAACACTAAGGAATTGTGTTCATGTAAAAACTAATGTAGTTTAGATGCCATGCCATTTTCTGTCCTTGAAACTCCATTAAAAATATGTCCACTATCTCTCTCTCTCTCTCTGTCTCTGCCTCTCTGTGTGTGTGAGAGTGAGAGGAAGAGAGAGAGAGAGACACACGTTGGACTGATCTTTCCCTGGTTTTCAATATAGAGCAACATTTGCCCCTGTCATTTAGCCAACACTACTGACTGTCTAATCCAACTCTGTTCCCAGCTATATCTTCTCATCCAGACTTCTCTTTCCCTTTCCCTTTCTCTCCCCCTACTCACCACCTTCACACATCTCTTGTTCTAAGATGGCTTCCTTCACCTCTCTCCCTGTGCATTATGCAGATAACCCGAGGATGCCATATATCCAAAGCAGGTCAAACAGAGGTCGCAATCACACACTGTGACACTGGGAGCCAATCCCAGTCCATCATGGAGGAGGGGAGGGGACTCTGGTTCTCTAACCAACTGTGAGCGTGTGTGTATGATGTATGTTTGTGCAGCATGCTTTAGCTTAGGTGTCCAGAGTGAGTCTGTAAGGCAATAAGTGGAATGGGGGAATTGGACATAGGAGGAAGAAGAAAAAGAAAAGGTGGACAACTTTGATTGTTGTTGGTAGGAAAGAGAGAGAAAATGAGGATGGACAGAGTGTGAACTGGGGGAGTGATTGGGAAATGTAATACGGGGTGACAGTGGGGAAGGAAAGTACAGGAAATGTGTTTTTTCTGGTATTGTGTGCCAAAGCACAAATCACAGACAGTTTCTGCACCATCATAAAAAAAAAACCTTCTTTAACAAAAGTTTGGAATTTAATTTTTCTGTGTGCAATCAAAGCAGAAATCAGAATCGGGTCAGTCAGAATGAGATGAAAATGACAACGTTGTCATATTGGATGTGCTTTGTAAATTTTGAGGAAAGAAAAATCAGTCACCTTTTACTTTTACTTGATCCTAAAAGTGATCAGAAAAATGAAAAAAATAAAAAATCACATTCATCACAAATGAATAACCCCATCTGCTGAGAAAATAAGTACACTTTAAGATTAGCTGGTCAAGAATAAAGAAGCTCAATAAAAATAGACATCAATCCATATTCATTTGAATGACTGGTGATTTCTCCTAATGAGAAACAAACACCAAACCTCAGATGTAGATCAAATAGGAACAGAACATAACCTATTGCATTTTTTGTGAGCAGATAAACCTATAAATATAGGAGCAGTATAGAATGTAATTTAATGGATAATTTCATTGTCTTAAAACAAAAATTGTGTGCATGTGCTTATGAACACTGAACACTGGTGACATGAGAACGACTATGGATTTTGTCCCTCATCATTTTGTCCCTGATCAAACACTGAAACATATAAGCAAAGACTCTCTGAAGAGGTGCACAGCATGTATCAAGAAATTACAGGCCTGTAAGCAGCTCACCCCTTGAATTTGACTGTAAAATCTTATATGGGATTAATATTATCAGTTGACCAGTTGTTTGGGGAAATTTGGTCAGAAGTTTTCATGTTTGATATTACAGACATGAACAGCTGATACATAAAGTGTCTAGGACAGGTGTTTCAAATCAGATCAACTTTCTACTCAATAATACAAAACATAAACAAGTTATCAACCAATCAATCTGCAAAATCCTGCAAATCTATGTCTAGACTGTTAAAGATTTTTCTGTCAAAAAATAGCTGGTAGCAGGGTTGCTATCATTTTTACTGTAAAATTGATGGTATCTTGCGGTTGCTAGAATTTACAGTTTGCGACTGTTTTAGTAAAACAGCAAAGAGCTGTAGTTTTACAGTAATATACCGATGAAAGGATTCATTTGTTGGCTATTGAATAATTAACTGCTAGCAAAAAGGACCACAGAGATATTTTTTTTCTAAACCTTATGATTTGATAGATTATTTTTAACTTAAATTACATACTGTTCAGGTCACATTTGACCTGTTTTGACATTTGACAGCAGTAAAAATACCTTAAATATCATTCTCTTAACTGAAATTTGATGACTACCTAAACTGACCCAAAATACACAAAAAATATTGTAAAATTTGATATAGTATATATATTGTATTGTATAGGTGCTATACATTTTTGTACATCGAGGCTGAGTCATCTGAGTACATCTGAGTCAAATTTGACCCGTATCTATTGAGATGGTGGTTTTTAGGGAATCTTGAAACTGTCAAACTGTACATGCCATGTCTGTGTGCAGTTTTCATGGGACAGTGGTGACAGAGTTCAAGGGGGACCTTGACACTGTCACGAGAACTGTCTGTGTTCCCACCACATTTGCCCAGGTTCCCACAGAGACAGGCACCTGCTGATCTTTGAAGGGTCATAGGGGAATCTCAAAACAGTGCAACAGTAAAACAGCATAGCAGTGATCATATGTGATGCACATTAAGAAACAGA
Source organism: Lates calcarifer (assembly GCF_001640805.2). Classification (NCBI taxonomy): domain Eukaryota; kingdom Metazoa; phylum Chordata; class Actinopteri; family Centropomidae; genus Lates; species Lates calcarifer. Next base: position 27,270,507 of record NC_066853.1, read on the forward strand.
GGTCATACAGAGGTCAGAAGATCTGCACCTGCAAGCACAAACCTGCAGTGTAACAAAATGTTCTAGAAATACATTCATTCAAATTCATTTATTCTGAGCTAACTGAGATTAAAACACAGATCAAAAGGGGGTTATAAGATTACAACAAGGGCTTGCAAAGTAAGTTAATTTACAAGAGACCCTTGATCTGATCTTCTAGGATGATGCAAAACACAACACACAAAATATTAGAAATTGCTAATCGCAAACTAGTCTGTGAATTCAAAGCAGTGGTAGGAAACCTTGTGTGTGTGTGGGACTTGCACATGTGTTTCCCACATCTGCAGCAAGTTGTCCCTGTTCACAGTCCTTTTTTGCAGAGCACAGTTGTTTCTCCTTCTCTTCTGTCCCCTTATGTTGCCTTCTCGTGTGACTTGTTGATCAGGGCCAGGCTCAGATCACTGCCCTGCCCCTACCAGTGCTGCTGAAGCTGCTGTGAGGGGAAGGTAGTGTTACTTTTGCATGCAGGGAGTCACAAGAACCTTTCCAAGCTCCTCCAAGAAGAACTTCACACAGGGTTTTCTACCACTGCTGTGAATACACAAACTAGTTTGCAATAAACAATTATTTATGTTTTGTGTTCTAAGTGTTAATTATTGTTGAATTAATATGGATAATTATTAGCAGCGAGGACAGTGTTTTATGGTTATACTGGTTATACATGGTTATATCAAAAATCCCCACAGTTCCAGAATGCTCTTGGCATAATATATATTTAAATCATTATAGTTGTTATGTTTTCATGTCTTGGGTAAAACAGGACATGATATTGTGTGATAGAGGATGTTTTTCTCCAAAAATTAGTTTTGTAAAACCTAAAAAATACACTTCCTCCCTGCTCTCTGAAACATTATTTAAGGATTAATCTTGCATTTATTACTGTCAGGTAGCTGATTTATACATTCTAAATAGATCTGTAGTTCAAATTTTGGTTCAGACACTTATTATGAGGTAATTTTTGGCCAGGGTCAAAACTGATCCTGACCACTGACTGTGAAGGTGTAATATATGAATAGTATATAAGGGTTAAATTACTGGTCTTACTATAAAAACAACATGTTTGACTACACTGATTAACATGGTCTTTGAAATTGCAACTTCAAATTTTTAAGGCAAACAATACAGCTTCTATCTTATCTTGTTATCTTTTAATACCATGTATATCTGTATTAAGCTTGTGAAAAAAACAAACTGAAGTTGAAGAACATTTTCAGACAAATAAACAGACAGAGAGAGCGACAGAATGAATGACTTAGAGTGTGGCTAAGAGACTAACAGAGTGTATGAATGAGTGTGTCTGTGCAGGATAAGAGTCCATGTCCGGGGGGGGGGGGTCCTGGGGGCATACAAGATTTATTCTGGTGAATCGCCTGAAAAGAAAAAAAAGTGTATAGTGAAAAAAGTCTACTAATTGAAATAATAACAATATAAATATTTTATATAGCACATACATCCTCATATCAGCCTTGATTAGTGTGTAAGAAACACAAGGTCCTCAAGATAATCAAAGCTGCTGTGAGCAGCTCATCAGCTGACAGGTATAAGCATATAACTTTTGAGTGAATTCAAGTGTGCATGAACCATCATCTTAGTACTGAAGACTGTGGGTGTAGTAGGTGGAAAAGACAGGGGCAAGCCAAGATGGAAAACCTCCTGATGACATGCTCCTCAGTACTGATCATCCAGTGGCAAGAACAGCTTCCTGGTGTTTCACCTAAAACATGAAAAACCAATTTCAACATTGACATTGACATTGTCATACTGCAAATGATGCAGTGCTAGGGAAAATTATTCACAGATGAGCCCTGTACTTTTAACATATGAAATGTATTTTTAATATTATGTTGACCATAGATTGGTCTATAATGAATGGGTTTTCCTTGTGATGCCTGTAAAGATGAGATTTCAGAGCTGCACATTTTTGGAAGCTTCCATTGCAGTAAGGGATGCAATCTCAATCTCAATACAGCATCTTGACAGAAGTGGTTTTTCCAAGACAGGCTTTATTAGCTCCCTCCACCTCAAACTGCCATTAGCATTTTATGTTGGGCTAGATAACATTACTGTCTTTATCTTTAAGGTTGGGACTGATTTATTAACATGGCAAATTCCACTTAACTCAGAACACAAGTGACCTATAAAATGCTATACAGTTATTTTGAATGACAGGTGGAACTCAGATGCGCAAATAGGACATCACTTTTTTTTTTTTTTTTTTGAAAAAGGCACACATATCCATTTGTACTCCCAACACTAACCTAAAGAAACATCTGTGCAGTACAGGGGACATGGGGGAATCAAAGGCGGGAAGTGTTGGGGTTACTGCAGGGTAGGTCAGAAAGGCAGGGACTGAAATGAAAAGGCCATCAGTGAAAATGGCAAATGCAGGGTGAGAATGAATGAATAACAGAATGAGCAGTGACAATAGCATACTATACTAACATACTAACATCACAGATAGTCCTATTAGATATTTATTTTCATAGAGATTTGACATTGTGACCTTTTTCTCACTGAGTCTTTCCTGATTGGCTGGAGGATGTCTGCACAACATATCTACACTAACCACCAGTCTCATAGATTTTCCACTATGCAACCATGCCTCCTAGATATTATGGTCATACACAACTAAACAGTTTTCCCAATAATATGAGTTGGCAACTTAATCATTGGGTGGATTATTTTTAAGAGCTTTTTTTTTTTTTTTTTAAATAAATGAGGCCCTACATTGATTAACAGCTGTGGAATTGCCAGGAAGTGATTGGGGTGGATAGTGGGAGTACAAAGTACTTGACGGTCACACCAGAGTTTGCATCCATGGTCTCATTTGTGGTTAAGTTTAGGCAAAAAAAGCACTTTGGTTGAGGTTAGTGAAAGATGGTTGTTGAAGTCACTGTGAACTTTTTTTCTGTATTAAACCAGACCACAGCCTTTCCCTAACCTAAACCAAGTGCTCTGAGAGTCAACATAACCATAAAAAAAGTTTAATAATGCTGTAGTCACCATTCATAGATATTGTACTGCAAGATCAGATAGAGTATGTGTGTGTGTGTGTGTGTGTGTGTGTGTGTGTGTGTGTTAAACTTTGTTTGCTTTTGTTTGACTGATTTCTATTTCTTTTTTCTTGTTTGTTGTTTATGTCTGTCCTATTAAAGTTTGTTTCTGTCATGCTTTGTCTTTTTCTGTATTTGTTGTGTGTCTTCCTTGTTATGTGTTTGGTTGCTTGGTATTTTTGTTTACATACCGTTCTTTCTTTCTTTCTTTAAGATTTCAAATTAAAGCAGAGTAAAGCTGGTTTACCTGTTCATGGTGATCCAAGAGGCTACAAGTATTTTTGCATGTACCTTTGCTGCCCCTTGTGGTGTAACAGCAGTTAAGTCTCTCATACATTTCTGTGTGGAGAAAGAGAGGAGGTGGAGATGGAGGGAAAAAAAGAAAAGGACCAATACAAGGAGGAGGTATTCTTACTGGTCAGGGAAATTTACAATTTCTTTTCAGCAGGTGCAGCATGTGTGTTGAAAATTTATATGGATGTTAATAGAATGTATGTGCCCCTGTATAGTGTATGTGCAGGTATTGGGATCTTCAGTATTGTCATCTGTTGACTTTGGACCTGACCTCATAATATCAGTTGTGAGTTCAAAAAAAAAACAAAAAAAAAAAAAACAATATTACATATTGCTACAGTTTTAGGAATGTTTATGATTTTTTAAAGAATGATAGGAGCTTAGGATATCATTAAGAAATTGTGATGTTTGTTGCAGTAAAATAAATTCTGAAGATATTGTTCCATGAGACTATGTAAATCTATGTACTGTATATATACTTAGACCAGAGTTCTTTGCTAATTTGTTAAAAAGGAAAAATTGTATTCAAAACAAAGTATTCAGACCCTTTGCTATGATATTTAAAATTTAGCTCAGGTTTCTCTTGACCATCTTTGAGATATTTCCACACCTTAATTGGCGTCCACCTGTGGTAAATTCAAATGATTGGACAAGATTTGGAAAGGTACACACCTGCCTATATTAGGTCCCACAGCAAACAATGCATATCAGAGCAAAAAAACAAACCATGAGGTTGAAGGAACTTTCTGCAAAGTTCAGAGACAGGATTGTGTCGAGGCACAGAACTGGGGTTACAAAAAACTTTCTGCTGCGTTGAGAGCTCCCGAAAGTGGTCTCCATAATTCTTACATGGAGGAAATTTGGAACAACCAGGACTCTTCCTAGAGCTGGCTGTATCGCCAAACTGATAAATTGAGGTCTGAGGGCCTTGGTAACTGATGTGACCAAGAACCTAATGGTCACTCTAGCTCCAGAGATCCTGTATCAACTCCCAACTCATTGTTAATCAAGATACGTAGAATATTAAATATATAGTTGTATGAAAAGGTTTGGGCACCCTTCTATTTGTTAAACACATTGAACTTTATCAACTCATATGGCTTAACTGACTTGTCAGGACTTGTAATACATAAGTATTTTTATTAGAAATTGTCATCCAGAGTTCGAGTAGTTCTCTCATTCTTCAAACCTTGTGGTAACATTCAACAACCATGGAACTGACTGACGATCTGAACATAAAGCTAATGAATGAATGTTTTAATAGCAGAGGAGGCTATAGTTAGTTACCAAAGATATTAAAGCACTTGAAGTCATGACAAGATCTAAAACTGCCCATCTGCTGCACAGAAAGGCAAAGCCAAACCACCATAAGACTGCAAATGACCTACAGGAAGGTTCAGCTGACACAGAGATGGTACACTGGCCATTGCACAACCATCATCATTGTTGAACAGGCATCAGAGGGAAATTTTACCTCCAACCTCATTACAAAAGTCAACATCTTAAGTCTGCAAAGCAACATCTGCATAAAGCAGAGTGATTTTTGAAACGAGTGCTGTGAATAGAAGTTAAAATTGAGCCTCAATCACCAAAGGTGTGTTCGGAAAGAAAAAGGAGCAGCATTTGATGCAAAGAACACCCCTCCAACTCCCACATGAGAGTGGAAATTTTCTTTTATTTTTTTCTTTATTTTTTTGATTATTATCATCATTATTATTATTAATATTTAGGGCTGCCCTCACATTCTTCACACCATACTTTTTCACACTCTATTTTTTTAAGATTCATGAAAGGAAAGGTAACAGTGCATTAACAAATTTTTAATGTTTTTTTTTATTTTTTATTATTATATTAAATGGCTGGAAAAACATTTGCTGACTCCCTCTCCCCACATTGCCATCTTTCCACTTTTCCCATCATATAAAAACTGAAGTTTCAAAACTTCTAAACTAATGAACAATATATCATCTGCATCATCATTTTTTGTTTAGGCACTAAGGAAAACCCTCAAGCAATGCTCTGTTGTAGTTTTCTTTTTGTTTGTTTGTTTCCAGAGTTTTATGTATACAGTCCAACACACTAACATTTCGGGAAATGGGCTTCATTTGCCATTTTCATGCAGATTTAAAGATTGATATTACCTTCATTTCAGTAGCTTACGTTTTCTAACATCACCAGCTGTTATATTGTATCTTGTTAGCTAGTCACCAATACATCCAGGAGCCACCAGAGCATTCTAAGAGAAACCTGCAAACTATAAGAGAACATTTTAGTCAGTGTTGTGACTGTGCCCTCATGCTTCCAGGTCGAGAATTAACTTGCTTCTGCTACCTACATTTTTTCTACAGCAATAACTTTTGAGCTATTGGAAGGTATTTTTCCCCTTGGAGACAGACCAGCAGTTCCCTCTACTTCCTGTCTTTTTCTGTAAGCTTATACTTAAAGCTAGGATATGCCAAACAAGGCTAAATCTGCCTCACCTCTACCACATAGAAATGAAATTTACATCAACCTTCACAACTGTCCAAAATATTGTACTGCTCCTTTAAAAAACAGATTAGGTGTATTGTACAGCTGATCAACATTGTGGATTTATTGTAATGACAATTTTAAACAGACTGCACAACAAGTCTGCATTAACATGTTTCATCCCTAGTTTCCATAGAGGGTAGATTTGTGTAATTAGGTTGAGAATTTGTCATGAGATAGTGAGATGAAAGTAGTGATTGTTCTGGTGGTGGTGGTGTATGCGTGGGGACAATCTCCTTACTGTTTACCTAGAGAGGGGCAGCCACCGTCTCCCTATATGTCAACCCTCCACTGATTGGAGTCATCCTAGCCACATACGGATTAATATTTAATGCTGGGGAGAGAGATAGAGAGAGAGACAGAGAGAAGAGGGTGTGCAAAGCTAGGCTGCTGTTTATTTAGGATATTGTGAAAATATGAAGGGAAATTTGCAATTTTATTGGTTTTCCGCAACCATAAGAGCTGTGAGAGAACTCTGTGTGTGTGTGTGTGTGTGTGTGTGTGTGTGTGTGTGTGTGTGTGTGTGTGTGTGTGTGTGTGAGCGAACAACTTTAGAGAGTGTGTGGTGTTTTGTGCCATGTATGTATGTGTGCTCAGCAGCTCTGGTGACCTTCAGCCCTCCATTGCAGTATGTAAACTCTCCTTGCCAACCATCCTGCATCAATCGACCATCACACACACACACACACACACACACACCCTTGTACACCTATCCTTGTGGTGGCCTGTCATTGACTAGACCCTTACCCTAACCCTAATCTAATTCTGAACCTAACCCTAAAACCAAGTCATAACCTCCCACGAATGTAGTAAGTCAAGCATACACACACACACACACACATACACACACACACCTAACCCAGCAGATTTGGTTTGTACCACAGACATTTAAATATAGTTTGTCTAATCTCTCATGTTTTGGGACAGAAGTAATATACAACGATCAGCCGTAACATTATAACCACTGGTGGATGAAGTGAATAACATTGATCATCTCGTTATAACACAATGTTCTGCTGAGGAACCTTTGGTCCTGACATTCATTTGGACATCACTTTGTCACGTTCCACCCACCTAAAAATTGTCCAAGCACACACCCCTCCATTGTCAGGGGCTTCCTCCAGCAGGATAATGTTCCCACCACATCACAAAAACTGCTCAGAAATGTCTCCAGGAACATGGCAAAGAGCCCAAGGTTTTGACCTGGGCTCCAAACTCCCCAGATCTCAATTTGATTCAGTACCTGTGGGACCGGCCTAATATTGCATAGGCCCCCCTCATACTGGCAAAACAGCTCTGACCTGTTGGGGCTTGGACATGGGATCTCTGAAGATCTCCTGTAGTGTCTGGCACTGGGACATTGGCAGCAGATCCTTTGGGTCCTGTGGGTTTCAGGATGGGGCTTCCATGGATCTGACTTGCTCTGGATCATCCCACAGATGCTGGATCAGATTGGGATCTGGGGAGTCTGGAGGCCATGTCAACACCTTGCACTCTTTGTCATGTTCCTCAAGACATTTTTGAGCAGGTTTTGTGGTGTGGTGAGAACATTATCCTGCTGGGGGAGGCCCCTGACATTGGGGAGTGTTGTTGCTATTGGAGGGGTGTGTGCTTGGTTTGTGACAATTTTTAGGTAAGTAGTACATGACAAAGTAACGTCCAAATGAACGTCAGGACCAAAAGTTCCTCAGCAGAACATTGTGTTATAACGAGATGATCAATGTTATTCCCTTCATCCACCAGTGGTCATAATGTTATGGCTGATCGGTGTATATGTGCAGTCAAATACAAAAATTACACGTATATAAGGAATTAATTAACCTTATTCTAAAGTAACAATTATTAAATTACCTGTAAGCCTGAGTTTTTTAAAAGTACTTCACTGCATCTTGTGTCTGAGTTTGGGTTATCATTGCTCTGAGCTATCATGACATGGACATTTGCAGGTCAGTTATCAAGTATTTTAGGAGGCTGCAACTGATTAATTAGCTACAAAGGATTCAGAATATATTCAGACCCCTTTTTTACATTTTGTCATGAGTTATTGAGTGTAGATTGATGAGCAAAAGCAATTTTATGAAGTTAAAGTGAAATGAAGTGAAAACATGCTTTTAAATATTTATTATTGGTTGGGCTTCAGCCACGTTAGGACAGTCAGAGACTTGTCCACCAGCATTGTCTTGGCTGTATACTTTGGATCATCATCATGCTGACAGGTGAACTGTCCCAGTAGTCTCAGGTCATGTGTACTCAGGAGCAGGTTTTCTTTAAGGACCTCCATATTTGGCTGCATTCATCCTTCATGCCTGATGATGAGCAGTGCCTGGTGTTTGCCAGCCATAGTGCTTGGAGGTCTACCCAAAATGTTTGTCCCATCAGACCAGATGATCTTTGTCCTCTTTTAAATGCCATTTGGCAAACTCCCAATGGACTGTCATATGCCTTTTCCTCAAGTGGCATTTGATACAAGTGGACTCCAATCCAATTGTAGACACAGTTAAAGCAAAGAGGATGCACCTGATCTGGAGGGGAAAAGGTTTGAATTCTTTTGGAATTCTTTTGGATTTGGATCAATTTAGATTTTTAATACATTTTCAAAAAATATAATAGTAATAAAAAAAATCAAACAAAATATTACTATAGCCTATACTTTTTTTGTCAGACAACATTAAAACCAGTGACTGGTTTAATTTTGAGGCTGACTGATGTAGACATATCTATGTTGAAAGGTGTACAGCTGATGTCAATGGACAATAGCAAATACATCTGAGGGAAACATCACACAATGTATATATGTGGCAATGAAAGATCAGTGAGTTACAGTGTTCAGACTGAAAACAGTTTTCAGCTGACTAGATGACAAACACTAGACAGTGCCTTGCTGAATTGAGTCTCAGAAAAAGTTGAGTCAGCTTGAGTCCAGCTTTTGCAGGATAAACCTGCTAAAGATAATACATTTCATTTCAAATACACAACTTAACATCAGTTTTAAGTAGAGATAAAGGGTTTATCTTATAATAATCAACTTGGTATCAGCCAGGCATACAAAGCAGGTTTTAGCTGCATTAGTTTCTCTTAGTGTCCATTTCACTGTGGGATAACTTGACCTGTTAGCCCTGAGCTTGTTGTCTCTGCAGCTTGAGAAATCGCCCACCGAACCGAAGGCTAGTACAGGTCACTAGCATTTTCTATCCACTCGCAATGATGGAAAAAACCCCCACATGCCTCAGAAACTGAATGAGAAGGAGAGAAAAAGTGGAGATACAGAGCCAGCCTGAGAGACAAGGACAAGGATGGTAGTAATCATGCACAAGGAAAGCAGAGGGAGGCAATTTCACTAACTCTTAACTTCCTCCGCAAAATTATGGCTAAATGGAAAAATAATGGAAGTGGCATCATTGGCCTCCTAGCATGGTGCTATTAGTATGCCAGTGACATGAGCAGGGAGACCGACAGCAGTTATGTATTTTTGCAAGTATGCATATAATTTATTGTAGGGAACACAATTTACATGGGTAGTCAATGCCTGTTTTATGAGCTCACAAATAGATGTATGAATTGAAGCATATAATGGTGCATAGCAGCAGGCACAAATACATTCTAAATCTTCCAAATGTGTTCCACGACAAATGTAACCAAGGAATATAAAACAAATTAATTCTTGCATCTTATATGTACTGGTTTTTGATTTACAAAACTAATCTGTTGAAATTTGCCCTCACTATGGTGGGCTGGTTGTAGGGGTGTGTCTTTGACATTTGGTACTGTTTCTACATGCACATACTGTATGTTATGCAGACTGAAAATACATTTGATTGACACTAATAGATGAAAAAGATACTAAGTATTATATTGACATTGTTTCTCCAAAAACCAAATTATCAGCTATCTAGAAAAAGTACCTGCACAAACCAATATTTTTGTATTGCCAATGGATCAAATGACTGTTATGTTAAACCCACAGAGAACAACTGACTGTCTGACCTTCAAACTCTATTCTCATCAACATTTTTTCCAGTAGCAATAAGGAATAAGGAAAAATCAATATATTAAGAAATGTTGTCAACTTATTTCTGAAGACTCAGTTTTGACCAAACTTAATGTAACAGTTTTCACAACTGTCTAAACTTGTTATTTGTCAAGTATGATTCCCAAGTACCTTGACTTATCTATTTCATGCAGGGCGGGGGTAACCTGTCTTGGGCCCCAACTGATGTCTACCCTCTGTAAATTGTGTTTGCCCAAGTTCTAAAAACCTTTAGAGTGGATTTTAAGTTTAGGTAATGATGTGTCATCTTGAGGCCATAGCCATTTTAAGTTATAATGTGCTTTACTAGTGCATATATTTTAATCAAACAAGTTTGCAATTTATCTAATTGCCACAAACTAATAGCCACAATGACCTTGGAGCCTTATGGTCTCTGTGGGTCAGAGGCAATTGCCTGCATTGCCTAGTTTAGAATGTAGCCTTACAGATATGTAGATGTTTTAGTTTGTTGTTTTAGGCCGTGTATGCTAAAGTTTTAAGATTTGTCTTCATTGAAAAAGGGGGACCTAGAACAAACCAGTAGAAACAGACCTATGCCATTCCACTGAAATATGTAAACAGGTGTATCCACATACTTTGGCCATATAGTATATATCTCCACATACAGTCCTAGAAAGGGTTACCATACTATGGACAGTGTGTCTGACCAAAGTGTCATTCAGCTGCTTTCTGATACCCTTTTATCTACCTTCCACAATAAAAGCCTCCTCTCAGGAATATGGCTGTCTGGCAGTGACCCAGGAACAGCTAAAGTCATGATGAATTTAAGATAACGCTCCTTTAAGCCCTTAACCTTAACTACCATAGGAGGGTGGGGACATCAAAAGCATCTCAACATAAGAAACCAAGGTGGGGCATGGAGAGTTGATAGCAATGGAGAACGGGTCACTATTATTGTCACAAAATGATGTGAGATTATATTGCTAATGAATTAGCCTGTTAAGGGTTTACACAACTTGTTTAAAAAAAAAAAACTAACCAAAAAAAAAAAAAAAACAGGGTGGTAAATTGGCCCAAAACATAAATCCTGCTCAGCAGCAATGTTTGGAGGAAAGGTGGAAAGAGGAGATGAAGAGATTTGTCCTGGGATTGGTGGGAGAGAGAATGTTTTTAGCAGAACACATATTAGAGCATAGTGAGTAAATGGAATGATTGAGAAAAATTGTCATGTAAAAATATAAAATTCTAATAGTGTGATGTTGATAGGCCTTTCAGGCATCACTCTTGGTTTTATTTGGCTTTTTCTATTCTATTCTTTTCTATTCTTCTCTACTTTTCTATTCTGTTGAATTAGCTTTACTTCTGGTTTCACATAGTTTGTGTTAGCACATATAGTTTCACAGCACCCAACACCCTCACCTCACCACTGACTGCTGACTTAACCCATTAGGTTGCTTGAGTTAGCCTTTATAAACTGTTGTTTATTTAAGCTGTTACTGTGTCGACCTCCCTTCTTTATTGTGCTCTAAAACGAGCTGGGCATAACAAGTGGGGGCTCATCCAATTTTGAGCCTGAAATATAAAAATCAATCATTTGGAGGCCCACAGTAACCATTGTCCTTGTGGTTAAGAAGGATGGGTTTGGGACTTTGTGCTTCTCAGTTGTCTTAAAGCTGCATAGGGTCCAACGACAACGGTGATCTTGGGTTAATATAAGACTGTGGGGATGATTGAAGCTGGGTAGCTGTGCTATTTGTACTGTCTGGGTGGAGCATTTATTGTGTCCCCCAGATAAGCTGTGGCTGTACTTAGTTATGCTTTCAGAATTTTGTGTCTGTAGTAACTTGTCAGACAACAACAATAACATCAACAGACCCCCACCAAAGTGTTCCACAACTATGTCACCCGCAATCAGGAATTTAGTACAACGGTGCAGGCTCATGTCTTCAGGATTTGTTTAACAATGCTATACTCAGAGGTACAAAAGATTTCTGGGCATGGGAAGTCCATAGAGGCGGTACCTTATATCTGCGTCCTGATGGTAACAACTCGTATTCACTATCAACCAGTACCTGGTGTCATACCTTAATTATGGGTGGATGAAAACAAAAAACAAATAAACAAATCTGACGTGGCATAGACACCTGTCGCCACCATGCAGCGCAGGAAGTAGAGAGCAGCAATCATCTCACAAGAAGAGCCTGCTGGTTTTTTACTTGCAACTGTTGTTGCAGTTAGCAGCAGTTGGCTGGGGAGCACCATGAGGTACTGGCTGGGACACCTTGCATTCCCCAATACAGATGGTTTGTAGGTGCATAAATACAGACTAGGGTTCAGTTAGTCAGACTGAGACAAGGTAGTTAGGAGGAAGCACTCCGTAATCACTCAATCTCCCTATGAGTATGTATTGTGTGACTCAGACTGTCTTGCTTCCTTCTTTTAAATATGCTGGCTGAGTGGTTAGTGAGACTACATTAAATATGGACACTGAGCATATCTCTGAGTTTTTAAAGAGACCGCAGCGGAGCACTCTTGCTCAGTTTACAAAGATAGATTTGGAAGAAAGGTGACAACCAAACTTATGTTGACTTTGGACTCTAGATATTTTTGACTCATTTCAATGGCTGGTGCTATGCTTCTGGTGTAGACAAGTATGAAGATTTGTGTGATTTAGTTGTGTTGGAACAGTTTAAAAGTTAATTGCCTGCCCACCTTGCTACTTATATCAATGAGAAAAGGTGAAAACAGCATTGGTGGCTGCAGTTCTGGCTGATGAATATGGTTTAACACATACTGGTGGTTCAGAAGTTGGGTATGTCCAAGGGGTAGCAGAAGGAAAATTTCATGTTTACACCTATTAAGTTTCCAGGGGTAACCCATGAGCCTGCGCATTTGACCGGGAGACATTTTCCAGGTACAAATGGAGAGTTTGATCCAGGCAGGATATGTCATGCATGTGAAAACACTGCACAGGGAATGATTTTGTGATACACAGGGCTGGTGACAGTTTGATTGTGGATAGCATTTTGCCTTTTTCCAACCTGGACTGCTACAGGTGGGAAATCTCTTCTACTTGATGCTGGGTTAGTTCCTTTGTAAGTTTCAACTCAGCAGCCAGATGGATTCAGTAGCAGCCTGATTAACTCCCCAGCCATCCCTGGTAACTTTGGACCCTGTTTCCCTGGAGCCTCAGGCAGAAGTATTCTCCAGGGTGTTGTTACCTCGTGAGTTGCCAATGTCCATGCCAGAGTGCTAAAGCAATGAGTTGGGGGGCTTGGAGGCAGTTTTTGCTCCAGTGTCATTTAATTTTTGAGAATCAACCTAATGCCTCTGCTAAGAATAAGGCTAAAACAGCATATGCTGTGGAACTCCTCCCGGGTAGAGCTTTTTCATATTCTGGATTCGTTGCCGAGATAAGTTTTTGATTACCCTGTCAGGGGTAGAGAAGGTGCTAGCTGGCTTTTAACTCTCTGACAAGGTTCGTGAACTATAGTAGGTTATTCAGTCCACATTCCGGAGATGACAAGAGCTTTCAGGATACCTCCACAGCCTCAAAGAAAGGGTTACTGGTCGAGGCTCTCCCCACACCAACAGAAGTTGCATTTCATGGCAGACTGCTTGCCAGTGTCACCCACTAGACCTGCCAGGTAACCCCTCCCCACCTCAAGTGATCACCAGGAGTTAAGTCAGTTTCTGTTGATTCCCTCCTTATCTTTGGTCAGTTCTGGCTTTGACTCCACAACCCCCACATCGACTGGGCCAGTAGTAGAATTATCGGCTGTAGTCCCCACTGCCATACCACCTGTCTGCACTCACCTCAATTCCTCTTCCTCCTCCTCTGTTGAGCTCCCACATGGTCCTTGTGGCTCATCACGACCTGGCGGAAATCTTACATCTCGGGCTGTCTCTCTTCCTCCTCTTCATCCTTACGATTAGACCATAGAGCTCCTCCCAGGTGCCACTCTCTCAGTTGGCTCTATAATCTCTCTAGCCAGGAGTGAGAGTGTATAGAGAAGTATATTCATGTCCCTGGCCACTGGTTTGATCCGTCCCTCCTCGTCTACCTTGGGGGACTTATAGTGAATGCAGCTAACTCTTGGTCTATGGATATGTGTGGAAGGGCTGCATGCAAACATCGGTAATCAATTGGTCTCTTGAGGGATTTCAGTGGAGAGTGGTTATCAAAACAGAATAGTATAAATGTTACAGTCACACTGGTCTTTCAGTTCCTTTGATTATTCCTTTGATAATTCAAATTCACAAGTGTGCCTTTGTAGCTTCCTCTGTCAAAATACTCTCCAGGAACCATGAGAGCCGCCAATTCCTACCGCCAGTTAATCCACAACTACAGCAAGGTAACCACCCCCCTCACTAAACTCACTTCTGTCACCATCCCCTTCTCTTGGTCCCCTTAACATTCTCAAGTCTTTCCTTACCACGGTTTCACATTGTTTGTGTTAACGCATAGAGTTTCACAACATGTTAATTTGCTTATCTTGACTTAGCCTAAATAAACTGTTTGTTACTCTGTCAACCTCCCTTCTTTGTTGTGTTCTCAAACAGGCTGAGCATAACAATAGGCTCAACTAGAGTCAGTCCTAGGTCATGTTTTTAGATCTTAGAAATACACTGATATTTGCTGAACCAGCCTTGTAGATGAGAAAAGCTGAATTGAAGCAAACCTATAACTAGTTTTAATGTTGTGGCTAATCGCTACAGTCATGTGAAAAAGAAAGCACACCCTCTTTGAATTCTATGGTTTTAGGTATACAAACTCTGATGAACAAAAACACATAACATATTACACAGTGTCACAGACCAAAATGCAGAAGAAGTGTGTGAAAAATTAAGTACACCCTTACTGCTTCCATAGGAATTAAGAAGGTAAGTAGCACCAAGGCGCTGCTGATCAAATGCCCTTGATTAAATGCCCACCATGTGATCAGTATGATCACCTCTATAAAAGAAGGTTTTGGCAGTTTGCTGGTCTGCAGCATTCAGGTGTGTGTTGTGCAAAGGAGGAAAGACATCAGCAATGATGTTAGAGAAGCAGTTATTGCTGCCTAATCAGTCTGGGAAGGGTTATAAGGCCATTTCCAAACAATTTGAAGTTCAACATTCTACAGTGAGAAAGACTGTATTGTATATGGTTTTGGTAGACTGCAAAACTGAATTGCCCTTTGGGATAAATTAGTGTTTCCCCCACCAGACCCCAAACATTAGAAAAGGCAAACCAAAATATCTATCTATCTATCTATCTATCTATCTCTATCTCTCTCTCTCTATACATATATATATATATATATATATATATATATATATATATATTTGAGTAAAGTTGTGTACACAAGGGATGATCTGCTTCCTCTGAGAAGAACTAGTTATGGAGTCAGTCACCCGATACTGGCTGGTCACTGCCAGCTAAGCTAAAGGCTAGGAGGTGGAGATATAAGTTGGCCTTTATGGGGAATGTCAATTCACCCCTCAACAAGTGTGATGAGCTGCTGGCACTGGTGAGGAGCCGACGACTCTACAGGGAGTATAGTCTCGTGTTTCAGGGAGACGTGGCTGAATGACCACGTGTGCAAGTGGACAGGGATGCGGAGGCAAGTGGCAAAAACAGATGTGAGAGATTTGTCCTGCTCGTATACAATAAATGGCATCTTCCTGGACATGTCACGGTAAAGGATAAGATCTGCTGTTAGGATATTGAACTGTTGGCAGTTGGTCTTAGACCGTTTTATGTACCATGGGAGTTTTCATACATCGTCGCCATTATTGTTTACATTCCACCGCGGACAGCAGTGGTGTGTGACATCATCCATAGAATAATATTTTATTGATCCTTGACAGGAAATTACTTTGTTACAGTAGCACCAAATATAAATTAAGATGAAAAAATAAAATAAAATTTTAAAAGGGCCAGGTGAAGCCAAGAAGAAGAGTAACAAGAGCCATACAAAATATACCAATTATGCTAATATACAGAATATACAGAATATTGCATGTGTACCAACGAGGTGAAAAATGAACAAAATATTGCACCATTTGATCATAACAGACAGCAGACTGTATGTAATTATTGGATATTAAAAAGCCTGATGGCTGCAGGGACTTCATGCTGCATTCAGTCCTGCTTCCATTCTGCTAAACTATTCGTTTTTAGAAAGCGAAATGATAAACATGCTAAGAGACACACTTAAGAGGTAAAAAAAAGTCAAGAATTTGTAGGAAAAAAAAAACACAAAAAGTACAACACCCTATGGAATTGCTGTAACAGGCTGCCGCACACCACCTGCCACATTGTGGAGGTACCAGTCTGTGGCTGAAGTTGCTCTTCCGAAACACCTTAAGGTCATGTAGTGGGTGAGAGTTATTATCCAGGATGCTCTTCAGTTTCCTGAGCATCCTTACCTCAGCCACCAGCTCTCTTTATCAGTTTGTTCAGTCTGTTTCTGTCCATAGAGTGAGCCCCCTCCCCCAGCACACCACACCAAAGAAGAGTGCACTGTCCACCACAGACTGGTAAAAAGTGCACAGAAGAGGTCTGCTGATTTGACATTGAAGGATTTTAACCTTCTCAGGAAGTGCAGCCTACTTTGCCCCTTCCTGTACACCATGTCCATATGACTGGACCAGTCCAGCTTGTTGTCCATCTGCACCCCCAGGTACTTGTAGCTAGAAACAACCTCCACCTCCATGCCCCCAATGGTGACTGGAGCCAGCATGGATCTCTTCTTCTGGAAATCAATCACCGTCTCCTTTGTTTTGGAGATATTCAGCTGGAGGTGATTTAGGTTGCACCAGTCCACAAAGTCTGCAATCATCCCCCTGTACTCCTCCTCATATCCTCCTCTTATACAACTGACAACTGCTGAGTCATCAGAAAACTTCTGAAGAGAGCAGGTGTCTGAATTGTACTGGAAGTCTGATGTGTAAACCGTGAAGAGGAAAGGGGACAGGACAGTTCCTTGAGGGGCCCCTGTGCTGCTCAGGAACTTGCTGGAGATGTGGTTCTTCAGCCAGATATACTATGGTCTACAGGTCAGGTAGTCCATGGTCTAGTCAACCAGTGCTGCATCAACCTCATCTTCTCATCAAGCAGTCCCTGCTGGATCATGTTGAGGGTCAAATCAAAGGAGTCCAGATGAAGCATATAGGTGAGGGCATCATCCATTCCAATGTTCGGTTGATACGCAAGCTGTAAAGGATCCATGTACGTCCTCATCCTGGGTCTTAAGTGGAAAAGAACCAGCCTCTTGAGCATCTTCATGTTGTGAGAAGTGAGAGTTACAGGCTTTAAGGTGTTCATGCCATCAGCCTAGTCCTGATCTCCATCAGAAAGTGACCCACCCATCTGCTCCTGGCCCATGGTCTTCCTCATGCCTGCCCAGACCTGCTTCACACCATCCTGCTGTAGATGGTTCTCCAGTTTCTGCCTGTAGCTCTGTTTCCCCTCCTCAATCTCCACCTTCAGTTCTTTGTGCAGTGCCTTTGCTCTCTCCCTGTCACCCTCCCTGAATGCCTTTTTTTGGTTCTCATGACACATTAGGGAAGCATTTCATCTCTTTATCTCCCAGTTTGTAAACTCCAAGCATACCTGTAGAAATTCCTCTGCTTCCTGGGACCAACATTTCACAGTCCTGGTGGTGACAGGGATCCTTTTAGCAACAGGAGTATGGATGGGAGAAAGGTGAACAAAACTGTGGTCAGATCCACCAAATTGAGCCAGCACTGTGGACTCATATGCATCCTCAACATTAGCATACAGAAGATCCAGAGTCTTATTTCCTCTTGTAGAACAGTCAACAAACTGTCTCCTGACAGGAGAATAAATGAGTCCAGATATCTTGCTTGTAGTTTCGCAATAGTCACGTGAACTACTTCACTGGCAGTTTCAATGTGTGCAGAGGGCAGAATGCAAAAAACAATGACCACAGTGAACTCCCACAGCAGATAGTATGGTCTTAAACTAACTGCTAAGAGTTCAATGTCTTTGTTACAGATCCGCTCACGGACTGTAACGTGTACAGGGTTACGCCATCTGTTGTTAACAAACAGAGCAAGACCCAACCTTTCTTCTTACTACTCGCTCTGGTGTCTCTGTCTGCCCATATTGTCAGGAAGCCAGAGATGCTGGTGTTGCTCTCCAGAGTACAATCCTTAAACCATGTTTCCAAGAAACACATAATGCTGCTCTCCCTGTAGATTCTCTAGCTCCTGATGAGGGTCTCTAGCGCCTCCATCTTGTTGTTCATAGATCGAACATTCCCCATGATAACAGATGGAAGAGCTAGTTCATAAGTCTCTCTCCATGCCCTCTCTCTCTGCCTCCTATTTCTTTTTGCTCCAGCACACGTCCCCCAACATCCTTCCCAGCAGTTCCTCCGGGATGTTGTGTCTTGTCCCGACATATTTAAAGAAAGGAGCGAAGTCCAAGAGCTCCTGTCGAGGGTAAACAATAGCCGGCTGGTCCCGCTGCTCCGCTAGGAGAAAGCCTCCAAGTGAAAGGCATACTAGCAGAAGTCTAATTCACTCCATTCTGCTAAACTATTCGTTTTTAGAAAGCGAAATGATAAACATGCTAAGAGACACACTTAAGAGGTAAAAAAGTCAAGAATTTGTAGAAAAAAAACACACAAAAAGTACAACACCCTATGGAGTTGCTGTAACAGGCTGCCGCACACCGGTGCAATCTTAAAATTGCCGTCTTAAGATGGTCCCCATGAAACTCTTGCTAGAATTCAGACCCAGCACCCTAGTGCATTGCAATAATAGGGAATTTTAACAACACTACTCTCTCCTCCCATCTGACTGGGTTTGTTCAGTATGTGGACTATCCCAAGAGGGAAAATAAGACACTGGATTTGTTTTATGGAAATGCCAAGGCAGTGCCTCTGTCCCACCACTTCTTGGCAGATTTGATCATAATGATCTCTCTCCAGCCCACATATAAACCCTGTGTATTATAGTTGCCTGTTACCACCCGCTCAGTCAGGAAGTGGTCCCTGGAGACCAGTGAGTCTCTCAGGGACTGTTTTGAATGTACAGACTAGACTGTACTATTAGAGCCACAGGACAACAACATGGACATGGACAGGAGAGTGGACATTCTCACAGGATATATAAACTTCTGTTGGGAGACTGTGATACCAGTATAGACTGTATGCTGCATCCCCAATAATAAACCCTGGGTTAACAGTAATGTCAAGCTGCTCCTCAACCAGAAAAATCTGGTGTTCAAGGGAGGGGGACAAGGACAGGCTCAGGGAGGTTCAGAGCAAGACCCCATGAGGGGGAGAATGAGACAGGCAAAGGTGGACTACAAAAGAAAGGTGGAGAGTAAGCTGCAGCAGAACAACATCAGAGTGGTGTGGAAGGGAATGAGGAACATTACAGGCTATTCAAAGAAGAATAGCCAGGTCATGGATGGTGATGTGGACAGAGCCAACAACTTCAACCTGTTCTTTAACAGGTTTGATGGAGGGGTAGTGTCCATCCTACCCCTGCATCCATCCTGCCTCGCAATGTGTCCGCTGCTGCTCCTGCTCCACTGTCCTATCAGCCTATCAGGAGCACATTGGAGTGGACTGAGGAGCCAGGGAGAGCGAGGTAGCTTGTCGGGAGACTGGCGACAGAAACCGGGGACCACGAGGAGTTCCGCATCTTTCTATCTATCCATCTATCTATCTATCTAAGACTTCTGCAGCAATGTCCTTTGGACAGATGAGACCACAGTGGAGACGTTTGGCCATAACACGCAGCGCCCACGTGTTTAACATAAAAGAGGATCACTTAGAAGCTGCTTTCACATATGCACTGCAAACCTGAACTTTTCTGATCATTACCCAGTGGGGATGTATGTATGGGCATAAATGTTCAAATCACAGTCTGTGTGATTGAGCTGATGTGTGTATAGAGCAGGTAATTGTCTGGAGAATTCACAGCAAGCAAGTGGGCTTGTTGATGACATTCTCTCCTGCTGTGCTGGTCTCCTGTACACTTTACCTGCAGGTGCCACCCCTCTCCTAAACCATCCATCCATTATCTATACCGCTTATCTGTTAAGGATCGTGGGGGGGCTGGAGCCTATCCCAGCTGTCATAGGGTGAGAGGTGGGGTACACCCTGTATGGATTACCAGTCCATCGCAGGGCCAACACAGAGAGACAAACAACCAGTCACACTGGAAAAGTCTGGAGAATATCTGGTTCTGACTGTGGTCATTATGTGGAAGTCATATGTGAAAATGCTTTTAGTAACAAACCTACAGAGAATTACTGCAGTTCCCCTGAATTGCACAGAGCTTTTGAAGCACCTTTTATGCCATTTTTTTGTGGCCTGTAAAGCTTACGTTCATTATCCTCCCTTTTATATACTTTCCTGTCCCAACAGCCAGCTCTGATAACCCTGTAACCCACTTGCCCAGTGCAAGTATAAGTTAAGAATCAAAAGCATTATCATGCAAATATATTTAAGTGAACTCCTTAGTCATCCCCATATAAAGAAGCATAAAGGTGATCCTGAGATGTTCTCTAGCCAAATAGGATCTGTAGTCCCTTCAGCATGTTGTGGTCTGATTCCAGTTGGACATGCTCATAAAACTGCTCAAGGGAGGCATTCAGGAGGCATCCTGACCAAGTGCCAAAACCACCTAATTCCTTTCAATGCAAAGGAGTAGTAGCTATACTCCAAGCTCTTTTGCAATGTCTGAGCTCTTCACTCACCAAGGGTGAGCCCAGCCACCCAGAGAAGGAAACCAATGTGGGTGCTTGTATCTACAATTGCATTTTTTCAATCATGCTCAAAGCTCCTGAATATAAGTAAGGGTTAGGTGTCCCATACACACATTACTGCTGATGTCACAACAGTGTTGAGCTCACATTTCAATTTAAACTCCCTTGTGAATAAGACCTTCACTTGGGGCAGCGACTCATTCCTAACCTGGATATATCCACCATTTTCCGCAGAGTACCATAATCAAGCTTTAGTGAGAACCAAGGCAGGTTTGTAAATTAAGTTAGATGTGGATCACTTTCTAAAGATGAACAGATTTATTGGTACAAAATAAAAGTAAAGATGTTTTAACCTGTATTATCAATTAAAATGAGGAGTACCAACCAACTAGTGATAAAGGAATCTCTAGATTTCAGCCAGGAAAAAAAAGACAAGTTTCATTGCCACTGAACATCTTAGAAAGGGGCCAAAAAAAGGAGGGCTCAAACCCCTACCACATCTGTACACACACACCCAAAACACATACAGCAAACCAAAATAAAGGGGTAATGTGCAATTTCTGCCACCATGCAGGGGGGGGGAAGGGCCACACCAGGCACACTGTGGAATTTATTGTCAGGCAATGGCTAAATCCAAGCTAATTAAATCAATAGACCATAAAAGAAAATAAAACTGTGTACCATGTAGGCAGAACAGCAGTGGCAGGTTCCTTAAAATACAGCAGACATGATGAAAAGCCACATTTGAATAAATGAATTTACCTTTTGCTAGTTCTAATATTCTGCCTCAATTATGTTATTTAAAGGCCATTAAAAAGAGATGTAAGTGCAACTTACCACCCTTATGCTGTCAAGACTGTTGCTCTATCACAGCACCATGGCCTCAGACTTTGAGGTACTCTTATCCTAACTAACAATAACTATATGTGCAGCTAACTACCATTTATTAATAAGTTCAGATTTCTAATCTATGAGATTCATTGACAAATTCTCCTCCCACTGTCCATTAGGGTCCACCCAACTGGCCATGTCCTCCCTCTCTCCTCTTCTTGCTCCCCCATCCTCTCTCTTTGAGTCTGCATGGCTGATTTTGGTCTTTCTCTCCCTCTCTCCTGGCAGACACCTGGCCAGACTTAGGGAATTGATACCAGCCATGGCCCTGCAGGAGAACGTTGTTGTTGTTTGTTTGTCTGTTGTTTTTTTTTTTTTGTTGTTGTTGTTTGTTTTTTTTCTTTTCTCTGTGTCAGAGACAGACAAACACATCATGTCATTGTTGTAGTTCCCTCTGCATGCAAGACAGGAAAAGTCTGAGTTCACTTAATGTTTCAGGTTCTTAATACACAGCTATGAAGCAAATGTAACATATACCACTGCAGTAGATATACAACAATGTACCCCAAAATTAAAACCACCTGCATAATGTTGTGTAAGTCCCCCTTGTGCTGTTTAAACAGCTCTAACCCATCAGAGTATGGACATGGGACCTCTGAGGGTGCCCTGTGGTGTCTGGTACTGGGATATTGGCAGTGGATATTTTGGGTCCTGTGTACTAGCTTTAACTAGTGCCAAAACATCATAGGTCTCCATGTTACAACGTGAGCAAGTACAGAGCTGACGGTGCCTGATTCAGATGGAAGGTCCTTAAAACATAGGTAAGCCTGTTTCTGCTTGTAGTTGGAGCAGTTAGAAACAGTACAGTGACATTTACAGCTCCACTGCACCATGCCAACATTGCTCTGGTCTTTTGCAGGGATCAGGTGGTGGAACAGAGAGCAGCATGTGTTGCCTGGACATGAGGGTGAAACAAATGATAATATATTTTCAGATTTTTATTTTTTATTTTTAGGTTTTTATGTTTACATTAAGATTAAGATTTCATCTCATAAATTTCCTTATACTACGTATGAGATATTACTTAGAGAAATAGAAAATATCTGGACTTTGCTATCCAGGAATCTGATGATGAAAAATTAAACTGGCCATCAGAATCCAACACTATGTTTATGTACCTTTTGTTAAAAACACTGGGACATTTACTCAGACACACACACACCCACACACACTCACACAATTGCCCACAATCATTGGATGTTTTAACATGACCTGAAAGGCACAAGTATGTATGCACATATACACACACATACAGGATGTGTGAATGTGTATATACACACACCGATACTGACACACACACACAGACAGACCTACAAGTACTAAACAGCACACACAAAGGCCCAGCTCTATCCATCTTTAACCAGGCAATTGCTCTTAATGCTATAGTGGGCCCAGCAAAACAAACAGGAGCAAACAATTAATAAAGGTTTCAAACACAGCCTGTGGTCATTGTGTGGTCACTGGTAACATCACAGTTTATATGACTATGACTATGACTCATCCAAAAAACTTCACAGTTAACACTACACTTCTGTTGGTCTTCTGCAATACACCCATCAAGTTTGGAGTCCACTGGATAATCAGCTCTTGAAAAAATTGGGAACAGACAGAAAGACATTTGTTAGTAGGATTTTTATGATATCAATTGACAGTGAAAAGGGTGACAGATTATATACCACATTCACAATTGTACTAAACATATCACACATAGACCATGTTTTCAGAGGTAATTGGCTTATTACATTTTACTGTCTTCTTGAACCTACTGTTACTGTCTGTTACTGAACTTTGCTGTCCATTACTGTGGACAGCAGAGTTATACAGATGTCAAAAGTGAACTAATGTTGAAGCTGCTGCCATTATACTTATTTCACTTACTCATAATTGCAGATATAAATAGGAAGCTGTGGCTCTGGAGGTAGAGCGGGTTGCCCACCAATCAGAAGGTTGTGGCTGTGGTTCGATCCCTAGCTCCACCGGTCTGCGTGGTGAAGTATCCTTGGGCAAGACTGAACCCCAGATTGTCCCCCGGTATAACCAGTGTGTGAATGGGAGCTCTGGGAAGAGCTTCATATATAGAGCAAGCGCTGTATGAATGTTTGTGTGAATAGGTGAATGTCAGCTGCAGCGTAAATCACTTTTAGTGGATGGTATGACTACAGAAGTGCAATTTAAGTGCAGTCCATCTACATAAATCTTGTTTTAATTTCTACACTAGCAGCAAAATGTTCAAATATAATTCACAGGAATAGAAGAATCTTTTTTTTACCAGTTGAAAGCAACCAGTTGAGGCAGATGGCCACCCATCCTGAGTCCGGTTCTGCTTGAGGTTTTTTGCCTCTTAAAAGGAAGTTTCTCCTTGCCACTGTTGACCAGTGCTTGCTCATGGTGGGAACTGTTGGATCTCTCTCTATAAATACCCATTTTAAAGAGTACGGTCTAGACCTGCTCTATATGGAAAGTGCCTTGAGATAACCTCTGTTGTGATTTGGTGCTATATAAATAAAATAGAATTAAATTGAATTGAACTCATAATGATTTCACCCACCCCCATTTATTATCCTCCTCCATTTGTAACTGCTCACAGTGCAGTACAGTGCCCCAAGACCAACGTGACAAAAAATCCTTGATTAAAGCCATAGCATTGGATTTGGTTAGACGCAACATAACTAACCTGACAAGATGAAAGGATACAAAAACTGCCAAAGTACTGACCATTCTGATCACAGCAAGGTGGATGAGTTGGGCTGGAGAACCACATTTACATTAATTATGACTCCATAATTCTCAGAGAGCTTCAGCATAATGGCTACAGTCCCACAATAGGCCATAAAGTATCTTACAACTGCTCCTTCAAAATGATACAAGTGAATGGGGAATGACACATTTCCCCATTATTTATTTATTTCAGTGTGTGTGCGTGTATGTGTGTCGGGTGGTATGAGCATCAGGGAAAGCTCATCAAATCAGTGACATAATTACTGAATATTTTAAATGTCATGATGATGGGAACCACTTGACAAGAGGAAGGGGGATGATTAAGAACTCTTTACCATTGTCAGTACATCTAACCCATCCCCCTCCACATACACACACAAAAACACACATACTCCACAGAGGCTCAAACTTAATTCCAAATATGAGGTGATCATTCTCCCCTTGACCCATTACAACATCCGCTGTCTTGTGGTCCCAACTGCAGCCATTGCGGGAGACTCTTCATACAAGACAAAATCATCATTCCTCTGCTCACTGTGTTCCCTCCTCCCATACCTAAAATATGGGATGAAAAATGCACAGCCATTGTATTCTAGTTAGGACCTGTGTGAGCACATGGTAATTGGGTGCTTTCACCTCCTGGGATGACTTGGAGAGAGATGGAAGGGAAGGGAGATGAGGGGAATGGTGGCATGTAACTGTAAGAGGAAGGGGGGTTAAATGAAGCTGTATATCAGTGGAACATGTTAATAATTGGAAGCAGAGCTGTATTCCTGCAGTATGCTGCACTAAGATTCATTGTAGTACTGTGGCCATTAGGCCACTATCACATCCAGGTCTATGCAACACTTGACACACAACACAACACTTGACATAAGTGTGTGTATATACCGTATATATGTGTGTGTGTGTGTGTGTGTGTATACAGTACAGTATATAGGGCCCATGCTGACCCCTGTCCACAGAAAGTGCCTACAATGGGCATCTGAGAGGGCATCTGAGAGTTAGAACTGGATCATGAAGCAGTGGAAGAAGGTGACATGGTCTGATGAATCACATGTTCATCATGTGGACAGTCAGGTGTGTATGTGTGTCATTTACCTGGGGAAAAGGTGACACCAAGATGCACTATGGGAAGAGAGCCAGCCGGCAGAAGCAGTGTGATGCTCGTGGCAATGTTCTACTGGGAATCCCTGGGTCCTGGCATTCATGCAGATATTAACTTTGACACCTGCCACCTGCCTAAACATTTACCTCATGTCAGTGGTATTCCCTGATGCAGTATGGCAGTAGCCATTTTCAGCAGGATAACTTGCTTTGGCGCACCACAAAAAATGTTCAGGAATGGTTTGAGGAACATGACAAAGTGTGCAAGTTATTGATCCAAATTCCACAGATCTAAACATGATTGAGTATTTGTGGGATGTCCTGGAAAAACCATCTCTACCTCACAACTTAAGTGGGGTTTTGCCAGCACAGCAAGGGACATCCACAATCTTAGCAAGCTGGTTGTAATGCCATGGCTAATGTATATACAATGATATATATGATTATGTTTTCATTATGATAATCCTGTCTCTCCTTCCTGTGCATATACCACTTCATTTCCACCTGCCCTCTGCCAAATTATCTATTGTGCCATCCCAGCTGTAGCTTTCAAGCCTCACTTACCTTTTTGGGGTGTGCCTGTTTTAGCCTTCCTTTTGCTTGTTTTTGGACTTTTTCACCTGGTCCTTTGCTTTTTTTTGCCTGGATATCCTGCCTGCCTGCCGCCAACCACTTTCCCACACCCTGACTTTGCCTCCTGTTTCTCTTTGCCTGCTTTTGTCTGAATAGCTGAACTGCTCAGCAGCAGTTTGGCTGGTTTAACTCTGTCCGGTCCTACTGTCCAGATTCCAAGAACACCAAGCCCAATGTCCTGTCTCATCAGTTCTGGTCCAGATTTCCTGCCACGCCTGAAAACATCATCCTTCCACTTTACATTGTGGGAGCAGTGACCTGGGGAACTGAAAGCAAGTAATAGTTTCTCACACTAATTACATGCTCCCAATAACTGTCCCCCTGATCGATTCTTTGTTTCAGCTCATCTCCACTAGTAGGTTCTCTAGTGGGGTCATTCTCATGATTGGCATGTAATCCAGGGGTGGCTTGTGCCCTGTCCCTCATCCATCAGAGCTTCTGGTGGTCCACCATGGGTGCACGGTCACAGTTTGTGGCCTGTTATGTCTGTTCCCAGTACAAGGTTTCTCATCAAGCCCTGGTGGCTGCTATCCTATCCCTGGTCCCACATCGCCCACAACATTTCATTATGTTCTGCCCCAGGGTTCTGTCCAATCACAAACAAGAGCTGTTGTCCCTGCCTTTCTGTTTTGTGAAATGCTGTTGTGTTTTATGAAATGTTGTTGTGTTTTGTGAAATGTTGTTGTGCTTTAACCTTCAGGGCCACCGAAGTTCCAGTCTCAGAAGTTAATAGTTACTTATTAGTTACTTAAACATGCTGCAGATGGTTAATCTATCACAGTAAACATTTAGTCCATTGCATTTTTTTGATTGTCATTTAACTGAATTCAGAGTTCTGAACTTAGGGCTGAACACTGGGATATTCTTGAAAGCATCACCAAGCGTAGTTTTTGAAAACAGCCTGTCCTTGCAGCTTGAGTTTTATAGAAGTCTGATAAAATACTTTTGGAAAAAATAAATAAAAGGTTAAATGTTTGACTGTGATGGACTTTCTATCTGCAGCAGAATGTAAGTCTCTGCAAAGTAAACTGATACCAACCTGTAAGGTATGAAGTAGACTAGATAAAACTGACACAATGCTTTAAAAATTACATCAGCCATTAAAAAAACCTTTGTGGAGGCTGATTTCTGCTTCTTAACAACTGAAGAATAACCACCATGATCCTTGAATCTACCTTTAAGGCCAAACTTGTCCATTGCGTCTCAAAACTGATGGACATAGTCACATCAAGGGGAGGCACTACACACCAAAGAGTTTAAGGCAGGTCTTCATATCTAAGTGATGAAAATTGCCATCACTGGTGACCAGTCCACCCCAAAAGCTGACCACAAGACAGCAACCATCATGGTTGAGTTAACCAAAATCGTGGAAGGAGAGGATATCCCAAGGTGCTGTGCTTTGCCAATGACCATGATGTATGGTTTGAATCTGAGCTATCACAGGAAATTTATATGCATTTTTGAAGTGAATCTCAAGAACAGTATTTTGGGAAGACTCCATCTGCTTCAGAGCATTTTCAGATTGCATTGAATGTTGTGGGTTTACACCGGTAATTACATATGCAGCTTAGGTAGAGAAATTTCAGGAAAGTTCCATCTCACTTTACTTGGCTTTTATCGCCATGGAGACTCAGGTTCTGAGGGGGTCACAATTGTTGTATTTAGATGTGTTTCAAAATCTGATGTAGTACCCTTAAAACTGGCTCAGTCTTTTATACCATGTCAGCAGTTAATCCTTAAAGGGGTGTAATGAGCAAGCATTCTGTGTTAAAATTTTTTACGTTGTTTTAAATTGACTGTTGCAAAAACACCTTCGTTAACAGATTTTGTAAATTTGATCTAAAAGGTGTCTATTGTGCAAAAAAGCTGCAGGGCATTGAGAAGTTGACCACTGACACATGATATTTAAATAAAACTTGCCTGGAATTTTTGTTTTTGTTGTTTTGGAAATATTTTACCAAGTGATTTTAAAACTGGAGTTAACAACATTGTACAGATTTTACACATATAGCGTGCCTTTAAATACATTAAGGCCTATAACTTTGCTCTAATGGCATAACTGATTTGTTGTGATGGTATAATTACTTACTATGTAATTTCCCAAGGCAATGTATGGTCAATTTCTTCAGTTAAAATATGTGGGGCAATTTACATGTGTATGTGTGTATGTGTGTGTGTGTGTGTGTGTGTGTGTTTTCACTAAATACCATCTGTTGAGTGTACAAAATAAAATGGTTGATGGCCTAAAAATTGTGTTGTTGAATTAATTCCTTAAAATCTACTACATGAAGCTAAAAGCTAAAAATGACTAAAGGAAATCTTAATGGTTAACAACTTGTGTTTATAAGGTTCATTACTAAGAACATAATATTTTAAATTCCTTATATTTATTTTGGAAAATGTAGTTGGAGCCACTACATTTTAATGAGCAATCAACTTAAAACCTTGTGTTTATTCTAACAATTATTAAGTAAATTGGAACTGAGAAAACCTCATTTCTCCTAACTCAACATAGTTTTAGAAGATGTTTCAAAAGACTGATGAAAACTGTTGCGTTAATTTTTTTTTGTTGAGCCTAAACATTTGGTTTGTAGTGTGTCTCTCCTCCCAGAGTCTATCCTGGTCCATGCAACTTCTGTGGGTGGAGTATGCACACAATACTCTTCCCCATTCCTCCATCAGTCTGTCTCCATTCCAGTGTGCCTATGGCTAGCAACCTCTGCTGTTTCCTGACCAGGAGAGAAAGGTCAGTGTGCTCTCCATCCAAGCCTTTATCCACTGCTGCTGAACCTGGATAAAGGCCGGTACAGCCCTCCTTTAGTGGTCTGCTGCAGGTCATTATTTGCCTGCCTTTACCATTATTATTAACTTGCGATTTCAGATCTTGCCACTATCTCCTGAACTGCAGTAACCCCAGTCCATCAAGCCTTTCAGCCACCTCCTCCCTGCTCACCTACTCTTATACTTCCTACTATATATACATATACGCATACATACTATTTCTGCCTATTCTGTGCCAGATTGTCTCTGCTTTCCCTGCTGTAACTTTCCTGTATTATTTCTTACTTCCTGTTTTTGCCTGCCCGTTTTTGGATTTTGCCTTTTGCCTGTTCCTTTTTGCCTTTTTGCCTGGTTTCCCTGCCTGCATATTTCCGACCACTGCTCCTAGCCCTGACTTTGTTTGCTGTTTCTTCTTGCCTGCTTTTGTCTACTGAGCCTGAGTAAAGGTGAACTTCTGTCTCTGAGTTGTGCATTTGAGTCCTTCCAATCCTGAACCATGACAGCACTTGTTTTAGTTTCTTTGGACAAAAGCATCTACCAAATTAATGTAATGTAACATTTGTAAAACTTTACAAAAACATGAACACAACAGGCCTAATGTTGCACACTACTGTATTTTTTTTATGTATATATAACACCTTCTATGAGATTCATCACCGTATCCATGTGGATACAATGGAAGAAACAGCAACCTCAAAAACAATGACGCATCAATTTTACTTTTATTAATTAAGTTATTGAGTGTTTGTTCAAGTTGCATGTTATAGATGCAGATTAGTGAACACAGGACATAGGGGATGAGGTACAGTTAAGTATGTTAGGGTTAATCACAACATGCTCCCATACCACCCATACACACACACACACACACACAACACCCATCTGTGGAAATGTCACAAAACAAACCATGGGTCGTGTAGGGACATGACAGTAATGCTCTTGACAGAGCTGGCCCTTTAAATACTACCCACCTCTTTATTCAAAGCAGGGGCCTGATTTCTCGCACCAGGGCCGATAAGAGGTTTGAAAAACAGGAGCCCAATTCCCATTATCTGTCTCCCTTATTGTCTGTATTAACCTTCCCCCATAGTAACTTGTTCCCCATAATGCTACACTTGTCTGGCCACAGCACACCACTGCCGAGATCCAATTGCACCATGCAAATGAAGGCACAGGCTCTATTGTGAAGGGGGAGAGACAAGAGAGCAAGAAAGAGAGAGGGTAGGAGAGAGACAGAGGTGGTTTATCAGGAAGACATGGGCTCTGCCAGCTGAGGATTGTCCATGCACACACATGCATATGCACATTTTTAAAGTGTAGCATGTGTCAGTGCGTCGGTATATATTGAGCCCTTTCTACATATGCTTGTGTGTCAGCAGAGATGATAGAGGGGAAGAGAGGAAAGGAGTATTGTTTTATTCCTTTTTTTTGCGCTTTTCAAGGCTGGCAGCATTTCTCTCCCCCTCACCATGTCCCTGAACAGCACAAAAAAAAAGAGGGAAAAAAAGAGTGTGAGCGGAGACACAACCACTGTTGCCACAGAACAACTGCTACAATATACAGGGAAGTTGCTGGCCTCCCCACTACAGCACTTCAGGCCAGATTGAACTCTTAGTCTGAGTAGACAACTGGCTTGGAGATTACCTGTTTGATATGTAAACCTCATTGAACAGGCCTGCAGCCCGCTATAATCATGCACAACACGTCATTGGAGATTCATATGAATGGTGAGGAGGGAGGGTTCTCCTTGACAGTATTTGCAGTCCATTATTTGAAGTATTTTTGAAACAATATTTTCCACCCTGTGTTACTCCAGCAAATTTTAACCAACTGCCCCATTTGAATGGTTCATTCATACGTCATTCAGTGCCAAAGGATGCTCCACAAACACCACTAAAATGCTGGAGCATAGAGCACTTTCAGGTCATTAAACTGCTTTTATGACCTACAACTTTGCTGTTTTTGTTCATTTTAACCACTTTGTTTCCAGCTGTAGCAGGCAGATGTTTAGCAGCTAGCTTTTGTGTGGAACATTTAGCAGCTAAAGTGTAAACTATTTTTCTTAGGAGTTAGTGGGGACAAACCCAGAACTACAAGGAGTCATTTTTGAACCTACATTCGTTGGGTGGCTAAAACAATACTCCAAATTAATGCTATTGTTGTTCTCTCCAGGATGTGTAAATAGGTAACTGTTACACTGCTAACTTGTTGACCGTACCAAATTTAGGTTAGGGGGCAGATATCCACAACTATATAGCAGTCACATCTAACATATTATGGCTAATATAAGACTTTTGCAGGAAGGTCATCAGAGGACTGCAGCTTAAGACACTTCAAGAGGATGGGCCAAACAACTGTATGGGTATAAAGTGGACATTACTTCACTTGTGTTATTCTCTGTTGTAAACTGTGAAGTAAGACAGGCAGCAACATACGCTCACATTCCCATTAACCAGCTGGTCCATTTGCTTGTTAACACACACACGTCTTTCTCCTCCAGTCTATGGGCAAGGCTCAGTCAGACTGAAGCCAGACTGAGAGGAGAGGCGACCCCCCCACCCCACCCCCTGCATGCCCCACCCTTCTGCTTCCCTGTCATTTACAAGACTCCTCCTCTTCCTCAATCCCTCCACCCCCCTCCAGTTGTGTGGGTGCATTTTAATTTATGCTGGGCATGGGAACCACTCAATACAACCCAGTGTCTGCAGTGCGGTAGATAGCTGTTAATGAGAAGAGGTCCCCCCCTCTTTATCTCTTTTCTTTTGCCCCCCATTATCTTGGTGCAGTCTATAAGCGTGCAGTTACCTTACTAGGTCCGATAACGCCCCAATAGGCAACCAGCACTGATGAGCTTTCTATACAGTGTGCCACGCACAATGCTACTATCAGGAGTGCAGACCTCTGGTTAAAAAAAAAAAAAAAATAGATGGATGCAGTCACACAAGCAGGGCTAGCTCGCTCTGAATATCCTGCCAATTTACAACCATCAACACATGACTTCTACGCCTGAATTTCTCTCTCTCTCTCTCTCTCTCTTTCTCTCTCTCACTCACTCTCGCGCTCTGTCGGCTGCAGCAGTTTCTTATCTCCCCCCCCTTCCCTCTTCTGCCTGGGAGATAACAGTAATTCTTCTCCATGCTGTATCCCCCCACCTTACTCGCTTTGCAGACACACACACACACACACACACACACACACACACACACACACATCAGCACACACACAAAAACACACATACACACATCCCATAGTACGTCCGTCTCTCATCAAGCTGTCCAATCCCAGCACATACTAACATGTAGGCTACACAAATGTACACATGGTCGCGCACGCACACACACACACACACACACAACCTCCCACTCCCCCCAAGCCTGACACAGACAGAGATGCTGGCAATGTCTCTCTGCTCAGTCAAGATAAAGGGTTAAGACTGCACTCGGACGGCCCTTCTTTGTGAGATTGGGGGTTGACGATAATGGGGGAGGTGGAGGGAAAAAGCAAAAACAAAATCAAGTATTCAAGTACAGATTGATTATTTTATCATTTGTCCAGTTTAAGTATATATATATATATATATATATATATATATATACATACATATTCTTTTTTCTTTTGAATGTGGCTGGTGCCTGGAGTGTTGCAGCCAGATAAAAGAATTAGTTGTTCCACACAGGGACCCAGGCGCTAAGCACAGCCGTGAATTAGAATGTCTATCTCTGTCGCTCTTGGCTCATCCGCTCTAGCTAGCCACGCTTCGCACTCGTAAACAATTTAATCTTTTCACTACAGTTTGGAAAAGAGAGAAGAAGGGCTAAATGTGTGTGTGAGAGAGAGAGGGAGAAAATGAGGAGGAATCGTGGACATTACCCCCCCCTACCCCCTACTCGCTACACTCCTCTCTCTTTCTCTTCTTCCACATCCTCTCACCAACCTGTCCTTTTAAACAAGAAACCTGACGCAAATGCTTGTAAGGTGCTCGAAGATTGAATCAGCTCACTTTCATTTTCCTCCCCTCACTGCCGTTCTTTTGGGCCCTTTTCTCCCTTTTTTCCTTCACAGCATCCTATTCAAACCCCCACCACCACCACCACCCCACCCCTTGCTCTTCCTCTCTCTTCGCTCTCCACCGTTTTGAAATTGAAGATGTGTAGAGGCCTGGGCTTTGGGGCCAGAGTCTATTTTGGAGCTGTAATAAAATTCATAGCCTGACACACACACTCACTCACACACACACACACACACACACACACACACACACACCTGGTCAAGGGAATCACACTACAGTATATAGTGGTCTCTTGCTGTATTACCTTTAAACCATCCTTCATATGTGCAGCGCTTCAGCAGCCACACCATATTTTGTAACACTCCAACAGTGTACTGTCTTTATTCATAGTAAACTATCAATTCACTGCAACTATATACTTCACAGTCACCTGTGGGGATAGACTGTAGCTAAGGTGAGAAGAATTATGAGAGATGCCAGCACACACTCTCAATAATATTGATTAACTGGTCTTCATATAGCATAGTACCAACATTTCTTCAGCTTAAAAGGCATTGTATTGCCATAGTTGTGGCACGATTCATTTCAATCTGATGTAACCTTTTGATCAGGGGAGGGAGGGGGGATGGATACTTTATTAAGTTTGCAACATGCACTGAAACAAAAGGAGTCCATATCTACACAAACTTGTTCAGTACTACAAACCTGTATACTCAACTTGACTTGACTGCAGCTGATAGTTCTTATACATACTCACTCTTGATATACATGCCATACATGCCAAACTGTGAAGGGGTATGAGAGAGCGCTTCAAGCGTCAGGGATCTCCAGCCTTGTTCAGATAGTAAAGTGAGTGTTTGTTAGCCTGTGGATTCTATTGGACTGTCCCTGTTGCCTGTGGACTTGGGCGAAACACTGCCACAGTTTGGTTGATACAACAGTCACACAACTGCCTGTTAACAGTAGTTTTACCTTTTCATTTTACAAGTACTACTGGCATGATACAACATACATATGAATTGACAGGTTTTTGTTTATTTACTCTAAAAATAATACATATGTAGCATCAACTTAATTTTATCAGTAAGTAAAATATTTGAATTTATATGTTATTAATCGTCATTATGTAACCTACAGCTTAATATAATATTTTGGGAGAAAATGAAGGATTTTACTTTTCTTCTACCAAAAATCCACACATCCTTTTAGTTTGTCCTGCAGAGCCATGAATACTCACGCAACATCACACTCAAGCTTTTCTACACCATGAGAAGTTTGTGTGAGCATGCTAACATGCTCACACTAACTTCACAATAATTACAGTAATGTGCCAAATTTAATCTCAGTCCATTCAAAGTTGAGATATTGATTTGGAGCAAAGTGGTGTGTCTACATCTATCTATCTATCTATCTATCTATCTATCTATCTATTTATTATGGCCAAATGTTATCCTAACAAGTGGCCACACTTGCATCCAATTAGTACCAATTCACAACAGTAAAAACTACAAACTGTAATCATTAGCATTTAAGATAAAAAAAAAAAAAATATGGGAGCCAGGAAAAGCCTCACAAGTGTAATAATTCAGTTGGGTGTTTGTGTGTGATGTGTGGAAATGGGTATACAGACATGGAGGGAGGGGAAACTGTTGGGGCAAGAATTTGAATGAGAGAAAAGGGAGGTATGGAGGAGATGACTGAGAGGAAGATAGGGATCAGAGGGTGGCAAGACAAGGCCCTGAGCACCCTGGCTAAGGAGATAACACCCTCATTTGAATGCACACTGACTGACACACACTCACTCACACACACACATACACCCACACACACACACACACACACACACAATGAATAGCTTTTGTTAACAAGAACAGGAAACCTGCAGTCATGAGTGTTTGCAGAATCCTTTAAACACAGACACACACATACACACACACACTCAGCATTAGGTCAACATAGTGGATGCAAAATATCACACTATGTGTCTGTGTGCTAGAGTCAGGAGTTGGGAGCAGGAGTCAGGAGTTGTGGTTAGCATAGTTAAGCTTAGGGCTGGAAACAAGTTTGGTTGAGGGGAATGTGCAGATTGCAGTGTCCACTGTTACCAGCCAGGGCTTTTTGGGTTGTTTATTTTTTGTAAACAGTTGGGCACCCCCCACCCCAGAGATGGGCAGGCAAAGATCATTTTGAAGAATTTGATTCAAACTCCCCTACACTTGGTAGGTGCAAGCAATGGCCCCTACTATTTATCCATACTCAGACGCAAACATGGGAGATGGAAATTACACCAGTTGAGGAATCATTAATAAATATTATTCATTAATGGAAATAAACTGAGTTGAGGGATGATCAATACATAATCATCTCTGCAGTGATACAATGTGTGGTATACCAGCTGATGTTTCTTCTGTGTTTTCCTTTCAAATAAGGGTAAATCGCACACCTGCAAACTTGAGGTGCAAACTAAAGGAGCAACATGCACACTTTAAGAAACAAGAATGCAACTTTTCAACATTAGCCATTTGTCAAATACAGTATTCCACAAGATGTAAAAACAAATGCAAATGCATTCAACGCCCCACCATCACCTCTTGCCTGACTAATCTTGATATCGTTCTTTTTTTTTGTACAGTGCACAATTAACTTTTTTGAAAATTCATTGTGAGTGCAAAAGCAACTAGACCTGCAGGCAGGTATTTCTCAGTCCTAAGACCCCATGCAATTTGCATGGGGGCCTGGAAAAGGTAGGTTTTGCATATTTTTCAACTTCAAGTAAAAGCGCCACCTAGCACCAAATATGCACCAAATTTTGTTTAGAACCTCAGTGTGGTATGGCAAACCACTTGCTCAAGTTTTGTGTTAATTGGATAGACCCATATAAAGACATGACACCACAGCATTTATATAAGGTTTTCCCTTACATCTTTTGCATCTTTTGGGCTCTCAAAAGTTTTTTTTTTTTTTTTTAAATCACGTGATCATTAGATTACATAAATGATATTTCCAAAGTTGTATGCACATTATACTTTTAGCCTCGGAATAGTTTGGAAAAATAATTTTTAGATATTTCATGATTTTGCCGTAAAGGTTTCATGTTAATGGCAGTGATCATTACCAAGGTATGCAACACTTACTGCTTTGCTCTGAACCTACAGGAAGTTGTTCCTGTGTAGTGCAGTTTTTGCAGCTGAGCGTGTGTGTACAAGACTTTTGACTATGAGATGTAAATCAGGGGAGTTACTAGCCAAATCGCCCTTATCTCTCATGTCATTTTTGGTGTCTGATGTATGTGCACCATTCTATACCACACATGAAATATTTGCTTACATACCATTTACAGTGTGTGTTGCTGTACCACTTTCACCAATGGGAGGAATAAAAACAATATAACTTGTGTATAAGATTCCTTTACAACTTTTGTAACGTTTCACCTTCACAAAGTTACTGCACCCACATATCCTTCACCAAGACATCATCCAACCTGTTTCCCTCTGCTTTCAGTCTTATGCTAAGGCTAAGGCTATGCTAAGCTAACCAAATCCTGATTCCAGCTTGGTATTTAAGACATAGGCATTAATATCCATTTAAACTTCCCAAAATGTTGAACTATTTCTTGAATCTGCATAGACTATGATAGCAAATTTTACACAGACCTGCACATGGACGCAAAGATAGAGACAGACTTTCTGCTGCTTGTAGCACTACAGTAGGTGAGCGTACTACACTCAAAGTAGACACAATCATTTACACACGCACACACACATACACAAACACAGGTGCCTAAGAGACTATCTCACAATTCCATCTTAATGCCAGCTGTGGGAGGTAGCACATATACCTTACAACTAACAGACAAGTCCAGCTTGTGATTTACCCTCTCTAAAGCAAAAAACAAACTCAGTTGAATCCATAATTGTCTGGCTGATCTTGGCCATTTGGCCACACATTTATTATTCTCTTTTACAGCCACCATTACTTGTGTGACTATCCCAAGAGGCTGAGGTTAAGCACACGCCATCATTGCCACCCATCCTGGCTTCATAATGGTCGA
The DNA here is from genome assembly GCF_001640805.2 of Lates calcarifer. NCBI lineage: Eukaryota > Metazoa > Chordata > Actinopteri > Centropomidae > Lates > Lates calcarifer. The sequence continues at coordinate 27,307,335 of NC_066853.1, forward strand.
CCTTATAGGGCAGGTGCCATCAGCTCGTGCCATCTCACAAGTCCGTCTTGCCCATCCTCTGACTATTCCAGCTGAAATACTGATGACAGCACAATTTAAGGAAGGGGTCACAGATGAGGAGAGTAAAGGAGGTGGTGGATGGATAGTCTAGAGTGGAAAGACTGGCTGGTCAGAGAGGAGAAAGAGAGAAAGAGGAAGAAAAAATCATGATAGTGATGGTATATCCCATGTAGTGGGAATAACAGCTTTTTGCCCCATTAAGTCATACAACAAGGAGGGCTCGAGCCTATCCCAGCTGACGGTGGGCGAAAGGCATGTTGGACCCTGGACAGATCACCATTCCATCACAGGACCAACATATATAGACAAACAACCATTCACACTCACATTCACACCTACTTTGGACTTCACCAATTAACCCAACCTGCATGTCTTTGGACTGTGGGAGTATCTGGACACGCAGGCATAATATATATATTAAACCCCCTCCTTTTTTTCCAAGTGAGCTTTATTTGGTCTACAGTTAATAGGTGCAATTAATCTGATATAAAGTTTGGGGGGGGGGGGGTTAAAGATAGAGTATTATGGGTGGGGGGTGGGGTATCCTCCCACTGACAGACAGTAGACAGACAGAAATTCAGTGGTATTGATGTTATTATAGATTTAGCTATTGTTGTAGTTCCTGTAGAGTATTTTGACAGAAGAGGCTGCAAAGGCAATGAATTTGAATGAGTTTATTTGCAAAGAAATTGAAAGACCAGTGTGACTATAACATTTATACCATCCTGTTTTTGATGACCACACCCCAATGAAATCCCAGAGACCAGTTAATGACTTATCTCCTCTCGCACCCACACACTGTTCTTTTCACGCTGTCCCTCACAACCCGCCACACTCTTGTGCGCAGGCACGACTCACACATATTCATACATGAACATTTGACCTTTGTGCACCAACCTTTGATAATCATAAGCATTCACAATATAACATAGTTTACATTCATTGTACCATATATTCATTCACTATACCATACTAGCTAGCTATGCTGTTGTCCCATAAATGCATCTTCCCTAGATGCCATAGTTTGCAGAACTGCTTGGTTGTTGCCTTATTTAAAATTTCAAAGGCATTAAGAGGAGGTGGATTAATTTAGTGAAGAACCACACTGATGGAGAGCTGAGGAATGCCACCAACAGCCGTCTCTGCAGTGACTGTTTAACTCTGGTTAGTTTTACAGACTTTGATCGGAGACAACTGGAATTCACTGATAATCCGCAGACACTTTTGAATGGGGCCAAACCGACCATCTCCCTCCCCGGCCGACACAGCTAGCCTCTTAAACTCAAGTCCTTTTTTATTCATATAGTACCAAATCACAGCAAAAGTTATCTTAAGGCAGGTCTCATAGAGCAGGTTTATACCCTACTCTTTATAATTTTTACAAAGGGAGACCCAACAATTCCCACCATGAGCAGCACTAGGCGACAGTGGCAAGAAAAAACTTCTTTTTAGGAGGCTGAAACCTCGAGCAGAACCAGACTCAGTTTCTCAATGAGATGGTATTAGCTTGCTTACATTTAGCATCGCTGATTTACTGGTTAGGTACCTACTGTATAAACACAGTTTGATTTATTTTTTAACATATTTACCCCAGTAATATCATCAAACCTTACTTGATTGGCTGTAGTGGGCTCTGAGTGAGCTCAGATGCCATAGTGTTGCCTCATTCTATAAATTATCTGTGCATGTGATGAAGGAATGCACAGAGCAGGATAGAAATTCAGCTGAATTTGCATTAAATCTGGTTGTTTTAACCAAGATTGTGCTACTAGATATTTTTCCAACTTTATTTAATTTCCCTGTTATAGGTTAACCTGCAGTTCTGCAAATTTCCAGTTTATTCCTGTTAATTACATTAATTCCCATATATTCCTTTTAATTCCCATAGAAAGTTTCCAACTTTGAAAATGGAATTTTGCAACCCTAGACACGCCCCCCACCCCCACCCCAGTCTCAGAGTAGAGAGAGCTCCTTATTTTGTCATGATTTCAAAACGGAGTTTTATATATTTACCGATTTTTTTAACCATTTAACCACCACCCATTTGTTGCGGTGTGACTGACTCAGGATGCATGCTACTTTTTCAATAGGTAGGGTCAGCAGTCTATCACAGGACTGACACATACAGACTATTTAAGACATAGGCATTAATGTCCATTTAAACTTCCGAAAATGTTGAACTATTTCTTGAATCTGCATAGACTATGATAGCAAATTTTACACAGACCTGCACATGGACGCAAAGATATCCTCACATTCACACTAAGGGGCACTTTTGAGTCAACGATTAACCTAACCTACATGTCCTTGGACTGTGGGAGGAAGCTGGAGTACCCAGAGGAAGAGAACATGCAAACTCCACACAGTTCTAGAGTTGACTCTCCAAACCTTATGGTAACAGTCACGAAACATGAGCTCCTCTAGGCAATGGACCAAGGAATTAAGCTAAATGTCATTAAGAAATGGCAATTAAGAGGAACTGTAGAAATCACAAGATGTGAAAGACTTTCAGAAAAAGCAAAATCCTCATAGGAATGCAAAGGACCTGCAGGAGGGTTTAGCTGACAAAGGAAAGGTGGTACACCATTCCATGGTGCAAGATTGCTAGAGAGTCTAAAATGTACACTAAAAAAATCAACTATGGCATGTGTTTGATTAGTGAATTGAGTGTTCATTAAATGATTGGTTGGTTTGTGTTCATTGGACACAGGTAAAAGAAAAATCAGATTAATTAATGCAATTCCAATGAGAATAACGTTCTTCAAAACAATGACTCTGATATGATGAGCTATTGCGCATGCTCCAACTCCAGCATATACGTAAATATTTTGTACAGGCGGGAACAGACGTTAATGCTGAGTTTGTACTTTCACCTCATCTTTTGGGTAAGTAATTATTGTATATCTGTAGAAATATAGGATCTGTAGAATCTGCACCTGTGTTGTAGCCAGGCTGGAAGCCACATAGATGTCGTAGGCACTTGATCGTTACGGACCGTTAGGTAAACACTTTATACCATTACAGTTTAGCATCAAACTTGAAGAGACAAAACACAGAGAGTTGCATAACATTTTAAATGAAAAGAAGAAACCAAAGCAGTCGTGTTCAAGTGCGGTCTTAGTAATTTACGGCACCAGGCTAATGTTTTAGTCACAGTGTGCAGGCTAACGGCTAATTAAGCTAGCCGAATCAGTGAGTGTGTGAGCGAGAGTGAGGGAGCGTCCTGTCGGCTGATCTGTGCGGATTGTGGGTAAAGTCTAAACTATGGATGCAGCAGTGTTGGCTGGTCAGCATGAGGCAAAAATAACGATTTTATGATACTAGCCTATCAACTCGTTGGAGCTGTAATTCTGAAGAGACTAGCAAAAGACTGAAAAACTTTCTGCTTCGCAGATTTGCTTCCACATGGTAAGTTTGTCATCGTTTATCACGTGTAAATGTGTATGTGCATCATTGAGGTTTAATGATTTAGCTGAAAAGCAGTGTTAAATGTTTTTTAAAATGTATTAAGCTGATACCTTTTATCTTTGCCTAATGCCTTTTTTCCCTTATGTTTTCAGTGATTTGTATGTGACAGTGCTGAGATTGGTCATCCACCCTTCAGAACAGTGAGGTTACATGTTGGTGTGCATTCTCAGGTGACATTGCTGAAAACTGACGCCTGTGTGTCAGTGCTCATTAAATTGAAGGAATGTATGGTATGAGATGTTAAAAACAAGTATGTTTGTTAAAGCAAAATATTAAATAAAATGTTAAAATGTTTTGGATGCTCTTGTTCTGTAGTTTAGTGAACCTTTGGTAATTTCATTTTAATCAAAAAAATCACCTCAACTCATTCAGTAAGACTGATATTAGTAAAAAAAAAGATAAAACCTGTAGTAGTTCATAGAACAAGGCTGAATTTCATTGTAATGAACAATGTGACCAGTGTAAGCTGAATTTAAATGAATTTGATTAGACAAACTAAGGAATGTTCTGATCCAATAAAAGGCAAATACATTGAATTGAGGTAGTAACATAACATTTAACCAACAAATTTACATGGTGTTGAACCACCACAGTCTTGATAGACTGGTTGTACTTGATTTGTTTAGATGGGATTTATTTTTTTGAGTGTAGGGAATCACCAGAAGAATGACAAGCATTAACATTTGAATAAATGCTCATTTATAATGTCTGTATGAGGCAAGGGTGATACTTTTCACTTCGGAAATGCAACAAAAATCGAACCTGTATTATGGATACTATATGACAGTACATAAACCTATATCCACGTTTTTCTATATTTGCAAGGTATGGTATACCAAACATCCTATCATGATATTGTACATTTTCTAGTAAATTTCCTGGAATTCAGATATTACATAAGATTGGAATGTTTGTCTTTAGTTAATTTTGTGAATTAGAATTAGATTTATCACATTCATACAAAAATACTACCAGTATCAATGTCAATCACTTAATACAGGGATATTACAGGGATAACTACTTCAGATATTATCTCACAGTATATGTTGTTGTACTGTCTAACCCTAATTAGAGGCATCAAGAGTTCCATCTGAATACACAGATTACACGGATTGGCTTAAGCAAAATGATCAGGCAAAAACAAGGTAATATCTTTTTCTGTTGCAAAGACTGGAATGCAGAGGAGAGAGAGGAGAAAGAGGGGGCAAAGAGGGACATAGAAGAGAGAGAGATCAGGAACAGTTGTATATACTGTCAAGCACTGTCAGACTGGTTGTTAATGGTAATAATAGTGATACTTACAGGTGTAATAGTGTTACTTATAAAACAATTATTTAATTGATGATGTGCAGTAGTATGCAGAGAGAGAGAGAGAGAGAGAGAGAGAAAGGGAAGTGCTCAGCGTGTTATGGGAGTTCCCTTAGCAGCATCAGCCTACAGCACCTGAACCAGCCCTAACTGTAAACCTTATCAAAGAGGCAAGTTTTAAGCCTAATCTTAAATGTAGAGAGGGTGCCATCCCTTTGGACTCCTCACAATGAAAAGCACTGACTGCATAGACTTTCTTCACTCTCTTTCCTTATGTCCTCCCGTGATCACCCTCTGTTCCTTTGCCATGTCATTCTCACCACATTCTGTCCTACCCGGTCCAGTCTCTGTGTTTTGGGGGCATGCTGCAGGTGCAGGGTCATGTCTCTGGGTGTCATAGTGGACTGCAGGGTGCTGTGATGGGTGGATGTGCCGGGCAACCCACTACTGCTGCTACTGATCGTCTCTGCTGGTGATGATACCTGTATGTCATCAGTCCTGGCACCCTCTGCAAACTTCACAGGGAGGCTGAAAATTAAACAGGGGCTCCCTTCCCTGCCTGTGGCCCAAGGAAATATGTGTGTGTGTGTGTGTGTCTGTGTGTGCACTCAAGTATAGCAGTGCTTTTCTATTGGGACTGGAAGGTACACTTGGATGTGTGAGTGTGTGTTTGGCCTTGAGCTTGCACACCGTAACTTTTTACTTGTTCTTGTTGACATCATAGAGTGAATGCTAGTTGCATGTATTTATGTGTTCTTGTTATAATTTGTGCACTTTAGTGTGTGCTAAACAAACAAAAGCTTACTGGTATTCCTCACTTTCTCTCCCTTTCTTTCTTACTCTCTCCACTCGGCTTCTCTGACCTCCAACACTTCTCTGCAGACAGTGAAAACACCACCAAGTTGACAAGGAACACTGGTGCTGAAAATATAAATACGCATGCATGTCACTGAACACACACACACACAGCAGGCTTTTAGCTAGCCAGCACAACATGCCAAAGCTGCACTTCACACCTGGGCTGGCTGGCATTTATTGGGTAAGCTCCCACCCAGTGGGAGGGGAGGGAGGAACAACACCTCGCCACTGCTAAAACAATCTCACGGCTCTGTGACCAGGGGAAAACAAAGGCAGCAGTGCAAAAAGTCAAGAAACAGCAGCCATTTGTCAAATTGTGACTGGTTAAGAGAAATTTTGGCTGAAAATTTAAACACATTGTTTGGAATTTGCTCCTGTACTGGTTTACAATCATTAAAGAATTTGTGACTTATGATCCTCACTGACTTTATGTATTTATGTGTATATTATATATCCATATCAATCATATTATATCCAATCAATCAAATGAATATGTACAGTGTTAATTGTATGGTGATAAACCCACAAACAGCAAAACTATAGTTAAAACTCAACTCTACAACTCTACTTGTTTTAGCCTCTTTAGCTAAATCTTTTTCTGCGGACCACTCTCAGTGACTAGCTGGTGAAGATAGTATAGCATTTATTATCTTAAGAAAGGAATTAGTGAGATAAAATAATTCAGCTAAAAGAAGAGTGATTATTGAACCTTGTATTCTTCGGGTAAACACAGAAATTATCTCCAAGTGAATGATCATCTTGCTCTGTGTCTGACAGACATATAAGTATTTGTTTCCTAATACATTTGCTGTAACAACCTCATAGAGTGATAATATGTAAAGTTAGGTGATGCAAAAAGTATGATATGGACGCCTGTCGATCAAGAGGTATGGTCTATTTTATTCCACAGATTCAGGTGTCATGTGCTAATATCTGCTAATGTGGCCTCAAGCCTCCAATCTCATTGTACTGACTCATGTGACATCACTTAAGGACATAGTTCATGCAGCTTTCAGTACTTAAACACCTATAAACAGATTTTGATGTGTAAGATTGTATTTTCCTTTTAATCATCAAAAAACAAACAGAAGCCACATTGTGCTAAATGTTGGGTTTACAGACTTTGTGACCATCTCTGTATAATTACAAAAGCGCTGTGTGAGGTGAATACACTCTCAGCTAATCACATCACTAGTCTCATTGCTCTGAAACAGCTGATCAGGTCACAGGGAAACATGACAAGATAGTCCAAGAAATGGAGAGAGACTTCCTCGGGAAATCATATGTAGAATATTAGCAAACAGAACCACAAATCATTCAGCAAGATGAATGATTTATTGCACATTGTAAATGAACACACTGAACGCATATCACAACTGATGATGCAGCATTAGCTGCCATATGCAAACAATGTCTCTATGTTGAATACAATGTAACCATAACTGACTGGATTGTTAGATAAAGCCACCAAAATCAGATCCAAGTCTGATACGTTCATTCTTTATCTGACAAATAGTAGTTTTTCTAGATACCACCATTTGTTCTCACATCACCAACATTCCATACTTATGTCATATGATTACAAGTGAGCCAGCTCCATGACAACTGAGCCAAGCAATCCATTCATTGCTGGAGACAGTCTGACACAGATGTGGGTGCCAGAAAAAGCTAAGTGGAACTTGGGTAAAAATTGCTTTCCAAGTTGTAATAAACCAGAATTATCCTTCAGAAACTAGTTGATTTCAGGTCACTTTGTAAAGGTTTGTTAAGGCTTTCTTGCAGTCACTGCCATGATTACCCCCAACTGCTAAGACATTTCTATGGTCCTCAAAATGGATCCAATTTACACTTCCCGCTCAGCTATATTTTTATGTCCAGCCCTTAAGAAGACATTATTAGAGCTTTTATACAATGGTTTGAGGAGACTTAGTTGTCAAAAATCCTAATAAAACACTTGCTCTGATGGTGAATTCACGATAACCACGCCAAGTACTTTGAAGGTGACCTGTGTTTTATCTGTGCTCATTCTTTTTTTCTTGCTGGTGTACTGAAAATGAGTTATGGCAGGGATGGGGGAAAGGGGCATGTGAAGGGCAAGGTTTTAAAGGGCCAGCAGAGTGAGGACAGGAGGTCTAAACAAATGAAAGGTTGAAGGGCAAAAGGCATGTGGAGGGAAATGGTTTAAAAAATAATGGAAGAGAGGTTCACAAACAGGTGGTGATACAGCGAAAGACAGCAGCAAGGTGGGAGAGCAAATACAAGTGCTATGGATAACACTTGATCCAGACTTTAGGATTAAAATAGCAAATTAAAATGACTCACAATTGTACTGTCAGCATCAAGACACATTTTGATCAAATACTGTTAAATTGCACTGTGTTGAACATTATGTTTGGGCCGGAGTTTTAGCAATTTGTGTAATTATAAACGTGTTTTAACACCATGATTTTTGAATTAGGCCTGCATCTCCTAGCAGGATAACTGTTTTACCACAGTCCACCATACAAATATAGAATGTATAAAAAACATATATTAATTACAAAAATTATGAATTCTAGCTTATACATTTCTTATAACTTGTCTTATCTCTGGCTTTCCATTGTTGTTATTTTTTAATTATGAGGAACACACAAATATTAAACATTGTTGGAGGCTGTCCAAAACTGATTTCTGTGAATGTCATGAATGTCAATATACCGGGCTTTGGCCTTAAAATATCAGGGTAAAGCAATTGGACAAGCAGGATAACAGCAGTTTGCAGTTTTATTAGCTATTTTTGAGACTTGCAAGAGTTTTTTTTCTTTCTTCATCAATTAATCAATATCAGATAGAGACCCAGTGAAAATTAGTTATTGCACCTTGAAAGTTTGAAGGCTGTATGTTAACTGTATATTAGCCACAGGAAGATAAATAAACCACAACAGAGAAAAAGGAGTGAATGTACAGTGACTGGAGAGACACATGTCTACAATTGCTCCTTTCCAGTGACCTCGACTCCAAATCCTCCACCACAATTAGAAACAAAATGAGGTGAGCTGTCACTGAAAAACACTGAGATTGACCCACTTTGGCACAGTCAACAATAAACTAGCTTTTCTTTACCTTTTGTTTTCGTCTCTCTCCCTGTCTCCTTTGCCGTTGGGAGGGGGAGGTGGCAGGGGAACAAGGTCTCTGAGTGCTAAAATGACTGTTGTTGTGCGATGTTTACAGTGGCCTCAGAATTGGAGCGACGAATTACATTGTCAGGGACACATCCATGTGGGATGAAGAGGAGGAGAAGCTTCAAATGTTCACCATTGAACACCTTCAATGGCTGGTAATACAAGAGGTGTGGCTGCTCCTATTAAAATGTGTGCCTGAATCAATAAGAGGCATAATTAGAGTTGTTAGAGCAAATTATAACATGGCTATTATGTGGCTGTACAATGTTGCTCCGTAAACTGTTATTACAGGGGGAGAAGCTTTGTGTGTGTGTATGTGTGTATGTGTGAGAGAGAGAGAGATAGAGTGAGGATTTTGGCAGTCGGTTAGAGATGGAGGATTAGATGCGATAGTTGCCTCTTTCTACTGTAATTACCACTCCCTTTATTGACAGAATGCTCATTTTTCTCTGGCTTTTGTCTAAACTACAATTTCCTCCATTGTACAGTAGTAATTTTGAAGTGTATTTCTGCAGCAGTGGTGCCTCTTTTTCACTTTTTGAAATTGTTGCTATCCTCATCTCAGATCAACTGTAAGCTGCTACACACACTCCTCATATATACACCATACAGTCACTGTGCGTAGTCTCTAAACATTTAGTCTGTGTGTAAATATCATAATAAAGACACGCACTGAGTGTATAATATCATTTGTCTATAACAAGTCTTTCTTAATCTACTAAATTATTTTTGGGCCTTTTAGGCCTTTATTAGAAATAGCAGGGGAATGACATGCAACAAAGGTCCGTCTGGATCGGGAGTCGTTGCCCAGGGCCTTGAGGCCCATGTATTACACGCCCTAACCATTCAGTTATCGGGTCACACCCCTTTCTTGATCTACTCTCAGTGATCCACTAAGGTCTCTGGGAATTCTTTAGACAGTTACAGGGGAAGAATACTGTTTTCAAGCATATTATAATCCATTTATGTCCAATAGTCAGATGAAGAGACTTTTCTTAATCCAGATGCGTAAGTAGGTTTATGGCGCTTATAGTACCATTCTTTTGATATTTCTGGTTCCTACTATCAGCTGCTCATGACCTCAGCTGACACGGTAAATGTATAAGAATATGAGACTATATCTACACTAATACATTTTACATTTTAAATTTTAAAAACGAAAGCCATCTCTGTCCAGATGATGGTGGTTACCATCTCGGTAAGTCAACCCAGGGATTTCCCTAGCGTGTCCATGTGAGGTAACATTACAAGCAATATTACAAGATATATAGTTGAACCTGAAGTTACCTCACTAAACTCATATCTTGCTTTGCATGCCTCAGACCATTCACATACACTGGGCATGTGTGTGCAATTTTAAACAGGAAGACAAAAGGTCACATGATAGGTGCCTAACTAATCTGGGAAGGATATGTTGTGCCTGATGACACCCAATCAGGAAGCGAAAGTGGGAGTCTGTGTCATCATTTCCAAAAATCTCAGTTTCTCAAGAGGAAAACAGGACTAGCAACATTCCCAAAAGTATCTGCAGTAGTGGAGGCCAGGCATAAATATAGCAACAGTGATTTGTTTTCAAACAAAAAATGTGGGATGTAGCCTAAATGTTCCACCTGTGCATGTCTTGAATGTACCTGTGTGTGCATACCCCCAGTGTAACATAGTTTGCACAGAATAGGCATTTGCATTATGCAAACAGAAAGACACAGTCACACAGACAGTAGTTTCAGAAAGTATTCAGATCCCATCATAAAGTTTTCAGACCATTAATTCAGTACTTTGTAGGTGCCCCTTTGGCAACAATTACAGTTTCTAGGTAACTCTCTACCACCTTGATTTGGGTGTTTTTTTTCCATTCTTCCCGGCAGATCCTCTCCATCAAATTTGATGGAAAGTGTCTGTGAACTGCCATCTTCAGGTCTCTCCACAGATGCTCAATGGGGCTTAAGTCTGGGCTTTAGTTCGGCCACTCAAGGACAGTCAGCGACTTGTCTCAAAGCCACTCCAGTGTTGGCTGTATGATTCAGGTTATTGTTGTGCTGCAAGTTGAACCATTACCCCAGTCTCAGGTCACATGCACTTTGGAGCAAGTTTTCTTCAAGGACCTCTCTGTATTTGGCTGCATTAATCCTTCCCTCAGCTCTGGCCAGCCTCCCTGTCCCTACCACTGAGAAGCAGCTCCGTAGCATGAGCCACTGTAGCCAAATTTTAGTATCTTGTCTGAACTAACACTACTTTTTTTGCCTTGCTTGACTCCTGTTTTCTTCCCAACTCATTTTCTCTCCAGTACTAAGATGCACTTATTATATGCTGATAAAGCCATACTTGTGACATAATATTTTCCACACAATTTAGATATAATGCAGTGTGTTACTCTGTAAATGGCCAATGTGGTTACTGAAATATTAGTTTGCATGTAAATGCTGCCAATGCTAATGGATGGATTACATAACTTGCACTGGGGAAGATTAGGAATTCCTTCCTCAAATCAGGCCATTTTTTTTATCAGTCTTTGTTTTCTATTGCTTTTTGCGCATCAAACCCATAATTTAGAAGGTGTGCTCTACAAGTGAAAAGTTTTATTTTCAGTGCACACTTCTTCAGTGATAATGCTTACAACAAAATCTCCCAATTTTCTGTCTTTGACAAGTTATCAGGGACAAAAAAATCCAAGCACCAGCCTTCTCCAACCAAAATATGATGCAGGACAAGGTGCAACATAATTATGGAGTGCTCACTGACAGAAATCAATTTGAGGCGTGCTAATGGTCAGAGTCCTCCATTGGAGAGTGCTCTCACTGACTGGTATAGTATTCTATCAGGTACAGAGCAAAGTTGGAACAATTATAGTAATCTGCGTGTGGAGTGATGGTCCTCCATGTGAAGTGGAGCTAAGGTGAGTGGTGCTCAGTACTGATCAGCCTGCCATAACAAAGAGAGGCAGGAAGGTAAGGCACACTTTGTAGAAGCATATGATGAGATGTATTCTTTACTGCAAGTATTGACTGAGAACACTGGATATGACTGAAATGTTTGCTCTTATCAAAACTTTTGTTTACAGTAAAAATCTGGGGGAGAAAAAGGGTTTGTATAAGCTGGTGGAGTGCTGATTCCACCAAAACACAATTACATCATGGCAGTTGTGGGAGATTATACTACAAGTGTAATGACAGACCACTTTGATTTAAACTGCCATCACTGAACTTAAACCGCAAGCATTTGGTAGTCTACATGAAACAGTTTCTATCAAGCATAATCAGACCCATGTTACTACATTAATAGAATGACACTGTTGCAAGATTGCAAAAGAATTCTGTAAAAATCTATTAAAGCTTTGCTCTCATTGTATGAGGCACCAGTCTTCAGGGAAGACAACATGGAATCATCTTCAGGATAAAATGCTTAAAGACTATCAAAAGAAGTCCTAAAAGTATATTAAGATACTTTTGTCCCTCTTGCTTAATTTGTAGTTGCTTGGCTTGGAAAATAAAGAAAATCACTTGTGCATGCAGACAAAAGAAAAAATTACTTGCAGAGCATGTGGTGGAACAAAAGATAAAGTGCATGGCGGATGGGCAGTATCCAGGTTTTATTCCCCCTGGGGATGGTGTCAGGTTTGATGACGGGGTAATGTGGTCTCAGACAGTGCAGACTTGTTATCCTTACTTTCTTTGTCTCAGTTGAAACAAAAAATGATCTCTTAATAATAAAAATCTAAATCATTAATGTAGAGTTCTGGCGCACATATTGCATTTTCACTTTCCACCATAATCAATTAAGACATTATAGCAGATGAATGATGACTTGGTGGTGCTATTGCTGGCAAGAAAAACATACTTTAATTCAAACACAGCTTCTTATCACCAGATGTTTGGGAAGCCAGAGAGGAGTTGGGGTTCAGGTTAATTTTACCACTGTGAGGAAAAAAAAAAAAATTATACACACACACACACACACACACACACACACACACACACACACACCTATAACATAGTATCATATAGCTGATGAGGTCTTTTCATGTCTCCAGAGAAAAGTCATGTAAACTTTAAAGTTTTCTCTTTTTAAAAATTGACCAATTTAGACCATCTTTGTTATAATATGTGGTAAACTGAACATTGCTCAGTAACCATTTATTCTATGATCATGATAATGTGAAGTGACATTACAGTTACTGGTATCACAAGTGAGCTAATGAAAATGACAAATGGTTAGTTTTGGACAAGTGCACACAGTGTATATTATTCCATCACAAAATGAAACTAATTAGTCACATCTGCCTGAGTATTTAAAATCTGAGTCATCTCTAAAAATACTGCCTGTTGGTGTTTCTGAAGAAGCAAAGTTGTAGAGAGCTTATTGTTAATGTTGTTTGGTCATCTGAGAAATAATGTTAATTCTCTACAGCAATCTCAATTTGTCAGAGACAGTTGTCACTATAACCAATAAAATCAATGGTCACCAACTAAACCTTCCACCTCAAACACCTAAGTTAATATAATAAATAAATTACAAGAATGGACCTTGCGAGTTAGAAATTTCACTCCCTTCCAACTGCTTTTTCCTTTAATGTAATTATAAATTCTTTGCATGTATAGAAGACTTTGAAACAAGTATCAGAACATATGAATATATGTTGTGGGATACATGTACAATGCAATGCATGTGACAAAATAAAATGTCCATGATTAACTTTTCAGTTGTTGAAATATAATACACAAATAATTGCACCCCTTTCAGGACTACCAAGCATTAATACTGTCCCTTTTTCCTAGTTTGGGACAGTATGCTTTTAAAATGGAAACCTCATCAGCCTTTCACCTGTGAGAATAAATAAAAAAAAATTTTAGTGATGAGGATCCAAAATCAGAGATGTTTGGTTATGTGAAAACAATGCACAATGTCCACCCAGCCAAATTTGAATATTCTCTGAGGCTATGGTATGATAAATAAAAGTTTATATACATCCATCTATCCTATAATCACATAATATTGAAACAGCTTTTAATCATATATTATCAAATAAATAGGCAATGTTATAAATTTGCCTCACAGACTACAGACCAATAACCTAAATGGATGTTAACTCTCAAGGACAGATACACAACCTTACATTCAAACTTTTGAGTTGCTTATTGTATGTGCACACTGTTCTCATTCTCCTTTCTTTCTTTCCTATCTCTTGTCCTGTTCTAACAGCTGTATCATACACAGCACATCAAGGCTCTGCACATATAGGATAAACAATGCCACTGTCAAACCCATCACTTGCTGTGTCCCCAAATCAATTCCTCACACTCCTCTTGGATTAGCCATGGATGACTTAATTGATTCAGCACAGTCAAGTGATCTTCAAACAAACAGGCTTTTCCAACTTGAAAAGGGAGTGACTGCCACCAAACCTGAACTCTCTGTAGATGACAAATCATTCCTGTAGGCGACAGGCGTTATTCTTAACAATGGTGGCTAACTTCTGCTGGATATCTCCTGTCTATCCTACATTCCTGTAGACTACTATATAAAATGGGAGAATAGCAAAGCAGAACTGGCAGTGGGTCATTGCTGCTGTTCACTAATCGAGAGGTCTTGATGATAAATTTCCATGATAACAGATACGCCTTGTGGTTGGCACGTGCCTTCAAGCTGTCAGTGAGAGTGAGATGGAGAGTCTTTTTAGGGGTTTTCCTGACTTTGCCTTTACACCACAGTTTAATCTTGCCTTGGAGCATTGGGATGACAGACAGAGAGATTAACGCTAGTTCTATCAGAGTCCAGTTAAGCGGCAGCTATTCTCAGTGGAATTCTTATTGTGTCCAAGTGCTACAGAAGCAAAATTCTCATTGTGATGTTCAGTTATTGTGACTTATTTCCTGGATTTCTGAGCTCACTGTCACTCCTCATGTTCTACATTCAATACATGGAAAATAATACCTTGATATCATCACATATTTGGGCATCACTGTGTCGCCATATCAAGCTTCATTTCTAATTTCCCCCACAAAATGCAAAAACTTCCTTCAGGTGGAGTCTACAACAGAGTACAGGGAGTGGGTGATCTGTATCCACATCTTTGTAGAACATCATCAGACAAGAAACAGGGAAGTGTTTACTGCTCTGCTGGCGGGATGTGCTCGGACAGGTTTCTCCCACAGCAGGCAGACTGAGTGGAGAGATTGCAGAGAGAGGTGGGAGCAGGATAGAAATTACATGGCAGCAATGGAAATAGTGTCAAAATATCCTCCAACACAAGCACTCTTACTTTGCTCAAGATTTCTTAAGTAACTGGTAGGTAAAAAATTCCACACAGTCAAATGAACATAAATCCATGTTATTTTGTAGACTGCAGACAATAGTTGTATCTAAAAGGACTCACACATGTTACCACTTTATTCTTTATAGACATTAGGATTGATTCCACAAAGGCCATTCCACATTCATTCCACCTAAAAGACAACAGAACTTAAGAGTATAATAAATTTGTACCATATTTCTGGATATTTCAAATGCATAGTGAATTATGCAGTAATTAGAGCAGAAATAAGGTATTGTGACACAGCATATGAGGTATGGCTATTAAATAATGAGACTGCGCTTATGAGGATAAAACCATGTGGTTCCCAGTCACACCAAGTGTTATATATTATATATTACATATTAATGGTTGGATATTCATGCACAACTGCTATAAGTTTCCGATAAGTAATGTCCTTAGTTCACTGCTATCTACTGATTGAAGTGCATGTGTTTTTGCTAAGGTGTTGGAGAATGATTAGCTTCAAACTTGAGCAACGATTAACTTGAAATATTTGGTGAAACTGAACAAGTAGCTGAATCTTTACGTACATTGTATGGGGAACACTGCATGTTATGGGCACGTGTGTTTGAATGGCACAAAGATTTTATGAAGGCAGAGAGGATTTCCAAGACGATGAACATTCTGGGCGTCCATGCACATCAAAAACTTCTGAAAACATTCAACAAATTGAACAAATCATTCAAAATGATCAACGACTCAGTTTTAGAATGAGAGCAGAAGTGGTCTCCATTGATAAATAGACAGTTTGGCCAAATTTGCATGTGTGCCAAAGTTGTCCCAAAACTTCTGACCCCTGATCAAAAGGAAAAGCAGTTTCTGGCCCAAAAACAAATCCCAGTGCTTGATCACCGTCCCTGTTCACCTGATCTAGCACTGGGAGACTTTTTCCTTTTTCCCAAGATCAAATCTGTGCTCAAAGGAACACGTTTTGAGTCTGTGTCAGAAGTTAAGAAAAGAACGACAGAGGTTCTGAGACAACTGTCTGAAGAAGACCTACTGCACTGCTTTGATCAGTGGAAGACCTGAATGCAGCGGTGTGTTGATGCAGAAGGGGAGAATGTTGAAGGAGAAAGACACTGAAAAATGTTTATGTTCAATAAAATTATATGACAGCATTACTATTATTATTTAATAGCCATGCCATATGTATATATATATATATGTGTGTGTGTGTGTGTGTGTGTGTGTAAAATAATTAAAAAAAAAACATTATCTTGTTTTTTTTTCCTTCTTGTTTGTGGACAACATAGCATTGTTCCTAGAATTTTTTTAACTTCTAATTTTCACACTGTACCTAACCTTCCTGTCGTTTTCGGGTCAAATCTGACCTATTTACAACTGAAAACACTCTGATATCCTCCACACTTTGCACTTGAACATGTCAAAGCGATGATCACCACTTTCATTGAATTTTTAGTGTTTTAGTCAACCTTGTTACACCTGTGGTGTTCCCGGTCAAAAGTGACCGCCATAGGAAATGAATGGGTATCCAGATTATATTCATCCATCAGATGAGAAAACATCCCCATACACACCACCCCAAAACACACACACACATTTCAGACTGAACAATGTCTTTTGTGGGTACACATCAGCACATAAGCGCATTCCCACGCTTATGTGCCGATCCTCCCTCGTGAACCCACTTCCTGATGAAACAGTGTCTCATATCTTCAGACTAGACAGGTGTCTGTTATGTGAACCCATCTCTTGCCTGTGCTTCTGCTCCTGCTGCTTTTCTGTAAATTTCATCTCTAAACTCTAACAAAATGTCAGGAGAAAATGATTTGTGCTAGATGATAAATTTGTCTGTTGATGTAGAAAGATGTCCACACCAAAGATGGCGCACACTTGAATAACTGGCCATTTCTGAATTGCTCAACTGGGTCTCTGAAGTCATAAAGCAGCAAACTACAGAGTCAAATTATGATGATGATAATGTAAGCACTGTGTATGTTGTTGAAAAGGAATAGGCCTTATCATGGATTAGCTCAGCATATGATTGGGATATAGAGGAAAGTTTTCACACATACTTTTTGCATATTATTGTATTTACTGCATGTCATCCTAAAATACTGACAGTATTTTCAAATCACAATGCATTGCTTGAACAAGAGAAATAAATTTTCTGTCCTTCAAGTCGTACATCCCATCTTTTCATACCCATATCTCTATATCACCCCCAAGAGATCTGAGGTTTATCATTTCCAATGATGCATAAGAGGGCATGTTGAGTATGTTCAGAGGGGTTCAGAATTTGTTCCAGAGGTGTCAAGTGTTGTCATTTGTCCTTGCGTTCCAGAGTTAAGCATGTTCGGGGCCTTATGCTGCCAAATATATGTCCATTCTTCAACATATCCTGTAATTGTACTTGATCAGTCTCAATGTTTTCTTCCTCATTTGGGTCATCCCTACTGCTGGACTGTATACAACTATTCAAACTAACTCCTTATGCCAAATGGGTTAAAGCAACTAAATACTTTGGAACTGTCATTGATGAGAACCTTAGATGGAGAGAACTCACCTACTGTGTTGGTGAGCAAGAAATGAAATCTGCCGCAATAGTTAGGAGAGTAGATTAGTTTGTGGACAATGTCTTTATACCCTTCAAAATTCTGTAACAGGGCAGTCTTTCTGATAAAGAGAGGTCAATATCCAAAAGTGAATACTACTCAACCTTTGAAGAATGAATGAATAAATTGTTATCTGAGTGCCACCAACTCCTGGCTTTGAAACTAAAAGTGTCTACTCATCCATCATTATTAGGTACATCTGTATAATGAACTACAATCCAATGCACTGAGGTCATAGTTAGTGATGTCATTGTAATATACTCCTCCTGTTCTTAATATGCCTCCTCATGTATGTAAATAGGTGGCATGGTGGTGCAGTGGTTGTCTCACAGCAAGAAGGTTCCAGATTCCTGCAAGTTAGGTTAATTGGTGACTAAACTGCCCATAGATGTAAATGTGATTGTGAATGGTTGTTTATCTATATATACTGGCCATGCCATGGACTGGGTCTGTCCAGGGTGTACCACGCCTCTTATCCAATGTCAGCTGGGATTGGCTCCAGCCCCCTGTGACCCCTATGGATAAGTGTAAATAATGAATGAATGCAAAACACCTTTCACCATAAAGTAGTCCAGTACAATACCATCACTAACTATGACCCCAGTGCTGAAATATATAATTGAGTTAACACCTCTACAGGAAATGTTAAACATCATGTCTACTATGATTTCAATCATAAATATATAATTGAACTGTTATACTGCACTGCTGTGTGCCAAATAAGGTGGACACTGGGTGCATAACAGAATGAGAGTTGCTTTACAGGAAATGTAGGATCTAGTGTTTTGGAGGGCTTGACCTGTAGGGGACAAAAGTCAGGGTAACGGCATCATCCCTGACCATTATTCCTTAATCTGCCTCTTGTGTGCCCCTCAACTTTATGGAGGTGCAATAGTGAAATGATGGAGTGCCCCTTTAATATATCCTTACTCTCCTTATTATGATGTGATGCAGATTAGTACAGTTTCTACAACTGTTGCAGCACAGTTTAAAAAGTGGGTTAGGAATTTATGAAATGCCTTTTTGGAAAATAACATTTTGTTAAATTATTTTGTGAATCTCCATTGTACCTGAGGATTAAGTCATAAGTGCTACATTATCTTCAGTACACTATTCATTAGTCGTTAGTTAGATATTGAAACATGTCCCCTCATCTCACTGGTTTTAGTATTTAAATCTCACTCACAACTAACATAGCACTTAGCAATGTAGCTTTTCTTTCCCATTTTTATTCTGAAATGACAGGAAGCATGCAGAGCAGAATGCAGAAATGGTAAGATGAAAAAATGTGACATAATTTGTAATTAAAATGAAAACATCCGATCAAGGAATAAAACTTAAAGCTCTGGCCAAGCATTCAGCGCTTGCTTTCAGTACTTTTTTTTTTCATATTCAGTTCAATAGACATAATTCACCAATCACCTGGTCACTACTAATAAAAAAAACCTTAAGATATGCAAAAACACCAAATGCATTAACTCTGCAATGCTTTCAATATAATTTTGCTGTCATGCTAATCAGAGAACATTTTCTTTTAGAAACACACACACACACACACACACACACAGGTTAGAGTAAGGGGCTAGGGAATGCATTATATCAATGAGTGTCCTCAAAAAGTCAGAAGTACAGGTACACACACACAGACACACAAAACCATCTCCTGAATTTAAATGGGCCTGAATGCAAAATGGCTGTCTGTCATACATATATCATGTTAGATAGATTCAGTGTATGGAGAACACTGATGAATAATATACCACTGTATTGGCTTTTAAATGATTTACAGAAATCACGCATGAGATGTTGTCATTTAGACCAATTCAACACTGGTGAGGTATGGATTTATCTCAGTATATATATATATATATTTTAATTGATTAATTAATTAAAGCATAACTCCTACATTTATATCATCTCAGTTTGCTTTGAATCCAAACCCCTATGATGAAAATTCCAATGGCAATGCTGTTTCAGAAACAAAACAATGCAGATGGAGTGGGTGGATTAAGAGACAAGAATGTGTGAAGTGTGCAGATGGGGTAGACCATGAGAACAACTATGGAAAATTGTGAGTAAAAAAAAAATGAGGTTGAGAGATGGAGGTAGAGAGGTGAGGACATAAACATGGGTAGAGAAATGAGTGAGCTAAGGTGTAGGGGGGTTGGGGAGTATGGGGGTGAAGAGGAGGGTGGTGGTGGTGGTGGTGGTGGGGTTTAGTGTGAAAGGGGTTAATAGCAAAGTGGAGGCTCAGAGCTGATCGAAATGCAGAGCGCGTCCCCCCAGCCCTGTGCTCAGTGATGAGTTGGAGCTGAGATCTGGTGCCTGCTATAAAGGAGCTCATTGAAAATAATTCAGAGTGACGGCTGTGCAGGAAGAGAAACAGGGGAGGAGGAGGGGTGGTGGTGGGGATAGGGAGGAGAGGGAGAGAGGACTGGAAGCAGGGAGGGAGGGGGGAAGGAGGTGGTATAGCTATGAAGGGATCTAGATGGAGAGCGAAAAGAGTGGTAAGAAAGAGAGGTGGAGATTGAAAGACGAGGAGAGACAAGCATGGACGACAGTTGATAGGGTGAGAGGGGTCAGAATTATGAAGGAGTAGGGAAAGTAAAAATAACAATCCGTGTGTAGAGAAAATGGACCTGTGTGTGTGGAGAGGTGTACGGTACCACAGTGAAGAAATTACAGGATTTAACACTACACACGTACTCAAGTGAAAAATAAAAAAAGCACCAACACTACACTACTATCACACTACACAATACAAAATATTGGACAGACAATATAGAGTCTTGAACAGTTGTATGGGTTGGAGGACAGCAATGGGAAAGATTCCCATGTTTACTGCTATTGGACAGCTGAAGTCAGTATCAGACTTGTGCTGCTGCTTTGCACTTATTGCTGGGGATATCAGACAATTCAAGTCACTGTTTTACACTGAATGACAACACAAGTAGAACTGAGGTACAGTTGTCAATGTAATGTGAAAAATCTGCTAAGTATGAATAAGCACAGACAGATTAATACAGGTATCAGTATTT